>NC_084498.1:7315000-8565000 GCF_030035675.1 Rhineura floridana | reverse complement strand
GCCAGTCCATCATGTGGGACATACCAAAGCTGTCCCAGCTGGGTGGGTTGGGGCGAGCCCACTAATCTGTTGAGACTGCTTGCTGCAGGACCCGTCTCCCGAAGGAGGCCTCGGCCAAGGCATAGCTGTCTATCTTGTAGTGTCTAATGAAGGTCGAAGGAGATGACCAATTTGCTGCTCTGCAGATCTCTCTCAGGAAGGCGTTGGTGGTGAAAGCCACAGAGGTGGAGGCTGCCCTAGTGGAATGGGCAGTTATGCCCAGTGGTGGTGTGTGGCCGCTGGCCTCGTAGGACATCCGGATGCAGGTCCTTAGCCAGCACGCTAAGGTTGGAGTTGAGGCCTTTTTGCCCAAAGACCTGGAGTGAACCAATATGAACATCGCCTCCGTGGTTGTCAGATCTCTTGTTATGTCTATGTACACCCTGAGTGCCCTAGTAACGTCTAGGCAACGCAATTCTTTTTCTCCTGGGTGTACTGAACTGGGACAGAATGACGGTAGGACCAGTTCCAGTTCCCTGTGGAAGGTTGAATTGACCTTTGGGATGAAGGATGGGTCTGTCCTAAGTACAACAGAGTCCTCATGAAAAATGCAGAGCTGGCGTGCAATTGACAGGGCGCCCAGCTCCAGGATGCATCTGGCCGATGTGATGGTGATAAAGAACAAGACCTTATAGATCAGGAGCTGAATACGGATGGTCTCTAATGGCTCAAAGGGTGGTCTCTGTAGGGCATATAGGACCCTATGTAAGTCCCATGACGGAAAATGGTGGGTGACAGGGCGGCCGCTGCCCCCTTGAAGAAACGTCAGACCAGCAGGTTGCAGCCAAGTGGCTGACCGGAAGTAGGCGGTAGGAAGGCAGATATGGCTGATGCCTGCCTCCTTAACGTAGTGACCTTCAGTCCTCTATGTAGGAATTTGAGGATCTGCAGGGCGCTGGCTTTGGATGGACGAATTCCCCTGGCATGGCATCATCTGGAAAATGCCTTCCAGGTAGCCAGGTAGATCCTTGTCATGGATGGTCGACATGATGAGAGAATGACGTCAATGACTCCTGAACTGAGGCCCGAGCGCTTCAGGGTTCTCCGCCCAAGAGCCATGCCGTCAGGCTCAACCATTCTGGATCTGGATGTTGAACTGGCCTGAGAGAGCAGATCCGGCTTGAGGGGTAGTCTCCATGGTTCCGCAACTGAGAGATTGAGAAGCTCCGAGAACCATGGCCTCCATGGCCACCAGGGAGTGATTAGAACTAGATGGGCCTTCTCCTCCCTCACCTTCCGCAAGGTGCAGCCTAGGAGAACTGGCGGAAAAGGATAGAGAAGGCCCTTCAGCCAACGTTGTGAAAGAGCATCTACAGCCTCCACTCTCGGAGACCAGTGTTGTGTGAAGAAGCAAGGCAGCTGGTGATTGTGTTCTGTTGCAAAGAGATCTATCTCTAACAGGCTGTATCTCTGCTGTATCTTGGAAAATATCTGCAGGTGTAAGGCCCATTCCCATGGTAGGACCTGCTGACGACTGAGCCAGTCTGCTGTGGTGTTGGACTCCCCATTGATGTGCTCTGCTGTCAGGGATGAGAGGCTGTGTTCTGCCCACTGCATGAGAAGGGTGGTCTCTGCCTGAAGGCTTCTTGATCAAGTTCCCCCCTGCCCGATGATGTGAGCCCTCGTTGTTGAGTTGTCAGTGTAAATCAGGATGTGGTTGAGATGAAGACGCTGGCTGAAGTGAAGGAGGGCGAGACGGGCTGCTCGAAGTTCTAGCAAGCTGATGTTGTGACATGCCTCCTCTGACCAAGTGCCCTGGGAGTAGGCTGTGTTGCAGTGAGCTCCCCATCCCAGCAGGCTGACGTCCATGGTAATTATGGTCCTGCGAAGATCTCTGAAGGGGGTCCCTTCTAAGAGATTGTCCTGTCTTGTCCACCATCGGAAGGACTGCCGGAGCTCCTCAGGCAAGATAATCTGTTTGTGCCGGGACCTCGCAGTATCCGCTTGATGGGGAAGTAGGGCCCACTGCAGGGGTCGTGTGTGGTGACAAGCCCATGGGACTATCTGAATGATAGAGATGAAGAGACCCAGGGCCCTGGCCAGGCTCATGACGTCTGCTGTCCTGCTTTGGCGGAGAGTGGACGCCGTCTCCATGATAGTTTGTACTCTTTGTGGAGAAAGTCATATGAGGCCACGCTGTGTCTATCAGAGCCCCCAAATGTTGCCGGTGTCTGGAGGGGACTAGGTGACTCTTCTCGTAGTTGACTAGGAATCCAAGCTGGCTGAGAAGACTCAGGGTTAGATGGACATGATCCCGAGCATGCTGTAGACTGTTTGCCCTCACTAACAGATTGTCGAGGTACGGGTAGATGTGGACCCCTTGTAGACAGTGGTGGGCCACTGTGGCTGCCATGATCTTTGTGAAACCCTTGGAGATGAAGAGAGGCCGAAGGGTAGGGCCCTGTACTGGAAATGTCGGTGCCTGAACAAGAACCTCAGGAATCTCCTGTGTGAGGGAAGGATTGGGATGTGGAGGCAGCCTTCCTTCAGGTCTATGGATGCCAGATAGTTGCCCTCCTGTAATGTTTCCCTAATGGAGGCCAGGGATTCCATCTTGAACCTGCAGTATTTTACGGACCTGTTCAGGTGCTTGAGGTCTAGAATCGCTCTCCAGGAGAAATCTCGTTTGCAAACGGTAAACATGACAGAGTACATGCCTGAGCCACGCTGAGACTGCTCAATCTCCTCCACAGCCTGGATCTCCATCAAGTGTTGCACTGAGGCTTGGATTCCTAGTCAACTACGAGAAGAGTCACCTAGCCCCCTCCAGACACCGGCAACATCTGGGGGCTCTGATAGACACAGCGTGGCCTCATATGACTTTCTCCACAAAGAGTACAAACTATCATGGAGACGGCGTCCACTCTCCGCCGAAGCAGGACAGCAGACGTCATGAGCCTGGCCAGGACCCTGGGTCTCTTAATCTCTATCATTCTTCGGTACCTTGGAAGGAATGCATCTGAAGCGTGGAGGGTGGGGAAATTCTATTGAATAGCCCCTTGCGACTGTATCAAGGACCCAGGTGTCCGCCCTGATGGCATCCCAGGCAGGGGCAAACCGAAGAAGTTGGCCCCCCCGTGTCCATGGTGTCATTGGTGCTGGTGCCGGCCACCTCATTTGGGAGTGGTGGTTGGGTAGCCTGGTCTATCTCCTTGAGCAGGTCGCGGCTTGGTTTGATAGCGGGGCTTAGGCCATGAGTAGTGGGAGGAGGGTCTGTAATCCCTGCCTCGAATTGTAGGGGACATATTTTCTCTGGGCACGCCTGTCCTTGCGTCTTGCAGTCGCCATATAAGGCTTCCTCTTTTCCTTGGGGTCCATGAGTACCTCCTTCAGAGTCTCGTCGCTGAAAAGCTTAAGTCCAGTGAAAGGTCTAGTAGCAAGGTTGGCCTTTGCTGTATTGTCTGCATCCTAATACTTTAGCCAGACAGTGCGGCATGCCACTATGTCACCAGCAATGGATCTGGCTTGGAGATAATTCCCCTTCCTCCTCAGAGGAAGGCTGGAGCTCCATCATGTGATTAGACTTGCATTTGGCTTTCCGCCCACTAGGGGTGCCAGGGGTGGATAGCTGCCATTGATTGAATGGAGCTGGTGCCGCCTGCTAGTGAGCTAAAGAAGGCCTCCTTGAGCTCTCTATTAGGTCCTCAGGAAACTCCAAAGGTCGGCCCTGGCTTGATGTTGAGCGACTCAAGTGCATCGAGCGAGCTGTTCACTGTGACAGCCTGCTAGACTCGCCATCCGAGGCCTCTAGAATGGTTGTCTTGTCTGTTCCCTGCCTTGATGGTCCCTGGCCCTTCAGGTTATGCACTGTCTCTGGCACGGGACCTTAAGCCTGCTCCTCCTGCCCCATATATCTAGCCCTATTTGAGGACTGACTGGTGGACCCTTTGTGACGTGCCTTCCTTGGCTTCTTGGCCTTGGGTGGGTCTGACCGTGACCTGGTAGTTGGTGGGGGCTGCACGGCGCTCTGTCCAGAAGGGGGAAGAGAGGGGCTCACGTTAGGCTGAGATGACTGCACAACAGACGAACAGGGCAGTTCTGCACTGTCCTGCTTAGAGGCCATGTGGAAGGACTATGGATGTCCTCTGGGACAACTTTGCTCTGCTCATTGCCATGATGAAATCGGGAGGAGAGCGTTGGGTTGGCTAATAGTCAGGAGATATCCTTGACTAGGCAAGTCTGCTCTGCCCGCTGCCCCAATTGGCTAGGGAGGAGAACGTATCAACAAACAGATTAGCCTCATGGTTGTTGTCTATGGGGGCTTGCTCTGCCCAGTACCGCGATTGGTATGGGGTGGGAGCGTGAAATCTGAATTACAGCTGAGGCTTGCTCTGCCCAGCACCGTGACTGGTATGGGGTGGAAGCTTGAAAACTGAATTACAATTAGCTAGGAGGTCCTCTATGGGGACCCCTTTACAGTACACCCAGTCCAAGAGGCAAAACTGGAGATAGGAAAGAGTGCAGGTAGTGCCAAGGGTGAAAGGCAGAGGAAAAAGAGCTGCACTAGCAAGATTAGTGATTTTTATTTATTTATTTATTTATTCATATTTATTTTATTTATATATCCAAACCAGAAGGGGGCGCTGGTCGGACTAAACTAAGTAGGCAGAGGCAAAAAGAGCCTGCTGCCGAACCATCAGGTAAAAATAGAAAACGAAAGAGACTCAGTTGTCCCCCTGCGGTTGCTTAGGCGACAGCGTATGAGGGGGGCAAGTTGTGTTGGGCTGCTGGCCAGCTGATCACTGCCAGTGGCACGGCTGTGGCTGTAGCGTGAAAGTGCTTAAACAACGGCGTGGGGGGCGGTCTGCGTTGGGCCGCTGGCCAGCTGATCACCAGCGGAGGTGCAGCTGCGGCTGTAGTGCAAAAACGAGCTGCATTGCTCCGGCTGGCTGAGGTTAAGTGGCAGTAGCCTACCCTGGCTGGAGAAGACGGGTGGCACTAGCCGCTAAAAAGCAGATCAGCTGGCTGTGGCACAAAGATGTGTTGCGCTGCCCTGGCTGGCGGAGGCAGTAGCTGCAAAAAACTGTAGCAGTAAGGCAAGGGGGGGGAGTTGCCAAAGATGATGGGTTCCCCCCGGGAAAAACAGCCAGGAGAGCAGTTGCTGTGCTCCTGACCACACGACCCCTGCCCCTGTAAGGACGGTCAAGGGTTAAAATGGCACCCTTTCGGGCCAAAATTTAAAAAGCGGCAAACAGGAAAGAGTTAACAGACAGAAAAACAGATAAAAGGGGGGGAAGGGAAATCTCAGCCCCACCGCCCTGGTTCAGGAAGGTAGAAATTTAGAAAAAGGGTAGGACTGAAACCAAAGGGGTTTAAAAAAGAACTCACATAGAGAGTAAAGTCTGAGACGTCTGCCTTGGACCAGGACAGGAAATAAACTGGGGCCTACAAGCCAGTGACGTCTAGCTACTTCCTCAAGCTGCAAGCTTCAGCACATTTCCTGGGTAGGATTGTGATGCAGCAGCCACCAACCGAGCTAAATATTGCAGCAGGCCCTTCAAAATCTTGCCCTATCCTGCTGACACAATAGTTCAGTCTCCACCATTTGTCATCTGTTTCTGACCTCACAGAAAAGGGATGTCAGTAACTATCTACCGACTGTTGGGGGATGCAGCACATGGCTGGTATTCAGAAGCACCAAGTGAGAATCAAATCCCAGAGTTTCTATCCCAGGGTTAACCAATGTGGGCCCTCCACATGTTTTGGAATACAACTCCCACCAGTCTCAGTCAGAGTGAATAGTCAAGGATGGTAAGAACATAAAAAGAGGCTGCTGGATCAGGTCAGTGGCTCATCTAGTCCTGTATGCTGTTCTTAGTGGCCAACCAGATGCCTGCAAGCCTCCAGATGCCTAAGGCCTACAAGCAGAACCTGAGCACAACAGCCCTCTACTCTCTTGCAGTTTCCTGCAGTTGGAATTCAACATACTGCCTTCAGGAGTGGAATGACAACATAGCCATCAGGGCTAGTAGCCACTGGTAGCTTTATATTCTCTGAAGTTGCCTAATTGTCTTTTAAAGCCATCACAATCTCCTATGGGAGGGAATTCCGCAGTTTTAACTAAGCATTTTGTGAAAACCCCCAAATGTTGTAACCGTTCCTCAGAGGGAAGTTGCTCATCCCCTTGATGGGAGTTGTAGTCCAAAACATCTGCAGGGTACCACTTTGGCTGTCCCAGCTCAACTCTAGCTCATGTGACCTGGACACCACATATGGGAAGTCTCAGGATCACGATGAACACACACCTCAGTCTTATTAGCCCATGTGCGCACCCACAGGTAAGTTAGTTATTCATGCCATGAAAGCTTCCTTTCGTTGGTCACCTGGACATGACTTACACTCCTCAAAGGTGACCAGGGTACTGGCTATTTACAAACTTATATTGTCTAAACACCAGATGATGTGAAGTGCATCTGCACTTATGCAGAAGACGAGGGAACCCCACTACAAAAGCTGAAGTGGAACAAAGTCAATGGAATCACCTTGACTACAATTCCAGAGGGAAGATGTTTCAGGACCACACAGTTGCTGGTTTTATTTGTTGCTTGGCCTCCAGGTCCAGAGCCACGGACAAACTGCTCTTCCAGGTCATCTTCGTTTAGAGGAATGAGGTCAGCAGAGCTCTTCTTTCCCACTACAAGAAGCAAAGGTTGGGGCCACCAAGGCACTAAAAAATGTGGCTTCCACCAAAGCCTGGATGCTCGTAAGAAACCACTTAGTCCAGCCAATGTGTTTGTTAGGAGCGATAAACTTGAAGGAGGCATAAGAAAACCTAGAAATAAGAATGTCTAATTTAATTTTTAAATCATAAGTAACGATTCAATATACCTGGCCTTAATGACAGAACACCCCAACATTCAATGGAACTTAGGAAGCTGCCCTCTGCCGAGTTAGGCCATTGGTCCCTCTCGCTCAGTGCTGTCTACACTAACTGGCAGCAGCCCTCCAGGGTTTCAGGCAGGGGTCTCTCCCAGCCCTACCTGGAGATGCCACTGGGGATTGAACTTGGGGCCTTCTGCATGTAAAGCAGATGCTCTGCCACTGAGCTACAGCCCTTCCCACAAGGAAATTTTATGATACCGTGTTTTTAGTTAAGCAGGAGGATGGGGCCAGTTTTTATTTTTCTCCAACCACTCCAGTGCAATGTGGAATGTCAGCTGTCTGTTTTCATCAACCCTGCTGACTTTGCATGATGCAGATGCATTCCAGGGTGGCAGGAGTAAATTTCCTGTCAAAAGAAATGATACCATGCCTAGTGATTCAACCCCACCCCACGACACCACATAACAGAAACAGCTCATGCAATGTGGGTAGGGTTACTCCCCTCCTCCTCCCTCCAAGCCTTCCCCACTCCTGAACCCTTTTCCCCACTCCCCAAAGTAATCTTATCACTCAGCATTACATGGTACTTTCCTAACTACTAGGTGAAGTTAATATTTTCATGGAAAAATTGGGAGTAAAATAACCTGGTCATTATTGTTTTCTGCTGCTGAAACAAGTGACCATGAACCAATCCAGCTTGGAGCCTCTTTTTTTGAGAGCACCGCCCCTCTATATGATTAGGGCAGCAAGTCAAAGAAGAGAACACTTGCCATGTCTGGCCACTGAGCACTGGCCACTGTGCCAGCACAAGATCACAAATCATGGGGTAATGTTGACTTAGCCATATTTTATACCAGCAGAACAAGTTGGCAAACCAGCCAGAACATACCTGTGTATCCACATGTACTCCAATCTTCACAAGATCTAACTGAAAAGACTATTGTTTCGGAATCAGGGGGCCAAACAGAATTTTGCGCACAGGATCCCTTGGAAGGCCACAGAATACAGAAGGACCAAGTATTTTCAGTGAGTCAAAACAATCACCTGGTGGCACTGGAAACCAACTGACGGGGAAGGAAGTGGATACTTCCTTGCAAAACCAGAATTATCACTATTTTGAAATTACAGTTCCAAAAAATCCCACACCATAATTACACTGGAAAACACATCTTCATCCAGAAGACTGTATTGTTTGAACAGATAGCTAGGTCATTTTGCAGCTGGTGGATATATATTGTTTCATGATGCTGCTGCCCTGGAATGTTTAACAGTGAATTGGTTTGTGGGTAAATACAGCAACTTTTCCATTTTGCTAAAATGATTCTAAATATACGGTTTAATGTTTTCATCTTCAATACATCTGGATTTTAACTTGGAGGTCAACAAAATACCTTGGAAGTTTCCTGGAAACACAGCAGAAAACAGATTCAGCTGCCTTTTCTTCCACCAGTTCCTTCCCCTATTCTAGCCTTTCGCCAACCTGGTGCCCCCCACATTTGCAAAGTCTGCTCTATTCTGTTTATTTAATATATTTGTATACCGCCCCATAGGTGAAGCTCTCAGGGCAGTTTACAACATTAAAAATCAATATAAATTCTACATAATAAGAAAAACAATAGTTCACATTTTAAGTAAACATAACTAAACAATACAGGCATACCCCACTTAACATCGCTTCACTTAACGTCGCCTCGCTATAACGTACATGCTCCATACGCCATCATACCGCGCTTAACGTACGCGTGCTCAATTACGGACACTTAATGGCATGATGTCACTGCCATCTAGTGGCGATTGCAGTTCAGTACATGCATAGATAATTGCTTCACTTTAAGTACATTTTCACTTTACATACACGCTCCGGTCCCATTGTGTATGTTAAAGAGGGGTATGCCTGTAAATCTCTAAACAATATACATAACATGAGAACAAAATTAATCATATACAAAACAAAAGAATATAACAATTATAAAAAATGTATCTAAAAATTTCCATGAATGTTATGCTAAAAGCATATATGCAATATCTTATTCTTGGCATCACCTCTTTTGTCTTCATCATAAGGATGTCATGGAGGTCAAGTGTTCTCTAATTTCCCAATGTGCTTTTCCCCACCTGACCACCATCTTCTGTAAACAGTATCATTATGAAAATTTCTTCCGTTTTCTTCTTTCTCCAAGACAACTCCAAGTGTGCTGTGTGTGTTTGGAAGGACTCTGTGTGTTGCTGCAGCTGTTGCTATTTACCATTTGCCATTTACCCATAACTCTGCCATAGTTTTTTGTCTTCTGCTCCAGGCTGTTTTCCAGCCCCTCCCATGTTCACTGTAGTAAGTACCTTTGCAGGTGCAGCGCTTGACAGGTATGTGAAGGAGTGCACAATAAGAGTTGAAAGGTGAGAGGGTGGAAGATCCCAGTGCTGTTTCATCTCTCCCTGCTTTAGGAATTGCAAAAGTGCAGGCCTCTTGCTCCTGTTCCCATTCACAGTATTAAATTAATAGGAAAGCTGATCCCAATAACTTTAAACTGAATTCTAGGATGCTGCCAGGAAGAAAAAAAGTGTGTGGGAGAGAAGGAACAGTTTGTTCTTACCGTAAGCAGTGTTTCTTCATGGATGACAAGAAGTCTCCAAATGGGTAGCGCAGCTCCCTCTACAGCTCAGAGACAGGAAATGCTTCAGCAAATACTTTTGCTCCTCCCCTCTTGTTGAGGCTCAGTTTCATTTCTTGGAAAAGCTTTAGAGATCAGTTTCAACAGAAACCTCAAGGATCAAACATAGTACATGAAAAAGAGAACACTCATCCCTACAACAAACATGTTAGGAATAAGGTCAACTGACCATCGACAAATAGTGTAGAAAGGAGTCATGGCACTCTGATTCAGTCCCAGCTACTGGAAAATCAATCAATCGACTCACAAATACTGAAGGGTGGGCCTTGGAGACCTCTTGTCATCCATGAAGAAACACCGTTTATGGTAAGAAAAAACTGTTCCTTCTCTCATGGATGACAAGAGGTCTCCAAGTGGGAGTACTAAAGCTGCAGACCTAGAGTGGGACAATGGTAGGCCTAGAGGAGAATAAGACCTGTTGCAGAACTCTGGCCAAATTACGCCTCCAAGGTGTATAGATCAATTTTGTAGTGCCTTGTGCAGGTACTGGGAGAGGCCACGTCACTGCTTTACAGATATCTAGTATCGGAGCACGTGTGGAAGAACTGCTGATGTAGCAGCAGACCTAGTGGACTGTGCTGTAATGTGCAGTAGTGATTGCAAGTGTAGGGACTCATATGCTAAAGAAATGCAAGGTCTGATCCAACGAGTTAGGGGTGAACTTGATACTTCCCCCCCATTGTGGGCAGGATGGAAGGACACGAATAGGGACTCGGATCGCTTAAACGGTTTGGTTCTATTAATATACAGTGACATCTAATCTCTAATGAATGCCACACCTTCTCTTTGGTGTGGGAATGGTTAGGACAGAAAGAAGAATTATTTCCTGTTGCCTGTGGAAGGCCATGTTTATTTTGGTGACAAAGGCTGGGAGAGTGCATAGCACCACCCTGTCCTTGTGGAAAATACATAAGTACTTTTCGACAGATAGAGCGTGCAGCTCAGACACCCTACGTGCTGTCATAATAGCCATGAGAAGAACCGTTTTGAAGGAAAGAATTCTCCCAGGGACTGACCCGAGATTCAAAGGAGGTTAGCATCAGCATCATAACAGCATTTGAGGGCCAGATCTGGCCTGCGTCTGCTGCTTTCCTGTGTTGTGGAAAGAAACATGAAGTAATGAGGCCCTGGTAAATCTTATGTCAGAGAGACGTATGGAGACTCAGGCCAGCGAATGTCTTACGAGCGGCTGAGGTAAACCTAGACAGCCCCTCACACAACTAATAAATGCCCAGCCTTCTCCACAGGATGAGCTAGATTGGAATGAAATGAATTGGGGCAAAGGGACTACGAAAACATCATGGCTGGATGTACTGGAGATGCCATGATGGAGTAAACACCAACTTACAGTTTCTAGCAAACATGGCCGACAGGTCAAGATGTTTAGACTAGCATTACCTCATACAGTCACCTAGTAGAATTGAAATTCCTATTTGAAGAGGAAACCGGTTGCAAGATTAAACAACCTGATTAATTTCAAAATGAAAAACATCTCAGAGACTATTGTTCCCAAAAAGCAATCAGAATTCCTTAAGGAGTTTTTTGGCAGAAAAAGAAGAACCATGTACCCCCATGGAATCCATGAGTTGCTTCATAACCTTACCACTGTCTTAAAGCCACCCTGTGGTTACACAGAGAGATAGCCAACCAGCATGGGTAGCCCTACTATTGTCTTACAGCTACCCTGTAGTTATGCAGGGAGGAAGCCAGCAGCTTGTCTGGGTCCAATAGGCAAATACATGGAAGACATGGCGAGCAGTGGTCACCAGACATGATGAACATGCCTTGACTGCCTAAATAGCAGGGCTGTGGAGTCGGTATGTCAAACCTTCAACTCCGACTCCTCTATTTTTCTACTGTCTGACTCTGACTCCTTCATAAATGGCAAATGTATATTAATTTTTCTACTGTCTGACTCCGACTCTGACTCCTTCATAAATGGCAAATGTATATTAATGTATCAATATTAATAAATTAATATTAAAATATTAATTTTATTTTGAAGTCGGAGTCAGTACATTTCTACCGACTCCGACTCCACCCAAAATTGCTTCTGACTCCGACTCCACGACTCCGACACCCTGCTAAACAGGGACATGCTTTGAACCCCTAGCCACCTGACATGGCAGGAGCCTGCTTGCTGCACTTGTGTCCTGCCTGTGAGCCTTCCCTGGACATATGGAGTGCTGGAGAGTCAGCCACAGGAAGTAAATACTGGAGAATCAGCCACAGGAAGTAAATGCCCAGGGACATATTCTGACTATGTACTTGTGCAATAACCAGTCCAGAGGACTACCTGTTAAAACAAAATCAGTAAAATCAAAAAAGATTTATTTCTTTTATGCTTAACTGCAGGTAGTGAAGCCGAATATCCGTACAAATATGGCAATGTGTGTAACAAACTGAACAATTATAAGTCACCCAGGGACCTGCAAATGAAAGTCAGGAGTTGACTGAACCACCACCACCTTTCAGAAGAACTGCACCTCAGCACTGTCTTAAGGTGTCCAGGCTCCTGCTAGTGAAGAAAAGACTTAAGCGAGCAGTCAGCTTAATTTATGTTTACCTAGGATAACAAGAGAACCCTTAGCGCTTCCATAGAAAACCTCATGTAATTGACAAGCTATATTCAGCTTAATTTACTTATCTTGCTTATTTACATTTCCCCACCAGAATGACACCACCTTCCTCCGTAAGGAAGAAACTGGACAAATCCAAAAAGTTCACAGTTATGAAGGGCTGCAAAAATTACACAGAGTTTTGAAGGGCTGCCACTGTCCACAGGAACAGACTGGGGCTTCCAACTGCAGCCCATGAGGCTATTCATATATCTTCACTACACTGAGGCACCAGATTATTCTACAATTGCCTCTAAAGATGGCCTGCTAATGTTCAGGCCTTGGGAGAACTGGAGCTTTGAGCTGAGGCTCATGAGGCAATCCATATGCCTTCACTACACTGATGCCCCCTAGAGGTGTCACCACATATTCTACTGTTGCCCTGGAAACGGCATGCTGGTGTTCAGACCTAGGGAAAAGGGAATCAGGTCTCTTAGAAATATTGAACCTGCTGTTCCAGTGCCTCTCATAAAGAAAGGAGGAAAAGCTTTCCAGCCGACGACTATGACATATCTCGGCCCAACAGTTCTGAATGGAAAGCTAGGCCCTTTCCACAGGCACTAGACACACTAGGATCAAGTGGGAACAGAGGTACCATAAAAAGGCGGGAAAAAAACTCCTTAGCAAAGGACTATGCCTTATCCTTGCCCAAGGGCTCTGAATGTTAAGCAAAACCCTTTCCACCATCACTGGACAGACTAGGACCATAAAAATGGCAGGAAAACTCCTTAGGTACCATAAAAAATGGGGGGGGGGGAGAAACTCCTCAGCAAAAGGCTATGCCATATCTTTGTCCGAGAGCTCCAAATGGTAAAGTTAGGCTCTTTCCAGTCACTGGACAGTCTAGGACCATAAAACCTCCTCAGCAGAGGCCTACACCATATCTCTGCCCAAGGATTCTGCATAGCAAAGCTAGGCCCTTTCCCCAGGGTTCTGAGTGGAAAAGCTAAGCCCTTTCCACAGTCACTGGCAGGCTAGGACCCAAAATGCAGCGGAGAGTGATAAAGAGCTGCCCATTTCTCTCGCCACAAGCCACATCCACACCAAATGTTGCTGCTCTGGCGCAATTCCTGAGAAGGAATACTTGGAAGGTCCTGGCTGCCTTGCTTACCTGAGGTCCTGAGGTGACCAAGTACTGTACGCATAAGGCAAAGCCCAAATTGCAGGTCAACATTCCTCCTGGTGGAATTCCTTCTGATACAGGCCATGAAATGTATGAAACTGATGGCCACTGAGATGGCTGCAGCTGCATATCACTGCGCTGTGCCTCAACAACGATATCCATAAAAACAGCCCAGGATGGCACAGTCATGGTTACACGCTTACAGTGAAAGGGAGCGGTACCAGGCCTTATATGGGTAAATTCTTGATTAATCACACACACACAGGTAGAGGGGTGTGGTGATTAGCGAAGCCAAAAATAACTGCATACAGTAGAGGGGAGTGGTTTGACCTATAAATGCCACCAAAGGCAAAAATAGCAAGGCCCAAATCACCACACACAGTAGAGGAGAGCAGTTTGAGCTCTAAAGCAGCCAGGAGCAAAATTCACACCTCAGGCGAAAAAAGGTTGGGCAGCAAGTCCTGTTGGGTTGTTGCTGGATGGGGGGGGGGTAACCTGTTGCAACTGGCCTGATCTGTGAACAGGCTGCTGTTCAGCAACTGAAGCACAGCTTGATTGGCCATACCCTATTACTAGCACCTCAGCAGAGGATGAGATTCTTGCTCCCCATACACACTTGACATGAAATACGGGGGTCTGAAAAATGCAATTCATCAGGTGTAGCAGCTCCACTGTGCTCCAAAATGGCGGGCGCCTCTGTTGTGCTCAGAAATGGCAGGCAATGCCTCAGAAATGGTGGGCTGCTCCAAACAGATGGGTGCTGCCACTCAACTCCTTCCCGAAATGGCAGGCACTGGTACTTTCCTGAACCCCAGAGATCTTAGTGACACATCTGTGGACTTACCTACCGGGGATAGCACAAAGCCTCTTGATGAAGTCCCCGCAGCGGGATCATCAGCGTCCAGTTTTGGTGCCTGCCACATAATGGCATGAATCTGTAGCGGCTGGGTGCTGACTGCAGCCACTGCCAAGTGCTGCCCAAAGCTCTTAAAATGCCTTTTCTTTGAAGGCTGCCTGCACTGGGTGCCGAGGCCTCGGTAATTGTGCATAGGCTTATGCAGGCTGTGAAGCTAAGCCCTGGAGACATCCCTTCAAATGGGTCATCACCGCCAATAAGCAGCCCTTGCTGAAACTTGGCAGGAAGTCAGAGTGGGCGGGAAATGACTGCGGCCACTGCTGAGTGCTGCCCAGGCTTTATAGAATATTCTTTCTTGCTGCATAACCTTCGTTTTGTCCATGTCTCGCACAGAAAAAGACGAGAAAGACAGCTGTCAGGAGGCAAAGAAAACTGACAGTGGGAAGGAGACAAAGAATGTGACAGATTTTTTTTTTTTAAAGTGACAACGACAAACGGAGGGGAAAGAAGTGTAAGAAACAAAGAAAGAGATAAAACATGGCAAGGGAGAAGAAACTATTCTTCTTCAGAGAGGAAACACTACTCAATAGGATGTGCTCCGAGCTGAGACAGGAAACGAAACTGAGCCTCAACAAGAGGGGGGGAGCAAAAGTATTTGCTGAAGCATTTCCTGTCTCTGAGCTGAAGGGGGAGCTGCACTACCCACTTGGAGACCTCTGTCAGCCATGACAGAAAGGAAAGACTAGATATTTAAGTCGTAACTGAAACATCTTTCACAGCTATTTAAAAAAAAGAATCCAAAATAAGCCATCAAACACAAACACTGAAATAACAAGATGTGAGAAATAATGAAAGTCAGCCTTAAGTCACGTACAGCAGCATAGGTTTGAAGGTAAAGCCAGAAGGATTTTTAAAAGGGGATTTCTTCTCCTTCTAGGTTTGATTGTTGCCAACATCCGTTTACAATATCCTGCACTCTCTTGCCCCTGAGATGCCAAATCAGAGCGTTTCCAATTCACAGTTAAGTATTCCAGGGCAACACCATCATTGAAGAGCATTTGTCCACCAGCAACAGCACAACCTCCAGCCTCTCTGTTAAAAACTATGGTCCTGGCAGAGCTATGGGTAAATAGCAACAGCTGCAGCAACACCCAGAGTCCTTCCAAACACACACAGCACACTTGGAGTCGTCTTGGAGAAAGAAGAAAACGGAAGAAATGTTCATAATGATACTGTTTACAGAAGATGGTGGTCAGGTGGGGAAAAGCACATTGGGAAATTAGATAACACTTGACCTCCATGACATCCTTATGATGAAGACAAAAGAGGTGATGCCAAGAATAAGATATTGCATATATGCTTTTAGCATAACAGTCATGGAAATTTTTAGATATATTTTTATAATTGTTATATTCTTATTTTATATATGATTAATTTTGTTCTCATGTTATGTATATTGTTTAGAGATTTATTATTCAGTTATGTTTACTTAAAATGCGAACTACTGTTTTTCTTATTATGTAGAATTTATATCGATTTTTAATGTTGTAAATCGCCCAGAGAGCTTTGGCTATGGGGCGGTATACAAACGTAATAAATAAATAAAGATGAGTTTGTAGCGTGACTTAAGGCAATTAAAAGTACAATTTTAAAAAATGAACACAAAACACGTCATCTCCAGCATTCGTTTGAAATAAAATTCTTTTGAAGGCAAATTTCTTCTTGCTCATTTTCCCACCCACCCCTATTTCACTCTGCAGTGAAGTCACAATCCACTGCTGACTACATCAGTTACCAGGGGAAAAAGAGACTACAGTAGGATTTCCACTGTAGGACCCTCCTAGGAAGATTACAAGGTATTGCAACTAAGCACCAGATAAACACAGACTACCAACCATTCATCATGGTGAATCATAGAATAGTAGAGTTGGAAGGGGCCTATTAGGCCATCAAGTCCAACCCCCTGGTCAGTGCAGGAATCCAAATCAAAGCATTTCCGACAGATGGCTGTCCAGTGAGAATGAATACAGCATGCTATGGGGTTTTCAAAATGGGAAGTAGGACTCAACAAGCAGGCACGAAGGGAAAAGACAAACTCATTTGCCGACCCTTCAAGCCCAACGCTGGTCTATCAGCCTGGCTGCTTTCAGTCTCCCTGCATGTCCCATCATTTTATGCTAACTCGTAACCCACTTTCTATGTAACAAGGCGAAGGCAGCTGCTGATGGCAAGGGTCCTAGTTTCAAAGCCAAAATGCTGGCTAGTCTCCCAGGTTTCCTACTTGGCTCAGAGTAGAGAAGACCCATGGGGATCCCATTCCTGTGCACATGTGGGTGGGGGGGAGAGACAGGACTTCAGGCATCATTCCATTACATGCAACAAAAGGACAGGACTCCTGGGCTTCATCCCTGGCTCTACATGTAATTGAGATTTACAGGCAGCAGACCTCTTGGTTGCAACCCTGGCTCCACATCTGGAGAGCGACTTACCTATTCCACCCTCTTCTCAGCACACAAATATGAACGAGAACAAGAGCAGGCCTCTTGGTTTTGTGGAAGGAACAGTACTCCTGGGTCCTGGCCTTATGAGTGATGGGGGGGGGGTCCCTGGACCCTGCTGGCTTTGTAGTTCGTGGGGGAGGGGGAAGGAGAGAAGGGATCTTCACGTTATAGATAAGGGAGGAAAGACTCTTGGACCCTGGCGTTGCAGATGACGTAGCGTGGAAGGAAGGGCTGCTCGGTTTCCTGGGTCTGTGGCGGGGGGATGGGCAGGGAAAGAGGGGGGCTGTGAGGCGGGCGGAAAGAGAAAAGGACTTCTGAGTCGTAGATTTGTCAGTGATTGTGGGAAGGAGATAAGGAAGACCCCTTATCTCTGCAGTTGTAGAGGAAAAGGAGCAGAGGTCCTGACGAGGGGACGACTCCAAGGAAGACCCCTTATCTCTGCAGTTGTAGAGGAAAAGGAGCAGAGGTCCTGACGAGGGGACGACTCCTCGGCTCCTTCTAAAATGGGGCGAAAAGCCTCTCACTTATGGCCGCCCGCTCCCTCGGAGAATCCCTGCGATCCACTTACGCCCGGCCCAGAGGAAAACTAGAAAACGAGGCTCTGGCAAGCTTCCCTTACCTACCAGGGAACACGTTGGCTCGCTGAGAACAAACCAGGCCTCACCAACAGTCCTTTTGCGCATGTGCTGGTGTATTTGCTTTTATTAACCGAGAGAGAGCGAGAGAGCGCCCCCCACGCCCCTCCGAAAGACTCAACTCTGAAAAGAGGAGGAAAGCCAGTGGCAGAGCAGGAGCCGTTACGCGACGTACCACGACGCTATCATAGATCATAGGCCCAATGGGCGCGCAGCTCTCCTGCTGCTCCTCCAAATGTCTCCGTTCGCGCGCGCACATCCTTGCCCCCCCTCTTGGGGCAGCCAATCACATCCCACGTCGGGCACCGGCGCGCGGCCCACAGCAGCCAATCGCCGCCCGGCGGAAGCTGCCTCATGAGCCTCTTGCGTCTGCCTGAAACAGCTTCGAATCTCAACCGCCAATCCCGAGGGGAGAGGGGAAAGAGCCTGCCTCCGTCGAGCTTGTTTACAGCCTAACGTTTCCCTGGGGGAGGGGGGACAGAGGAAAACCGAGGGAGCCGTTTCTCCTCCACCTGACCAGGCTAACGTCCCGAAATGCAGGTAAGGGACCGGAAGTACCTGGGATATAACGGTCACTTGGGTTTGTTGGCGGGAGGGAGGGGTATTTATCGGGCCCTCTGCGCGTCTTTCCACCTTTGAACACGCTCCCCGAGTCACCGAGTGACGTTCCTATTAGCCAATCAGCGGCTGGCCTCTTTGTCCTTATTTCGGAGCGGACAATCACAATGGAGGAAGGTGGGGCTACAGAACTGGGGGCGGGAACGGGGAGAAGAGAGGCGAGTGGGTCTTAAAAAGAGAGTGGGGCTCGCTGTCGTTACTCATTAAAAAGCGTGGTGGGGCTGGTTGGTGTAACTGGAAGAGTGAGGAGGCTTCGGTTCGAAACCTGTTTTCAGCTCTCAATCTTACTGGGTGAATTTGAGCTAGTCGCTGTCTCTCAGCCTAGCCTACCTCGCAGGGTTGTTGAGAGGCTAAAAAGGGAAAGCGACAGACCATGTGTGCTGCTGCCCCTGTGATCTTTGAAGGGAGGGCTTTTTTCAAGTAATAAAAACTAGTGCAGATATTTTATTTAATCATTAAATTTATATACCACCCTTCCAGTAGGAGCCTAGGGCGACAAACAAAAACACTAAAACCGCTCTAAAACATCTTAAAACAGACTGTAAAACATATTAAAGCAAAACATCTTTAAAAACATAGAGGGAATTTTTTTTAGTACTCCAGTTGTATTGTTTTTCCTTTGTTTTTAAACGTTTGTTTATCCCTAACCTGTGGGATATATTTTTGGCTAAGCCAGAAGTATGTAAATGAAATGATTCCATATTCTTCTCCTGTTTATCCCTGCCTCCATTTCCCATTGCTTTTTCTGTTGTTTCTCTGTGCCTATTTTAGAGAAGTCCTTTTGGGTAGGGAACTGTGATGCCCATTCTTTGTACAGTGCCCTGTATGTGCTACACAAATAAATATAAGTTGGTTTGAGTGTTTGTGAATATCAAAGTGAGGTAGAAACAGCAGCAATAGTATTGGCCTTTATGGGGGAAAGGAGCAGTAATTGTAAAGTGCTTCAAACATGAGGTGCTGTATGGTAATGGTTGAAAACAACAATCTATGTGAGTAGGGGCTTACATTCTTTAACAAACTGATGTTAAAACAGAAAAAAATGGAAATAGAAGCAATAAGCAACAGGGTAACTAGAGGAGATATTTACTGAAGGGCCAGGAGACTGAAATGTGTTAGATCAATAAATGCCTCTTGAATATCCTGTTGCTTCAACTTCTAGTCCATTTTAAGGGTTTCCGTTTTTCTTGTACAGAGAAAAAAATGACACGATTTAAGGAAAAGGGAAGGACTGATTCAGGGGGAGTGTTAAAAAAATATGGTTAATAATACTTCAACATTTTAATGATATTTTAGATTGTTCAGAGCACTTCATATCAGTTTCTCTTTTTGTGTACAATAGGATTGCTCTAGTCCTGCAGATGTTGGTGGACTTCAACTCCCCTCTGCACCAGCTAGCATAGCCGATGGTCAAGGAAGATGGGACTTGTAGTCCAGAAACATCTGGAGGACTACAATAAACGTGTAAGGACTAGTATTTTTTACTCCATATTCCAGCTGGGGATCCATGGGTGAGAACCTTGCCTAAAGCCATGTTGTTTGTACATTGGCTGAGGTGAAGTTAGAACCAGGAGTTTTCTTCCCTGTGTGCAGTTTCAACTTGATTCAAAAGTCAGTTGCTCTGAATTCAATGGAATTTGCTCCCACGTCAGTGGGAATTGGAATGCAGATTCAATTTCTTATCTGTTGTGCTATACAGTCTTTCCACTTTTTGAAAACTGGCTCTGATCATGCCTTTAACAGCATTCTCCCTGATAGCAATTAAGGAGATAAAGTTCTTCCTATCACCAAGACAGAAGAAAAGCAACTTCTCCTGCTAAATTTCTCTGTGTTAGGCTATGGTGTGTGTATTTTGCAGGTACACCTCTGAAGGCAAATCACAGTGGTCCTCCTGCTCCTCTGTCAATGCTTATCCTTCATATTTATTTTATTATTAATTACATTTTTTCCTGTCTTTCTCCAAGAAGCTCAAGGCAACGCACGTTTCCTTCCCCCTCTGTTTTATCTTTACAACAACCCTGTGAGCTAAGTTAGGCTGAAAGAGTGACTGGCCTAAGGTCACCCAGCAAGCTTCATAGCTAACTGGATGGGTGAACCTGGTTTTTGGCACTCTTAGGGATATCCTAACCACTACACCAACTGGATGAGATGATTGGTGATAGCTAGGAGATCCAGAGGGAGGTTGATATCATTTATAGAAGCAGTGACAATTAAATGCTTAGTGTAGATAAAACAGTAGGAAGCAAAGCAGTTGAGAAAGTTACTTTCACCAGGAGCCTAACTGTGTATTCAGAACTAAGGCTGCAGTGCTGAGTCCCATGGTACTCAGTTGGGCTTACTTCTGAGTATATGTGCTTAGGCTTGTGTTGTAAATCCTACAGAGTTCAGTAAGGCTTCCAAGTAATCTTGTATGGCATCGTGCTGTGTGCAGGGCTGCAACCTAGTTTTTAGAGTTTTAGGGCGCAATCCAACTTGCATTGATGCCAGGCTGAGGAGAGTTGGATGCGGCGGATCTCCAGCTGAGCCGGCTGGGTTCTAACTCAGCTGGGCTACGCTGGCGTAAATTGGTCAGCCGGGGCTCAGGCAGGTCAGCCCGGCTCAGCAGAGACCGGTGCAAGTGAAATTGGCACAAAGCCCACAAAGGGTGTGTGTCAGGGAGGGGCTGAGGTGGGGGGACTTAGGCCACATCCAACTTGTGTTTGGAGCACTCCTGCAGGTCCCAATCCACACAAAAGTTATTATTATTTATTACATTTGTATACCGCACCATAGCCGAAACTCTCTGGGTGGTTTACAACAATTAAAAACATTAAAAACAAATATACAAGTTTAAAAACACTTTTTAAAAAAAACAATTTAAAAACACAAGAAAAAAGGTCAGTCTAAGTCATTGGAGAGGCGTACTCCCCAGTAGGGGTATTTGGGAGAGAAGGCTTTTACTTTCTGGTCCCTGCACACAGCTCCCAGCTGAGCCAGTGTTCAGCTAACCCAGAGGGTCCTGAACGGCACATTGGATGCTATGGAACTCCGGCTTCTCTTGCTCCAGCAAAGCTTAGGCTGGCTTCCCCTGAGTTGGATTGCTGTGCCCGTTGAGGGATTCATCTCTTGATTAAATTTGCACACAGGTAAAAAAAATATTTCTGAATTGAGAAGCATATTTTCTTTGCTTTTAAATGCTGCATGCATGTGGGTCAGTCCAGAAATTTTCTCCAGGAGGTGGTTGCTGCACCATTAAAAAAAAATCCCAAAAAATGTATATCATATATTGAAACACCAAAAACACAGTTAGAAAAAAAATTATGTGGCACTTCTGATTTACAGGCTACAGTATTATAAAGAAATATATTTGCTGAAAATAAAAGCACGTTAAGTACTTCCTTGTTAAAGCAAATTTATTATTGATCAATGTAACACAAAATTAAAGTCTCAGGCATCTGATATAAGAATTTTTTTCCAGTAACATTTTTTACTACAACAAATTGGCCGCAGTAAAAATGCGGCAAAAATGAAAATTTGTTTCCTTAAAAATTGGGCAAAGCACCCAGATGAAAATTGGTGATGCTTGCGCTGAGACTTTCTGTGAGGAAAACATCAGATTTTTAACTCAATCTCCTTTCAAAATATGAGGACTCAAATTACTGACAATTTTACAAAACAGCCAACTTCAGGATTTTTCCCTCTTAGCCTTGACTAACAGAGCAATCCAACTCAGGGGAAGCCAGTGTAAATCCAGTGGCTGTTCAGGAGCCTCTGGGTTGGCTGAACACCAGCTCAGCTGAGAGCTGCGCACAGGGACCAGAAAGTAAAAGCTGCTCTCTCAAATACTCCTACTGGGGAGTAAGCCCTCTCCACTGACTTCTCTTGTATTATTTTCTTAGAATGACCTTTTTTCTGGTGTAACTTTTGTCTGAACTGGGACCTGTAGGAGCGCTCCCCTCACCTCAGCCCCTCCCATAACATGCCCCCGATATGCCCCTGGAACTCCCCTTTTTCAGGATTTAACACCAACTTATTCCAGCTGGGCCCCAAGTGGGCCAGGACCCAGGCGACTGAGCTGGAGATCCACCACATCCAACTACCCCCAGCCCAACATAAATGCAAGTTGGATTGTGCCCTTAGTCAGCAGAGCAATATTTGTATACATTCTGCTGCTTTTTTAAAAAATGGATTCTTCCAGATGGTATCTTTTTTATCATTGCACCTATACCCTTATTAACTGTTTTCTCTGTCTGTGCTATAGCCTGTTGTGACCCATAATATCTAAAGCTGAACAGACTCCTTCCCCCTCCGCTACTTTTCTAAAAGGACAATAATGACTTTACAATTTATTATCTTCTGTGGCTGGGTTGTTGTTGGTTGCTGCCTCTTATTTTACCTGCAAGTTATAATTTTAAGAGCTGCCTCTTATAAAATGAAAGTAAGTAGAAAAACACTGATTGCTTTCCCTGCTCAATATAATAAAATTGTCTTCATGGTTCCCCTGTTTGCCTTGCTTTTGTTGGGTACATATTTTTATTTGTTTATGCAAATATTTATATTTTACCCTTCTCCTTAATGATCACAGGGCAGTGTCCAGAAATAAAACAAGTACACATTTCATAAAGACTACCAAATTAAAATTACTGTAATCATAAAACATATCATAAAACGTATAATAAAACAAACAGTACAGGGGGTGGGGACTCCTCAGATATAACAAAAACCACCCTATTACATCTCCAAAAGTTTGGTGGAAGATGTGCATCTTTACCTGTTGTGCAAAACGAGAGCGAAGTGGCAAGATGCATCTCAGTGGGGGAGGGAGTTCCATATGCACAGAACCACCACTGAAAAGCCCCTTTCCCAGAGCTCTCCACCTCATATGTCATCCGAAACCAGGACCATTAGGAGGACCTGATTTACTGATCTGGTGGGATGGGTGGATCAAGATGCTCTTTTAAGTACTTAGGTCTCAAGTTGTTTAGAGCCTTAAAAGTCAACATAAGCACCATGAATTGAGCGTGGAAGACAATTGCCAGCTTACTATTTGCTTTTATAATTTAATTTCTTAACTAAGAACTAAACTAAGTTTATGTTCAGCTATTATTGCATATGTTTAGCTAGATTTTGGAGAGAAACGTTAATTGGAAATATTTTTGAGGGGAAATGTTACATTTACAGCGCTATGAGAATAAAGTTAGTGTGTAGCATAAAATAATTCATGCACACAGAGAACTGAGGAAAGAAAGAAGGTAGCCCAGCCATAATGTAGGTCAGTCGGATAAATGGTTAATTCAGTGTTTTTCAATGTGGCCTCTTAACAGTTGAGAATTCCTCTTTGTTGATGATGTGGCATTCATATTGTGTTCAGCTACATTAGTAGAGCAATAGCAGTAGAAGGGAATTTAGCTATAACGTTGTGGACATCCAAGATGGGTAGAATTGTTTTATTATGCTTAGGAAACGTTTATTTAAGCGAATAATTGTTCCATGAGCTGTTGGCGGTTCCAAGATAATGTAGCAGGGACCTGCATCGTTATGGTGAAGCAGGAAGAGTTGTTCTGGCTCAAACTGAAATTGAGCATTTAACTCTTTGGAGAACCTTGTATCGCTGTTTCTCAGCTTCACCTATAAAATGTACCTCATAGGGCAATATCTCTGAATTCACTCTTTGTAACAAGAACAAACAGCTACTCACCTCTGACCATTGGGTGTAGAAAAATGTGAGGCGATTGCCTGGGTTCAGTTAAGTAACCACTCAGTTGTTATGATGAAAAAATCAGTGATGAAAAACATTCTGTAGCTTTGAAGAGACTCTTTGGAAGCTTAAATTCTGAAAACATCCTGATGAAGTAGAACTGCTGAACAGATGCTGTGATTAAAGACAATGAATGTTGATGTTGCTTTTTTTTTTTAAAGTGTCTCTTTTTTTCCTTTTTTGTTTGAAAGGATTACTATGTTCTTTGCAAACATGAGATATGGAAAACTTGGGCTTGGTGAAAATTGAACAAGAGGTTTCTTCTGTGGACACCAGTACCAGAGATGATTGCAACTCTGTTGGCTGTAACTTAAGTAGTAACGCGTATGTGTGATACACTACATAATCTGATTTTTTCAAATAGAGAAGTAAGGTGCTCTAAGCACAGACAGTCGCCTAAGTAAACTGTCTAAGCAGCAGCCCCCAGTACAGTTTATATATCAATTGTCAAGAAAATAGACGGGGCATGTGTTTTATTTAGGTATTTTATGCCACTTTTCAGTCACTCTCAAGACAGTTTACAGTTAAAATCATAAAAGCAATTTTAAAACATAAAACAAACCTATTTTGTTCTATAATACAACTGTATTATAAGGAAGTCTAGTATAGTTGGTTTTTCCAGGCTCCATTGTTAAATAGAACTGGCATGTGTGCAACTGCTAATTCTAAAAATGGGTAGTGGTAAACCTCTGAGTCCAGCCTAGCCTTTTTAACCGAAGTTTATTATGCAAAACATTTAAAACTCTACTTGTTTGTCCCAGTGTTGAGATGGTAGGGAAAGGGGTGCCGGGAAGTACATAACTGAATAAGGTATATCTGGCGGTCAACAGTTTTGGACGATGTGCAAATCCAAACCTTGGCTTTGCTCAGCAAAACAGTAAAAAGGACCAGGGAGAAGCAAAGCAGTTGTGAGCACCTCTCTGGGAGCCTGCACGTTTGCACAGTTCCAGTAAACCATAGTTTGGCTTACTGTATCACGTAAACCAGGTCCATGTCAACTGGATCACCTCCTTCTATGTACCTGTTGACAAAGAATTCCAAAAGGTTACTGAGGCAGGGCCAGAGCTGGAAAAAGTTACATTTTTGAACTACAACTCCTATCAGCCCAATCCAGTGGCCATGCTGGCTGGGGCTGATGGGAGTTGTAGTTCAAAAAAGTAACTTTTCCAAGCTCTGCAGGGCTTACTTGTGTAGAAGTCCTGCTGGTTGTGCTTCAGCAAGAGGAGATCTTTATCAGCAGTGTAGACTCTCCAGCCCACAACCCTAATTAAGGCCTCCCTATTTCACCTGCAAGGCAGTTCTGACCTAGCCAAGCCAACACCTGCTGACATATATAATCTCAGAAACAGGAAAAGTACTGATGTGGCTGGCTCAACAAAGAATTTGCAGAGTCTGCAAAGCCTTTGGCTTACATAGAGCCATGCATGGCACTGTGGAGCCCTGACAATCAACTGATTTACTTACAAATTGCTAAAGTAAATAAAGTATGTAGTTTACTCATCAAATAATGAATCTATGCTATTGGATATTAATAGAACAGTTGTAATGGTACTTTGAGTGCTATATACTCATTCTAATAGCGGAGACAGTTGCTGCCACTGAGGTTAAGTCCTTGCTCTTCAAGGTGTGGAAATTGTTGACCCACTTTGTGGGTGTTTCCTGTGGTCTGTTCCATCTTGTTTTCAGCGCAAAGTAAATTGTGCTGCTAACATAGCACTACAAAGAGTGCTTGGTCTGACATGGGGCATAATAAATAATTCACATCTTTTTTTCTTCAGCCCCAGCAGTCCTTCGCCCAGCCCAAATGGCATCTCCAGTTTCTCAGGGAAAACCAGCCCTCCAGTAATATCTTGTGAAGTTGGTCCTCTGGCTTCCTTCATGCAGGACCCTCAAAGGAGCAGTGACTCAGAAATATTGGGAAACTGTGAGGTATGTCATGTTCTGCTTTTGCAAATGGTTTTCTTGGTGATCGTGAACATTTTAATATTTAAGTAACCTTACAAAAGTGTTCTGTTACAAAGAATTGTTGAAGTGTCTATACTTCAGTGTATGAAAAAAGTGTGTAGTGTTTGGCATTTGCTGAGGATATTATCTCTGGGCCTGGTTCATATGTCACATTAGAGGAGGGGTGAGGAACTTCTAGCCTGCAGGCCAAACTTGGTGTACCAAGCTCTCTTATCTGGCTCACAAGGTCATTTTGGACAAGCCATGCCCACCCACCCTACATCTGATATCGTGCATGATGTCACGTTCCCCTGCAAACTTATCCGAATGTAGGAGATAATTTTCTGAAAAAATACATGGAATAAGGGGAAAAGAAAGGATATTTTAGACTCGGAGATTTCTTTCCACAAGGAAGACCAATCACTATCCAACAACTGAAAATAGATATTCCGTCATGGAACTTAGATTGGCTACACACATTTCAACTAAATTCTGTATTGAAAGACCCTCAGATTAATATGCTACTAAAAATATCACACAATTTGAAAAGGTATTATTGGAAAATGGTCATAATGGAAAAGGATTGGTATTCAAAGTGTATAAAATATTACTAGAAAATGACATGGGAAACAGGGCTGTGGAGTCGGTACGCCAAACCTTCAACTCCGACTCCTCTATTTTTCTACTGTCCGATTCTGACTCCACCCAAAATTGCTTCCAACTCCACAGCCCTGGAAAGGGCTGTAAATGTCTTTTTAAACTGGAAGCTCTCATAGGAACGTTTTTATCGCTGCCTGAATATACGCTGATCTTGGCATCACAGCATTTGTCTTCATCTGGGTCCTGTGTCATACACTGACCAGGGCTGTGGAGTCGGTACGCCAAACCTTCAACTCCAACTCCGACTCCTCTATTTTTCTACTGTCCGACTCCTTCATAAATGACAAATGTGTATTAATTAGTAATAAATTTACTGTAGTAAAATGGTAGCACAAGACATTTCATCACCACCACGTGAATCATCAGGCTGGATTGATAGAACATAAAATATATTTATTTTATTAAAATTTCTGAACAAGAAAACTTTCCTATATTCCTGTGAAAGTGAATGCAACAAACTATGCATTTAATAATTTTTAAAAAAAGGTTTTTAACAGAAACATAGGATATACCTTAAAACTAATGAATATATAAAATTATGACTAACAGAACATAATACATAAGCTGTCCTCTTACAAACTTTTTATAATTACATTACCAAATGCTTTCCTATAATTTCTTTAATAAACATATGTACTACAGAATTAGGTCTAATAGACCACAAAATTATTTATTTGAGCAAAGAATCTGAACAAAAAAATGCTGTCAGATGAAAACATACAAGACACTGTTACGCACTTAATATTTTTAATAAATCTATGAAGAATTTGTCCTCAAGAAAAAGAATCACCTCAATCAGATCCTCCTTCATGGATGCCCTCAAATCTGATCTAATTATTCTAAGAGCAGAGAACAACCTCTCAGCACTAACTTGGTTCGGTGGCAAAGCAGTAACCACCAGGGCAACATCTCTGACAATTTCAGGATATAAGGGAATGGCTTCTTGCACTGTTAGTTTTGATGAACAATCAAATTTTTCTACTTCTTTTAGTGCAAGTGAGAAATTTGCTGAAATTTACTCAGTTTGTTCTGCATGGGTTCGGAGGAATCCTTTTCTATGCGGTGACACTTTGCACACTCCTTGTGATCCAAATATTTTTCAAAATCAAATTCATCCTCATTTGATGAGGCTGAAGACATGGCAACACTTACTTCTTCCTCCTGACATTTCTGTAACCCAGTCATCCTAACTGCTACCTCACACAGAGCATCTTTCCCTTTAGTCAGCTGTTCATCATCCAGCAGAATCTGGTGCATTGGGTCTACATAAGCAGCTGCCGAAAGAATCTTGTTTTGTAATAATAGTGCCTCTCTTCGTTTCATTGAAGCAGCAATGCCATCTGCAATTAACCCTCTTTGGGACAGGCGAAACATCAGGTTCTTCCACTCCTTCAAGAAAATACCTGGAGTTAAATCCTCAGCTTGTAATTTTTTAGTCACTGTAAATGGGTGATGAAGCAACTCTTCCAATTCTGTCACCTGTGTCCACTGACCTTCGTTTAGCGTCACTTGAGGGTTGGCCATGTCCGCAAGAAAGGGTTTCAGATCAAGCAAGCACTGAATCATTAAGTAGGTACTGCCCCAGCGTGTGGCTTGATCTATAATTGCCCCTTTTCCAGCGCATCTCTTCAACATGGAATCAACTTTAGGTGTTCTGGCAGCAGTAACTAATTTCCTCACCTTGCCAATCAGAGGAGCAGCATGACCTTCTTTCAGACTGTCTCTTATTGCCAGCTGCTGTGTGTGCACAACACAGCGCATGTGATGAATTCGGGACTGTTTTGAGGCAGCTTCAACAAGGTCATCTAAAGGATCATCATTTTGTTGTTGTTCTGTAGCAACTTCAGTTTGTTCCTCAGTTGCAGGAGCGTGCTCTTGAATTTCAAACATTCCTATATCTCTGAAGTGTTCTTCTAGCTGTTGGTCATCTTCATTATCTGCATTCATTAGTTTAATTGTACTTAACATATTTGAAGCATTGTCAGTTACAATACAAAGAACTTGTTCTTTTTTAAGTTCGTAATCTTGCAGAACCTTTTCCACTAAGACCTGGAGAAACTCACTGGTGTGATGAGCTTGTGTGTCTTTTACTGCCAGTGTCTTGGTAATTATTTCATTCTTGTCACAAACAAATCGGACATTGATGGCAAAATAGTTCACTCTGTGGCATGTACAGGCATCCATTTTAAGAAATACAAAGCGTCCCCTGAGAGTTTTTTTAAGTTCTTCCTTTTGGTTAAGGGCTTCTTCGATCACTATTTTTCTAATACTATCTCTTTCCAGAGAAACACCAAGTTTGCGGGCCATTTCTCCATTCAGACCTATAAAAGCCGGTTGTGAAAATAATGATAAAGGCACACCATCCTTTGCAACAAGTTCTATGATATGTTTTTTGAATGTATCTGCTGTCATTGTTACAGTAACTTTGTCACCGACAAAATATCTTGTAACTGATGTCTGAGAAGTTTTCTGATCCTTTGCTTGGCTGGAAGTGCTGAGCTTTGGTTCCTGGCTTTTGCTGTTATCTTTCTCATTCACAACTTTGAATACTTCTGGATGAAAGCGCTGTAAATGTCTTTTTAAATTGGAAGCTCTCGTAGGAGCATGTTTATCGCTGCCTGAATATGCGCTGATCTGGGCATCACACCATTTGTCTTCATCTGGGTCTTTTGTCATACACTGACACACAAAATGTTTTCCATCCTGAGTTATGGTGAAATGCTCAAATACAACTGACTTCATGGGAAGCTTCTTTGACATTGTGAATTTATATTTTAAAAAACGTGTCAATCAAAATTACAAATATTTTCCTGAAAAATAAAAAAGTATAAAATATAGGTATAAAATGATATATTTACCCAAAGCCCATGAAAGCCCAACAGCCTCAGCTCATTCCTCTGGCTATGCCTTTGCACACCAGTTATCCTGAAAAATAACCCCAAAGCCCCAAAATGACAACCTTCCTATGACAACCTTCCCAAGATGGCTACCTCACAGAAGGTCTGCCAAAATGGCCACAAGGCAAAGAAAGGCTCAGTCACACGGCCCCAAACTACCACCCATGCTCCAGCACTAACTGTAGGCCCCAAATGATTCCAGCCCTCCAGGCCCTTAACAAGCCACCCAGGAGGCCTCAAATGAAGCAGCCCTGCCAGGCCTAGCAGAGACTCTCCCTGCTCCGACTCCAAACCTAGCAATGCCAGCCCTCCTCCAGGCCCTTAACAGGCCAGCCAAACTGCACAGGAGGCTGCTAAGTGAAGCAGGCCTGCCAGGCCTAGCAGACACTCTCTCTGCCCCGACTCCAAACCTTGCAATGCCAGCCCTCCTGTTGCAAATATTGCCGTCCATTCCCCTTGGTAGGCTTTTTCTGATTTACCACCAAGAACGAGAAGTCAGTCAGTCGAGGGTTCAACCCAAGTTTATTCTGCAGAATAGAGACACACTCACACGCTCATGTGAAAAAGTAAGTTGCCTGCATGTTACGGAGCAGGCCTGCTTTTTATACCTTATCTCAGTAATGCTATGTGGCAATAAAAAGTTACACAGCTCAAGCAGTTTAACACAGGAAACGAAAGACTAGATGTGCCACCGTTTGGCTATCTGCCCATTACATCTGCATACACAAGATAAACCAGAACTTCCAGCTAGTTTCTTTATCCTTATCTCAGTACATTGTAATCAGTTCCCTGAGGTCTTTTGACCTTCGATGTGGCTGTACTCTATTTCTATTATACATTATAACACACTCTGTATTTTCTCAACACTCCCCCTTCAAAAGGCTTTTCTCTATAACCCATAATTTGTCTTGGCCCAGCAGGAAATTAAGCATTTAAACATACAAGTAATAAGCAAAAGCACAATTATGAGTCCCAGGATGAGTTGTTTGAGCCACCCCCATCCAGGTAACCAAGAGAGAAGCCAGGACAGGTCCCATCCGTCACTCTGTTTTAAATGTGCCTGCAACTCCTTGAGACCTGCTACTTTGGACTCAGTGAGTCTTGAATGATCTGAAAGGTTAAAGCAACAGAGCCCTTTAAACTCTTCACACCCATGGTTATGTCTTAACAATAAGTAATCAATGGCAGCCCTATTTTGGAGAGTTGCCTCCCTTAGGCTTATTGCATCCATATTCAGGGCTGTTATAGCTTGCGATGTGAAGTTTATACTTTTAGCCAGGGCACACACTACCTTTGTAAGTTGGCGATGATTCACTACTGTTAGGGCTGGTGCCCCGATCAGGGATACAGCCAATGCCACTACTTCACTTTTACTTAATAATTTCACATTATCATCACAGGTGGCATCCAAGGTATTCAGGTCCCTTCTCCTCCTGGGCTTTATCAAGTGTGGGTAAGGCGGAAGCCAAGTTGTTAACCTTCCCACTGCACAGGGACCACCTGTTATGTTCACTGGAACATAGGGATATGCAATTCTTCCGCATAGAAGAAACCATCCTGAAGGCAACACTACATGGGCATACATGTAAGAGGCATTAACTATTACATTACAGTTAAAGGCATTCATAGGACTTATATGCACACATTCTCGAGAGCAATTAATGAAATTCACACATTTGGTGTTATTTGGAGAGGCTAGCATCTGAACCTTGAGGGCAAAACATCTCCCATCCTTATGGGTGATGATTTGGCCGAAGCATGATAGCTTTTATAATCAGCAGTGACGTTCTCAAAATTCCCTAAAAAGGATGCATTTGTGAGGACTTCTGGTGGGGTTGAGATCCCTACCAAACACGATGTAAAAACTTCATTAACGGAGACTCCCCCTGCCAGGCAAAAGGAGCTTGTGTTTACAATTTGGCTGGCTGTATAAATCCAAACATTTGTCTGGCCGTCAAATTTTTGTGTGAGTATTCCATGTATTGTACCAGCCAAATAGCTAAGGACAATGACTGGCCATATCTGAAGGCCCATCATCCTTCTACTCCCAGGTATTTCCTGGTGAGAGATAAACTGGCCCTTTGCTAGTATACACTATTCGAGGTTTCCTCTTGTTTGTCCACCGATGGTAAGAATAACTATTTATCCTGTCTTTGGCCAACCCTTGCCCCTATGACCAGAGGTTTCTGACAGATGCAAACAGTCCAGTTGGTTCTACAATAAGCAATTCCCACTATTACTGGTTCAGGCCGTGGCACCCGCTCATGTGGAGAAAGACCTAACCTGACTCTTTCTATTCGCTCTCTTAAAGAGGGGGACAAATGATATTCAGTGCTTAATACTGGCTTGATTCCCCCTCCCATGTAAAACCTCTGGTTAGCATATAACTCTCAGTCTTTAATTCTTCTCAGCTTCAGCTTCAGGTTGAGACCCGGTACTGTTTCCGAGAACCACTTTTCTTCGGGTGCTTGCTTTTTCTCCCCTCCAGCTGCTGAGACTTTCACTGTCTCGTCATTCTCCGGCTCTGGCACCTCTTTCAGCCTGGAATGGTGTACCCACTTCTCCGTCCCCTTGAGCTTTGCAGCTGCGTGAGTGATCAATAGCACTTGCTTCGGTCCGATCCACTTTTCTTTCAGTGGGTCGTCTCTCCACATCTTTAGAAGTACCCAGTCACCTGGTTTCAGCGAATGCAATGGCCCGTCAAGTGGTAACCTCTGAGCCGGGGTTGCAAACCTGTGGAGAGAAAACAAGACAGACTGCAAGGCAGTAACATATTCTTTTAACTGAACATCTCCTATTTCTAAATTTACACTCCCTTTTCTAGCCAATGTTGAGAACCGGGGGTTGGCCATACAATAGCTCAAATGGTGTCAATTTCAAACTTCCCCTTGGCTGGCACCTTAATCTCGTTAAGGCAATAGGGAGAGCCTCTGGCCACTTAAGCTTTGCTTCAATACACAATTTGGTTAGGGGCCCCTTCAATGTTCTGTTCATCCTCTCAACTTAAAGGCAATAGGGTTTTTTCCATCCGGGATGGCTAACACTGGAGCAGAGAGCAATGCCTGTTTTAGATTGAGAAAAGCCTTTTCCATTTCCCTGGTCCACTTCCATTTGGGATTATTTTCCTTCGCTAAGGCCTCATACAGGGGGTTGGCTTTCCCCCCATAGTCTGGGATCCACAGGCCCCGTCAGTCTGAACCTTCGCCCTGTAACATAATCAAATCCGCCCCCCTCTTCTCCTTCTTTATCTTTCTTTCGTCTGTTCCTCCCGGTCTCCCGGCCGGCTAGTAATGGCTGCTGCCAATAAAGCCGCTTCTTGCTTAGCTGTCTGCTCTTGTTCCCTCTTTTCCACCTGATCCCTGTGCACATACACTGTGAAGGCGAGTTCCACCAATTGTGACAAGAACATTCCTGCAGCTCTGTCCATTTTCTGGAGCTTCCTCCAAATATCGGGGCGGATTGGGCAATAAACATAGTGTTCACCAACTTAGCATTCTCTTGTGCACTCGGTTTCTTCTGGGCTCAACAGCTCATTTAGCATGGTCTGTACATCTCCCCATACATCTCCGAATCCTCTCTTAATTTATTTTTTATTTATTTAATTTAATTTATATACCGCCCTAAGCCCGGAAGCTCTCTGGGCGGTGTACAAAAAGATAAAAACCAGCACAATATATAAATACAATAAATCAAGAAACAAAACAAACAACAAAAGAACCAAACAACGTCCAAAATACAGAAATGCTGTTAAAATACACTTTAAAATGCCTGGGAGTATAAAAAGGTTTTCACCTGGCGCCGAAAAGATAGTAGCGTCGGCGCCAGACGCACCTCATCAGATAGACTGTTCCACAGTTCGGGGGCCACCACTGAAAAGGCCCTAGCTCTAGTCACCACCCTCCGAGCTTCTCGATGGGATGGTACTCGGAGGAGGGCCTTAGATGTTGAGCGCAGTGTACGGGTAGGTTCATATTGGGAGAGGCGTTCCACCAGGTATTGCGGTCCCATGCCGTGTAGGGCTTTATAGGTCAAAACCAGCACTTTGAATCTAGCCCGGAAACAAATAGGAAGCCAATGCAGACGGGCCAGAACAGGTGTTATATGAGCAGACCTTCTGGTCCGCATCAACAATCTGGCCGCTGCATTCTGGACTAGCTGTAGTTTCCGAACAGTCTTCAAGGGCAGCCCAACGTAGAGCGCGTTGCAGTAGTCCAATCTAGAAGTTACCAGAGCATGAACAACTGAGGTGAGGTCGTCACTGTCCAGATAGGGATGTAGCTGGGCTACCAATCGAAGATGGTAAAAAGCGTTCCGTGCCACCGAGGCCACCTGGGCCTCAAGAGACAAGGAAGGATCGAAAAGAACTCCCAAGCTACGCACCTGTTCCTTCAAGGGGAGTGTAACCCCATCAAGAACAGGATGAACATCCACCATCTGAGCAGAGGGGTTTTGGTTTCTCCAATTGAACAAATCAGACGTTGTAAAAGGCATATATACAAAGACTCTGCCCCCTTGGGGCCCAACTGCCTCTCGTAACGGAAAGTGTCTTTGGGGCAGTCTACTCGGACATTCAAAACTGCCTTTATTCGTCTTTGACCGGGTATGGGGAGGCGAATATACATCCTCCCATCCTTCCAAAGCCTTGTTTATAACTGGGTCCACCCTCCATGCAGCATTTTCCGCTTCATTTAACAACTCTGTGTAACGCGGCAGCGGTGGCGGCATTAACACCTCTGCTGGTCCCGGGCGAACTGGCATCATCCCAGGTGGCTGTGGTGGGACCACCGGTTGGATGATGGGTACTGCTGCCAGCCCATCATCATTTGGGACTACTGGCCTCCCTACTACCGGTTGAATTACACCCGGTATTCCTTGAGCATCTCTCACAGGGTCCCCACACACCCTCATTGGCCTTCGGGCGGTCCGGAATCGGGTAAGATGGGAGGGCGCTTACCCTGGCCAGTTTTCACCATCATGGCTTTACAAGTTTTTTCTTTACACTTCTTTACCCAGGGTGGGCTTTTATTTTCCCAGAACTGCCATGCATCAATGTATGGAAACTGATCCCAGTGGCCATCTTGGACCACCTTCTGATGCACAGCGGAAATTACTTCCCGGTCCCAAGTACCCCTGGTCGGCCAGCCGACTTCAAATGTTACCCATTCCCTGTTACAAAATATGATAAGCTTATCCTTGGTCATTTCTACCCCATAATCCCTTTTAAACACTTTAAAATTCTGAAGCATGCATGCCAAGGGATCCGTTCCCTTCTCCTCATGAGACCCAGCCACCCCCATAATCCACCTAACTGCACAGTGCCACTACTCTAACGTCAATCGGCTCGTGCTGCAAATGAATGCAGCCCCACTGACCAGATTCCCAAACGGGTGTAGGGAAAAGAGGGTGCGCTTACCCTTCTACCAACTCCACCCAAAATTGCTTATGACTCCGACTCCACAGCCCTGACACTGACACACAAAATGTTTTCCATCTTGAGTTATGGTGAAATCCTCAACTACAGCTTTCACGGGAAGCTTCTTTGACATTTTGAATTTATATTTTTAAAAATGTGTCAATCAAAATTTATTTTGAAGTTGGAGTCGGTACATTTCTACCGACTCCGACTCCACCCAAAATTGCTTCCGACTCCACAGCCCTGATGGGAAATCTAGCAAGATTAAAAAATCAATGGGAAAAAGATCTGGGATATGTCTTGGAGACATCTGATTGGACTTCAATATTTGTATCTAAATATAATAAAACTGTTTCAGCCATGCACAAAGAGACTTTTTTGAAAACGCTGCATAGATGGTACTTCACACCAGTTCAACTTTCACATATTTCTTCTTCAATATCCCCCCTATGTTGGAGGGGATGTAACCAAAAAGGAACCTATTTTCATCTTTGGTGGACTTGTACAAAGATCAGTAGATTTTGGATTTCATTTCATCATCATCATTTCATCATTTTATTTGTATGCCGCCTTTCCACATAAAATTGTGCTCAAGGCGGCTTACAGCAAGGGGAACAAAAATACATCTCAAAAACAATTGCAAAAACAATTTCCTAATAACAAAAAATAATAAAACAGTGACATAACAAATATAATAATTTCAATTCAAGATGAACTCAATAAAATTACGAAAGAAACAGTACACTTAAAACCGGAATTATCTTTATTCAAAGGTGAAAACAATGCGTTAAAATCAAAACATCTGATATCCAAATTGTTACTGGCAGCAAGAATAACGATATTACAACATTGGAAAAATTTAGATGAGCTGAACATACAGATCTGGTATAACAAAATTTGGACATTAGCAATATTGGACAAAATAACACTGCATCTTCGATTTTTGAGAGGTACGGCAAAACCAGAAACATTCCAGTCAACATGGTGGAGATTTATAGATTATACTTCACAACAAGATCTACACAAACAACTTTCTTCATCAGCAAAAGCTATCTGGTTTTCATAAATAACTAATAGGGTCCATACAGTTTTATTTCTCCCAAATATTATTCAGCTATACTAGATATTCAGGTTTCAAAATACTCACCTGTATATTATCACTTATCTATGTATTCTTACACTTTTGCATGTTGGCTATATCAATATCATAAATATTGGCTCTGTGGAGGGGGAAGGGGATTAGGGTTACACTTATGTTGCTGTATTGATTATGTTAAATTTTTGTATAACAACAAAATGTTAATAAAAATAAATTTTTAAAAAATACATGATGTCACGTAAGGGCAGGGCTTGGTCAAAAGGAGCTTTGCCAGTAGGCAGGACCTGCAAAGCTCCCTTCCACAGCTTCCAAAGTGCCAGACAGACAGCAGTTTTGGGGGAGTAACTGAAGCTTTGCACAAAGCAGAATGATACTTCTGTGAATCAGCTGATAGGTGGGGAGATTAATCCTGTTTGGCCCAGGTGCTCAAGAGAGCTTCCTGCGGGGAACTCTCTCATGCACCCTAACTCTAAGCAGGACTGCCTTCCTTGTGCATCAGATGATGGAAGGGTAGGTCGATCCAGCTTGATTTGGGTGTGTGAGAGAGCTCCCTGTCTCACACCCCTGAGCCTGTTCAGTTTGGCTACATTTTGAAGTCCCAAAGTTCACATTAAGCTACAGTTTGTTTTTAACTATAGTTTAATGCAGGGTGGTGGATCAGCTGATTGTCAGGGCTTGCATAGCTCCATGCTCATTGCTGTGCAAACCCAATAATCAGTTGATTTTGTGGGCAAAAATTGGTCACCTGATGCGCACCTGCCAAACTGGGTGGAGATAAGGGTGCAGCCTGCTGGCCAGGCCCACTTCCCTACTCCTGGTTTAATGTGATATGTGAACTGGGCCACTGTTCTGCAGTGATCTATTGTCTCTGCAGCCTAGTGTGTGTGAAACTGCTTTATGCCAAGGTAGTCTGTTGGTCTGTCTAACACTGTCCTTTCTTGTGACAGACAGCAGCTCTCCAAAGTCTCTAACGGAGAGGTTTTTCCTAGCTCTGCTGCCTGTGATCTTCTTTGGATATATCAAGGATTGAATTTGGGACTTTATGTATGCTAAACATGGTCTCTGGTGCTGAAGTATGTCTCCCCCCCCCCCAGCTCCAAGTGCCAGCACAACCTACTAAGCTGCAGCAGATCCCATACATTCTTGCAAACCAGGATTCCTCATGGCTTAACAGCTGTGCAACAATTATCAAAGCTGCTGCAACTGATCAAAGTAACACCAACAACATCTGGCAAGGCTTGCTACACAGCTGAAGGAGGACCAGGCTGCTTCAGCCTTGCATCTGTCAACCTGGCACTATTGCAACTGCTCCAGTCTGTTTTAGTAGGCCAGTAATTGTCTGAGTGTGTGTGTCTGTCTTATTAGCACATCACTCTAGGGATGTGGGTTATGCCATATATGTATATATAGCCAGGAGGGGCCTAATAATGTTACAGTTCAGGCAAGGAGTGTGCGTTTTTCTCACATCATAGCATAAAATGTGCTGATGATGTTGGCGTGCCCCTGTTTCAGTTCAGAGTTGACCGTGTGGCACCATGATGTACTGTATGGATGAGGTCCAACACAACATTAGCACAAGAAGTTTGAGAGCTGACATTGTTGTAGAAGTAGTAGTGCACAAGATAAATGGTCACTAATAATAATAATAATAATAGCAGCAGCAGATGTTAGGGATTGTGCAGCATCTCCCGCAAACGCAAGGCACCTATTGGAATTGGCTGTTGCTCTGTGCTCCCACTCCAAGGCTCCTGCTTGCAGATGGTTGCATGAGCAAGCTACCACAATTGGAGATATTGTCCTATATACAGAATTGGTGAAAAGGTCTGATTTGGCTTTTTTAGAAGTTGCCATGTATTGGAAGGGTTTGCAACTTCTCAGTACCAGTATCACAGTAATTCTTTGGGTTCAAGTTGTCACTTTTTCTCTCATTTTCTTACTTATTTTTATTCTACATGGAGGCTCTTTCACCTCTGCAAAGTTTTATTTATTTATTATTAGATTTATATCCCACCCTTCCTCCCAGCAAGAGCCCAGGGCGGCAAACAGAAATGCTTAAAGCACTTTAAAACATCATAAAAACAGACCTTAAAATACATTAAAACAAAACAGCGTTAAAAACATTTTTAAAAAATGCTTTAGAAACATCTTTTTTTAAAGGGTTAAAAACATATTATTAAGAAAAACATATTAACAAGCAAAGGTTCTCAAACCAAGGGTCTTTTTATCAGATGGGACTGGTACTCAGCATGCCAGATTCATTTTGCCTGCATCTGCTGTGCTAGATGTAGAACAAAAATGTGAGCAAATATGTGTTTTGTCTTTTTCAAAATAATTTCATTTTAATAGGCCAGGTGGTTACGGTTGTTTGGATTGGTGGAGAAGCAATGCCAAGAACAGATAGCAGCCCAACAGAAAGTGTTCTGTCATCAAATCCATGTAAGTATTTTGGGTTGCTTGACTATCTCAAATTGAAGCAGTGATTCTCAGAAGGGCGAGGCTGGTATTGTCATGGGGGCAGGGGCAGCTGTTAGAGATGTGAACATTCCTTTTTGTCCTCTCCTAGTACGCCAGATGCAGGACTATGTCCTAAGCTGGCAGAGGTGTGTCTATCCATGTGTCTATGCACCCGTGTATAAAGAAAACGCCTGTATATACAAGCACAAACACCCCTGCCAGCCTAGGATAATCGATATCCATACATGCTGTGGGCCACAGTTCTTCATTTTTCTGTTGCTTCTGGTTTTCTGGCCCCTAAGCTAGGAAAAAATGTAGCTCTGCCTGGTGTACTCTTTATGCTAATACATGAAGTCTTAGATGGCTGCCTTCTGGACTGTATCGGAGACCCTCTCCCCTCTGTTTTAACTGCTTTAGTTCAGATATGTATAGAGTCCTGGTTATTCAGCAGGGGTGTGTGATTCTTGTCTGTGTGTGTGCTAGAGAAGAGGTGAATAACTGTTTGTGTTTTGGGGTTCTATACCTTTCATAACCAGAGTCCTTAATAGCATAGCCCCAACTTCAACGAGGGACAACGGTAATTTGGTTTATGAATTTGCTCTATTCTGAGAGACCAACTGCATGCTTTTGCTACCGTGTGTTATGTCAAAATGAATATTTTTGCCCTTTGCAGTCCAAATTTAAACCTCATCTTGTTGTCCCATAAATTCAAGGCACTGGGAGGGCAGATCTAGAATAGGATTAACTGACTCTTCACCACTAGAGTAAGAGTTCAGTTACATGCCTTTTTGTTGCTGTCCTGTTCATGAACAGTGGTACATCTCCAGTCTCAACTCTCTCCCTAGCTGTGTTGGACCATATGGAGCTTAGCATTGCACAGCTGCCATTCTAATAATGGCTAGAAAAGCTGTTCAGTTCTAGGTGCCAAATACTTGGACATAAGCCCTGCACAGAACTGAAGACATGTGTCAAATTCATAGGTGTAGGCAGGAAACTGCCTTGCTGTCTGGATGACCAGATGCTTGAGATTTTTCTACATTTCTTCATTGTAATATGTGAAAACGGTTACTTGGCATATATAGTTTCTCTTTCTCAGAACTTCAAGATTTTCCTGGTCCCTTTTTCACAGTAATGTTGGCATATATGAGTCTCTTTCTGTATGTGAAAACCTGTTTGATACAGTTAAGATAGTTTTAATATTTATACCCTTTTGGTTACTGTTTCTTCCTTCCCTTTCCTGATGTGCCTCTACACTAATAGTAGCCAACAGTTCCTGAAACTGAAACAAATAACAAAGAGGTATTGTTCTTTTTTGTTCTTTTTCCACCCTTCCAGTTTCCTCCCTCCTTTCTTTCTGGCTTGCATCTTTTTTTCATCCATATTCTTATTTCTTCTCTGTGTATAGACCTCTGATATCATGTGTTGCTCTGGAGATGCCTGATCAGTCATTGAGTGGTGCTTGCCGGAGTTGCTGGTTTTCAAAACTAATCCTATGGAAGGGTTGCTGATACACAAAGTTTGCCTGATCAAAACTTGGCATTGATTATGCAGATTCACTAAAGTGATTGTGCTTAATTTTGAAAAGTGCTGCTCAGCATTTCTTGGGATCAGAGGCTGGTTCTGTATTTCCAGCTGTTTGGAAGATATAGAGCCAGTGTGGTGTAGAGGTTAAGGTGTTGGACTACGACCTGGGAGACCAGGGTTTGTGTCCCGACATAGCCATAAAGCTCAGTGGGTGACCTTGGGCCAGTCACTGCCTCTCAGCCTCATGAAAACCCTATTCATAGGGTTGCCATAAGTTGGAATCTACTTGAAGGCAGTACACACACACACACACACTTTCATTATTTGTGGCTTTATAGAAAAATGTTGGTAATACAATGCTGTATTTTGGTCAGGCTGAAAATAGAATGTATGTATTTGTACTTGACTAGTTCGCATGAAGGTATGATTCTTTTTAGGCATGGTGCTTCACAGGAATACTGGCAAAGCCAGCCCCCTTGCCAGTGAATGCACAGGGTCAAGGGTTCTTGCTTTCTCCCTTCCTCTGTATCTACACAGAGTCCTTGTATGTCAATTGTTAGTTTCCCTAAGCTCATAGGTTATCAAGAGCAGTCGTCCAGTGCATGTGGAAGATAGAGGAGACCCCACTCCAGCATTCTTGAGTATTGGGAGGTACCAGAAATTTTGTATTTGGGAGTCAGATTTCAGACAGCAAAACAGTCTTTATAATATATGCTATTTATTCATATCTTGCACACTACAGCTAATAAAATGCATTCTAGGTGCTCTTTTCCAACATTGCAGAAACAGAAATACATATCATCATGAAAGAAGTTGCTGGATATCCCTTTAACATCACAGTCAAAGACTCCGAAGGCACATCTTAGTTAAAACAGGTTACAATAGGTGAAGGATTGAGTTAAACTCTTAAGTCATATTAGAGAGCCAAAGTTACAAAGTATGTGGAAATACATGAACATCACCCAGATACATCAGCCATCATATGTCATGGGTGGAATAATAGATGGATGGTTCTGCTTTCTTCAACCCTCCACTCCAGCAGAGCTCAGGGGTCATGAGTGCTATGAAACCTGGCCTTTTATACACTTCCTTATCTACCCGTACACTACGTTCAAAATCAAAGGCCCTCCTCCGGGTGCTGAGAGAATGGCAACAAGGGAGAGGGCCTTCTCAGTGGTGGCCCCCAAATTATGGAATGATCTTTCTGACGAGGTGCGCCTGGCACCACCACTGTTATCTTTTCAGCACCAGGTCAAGACTTTCCTCTTCTCCCAGGCATTTTAGCATGTGTTCTATATTGTTTTAAATTTTTAAATTGTGTTTTAAATTGTTTTTAAAAGATGTATTTTAAATTGTATTTGTTTTTAATTGTTGTAAACCGCCCAGAGAGCTTTGGCTATGGGGCAGTATACAAGTTTGTTTGTTTAATTAATTAATTGATTGATTGATTGATTAATAAATAAATAAATAAGGGAAGGTGTGCTCCCATGGCCTTATCAACTATGCTGCCTCCTTGAAGCAGTCACCCTGTATAAGGATCTTCCTCTCAAAAGAGCCGGAAAGTGTTGACTGGCTGCCCAGACATCTTCTGTCTATGTAAGTTCCAGCTGCTTTCATAGGAAAATTCCAGTTTTAGTCAGGAGATGGAGGAAAAAGGGGGGCAGTTTTAAACTACTACTTTTTTACTGTTTGGCCTTATGCATGAAACAGATTTTATAAGCTATTTCAGCAAATCGTAAGTATATTCTAAACTATGTAAGTAAATATAAGATGTAAATGATTTCACCACATTTTATGCATCAAGCCAATATTTGGGCTGGCCTGTTACAACAGGATGATGTAGAAAATGAGACAACAAAACTTCACATTGAAATTCACTCTTTGGTTGCTAAATCTGGTCTAAAGCTGCAACCTTACCCACACCTGATGGGGAATAAGCTTCATTGAACTTAGTGAGGTTTTAATTCTGAATAAGGCTGCTTAGAGTCACATGTGCCAGTCACTGGTTGTGAACAAATCAATGGTTTGTTTAAACAAGTAAATCCAACTGGAGGCTATTCATCCACTTGGAGAGATGGAGGTAGCTGGGACTCAGTTCAGGAGGGAAAGGGGTAGAGATGGGAAATATAAATTGTGGGTATTTCTAAGGATATGATTTTGCGGGCAAGCAAGCAGAGCAAACTGAAAGTGGTTAGTGCCTTCGTATCTCTCCAGAATTGCCCATGGATGTGCTGTAAATAACATACTGAAAAATGTGGATTTCCGGACTTCCGGGAAGGGTGACTTCGCTTGTGCCTGCTTTTGAGACGGGCTCCCACCTCAAAAGAAGCTTATTCAGATATAAATCAGTCAGAACATTTTTTTTTGACTGATGAAATTTCTCCCGGGCAGGGAGAAACGTAGAGATCAACCTCAAAAGCCTGTTTTTGTTGGGAGGACTGGATTTCATTAATTTATGAGAAAAGGTCCAGCCAGCAATGCCGGACGGACTTCCGAACAAGCTCTATCTGATTAATGCGATACGTTTATCTTTTCTTCAAAGAGAAAACGGACTAACAGGCAAGCACCCTTCTTTCTATTATTTTTTTTACTTGGTTTAAATTGTTGCAGCAAAAAGAGATTTGTCAAATGAATCAGCTTTAAAGAACTTCTGGGTGAGCTATAACTCTTCTCTGTTATTCACGAAATTAACAGCTTATCTCTGTTTCTATTGCAAAAAGCTGTCCTGGAAGTGCATTCTAAAGATATAAACAGAAGAGGGATTTCTATTCCGAGGAACATTATATTGTCTGGGACTATTCTCTTTTTGGTCTATTTTATTTTGACGAATCTGCTTCTTCACAACGCCACTAACTGTTTTGATGCTGGGAACTAAATTTGTTTTGTGTTCTTGAACATAGAGAGATAAGGCAGGCTGCTCTGTTTATACTGTGATGTCATCAAGCCTGGAATATTAACCCAATTGTTGCTGAAATAAGAAGTGGCTCTTCTTTATTTTTGTTTTGTTTTGTTTTCGTGGTTTTAAAAATGGCAATCAAGAAAGTGGCTGAGAATCTGGAAGTAATTATGTTTCAGAAAATAATGGATGAGATTGAGATAACGAAACAAACCCTGCGACAGGGCAGTAAGGAGCTGAAAATTGAACTGAGCAAAATGACGCAGGAGCTTAAAGAAATAGGGGATCCTTTGAGAGAGGAGAATGAGATCAGAGATGAGAAAAGAAAAAATAAAGGGAAGATACAAGCCCTGGCGATTGGAACAAATGTGGAATTGGAAAAAGATCTGGAGTTTATGGATATTAGAAATAAAATCTACTGTTTGGAATTTAACGTTCTCTCTGAAGAAATTAATGAAGATATTAGAGATAAAGTTATCAATGGCTTGGATAATCTTCTGGACTGGAATGACGTGATGGAGCTTGATATAGAGAAAATCTATGGAATTAACTGCAGCCATGTGACAATGGAAAAACTCTCAAGAGATGAGCCAGTGCATTTTGTAAAAAAGAAGACCACAGATATGACTTTACAACAATATTTCAGCAACTTATTCAGAATTGATGGCAAGAAAATATTTGGGATAGAGGAAATTCCCATCAGACTCTTATTATATGACTATGGCTATGACAGCAAGATTATTATGGAATACTGATAATGGAAGATTGGACACTGAAATTACTGGACTTAAAAGGACTATTGAAGATGGAAGATGGAATTAATATGGATAATGGAATAATGGCTATTGAAATTATTGGACCTAACAGATTTTGATGAGATGGATTAATCGATATGTTTATTTGGAGAAAAATTGATAGATATATTTCTTAAAGAATTGAAACCTCTCTTTGACTTTTTGTGGAAAGAATAAAGTAATGTTTATGAGATTTGATGATTAATTAAGATAACTACTGGAGGAAAGTGATTTTATAATATAATTTAAGAGACAGGATTGTTATATATTGTAGACCTACAACTGATTTGATCTGCGACAAATGGGAAGTCAACATTTTATTTTTTTGTTTAATCATTTTTGTTTTGTTTTGTTTTTTGTCTTTGAATGTTTTATGATTTTGTTTTGTATGTTTTATTAAAATTTGAATAAAAATTATTGTAAAAAAAATGAAAAATGTGGATTTCCATGGCTTTAAAACTTTTCATAATTTTATAAACTTTGCAGGGTGAGTAACAATTCTTTCTGGACAAGGAGTTTGCCAGACTAATATAATACCCAGGTTGGCTTATTTCATTTAAAGTAGTCTGGGATGGTACTCTTCCCCCCCACACACACACACACACTGCCCTTTTCTTCTTGTACTTATCTGCAAGACTGCATTAGACCTCTGATACAGTCTTAACCAAGCAACACTGAATGTGCACATGCATGTGTTTTAATGAGAAAAGTGAAACAACTCTGGGTGTTCATTTGTATCCCATAACACATTTCTGCATGTTATGTCTGTACGTTGGTCTTATGGAAGTTGTGGTTGAAATAACGCTCTTGTGCAAGTTCCAAAATGCTTTATTTTTTTAAAAAAATCTCATGCTTTTCTTTGTAGCGCATACAGAATGAAATCAGTCACTTGATGAAACTACAAAACCAGAATGTGTGTTCATGCAACAAGCAAATCTCTCAGGTCAAATTTGTGAGCAGTTTCTCTTCATTAGAAAGTCAAATGGGGTTGCAGTCTGAATCCTTTGAAGAAAATGAACTCTTTGCAAATCTCCTCAAATCCAATAACCCTGAGAGTCAGCCAGAAGTTTCAACTGTGCATCAGGAACGCCTCACGAATAGTGTTTCAATGAGCAGCGGGTATGGCACCTGTTCTGTGGCAGAACTGAGTCCTACCAAATGTAAAGACATTCAAACGTGCATGAAAAATGCGGAGGAGGTTACCAAAGGAAAGGAAAGTGCGTTGTCAACGCAGGGAGATTTAGTTACAGCCAGTATTCAAAACACGAGAGAGTGTACGCAAACAACTGTAGAACATTGTCCGCCACTAAAAGAGGATGAAAGAGTTTTTCATGCTGAATTTGAGCATAATATCAAGGAAAGTCCATGTGGAAAAACAAGCTGGTAAGTGACCAACCTTGGAGTACTTAGGTTTATCTTTAGCGTTAGTAAGTTTTAGTTATGTTTGATTCCCTGCTCCTCGTTTATGCACTTCTTGCATATATATCACTTGGCATGCAGTTGAGTTTGCTTACATTGAGATCCAAGATGCATTCCTTGCTTTTGTGATTCTTGAAATGGTATGAAAGTCTTGGTAACAGAGACTGTTATAAGAATATAGGAAGCCTCTTTCTGTTGAATCAGACCATTGGTCTATCTTGCTCAGTATTGCCTATCCTAAGTGGTAGCAGCTCTCCAGGGTTTCAGACAGGTCTTTCCCAGCCTTACCTGACAATACCAAAGACTGAACCTGGGCCCTTCTGCATGTAAAGCATGTGCCCTACCACTGAGCTGTGTCCCCTCCCCATATATCATGCTCCTTCCTGTCTTGCACTTGCCCCAAATGGTTTCATCCTCTTAAACATGAGAAGTCACCAAGGTTGGAAAGAATCCATTATTTATTTATTTTATTTATTTATTATTTGATTTATATCCTGCCCTTCCTTCCAGCAGGAGCCCAGGGTGCCACTAGGCTCTCTTTTGGTCTCAGAAGACTTAAAAGATGTAAGAAACGTACATAAATGTATGAAAGGAGTTGGTTGAAATGTACCTGCTCCAGTCATAAACAATAGCAAAGCAAGCATGTTCTCAGTGTGCTTGGCCCATAGTAAGAGTGAAAAGTGCAATCCACTGTGAATGAACTGAAGTGTGACAGTTATATGCTACCAACTGGGCAGGTTACCATAGTATATGTAATCTGGCCATTATGTTTTTATGGACAGAATTCCACTGTGCCTTCAGCTGCACGTTATTTCCCACGGAACAACGATGGGGACATTTGATTGGCCATTAACTCTCAGAGAGAGAGGAAGAGATTACTAAGCTGAGCGATAGCATCATTGATCTCCTCTTCCTTTTTCCCCCCTGTGGCTCTTGGGGAAACAGCAATTGCATAGGTATTTGCTGCATCCTAAGCTCTGCTGGCGCAGATGACAGCACTGCTGAATGTGGCAGCCCAAGTCTCTCGATGCTGTAAAACAGAAGACTGACCCTAGACAAGTACACTGTCCACTGTCTAGAATCATTGAAATAGCTTCCTGCCAGGGTTGAAAATCCAAATAGGAGGGAAGCTTAAGTTGCAGGTCCATTAATAAAACTTTGCATCTGGTGAGAAGTGGATGAGGAGAATTTTCATTACTCTCTGTCTTTTTACTAATACTGGAACTCTAGGTCATCCAGTGACATCTATTGGCCAATAGGCTCAGGGCAGACAAAAGAAAGCACTACTTTGCCCAGTGCAAAATTAATTTTAAGGAATTTGCTGTTAGTTAGTTATTCTTTATTTATATCCCGCCATCCTTCCAATACTGGAACTCGCGGCGGCTTCCAGATAAAAGCACATATAATTAAAACATACAGAATCTACATTAAAATGAAATTAAACTACATCCAATATTAAAACCAATCATATTGCTAGATAAAAAGGAATCAAAACCAATTTAAAAATAGTAACATTCGGCATTGGTAGTGCAGTTCCCAGCAGTCCCAACTTTAGCAACCGTCAGTACCAAAAGCTTGTTGGAATAGGAAAGTCTTTGCTTGACGCCGGAAGGACTGCAGGGAGGGGGTCATTCTTATATCCCTAGGAAGAGCATTCCACAGCCTAGGGGCCGCCACCGAGAAGGCCCTATCCCGCGTCCCCACCAATCGTACTTGAGAGGAGGTGGGTACTGAGAGAAGGGCCTCTCCTGAAGATCTCAGGGCCCGGGCAGGTTCATACTGTTAATTCTAAATTATTATATTTTGATTTTAGACTGTACAGTTTTGTGTACAGTTTTGTGTTATTTTTATTGTATTTTTAACATTCACCGCCCAGAGAGCTGTTGCTAGTCGGGCAGTATATAAGCTTAATTAAATTAAATTAAATAAATACAGGGAGATACGGTCTGATAAATAGCCTGGACCTAAGCTGTATAGGGCTTCATAGGTCATCACCTTGAATTGTGTTCGGAAACAGACTGGCAGCCAGTGGAGCTTTTTTAACAGGGGGGTAGTATGGTCCCTGTAACCCACCCCAGTTAACAATCTGGCAGCAGCACGTTGAACCAGCTGGAGTTTCAGAACAGTCTTCAGATGCAGCCCCACGTAGAGCGCGTTACAGTAATTTAAGCAGTGTGTCACCATGGCCAAGTCCATCGGTTCAAGGAACAGGCGCAGTTGGCGCACTAGTCTCAACTGTGCAAAAGTGCTCCTGGCCACCGCAGAAACCTGGGAGTCCAGGCTTAAAGCTGAGTCCAGGAGCACATCCAAACTGTGAACCTGTGTCTTCAGGGGGAGTGTAACCCCATCCAGCACTGGCTGTATCCCTATTCCCTGATTCGCCCTACGACTGACCAGGAGCACCTCTGTCTTATCTGGATTAAGCTTCAATTTGTTGGTCCCCATCCAGTCCACCACTGATGCCAGGCACTGGTTTAAAACCGAGACAGCTTCCTTGGAAGTATATTTTTGGTGTATATTTTATACTTAATTTTGGTTTTCTGTAGACCGGTCTGATGTTTTGTAATGTGAGGAGTTTATACGTTTTTTTAGCAAAATATTTAAAAAATTGCATTCCAATTGGGGGGATCATGATCAGGTGAATAGCAGCCAGTCTGTGTTGTGACTTCACGCTATTCCCTCTGTGTGTCTGTGCTTCTCAGAGGCTTGGATGTAACGGGTGGGGTTTCTGATGTTTGTTTTTTATCATCAGATGTCCCCAATGGCAAATTGCTTTGAAACTCCCTTTAATTTCAAAAGGGGGTTGCTATGTGGCATGGAGGACTGTTGTTCATGAAATAAAAGCCCAAAGCCTCCCTTGGGGAATGTGGAAGTAGTCATTTGTAGTTTGGATCTGACCATTGTATCCTGGAATCTTTTTATTCATATTCTGCAAGTTTTGTAAACGTGTCAGTATGGATAGTTCTTTACAGTTGCCCTGATAAATGTGCTACTGCAGGGTTTGATTCGCTTACAGTGAGTCACATCTCTTCATTTTGGTGCAGATCTTATTTTAAACAAATTACAGGATGTCCTATCATAGGCTTATGGGAGCAATTGCTTTCTTGCCAATACTCTTTGCTGAAAACTGCAATGTGGAAAACCAATCTGCTGTCCAGTCCCATCCCCCCCCCGTATATCACATAAGGATCTACAGAGTTCAATCTATATAATACCAAAGTGGCTGTAGTGAGAAATAGATGTAACATAAATGTATCTTGCATTGCTGGTGCAAATCTCTCTCTCTCTCCCCCTCCTTCTTGCAGTAAATCTTTAACATCATGGGCTCAAAAGCTGAAACAAAACCAGGTGAAAAGAACAAATGTGGAAGAAGGGGATGGGCATTCTGTGCAAGGAAAAGAGCAAACACAGACTCTAACACCGGAGAATGTAAGTGGAGCACCTTTCCACCTAACCCCTAAGCATGCATAGGATTGTGCTGCATTCTCTTTCTCATATCCAAAGAGCTCCATTTATGTGTGGCCAAGGGTGTGCACGTGCCCAACAGTATCTTCAGCTTTGTCCCACTTCTGAACATAGCAGTGAGACTCCCCTGCCCACCCCTTCTTTATTACAAACTGGCTTTGAAATCCCCCCACTTTCAAAGACGGCTTGCCTTGTAGGTTAGTGTGGTGCTCTTCAAGATTTGTACACCTTGGGTGCATGCAGTTATTTGCATTCTTCACATCCCAACCATAGCATTAATTTCTTTTTTGCCCCAGTTGGGGACTGTGCAAGCACTTTTTATGTGTGTCATACACAGTGGTGAGACCTTCTAGTAGATAGAAAGAATATTTTGAATTGCAGTGAGTCTCTAACCATGGTTTTAAAATACTTCCTATTCACACGTTGTCTGTTAGGTGATTGTTTAAATTTAGTTTAAAATTAGTTTCCCATAATGTCGAGTGAAGAGATGGCTGATTTCCACAAGCTGGGGTCATCAGGGTGGGGGATGACATGGTTGTTGGTGTACAAGACCTGCCTATGTTTAGAAGAAATAGTGGCCGCCTCCAAGCTGAGGAGGCTCCCTAAATGCCTTAGATCCGTAGGGCAGGAAGCCTCCAGCCCACAGGCCTAATTAGGTCCACCAGGCCATTTTGAGCAAACTACATCCACCTTTGCCTAGCCTGATATCATATATGAGCATACTCTAAGCACACCTGATTCTTCCTTTGCAACTAAAAGTTGGCACATCTTGAATCTGGCACTTTTTTCTGTCACCCTAGACTATGGCTGAAAAGGTTCCTTCATTTCTCCCTGGGTTCCTTTGAACCCTCCTAATAAAAGTTCCAAAAATACAGAAAGCTTTCTCTGTGGGATTGCACTGGCTTGTGCTTCCTACAAGGGTTATTGCACAATTTGAAGAAAATCAGAAACGTGACATGAGAAGTAGGAAGGCAGGGACAAGGTTCTAGCAAAAGTCTGGTTCCTACAGGAATCCAAGGGGCAGAGCAGGCTTGAAGAGAGCAGCATGGAACATGGTGCAGTCTAGATGGGAAAGACTAGTTTGGTGATCTACTGGTTGCCTACCTATAGGAAAGGGGTTCCTGAGGAATGGGAGCCACATTACAAAAGGCGACCTTGCTAAGGACCGCGCTGAACAGAAGGTCAGCTGGAATGATAACAGTGTTCCTGCCAAAGAGTGGTGGCAGGGTGGTGGTGGTGGTCATAAAGGGTTTCTGAGATAAGGAGCATGCTTTAAGGAGACCACAGTAGGAAAGGCAGTGGCTCTTTCCCAGAAAATGCAAAAAGAGTACTTAGGCACCAGTCCTAACCCCACTTAACATGGGAATAAGCCCCATTGAATTCAGTAGGACTGATTTCTGAATAGACATGGTTAGGATTGCCCCGTTAATGTGATTACTGGTGGAAGATGCTTGTTGAAGGAAACCCATTGTTCTCACAAGGGATAATTAATAACTGAACAGAGGCATTGCTTGCATTAGATATGGCAGAGGTTCTGGACACTTGGCTTATGCCCTTGTTATACAATTCCTTGTACAGCTACTGCTGGGAGAATGGGTTTCGCTTAAACCACGATAGCTTTCTCTGCTACTTTGCATTTATTTATTTATTAGATTTATATCCCGCCGTTCCTCCCAATAGGAGCCCAGGGCATTGCACAGAGCAGCCAACACAGACATGCAGTTCCAGGGCACATTCCAGGGCACATTCCAGCTGACTGAAGCTCCTCTGTAACAAACTCAGTGACACTTGCTTCTGGGCAGATTTTATAGTCTGGGCTGTCAATGGACTTCAGTGGGAAGTTTGGTGAAATGGCTATAGATGTTTGCTTGTAATACTTTTTTTCAGTATTTCTTTTCACAGTTGATGCACACTTACTCTTTTTGCTTTCTGTAAGTTATGTAACTTTTTATCTATTTATTGGTCTATAAATCATTGGGTTTTTTCTCCTCTTCTATGGAATTATAGACTAATTCTACTGCTGCTGTTTCACCATCTTATGCTTTTTACCTCAATGAACCAAATGGAAGCCAAAATTCTTTAGTGTCTGATACTTCAGGTATTGTTAATTGCTAATCCTTTCTTTCATTTTGTTTTTGTTGTTAGTATTGCAAAATTGCAACTGAATGTAAATTGTGGCATGCTTGATTATCCGTGTTATTCCCGTGCATTTATTTCTCCTGCACGTGAGCAGGCAAGACCCAAGCTGCCCAGATTAGTGTGTTCATGACAGACTACTGACTTGTGATGTGTGGGGCAAGGCCTATGGCTGCATTATTAAACTGTTTAATGTGGTCTAGCTGCTTTTGAGCAGAGCTTTTCCCTTTGATTTCACAGCACAATCCTATGCCTGTATACTCGCTGTGTTCAGTGGGGTTTACTCTCTGGTTAGCTATTTTATATATGTTGTCACCTGCCTGAAGACTTTAGAATAAGGCTACCTGTCAAACTATAATTAGCAAACAAGACTGGCAAACCACAATATGTTTGGGAGATTAGGATCAGGAAAAAAACATGAGGTGTACCATTTGTATTTAAAGCATAAACATTTAGTTATAGAATTTATCCCACTTTCACTGCAAGTGGGTTTTACTTTGCTTCTCTTATTACAAATATGAGCAAAAAGTGCAAAGGTTTTACTATAATTGCTTCAGATGTTTAATGTTTAATGTATTTGTACTTTTTATTTTGTATGTCGCCTAGAGTGGCTGGACAACCAGCCAGATGGGCGACTAATACATTTAATAATAACTAAATAATAAAGAAACCAGCTGCTAGGAAGCTGCCTTATACTGAGTCAGGCCATTGGTACCTCCAGCTCAGTACTGTCTACACTGATTGGCAGGGGCTCTCCAGGGTTTCAGGCAGGAGTCTTTCCCAGCCCTGCCTGCAGATATGGGAGGGTTGAATGTGGGGCCTTCTGCATGCAAGGCAGATGCTCTGCCACTGAGCTACTATAGCCCTTCCCCAAGCTGTTCTTCAATCAGATTCAATGAACTAGTGTACCTATTTAAATCGGAATACAGGGAAGACTGATTTAGATGGAGATCATGTTGAAATATTGTTAAGCACAAATATTCTCATTACATTCTCGACACTAGTTTCCCCAGAGTTCTCTGTGGTATTAATACATTATCTTTAGCATTATTTCATGTCAAACCCTGTTACTGCTAAAGCTCTGAAGCATAACATTTCAGCCATGAGTATTTCATAAGGCTGTGAATTTGCCCCGTAATGTGAAAATAAAAAAAAGTAATGTCAAGCTTCATAGCCCTTTCCTATACAGAAATAAACTTTGATATATTTTTACTCTTTAGGACTGTCATACTGGAAACTAGATGAGAAGGAGATGTACCATACTTTGCCTGAGAACTTTGGAAATGAATTTAGTATATTCCCAACTAAGGTGTCCTCGGAGCAGGTACCCTTTGTGTGTTGCTTGCTTTGGTGGTTTGCTGGATGCTGGAAACCTGTTCTGTCACTGTTGCTGTTCGGATCAGTTGATGTGCTTCTCCTGCACATCAGCCAGTTTATTTAGGGAGATTGAGAGACAGACCCCCATTCTCTCTCTCCTATTCTGCTACCTGATCTTGGAGGTATGCTTCAAGAGTCTGCGTATTTGCAGGACTTTTGAGAAAGTGTCAATTGTTTTAAATTTTTAAATTGTATTTTAAATTGTTTTTAAAAGATGTGTTTTTAAATTTGTATATTTGTTTTTAATGTTTTTAGTTACTGTAAACCACCCAGGGAGCTTTATATATACCGCCCCATAGCCCCATAGCCTCGTAGTGAAAACAATCCTCATCCCTCTAGCATACCATTCAGAATCACCCATCTGCAACTGACCACTTTAAATAAATAAATAAATAAAGTGGTCAGTTGCAGATGGGTGATTCTGAATGGTATGCTAGAGGGATGAGGATTGTTTTCACTACGAGGCATCCACCTTAAGGGCTTGCATCTCAAGCCAAAAGGCAGGATAAATATGAAAAAGCAAATGTCCATGGTTTTGTGTTAGATATATTAGCTGATGTAATTATCTTGGCCTTAATGATCCTGACTGTTTCTAGCAGTTAGTACAGGAACAGTTTTTTTGTGCTTTCTGGACCACCTCCTCAAACTGTTTCTTATTTAGTGGGCATGATTGGTAGGTTCTAATAAATGCAATCAGTTGTTTTATTTATCTTGTATCCTCAAGGCCTGTGGAACTCAAAGTGGCATACGTGGGGTTCCTAGGGAAGGCCTCCCATCCAGGCCCAAACCAAACCAAACTCAGAGCTGCTTGACTTCAGCAAGGTGGCTGCATCATGTCTTCTCAGACCATAGCCCTGGGACTAGTTGTGTGGTACCTGACTAGAGGGTTAACAGCAGGGGTGTCTAACCTGTGGCCTGCAAACCATCGCTGCCCCCATATTTATTTATTTATTTATTTATGGCTACTCCTGTGGGTCCCCTGCTGTGATGTCATTATGCCAGAAAATTTTTATTTGGTTCTCCCAACATCTCTGCAAAATTAATCAATTTGTTAAAAAGTATTTAAAAATGAAAACCCAAAAATTTCTAAAAAAAATGTGATTCTGAAATGCCAAATGGTTTTATCGCCCCCTGCCCCTGAAAATGTGTCCTTTTAAAAAATGTAGATTTTTTTTACTGAATTTAGTAATAAATAATAACTGATATAATTAATTAAAATAATGTAGAATAGCTGGTTATTTATTTATTTATTTATTTATTTGATTTATATCCTGCCCCTCCTCCCAGCAGGAGCCCAGGGTGGCAAACAAAAGCACTAAAAACACTTTAAAACAAACAACTTTAAAACATTTTTTAAAAAGCTTTGAAGACTTTTTTTAAAAAAAGGTTAAAAACATATTGTTTTAAAAAAAAAGATTTAAAAGCATATTAAAAAGCAATTCCAACACAGAAGCAGACTGGGGTAACGTCTCAAAAGGCTTGTTGAAAGAGGAAGGTTTTCAATAGGTGCCAAAAACATAACAGAGATAGCACCTATCTAATATTTAAGGGTAGGAATTCCACAGGGTAGGTGCCACCACACTAAAGGTCCATTTCCTAAGTTGTGTAGAACGGACCTCCTGATAAGATGTTATCTGCAGGAGGCCCTTACCTGCAGAACGTAGTGATCAACTGGGTATATAAGAGATAAGATGGTCTTTCAGGTATCGTGATCCCAAGCTGTATATGGCTTTGTACACCAAAACTAGAACCTTGAACTTGGCCCGGTAGCAAATGGGCAGCCAGTGCAATTCTTTCAGCAGCAGGGTGACATGTTGGCAATACCCTGCTCCAGTGAGCAGTCTCACCGCCGCCTTTTGGACCAGCTGCAGCTTCCGGACCAACCTCAAGGGCAGCCCCACATAGAGCACATTAGAGTAATCCAGCCTAGAGGTTACCAGTGCATGGACAACAGTAGCCAGGCTATCCCAGCCCAGAAACGGCCATAGCTGTCTTACCAGCCGAAGCTGGTAAAAGGCACTCCTAACCACTGAGGTTGCTAGACAAAGATGGATCTTGGAGCACCCCCAGACTATGGACCTGCTCTTTCAGAAGGAGTATGACCCCATCCAAAGCAGGCAACTGACCAATTATCCAAACTTGGGAACCACCAACCCACAGCGCCTTCGTCTTGCTAGGATTCAGACTCAGTTTATTGGCCCTCATCCAGCCCACCACCGAGTCCAGGCAACGGTCCAGGGCTTGCATGGTCTCTCCCGATTCAGATGTTACAGAGAAATAGAGCTGGGTGTCATCAGTGTACTGCTGACACTTTGCCCCAAATCTCCTGATGACCGCTCCCAAGGGCTTTATATAGATGTTAAACAGCATGGGGGACAAGGTGGTACCCTGCGGCACCCCACAGCAAAACTGCCAGGGGGCCGAAAGACAATCAAATAATGCTAGTTTCTGGAAACAACCTTGGAGATAGGATCAGAACCACTGTAAAACAGTGTGTCCTGTTTTACACTGTTTATCACTGTAAAACAGTGATAAGAGAGTGTTTTTGGAAGCCAGCCTTGTGAACTGCGCCCACTCTGACATGCAGTCCTTGACCTGAAAAAGGTTGAGTTATAGCCTTAATCAGGGTGACTTGGCCTAGGATTGAAGGGGAAGAACAGGTCTGGATTTAAAAAAAAACAGCAAAGGCAAGAGGTGTAGTAGATAAGTCAGTGTAGGAAATGGTGAGAGGTAATCCTGGCAAAGGTGTGTGCCAGGTTAGAGGGAAGCTGTTCCAAGTGTTGGGACTAAGGGTATAGCCATAAAAGTGGGAAGATGACAAATGGGTGTACTTGGCAGAGGGACTAAGGAGGAGCACGAAGAGGAATGAGAGAGGAGATGTGAAGAGCTGTCAGGATAAGGATTAGGAACTTGGAAGTGTTGACAAAAGTGGCAGGGGCCAACACAGGGTAGAAGAGAGTAAGATGTGGTTTCAACAGAAGTTCTTCAAGAATTTCAAAATTTGTTGAGAGTGAATTTCTTGTCTCCAACAGCTCTTGTGCCAGCCTTCTATCTATAATTCTTGTGCTACAAGTTGGCTGTTGCAACTTGCTTCTGTTGACAGGAATGGATGGTGTCTGAAGATATTCTGTGTCACAAGTCTTCAGTGCATCTTTCTTAACACTTAAGCAAATTTGTAATATAAAGTGGGATAAAACTGCAGAGGAGATTCCTTCAAATAATTGCATTCTGGCTACAGCTGATAGTAAAATCAGACCTTTTTTAAAAAAAGTGGTCTGAAGGCCTTGTTACTGTGATTTACAATATGATTATGTCATAATTTTCCCTTTTGCTTTTCAGGCAATCATGTTTTGGAACAGCAATCTTAACTTAGTAGTTTGCTTCTGTCAATCCTGCCAATCGTATATGGAGAACTAGCAGTTACACGAATGGCTTTTTTAAAGTAAATAATAGAATAGCGAGCCTGGGGGACTGGTCTGAGGCCCCCTTTGCCTGCTATTCACTTCAACAGTTGCATGAATTCCTTTTTTAAAAATGTGTGAATAGTTGTTGTTTTTTTTAAATGTGATCAGTGTCTTGTCTAGTTTGGCCCTAAATTTAGAGTTATTTTTGCCTCTCCTAGATGCATCAGCCCTCTTTTTCAAGGAGAAACTGTACAAGTACATTTGTTGCTGAGTGTTACTCTCCCTTTGAGCAGAATCTGCTGGACCATCAGCTGAAAACTATATTTGGCCTTGGTTTAAAAAAAATCAGAAGGGAAGAAAGCTGTTCTTGCTAAATAGAATTGGCCTGACCCAGGTGTTCTTGATGCTTAACGTATGCTCTGATGGCCATATTCTGATGGAGATCCCTCTTCCCCTTGCAGAGCTACCATTCCCAGAGTTCTCTGGGAAGAAGGTTTGACTGTGAAACCACTCTGGGAATGGTAGCTCTGTGAGAGGAAGAGGTGCCGCCAAACAACTCTCAGCACCCTTAACAAACTACAGTTCCCTCCAGGATTCGTTGGGGGGAAACTGGGACAGTTTAAAGTGGCATGATAGTACTTTAAATGTATAGTGCAAATGGGTCTGTCTGAGCTACCCCTGGGCTATAGGCTTACTCTGTTTTTAGTTAAGGCTGACAGTTCCAGAGAACATGCCTAGAATATTTCCAAGAGGCCTTCACAGTATCCACCTCCCATTTTTAGCTATGGTCCCGCTCACAGGACTACTGTGGATCCTGGCTCTCATTTTTCTACAGTGGCAGAGCCAACTCATTGGCCTTACTCACATGTCATGGTAAGCCAGAATCTGAGATAAACTTAATTGTTTACCTTGAACAAGCAGCACGCTACTGCAGGTTGCTCAGTCGGGCCTGCTTCGTGTCTCCCTTTCTTGAGTGGGAACAAACCGCGGAGTGACTGGCTTTGCATTACCTGTGAGCCCTTGTTCATGGTTTGTTTAGCGAGTAATTAACTGCAAAGGAGAGTTCCCACGTATAATACTAAGCCTGCCACTCTGCTGTTCATTTCCCCTTTTTGAAAGGAGGTGTGAAGCAGGCATGATTGAGTAGTGTGGACCAATGTTCATGGTAAACCATTGTTTATTTCAGACTTTGGCTTACCATGACATGTATGTTGGTATGAACAGGGAGGTTCTTTGCAAGTACTTTAGGCTGCACTCCGAGACTTGTATTGGCATCACTGCATTCATTTCCCCCTTACCCCTATGAAAAGTATAAGTTCACCTTAACATTTTTGCATTAAATATAACAGATGTTTTGCTTAAAATAATATCAGTCTTAATTGCTGTATTTTTTTTTAGTTGCTTTCTGGTGATGAGATGAAGCCTTCGTCCTTAAAGGATATTTATCACAAGAAACAAAGGGAAAGTAAGCAGTTTGTAGACTGGAACCTTTCCCCCTCGCAGTCAACTCACCCTCCTGAGGTAATGGCTTGCAGCTGTTGGATATGCTATATGTTGGATTGGAAGCCTCCCATGCTCCCTCGCGGTTGAGACTGGCCATGGTACAAAGCATAGTTAGGTGTTTTCCCTTGACACAAGCCCAGGAATTAGATATTTGCATGCATACACATTTTTATTTTATTTATTTATTTATTATTTGATTTATAGCCCGCCCTTTTAAAGATAAAAGTGGTTGCCGACCAGCTCCAGACGCTTTTGGATGAAACCGATTATCTAGATCCATTTCAATCGGGCTTCAGGCCTGGTTTTGGCACTGAGACAGCCTTGGTCGCCCTGTTTGATGACCTATGTCGGGAGAGAGACAGAGGGAGTGTAACTCTGTTGATTCTCCTTGACCTCTCAGTGGCTTTTGATACCATCGACCATGGTATCCTTCTGGAGAGGCTTGCGGAATTGGGAGTTGGAGGCACTGCTTGGCAGTGGTTCCGCTCCTACTTGGCGGGCCGTCTCCAAAAGATAGTGCTTGGGGAACATTGCTCGACACCGTGGGTTCTCCAATGTGGGGTCCCGCAGGGTTCGGTTTTGTCTTCCATGCTCTTTAACATCTATATGAAGCCGTTGGGTGCGGTCATCAGGAGTTTTGGAGTGCATTGTCATCAGTACGCTGATGACACGCAGCTCTACTTCTCCTTTTCATCTTCTTCGGGTGAGGCGGTCGATGTGCTGAACCGTTGCCTGGCTGCGACAATGGACTGGATGAGAACTAACAAGCTGAGACTCAATCCTGATAAGACTGAGATGCTGTTGGTGGATGGTTTCTCCGATCAGATGGTGGATATATACCCTGTCCTGGATGGGGTTACACTCCCCCTAAAGGAACAGGTTCGTAGTCTGGAAGTCGTTTTAGACTCTTCCCTCTCACTTGAGGCTCATGTAGCCTCGGTGGCACGGAATGCGTTCTACCAACTTCGGTTGGTAGCCCAGCTACGTCCCTACCTGATTAAGGAGGACCTTACATCAGTAGTACATGCTCTGGTAACCTCGCGTTTGGACTACTGCAACGCGCTTTACGTAGGGCTACCTTTGAAGACGATTCGGAAGCTACAGCTAGTGCAAAATGCGGCGGCCAGACTGCTAACAAGAACTAAGTGGTCTGAGCATATAACACCTGTGCTGGCTCGCCTGCACTGGCTTCCAATACGCTTCCAGGCCAGATTCAAAGTGTTGGTGTTAACCTATAAAGCCTTATACGGCACGGGACCACGATATCTGTCGGAACGCCTCTCCCGATACGAACCGGCTCGTACACTACGGTCTACTACGAAGGCCCTCCTCCGGGTCCCGACGCATAGGGAGGCCCGGAGGGTGGTGACGAGATCTAGGGCCTTCTCAGTGGCGGCCCCCGAATTGTGGAACAGTCTCCCCGAGGAGGTACGCTTGGCGCCGACACTATCATCTTTTCGGCGCCAAGTTAAAACCTTTCTCTTCTCTGAGACATTTTAATCTTAGTTCAATGTTTGTAACTTGGTTTTAGATTGTGTAGTTTTTATATGCTTGTTGTATCAGATTCTGTAATTTTATTGTATTTTATGTTAACCACCCAGAGAGCTATTGCTAGTCGGGCGGTATATAAGTTTAAGAAATAAATAAATAAATAAATAACATCTTTTTAAAAAAGGTTAAAACATATTATTAAAAAAACATACTAAAAAGCAATTCTAACACAGATGCAGACATATTTGTGTGTGACATATGTATACACACACCCTACATTCTTTCTCTTTGCTGTGCTAGTCATCACAAGATTAGATTATCCATTCTCTAATAAAATCACATACACACAACAAGCAGGGTTGGGTTTTTGGCACAATGCAAGAATTTAACTGTCAATGCTTGCTGAGCGTAGCTTTTCTTTAACAAAAAATGAATGGCTTCTATTTCAAGTGGATGCCAGAAACTTAAATTCAACTCACAGATTTAAGTAACTACCACAGTTCTCTCTCTGCCCTGCCCACACACATACTGTTCCAAAATTACAGCTGTAACTTGCCTCACCATAATTTCCACAGCCGTCTGTTTTGATATCAAAATGAAAGTTTTTTCACCAGATAGTCAGCCATTGATATTTTCCTACTCTAGTCACTTGTGATGTTTGTTTCCCAGGTTCTGACCCTCGACCCAACACTGCACATGAAACCTGGCCAAAAGAATCCAGGACCTCCTCCACCCTGCTCCTTTGGGACACCGGAGAGGATTTCTTTTTCTCCAGACTCAATGGCAGATCCTCCTTTTTTCATGCATTTGGACACAGATTCGTTGTCTCACATGAGCACCGTAGCGTCACCTCAGTCTGTTGGGTCTCCAAAATACACTTCCAGTGCAACAGCTTTGCACATTGACCCCTGGAATACTTGCATGTTCCAGAACGAAGCTAACGCCAGTAGTTCTTGTCATCCAAGCAATGAGATCTTCAACACAGAGTATGACGACAACTTAACGCTCACGCCTTCTTTGGCTGCCCACTCCCAGCTTCCATCTGCTGACAATAGTTTGCCAGAATGCAGTATTTCAGTGACATGTGTGGAAGATCCTGTGGTTTTCTCCAAGTAAGGCTGTCATCAGTAAGAAAGTTGCTCTTTGAATAAGCATTGTAGTTTTCAGGAATTCAAACTGCTTACTGTCCTCTCCCGACGGCTTCTGATGAGTCAAATAAAGACTCGTAGTGTTGCTACAGGCTTGCAGATAGCTGCTTCTAGTTGCCTGTGATTTGTATGAATTGCCTTCAGGTGTCCAGGCAGGAAGCTTGGCTAAAAGTGGCTAATATTCCTTTTCTTAGGCCACAAATGATATGAGTAGACAACTAATTTAGGTAAACATTTTTGTGGGCTGGTCAGTTTGTAATTTATTTATTTTCCTTATATTTATATTCCACCACTCTTCCATTATGGAACCCAAGATGCATGTGATTCTCAGGAGGTCTCCCATCTATGCACTGATCAGACCAAGTCCCATACCTGCTTAGCTTCAGCAAAGTGGTGGCCTCACGTGCCCTCAGACCATGCCCTGGGACTTATTCTGGATTTATTTGCAAGACTGAGTTTCAGTTTTGTGAGAAGTGAACAGCTTGGATTCAGGCTGGGTTTTGTGGTTTGTCTGAAGAGACTTCAGACTAAGAACCAAGTTAGACGTGGTGACAGCAGATCTTTAAATGTTAATTGGGCAGGGCTAGGTTTAAATGAACAAGTCTGCTGCCATCTTGTCTGTTTGGCCATCAAAATGAACTATAGTCTTGCCCGCATCTCTGGTTTTGATCATCTGACAGGTGGAGAGTATTCCTCCGTCCCTGAGGGCAAGCTATACACTAAACACAAATGTATGTAAGAAAACCCCAGAATGTTCATAATGAAGAGTAGCCTTAGCAAACTGCAATTTTGAGTGGGAAAGGGGGTGTTTTGCCTTTTCCTTGCTGGCTTTCATCCCTTCCTCCCTCAAAACCCCCACAAGGTACTTTTCCCACCATGGGTTTCCAGAGTCATGTTGACACTCAAATGGTAACCTAAGGCTATCTTTCAGGTTTTAACATTTTCTTTTAAAATGTAATTTGCTCCTGATTCTCCAAGCACTTGCAGCAAGGGAAGCCCAGTTGAAATGCCTTTTGCTGGCAGAATACATTAAACAAAGAAAGACAGCCCAGGTTCAATCTCACCATCTTCAGGAAGGGCTGGGAGAAAGCCTTGTCTGAAATCCTGGAAAGATGCTGCCAGTCAGTGTAGACAGTACTGAGCTAGATGGCCCAGTGGGTCTGACTCAGTATAAGGCAGCTTCCTGTGTCAAGCAGAGTTGCTTTTTATGCAACAGGACTCATATATATAGGGAAAGGAAGGAAATAAGCTCTTGAATGGTGACGTACGCTCTGATGTGAAAGTTCTGAGAAACTTAGGCTGCAAATAAAAGCAGTTGTCTTTGACTTATTATTGTCAATGGATTATGCAGAGGATTCCAGCCTTGGCACTGAATTTAGAGAGCTTTTTAGATGCCTGAGCACTTAGATGAGACTCTGGCTTATTTCCTTTGAACAGTGGGCCTCCGCGCATCTTCTGATGTATCAAACTGCATTTGAACTTCTCTCTGTTTCAAAAGAGGCTTGCCATGTAGCATGGGGGCACCACTGTTCAAAAAACACCCTTCAAAGCTGCATTCAGAACCAGTTGTACGTTACTTTGAAACTTGGCCCCTGTATATAAATGTTTTGGTGGGAAAACTATTCTGCATCTACTTTTGGAGGCAAATTTCAGTAGCTGTAGTTCACCATTTGTGGTAAACACAAATGCCAAGATGGCCTTTTTCTGCCTCAAAAAATACCATTGCCCAGTAAGATGCAAAGGGGTATTATGACATGTTTTTAATCTCAAAAACAGGATTAGGCAGAATTTGAGAGAAAAACATGCCCGGCATATCGCTGATCTACGAGCTTATTATGATTCAGAAATTCAAAGCTTAAAGCAGCAGCTGGAGGCAAGCCATAAACCTCCTTCCGAAGACTTGAAGAAAATCAATCAAAATCTTGCTGACAGGTAATAGATGAATTGCTTGGAACAATGTAAGTATTTTCTAGTGTCTCTTATTTTTTTAAAGTGGTACTGTCTTTGAAATAGCTCTTTCTGTATTTTGCTTACTTTTAAAGATGTAGGGCACAGATATTGATAGCTACACAAAAATAGTTGTGGAATCCTTGAGATGCTAGTTAATTAGGGGTGAATTTCAGACAGAGAAGAGATAAATGCTGCTATTCACAAAGAGAGTTCCTTTAGCATGGATCTTCAACTTTCAGGATAACTGATTTATGTTCTTCTGCTGGGAGGTGGGGTGTTTCTTCCATGTTTGTGATGCTGTCGATCATACATCCTACCTCAATTCTTTTGGAAAGATGACCAACATAGTTTTGGAAACTAGATGTCTGGGTTCTAACATGCTGTCAGCCACACTCTCATAGCCCAGTTAGGCAACTCAACTAAAGACATTCAAAAACCTTGTCACTTTTATGCTTTTTAGATGTGACCAGTTAGAGGCAGTGTTGGATGAAGCTAATAATCGTATGCAAGCACTTGAAGATAAAAATAACACTCTGGAAAGGGAAGTGGTAAGTGCATGTCATGAATCAAATTGAGTTCAATTATATAAAAAGATCACCAAGTGAGAAGGCACAAGCCTGCTCTGTTAGCCCCATTAGTTTTTCCACTGAAACTTGGAAGTCCATCATTGGTCACAAATCAACAGGCAATTCTTGCAGAGATGCCAAATTTCATGTCCCTGAGGACTCCTTGATTCCCCACCAGAATTGCAATTGTTTTGTGTGGGTTTTTAAAATAATCTTTTTGTCTTTCACTTGCAATGTAAGCAGTAAAATTAATTCAGAAAAAAATCATATCAACATTAATAGAATCCATTAAGACTTCAAGTGCAGGTCAAATTGCAGATAGAATCACAGAATAGTAGAGTTGGAAGGGGCCTACAAGGCCACTGAATCCAACCTCCTGCTCAATGCAGGAATCCAGATTAGAGTATACTTGACAGATGGCTGTCTACCTACATCTTGAATGCCTCCATTGTTGGAGAGCCCATCACCTCCCTAGGTCATTGGTTCCATTGTCATACTGCTCTAACAGTTAGGAAGTTTTTCCTGGTTCAGCCAAAATCTGGCTTCTTGTAGCTTCCGTGTCCTGCACTCTGGGATGATCAAGAAGAGATCTTGGCCACCCTCTGTGTGATAATCATTTAAGCACTTGAAGAGTGCATACTTACCTGACACGTGGCCTGTTTTTGTTCCAGACAGATTGGAAGGAGCGCTTCTGTGCTGTCAGCAATACCACCAAGGCCTTGCAGGAGCGGATTGAAGAAATGCGCACCAGCAGCAAAGAGAAAGACAACACCATTAGCCGTCTGAAGAGGAGGCTTAAAGATCTAGAAGAAGCATTTGAAAAAGCCTACAAGCTCTCAGATAATAAAGATGCCAAGTTAAAGGAAGAAAATAAAATGTTCCAAAATGTAAGTGGGAAAACATGGGGTAACTTTCACACTTGAATTAAATGCCTGCTTGAGACTGTAGAAATTTTGAAGAGGTTCAGCTAAACAATCTGTTTGTGAGGCCAAATGGGAGCCCCGCTCTAACCCAGTTGCTGCTTGAATGAGTCTTTAGTTGAGATGATCTTCCCAAAACTTTCTAATAGGAACCTCTTTATGGATGTTGGCAGTTTGGCTGGCCATTAATGGAAATGTCCCTGTACTTGTATTACAGTTGTTTCTACTAAAACAAAAGAACCTTTGTGGTACGTTAACTTTTGACAAAGAAGCTGCCATTTCTAAAGGCATTGTGGGAAAAGGAGCATTTGTTCTGTTTAACTCCAGATGGCTAGGTGTTGATTTCAGCAGCTGGGGAGACAGATCTTTGGTGTCACTGCCTACTCGGTTTCTTTTCTGTCTCTAGTATCTAAATAGATGTGCTGTCTTAGTTCACACTCTGCATTTCTGGTATTTCTAAACTAATTCTGGGTTCTCCTTGGGGGATCTTTTTTAGATCAATTGGGGTAGGCTAACTCATAAAAAGCAGAGAGAGTTTGTTTAAATTCTGTTCTGCTGGGTGTGTCTGACACTGGTATTGAGCAAAGCTTCATAAGTTCTCTGCCTGGCTCTTCAGTTGAAATCAATAGTCTTGAAGAATTTTCTCTGTGGTTAAATGGGGGCAGGTTATTGGTATTCATGTCCACCACAGGTCACATTGCTGCCTATTTGAATATTGTTGATCATAGGAGGGCAGGCATCCTGCCCAGACATCCTGAACCTGTCCACCCAAATATGAATGCTTCTAACATAAAAAGTATAATGGCTAATTAAGAGAGAAAATGTATTTTTTATTTCTTTGTAGCTTTTACGAGAATATGAATCCCTTGGGAACGAACATGAAAGAGTAAAGGTGAGAAGCAAATTCACTTTGTACCAAAATTTTCTGCTATGGAACTGAATGTGTATTTAAATGGAGAGGCTTTGGAGGGTGGAGCCTTACAGTACAATCCTATACATGTCTATTTGGAAGTAAGACCTACTGAGTTCAGTGGGACTTAGACCCAGGTAGGTGTGTGTAGGATCATAGCCTTCAACTCATGAGGGATATGCTATAGATGCTCATTGCATTGTTGGTAGAAACTGATACGTTGGAGGGGGAGGGAATTGTAATTTTGTTACAGGCTGTCTCCAGAAGATAGTGCTTGGGGAACATTGCTCGACACCGTGGGTACTCCAATGTGGGGTCCCGCAGGGTTCGGTTTTGTCTCCCATGCTTTTTAACATCTATATGAAGCCGTTGGGTGCGGTCATCAGGAGTTTTGGAGTGCGTTGTCACCAGTACGCTGATGACACACAGCTCTGCTTCTCCTTTTCATCTTCCTCAGGTGAGGCGGTCAATGTGCTGAACCGTTGCCTGGACGCGACAATGGACTGGATGAGAACTAACAAACTGAGACTCAATCCTGATAAGACTGAGATGCTGTTGGTGGATGGTTTTTCCAATCAGATGGTGGATACATATCCTGTCCTGGATGGGGTTACACTCCCCCTAAAGGAACAGGTTCGTAGTCTGGGACTCTTTCCTGTCACTTGAGGCTCATGTAGCCTCGGTGGCACGGAATGCGTTCTACCAACTTCGATTGGTAGCCCAGCTACGTCCCTACCTGAGTAAGGAGGATCTTACATCAGTAGTACATGCTCTGGTAACCTCACATTTGGATTACTGTAATGCGCTCTACGTAGGGCTACCTCTGAAGACGGTTCGGAAGCTACAGCTAGTGCAAAATGCGGCGGCCAGACTGCTAACAAGAACGAAGCGGTCTGACCATATAACACCTGTTTTGGCCCGCTTGCACTGGCTTCCAATACGCTTCCGGGCCAAATTCAAAGTGTTGGTATTAACCTATAAAGCCTTATACGGCGCGGGACCTCGATATCTGTCGGAACGCCTCTCCCGCTATGAACCGGCTCGTACACTACGGTCTGCTACGAAGGCCCTCCTCCGGGTCCCGACTCATAGGGAGGCCCGGAGGGCAGTGACAAGATCAAGGGCCTTCTCAGTGGTGGCCCCCGAACTATGGAATAGTCTCCCCGAGGAGGTTCGCCTGGCGCCGACACTATCATCCTTTCGGCGCCAGGTTAAAACCTTTCTCTACTCCGAGGCATTTCAATTTTTTGTTAATGATTGTAATGTTTGTAATTTGATTTTAGCCTTTGCTGTTTTTAGATTGTGAAATTTGATTTTAGACTGATGTTTTTGTATTATATTGTATTTTATTGTATCTATGTTCACCGCCCAGAAAGCTATTGCTAGTCGGGCGGTATATAAGTTTTAAATAAATAAAAAAAATAAATAAATTGTTACCCCTCAGAGGTAAGTCTCTGTCTGCATGGCATTTTAACTGGATCAGGAATGATGGCTACCCAGTGGTCCCTAATCCAGCCTTGAAAATACAGTTTGATGCACACTGAGGCTCTTATTCATTTACCCATGTTGTGCAGATCATAATGTATCTCAACAGAGAGAATAGCAGCAGCTAAGTGTGCCTCCATCAAAGGTGCCTAAAAGCAGGGAATCCTTTACAAAGACAGATTGCTTGAGGAAGTGAGCAAGACTTGAGAAAAACAAAAGCCCAAGGTTACCCACCAGTCTGGAGCAATCCTGGCAGATTCCAAATATGGAGATTAATTATTGGTCAGTGATGATGAATCAAAACCTGACTTGAGCTTTCTCTAGAGGAAGCTAAAGCCAAATTGGATTGATGCCCTGATAAATGGAAGATATATGTTGGAATCTTTCAACTTTAGCAGAGACACCAGTTCTGTATTTACTTTACACTTTATGTGAGCCTAATGTGCTGTTTTTCCCTTTCCCACAGGACACTTTAAACATCACTGAGAACAAATTACTGGATGCACACACTCAGATTTCTGATTTGAAAAGGTAAATGTCCCATTTTATCCTGTTTGAGGGAAAATATTACAGTTTCAAATACTGTAACACCTTTATAAGTATTTCCATACATGATTATCTTATGTTGCCCCCCACAAGCTCCTCAGTGTGGGGCTCCCTGGCAACAAGATCCACTGGTTCCAGTTGCAAGGGCCTTCCCTCTGCTTTAATCTGAGAAGGGACAGTTCAAATCACTGGAATCTTCTGCACGCTTCACTTTCAGAGATGGAAAAGGGGCAGGTGCGGGTTTCTCTAAATATAGAGGACATGTGTCAACACCTTACCCTTTTTGAGGCTTCCCAGGCATTCTGGGACTTCAGGTATGTTCTTGAGACAGTAGTTGAAGAGTGCCTCTGCAGCTCCAGTGCTAGAGCCCCTTCCTGCCTCCTGGCACACGACTAATTTCTGCCATCCTTCCTGGCCAAGGCAGTCATTCATTTGGTGGCTGTGTGGTACAAAGGGCAAGTATAAGGATCCTGTCCCTAGCTGTAGATGCCTGATGTTTCTCAATTGTGGCCTAGAACAAAAAAGGAAATCTTAGCCTATTCACCTGGAATAAGTTGTTGCTCACCATAGGTGAGTCACATGACTATTTACCAAACAATACGAAATCAGTCTTGTACAGAATATAAATTATCGATGTTATTTTTTTTTTATTGGGAACATTTATACTCTGCCTACTAACTGAAGTTTTTACAACACATTTAAAAAGCTAGGCAGCTCTTTTCAGAAGTAAATCCCACAGAATTTAATGATACTTACTCCCATGTAAATGCGCATAGGATTGCTGCCCAAATCTTGTACAACACTTGATTCATTTTGGACTTTTTTTTAAGTCTGTGCATGTCCAATGGCACTTTGAATATTTCGGGGTTTGGGTTTCCTGATACAGGCACAAAAATGAATTCTGTTGTGTGAGGCAGCTGCCTTGCACTGAGTCAGACCATCTTATGAAATGTTTGATCTGCCAACTCTGCCAGTCTGTGTTGACAGTGACTGGCAGAGTTGGATCCAACTTAATTTATGTCTTTGTTTCTAAATAAGACTTGCAAAATTATGTCTTTGCTTCTGCTGTAGAACAGTCTCAAAACGTGAAGCTCAGGTCAAGCAGTTAGAACACGAAAACTTGCTCAAATTTCGCCATTTTGCAGACAGTCACTTCAGAACATCTTATGCCAAGTAAGTGAGCAATACATATGACCTTGTGCAGAAGTGAAGGATAAATGTCTTACAAAAGGCACTATGAGACTTAAGGAGGATGAAATTGTATTTCTTAGTCAGTGTTGTTTGATTAAGGATAATCACATCGATACAGACATATAATAAAGAATAAATGAATGGCTTTCGGGATGCCGCAAAGTTCCCGTTGCCTTGTTACAGTTATTGATTCAGCAATATAGGGGAAGGTCTTCTCAAACATTGTGTTCTCACTATATGTACTGTGCTCTGAGTGCCTAGACTGCAATCACATCTGAGGGCGTCTCAGCAGGCATCCCTGCTTCAGACTGCAGGGCAGGGGTGCGGAATGTTTTTCAGTCCAAGGGCCACAATTACTCATGGGAAATTGCTGATAGCATCACATGGTTAACAGATCTACCATGTTGTTTGTAAAACTGGCTGAGAATTTAAAAAACAATTTATTGGTCAAGCAAACTGTACACTAAAAGTAGAGAGAGTATTACCGGCTCTTTTTAAGATGTTGACCTTTCTACAGATTTCCCCTTTGCATTTAGTTCTCTTGTACTTTTCAAAATAGCTTCCTAAGGCTGTCTGTTTTTCCCAGCTAGCTCCATGGGGGTTGTTCTTATTAATTTTAGCTAGTAAAATGCTATACTGTACATTCCAGAAACATGAACTTTTCATAAATCCTCACATTTTCTGTCCTGGCAGCAAGCTAGCAAGCTCTGATGTGAGCAGAAGGAAATGGTTGATTCCAGGATCAGAGTATTCAATCTTCACAGGCCAGCCTTTAGAAGCCCAAGAGAGCGCCAAAGATAACAGGCTAGAAGAAACATACTCTTCTTGCAGGTAAGGCGACTTTGAATGCTCAGCTGGTAAAGAATCACTTCCCAAAGGAGAAGGACCTATTAGCATAAGGAGAGTTCTTCCACTGCCGGCATCAGTGGCTCATCCTAATCCACCACTTGTGGGCATCATATCAGGAGAAAAGATACAGAATAACCCTGCTGTGACTTCTTTACCATCTGGTGGGAATTTGAAAAGCATTTCCTGTGGTCTTTTGTCCTTCATATGCAACAGGCTGGTTCAAGACTGAGTTTATTTTATTTATAATCTGAAGGTCCCAGGGAGGAAACAAAAATTAAACCAGTAAGATAGTAAAACGGTATAAAACAGAAGTATAGTTACACACCAATTATGCCACCAATTATGCCGCCCGACCAGATCAGCCACGCAAGGCCTTCTCTCAATCCCACCAACCAAAACAGCCAGGTTGGTGGGTACTAGGGAGAGGGCTTTTTCTGTGGTGGCCCCCACTCTCTGGAACTCCCTCCCGTTTGATCTCCGACATGCCCCTTCCCTGGATGTATTCCGCAAGGCCCTGAAGACGTGGCTATTTCAACAGGCCTTTGAGATATTTGGGATGTGTTAATCTCCATGATTTTGTCATCTATTATATGCTGTATATGTAAATGTTTTTATAAATGTACTGATGACTGTCCAGTATTTTATTTATTGAGATTAATGTGACTGCATTTGATACTATTGTATTTTATCCCATTTTAATGTACGTCGCCTAGAGTGGCTATCTGCCAGATAGGCGACACACAAATTAAATATTATTATTAAACCAGCAGCAGAGACACAAATACGAATGTCTAATACCTCTCCCTCCACCTCAAACCTAAGTTAATTGAACTTTGTTCCCACTGAAATCGGTGCAACTTAAATTCAGCTAACAGAACAATTCTAACCATGCTAGTCCTACTCAGAGTAGACCCATTGAAATTAATAGACATGCCTCACTTGGGTCCATTAATTTCAAGGGGTTTACTCTTAGTTGGCTATAACTCCATGTCTACTTGACAGTAAGTCCTATTGATTTCAGTAGGCTTAATTCCAGGTAAATGGGGCTAGGATTGCAGCCTGAGTCTGGATCCAACCCAGTGTATTTAAAATGGTGCTTATGAAATTCCCTTCTCCCTTGAGTGTATCTCTTTTGAGCTTCCATCCGTGTGACCCTTTCAGCCGACAGTGAATATGTATCGTCCTGTTGTACATTTCTAGGTACCATACACCTCCGGAAAAAGATTCCTCTCCAGATCCCTCGCTAACGAACGAAATGTCAAAAGAAGAAACTGAAGTCCCAGAAACACCCATCATAAAAGCCTTTAAAGAACTTGAAGGAAGGAAGAAGTTGAAGAATTGGGCCACTCAGACAGAGAAAGAGGAGGCAGCTGCCAGTAAGCTGCCTTGACTGGGCCTTGGCTTCCTAAGTCACAGGGTTTTGCTGACATTTCTCTCTCTTTCCGTGGATTAGAATTAGATTGGGTCACGTTTAGAGGACAGGGAGCCTCTGTGTAATAGGCCAGTACGGTACAGCATCTGCTTTGCATGCAGAAAGGCCCAGGTTTGATCCCTGCATCTCCAGGTAGGGCTGGGAATGTTCCCCCTCTGAAACCCTGGACAACTGCTGCCAGTCAGTGTAGACCAGCCTTTCCCAACCAGTGAGCCACCAGATGGTGTTGGACCACAACTCCCATCAGCCTCAGCCAGCATTGCCAATGGTCAGGAAAGATGGGAATTGTGGTCCAACAACATCTGGTGGCCCACTAGTTGGGAAAGGCTGGTGTAGACAGTACTAACCTAGAGGGACCCAGTGGTCTGACTTGATATAAGGCAGTTTCCTATGTTCCTAAAAGACCCTCTGTGCAGATGAGTTTTTCCACAGAGTATCGAAGGGCTGCTCTTTCTCCTTTGTTTATTTCCCTACAAAAGGCTTCATGAAAATCCCTATAAGCTTCTTGAATATTTTAACAATGCTTGTTGATCAGATACAATCAACCGAGGTGCATCTGAAACAATACTTGTTGCATTTAATTTCATTTCGCTTTTCTCCCTTGCTGCCCCAGTACTAATTCTTGTGCACTCCTTATAAACATGGTTTGGCTCTTTCCAGGATCGCAGCTCCCTCTTGTTTGGATCAGATGTATCTTCATGTACATCTGTATTTGTTTTTTTGTTTAAGGATTTATTTTCTCTTTTGTGATTTGATTTTTTTTTAATTTACCTGCTGCATATGCTGACATTATTGTTGTGACTTTTTCTTTGCTGTTTTTTTCTTTGTGTGGAAAAACAGAATATTTAAAAAAAAACAAAAGGAAGGGGTTTTGTTTTTGAGGTGGGATTGTGAAGCATTGAATAATGTCTGTTGAAAAAAATCAGTTGGTAAAATGTAATATGGTATCTAAATACATGGATGCAATTGCATAAAATGTGTTGGCTCTGATAATAAAGAAGGTGGGCCAGGAAGTGAGTAGAGCAGGTCTGCTAGCAAGGGCAATTACAAGTCAATTTCTTAACTCTTTTGTGAGATGCCAGCTTATGTGTGCAAAAAAAACCCTGGTCAGTGTGGTGGTGGGTGGTCAGTTCCCAAGCGAGATTTCTCAGACCAGTTTTTGTAAGAAATGCCTTTCCTTCATCTTATCTGGACTACAACTTCTTTTGACACACTCATCACAGTGAAGAGGGCTTGTGAGCCCATAGCAGATGACTCAAATGCTTTTTCAGCAACCTTTTGATCCTTTTGTTGCTTCCGTGTGGGTGGGGTGGTTCTCCTTCTGTTTGTAAGTATCTTCACGTTTGCTTAATTTTTGACATTGTTTTGGTTATCTTTATCTTTTTTTAAAAAAAAATGAAGCTGCTTTGGGAACACACAGTTTGGAATGGGAAAGCAGCATATAAATCCTACAAACAAAAATGTCTTCTTGTGCTGTTGGTATATTTCAGAAGGAACCCCTCGGCGCCCCACTGTTGGATTTGATGAAACGTCTCTTGGTGCCAGACGGTCCCCAGAGAAAGGCAAAGACCAGCTTAGACACAAAAGATACAGTTCACCTAACGGCCAGAGATCCTCATCTCTCCCGCCTTCAAGCAGGAAGTCAAACACTCCAAGTAAGAATTGCAGTTACAGGTTGCCCACTTTATAATGAGGGTGCATGTGGCTGCCTTATTGATAATGACAATGAGAGTTTTTCATGGTCTTGTATGGTGTCTGTTTCTATGGTGGCCATGCTGTTGCAAAAAATGCCTTATTCTGCTGCTCTGGTTCTGTTTTTTAGCTTTTAGCTTTTTTAATTTGAATTTTAGCCACCTTGAACTTTTGAGGAACGGCAACATTTTTAAAGAAAATATTGTAAATAGAGACCAGGAAGGCACTGTGATATTTAATTATTGCTACCATACAACTTTGATCAATCCAACTAACCTTACTGAGTGGCTCCTTTGAGGGTAGGGGGAACAGGGGCTGCCCCCACAGTAGATTGTCAGAAAATCCACGTCCACAGCCACTACTTCCTCCATGTCCTCATCTCTTGCAACCAGAGTAATACTCTTGGAGCTGGGTTTGGATCACAGGCTTCCAGATGCTAATCCCCACCACAAACAGAAGATCCTGTGGGGAAAGTCTTGGAATGACACTTTTTTGTTGCAAAGGCTACAGGAGCCTAATGCTACATAGCATCAGATGCCTGCTTGAAGACATAACTAAATCCTTACCAGCCATTTCTCTTGGCAGCAAGGAGAGAGATAATGCTGACTCCAGTTGCCGTGACCTACAGCCCAAAGCGGTCTCCGAAAGAGAACCTGTCCCCAGGATTTAGCCATTTACTCAGTAAAAATGAAAACATGATGACAAGGTAACTGTCTGTCAGTATTCACTTCAGGGCTGGAGGGGAGGAGGTTGGGTGCACGTGGTGTTAAGAATACGTTTGAGATCTGCACAGAAAGCCATGTAAGAACTGTGATCCAGGGAACCATAAGATCAGCCAAAAGCTGCTTATCTGCTTCTGCACTCAGGAACGGCTAATGAGGATGGAATGGGCCAGGCTGCATTTTATGGCCCTTCCTTTTGGGAATGGCAGCAGGAGGAGCCCATCTGAGGATAGGACAAGGCATTAAGCTATTCCTCTGGCATTACGTCATTGTTGTCCCCTGCTCAACAAACTTACGTGTTGCTTATGCATCTGATCCACCTGCAGCATTTCCTGGATCAGAGCAACTGCCATTCAAGGAATGATTTTGCATAAGCAGGCCTTAGCCTCCTTTCTCAGGTTCAAGTTTAGTTGTTTTTCTTTTTTTAATCTGACAGGACATGGCCTTTAGAATCCTTCCATTTAGCTATTTCCTGTCATGACAAAGGGTAAATCTCATCAGGACTCAGCAGTGGGGAAAAGAGAGGATTTTTCTACAAGTGGATTTGTGTCTCTTCTCCCTAAAAATTCTAGGTTTGATATTCTCCTTGATGATTTAGAAACTGCTCCCACGCCCGCATCGCAATACAACAGTCGACGGAAAAGGCTTCAGTTTCACTCAGTAGGTGATACAGAAGGTAACAGTAGCTGGGATTTTGTTCCATAACATAAATGTTCTGTCAATCCACAATTTTATTTATTTATTTATTTAACAAAATTATATACTGCTTAATTATTACAAAACTTCAAAGTGGTTTATAAAAAAATCAATAAAAGACATTAGAAACACTTTGTGACTACCAGGAAGAAAAGCATGTGTACATCATGTGGAACTCCAAAAAGCTATTAATGTGTGTTCATTCTTTCCCATTTCTAACCCCCCACCTCCTCCCTCCCCCAACTTGAATTCTTTGCTTCTATAAGCAACAGATGCTGCCTAGAAGTATAAAAATTGCTGGTTGCTTCTGCTGCTAACATCAGGCATGTTGCACAGACTTATAATTAAATATAAGAACAGCCTATTTCTAACTACAGAAGAACATAAAAAGAGCCAGCTGGATCAGGCCAGTGGCCCGTCTAGTCCAACATTCTGTTCTCACTGTGGTCAACCAGATGCCCATGGGAACAGGGTTCTAAAGGGCGGCCAGGTGGGGCACTGGCCCAACGGCCCCTGGAGCTACAGGGGGGCCCTCAGCCGCCCCTCTGCTACCCTTCCGCGATCCGTGGCCCCCCATGCTCCCCACCTACCCGTCTGCTGTCTTTTATCATTGCCCTTAACTGAAGCCCCTGCCGCCATCTTAGTTGATGGCAGAGATGCGCACGCGTAGCACGCACGCGTGCCATCAACAAATATGGTGGCGGAGGCTTCATCCCCTTAGGGAAACCGCGGCTGCCATCTTCATTAAGGGCAATGGTAAAAGACGGCAGACAGGTAGGTGGGGGGGCCACGTGCGTGCGCGTGCACACACACATACACACACCAGGGCCTGGGGCCAGCTGATGCCCAAGGGCCCCAGCACTCCTGGAGCCGGCCCTGCATGGGAAGCCCACAAGCAGGACCTGTGTGCAAGAGCACTGTCCCCTCCTGAGGTTTCCAGCAAGTGGTCTTCAGAAGCATTCCACTTCCAACGATGGAGGCAGAGCATAGCCATCATGGCTAGTAGCCACTGATAGCCTCATCCGCCATGAATTTGTCTAATCCCCTTTTAAAGCCATCCAAGTTGGTGGCCCTCACTGCCTCTTGTGGGAGTAAATCCCATCGTTTAACTCTGCACTGTGTGAAGAAGTCCTTTCTTTTGTCTGTCCTAGATCTTCCAACATTGAGCTGCATTGGACATCCATGAGTTTGTTATGAGAGAGGGAGAAAATATTTTCTCCATTCATTTCTCCATGTCGTGCATAATTTTATTCAGTTCTGTTGTGTCTCCTCTTACTTGCCTTTTCACTAAACCAAAACATCCCAAATGCTGCAACCTTTCCTCACAGGGGAATCACTCCATCCCCTTGATCATTCTGGCTGCCCAGCTGGCCCAGGCCAGCACCAAAACCGGCTGCAGAGCAACAGACTCCATTACACCCCTTGGCAATCCCTGTCTTAGTCCATAAGGATCCCCGTCTGTCTTAGTATGAAGGACTGGAATACTTCTGTGTGACTTCCTTCCATCAAACCTCCCCTCCTAACCCACCTTGTCCAGGAAGCCTTTATAACAACCTCCTCTTCCCCATACCCTTATGCAAATGCGGCCCTCCCTAGGCCATACCTCCTTCCTAGTCACACCCTCTCCCCAGACCACACCCTTCACCAGCTCTGCTTTGTGCTTTCCATGCGTCTGTTTCCCTGGCTGGAATGTGTCCTTATACTCTGGCAACGCCTCTTGCTTGCCTGGATGGAGGAAAGAGAGGAGGGTAGAGAAACTCGGCTGCTGGACAAAGACAGCATTTGCATTGGTTGCTGTGCCCACTTTTGCCTCAGGTCCTGCCCACCACTAGCATGTGGCCCCTGGGAAGTTGCCCAGAAGGGAATGCGGCCCTCAGGCTGGAAAAGGTTCTCCATCCCTCTCCTATTATAAATAAACCATAGTATGTGCAGCTTAAGTAGTTGTGTGTTCTTCCCGTTTCTCTCTACCTGCATTTCCTGCCCCCTTTCCCTTTTTTTTAGTTTAGTTTAGTTTTAGTTTACTAGAGGCTCTGCCCCAACCCCTCACCAATCCCAGTACTCTTAAGACCTCACCGCCACCCCCCAGACGAACTCATTAAACGAGGGGTGGGGAACCTTTTATGCTCCCTCCCTCTGGGCCAACTTTAACAGGTGGCTGGGGCAACCCCAATGACAAACACATGACATAACTATAATAGTAATACCTTACTGGGTGACATTGGACTAGTTGTGCACTCCCAGCCTAAACTGCCTCATAAGATTGTTTGGGGTCAGTCAAAATGGGATGACCACCATATATGGTGAGAAGGGTGCAACAGAAATGTAATTTGATAAATCTAGTGCAGCCCGCGCTCATGCACCAGGCATGGAGTAACCAATGTGGTACCTTCCAGATGTTGGACTACAGCTCCCATAATCCCTGGCCTTTGGCCATGCTGGCTGGACTTGATGGGAGATGCAGTCTAACCTCTGGAGGGCTCAACATTGGCTACCCCAGGACTAGACCTTGTTTTGTCCATGCATGTAGCATTGTCCCCTGAGGCGTCTGCTAATCCCAAAATTCTTTGGATTTAGACAATTTTGTGTATCTGTTTATGTGGTTGTATGAAAATTGTCAGAAGTGTTAAAATGTTAGCCAGCTTCGTTTTTTAAAACATGAAATATAGCTCCAAATTTGCACATGTGTAATATTGAAGTCGTTTGAACAACCCTTGAACTATAAAAATTGAGATCAGTACCTAACTTTAAATGTTTTAAGATCAAATTTGTTAAGTTATCTAGAAGTAATCCTTCACATCATGCTTGCAAATAGTAATTTTGTTATATGTATATTGTATAATTCTTTTATATATAGTTTTACTGTTAAAATCTTTTGAGATGAAAATAAATGAACTAACATCCTATGGCACATTTTGTATTTTGGGGGAGCCTGTTTTAATTAGTTTTTCCCTCTTAGCTATTATTTGTAATGACATAACTTCTAGAATGATAAAGGCTTTTTTAAAAGTCATGTTTTCAAAGTTTTTCGGAATCGAATATGTAGGGTTAGAGCCAGTATGTTAATTGCACTTCGATCCCATTGAAGTCAGTAGGATCTATTTAGTCATTATTAGCTTTTTACATTGATGATTTCGTGGTAACTAAGTTCAACTAACAGTGTAATCCTAACCATGTCTACTCAGATGTATGTCTTATTGAACTCAATGGGGCTGACGTCCAAATAACTGGGGTTAGGACTGCAGCCTCACTCTGGATACAGCTCTTTGCTGTGTGCCCTGGAGTTCACCATATTCAAAGTGGTGTAAACATTCCTGAAGATTTTGCTAGAGTTAGAAAATTTGCATTTTTCTTTCCTTGTTTGTCTGATATAGTCTCTGTATTAATCATTTTTCCTCAGAGAGCTTAAACTCCAACATTTTTGTTTTCTTTTGTGTGTGTTTTGGGACAGAACTGGAGCACCCTGGTCCTGGCAAAGACAGCTACACAAGGTCTTCCTCTTGCACAGACTCTTTGCATGCAGGGGCAAAGAAGGGGATGACGGGGCAAGCTTGGGAGGAGGAGAGCTCTGCGCCCCCAGGTGAGCCCGGCCTGTCTTCAGCAGCACCAGCACCTTGTGAGGCAGAGTTCAAATACGTGTCAAGGATTAAGACGTTGGCTGAAACGGAGAGACTCTTTGATGAGCTCACCCATGAAAAGCAACAGGTAGAAACCACGTGCTTGGCCTCTCTCCCTACATTTGTTGCTGAAGCTCTGTGTTTTGGAAAAATTTCTACTTCCGCAGTACCTGTACTAAAGCTGATATCCAGTTTCAGAAACACCACACAAGGCAGCCTGCCTCCGGACACGAGTTGCTGGGGATCGCAAGCAGGGAGACTGCTGTTGCGCGCAGGTCCTGCTTGCGGGCTTCCCCAGAGGCTTCTGTTTTTAGTTTGCATACTACCTCATGATTTTAAATAAATAAATGCAATAAATCTGGTTGCCCAAGTCTTGAGAACAGGATGCTGGACTAGATGGGCCTTTAGTCTTACCCAACAGGGCTCTTTTGATATTCTTATCTTGAAAATGGGATTCCAAGACCAACCTGCACATTTAGCAAGACCGATGGTCTCGGCAGAGTACATGCTTGCCCAGGGGTAAGAGGCAAGTATTATGAACCTGGTTCTGTATGCTTTAAGCCAAATAGAATTAGCTTGCCTCAACAGGGAATGAAGTGTGGCAATGCCCTCTGGCAGTTTGGATAGTGGCTATATAGGCAAGCCCTTATGTTTGCTGTGATGTCACCTTGGTCTTGCTGTGTGCCCTTTCTTTCTCTATCTCTCCCCCCCTCCTCACCCAGCACCCCACTATCACTTCTTCTGATTCAAACTCATCTGGTAAGCATCACCAGGACTGTAGCCCAAAATAGGGCCAGTGAAAAGCAAGAGGGAAGTATCTGTATGCTTCAGGAAAGCTGAGGCGTGCAGAAGTACAAAAAGAACTTTACACCGTACTAAGGCAATCCTCCCCAAAGCAACAGCCCAGTAAGGACTGAGCATGCTCAGTAGCTACAAAATGTAGAGTGACCATTGGAAAAGGAACACAGAGGGGGGAGGAGAGGAGTGGAAAGCCCTGCCCTGGCTGGCTGTGACCCTGAACAGCTTTTTTTTAGAAGAGCGGATGCCCAGCAACGCTTCTCATTCCTCAAGTCCTAGTTGTTGTATCTTTTTCAAAAAATCTCTTCTGGGTCATAAAACTTCAGATAGAAAGTAAAAAAAGAATATTCAGATGTGGGCAGATCTATTAACGCAACCCAGGATGATACTATCCTAAGATTCACAGAGCTGGAAAAATCGTTTATGGGTTTCTTGCAAATAAAATCCAAGGTAGTTGTAGTCTGACTCTTGAAGCTTCGGTACTTTTCACTGGTATTTCTTTTGTCTTCCTAGATTGAGGCCCAGCTGAGTCGAATTCCTTGTGCTGGAGGAAGAATGACTCTGCAGGCAAGACTAAATCAGGTTTAAAATCCTATCTTGACATAGTGATGGGGAGGGGAGAAGTTCAGTCTTGCAGCTGAACCAAAATAAAAGCCTATTTCCCCTCTTTGATCTTCTGCCTGGTTCGTATGAGCCTGCGCCTCACTTGGCAGTTTCAGAGTTGGACCTGTATGTGGGAGTGAACTGCCACAGATCTAGCACCACAGATTTTTTTTTAATGTCTCAAGCTCAGTACTTCTCAGTTCCTGCTTTATTCACAAAGGAGTTGAGGGCTGTCCCTGTCACGTTTGTGGTAGGGAGGTATTTGCCACTGCAGAATCTTAGAAACTAAATGAAGAACGATTTGGAGGTGGTTGGGAATCTCGCATTCCCCTAAATGTACCAATGGGCAACAAAATTTCTAAATTGATTGTTTTCCTTCAAAGGCCGTGCATTTCTTTGGAAATGGAAAATTGCTATCTCGCCAGGTAAAAGAGCGGATACAGAGTTTCCATTTTGGAAGAGTTGTGGCTTGCCTTTTTCTGGTCTTGAATGTGTGTCTTTTGAATATTCTCCTCAGGAAGCCTTGGAAGATCGCTTGGAAAGGGTCAATAGAGAATTGGGCTCCATCCGGATGATCCTGAAGAGATTCCATGTTTTACATACCTCTGCAAATATTTGAGATGTCTCTATTTAAATTTAGATATCCTTGTGTTTGCACTAAAAGTATAATAATTATGCACTCTGAAAATGCAAATGGTTTTGTATCTTTTGTAAGCCCTCTGCAGCAGTTTTGCAATCATGTTGCCCTTTAAACACTATTTTATATAGCCACATATATTTTAAAACTTATTTTTGTTACACCTGAAGGAATCAATCTGTCAATTCTGTATTTTGCTACTTTTGAAGAAGTGTTAATTTTTTTTGAAACCATGAACAAGACTTGTTTATAAGAACAAAGCAGCCAAAAGGTAGCTTGTTTTTAAAAATGTGATCACGTTGAACTCGATTTTGTGGTGCACCAGGCTCACTGTTTTTATAGGGTTTGTAGGCTGTCTTGTAATGATGTATTGCGTTTTTATTTATGATAAACATGACACACACAGCTTCTTGTTGTGAAGTGAGCTCCACACAAATGCTACACAGCTTGTATTTCAGAGATTACATCTCCTTTCATAAACTCCTTTGTTCAGTTGCAGCACAGTATTTTCAGCAAATGCACAAAACCTAGGCTGGGAAAGTCTGTTTAAAATAGTATATGAACAGCAAGGTGTTAGAGAGGCAAAAAAACGATGTTTCTCTTTTTATAAAGAGTTTTTATTTTGCATGTTTTGTCACCAAAATAATAACAATAATTAAAGCTGCATTGTCTAAAATGAAGTAGTGGCTCATTTTTTAAAAATCTCACTGCTGGGGTGGGGGTAACTTGTGTTTCTGGCTACTTCCCATGGCTCCTCAAATCACCATGACCGCTGCATGCTTGTCTTTTCTATAGTGTCACCCATCTAACGGGAACGCTCCATATGCAGCTCCTTAGTCAGCAGCAGCGATGGGAAAAGAGTGTGCAAGTGGAACCAGTAAGACTTCTCTGGTCCTGACAGCAACCGTGTGGCTCTATGTTGTTAGTGCCTTGTGTCCCTTGGCACTTCTAAATTTAGTCCCCTCTCCCTCTCAGCAACAGCCAAGATGCCCAGTGAAGCAGCATATAGGGCTGTGTCTGTAATTAAAGGATCGCCATTTACAGAAATTGGCAAAGTAGCTTCTCCCCACCCCCAAAGGATCGACCATAGTCTGAAATGTAGAGCCCTGCTGCTTCCCTTGCCTCCTCTTCAGTATGCTGGAAAAGTAAGTCCTTGGCATCCCCCCCTTCTGTATTTCCCAATTAAATATTCCACCAGGAGTCATTCAGAAATAACCATTGCTATAATCCATTTTTTTAAAAAAATCCCACAATGGCCTCTTTTCCTTGGTAAAATGTTCTGCTGTAGCAGGTCCTAGTAACATTTTTGAATTTGTCATTGTGAAATTCAATGAAGAGTGTCCCCAAGTACGCTTAACGTTTTCTTCCCTGTCCCTCTGCTGCCATTTTCAACATTTCAACATGCACCAACATTTGCAGAGACTGAAAGGCATGATGCTTCCCCATTGGCTGTAATCCTGAGCACACTGAACTTTCGTAGGAGCAAACATGCCCAAGAAGGCACTCCAACTGTTTTCTAAATGTCATTGCTTGGCTCTCGATATTTGGTGGTATCATGTAGCAGTTTACCTCTGAAAGATCTCCTAAGAACATAGGAAGCTGCCTTATACAGAGTCAAACCACTGGCCCAACTAGCTTATTATTTTCTCTGATTTGCAGCGGCTGTCTAGGATTTCAGACAGGAGTCTTCCCCTTCCCTATTAGACATGCCAGGGATTGAACCTGGGCCCTTTTTGCATGCAGAGCGTATGTTATACCACTTGGCTATGACCTTTCCCTACTCAGTCATAGATTGTTGGATAAAATCCAAGAATGGGTTGAGCAGTTGTTGGGCATCAAAAGAGAGGTTAAGTGGTTGCTTGGAAGACTTGATGTGGAGTTCATGACTGCTTATGATAGGATGGATGCAAAGCCTACCTGATGTTGCCTACAACACATACTTCTCTTTAAAGCAGGGATGGGAGACAATAGTCAAGAAATCAGAAGAAGGCTAGGACTGGGGAGGGCAGCTATGAGAGAACTAGATGGTCCTCAAATGCAAAGATGTGTCACTGAACACCAAAGTCAGGGTCATTCAGACCATGGTATTCCCGATTATGTATAGATGTGAAAGTTGGATACTGAAAAAAACGTGTAAGAAAAAAATCAACTGATTTGAAATGTGGTGTTGGAGGAGAGTTTTGTGTATACCATGGACTGCGAAAAAGACCAATAATTGGGTGTTAGAACAAATTAAACCAAAACTATCACTAGAAGCTAAAATGATGAAACTGAGGTTATAATTTGGACACATTGTGAGAATGCTTGTGATGGGACTCATCATTCAGCAACATCTGGAAGGCCAAAGGTTCACTGCACCTGCTTTATAAGAGCACACAAAGCAAAACAACCAATTCTGCTAGTTTCATAGTGTGAACCACTTTTGTGACTTATATACATGAAGCAAATGCACACTTTTAAATAGAATATCTGTGATCCAAGCACACTAGAAATGGGAAGTTGATGTTCAAGTCCCACTTCCACAGGATATCTTAAGAGTTGCTTGTCGCAAAGGTTAGCCAAACCTTGTTAATGAAGGACTAATTGCTTGGGATGTCGCATCAATTAAGCCTCAGTGGCTGTGTTCACACTTCAGCCTGAGCCTGGGTGCTACATATGCAGCTAAAAGGAAAGTCACAAGTACAGACCTGCCTCTATCCCCAGAAGAATGTCTATTTTCATACATTAAAAATACATACATTTAATGTAAATTGTTATTCATTTTTCTCCCTGGAGTTTTGGTGGGAGCCAGCCTCTACAGTTTTGTCTTCAAAAATCAATAACGTTACTTTATTTTTCCTACCTTTGAGCACTACCATAGATAAATATTTCATTAGTTGCTTTTGATGGAGTCCACAAGCCATTTTGTGATGGTATACTTGCTTTTATCCTCATCCAGAGCTGGTCCTGGAAAGGGCATTTATGCAAGGCTCCTGCCTGCTCCCGCCCATAAAAGCATCCCTGATGGATCAGACCAAAGGCCCATCCTGTTCCCACAGTGGCCAACCAGGTGCCTCTGGGAAGCCCTCAAGCAGGACATGAGTGCAGCAGCACCCCTCCTCATTGGGATAGCCCCAGGAATTTGTCTAATTCCCTTTTTTAAAGCTGTCCAATTTGGTGACCATCACTACATGACACCCTAGTGATGAGGGAAGTTCCTGCCGCTGCTACTTTAATGCCATAGGACCCATTTCCCTGGCTAATCTTGGGGCTATATAACAGGTAAGTGAGCATGTCTCACAGTTGCTTAGCCAATGCTTTGCTCTCAGTGTTTCAGGAAAAATGGAAATGGACTGCCTTCAAGTCGATGCTGACATACGGCGACCCTATGAATAGGGTTTTCATGGTAAGCGGTATTCAAAGAAGGTTTACTATTGCCTTCCTCTGAGGCTGAGAGGCAGTGACTGGCCCAAGGTCACTCAGTGAGCTTCATGGCTGTGTGGGGATTCGATCCCAGGTCTCCCAGGTCGTAGTCCAGCACCTTAACCACTACGCCACACTGGCTCTCAGCGTTTCAGACTCAGCTCTAATTCTTGGGCAATTGGCAATATTTTGTTTAAGGAAGATGCACCAAAAATGAATCCAAGCCGAACAAAGCAAGAGTGGAAGATGCCCTGGCTACATTTGAACATGCTTCATACAGACATCAATTTTGAGTGGATACCTATTTGGATATCTGGAGGGCATATATTAATTTATATGCTTAGCTGAAGATGCATTTACCGATGGGTACGGTATCCATCATGTAAACTGATGGTGGTTTGTTATTTGTAGTATCCACATTTTTCTTTATTTTTTGTACCTTCAATATATTTTATATTAATCCTCTTTTATTGTTAAATTCGCAAATTAAAACAATTCTTTTTTAAAAAAAAGTGTGGCAGATGCAGCTTTCAAAGCCCTAAGAGTTGGCAGAGATGGGGAAAACTGTGGCTGTCCAGATGGTGTTATGCTCCCAATTCCCATCAGACCCAGCCACCATGATCCGTTGTCAGGGATGATGGGAACTTTAGTCCAATGGTATCTGGAGGGCAGCACGTTGGTTACCCCGTTGCCGTGCTGTATTCTGAGCTCTGGAGAATTATAAAGAAAACCAGAACATAAAATGCAATCAGCCCAACAGCACAAATAGGCTCTCATGTAACAACGCCATCCAGTTTGGGTGTTGCTGTCATCTACAGGGCACTCAGCATATAATGATTTGTTCTGCCCCGATTTCAATTATGCCATTAGAAGCCCATCTCGGAAACCTTTGTCTCATAGGAATCTCTCTTTGGATTGTTTTGCATTAGTTCTCGTCTTGTGTTTTTATTGTGGCCTCATTTGCTTCCTTCAGTTCTGCAGCCAAACCAATCTTCCTTGGGTAATTGATGTACCCACTGGCTTCCAATTTCAGATATGCCATTACCTCTCCATTTCAGGCCTAAATTTACCTCCATCATACACTCCTTGTAGCTCTTTGCTTTTTATTATGGTAATTCAGGAAGCTTAGTCATGAACTCTCTGTAGGGTTTCATACCAGCTGATGTCTATGCTCTCCTCTGCTGAGGACTTGCACACAAGCAGATGAAACAGCTGAATGCTTGTCCTTGTTGAATTATATTTCGGATCCACTCAAGATTTTAGTGCAAGCTTTCAAGGAGCTTCACCTTGAAAGTTTGGACTAAAACCCGGGGTGGATTCCACTGCCCCACTGATTTGGAACTACCAGCTCCCACTGTTTTGAGGACAGTAGAAACTGTCCATCATGTCATTAAAATGTGAAATAAATCTTTCTTTTTTTTTACAATAATTTTTATTCGAATTTTCATAAAACATACAAAACAAAATCATAAAACATTCAAAGACAAAAAAACAAAACAAAGCAAAAATGATTAAACAAAAAAAAATAAAATGTTGACTTCCCATTTGTCGCAGATCAAATCAGTTGTAGGTCTACAATATATAACAATCCTGTCTCTTAAATTATATTATAAAATCACTTTCCTCCAGTAGTTATCTTAATTAATCATCAAATCTCATAAACATTACTTTATTCTTTCCACAAAAAGTCAAAGAGAGGTTTCAATTCTTTAAGAAATATATCTATCAATTTTTCTCCAAATAAACATGTCGATTAATCCATCTCGTTAATAATAATAATAATCTTATTGTCATAACCATAGTCCAAATAAACATATCGATTAATCCATCTCATCAAAATCTGTTAGGTCCAATAATTTCAATAGCCATTATTCCATTATCCATATTAATTCCATCTTCCATCTTCAATAGTCCTGTTAAGTCCAGTAATTTCAGTGTCCAATCTTCCATTATCAGTATTCCATAATAATCTTGCTGTCATAGCCATAGTCATATAATAAGAGTCTGATGGGAATTTCCTCTATCCCAAATATTTTCTTGCCATCAATTCTGAATAAGTTGCTGAAATATTGTTGTAAAGTCATATCTCTGTTCTTCTTTTTTACAAAATGCACTGGTTCATCTCTTGAGAGTTTTTCCATTGTCACATGGCTGCTGTTAATTCCATAGATTTTCTCTATATCAAGCTCCATCACGTCATTCCAGTCCAGAAGATTATCCAAGCCATTGATAACTTTATCTCTAATATCTTCATTAATTTCTTCAGAGATAACGTTAAATTCCAAACAGTAGATTTTATTTCTAATATCCATAAACTCCAGATCTTTTTCCAATTCCACATTTGTTCCAATCGCCAGGGCTTGTATCTTCCCTTTATTTTTTCTTTTCTCATCTCTGATCTCATTCTCCTCTCTCACAGGATCCCCTATTTCTTTAAGCTCCTGCGTCATTTTGCTCAGTTCAATTTTCAGCTCCTTACTGCCCTGTCGCAGGGTTTGTTTCGTTATCTCAATCTCATCCATTATTTTCTGAAACATAATTACTTCCAGATTCTCAGCCACTTTCTTGATTGCCATTTTTTAAAACCACAAAAACAAAGCAAAACAAAAATAAAGAAGAACCACTTCTTATTTCAGCAACAATTGGGTTAATATTCCAGGCTTGATGACATCACAGTATAAACAGAGCAGCCTGCCTTATCTCTCTATGTTCAAGAATACAAAACAAATTTAGTTCCCAGCATCAAAACAGTTAGCAGCGTCGTGAAGAAGCAGATTCGTCAAAATAAAATAGACCAAAAAGAGAATAGTCCCAGACAATATAATGTTCCTCGGAATAGAAATCCCTCTTCTGTGTATATCTTTAGAATGCACTTCCAGGACAGCTTTTTGCAATAGAAACAGAGATAAGCTGTTAATTTCGTGAATAACAGAAGAGTTATAACTCACCCAGAAGCTCTTTAAAGCTGATTAAATTGACAAATCTCTTTTTGCTGCAGCAATTTAAACCAAGTAAAAAAATAGTAGAAAGAAGGGTGCTTGCCTGTTAGTCTGTTTTCTCTTTGAAGAAAAGATAAACGTATCGCGTTAAACAGATAGAGCTTGTTCGGAAGTCCGTCCGGCATTGCTGGCTGGACCTTTTCTCATAAATTAATGAAATCCAGTCCTCCCAACAAAAACAGGCTTTTGAGGTTGATCTCTACGTTTCTCCCTGCCCGGGAGAAATTTCATCAGTCAAAAAAAAAAATGTTCTGACTGATTTATATCTGAATAAGCTTCTTTTGAGGCAGGAGCCCATCTCAAAAGCAGGCACAAGCGAAGTCACCCTTCCCAGAAGTCCAAAATGTGAAATAAATCTGTATGAGTGTGTGTGTGTAAAAAAGCATTGGCTTCAAGTAATAGGACACCTTTGTGGCACAAATGTATTTATTATTTGATTTTATTCTTTGGTTTTGGTTTCATGACAATGGAAGCTTTCCCCCCCCTCCATTGCAGACAATGGGACCAGAAAGGGGGGGAAGGGTTAAAGCTCCTCCCTCCCCCACAGACTCAGTCCAGTTTCACTCACTTTTTAAAAGTCATTCATATAATTGCTGATTGTGTGAACAGTGGTCACATCCACACCATATCACTTGAACAGTTGTGGCTTCCCCCAAAGAATCCTGGGAACTGTAGTTTGTTAAGGGTGTTAAGAGAGGAGAACTATAACAAACTGCCATTCCCAGGACTCTTTGGGGGAAAGCATGAGTATTCGTGGTACCAAAGTGCTTTAAACATATGGTGTGGATGGGGCCGATGACTCATCTCAGCCCTAAGTGTGCTTTCAGACTGTGGAGGAGGATTCAGACCTACTCTTCATGTATTTAACAGCTCTAAGTTTTCCAAGTGATTCATTACAACTAAACTCCTAAAGATGTCCCTTCCTGATGACATTATCCATCTGGACAGAAATTCAGCCCTTTCCACTATTCTATGTAAGTATCCTGAAAAGGGGGATAAGTGTTGCAGGCAAGCCCAGTGTCAGCAGTCAGACAGGTCAGGCACTGGCAAAGGCCCCCAGCAGCTCAGAAGGGCCCCTCACTAGTATGACCTGACTGTGCAACTACTAACTGCCCTGGCTGGGCCTGTAGATCTCATAAATCTATATGGTTTAGGTATTACATTTTGGGTAAATTCAGATGGTGTGCAGCCACCAATAGTGTACTGGCAAACTGAGAAATGCAGGGTCCCTTCATGATAGTCACATCCCTCTGCCTCTTTTTGTCTGCTGGGTTGAGAATTAGATCCTTGTTCATGCCTTCTCCCACAACAACAGACATCCCTGGGAGCCAATAAGCATGAACAGGAAGAGTATTAGCTGCTGAAAAGAGTCTTCACAGTGGCTGACTCACCTCCTTTAACTTTGATTGGCTCCAATCAGAATCGTAGCATTGGAAGAGACCTATAAGGCCATTGAGTCCAACCTCCTGCTAAATGCAGAAATCCAAACTAAAGCATCCCCAACAGGTGGCTGTCCTGCTGCCCCTTGAATGCCTCCAGGGTTGGAGAGCCTACCACCTCCCTAGGTCATTGGTTCCATTGTCGTACCGCTCTAACAGTTAGGAAGTTTTTTCTGATATTCAATTGAAATCTGGCCTCCTGTAACTTGAGCCTGTTATTCTGTGTCCTGCACTCTGGCATCATTGAGAAGAGATCCTGGCCCTCCTCTGTGTGAGAACCTTTCATGTACTTGAAGAGTGCTATCATATCTCCCCTCAGTCTTCTCTTCTTAAGGCTAAACATGCCCAGGTCTTCCAGTCTCTCTTCATAGGACTTTGTTTCCAATCCCCTAATCATCCTTGTTGCCCCACTCTGAACCTGTTCAAGTTTGTCAGCAGGAAGGGACAAGGAAACACATGAGAAGACTCTTCGCAGTGGCTAACACATTTACCTTTTGTGCTGATTGGCTGGTAGGACGCTGGAGACATAGGGACCCTGCTCCCAAAAAAGTAAGAGGTCTAAGGCACCGAGACCCCCGTCAACTACATCCCTGGCAGCCACCACAGATGGGAGTTGCTTGACACTTGATTCCCATGCATAAGTGGTACCACCGCTAAACCAGAAGCCCAGGAAGGCACTGTTGCTACCACCACAATGGCAATGGTCGCAGAAGAAAAATGGGTGGCTGCATTGGGGGTAGGTGCATTGCTTGGCAAAGTTACTTTTTTGAACTACAACTCCCATCAGCCCAATCCAGTGGCCATGCTGGGTGGGGCTGATGGTAGTTCAAAAAAAGTAACTTTTCCAAGCTCTGTAGTTGTGTGTCAGGGAGGTGGAGGCCCACTCTGTTGAGTGCTCCCTAAAGTCTGGCACCAGCCCTGCATGGGGTATAGAGGCCAGTAAGGTTAAAGCACACACGCTCTCTCTTTCTCTGTACATGCATGCTGGGATTTCAGTCTCCAGCACTGTATGCCTCCCTACATGTAGCAAATGTTCAGATCTGGGTCCCATAACCCTCTAGGGGGTGGCCAGATGTCCCAAAAGGACAGGGCTTATGCACCTTTTAATAGTCAGGAATTTCAGCAGCTCACACAACTATTTTGTTCTTTTTTCACCATATAGCCCTCTAGCATCCTAGCATGGCAAGGCAGGGGGAGATGGGGTGGGAGGAGAAAAAGTTGTCCTTTATCCCTTTCCCACTCCTGAACCCCCCCCCAAACTCCTATATCATGTTTCTGTTCATGAAGTGGACACATACGCTGCAACTTCGTGTTGCAGGTCCAGTTTGCATCAATACCAATACTCAGGGCCAAATGAGATATGAGGCAGAAAATCCATGGTTGGCTGTCTTGACATACATATGTGTGTGTGTGCGTGCGTGCGTGCACCTAAAAGCAGCTGTTGGACCTCCTGAACTGCACCGGGCCATGGTGTTGGTGTTAACCCCATACACACAGCCCACAGCCCCTGTTGTTTCCTAAGAGCTTCTATTGGCCTTACCAGAGAATCAGGCAGTTGCTCAGTGTACCTGCATATTTTCTCCACTACCATATCTGATAGCTGCTGTGGGTGACAGGAACATTTAAATCAGGGAAATGATGCAGCGGTAGAAACAGTTAATGCGTCCTTGCACACAGATGCATCCTGAATTCAGTTGCCTCCCAACTCCTATCCATGGATCACAGATCGCTGACTGTTCTTTTGACTCTGTTCTACTACTACCAGTAACAATTTATGCAACATAACATAATTTTTACTACATGCCATTAAAAAAAGGACTGCCCGATTGGCATGGACCTGTGACAGGGCCTTTTCAATGGTGGCGCCTTGTTTGTGGAATGCCCTCCCTGGTGAGGTGGTATCTGTCTCTGTCAATATTGACTTTTAAGAGGAATTTCAAAACATTCCTGTTTACCCAGGCATTTGATTTATTTTTTATTTTTTATTTATTAAATTTATATCCCATCCTTCCTCCCAGTAGGAGCCCAGGGTGGCAAACAAAAACACTGAAACTCTAAAACATCACAAAAATGGACTTTAAAATATATTAAAACAAAACATCTTTAAAAACATTTTTTAAAAAAGCTTTAAAAATATATTTAAAAGGAATTCCAACACAGATGCAGAGTGGGATAAGGTCTCTACTTAAAAGGCTTGTTGAAAGATGGCTGAAGAAGATTGTTCCAGACAACCCAGAGATCACCAGGTGAATTTTTTTAAACTATAACTGTTTTTTAGAATATTTTGATCTGTGCAAGGTTTTTAGAATGTTTTAAATCTGTTTTTATAATCTTTTTGTTGTAGTTAAATTGTTTTGTTGATGTGTTTGCTGCCCTAGGCTCTTTCTGGAGGCAGGCCAGTATATAAATTCAATAAACAAACAAACGAATAAGAGCTATAGCAAACTACAGTCTTTCCTTCTAGTTCTGAAATTACAGGTGCCAAGGCCCTGGAATGGGTGAATTTGCCCATTTCAGATTCTGTCCATTTCTCATTTTTCCAGTCTTAAATCCTCCACAGTTAATAGAATCACAGAAAAGTAGAGTTGGAAGGGGCCTATAAGACCATCGAGTCCAACCCCCTGCTCAGCGCAGGAATCCAAGTGAAAGCATCTGTGACGGTGGCTGCCCAGCTGCCTCTTGAAGGCCTCCACTGTTGGAGAGCCACCACCTCCCTTGGTCATTGGTTCCACTGTCATAGCGCTCTAAACGTTTAGTTGCCACCCTGGGCTACTACTAGGAGGAAGGGCGGGATATAAATAAAATAATAAATAAATAAAAAGTTAGGAAGTTACACCAGTTAGGAAGTTTCCATATCAGTCTGCTTTTTTTAAACTCCTCATTAAATTTTATCAGCATTATAGTGTGAATTTTAAATGAAATCTTGCCTAATAGACATACTTTTGCACAGCCGTTTTCCCTAATATAATGCATTTTGGTATGTTATTTTCACTAACATACGCATTTTTATGCCCACTCTACCTTAGTATATGCATTTCTTTTACAAGTTAGTTGGCTGGAACTTGTTGCAACATTAGGAGAACTGTGAATTTCAAGGGGATGGCTGTGTTTCAATTTGCACGTTGTTTCAGAAAGTGTGAATTAGGTAGGTTTGCCTTTAAATGCCAACTGAATCAAATCTCCTCTGTCCCTAACACAAGGCCTGACCCTCCATCAAAATCCTTTTGTATAAACCTAGATGAGCGTGGCCTCCAGTGTTGCAGTGCAGTACTCTCTGTGTCTACTCAGAAGTAAGCCCTACTGGGTTTGTTGGGACTTACCCCCAGGTAAGTGAGTAGGTTAGCAGTCAGTTGCTCAATAATTTGCTTTAATAATGTTATTTGTTATCTAATTTTGAGAATTGTATTATTTTATTGAGGTATTATGTTCTATTGATGTATTGTTATGTTCATTTTCTTTTGTAAGTCGCCTTGAGGGCCTTTTGGCCATAAGGCGGGGTATAAATTTAATAAATAAATAAATAAAATAGTTGTTCCAGTGTACTATAATAATAATAATAATAAAATTTTGTTTATGAGTCGCCTATCTGGCCGAATGAACGGCCACTCTAGGCGACGTACATAACACAGTAAAATACAATATAAAAACCAATGAGGACCACAATCAATAATTAATACTGTTTTATTTATTATTGTTCAGACATTTATTTATTTATTTATTTCATTTCTATCCTGCCTTTCCTCCAAGGAGCTCAAGGTGGCATGCGTGGTTCTCCTCCTACCAATTTTATCTTCACAACAACTTTGTGAGATAGGTTAGGCTGCAAGACAGCGACTGGCGCAAGGTCACTCACCCAGTGAGCTTCATGGCCAAGGGGGAATTTGAACCCTGGTCGAGGTTGACGCTCTAACCACTACACCAAACTGGTTCCAATGCTGGGAGCCAATGCCTGATGTGGCCCTAGTTCAAGAATTAAGCCACTTACTTCCTGAGTGGATGCTAGAATAAAACCACATCTTCTACCCAGAAGCCCTGGCAATAATACAGCAATCTCCCAAGAACTGAACAATCACAAAAACTGGCTACATTTTGCAAACTCAACAAAATAAAGAAATTAACTTGCCTGGACAAGTCCTCATTTCTCACTAAGTTAAAAGAAATGATAATCTGCCCCCCCAAAAAACACCCAGCTAATGTCCTCTCTTAGATGTCCTTTTGCATTTTCTCTAATTTGCTACATTATCCCCTGATAAATCCAGTTTGACGTGTTAATTAACTGGACCAACCTCCTTGAAACCTTTTGTGCCATTCCTCCTGTCCAATTTTCACCCATCAATGCGTTTCCAGGTTCTCTGGATGACGGGGCCTTGGTATATCCTTTGAGCTTTCATTCCCTTTTGAGCAATGGTTGAGCCGTCTGAATTAGCTTGAAGAACAAATTACAAGGCTCTGTGATATGACCCCTAAGCTAACCTGGTGGGTTTAATCGTAAGCTCATAGACAGCCTGAGCAGTTTTTATAACACGACTTCCCATTTGGGGAGTCCGTCTTCCTCTTTTAACAAGCCTTCTACGTAGAGACCTTATCCCAGTCTGCGTCTGTGTTGGAACTGCTTTTTAAAGCTTTTTAAAAAATGTTTTTAAAGATGTTTTGCTTTAATATGTTTCTAAAAAATGTTTTGTTGCAATATATTTAAAGTCTGTTTTTAATATGTTTTAGAGTATTTTTAGTGTTTTGTTTGCCACCTTGGGCTCCTTCTGGGAGTTGAGTAAGCAAGCAAATCCTAGTTTATTGGACAAAACAAATCTCTGATTCAGCGACAGTGGAAGAAGCAAGCCAGCCCATTGGGTGTGGGAGCTGGCACCATAACAAACGACACTTTTTTAATGTTTCAAAATTTTGGGGGCCTGTGTTCTCAAAAGCTGGGGACATACATGAGGTCTCTCTCTCTCTCTCTCTCTCTCTCACACACACACACACAAGTTTCTACAACCCTTCCAGTCACCAAATTAAAAAAAAGGTGGGACATAGTATGGTTTGAGAAATGTAAATCTGCCACATATGATCAATATCTTATGTATGTGAGAAAAGTTTCAACAACAAAAAAGCTACTGCTGAGTTTTTTATTTTTGTTTTTGCTGGTTTATTTAATCTTATTGTATTGCACTCATTTAAACGGACTGTTTTATTGAGATTTGAGCTGCATTTTAATGCTTGTTTTGAGTGAACTTGCATATTTGTTGTTAATGCCAGTCACCTTGGGAAGACTGTGGGCTGAATCCAATTATATGAATTTATAGCAGAGCAAATCTCCTAGTGTTTTAAGATCTTTAGAAGCAAAAAAAGAGCCTTGTGGAGGCTGGTGGCTTCATGTCACTGGGGCAGCAGAATCCACTCCGGATTTTAGTCTGAGCTTCCAAGGAGCTGTCCAAGGTGCTCAGCCACCACTGACAGAGTGTTTGTGTCACCTTAAAGACCAAGGGCGCTTCCAGGTGGGGGCTTAATGTTGTAAATGGGTCACTGAGATAACAGAAACAGGTTGTTTGCAACAAGTTTTTTTTCTAGTGAAGGGTAATTCCAGAGTAAATAGGGAAACCTGGACTGGAATTTGGGTAGGTTAATCTTTCGTGAACGTCACTCTGCTTCAGGAATGGGGAACCTCTGAGCCAAAGGGCCAAATGTGCTCCTCCAGGCCTCTCTATCCGGCCTTCAGGATTCTCCCCGGCCACACCCCTCCTCAGCCACACCCTCTCCAGGCCACACCCCTCCTTTGCACTCCTCCTTCTGTGTTTTTGCCTGGCTGGAATGTGTCCCTCAGCTCTGATCCTGCCTCTTCCTTGCCAGGATGGAGAACAGAGAGGTGTGTGAGGGTGCCGAGATTACTGCACATAGGTAAAATTTAAATTGGTTGCCCCACCTACTTTTCCCATTGGCCCTGCCCACCACTGGTGTGTGGCCCTTGAGAGGTTGTCCAGAAGGGAATGTGGCCCCTGGTCTGACAACAAGTGGCCCACCCCGGTTCTTTTTCATCTGACGCATGAAGATGCACGTGTTCAGCACTCCAGTGTGTTCCACTCTGCTGCATTTATGCCTGCTTTGCTGTTGCTGGTTTTATGAATTTAAAATGGTGCTTCTGAGGCAGAGCGATCCGGATGAGGGGCCAGGGAGGCGCAGAGCAGCGGATGCACTGTGGTATGTTACTCAAGGGCCTAACAGCAAGGACAGAAGGTGGCAGTGGCAGATGGGGCTTGTTTTTGTAGTTGTTTTGCCAGCTCTAGGCGTGGGTGCCTTGAAGACTCCATGGGGCTTTGGATTCTGTTGACCCAGAACCTCCTGTCTGTGGCCAAACCCGGAAATGCCTTGTTTTGGGGTTTTTACAGGCTGCCAGTGGTGATAGCTTACTGCTTGTTTTGGCCTCTGTGACAGTGAAATATCCCCCACCCCAATTCACGCACTCCACTCTGCTGCATTTCAACCCCCCACCCCAGCCATCAACATTGTGGAGGGTGAATGGGGCGCAGGATTGCAGCCCTCCTCTTGTTTAATGTTTAGTGCTTTGGTTTGTTTTTATGGTTTTCAACTTTTATTGTTAACTGCCCTGAGGAATTTTTAATCGGGTGATATAAAAATGATGTAAATAAAGTTAATACTAATAATATAGGACTTTGCCTGCTAAGATCATTTTTATCTGTGATCTCTGCAGTTATTACTTTTATTTTGTTTTATATTTATTTTAACACTGTTGTTAAGTCAGGTAACAAGCAACTAATAAATCTAACACATAATAATAAAGGATGTATTTTAATTTGGGAGGGGGGTTCTCATAGAATCATAGAGTTGGAAGGGGCCTATAATGTCATCCAGTCCAACCCCCTGCTCAGTGCAGCAAACCAAATTAAAACATACCTGGCATATGGCTGTCCAGCTGCCCCATGAATGCCTCCATGGTTGGAGAGCCTCCCCCCCTCTCTAGGGAATTGGTTCCACTGTCATACCGCTCTAACAGTTAGGAAGTTTTTCCTGATGTTCAGCTGAAATCTGGCTTCCTGCAACTTGAGCCCATTATTTTGTGTCCTGCACTCAGGGACGATAGAGAAGAGATCCCGGCCCTCCTCTGTGTGGCAACCTTTCATGTACTTGAAGAATGCTATCATATCTCCTCTCAGTCTTCTCTTCTCCAGACTAAACATACCCAGTTCTTTCAGTCTCTCCTCACAGGGCTTCATTTCCACTCCCCTGATCAACCTCATTGCCCTCCACTGAACCCGTTCATTTGTCTGCATCCTTCTTCAAGTGTGGTGTCCAAAACTGGATGCAGTACTCCAGATGAGGCCTAACCAGTGCCAAAGAGACGGGAACCAATACTTCATGTGATTTGGAAACTATACTTCTGTTATTGCAGCCTAAAATAGCAGTTGCCTTTTTTGCAGCCACATTGCACTGTTGGCTCATATTCAGCTTGTGATCAACAATTCCAGGATCCTTGTGTGTAGTATTGCTGAGCAAAGTATCCCCCACCTTACAAGTGTGTACTTGATTCCTCTTTCCTAGGTGTAGAACTTTTTGCACTTATCCCTGTTAAATTTCATTCTGTTGTTTACAGCCCAATGCTCCAGCCTATCAAGGTCCCTTTGAATTTTGTTTGTCTTCCAGAGTATTTAGCTATCCCTCCCAGTTTTGTATCATCTGTAAATTTGATAAGCATTCCCTGCACCTCCTCATCCAAGTCATTAATAAAAATGTTGAAGAGTACTGGGCCCAGGACAAAGCCCTGCAGTACCCTGTTCACTATCTCTCCCCAATTTGAGAAGGAACCATTGACAAGCACTCTTGGAGTACGATTCTGGAGCCAACTGTGGATCCACCTGATAGTTGTTCCATCAAGCCCACATTTAGCTAGCTTGCTCATCAGAACGTCATGGGGCACTTTGTCAAAAGTTTTGCAGAAGTCGAGATATATTATGTCCACAGCATTCCCACTGTCTGTCACGGTTACCTGATTTCTGTATTCTTCTATTCTTTGTCTTTTAATATTTTTAAGTGCATCGTGATTTTAAAGTGTTGTAAGTCAGGGGAGGGAAACCTGAGCCCTGGGATCTGAATGCGACCCTCTTTGGCTGTCCCTCAAGACTCCCTCAGGCCATTCCCCCTCATCAACCCTGTTCTGCATTTTTCTTCAGTGTTTTTGCCTGGCTGCAACGAATGCCCTGGCTGGCGAGATCCCTGCGTACCTAGAAACCTTTGGCTGATGCCTGGCTGGAATGCGGCCTGCTCTTCAAAGGCAAGAGGTGCCTCTGTGGTGCTGTCCACTTTGGCCTGCGACACACCAGTGGCGTTGTGGCTCCTGTAAGGCTCCCCACAAAGGGATATAAATAAAATAAATATTTCTTCTTTCTCCTTCTCCAATAATAGATAAATAATAATAATAATAATTTTATTTTTATTATTATATTTTCTTATCTGCAACCATCTCGTAGGGCTTCCTGTCAGTCCCTTTCCAGCCGGGGCGCTCTGGCAGAGTTCGGCCAGCAAGGGGCGCGCCTTGGCCGCTTTCTACCCCGCCGCCCAGCTGCGCTGCCAGTGCGGGAATGCGCGCAAAGGAGAAGGAAGTAGCCGCCGCTTCTGCCGCCGCCGCCGTCGTGCAAGGGCTGTCGGAGCGGGCGCTGCGCTTGCGGCGGCGGGGCAGGAGCAGGAGCAGGGCTGCGAGGCGCCCGGCCCAGCCCCCTCGCCCTAAGCGCAGCCCCCTCTGGCCCGCGTTGCAGAAGCCGTCGCTGCTCTGCTGCGGATCTCCGTGCTCGCCCTTCTTCACCCCGTTTGCATGGAGCTCGTCCGAGCGAGCGCCGCCGCTGCCGGCGGGTAAGGAGCCCGACGCGCTTGCTCCCTGGCTCGGGGATCCTCGTGGCAGCCCCAGCTGTGCCCTGGAGGGGCAGGAGCCGGTGGCGGCCGCCGCTTCCGCTGCTGCTGCCCGCTGTGCGCGCCTCTGCCCGGGGGAGGCAGCAGAAGCTCCCGCCCGCCGGGGAGCGAGCGACCTTGCCCGGTGGCGGAGGGGCCTGGCCGGCCAGGAAGGTGAAGGACGCGATGCCCCGGCGCGGAGGTGAGTCACGATGCCAGCCTCAGCCGGAGGAGGGAGTCCCTTCCAGGCGCGCGGAGGGAGGGAGGGGGCGGTGGCTCCAGCGCCATGCTGAACGTGGGGACGCCTCCCTTCTCTCTCTCTCTGTGCGTCTGAAGGGGAAACACGCTTCCTCGCGTGTAGGAGGAGCGTTCTCACGTGACGCTGTAAAAAACCACCACCAGCCCCGGCTGTGGTTCTGGTGCCTTAAAAAGCTGAGCAACTGGTTTGTGGTAGAAGCTGTCAGGAGCTGGAGCCGGCTCCCAGATGCACGTGAGGCCTTTCCACCGTCCCAGGATCTGCTGGAGATGTGCCTGGGAAAGTGGAAAGGGACCACTTGGGTGCCTGGAGGGTTTTCCAGGATCCTCTGTGCCATAGCTAAGGGTCCTGGCAGCAGGAAAGGGTCACATTGAGGAATAACTCTTAGGTATTGTGGCAAGGAGTTCTGTGGACTCTGGAATGTAAGAATTAAAGAAGTGCAAATATCTAAACTGGTGTTTATAAAAAGTGGGGTCGACGGAGCCAGTTTGTTATAGAGTCCTCCTTTGACGACTGCTGAGCCCCGGAAATCTTTGGGCAAGCACCTTGCAACAGATCCTGGGGTGATCACACAAGGGTCTTGGAAAATCAAAATCAGCTGCCTCACTCATGGTAGGGCTGTCCTGTGCACCGTGCCATGCCCCACAGCAGGAAAAAAAACCCTGCCTGCCCATTCTTTCTCCTTTGTCAGATGTCATGTCTGAATGCCTGACATGCACAGACTGTATATTGCTCCCTCCTCATTCTAGGAATGATCGCCAGTGGGTGTTTTTCACTTTGTGGGACGGCTCCTTGTCTATGCAGAGCTTGTTCGCCCAGACAATGTGAAGAGTATGCCTGTGTGAACGAGCTCTGAAGAGGCTGCTTCCTTTGTCCCTCAAGGATTGCTGAATCCTGTCTTCATCAGTGAGCTGGAGGGACCAGTGATTAAGGCACCTTCCTAACCCAGGACGTGTGATTCCCAGGTCAGTCTCTTTCAGCCAAATTCACATATTACTTTTTTTTTTTAAAGGTTGTGCCCTGAAGATGCCTTAAGTGCATCACTGAAAATGGTAAACAGTGAAGAAGAATCAGGGACAAACATATCTTTGCAAACATCCGCTGTTAGCGAGCCATGGCTGTCTGTCTCTGCAGAGTGTCTTTTCAGGAACAAACACAAGTTTGCCCAATGCCATGTGTGGACAGGGCCTTAGCTGCTGTGCTTCATAGTGAGGAGCAAGAAAGAGGAAAAGTGAGGAGAAGTTGAGTGGCCCCCTGATTTTCTTGTTCTGTATGGAGTGGTGGGTACAACCCCAAGTTTGTTTCTGCCATTCCCTATCTCTTCCCCTTTTTTTAAAGTATAGTTTATTAGGGTTTTGACATTATTACCATAAATAGTTCAGTCCCCATGTCCCTTTGCCCTCATGACATAGGCTACTTTCACATGGCACTTTGTTCTGTTATTCTGACAATTACTTACCTGGTAATTTGCACATTATATTTTATCTCACATGGCATACTAGCTAGTTCTGGAATTCTAGTGGAATATAGTGCAAGTTTAGCGCAGATTTTCAGGATAAATGATACCAAAAGTAATCTGTTTGAAAGCTTGGGAACCTGCGAAATCATGGGCAGGGCCAGGCATGGCTGGGCCCTTGGGCACCAGCCTGCCCCAGGCCTGTGGCACCATAGCCAAAACCCCCATACAGACGGCGTGGGGCTAATAAGCCCGCCTGAGTGTCCCACCTACCTCTCCCATCCCTGTGAATAACATGTGCACTGTGTGTGCACGCCTACCATCAACAAAGATGGTGGCAGGGGCGTCAGCCCCTTAGGGAAGCCCCTGCTGCCATCTTGGTTAATAACAGGCATGCTCGTGTAGCATGCACATCATTCACAGGGATGGGAGAGGCAGGTGGGGCGTCCATGCAGGCTCATTGAAGCCCACACCAACTGTATTGGGTGTGGGTGCCTGGGAGCTCCCTCTCTCTCTCTCTATGTGTGTGTGTGTATATATATATATATATATATATATATATATATATATATATATATATGTCAGATGCTAAAAGAGGGGTTGCATGACAACGGGACAAGATCTTAGACCCCCTACACAGCGGGAAACTACAGTGCACATGTGTATAATGGGTGAGGGACTAAAACAAGTTGTTGTTCGTTGCAGCCGCGTGAAAGACATTTGCGCGAAATGCCGGTATATTGGCCGAAAAAGCTACTGTTCCTTAACGCAACAGGTACTGCAGCGTGAAAGGAATTGGAGAAATCGGGACAGCAGCGCTACCATTTTAATCCGTTAAATTAACGCAATAAGCACCATGTATGAAAGCAGCGATACCGTTTCTTTTCTGATGGCCAGTGGTTTAACATGTTATGAAGCGTTCAGGTTCATGTGCTCAGATAAGGGTTACAATAGACGAGTGTCGGTGTTCTGCTGGCTCAGTTAAAAAGTCTCTCTCTTTTTCCTCCCTTCCCACTAAGTTTGTGTTTTTTAATCTTGCGCTGAAGGGAGGTGTGAGACAAGGAAAGATCTGATGCCTTCATTTATTCCTAAACTGGCTTTCTCTCGATCCGACTCCCTTCTTATTTATGCATTGGAAGCAAAGAAGAACCCTTGGGTTGCTAAGGGATGTCCTTTCCCACCAATTCTTGTGTCAACGATCATTTCAGCTCCTCCTTTTAGGACATTGGGTAGCCATTCAGAGCCATGTGCTGCCTCTGTGAAATCTACTTGGCGCACATATTTTTCTGGCAGGGTGGGGCTTGACAGCCTTTCAGTTGGTCGTGGCATGGGATACTTTGGGGACTGCTCTGTCATTTTGGAGCAGGAGCGGACAAGAGTTTTCCCTATCTTTCAGCCCCGCAAAGGTCTCCTATTGCAGCTTTGGGATGAAAAAATATCCAAGAAAAATAATGCATTAAAAACCAAATAGAAAATACAATTATATCCTTAAAATCAACCAGAAAGCAACAAATTAAAAAATGCACTGCCGTAGCAGGAGGTTTACAACTATGAAGGCTGCAATCCTGTGCCACTTACCTGGGAGTAAGTGCCACTGAACACAGTGAGACTTACTTCAGAGTAGACAGGTATAACATTTTATTTATTTTTATTTTGTATGTAATATATTTATATACCGTTTTATACTGAAGACAGTCTCTATGCAGTTTACAAAATAACAAATGCAACGTAAAAAGGCCCCGCAGTATAAAAAAGTATTTGCTCTTGTCCTCCATTTTATCCTTGCAACAACCGTGGGTGGTAAATTAGGCTGAGAGGGGAATAGCTCCTGCAAGGCCACTGAGTGAACATCACAGCAGCATGGAGATTTGAACCCAGGTCTTCCTATCACACCGTGGTGGTTTTTTGTATTTCTCTTTGGGAAATATGAAACTGACTATTGTCTTGTTCTACAAAGCCCTCTGAGGAGAGCTTGGGGTGGCGCTATCTTAACAGTGTGTGAAGGTTGGATTTCTCCTCTGTTTGTAGATGGATTGGCAGGGGAACCTGCATCTTATTTATTTATTATTTATTTAATTTGTATCCCGCCGTTCCTCCCAGCAGGAGCCCAGGGTGGCAAACAAAACACTAAAACACTTTAAAACATCATAAAAACAGATCTTAAAATACATTAAAACAAAACAGCATTAAAAACATTCAAAAAAACCTTAAAAAAGGGTTAAAAACATTATTTAAAAAAAACATATTAACAAGCAATTCTAACACGGACTGGGATAGGTCTCAACTTAAAAGGCTTGTTGAAAGAGGAAAGTCTTCAAAAGGCGCCGAAAAGATAGCAAAGATGGTGCCCGCCTAATATTCAAAGGGAGGAAATTCCACAGGGTAGGTGCCACCACACTAAAGGTCCGTTTCCTATGTGGTGCAGAACGGACCTCCTGATAAGATGGTATCTGCAGGAGGCCCTCACCTGCAGAGCACAGTGATCGACTGGGCATATAAGGGGTAAGACGGTCTTTCAGGTATCCTGGTCCCGAGCTGTATAGGGCTTTGTACTCCAAAACTAGAACCTTGAACTTGGCCTGGTAGCAAATGGGCAGCCAGTGCAGTTCTTTCAGCAGCGGGGTGACATGTTGGCAATACCCTGCTGCAGTGAGCAGTCTCACCGTCGCATTTTGCACCAGCTGCAGCTTCCGGACCAACCTCAAAGGCAGCCCCACATAGAGCGCATTACAGTAATCCAGCCTAGAGGTGGACAACAGTCAAACTATTTGTGCCTTTAGCTCAGATCTTCTGAGGAGACCTGTGGAGTGCTCTGTCTTGGTGCTATGGAAGCAGGCCTTCTCTGTGGTGGCCCCTGCCCTTTGGAATCTCTCCTGCCGGTTATCTAGGAGGTGGCAGTGGTAGGGTGCTTCTGATGCTTAGTAAAAATGTGCCTCTTTGCTTGGACTTTCCCCAACAGCTAATCCCAGTTTTGGATCTTCTATATTTTTATATTGTCTGTGGCATCTGGCGTATCTGATTGGATTTTACTTATTTTCTTAAGTTGTAAACCATGTCAGACGTTCAAATGGCAAGCAGTACATAAATACATTTAATAAATAACAAACAATATTGTCTACTCTGATTGGCAGCAGCTCTTCAAGGTCTCAGGCACAGAGAGGGGTCCTCATCACCTGCTATCTTTTTTTGTGTTGTCTGGATATGCCAGGGATTGAACCTGGGACCTTCTGCATGCAACGCATGTGCTCCACCACTGAGCTATGGCCCAAGTCTAGCTAAGGGCAGGTTCACACGTAACATGTATGTCACATGGTGATTCACAGCTGAATGTGTGAATGGGCCTCTGCTGAAAAGCTTTTGCATTTGGGGAGATATGAAAGTTCTGCCTGTGGTGTATATCATGGGATGAGAAGAGCCGGGATGGATCAGAGCAACAACCCACCTATTTCAGCGTCCAGTTCTCCACAGTGGCCAACCAGATGCCTATGGGAAGCCTGCAAGCAGGATGTAAGAGTGATAGCATTCACCCACTGATGTAGGATACCAATTCTATGATCCTGCTAGCAGACTGGTGTTGCTTGGGAATTCTAAGAAACCAAAAAATCAGTGCAGGGTTAAAATCAGTGCAGTTTTGAAAGGCACAGTTTGCCATCTTGATTCAAGATGGCATCGAATTGTATCCAGACACAGACAAAAGCCTGTTGCTTGATCCCGGGATCCATCATGCAGGGAATAAACAGACAACTTTCAAAAATATATTGGAGATGAGTTTCAGGCACACTTGAGTCTCAGTGCCTTTAAGCACTGAGTGAAATCTGAAGATTAGGAAACGTCTCACGTGTGCGGAGAACGAAAGGGGTGGGGTAAAAGCAAACAACTGTGCCTCAAGGGCTGAAATTTTACCTTATTAACATTCCTTGCCTTTGAAAAAGATCGAATCGAAGTCCTTTTAGCTTGTTGGTTTCCATTAATTACACTGAAGATTTCATAACTAACTTTTTAATTAGATGCCCAGCTGATGCCGGCTGTAATGTGTGAGGCTTTTCTTTGGGAATAAAAATGTTTTTGTCAATTTGCGCTGTTCCCTTAATGGTCTTTTGCTGCCTCGGTGGCTGTTTTGAATGGCATCCAGTGATAGCTTTTTCTTCACTACTACTTCTTTTAATTGGTGACTTTCCCCCCCTTTGTCTACCTGTGTTTGACATTTGAGAATTGTGTTGTGAAAGAGATCTCTCTAGCAAAGAACAAAAACTGGGAATATGCGCTGCTGACTAAAGGCTGTATTTACAGGAAACACTGTGGGTTTATTACCCTAAGGTTAGGCATCTCGTGGGTGGTAATTTAAGTGCCCAGGGTGTGCTGAAATGAGACTTTAAACAAATTAATCAGTATTATGAGGGGCTTCTTAAGATTTGCACATCAGCAATTTATTATCTTTCTGCTTTTAACTATGCTCCAATAAGGGGATTTTTAATTTGTGAATGTGGGAGATTTAATACTTGTATCCTGCTATGCTGGCTATTGATTTTTTCTCTCTCAATGCGAGATTTGATGTTTCTACCACATGAAGAGGGACTTCACATTTTTGAGGGTTACCTCCCCTCTAATCACACAATTTGACTTCAATGGACTCTTTAGCAATATACCACCTGAAATTAATCTTCAGTTGTGCTGCCATATCGGCTGCCATCTTTCTCTCTATTTCTGTTCACTGCCTAGCCAGAACCTGCATGTTTTTTGTTCTGTTTATTAATTTATGAATCACCTTCCACATGTGTGTCAAGATAATTTGCAAACATCATAAATAGAGCTAAAATAGTTTTAAAAACAGTACAAAAAATAACTGAAGATAGCTGTTCATTTTGTATTGTTTTTAAACCTAAGGCAGAGACCTTTTCATCCCGCTGGAAAAGCTTGTTGAAACAAAATTATCTTCACTTGTTTCCGGAAAGTGTGGCTCATGGGCACCTGTTGCATCTCAACAGGTTTGCTGTTCCACAGAATGGGGCAGCCACAGTGAAAGCCCTGCTCTGAGTTACTGTGGAGCGAACTTCTGAGGATAACCTCTCCTGCAGACCGCAGTGACCTAGCCAGGTATATAAGGGACAAGGTGTTTTCTCAAGTAACCTGGTGTTTTGTTCAAGACATGGGACTCATCTGAGTAACAGCCAATGTTTGTGTGTTCAGATATGGGGTGGGGCCATTGCTTCTTTGTCCTGTCTTAGGTGTGTAACTTGATACCTGCAGCACCTAGCAGAGTCTGCAGATTTCATCTTGGAACCTCACACAATTGACAGAGTTTCCTGGGAAGAAGGGTTGCTTGTTAAACCATTCTGGGAATTGTAGCTCTGTGTGGGGGAGAGGGGCCTCCTCACACCTCTCGGCACCCTTTAATGATCTATACTTCCCAGGATGCTTTGGGGGAAGCCATGACTGCTTAAAGTGGTGTGATCCTGCTTTAGTGCAGATGGGACCATAGTCAGTCAGAACAGAGCAATACACCTCTTATCAGATCTTCATGTAACTGTCTTTGCTTTTTATAAATTTCTTAAAGCTGACGGGTTCTAATTTCTCCTTCCCCACCGTAGTTAGACACCATTGAACTGCAACCATTTTTCTGTGTGTGTCACACAAATTTCAAATTTATTTTGGTTTTTCTCTTCTCGTGGTGTCTTTTCGTGTGTTCACCAAGGCTGTGCATCTAACAGCCCAAACGTTTACTGTGATGTTTTGGCCATCTGGTATGTGGGAGTTCTTAGTCTTTTCCTAATTTTAGTCTGTTGGCAACGGCCTCACAAAGGGTGTGTGTGTGTGAGAGAGATTTAGTATTCAACTGTGTAGAAGTTATAAAAAGGAAGAAGTTGTCTTTGAAAGTGTCACAGGGAGCAGCTAGGTCAGGAAATTGTGCTTTGGCCATCCTGGTGAAGCCATTAAAATGATTTAGCATTTGGACGTATAACCAATTTGAGAGGAGAATCGCAACTTTCTCCCTTCAGATCCAGGGCTGTGGAGTCGGCACGCTAAACCTTCAACACCTGTATTTTTCTACTGTCCAACTCCGACTCCAACTCCTTCATAAATGGCAAATGTATATTAACTAGCAATAACAAATTTACTGTAGTAAAATGGTAGCACAAGGCATTTCATCACCACCATGTGAATCATCAGACTAGACTGATAGAACATAAGTCCGTACATTTCTACCGACTCAAACTCTGACTCTGATTCCACCCAAAATTGCTTCCAACTCTACGACTCCGACTCCACAGCCCTGTTCAGATCCCTTCTTGAAGCCCTAACCTTTACCACATGGCTATTTCTCTTCTTCCTTCCCATTCCCAGTTGTAACCAAGCTTTTGGAAGAGAGGATATATCTATGCTGCCTATGGATGCTTATGATGTGGCATGGATAGATAAATTAACTTTCAGCATCTCCTTCTGTTCAGACTAGCGCCAGAGACAAGCCCAAGTAACTGCTACGGTTTATATTTTCAATGTTTCTTTATCATGGTTGCCTTGAGTGCAAACCCAAGATCTCCTTCCCAACCCCAACCCCCCCATAGTCAATACACTAATTTAGGCTGCAGTCCTGTGCACACTGACTTTGGAGTAAGCCATATTGAACACAGTGGGAGCTACTTCTGAGTAAAGATGCATAGGGTTTGTTCTGTTGTCACCTGAAGAATGAAGCAGCACTATCATTGCATATTTTTCGTTGTATGCTGAAAATGCACCTCTTTACCCTGGCCTTTGACACCAGAGAGATATTTTAGAACTCGCCCTGTTCTTCTGATTGTAAATTATAAACTGATTTTAATACTGTATTTCTTATTGTTGTGACCTGCTCTGGGAACTTATAGTGAAGGGTAAAACTTATTTATTAATAAGAAATATAATAAATAGATTTATAATAAATGGCGTACTGAGGCTTTTTCTTGATTCCCTCTTCCTTTTTTCCAGCCTGATGAAGAGTGTTTGTCAGTATGAAAAACCGCTCACTCTTTGGGGAATATTTAATTAGTCCTAATAAATTTAATAACTTACTTTTGGATTCCCCCCTCCCCCATGGATCAACATGACTGCCAGCTTCCATTTTGTTTGTGAAAGTGGGTGGTGAAAATGAGCATGTGGAGACAGGCCAACAGCGCTGTCATCAGGTTTAGCAGTGCTAAAAAAAAAAGGCTCAAGTCTAACCCCCCTCTAGGGATGGAAGGATCATTTCTCTCAGTTTTTCATTTTTCCAATCTTACAATTCAATTCTCCACATTTTTACAGAAATTTGTGAATTTTGGGGGGGAATCCTCATGAAAATTCTTCAGTACTTTAGTACGTATTTCTTCTGGTAAACACATTTTTGTAAGCAATTTTGATAGAGAGCTCACGCTTAAGAGGATCATTATGAGCTTTAAAGTTTTAAAATATATATTTTGAATGGTGTTCTCAGAAAGCTGTCAGGAGAGATGAATTGGGGGCAGCATTTAATTCCTAAAAAGGATGCACAGGCCTGTGTGGGAATCTATCTACCTACACTTACTTACTTATTTTATTAAATTTATATTCTGCCCTTCCTCCCAGAAGGAGCCCAGGGCAGCAAACAAAACCACTGAAAGCACTTTAAAACATCTGAAAAACAAAAAACTTTAAAACATATTTTAAAAAAGCACCTTCAAAAACATATTTTAAAAAACAACTTTAAAACATCTTAGAAAGCAGTTCCAGCACAGATGTAAACTGGGATAAGGCCTCTACTTAAAAGGCTTGTTAAAAGAGGAGGGCCTTCAATAGGCGCTGAAAAGATAACAGAGATGGTGCCTGTCTAATATTTAAGGGGAGGGAAATCCAAAGTGTAGGTGCCACTATACTAAAGGTCTGCAAATCAGACCTCCTGATAAGAGGGTATCTGCAGGAGGCCCTCACCTGCAGAGTGCAGTGATTGACTGGGTATATAAGGGATAAGACAATTTTTCAGGTATCCTGGTCCCAAGCTGCGTAGGGCTTTGATCACCAAAACTAGAACCCTGAAGTTGACCTGGAAGTTAATGGGCAGCCAGCGCAATTCTTTCAGCAGTTAGCAATACCCTACCCCAGTGAGCAGGCATGCTGCCACATTTTGGACCAGCTGCAGCTTCTGAACCAACCACAAGGGCAGCTCCTCATAGAGCACATTGCAGTCATCCAGCCTGGAGGCTACCAGCGGATGGACAACAATGGTCAGGCTATTCCAGTCCAGAAACGACCATAGCTGTCTTACCACCCGAAGCTGGTAAAAAGCACTCCTAGCCACTGAGGTCACCTCTAGCGACAAAGATGGATCCAGGAGTACCCCCAGACTACGGACCTGTTCTTTCAGAGGGAGTACGATCCCATCCAAAGCAGGCCCGACCAATTCCAAACTCTGGAACCACCAACCCACAGTGCCTCTGTCTTGCTAGGATTCAGTTTATTGACCCTCATCCAGCCCACCACTGAGCCCAGGCACTGGTCCAGGGCTTGCACGGCCTCTCCCGATTCAGATGTTGCAGAGAAATAGAGCTGGGTATTATCACTGTACTGCTGACACCTTGCCCCAAATCTCCTGATGACCACTCCCAAGGGCTTCATCCAGATGTTAAACAGCATGGGGGACAAGATGGTACCCTGCGACACCCCACAGCACAACTACCAGGGGGCAGAAAGACAATCATCCAATGCTATTCTCTGGCAACGACCCTGGAGATAGGATAGTAAACACTGTAAATCAGTGCCTTCGATACCCATCTCACCAAGTCGGTCCAGAAGGATACCATGAAAGATAAAGTAAGAGTAACAGGGTTGCACTACCCTGTCCTTCTCCCGGTAAAGGTCATCCATCAGGGTGGCCAAGGCTGATTCAGTTCCATAACCAGGCCTGAACCCAGACTAGGATGGGTCAAGATAATCTGTTTCATCCAAGAGTACTTGCAATTGCTGCGTCACAACCCTCTCAATCACCTTCCCTAAGAAGAGGGTATTTGTGACCTGTCAGTAATTGTCACGGACCAATGGGTCCAGGGTGGGCTTTTTCAGGAGCGGTCAGATCACCGCCTCTTTCAGGGTGGCTGGAACCACTCCCTCACCGCACGTCTTTCGCCACTTGCACACTAACCGTCATCCAGCCTGTTTCATTGCTCTTAGCTCACTGGTGTACCAAGGTGCAAACCGGGCTCCACAATGCTGGAGAGGGCACTCGGGGGGAACCGTGTCAAGAGCTATTCTCTGACAATGACCCTGGAGATAGGATCGGAACCACTGTAAAACAGTGCCTCCGATACCCATCTCACCAAGTTGGCCCAGAAGGATACCATGGTCAATGGTATCAAATGCCGCTGAGAGATCAAGTAAGAATAACAGAGTTGCACTCCCCGTCCTCCCGATAAGGGTCATCCATGAGGGTGTTAGGTATAAAATCAGAGGCACTTGTGAGGCTCTGTGAGCCAAAGTTGCAAAGCACGATGGAACTCTGATGGAACAGGAGGGGGAGCACAGCTGCTCTAAGTTTCCTTTCCTTTCCTGGGAATTTAGCCCTGGAGGTGCCTGCAAGTCGGCAATAATGTTTCCAGAAGATAATAAACTGAGCTGTCCTTGAGTGTTTTATTCTCGCGGCACTCGATGTGTACTTACACCCATGTATCTTCTTTTGTAATTGAGGTTTAGTATTTCTCTCTAAATTCCTTTTGGGTACTCCTTTGGAGGTTTAGTAATAGAACTTCATAGTTTCATTGATATGAGGCCTCCTCAGAGCCATATGTGTTTTCTTGTGTATGTGTTCCTATGTTTATGACCCCCAGAGGCGTCAGTTACTCGCCTCATCCCTACCCTTATCTCACAATGTATGACTCAGGGCCCCAAAGATTCAAGGGAGGAAAGTCCTGTCTTTTTGAAATGTAGCAGGGGCCTGTTACTCGTCTCTGACGTTGTCACTGATGTTGTGGTACATTTTGTTTGTTGGTCTTTTACTCCTGAAACCTATATATTGATTCTGCTTACAGTAAAGAAGGGCCTTCACTCTTGCCTGGCTGACGTGCCTGTGTAAGACTGAGGTCGCTTTTGATCAAGAGCTGTGTGTGTGTCTTTACTTGGTACTTGGCCGAAAGCACAGGGGCCCATCTGGCTCTCCTCCGCCCGCACTCACACCCGGGGTATTGAGGTGAGCTTCACACTGCCTTTGGCAGGTGCTAAAAGTCACCCTAACAAGGGCAACCAAGGCCGATCAGTCCCATAACCAGGCCTGAACCCAGACTGGGATGGGTCAAGATAATCTGTTTCATCGAAGAGTACTTGCAATTGCTGCACCACAACCCTCCCAATCACCTTTCCTAAAAAGGGGGTATTTGCGGTCGGTAGTTGTTGCAGACCAATGGGTCCAGGGTGGGGGTTTTCATGAGCAGTCAGATCTACATATGTGGGTGAAGGCAGACCGCAGTTGCTTGATGATGAGTGAAAGGCATTCTGGACATGCTTGGAGGAACTTTATTTTATTGTAGAATACAACTTAATTATATTTTAAAAAGTCATGGCCACAGATGAGACGGTGTGAAGCTAAAGAGGAAGCATTTGAGGGGAGAAGGAGTGGGCTCTATTCCACGTATACCCTCGATGCAAATTAATTTCAGTCAGAGGGAGATTTTTGTCTTGCACAGAAAACCTTCTCCCCATTTGTGCTAATTTTCCTCGGTCTGAGTTCTGCCTCACACAGTTTAACAGCTTTTAGGCAACTGTTACCTTTTCTCCACCATTCTTTTCTATAAAAATATTATTAATGTCTGCAAAAACAAACGGAAACACCCCTCAGAGCAAAATGTCTCTCAGCTTATGGAGCCTTGCTGTTCCCTTTCTAAAGGAAACTAGGCACCATGTAATTCCTGCTGTAGTTGATTGTGATTTTAACATCTTTTAAAACATTTTTTTAAAGGTTCTTTCCCCACCCTCACCCCCTTATATTTTCTCACATTGTGAGCTGCCCTGAGCTCCTTTTGGGAAGAACCGTGGGATATAAAATTGATCAATAAATAAAATTACTTTGCGAAAGGGCTGTAGCTCAGTGGTAGAGCACCTGCTTTTCATGCAGTCGGTATGGATTCAATCCCTGTCATCTCCTGGTGTGGCTGGGAAAGGCTCCCTGCCTAAAACCCTAGTTAGCTGCTGCTGGCCAGTGTAGACAATACTAGCTTGGAATAAGGCAGCTTCCAATGTTTCTGCTTTGTGTCTTATGTTTTGCCTTTCAGATTGGCCATATTATTATCGCTGTAGTAGTTGTTGTTGTTACATTTATTATCTGGCCTTCACCAGAAAGTCCAAGGGTGGGTCACAACAAACTAAAATACAATATTAAAATGGATCATCTTGAGGAACATGATCTCTAGCAAAGAGTATCCCGTTGTTCCTCTCTGTGGACTACTCAAGTGCTCTGAGGAGGCTGTGTGTGCTTTTTCTCCTCCGCCTTGTACACTGGCTGCATTATCTCTGTCAGCAAACGGCTTGTTTTCCAGGCTCTATGATGCTGCCTACCTGCTGTTCCATTCCTTGCTCCAGCAAGGCGCTGCATTGTTTGCTCTCCAGTTCCCAGTAATTATTTTGTACAAGAAACAGTGCCGCAAAATAGTTCTTCAGAAGCCACAGTTTCGTTTTTAACCACCCTTTTCTTAGAGAGCTGAGGGTGGGAAGGAGACATTTTATTTTGCTTCCCTAGCTGGGGAACTTTTAAACTTTCTCTGTTAAGAAAATTCCTGCATGGTTATTGGATTGGTTTTTGCTAATGCCATAGTTGAATGACTACTCACCTGCCCATATTTACTAGATCAGGCCTACCCAGCTGCTAAAATATTGCAACAGGCAATGGTGAATGAAGGGAAACCTGACCATGTGTGTGTGTGTGTGTGTGTAGCTTGATAGCTTGTTAATGTACTGCTGGTCTGTCTACAACTGGTCTGTCCCGGCAACTTGCTTATTTAGCGTTCATCCCAATTTGTTTGCAAGGAGATTAGACGACATCTGCTATTTAATGAGCATTTGTTCTGACCTGTTTACAGGGAGGTTAGTTGATGTGTCAAAGTGTTACCTTGTTTAAATTGTGTTTTAAATTGTTTTTAAAAGATGTGTTTTAAAATTTGTATACAGTAGGGCCCTGCTTCCCAGTGCTCCGCTTCCCGGCGTTCCGCTAATGCGATGGCTTTCATTCACTGTTTTAAAGCCGATTTTGCATCATTTTCGCATCATTTTTGTGCGACGTGCCCCATTATACTCAATGGGGTTCCGCTTTATGGCGATTTCTGCTTTACAGCGGGGGTCCAGAACGGAACCTGCAGTATAAGCAGGGGCCCGCCTGTATTTGTTTTTAACGTTTTTAGTTATTGTAAACCACCCAGAGAGCTTCGGCTATGGGGCGGTATATAAATACAATAAATAAATAAATGAAGCAAGTATTATCCCACACTTCTCCAGCATGTTTTCCCATCTCTTTCCTCCTTGCAAAAAGTATTGGGGGAAATGAGTTTGTTGTGCAAGATCTCCCAGTCAAGTATAATTGCACAACCTGAATTTGCCGATATGTGATTAAATTCCACACAAAAATAGCAACAGTCTAGAAGCACTTTGTTTCTAGAAGTATCAGTAGCTCTTTGCCTAATGGCCTTGAGTGACTGGTGGGTCTCATGTACTGGACACACCCCACCTGGCTGGCCGTGGGCTAGAGAAAAACAGGTTGCTAGTGGAAATGTGCCCGGCCAAGGAGATAGAAGCTGAGTTTTGTGGTTGGCTGGCCTTTGGGGGAACCGATGGTTCTGTAAAGACTAGCATTATCTGTTTGGATGTTTCCTTGCTTTACTCCTCCACACACATGGTTTACATATTTGTAAATAAATTGACATTGCATCAGCATTATAAGTCTCCATTCTCGCAATTGAAGTGATCCTATGAAAGGCTGCCCTTGGAACATCACACCACTTGAGGAATCGGGGAGTCAAGAAATTGTACGTTTCAGATTTGTAGAGTCTGGATCTGTTTACTCTGAACTGCACAGGAGGCAGTCCCAAGATGATAGCGAGCAATGTGGTGTGCTGAGATGACCTCCCTTTTGTAGTTTGGACAGCTGTGCTCAGAAATGAGATCAAGTTCGGACAGCTGTGCTCAGAAATGGCTGTGACGTTGCTGGAAGAATTCATGTCAACAGAGAACAGACCTCCAGGGCCCATCCTGTCTCCAGCACTGGAGACAGCCCAGGAAAAAGGTGGGTTATATTTTCCCCCAGGATGCTGCCAGGAGGCAGCCTTGCACATGCGGACTGTGTGACATGCATGCGCCAAAGAAACATGCTGCATCTTGTAACGTAAGAGCCCTGTAAATGTCTTCCCTGGGCTTTTGTGTACAGGAGATGCATTTACACAGATGTTTTCTCAGATCTGTTTGATGGTGGTAGGCAAAAATTAACAGTGGCCAACCTCCAGGTGACACCCCTTACTTTCCTCTCATTGTATGCTGCTTCTGAATCTGGAGGCCCCATTTTTCCCTCAAGGCCAATGTTGATGTTGTTATGTGCCTTCAAGTTGATTACAACTTATGGCAACCCTATGAATCAGTGACCTCCAAAAGCATCTGTCATGAACCACCCTGTTCAGATCTTGTAAGTTCAGGTCTGTGGCTTCTTTTATGGAATCAATCCATCTCTTGTTTGGCCTTCCTCTTTTTCTACTTCCGTCTGTTTTCTCCAGAATTATTCTCTTTTCTAGTGAATCATGGCTTCTCATTATGTGTCCAAAGTATGATAACCTCAGTTTCATCATTTTAGCCTCTAGTGACAGTTCTGGTTTAATTTGTGCTAACACCCAATTATTGGTCTTTTTTGCAGTCGATGGTATCCGCAAAGCTCTCCTCCAACACCACATTTCAAAGGAGTGGATTTTTCTCTTATCCACTTTTTTCACTGTCCAACTTTCACATCCATACATAGAGATCGGGAATCCTGACTTTAGTGCTCAGTGACACATCTTTGCATTTGAGGACCTTGTCTAGTTTTCTCATAGCTGCCCTCTCCAGTCCTAGCCTTCTTCTGATTTCTTAATTATTGTCTCCATTTTGGTTAATGACTATGCTGAGGTATTGATAATACTTGACAACTTGAATGTCCTCATTGTCAACTTTAAAGTTACATAAATTATTATTATTATTATTATTATTATTAATGATCATTATTAAGGATTATTCAGGATCATTCAGACCATGGTATTTCCGATCTCTATGTATGGATGTGAAAGTTGAAAGCTGATAAGAGAAAAATCAACTCGTTTGAAATGTGGTGTTGAGAAGAGCTTTGTGTATACCATGGACTGCAAAGAAGACCAACAACTGGGTGTTAGAACAAATTAAACCAGAACTGTCACTAGAAGCTAAAATGATGAAACTGAGGTTATCATACTTTGGACACATAATGAGAAGACCTGATTCATTAGAAAAGATAATAATGCTTGGAAAAACAGAAGGAAGTAGAAAAAGAGGAAGGCCAAACAAGAGATGGATTGATTCCATAAAGGAAGTCACAGACCTGAACTTACAAGATCTGAATAGGGTGGTTCATGACAGATGCTCTTGGAGGTCGCTGATTCATAGGGTCACCATAAGTCGTAATCGACTTGGAGGCACATAACAACAACAACATTATTAATGATATTTATTAGTCGCCTTTTCCCCAAAATGGAACTCAAAGCAACGTACAAAAAAAGAAAAAAAAGAAATTGTGCTCGAAGTAGCTTACAACAAAAGCAAACAACAATTACAAAAACAATTTCATAATAAAATACAACAGAAGTAATAAAACAATAAATGTCACAGCAAACACAAAAACATTTTCAATACTATAAGTATAACATTACATTCTTTAGCAGGCCACATTACACCTCTTGGCAATATGGCAAAAATAAAAGGAAATTATGAAAGTTTCAGCTTTGCTCCTAGAAACACCCCGCCCATGATGTCACTCGCAGTCTCACTCCTGCAGCCACTTCTTGCCAAACCCTCCAAAGGCCGGAGGTAGTGGGGTAGCTGGAAACACCACGTTAATGATTTTATGCACGGTGGCTCAGACAAGTCCCATCATCTTCCAGAAAACTTGCCATGTTGATAAAATTGCAACCTCAAGCCCCCTTTTAATACCACTGTTAAAGGCGTGGGGGTGGAGAAGAGACTCTTGCTTCATTAAGGCTTTTGCAGGTGTTCATTTCCATTGGCTCCTTACTTCTCCCAGAGCCGCTGCACCTGCTCCACACTGAGGCTACAGCTCTCCCGCACGCCGATGCAGAGTACTATTCATCAATTTACGTGTTCAGAATTGAGAAACTTCTTAGTTCACTTATCATAGATAATAACTCCCACTTGGCAAGTGGTACAGATTGGGCTATTCCATTTCTGAACTTGCAGGAATGCCTCAGACAAGGAAGCTCCTCTGACCTCCCCTGAAGCTTTAGCCAGCTCCGTCAACAGGGCTTCTTCTAAATCTTCTGTTGTCATTACTTTCGTCTTCTTGACGTTCAGCTGTAGGCCTGCTTTTGTGCTTTCCTCTTTAACTTTCATCAGCATTCGTTTCAAATTATTACTAGTTTCTGCTAGTAGTATGGTATCGTCTGCATATCTTAAATTATTGATATTTCTCCCTCCAATTTTCACACCTCCATCTTGGTCCAATCCCGCTTTCCGTATGATATGTTCTGCATACAGATTAAACAAATAGGGTGATAAAATACACCCCTGTCTCACACCCTTTCCAATTGGGAACCAATCGGTTTCTCCATATTCAGTCCTTACAGTAGCCTCTTGTCCAGAAAAGAGGTTGCACATCAGGACAATCAGATGCTGTGGCACCCCCATTGCTTTTAAAGCATTCCATAGTTTTTCATGACCTACACAGTCAAAGGCTTTGCTGTAATCTATAAAGCACAGGGTGATTTCTGTCTGAAGTTCCTTAGTGCATTCCATTATGCAACGTATGTTTGCGATATCATCTCTGGTACCTCTTCCCTTTTTAAATCCAGCTTGGACATCTGGCATTTCTCGCTCCATATACGGTAAGAGCCTTTGTTGTAGAATCTTGAGCATTACTTGACTTGCATGGGATATTAAGGCAATAGCTTGATAATTACTGCATTCTCTGGGATCCCCTTTCTTTGGAATTGGGATCTATATTGAACGCTTCCAGTCTGTGGGCCATTGTTTAGTTTTCCATATTTCTTGACAAATTTTTGTCAAAATTTGGCCAGATTCAGTCTCAGTAGCTTGTAGCAACTCTATTGCTATCTGTTCCTGGTGATTTGTTTCTTTTAAGTATTTTAAGAGCAGCTTTTACCTCACATTCTAAAATTTCTGGTTCTAAATCATACGGTTCCTCCGTGAATGAATCTGTCATTCTGTCATCTCTTTTATAGAGTTATTCAGTGTATTGCTTCCATTTTCCTTTTATTTCATCTCAGTCAGTCAGTGTGTTTCCCTGTTGATTATTCAACATCCCTACTCTTGGTTTAAATTTCCTTTTCATTTCTCTAGTCTTTTGGAATAGGGCTTTTGTTCTTCCCTTTTTGTTGTCCTCTTCAATGATAAACCAAAATGGAAATGGACTGCCTTCAAGTCGATCCTGACTTATGGCTACCCATAGGGTTTTCATGGTAAGCGGTATTGAGAGGGGGTTGACCATTGCCTCCCTCTGAGGCTAGTCCTCCCCAGCTGGCTAGGGCCTGCTCAGCTTGCCACAGCTGCACAAGCCAGCCCCGGCCTTGTCCACAACTGCCAGCTGGGGGGCAACTGGGCTCCTTGGGACTATACCACTTGCCCACGGCTGCACAGGTGGAAGGGCACGTAACCCCTGAGCCACTCACTATGGGGGTGATCTTTAGCTGGCCCTTGACACCCAGGAGACACGAGCAGGGATTTGAACTCACAGACTCTGGACTCCCAGCCAGGCTCTCCTCCCCTCTGTGCTATATGAGCTATTGATGATAAACCAATCCTCCATGAATTTGTCTAATTTCCTTTTAAAAGCCATCTTGACATAGCAAGTTGCCACATCTTAATCAGTTAACTGAGAAGTGTTTTGTTTTGTCTGTTGTGAATGTCCTATGGCAAGAGAAGGAGAAAGCTATATCCATCTTGTCTCCATCCGTGCAGAATCTCTGCCCTTAGTTGTATTTATTTTTAAGCTAAAAAGTGACAAATTATTTAGCCTTTCCTTGAAATGAGGTACCTTCCTTTTGGTTGCCCTTTTCTAGCCTAGACTGGCCATCAGATTTGAGCAGTGATGTCCCAGGCAAGGTGGGATGGTTGGGAAATTCAGCATGGATGACATTTGAACAGACATGTCAGAGAACTTTAATGAAAATGGAAATGGGAGTGGAAATTGCTGATGTTCACTTGTCCCATGTCCAGAACCAAAATCAATCCAGCAAATGTGATCGGTGTTCGCTGTTGCTGTGGTTTTCAGTCCACAAATGATACGTAATTGATTATGTTCTTTCCCCTGTTTGCATTGGAGTGAATGGGGTGAGATAACATCATAGCGCAACCTGTGTAACTTCGCCATAGCAGACAGCATAGTTTTTGGCAGAAGGAGAACTGCAGTGGAACAGATGCATTGTTGCATGTGATGAATACAAGGGGGGACAGAGAACGATGCCTTCTTACATCCCCACATCTGAATAAGTGGAATTTTATTTGGAAGTGAGGGTTCCATCTGGCATCCAGTGGGGCTCAGGGCACCCAACATAATGTGTAAATTCCACCATGGGCTGTACCCCTCCTCTTGTAACCTGGTCCTGTTCTCTCAGCCAGATTGCAGCATCAGGGGCTTTGCTTATCTGCTCCCGGCTGGCCGTTCTGTGCTCCCAGAAGCCTAATTCTGGGAAGCAGTGGAGAGGAGGATATTCAAGTCATTAGGAGACCTTTTTAAACCTTGGGATGTGTCACAAGGTCCTTTATAATTCCATTATGGACCTTAACAAAGGGTAATGGGAGGACTTTGCTTTCTATTTTATATTAAGGCCATGCCAAGCTCACAGGTCGGCTTACAGCCGTGCACCATTTAAAACGATTAGTCATCACTGGAAAATCTGGTTTCAGGCTTCAGGCCTGCCAGTGAGTCACACGCTTGCCTGATGATTTACATCTACGCTGATGAGCAGTGACTTTTTCTTAGAGCAGGCAGCAGTCTTGCCGTTGCATCTTCCTGGGACAAAACAGTCTCTTTCCCCTCCCTCCACCCCACACGACTACTTCTCATTTGGAGTCTGCAGAAACAATTTCAAAACTTTGAGGTTGGAAGCAGAAAAGTGTGCTGTGAGAAATATATTATTTAATATACAATTAAGGGCAAAAAAGGGTCCTCCGTGGTGCAGAGTGGTAAGCAGCGGTAACGCAGCTGAAGCTCTGCTCACGGCTGGAGTTCGATTCCAACCGAAGGAGGAAGTCGAATCTCCGGTAAAAGGGGTCGAGGTCCACTCAGCCTTCCGTCCATCCGTGGTCAGTAAAATGAGTGCCCGGCATATGCTGGGGGGTAAAGAAAGGCCGGGGAAGGAACTGGCAATCCCACCCCATATATACGGTCTGCCTAGTAAATGTCGCAAGACGTCACCCTAAGAGTCGGAAATGACTTGCACTATAAGTGTGGGGACACCTTTACCTTTACCTTTAATATTTTTTTCTAGATGCTTTTAGTGTTTGGTTGGAAGGGCAGGCTACAAATTTAATAAATAAGAATAAATAATATTTAAAGTCTCCTGTGTGTCTAAGGTGCTAAGACGCAGATGATGTTGCTGCTACATCTCAGTATGATTCATTGGCCTGGCTTCCAATCAGCCTCTGCTTTTGGCCTGACTTGATCATTCAACCACTCCCAGTGTAGAGATACAACAGATTTACCTGCCCTCAGAGGAGGTATGCCCAGGACAGTGACTTACACAGAGTTATGGTTGGTGAGCTCCACTGTGGAGAGCTTGGAAAAGTTACTTTTTTGAACTACAACTCCCATCAGCCCCAGCCAGCATGGCTGCTGGATTGGGCTGATGGGAGTTGTAGTTCAAAAAAAGTAACTTTTCCAAACTCTGGTGGAGACGTAAATCATACTTGCCCTCTCTAAAAGAAGAAGAACCTTTTCAGGTATCAAAATGAAGCTTGCCTACCATTTTTAATGCAGAAAAATAAAAAGGGTCCCTACGCTAGCAGAAATCTGGCAAACACTTGGGAGAATGTCTGGGACATTTCAACATCTGCATCAGAAAATTCAAATGGCGCCAATAAAATAGATTTGTAAACTAAATAGTGGGCAATTTCCTGCCATTGATGGTATCCAAAGTGTGCCTGAGATGGCCCCCACCTTGCCTGATGACAGGGCCAGCTCTGGAAATGCTGCTTTATAGATGTAGAGAACAGCCAGGCCCACACGATTGGGCTGGCACCTGGGCCTCTTTCAAAACTATGAGCCAGACAGAGGGATGACTGAGGATGGAGGAGAAACTTGATTTTATTTTGCATCTTAATGAGAAACTAGCTAACGTGCACTTCTTGAACCAGTACGGAAACTGAGCCCTAGTCTTCAAAATCTGTCCTTCTCAGAATTTTGCAGTGCAGTTCTCCAGCCAAGCAGTGTGTACAGAAATACATTCATTAGAGGAAAGTGTGCTTAAAATGCATATATTGGTGAAAATAAAATACAAAAATGTATTCTGTTAGAGGAAATTGCTTGTAAAAATATTTGTTAGTCAAAACTGCATAAGAATGTATTTATTAGAAGAAATTAGCACTAAAATGCTGATGAATTTTGATGAGGTTTTTTAAAAAGTTGCAAATTGCCATTGGGATGTGGAGTTGCCCTTCCTCAATATAACCTGGGCCATCTACTAACTGTAGCCTCCTTTTCACCTTTGGGGCAGAATGGGTTAGACCTTCAAATAAATAAAATTATAATTGTCACAGTATTACCTTCTAGAGGGAAAAGCAGTTGAACTTTGGCTTGACAACCACAATGGGGGAGGCTTTGCCTGTTGAATTGCTGCCTGTAGTCCAGGTGTTAAAGTCGCAAGCTGCCTGGAAGAAAAGGATGGCAACCTGCACAGAGGGGGGAGCCAGTTGGCCTTTTGTCCTCCTCCTCACTGAGGTCTCAAGCAATTTCTGAAAGAGAAGATATTGCACTCCTCATGTTTTTTCTTCTTTTATGCTGCTGTTGTATCCTTATTTTAGAAAGAGCTGACACAACATGGAATCGTTTTCTCTGTGTGGGCGGCTTACTTATCTTAATGTTACTTTTTTGTTCCATCTTCTCTCCCCCCCCCCAGCTTTTCTATAAGTAGATGCGGCTTCGAGTTTATCACAGATGAAATTGAAATCCAAATATTTTCTATCTTCTGACTGTCTCTCGGGCTGACAATCCATTGTAGGCATTTCCATTATTATTTTTAAAGCTTTTAACTGTGCGTTTTGGTTTGTCTCTTTTGTGTTTTTACACTTTCACGTCAATGTGAAGCTTTAGGCTGTGGCTTTAATTATTTCTCTGTTAGATTTTTATCCCGCCTGCCTGCCCAAGCGGCTTAGGATGACAAACAAGATCCCCCTAGCTGCCCATGTTCTCCCCACGACAACCCTGTGAGGTGGGTTAGGCTGAGAGTTGGTGTTTGACTCAAGATCACCCAGTGAGCTTCATGGCTGAGTGGGGGTTTGAACCTGACTCTCCTCAGGTCTGACACCCAAAGCCAGTGTACTGTAGTGATTAATCATAGAGAAGAGGACACGTAGGCAGAACAAACTGTCATGTCCCGAAGCCACAGGGATGATAACTGGGTTGGATGGATTCAATCTTCAAACAGGGAGAGCTAACAGGAGTTTGGCAGCATAGTTCAGAGGAGGAGATGAAGGGAGATGAACAACAACAACAAATCTTGTAGCGTGCATCATATATCAGTGGGATTCTCCTGTTAACCTTCAAGGACAGGACAAGGTACAGGCCATTCCAATACAAGTAGTTAGAAAGAAACAAAAGATGATAAAGCCAATGAATGGAAAGGCCACTCTAGTTTTGGTGACTAGCAAAGGCTGTGCAATGTTTGTTTCCTTGCCTGAGAACAGCATGGTGTACACTTGCAACAGGTGCAAGCTGATGGCACTGTCGGAAGAAAAAGTGAGAGGCCTGGAATGACGGGTGGCCACACTGAAGAGTGTAAGAGAAGAGGAAGAGTTCTTAGACAGAACCCTGGAACAACAACCACAAAGAGAAGTACAGGAGGTGGAGGAACAGTCCATTGAAGCAGAAGAGGAGACTGTTGTGGAGAGCAACAATGAAGTGGAGGAAACTCTGTGAGAAAGGGTGGCAGGAGCAGAAGAGGTAGAAGACACCTTGCAGCAGTGGAACTATAGAACTGTTTTCAGGCACTTGAGGACAGCCTGCAGAGGAAGAATTACAGGAGACCCCCCGCCACAGCAAGCGAGAGGCAGAAGCTCAGTTAAGCAGAGGCAATGAAACAATGCCCCATGATAAGAAGAAGAGTAGTAGTGGTGGGAGACTCCTTGCTGCATGAGATTGAAACCCAAGTATGCCAAGAAGATCCATAGACCTGCCAGATATGCTGCCTCCCTGGAGGATGGACTAGAATTTTGACAGAAGAGTTGTCATCACTCATAAAGCCTGCTGACAGATATCCCTTTCTTCTCATCCATGTGGGAACGAATGCTATTGTAAACGGAGTTACAAAGAAATCACATCAGACTTTGAAGCTCTAGGAAGGAAATGCAAGAACTATGGGGCCAAAATAGTTTTCTCATCCATCCTTCCTGGACTTAGAAGAGGATTAGAAAGGGAAAGAAAAATACTCGGGGTGAATGACTGGCTATGAAGGTGGTGCCGATGTAAGAGATTTGGATTCTGGGACCACGGGCTACACTTCCTGGAAGATGGACTGCTGGCAAATGATAGGTTGCACTTCACAAGGACTGGGAAGAGTGTGTTTGGCCACAGCATGGAGAAGTTCATCAGAAGGGCTTTAAACTGAATCCTAAGGGGGAGGGAGATGTAAACTCGGAGATAACAATTGATGAAGACTTATGCACAGTAATAGGAACTAAGAGAACGGCTCTAATGGGGCCCAATAATAGTCTTTATAAAAATGTAGGGAGGAAGCCAGACCGTAAATCATACGGTCTTCAATGTCTGTATACTAATTCCCAGAGAATGGGAAACAAATAGAATGAACTTGAACTCTTAATACTGGAGGATAAATACAATTTTATAGGTATAACTGAAACTTGGTGAGATGACTCCCATGACTGGAATACAGGATTGCAGGATATAATTTGTTCAAAAAGAACAGAAGAAATAGAAAGGAAGGTGGAGTTGTGCTATATGTTAAAAATATATATCCCTGCACAGAAATACAGGAGGACAAACTTGGTAGCTCCACTGAGAGTAGCTGGATTAAAATTAATGGGGCAAGGAGTAAAAGGAACACGGTGGTTGGAGTCTACTACCGACCACCCAATCAAGGAGAAGACGAGGATGAAACGTTTGAAAAGCAAATTGCCAGTGTTTCAAGGAGGCATGAAGTAGTAGTAATGGGGGACTTCAATTACCCCAGTATCTGTTGGGAGACATATTCTGTCAAACACGACCCCTCCAAGAAATTCCTGACTTGTGTTGCTGATACCTTTCTCCTACAGAAAGTGGAGAACTATAGAATCAGTTACCCTTGACTTGATTCTAACCAATAGAGATGACTTGGTGGACGAAGTGGTAGTTAATGGGAACTCTGGGGGAAAGTGACCACGTTATACTTGCATTCTTGATTTTAAAGGAAGCAAAAGCTGAGAGTATCCATACACGTACCCTGGACTTCAAGAATGCCGATTTTAATCAACTCAGAACAATGATAAGTAAGGTTCCATGGCAAGTGACCCTAATGAGAAAAGGAGTCCAATATGGGTGGGAGTTTCTAAAAAAAGGAAATTCTAAAGGCGCCACATGGCAAACAATTCCATCAAGGGGGAAGACTGCAGAAGAAGCCAATGTGCCTTCACAGAAAGCTTAAAGATGTCCTGAAAACCAAAAAGCTCACACACAGGAAGTAGAAGGAAGGCCAGGCCACAAAGGAAGAGTACAGACAGGTAGCATGGAATTGCAGGGATGGCGTCAGGAAGGCTAAAGCTGAGAACGAGTTGAGGTTAGCAAGAGATGCCATAAGCAACAACCACAAAAGTTTCCTTCAGGTACATCGATAGTAAAAGACAGAGAAAAGAAAATAGCTACTCAGTGAGGATGGCAAAATGATAACAGATGACAAAGAAAAGGCAGAAGTGCTCAATTCCTACTTTGGCTCCGTCTTCTCCCAAAAGAGGGTCTATGACTCTCCTGGCAAATGAGATGTTGAAGGGGCAGGATTGCAGCTCTCGAGTAAATGGTCAAGGGATAGCTAATCACTTTGAATGAGTTCAAATCGGCAGGGCCCAATGAACTGTATCCTAGAGTCTTGAAGCCACTGGCTGAAGAACTCTTGGAACCACTATTATCTTTGTGAAATTGTGGAGGATGGGTGAAGTGCAGGATGACTGGAGGAGGGCTAATGTTGTCCCTATCTTCAAAAAGGGCAAAAAGGAGGAAACTGGGAACTACAGACCAGTCTGCCTGACATCAATCTCTGGGAAAACTCTGGAGCAGATTATAATGCAATCAATCTGTAAGCACCTTGAAAACAAGGCAGTGATTGCTTGAAGCCAACGTGGATTTATGAAGAACAAATCCTGCCACACTAATCTTATATCAGTTTTTGATCAGGTAACCTCCCAGCTGTGGGAATGCTGTGGACATAATATATCTAAACTTCAGCAAAGCTTTTGACAAACTGCCCCACTTTTGACAAAGTGGCCCATGATAGTCTGATGAGCAAGCTAGCTAAATGTGGGCTGGATGAAACAAGTATCAGGTGGATCCACAGTTGGCTACAGAATCATGCTCAAAGAGTGCTTTTCAGTGGTTCTTTCTCAAATTGGGTGAAAATAGTGAGCAGGGTACTGCAGGGCTCAGTCCTAGGCCCAGTGCTCTTCAACCTTTTTATTAATGACTTGGATGAGAAGGCTCAGGAAATGCTTATCAAATTTACAGATGATACAAAATTGGTAGGGATAGCTAATACCCTGGAAGACAGAAACAAAATTCAAAGGCTGGAGCACTGGGCTGAAAACAACACAATGAAATTCAACAGGGCTGAGTGCAAAATTCTACACCTAGGAAAAAGAAATCAAATGCATGGTTATAAGATGGAGAATACTTGGCTCAGCAATGCTACATGCGACAAGGATCTTGGAATTATTGATCACAACCTGAATATGAGCCAACAGTGCAATGTGACTGCAAAAAAGGCAAATGCTATTTTATTCTGCATTAAGAGTTTGCAAATTGTGTGAAGTACTAGTTCCCCTCTATTCAGCACTGGTTATGCCTCATCTTGAGTACTGCATCCAGTTGTGGGCACTGCACTTGGGGAAGAATGCTTGGGGAAGAATAAACTGGAACGGGTTCAGAGGAGGGCAACAAGGATGGGGACTGAAAACAAAGCCCTATGAGGACAGCTGAAAGAACTGGGCACGTTTAGCCTGGAGAAGAGAAGACTGAGGGATGATAGCACTCTTCACTTACTTGAAAGGTTGTTACGCAGAGGAGAGCCAGGATCTTTTCTCAATAATCCCAGAGTGCAGGACACTGAATAATGGGCTCAAGTTAGAGGAAGCCAGATTTCGACTGAACACCAGGAAAAACTTCTTCACTGTTAGAGCAATACAACGATGGAACCAATTTCCCAGGGAGGTGATGAGCTCTCCAACACTGGAGGCATTCAAGAGGCAGCTGGACAGTCCCCTATCGGGGATGCTTTGATTTGGATTCCTGCACTGAGCAGGGGGTTGGACTCCCTGGCCTTACAGGCCCATTCCAACATTACTATCTATGAGTCTCAAGGACTAACACATCTATTATGGGATAAGCTTTTGTTGACTGGAGTCCGCTTCATTAGATGAAGGGATATGAAGTGCAGGTACACCTGGGTGGTGGAGAAAGAGAAATGTAAACATTGGGGTCACATGGTAATGAAATACACATACAGTCTGATAAGGTTGATATTTGCAAAATGACGCACAACACCAATTCACAACCACACTAACTTGTGACAGTGATGTCACACCTTGCTGGCCCCTGTGAGACAGGTCTAGATGGGACATTGGCCTGATTCATCAGGGCTCTTCTGACGATCTTCCATCACTACCAATATGCATGGCAGTTTATAAAATAGAAGGAAGACTGGTCTCTGCCCCCAAGGACCTTCCAACCTAAAATCCGGCATGGGCAAGACAACAGAGGACATTCAGAGGGGCGAAGAAGGCGGAGTGAACTGGAGAGCAGGGCAAGGCAGATACATTGTCATTTATAGTAAGGTACCGAGGGCGAAGGGGTTGCATTAAAGGCCTCCTGGAATTGGTGGACTTTGAGGAGGGGTTTGAAGGAAGCAAGTTCCAGGCCTAACAGAGAGCGAGCGAGCGAGCATGCAGGGTTTTTGAGGGAGTAGGAAACCTTCAGGCTGCTGAGGGTGGATAAGTGGGCATCGTAGGCAGGGATGTATCACAGTATAAGAATTGGGAAATAGGAGGGAAACCCACAGAGGATTTTGACAGTAAAGACAGCAAGCTTCTACAGTAGGGGTGGGGGAACCTTTTCTGGCCTGTAGCCCAGATCCTTCTCTCCCTACCCCTGGAGGGCCAAATGTGACAGGTGGATAGGCCACCCACCCTTCAATCGCTTGATGTCATCCTGAAGTCAGGGGACACTGTGCTTTGCAGCATAGGGCTATTTGGAAACCCTATTGCAAACAGCTCCAAGCTGCTCTTTAAACCTCCAGCAGTGCGAGGCTGCTTGCAAAAGGGCCTTCAAAGATCCCCGCAGTTAGCTTTGGCCGACGCAGCTGTTCCCAGCAAGAGAACTGGCACACGCAGCCAATACAGAATCAAACTCTGCCCCTTCACACATCCGCTGACATTGCCCTCATCAAAGTGATGTCAGCTGATTGACAGGTGGGTGTGCTGTCTAAAAAAAATAATGGCATCCTGGGCGGGAGTTTCTCCACCCTTGTTCTACAGGGATTAGAAGTAGATGCAAAGCTGGTGTAGAGATTTAAGGTGGGGTGTTGCGTGGTCAGCACCGTGAGAGACGGGCTGTTGTCAAGTTTGCTGAGAGAACATGAAGCGCTCTCGCTGTGGCCATCTCAATGTATGTGAGTCTAGCCAGTCCTTTCTGAGAACAAGGCCTTTAATATTCCGGCAACAGCATACTTGTTTGATCCCAATTGTGCCCAGCCTTATCCTGGCCAACATTAGCAGAATGTATTTCAGGTGGATCATTTCCTTATTCTCTACATTCAGGCTCCCCCATTCCTTCCTATGAACAGAATTCCCGATGCAGAAGCTCAAATACAGGATAAATTGGCCTAGTGCATGTTAGGCCAGCCCAGTTCATTTAAGCACTAACAGTTTCTGCATTTTAGACTCTGCAGAGGCAGCAGTTTTTCTTTTTAAAATGTATTATTTTTAAATGTAGGTGTTTTGTGTTGTGGAGCCACCACATACTGTAGGCGTGGTTCTTAAAAATAGCAGCATTGCCGTGCTCTCTGTTGTGAGCTGTGCAGGCTGTGTTTAAGAGAGCCCTTATTCCTAGTTCCTTAATGCCACCTTTTCCTGCTGTGTGCCTGAATCACTCTTTATTGCTGTGCTTACAAAGCCGCTGCATTTTTAAGGCAAGGATTTTGGGTGCTTCGTCAACCAAATTCGGTGATGTCCTTTATGTGAGTGCATGTTTACTGTAAAAGATAACTAACTGCTTATTTTCCTTTTCTATCTAAAGCTAAATGTACAGTAGATTGATTTTTTTAAAATAAATAAATCTCAAGCCATTTTTTTGTAGCATTGACAGTTAGAAAATCCGTGCGTTTTCAAGCTTATCTTTATAACAATTAAGGACTCAAAACTTGTTTGCAGAAGGAAAAATTGAGTTTCTCCCTGTCCTGAATTCTGGACCAAATTATACACGAGTTGTGGATTTCACTTACAGTGGGGGTGGGGAACCTGTGGCCTTCCAGATGTTGCTGGACTCCTATCAGCCCCTGAGAGCATTGTCAGTAGTAGTCCTACAGCATCTGAAGGGACACAGATTCCCTGCACCTGATTTAAGGTGCCGAAAGACTCTCTTGTTTTCCTGCAATAGACAAATTTGAGTTGTCTTCGGAAATTGATATTTGATGCCAGCTTGTTGCAACACTGGAAGCATAGCGCAATCCTTGGGATATTCAGTCATAGCTAGGGTTGCTCTGACACATTTGCAAAATGTAGTAGTCATGAGACCATTCTCAGAAAGGGGTGGCAGAGCGAAGCAGCTGGCTCCACTCACAACCTCACACCGCTTTCCACTGCCCCTGATGTCCATGTGTTAGGCGTGGGATATGTGAACCAGTCAGAACCAGCATGGAGGGTTGACATAATTGGGCATCTGCTAAGGGCCAATCAAGGGCCCCACTGATCAGAGCTCCTTGGACTTGCTGCAGTGACACTGGCTGAGCCAAGAAACCTTGTGTGCATGCTTCCCTGTTCAGATGTCTGTGTATTAGAATCAGGAGAAGATACACAACACCAGGAGCGGTGCCACTGATTTAGTCTCATTGACCCCTTTCTATTTGTGGGTTACCTTTCACTTGAGTAACACGAAGCGGGCTATGGAAGATTAGGAATGCAAGCATACTAAATGCTAGGCTGTGTAGAATTCAACTTCGGTTTTGAAAAAGAGCAAATTTCTGCCCCTTTATTTACTTACTGCGTTTATATCCCACCCTTTCTTTGAGGCTTGTGGTAGCATACATGGGCCTCCTTTCACTCCATTTTATCCTCTCAATGACCCTGCAAGATAGGTTAGTCTGAGAGGCAGTGGCAGCATTTGGAGATCACAGTAAACCAACCTGGTGCCCTCCTTACCAGAAAAATAGCTTCTTACCAGAATAAATTATACAAAATATAAATTATGAGGCAGCTGTGCTTTATTTGCAGAACTCGATTTATACAAGGCACAGAATTTGGATTGCCTGGGTGCAGAATTTTTGTTTTTAAAAGCACAGAGCACTGTTGGCTCTGGTTCTGGCATTGCACCACATCTCACACCCCCTCTAAAATATATACATGACTAAAAGGGCCTACGGAACAGGGAAGGGAAGGGGTTGTCATTCAGGGAACAGCAAGTGACTTGGCTTGTGCTATGAAAAACTCAGATGAAACTATCCACATTTTCCTCTTTGAGAGTCGCCAGTGGATCTGCCTGTAATTGGGGGTTTGTTGCAGTGGCCCCAACATTCACATTGGGCTGCATATGCATCATACATTTAAAGCACATGGCTTCCTCCAAAGAACAGTGCCCAGTGTTCTTTGTGCTTTCCTTTGGCTTTGTGTACAGAAGGTCCCCTCTTCAGTCCTTGGGATCTTTTAGTTAAAAAGGATTGGGTGTAGGAGGTGTTGAGAAAGGCTTTCTCTCTGACCATGGAGAGCCACTGTTAAAAGCTAAATAGATAATAGTAGTGTTATTAATTTGTTAATCACCCTCTACAATAATCTCAAGGCAGTGTATAATAAAAACAGCAAAAAAAAGTTAAAAACATAACAGCCAGAAGACATATTTAAAACAAAACAAAGTTGACAATGGCAGAGACTCACTTATCCAGCTGGGAAAACCCAATAGACAGAGGGGCTTGCAGATCTGATCCCTCATCAGAATCTGTCAGTTTCAGTTCTCCCACTTTTTCATTTTTACAAACTTAAATTCTGGTCTCCACATTTCTGCCGTAATTTGTGGTGGTTGTTTCTGATAAAAAAATCTTCATGAAAATTCATCAGTATTTTAGTAAACATTTCTCATAATAAACACATTTTGTATGCACTTTTGCCTGATACACACATTTTTGGAAAGCAATTTCCCCTAATGTTATTTTCACAAATGTTTGCATTTTTATGCATGCTTCCCGCTAGTACGGGCATTTTTGTACATGTTACTTGGCCGAGAACTGCACTGCAATATTCATGGAACTGCACATTTCAAAGGATGGCTGTGTTTTCAGTTCACATATTGTTTCATAAAGTGCATATTTGGCAGATTCACCTTTAAATGTGAACTGAATTGAATTTCTCCTCCATCCATACGCATAAGTGAACTAATTACCCTTTTGATTTGCGAACACTCTGGGAAAGCTATTAGACACCACCTGGCATGTGATCGCAATGTGGTGATGTGTGAACAAACCCCAGCAAAGCGTGAACATCTGCCGCTTGTATTAAAAGAAAGACCTTACGATGTTAACATCATGGATGGGCAGCCTGTTGGACTCTAACTCCCATCAGCCCCAGCTAGCATGGCCTGTGGTCAAGGGTGATGGGAATTGTAGTCCAGCAATCTGGAGATGACCAGGTTGGAGAAGGTTGCTGTAGAGCGACTTAGTCTAAGGCACAGGATCGCCACCCCTGATATTCAAGTTAAAAATCAGCGAAATGTAGAAAATGCAATGCTAGGAGAGCTGGCATTTATCATGCCTTGAAGGAGATTAATTAGAGCCGTCCTTCTGCCACTTCGGGAGCCCTGTCTGCTGGAAGGATGTGTTGCACTTCATTTGTTCGTTGCTGTTCCGTGGAAGTATCGAAGTGTCGTCTCCAAAGCATATTTATGCTAGTGTGGTGGAGATAATCCTTTCCACATTTGCTCGGTGTGTCTGTAAGGGATTCTGGGGCATGTTCAATAGCTCAGCGGTAGAGCTTGTGCTTTGCAGGGAAAAGGTCCCAGGTTGAAATCCCGGCATCTCCAGTTAAAAGGATCCAGTGGAAGGGAGAGGCCTGTGCCTGAGGCCCTGGAGAACCACTGTCAGTCAGAGCAGACAATATTGGATTAGGTGGACAGATAGCTTGACTTGGTATAACGCAGTTTATTGTGTCTGTCATACAACAGGTGCCCAGTATATGCAACAGACTGACCAGTCCTGTGGATAAGGATTGGTGAAACTGGCCATTTTGGTTTTTCTCCGTTTCTCATTTTTCCATTTTAAGTTCAGTTCTTCACATTTCCACATCAATTTGCATTAAAAAAGGAAGTCCCCATGAGAATTCATCTGCAGTTTTCTCCTAGTATACATATTGTATGCAATGTTACGTAATGTACACATTTTTGCAAAGCAATTTCAATAATATAATGCCTTTTAATGTTATTTTCACTTACATCTGCATTGTTGTGCACACATTGCTCTAGTAAATGCATTTGTGGATACATTTCATGGCTGCAAAACTCAGAGAAGTGTGGATTTTGAGGAATGTCTGGGTTTCACTTTGCATATTGTTTTGGAAAGTGCGAATTAGGGAGGTTCACTTTTAAATGGGAACTTGATTGAATTTCTCCCCCTGTTCTCCCTACCTGCCTTTTGCTGCCCTGCAGGGATGTTGCACAGGTGTTGAATCTCTTTTTCATAGAATCATAGAACTGTAGAGTTGGAAGGGGCCTATAAGCCCATCGAGTCCAACCCCCTGCGCAATGCAGGAATCCAAATCAAAGCATTCCCAACAGATGCCTGTCCAGATGCCTCTTGAATGCCTCCAGTGTCGGAGAGCCCACGACCTTTCTAGGTCATTGGTTCCATTGTCGTATGGCTCTAACAGTTAGGAAGGTTTTCCTGATGTCCAGTCGAAATCTGACTTCCTGCAACTTAAGCCCATTATTCCATGTCCTGCACTCAGGGATGATCGATAAGAGATCCTGGTCCTCCTCTGTGTGGCAACCTTTCATGTACTTGAAGAGTGCTGTCATAGCATTTTGTGTGCCCCAAGTGATTCTGGGTGGGTAATGAATTCAGGGGAAATTAAATTGGAGGGTGGTCAGAGTTACTGGGTAGCATATTAATTTGGGGAAACAAATTTATTTATTTATTTCCCACCCTTCCTTCCAGTAGGAGCCCAGGGTTGCAAACAAAAGCACTTAAAACACTTTAAAACATCATAAAAACAAGACTTTAAAATACATTGAAACAAAACATCTTAAAAACATTTTTAAAGGTTTCAAGACATCTTTAAAAAAAAGGTTTAAAACATTGTTTGTTTAAAAAAAGATTTAAAAGCATATTAAAGAACAATTCCAACACAGGCGCGGACTGGGATAAGGTCTCAACTTAAAAGGCTTGTTGAAAGAGGAAGGTCTTCAGTAGGCGCTGAAAAGATAGCAGAGATGGCGCCCATCTAATATTTAAGGGAAGAGAATTCCACAGGGTAGGTGCCGCCACACTAAAGGTCCGTTTCCTATGTTGTGCGGAACGGACCTCCTGATAAGATGGTATCTGCAGGAGCCCCTCACCTGCAGAGCATAGTGATCGACTGGGTATATAAGTGATAAGATGGACTTTCAGGTATCCTGGTCCCAAGCTGTATAGGGCTTTGTACACCAAGACTAGAACCTTGAACTTGGGCTGGTAGCAAATGGGCAGCCATAAATGCATTTAAGATAAGTTTATCTAGAAATGACTGGGGAGAACTGAAGGGAAATTGAAATGATTTGGTGCGGGACCTGTTGGGAAATGAACTGAGGATTAATGAATTGAAGAGGAACTGATTTGTTTCCATCTGGGTTGGGGATATATTGAAGAATTACTGAAGAATTTATCTGGGTGGTTTGAGAAATCAGTTGGCTTGGTTTCTGTCACATTTAATGTCTTAATTTGGATCTGTACATGTATATTATACATATATTTGCATCAGTGCAACTTTCCAGCAAATGTGTGGACGTAGGCCCATTCCCCAAATCTTTTAAGTACCCAGCAATGTCACAACTGTCCTGCATGAATTGAGTGTGTGCCTAGGACGCCTACAACATTCCAGAGTGTATGCATATGAGGAGGATCATTGGTAGTTGCGACCAATCTGTTTGGTCCAGCACTACTGATCTTGACCTTAAGGAGCCTCTGATGAACCGAAGGATCTAATGGTTTCCTAGAACACCATTTGAAAGTCACTAGTTCAAACTAAGGGCTCCTCCACGTGACCTGTTCATTCAGTTTTCATCCTGATTTGCTTGCACAAAGCTTACACAGTGGTTAGACTGATTTTTATTGTGCATTTGTTCTGATTTGTTTATGGGGTGGTTATATGACAACAAGTATTCATCCTGATTTGCTTGTGGGGTGTTTACACATCTTCCTGTTAACCATTTGTTTTCAGTGTATTTTCTCTGTCACTTCCCTAACAACAAAAACCCTTAAAAAAAGGGATTTGCTGCACTAGGGCACTTTAATCCACTTTATTTGGTTTCTCTGATCGGATGGTGGATATATACCCTGTCCTGGATGGGGTTACACTCCCCCTAAAGGAACAGGTGCGTAGTCTGGGAGTCATCTTAGACTCTTCCCTCACACTTGAGGCTCATGTAGCCTCGGTGGCCCGGAATGCGTTCTACCAACTTCGGTTGGTAGCCCAGCTACGTCCCTATCTGAGTAAGGAGGACCTCTCATCAGTGGTACATGCTATGGTAACCTCGCGTCTGGACTACTGCAATGCGCTTTACGTAGGGCTACCTTTGAAGACGATTCGGAAGCTACAGCTAGTGCAAAATGCGGCAGCCAGACTGCTAACAAGAACTAAGCGGTCTGAGCATATAACACCTGTGCTAGCCCATTTGCACTGGCTTCCAATATGCTTCCGGGCCAGATTCAAAGTGTTGGTACTTACCTATAAAGCCTTACACGGCGCGGGACCACGATATCTGTCGGAACGCCTCTCCCGATATGAACCGGCCCGTACACTACGGTCTACTACGAAGGCCCTCCTCCGGGTTCCGACTCATAGGGAAGCCTGGAGAGTGGTGACAAGATCTAGGGCCTTCTCAGTGGTGGCCCCTGAACTATGGAATGGTGTCCCCGAGGAGGTGCGCCTGGCGCCGACACTATCATCTTTTCGGCGCCAGGTTAAAACCTTTCTCTTCTCTGAGGCATTTTAATTCCTGTTAATTGTAAATTATTATATTTTGATTTTAGACTGTACAGTTTTGTGTACAGTTTTGTGTTATTTTTATTGTATTTTTAATGTTCACCGCCCAGAGAGCTGTTGCTAGTCAGGCGGTATATAAGCTTAATTAAATAAAATAAATAATAAATAATTTATTTGCACAAATCTCATTTCCGGTATGTGCTTGAATCTCTCCCTCAGTCTGGAGGCAATCTTGAACTGAGAAAACCACTCATTATCATCCCACAATTCTATTAGCATGATGCTCCCAGAATGCTATACCCAAGATCTCACCTGTCATGACTGTCTCTCCCGGTTTTCTCTACTTCTACTATTAACCTGCTTGGTTAGAATCTCTGCTTCATTTCAAAATAGCAGGTTTGGAGGTCAACAGGGATGTTGTCCAAGCCCAGCCTGGTCTTAGTTGAATGTTCTTAGTTAAATGTTGTTTCAGGCTGACTCTGAATAAACAGAGCAATGCTGCGTAAGGGTAATGGAACAAACTGCATCCCTTCAACCCGGGAATTGTTAGTGCATAGATTAAAGCTTTTGCTGCAAAGCTGTTCGTGAATCTAAGCAGCCCGCAGATATTTCTAAAACGGTAAAGTGGCACAATCCACTAAGAAATTGGGGGGGAACTGTCGCGAAGTGGCAGAGCACATGTTTTGCATGCAGAATCACTGGCATCTCCAGACAGAGCTGGGGAAGACCTTTGTCGGAAACCCAGTGGGGAGGAGAGCCTGGCTGAGAGTCCAGAGTCTGTGAGTTCAAATCCCTGCTCTGGTTTCCTGGGTGTCAAGGGCCAGCTAAAGATCATCCCCACAGTGATTGGCTCGGGGGTTATGTGCCCTTCCACCTGTGCAGCCGTGGGCAAGCTGCAGAGTCCCAAGGAGCCCTGTTGCCCCCCAGCTGGCAGTTGCGGACAAGGAAGGGGCTGGCTTGTGCAGCTGTGGCAAGCTGAGCAGGCCCTAGCCAGCTGGGGAGGACTAGCCTCAAAGGGAGGCAATGGTAAACCACCTCTGAATACCGCTTACCATGAAAACCCTATTCATAGGGTCGCCATAAGTCAGGATCGACTTGAAGGCAGTCCATGTTGTTATGTGCCTTCAAGTCAATTACAACTTATGGCGACCCTATGAATCTGTGACCTCCAAGAGCATCTGTCATGAACCACCCTGTTCATGTTCAGATCTTGTAAGTTCAGGTCTGTGGCTTCCTTTATCAATCCATCTCATAGGGTGTCAGCAATACTGAACTAGATGAACCAGTGATCTAACTTGGTACTAGCCAGCTCCCCGTGTTTAATTGTTGCCCCTGGGGGCATCACCTTGAAAGAAATAGAAGCATATAGCTGATTTCAGTAGAAGTAGGAAGGTTTTTTTTTTAATGGATTGTGGCAAAGGATCTGTAAACTGGAGAAGGAAAGGACAGGCACCAGTACAGAGGGATGGAAGAGAAATTTGACTTTGTTTGTATTTTAATGAGAAAATATCGATTTCATACATCTCAAACCAATATGTGAACGGAACAGAGCCATCCTTTGAAATTTGCACTTCTCTGCATACCGCGATGCAGTTCCCAAATCAAACAATGCATACAAAAATGCATACATTGGAAAAAGTGTGCATACAAATGCATATATTACTGAACATAACATAAAAATGCATTGTGTTAGGAAAATTGTGTGCATATTAGTCAAACTGCATACAAAGGTGTGTTTATTAGATGAAATTTGCATGAAACCACTGCTAAATTCTCATGAGGGTTTAGATTGTGTTTTGTTTTTAGCAAATTGCCGCAGAAGAGTGTAGAACAGAATAAAGATTGGAAAAATGAGAAAGAGAAAGCCCAACTGACAGATTTGTCCAGCCTTACTAGTACAAAAACAAACAGCGGAGAGATTGTGGAGGTTAACTTAAAGTGATATATTGGCTCAGGTGTTTTCAAATCTCGCAACTTGGTTATCCCTTGAGCTGATTAAGGAAGACAGTCTTCCATGCTATCTCAGCCTTTTACTACAGGCTTGGGATCACCATGTGGCACCCTTGGTGAGTAGGGCCTGTCACTGAGGCCTGTTCTAGCCCCCCTTTATTAATCGCCCCCCAATGTTCCAATGAGTGGCTGGGTCTGGAAACCTCCGTTTTAATTTCCCACAATGGTCCCTGACCTACTGCCACTCTAGGGCATTGTGGGAAATTTAAAATAGAGGCTTCTAGCCACCTGGCATTGCCCATTGCTTCCAGGAGGGCACTTTACCTGTAGCATGAGCTCATACCTGGAGTTGGCTCTGCTTTGAAATTATCTATGGACCAAGAGAGGTGTAAGTAAAATGGCTGGGGCAGAGAAGACTCTTTCCGCTTACTTGAAATTAGGACTGAAATTTGATCCCCCCCTCTCTCACTCACTCACTCACTCACACACACACACACACACACACACACACACACACACACACGGGGGGGGGGAGAGAGAGGGAGAGAGAGAGAGAGAGAGAGAGAGAGCACAATCTACTTGCCTTGTCCTGCCTCCAAGTCACCCCCTTCACAATCCCACATTGTATACACCGGATCATAGTCTTCTGCTCAGTGTAGTTTATTTTGGGACAAGCTCCTAATATTTAATTGATGCACATTATTACACTCCCACCCCACCACCATGCCTCTCCAACATGAATTGGGTTCAAAAATCCCATTCAAGATAGCATGGCACAGCTTAGTTATCCTGTAGTGCAGGGATGGGGTACCTGTGCCCCCCCCCAGCTGTTCTTGGACTCTGATGTTCATCAGACCCAGGGCCAAAGGTGAGGAGTCATGGGAGTTGTAGTCCAACAATATCTGCAGAGACAAATGTTCCCCATTCCCTCCGGAGCACAATTTCAACTCAGCCTTGTGAACATGTCGATAAACATTGCGTTTAGTGTAGGTCCATGCCTGGTTGCCTTTAGGTCGCCACAGGCGATTGGGAGAGAGTACTTATTTACATGTCTGCTTTAACAGCATCGTATTCAGCACTAATTAGCTAAATCCCTGCCAGGACTTCCTTCTTTTGGAGTAAAATGAAGCACCAAAAAAAAGGGGGGGGAAGTGGTGTGTTGGGGGGGAAGGAATATATTAAAGCACTCTTTTATTTTTTTGTTTTTCCAGAGAAGCAGGAGGCAGAACATGTTGGGAAACAGGTGGAGTTTATCACAAATGAGATAAAATTGGCACATTAACGCAGAAATAATCAGAGGTGCAAATTAAAGGTCTTAAACAGGAGAGCGGACTTGAGGGGAGGTGTTTGCTGAGATTTGGGGCTTTCACTGCTGTGCGTGATTATGCAATTTCTGTATTATATAGAAGTTTACTAGTTTTTTACTTGTTGAGTCCAGAATATATAACAATTTCTACTTCAGAAGAGCAAAGAAAATGGGTTAAAATGGGTTAAAAATGTCCAAAAACAAGATATTGTTCAGGACATCTTTGGTTTTATGGATCAGGGATGTTGATTGATTGATTGATTGTTTATTCTGAAGTCAACAGACCTTTAAGCCAATGAATAACATATATACATGGATGCGAACATAAAATATTAAAATATTAAAATACAATATATCAAGGAATATAAAACTTACTTGTATATAGTGTAAGGATGACAATAACAATACAATAACAATACAATAACGGAACTAGGTTAGTCTGTTTGTCTCTATAGGCCCAATTCCAGAATATCTATACACCATGGGATAAAATTTAGGTTAAAATTAAATTGTTTATCAAATAGAGTTGCGGGGCCAAGTTCATATTTGGTCCTCTGTATTAAAGACAGCCTAATTTCTTCCTTTGCTGAATGGCCAAGTTTATAAATTTGGCCACAGTTAGGGTGATGTTTTCATTGTAACCCTGTAAAAGGGTTATTAATAATGTGTCATTGGATCGTCCAGGGTATTTTGACAGAATTGGGCGGAGAAGATCTTTTCTGATTTTGTTATATAGTTTACAGGAAAATAAAACATGAGAAATAGTCTCAATTTCTGAGTCATTACAAAGACAGTACCTATTCATACTCAGAATTTTTTTAAACCTGCCAGACAAAAAATTGGATGGTAGCACATTAAAACGGGCTAATGTGAAAGCCCGTCTATATTTGGGGACCGTTAACCAATATTGGTATTTCATCGATCAGGGATGTTGTGAAACTAGAAATCTATTCTGTCCTTTGGATAAGCTGTGTTTCTAAATCACGTGTGTGGCTTCCTGTGCAACATGGTATGTTCCTGTCCTGAGAATGGAAGATTACAGTGTTGTTGGACTCCAACTTCCATCAGCCTCAACCAACATGGCTACTGGTCAGGAACGATGGGAACTGTAATCTAACAACATCTGGAGGGCTCCAGATTGGCTACCCTTCTTATAGTGGAAGAAAGAACCTATACATTGGTTTAAAGCCAGTTAGGTGCAAATGTGGCTAGTGATGACTTAATATTGGTCAGCTTAATATTATTGCATTCTATTTAAAAAAACACAGCCCTGTTTTTGGAGACAGTCAGGAAAGTTAATTAATCTTCTACTATATATTTTGGAAAGTTGTGTGTCTCTCAGTTCCTATGCATTTGGATGCCTCTTAAGATATCGGGAATGAATTTTGCATGATGGCTTCTGAGATGAAGGAGCAGGTTTTTGCCTATGTCTTGGATACATTTGAACACCATTTTGAATCAAGATGGCAGGTTGGTGAGAATGGGAGTCATAGGAACATAGGGAGTTGCCTTACTCTGAGTCAGGCCATTCGTTCATCTAGTTCAATAGTGCCTGCACTGACTAGCAGCGGCTCTGCAGGACTTCAGACAGGGATCTGTCCCAACCCTACCTGGACACTCTTGGGGATTGAACCTGGAATCTTCTGCACAGGGCCGATTCTAAAGGGCGGCCAGGTGGGGCACTGGCCTGAGGGCCCCTGGAGCTACAGGGGGCCCTCCGCTCTCCTTCCGCGATTTGCGGAAGCATCCGCAGACCGCCATCCCCCCACTATCCACCCGCTTTACCTACCTTTCCGTTGTTTTCTGCGGTGCTCAGATTTGCCATCAATTAAGATGGCGGATGAGGTTTCCTTAAGGGGCTGAAGCCTCTGACGCCATCTTGGCTGATGGCACACATGCGTGCTACACGTGCCCGTTGCTGCCAACAACAAAGATGGCGGCAGAGGCTTCAGCCCCTTAGGGAAACCTTGGCTGCCATCTTGATTGATGGCAAACCTGCGCGCGCCGCAAAAAACAACGGAAAGGTAGGTGAAGCAGGGGGATGGCGGGTGGTGCGGAAGCTCCTGTCTTGCAGTCCGCGGATGCTTAAGTTCCATGGATTGCGGAGGGGGAGTGGAGGGGCCCAGGGCAGGCTGGTACCCAAGGGCCCCGGCATGCCTGGGGCCGGCCCTGCTTCTGCACACAACGCAGGTGCTCTGCTACTGAGTTACGGCCTTTCCCCAAACACCATCTGGAGGGTCACTAGTTCCCCATTTAAGTTTATAGAAGAGAGTGGGGAGATCTATCAGATCTATGCATGAGATCAGAAACTTGGAAGCAAGAGTTTGAGTTTAGACATGTATGCAAGTATTGAGCTCTGCTTGGTACTACCAACCAAGCACTGAAGGTAAGTAACCTTGTATTGTGCTATTTTCATGTGTTGCTGCTCTGTAATGTCATAAGAGTTATGTCTACAAAGTGGATCAGCTTTGCTCCCTCCTCTTTTTTTTTTTTTTTTTTTTACAAAAATGGTTTGTGACTCGCTTCCTTGAAAAGGAAACCAGGAAGAGGTACTATTCCCCCATTGGCTCATTTCTCTTTGAGGGTATCTAGATGTTACCAACAAACAACTTATGCTGTAAGGCCGGATTCAAGGTTCTTGCTGCAGAAATGTGGAGAAATGAATTTAAGATTGGAAAAATGAGAAATGTAGAGAATTGAAATTGACAGATGTTTCCATGCCTACTGCATACACACCATCCAAGGATTCTTTGGGGGAAATCATATGCTTTAAATGTATGGTGTGTCCAAAGCCACAGTCCCCCCTGTGTTTATGGCCTTCATGTTAATACCTTTCTGGAAAAATGTCACATAAAACAATGGAAATGTTAGGGTTTGGCATTTTAAAAAAAAAATGTATCGGGCAAAATTATCTGGTGGATTCTTTTTTAAAATTGGACTTGCCTGGAGCAGAACATGCTGCATTGGATACCTCTCATGTATCAGTCAGTTTTCATGCTGCTGGTTTCAAATCCAGTTGCAAGGTGTCCCCTTAGACCAGTTCATATACATTCCACAGAATCAGATGGAAGGCCTGGCTGGCACTGAGTAGATGCAGCCCTTCTCCTTGCTTGGGGTGAGTCAGGGGACTGAACCCACATGTGAACCTGCTCTTTATGCAGGCTTGTAAATGCCTATGTGCCTGATCGCCTGTGGCTCATAAGAGGTCATCCCTAGGTGACCAGTCAGAGAAGCTTCACAAAAGTTAATCATTTGTGGTCTGAGAGAATAAACCGTAGATATAGTTGAATAGACAGTAAGTCTTCTGGACTAGTAACCTTGGTGGGCTTATTTGCGTGGCTGCCTTAGTTGCCACCATTTGGTATCATCATTATTGGTTTAATTCTATACCACTTTGGGTTGTCAGTGGCAGTACATGCACAGGAAAGGTAATGACCATGTGTGTGTGTTAGGGATGGGATCCGTTGGCTGGTGCCGGTTTGAAAGCACCGGTATCAATTCGAGTTCGTTCTTTGTCCAGAAGCTGCTGCTTTCATCGATCTGGTTTATTTTCCCCCTTGGAAAAAATACTGATATTTATATCTGTGTTGAGAAAGGAAAACTGATAAATTGAAGGAAATATTATGAAAATATTGATATTAATATCAGTATTTTAGAAGTGTTTTTTTTTAAATCAGTTTTCAAAAATAGCTGCAGAAAATCAATACATAAAAATCCAATCTGCGGTGATAAATGAATTAATGGAAAATTTGGTACTGCCCTCTGCTGTCCCTTAACTCACCCCACCATTAAATTTCCATGAGTTAGAGAGATGACAATGACTCGCAGCTTGAAGCAAGCCGAAACCGCCAAGGTGCTCCTTTTGCCTCTTACTGTCACGTATTGAATTCCCAGCATTCCAGGGGGGTCTCTGAAGAGCCTCTTGCATGATATAGAGCCCGAAAACCTTCCTGATGGCCTCCCGCCTGTTCCCACAGAAGTGATGGTCGTGGTGTGTAATGCTAGAAAACCAGTGCTTTGCTGCCTGCTCCTGATTTCCCATGGGCTTTCTCATTAAGCCCATGTTGTTTTTGGCTTCCCTCTAGGATATTGATGTTCCGGGTCTGGTGCTGACATCCTACATCATAGATTCTTGCCTTGAGTTCCTCCAATGCACTGGACGGCATTGGGTAATTATCTTGTGCACCCAAGGTAAGTTCTGGTGTTTTATCTCAAGAGAGAGATTGCAAGTAGAAGATGTTGATTCTCTGCTATCTGATTTTTTGTTTCCCTCTCCCTGCAAATTCTAACAATGCTGTATTTGTGGCTGTATATATGTTGTGCTATAAGGTTTATGTCTTCCCTTCTTTTCTTTTTTTACATTCTTCATCCAGGCAATTAAAATTCTGCCACAGGGAAATAGGAACTTTGTGACTATATTAATCATACAAGGAAAGCAAAATGTACATAATTCCTCCTGTGTCATTTGTTCTGTTTTTGCTGGTTGCAGCGCAGTCCAAGTTGTGACAAAGACCTTTTGTGGATCTGTCCTGTGACCACTGGAAATACCAATCAGCTACCTTTCTGGTGTTTGAGACCCCAGTAGGCATTGCTCAACTAAGGTCATATTTTCAGCCATAAGGGCTAAAAACATGCTTTCAGGCAACGGGACTGTTCTAGGACCACATTCTGCTTAATTTATTTGTAAAAGTATTTATATACCGCCTTCTTGCAAAACATCTGGGCGGTATACAGCAACATATAAAAGCATGTAAAAGCAATACAAAACAATAATTTAAATGACTGGCTATTTTTTTAAAAAAAAACATTTTAAACAGTTGACGCAAAAAAAGTATTCAAGAGATGCCTGAAAGTCAAAAGCGAGGATGCCTGCTGAATCTCTGCTAGAAGGGTGTTCCACATGGGATTGATGACACTAAATGTCCAATTTCTGGTCTAGGGCAGTCGGGCCTCTGTAACGCGGGGGGCAACTTAACAGCTTTCATCCAGATGATCACAGTGACTGGGCTGGAATATAAGGGCTCAGGAGGTTCTTAAGGTATATTTGCAGAATCTCAGCATGTATAAAACAATATCCTGCTGTGCATAGTGCATAAAAAGGTGGAATTATGCAACCTATATAAATCATGAAAATCTGCACATGTTTTCCCTGCCTCTATTAGTTGTGCCAAGGGACAAAGATCTATACAATGCATAAATATTATATTTTTAGCACCCACCCTATTTTGTGATTCTGGTTGTTTTTAACACTGTATTTTAAGGATGTTATAACCCACCCTGGGACCTCCAGGTGAAGGGTGGGCAATAAATGCTGCTGCTGCTGCTGCTCCTCCTCCTAATAATAATAATAATAGTAGTAGCAGTAGTAGTAATGAATAATAATTCCCTTTATGCAGGAATTCCTGTTCATCCACCTGCCCATCCCCACCCATCTGGGGTTTCTGAGGTTTCACTGGGAGTTGGAAGACACCTGCTGACAGTGGTAGGGCAACTGCAACACTCAAGGAGTGACTTAGGCAGTTCAAGGTCCATATCCTTTGCTATATATTGGAATGACCTCGAGAAAGATTAAGCTCAGGTTAGGAGAGCAGAAGAGCTGCCTCGGGACCAAAAAGTTGCATGCACCGTTGGTGAAACTTTTTTTTAGAGCAGAAACATTATATTAAATCCTTAAAATTTTGGTGCATTGAGAAGGTATAAAGTTCGGGAAAACAAGTATGTACACAGTTAAAAAGGGAGGAGGTCAGGTGGATCTATAGACAAAATACAATAACACCAAAAGGACTTAATGAGGACACTGAATGGTTGTCTGTCATGTAGGAATTTGTAGCTGTAGCCACATTTCTTTATATTGTGGATAGTACCCTGTATTTAGATATGTATGTATGGAGGGTAAGGCTTTACAGAATGCATAGAAAGGAGTTAGGAACTGGTGAAGAGTGCAAGATCAGGTGTATTTAAGAGACATTGTCTGGCTATACAATTGCAGATTCCTTTACATGAATTCATAGGAACCATTTATGACCATTGGGTCCTAGAATTTCATATTGGTAGGTTTTTTACATGCATATGTATATGTGTGTGTGTTGTAGGGATGTGCTAGAATTCCAACCAATTTGGATTTTGTACCAAATTTTCCATTAATTTGCTTATTCAGTATTGTGGATTGGATTTTTATGTAGTGATTTTCTGTGGCTATTTGGGGGTACAGATTTTTTAAAAAACATCTAAAATATTGTTATGAACATCAATATTTCTATGGATATTTCCTTTAATCTATTGACATTTCCTTTCAAAATATTGATATTTAAAAATATTTTTTCTAAGGGGAAAAAAACGGATAGGTAACAACCCGACTTGCAGAAAAAGTCAAATGAATCCCAGCTTGTTAGGTTGATGGAGTGCTTTCGAACTGGCACCATCTCATCCCTAATATGGATACATTTTTTGAGAAATGGTTATGTTTTACATATTGTTTCCAACTGTTAGGTGCAAGATTTGGTCATCTGTGCCAACTGAAGTTATTGGCTTTTGATTTTAAAACAACTGAGTGTGAAAATTCAATTTTATTAGGTAAGCAGATTATTTTTAGTTTAAGTAAGTAGAAAATTTGTCATTTTTTTCTTTTTTCTTTTTATATGTAATTCTTTTAGAGAAAATATTTTCAGTTTTGGATAGGATGAACTTGTGTATAAAGGATGCCATATAACAAAACAGGCCACTGAAGAAAGCCAATGAGCTGAAATACGTCTGCCATTTTCAGTTATTCAGAGATCCGGACTACAACACGTTAAGAACATTTTATGGTGGCATTTTAGCTATATAAGGAACAAGACTGAAGAATTATAATAACATCTTATGCGAAGTACAGAGGATTCCTTTCTAGGTGGATTTTTACAAGGTTTTTCACATGTTGTGGTTATATTTATTTATTTATTTATTAGATTTATATCCTGTCCTTTCTCCCAGTAGGAGCCCAGGGCGGTTAGTGATATGGTTATGTGGTTAGTTTATGGATTTATCTATATAAAGATATAAATGTATATCCATATATATATGGTTAGTTTATGGATTTATCTATTTCAGTGATTGCTCTACATTTTCCTGGATTTTTGTATTCTTGTTTGCTCTTGTCTTTTTAGGTAGAACTCCATTTTATTATTAGGTAGAACCCCATTTTTATGTGATAAATGTTAACATGTTTATAGGGAATTTTAGATATTTGATGATGTGTGTATGTATAGATTTTATTATATAATTTATTTAAGTTTGTTACCCTGAACTTTTTAGTTTCATGTTACTGGTAGGCCAACACCAATATTCAGCAACACCTTCTAAGCAAGGGGTATGAGGAAGGAAATTGTTTAGTTCAGTGGTTCCTAAACTTTATGAGTACGCAGAGCTTGGGAGATTACTTTTAAAAAGGAACAAATTACAATTACTGGTACGTGGCCACAGAAAGGAATAAATTACCATTACAGTTGTTCTGAAAGGAATTGATTACTTTACCGTTACTCAGAAGTAATCCCTACAATTAAAGATTTTGCTTTTTAAAAAACAACAACTAGAGTGCCTTGAAGGTGCTAGCCTTGGCTGCTGCACACCTAAGTAGCCTAAAACAACATTAAAAATAAACACACACACAGAGGGTAGTAGAATAAGTTTTGTTATCCATAAGATAGGAATGGTTGTCTCTCTGCTGGTAAGGGAGGCGATGAGGGAAGCAGAGGCCACCACTCAGAGCTTTGCACGTCAGACCAAGTGCAACCCCCCCTTTCATGCACATTCTCTCAGTCAGCAAGCATCGTCTCTCTTGTTTAACCACCTCCCAGATCCTGCCCTGCCACCAACTAAGGCACATCTGCCTAAGCAACCATTTTCCCCTGGTGTGCAAAATAGTTAAAACACTGCAAATGCAGCAAAGTAGCCAGGGAGGGTGGCAGAGGCTGCTGTACATGCCAAGTGCAAACACAGTATTTATTAAACTCGCACATGTGATCGTCTGTTGCCTCCACAGTTCTTCATCTCCATTCCACAGCTGCCTCCTCCTTTATCCACGTCCTTGTCCTCTGGCGTCCTTCCCCCTCCACTCCATTCTTCTTCACGACCATCCATTTTTGAAACATTTTTTTCTGTCTGCTCTCCACCTCCTCCCTTGTTGCCTCCTAAAACACCCACAAAGCATGAGGGAAAAGCGACACTGCGCAGAAGCCCAGTTTGAGGCACATGATTTTCATCCACAAATCAGAGGAGCAGAAGACTCCCCCTCTTCCCCCCCCCAGGAATACCCAAAAGTAATCCTGGAAACATTACAGTTACACCTCAAAAGTAATAACATTACTCCTATTACAATCAAAATGTAAAGACTTACCCACTTGTTCCTCAAAAGAGTAATAAATTACAAGTAATTCATTTTCCTAACTAATTACTTCCAAGCTCTGTGAATACAGGACCCCCTTTGTAACCTCAAAAAATTTCACAGCCCCTGCATGCTAATTGTTGTAATTTTAGTCTCTGTTAATTGAACAAATACATAATGAAGTGTTAAATAATGTCATTTTTTATTTGTCACAAAAACAAATATGATGATGATGATATTTACTACCTGCCCTTCACCAGAAGGTCAAAGGGCAAGTTACAACAATATAAATAACTTTTAACAAATTTTGAATGAAATGGAAGGAAGGAGATAAAAGTAAACCAGCCAGAGTGGTGAACAGAGTCTGGTTGATGCCAGGGCATTTGGACTCTGGTTTTAAGTATACAACGATGCCTTCTCTTCAGCCTTCAGCTCAGGAAGCTCTGTATGACAATAATAATATGTCTAACAGACAGAATTTCAACAGGTGAAGCTTTCCACATAATTGTATTTCCATATTAGAAAAGGCTTAATTTAATTTCTGTTTAGTTTCTACCTGCCACACAGCTGTTAAAGGCACAAGAGCCCTGCTCTCCTGCAATGCAAAGAACTCAAGTTAAGAGTAAAAATAACAAAATTTGGACAACTTAGCATATTTTAAAAATTTAAAAATATATTTCAAATGAACATATACAACTGTATAAAAACACACTGAAAGCCTTGATAAACAGCAACAGAAATACACTGAGCAGGTGCAATTTCACATTTTTAAAACTTTACCCATCCTTTTTTTGCTCACAGACTGCCTTCGGTCAGGCACTAATTCTCAGCCTAACTTACCTCATATGGCTGTTGCTCCATTGAATTCTATTGGATTTACTTCTGAGTAGACCTGGTTAGGATTGCAGCCCAAGGCTGAGCTCTGTGTGGCAAGAACTGACTATGCCAGCTGGAAGGAAGGAAGAGGAGGCGGAAGCGGCTGCATGCACATGCAGTGCAGGATCACAAGTTGGTGGTGCACAGACTAGCCATTAATTTTTTTTCAAATTAATAAATAATCCTTCTCTTTGTGACCCCCCTGGGATGATTTTGTAACCCCCAGGCTGGAGACCACTGATTTAATCTGCTTTCCGAGTGGTTGACACTCCCAAACTTGCTTGTGGATTGGAACACAATAAATACGTATTTTACGTAAAAGATGTTAGCATTTGGAGCTGAATGCTTGTCAGAAGCTGAACTATAGTAGGATCCTTGCTGATTGACTACAAAATATTTATTACAGGAAATACATACTGGATAGGAAAGATCCTCATTCTAGCTCACTAAAGTTGCCGACGCAAAGAGCCATGCTTGCTCTCTGCAGGAGAGAGAGAGAGAGAGAGGCAAAGGAAAGATGCCTCCTGTCTCAAGGTGGGACAAAGAAGAGGGGAGGGAAGAGCAGGAAATGAGGGCCACAGCTGCTAAGAATAGCAAATCTAGAACCTGAAGGAAAGTCAGCACAGGCTAGGTCAGAAAGGCATGCTAGGAAGCACAGAGGTTCCACCCCTTCCCCATGCAAACTCCCAGCAGCCTGAGTTGTATCCCAACACTTCCAGCAAAAGATGTGTTCAGAATGTGTGTGTCGTGGACAAACACATTAAAATGTAAAATGTGCACTTTTCAAAAGTGTGTATTTATGTTAAAAATGTGTACAACTTAAATGTGGACTTTTCATGTGTGTTTTCAAAAAAGGGTGCAAAACAGGATGGAATAGACATGTGATTGAGGGCCTGCCTGTTGTGACCCCCACTGGGTGAGAGTGGACGGGTGGGGGCAAGACAGAGGATGAGGGTGCTGACTTGGTTGTATCACGGGGGGGGAGACTGGCAGTGGAACGGACTTAGAGGGCACCCTGACCCCTGTCTTGGACTCCACAGCCCCTGCAGCTCCAGGCCCCCTGCAGGAGCTCAGTCAAACCTGTAAGACGCTTCCCATCCAGGAACACCTCCACCTCCCCGCCTGACCTGACAGGTAGCAGCCCCCTACATCGGAGGGGGAAGATGAAAGACTGGCCGAGGCTCCACCTTCACCCCCCTCTCGGAGACGAAGCAGGAATTTCAACAGACTTATTTGAGGAGGAGCCTTCATTTGTGCGTGCGCTCCCAACCCACTTAAGCAGACTCAGGTGGGGAACCCAGTTGCTGAGTCAACATCTGTAGTTGTGAAGTCATGCTTCAGCTAGAGCTAGAGAGATACTAAGTTCCTAGAAAGAGTAATTAGTTTCATGAGGTGCTCTGCATTGCAACTGTCTTTTACTTTAATAAAAAGAGAAAACGCCACTGTTGAATCTGAGTCTCTCAACTTCAGGCAGGACTCTACCAGACTAAAATGGGGTAGAATTAGCTGCTCAGTCCCTCCTTCCTTCTGAGGTCCAGCATTCATGCATTCCCAGAGAGACTTTGGATCCACTTCTCTGTGGTCCATTCTTGTAACAACCACCCTTAGGGTAGATGGCTGGGGCAATCCTTTGCCCCCTCAATGTTGCCCCTCCCCTGGAAGCCAACAACACTGATGGGGAAGGACACTGTCTGTTTGGCTGAACCTCTCTACAAATGGCTTCAGACCACAACACTGTGGAACTTGGTCTTCAGGGAAGTGGTTCTTTCAGCTGCTCCAAGCACATGAGATGTGGGCCTAAATATATCTTCTGAAGAAGGTTAGTTTGGGGTTGTTTCCTGGTCTGCTCTTAGCTCGGTAAGTTGTTCAGGCACATCATAGCTATAAGGGAGGAGGAAAGAGTGGGTGGGTGATACGGTATGGGCTCCCAGCCACAATGTCAACTGACTGCTTGCTTCCTGTTATCAACAGAAGTCTCCAACCAACTTTGCTAGTTTGCGAGTTATTCTTTTGCCTTTAATCTGAGATTCGCTTCTGTCTTGGGAAACGGACTCCTGGAATGCCTTTCATGCTCGTCGTGGGTTGTAGATAAGAGAAACTGAATGCGCTATAGATGTGGTTCACAACTAAGAATTTTTAAAAGGAGTCAAATTTAAAAACAGTTTGCTCAGTTTGAGAAAAAACCAAGAAGTAGATTCTCAAAGGATCTGTTGTCTGCTTCTAAACCTTGAAGTCCCATTTTGCAATCAAATTTGTATGCGGTGAGAGGTTCTGCTGATTTTGCAGAAGGAAGTTACAACAGTGCATAATTGACTGATAGAAGTCACTGCCCAAAGGCATGATGATAGCCTCTGGCTTTAAAAGAGGGTTAGGTCAATTTGTGTTATAATTTTTACACTGCATGTTCTGTTGGCAAAATGTTTTAAATTGCATTTTGTTCAGGTATGTACTTGTAAGTACACTTACAGTACCACTGTTGCTGTTGCATAGATGGGACATTCACCTGAGGCCACCCAGTGAGTTTGTGGTACATGCGAGATCCAACAGCAGTTCTCTTGCAAGAGTTTATTCTGTTTGCTTCATTCATCTGACATGAAACATCTGTTTTGTATGAGACAGAGATATGGTGGAACTGAATGCATGCAGCATGCTTGCTTCCCAGCTTTTTTGCATCTTTATTGAATCCAGAATTATGCTTAGTCCAAGTTCATTGTTCCGTTAACTACCTCTCATTACATTTTCACTCTATTTTTATTTATTTATTTATTTGGCTCATAATGGGTTTACAGGAACTAAATAGTATCACCATCCATCTCTGGCTTTTCTGATACAAAGATGGCCGTATTTCTGCTCTTCTCTAGCTAGGAACCTGTGTGTTTTGCTTAAGGAATAAGACAGATCTGGGTTATGGCTAGGCTTTGTTTTCAAAAAATGGAGAGTAGCCATTGCTCATTTCCCCCAGAATCCTAAGTGTGTAACCTGATACCTATAACACCTACCAGAGATGTATTCAGCCCGCAGTCTCCATCTTGGAACAGATTTTATGGGTTGTACCCAGTGTAAGTTCTACTCAGAGTAGACCCATTGAAATGAATGCATGTAAATAGCATAGGTCAATTACTTGCAATGGGCCACCTGTCCACTAGTGCAAGAGCAAGTTTTAATCATGTGCAGCAGAGGAATCCAACAAAACATTTGTGCCAGCGGGAACCCATGCAACAGGTTGTGCAATCTATTGTGCTACAAAGTTACCAGCAACTTGCTTATGTATTGTCTTGCATAACAACGCTCCGCTAGTGCAAAACATTTTGCCAGTGGAACAAATATACTGTGAAGTGAACTTAGCGCTACGTTGGATATACAACCCAACTGGTCTGCTCTGCACCCAGCTGATACCACCTTCTGTCGTTATGGCTACAGTATCCAGCCTAATTTTTGTACCTTTTTGTGCTTTACTGACCCCCGCCCCTTTCCTCCGCCGCTTTGTGTAACATTATTTATTTATTTCATTTATGCCCTGCCTTTCTTTTCTTGATAGAATCCCAAGGCAGCTTACATATGGTTCCCAGGCAATCTCCCACCCAGGCACTGCCCACACCTGACCCTGCTTAGCTACAGCGGGGTGTTGACCTCATGTGCCTTCAGACCATAGCCTGGGACAATCTTGCCTGATGAAGAGTTCTGGAGAATATGAAAGCGTGACACTATTTCTGGCATTTTGGTTGGTCCTCATTAGAGATGGGGGAGACATTGGATTCAGTTTGCAAACTTACCTACATCACCCTTTCCGAAACAAAGTGTGAACTGAAACACACCCATTATTCAAAATCCACATATCTCCAAATTTTGCAATGCAGTTCTCCAGCCAACTAATGTGTACAAAAATGCACATTCTAAGATAAAATGTATTAAATTGGACAAAAAAGTGTATATAGGTAGAACTGCATAAAATGTGTGGATGAGGAGAAATTCACACTAAAATGCTGATAACTTTTCATGTATCAGGTTTTTTTTAAAAAAAATGCAGATGTGGAGAAAAAAATGTACGTGTACTGCCTTCAAGTCGATTCCTGACTTATGGCGACCCTATGAAGAGGGTTTTCATGAGGCTGAGAGGCAGTGACTGGCCCAAGGTCACCCAGTGAGCTTCATGGCTATGTGGGGATTCGAACCCTGGTCTCCCAGGTCGTAGTCCAACATCTTAGAATCATAGAATAGTAGAGCTGAAAGAGGCCTATAAGGCCATCAAGTCCAACCGCCTGCGCAATGCAGGAATCCAAATCAAAGCATTCCCGACAGAATAGAGTAGAATTTAACCACTGAGCTTAACATTAGAAAAAAAGAGAATCTGAGAGAAACCAGAATAGTCAGATTTTCCCATTCCTGGCCCTAATAAAGATCTTGCCTAGCTGTGGAATAGGATAGTGTCCTACATGCATATTTGGCGAAGTGCACCTTTCTTGTCCTCTTTTTTTTAAACTTCTCTGTGTATATAACATTTCATTGGGAAAGCCATCGCCAGATTGCCCATTAACTGCATCTGGCAAGAGACTAATTGGCTGCTGCCTGTCAGGCTTCTTTGTGGCCCACAATTTGATCCTGTTGGTCTGGAAAGCTGATTCTGTTTCTAAGCAAAAGTGTCATCCTGCTCCTTGTGACTGACCGACTGATTGGGTTTTGTGATTTGATAGTTCATAACAACATACTGCTAGGTTTGTAAATGGCTACATGCCTGGTTGCCTGTGGCAAACAGGAATCTTCTTCAGATAACGAGGCAAAAACGTTTTTGCCAAATGAGAGGGAATTGATTCTTTTTGTTCCAGGCTGTCAACAGGTGACTAAATGTTTATGAACTATTATCTTAATGTGGATTTAAACGCAAGTGAAGGTCCTAGGTGTACAGTACTTTTTTTATTTTGAAGTCACTCTCTTTTTGTTTTTAGAAAGACATTTATTTAGAAATAAATGGGAGTTGTAGTTCAGCAAAATCTGGAGGGCCAAAGGTTCCCAGCACCTGAACTTGATTCCTGTCTGTTTTAGACCACACACTTGGCCTACTTGGGCTGCCAGGACTTCCCCAGGTCCTGGAGTAAAGAGGTTTTGTAGTTTGTTGAAACAATGGAAAAAATGTCATAACTGGATTTATCAGAGGTGAAATGGGTTGTACAAACATACCAAAAGCAATGATCTGTTTTTTTCAAATCAACTAAAGCTCTTTAAAAAAAACTACTGACACTCTAGCATTTGAAGTCTGATTATTTGTTTATTTTGTTGCATTTATTAAATTTATATCCTGCCCCTCCTGCTAGAAGGAGCCCAGGGCAGGCTACAATAGTTTAAAATTCAGCGTTAAAACAAATTACAGTCACAGGAATAGAGCAGGTCCTGAAAACGCACATCTCAGGTGTCGAAGGCCAGGGTGAAGAGGTGCACCTTCAGCATTCGTGTATGGTGACCGTGCCAACCGCACCTCTGTGGGAAGAGAATTCTACAACTTAGGGGTTGCCACACAGAATGCCCTCTCCCAGGCCACCCACCCCCAAACCTCTGAGGGTGGTGAAACTATCAAGAGGGCCCCTTCTGTTGATCTTAACACCCAATAAGATCTGTAGGGAAGGAGGCAGTCTTTAGGAAGATTCAGGAGCTGACCTGAAAAGGGCTTTTTAAAAAACAAACTCCAAGGGCATCCTCAAATCCTGTAGTTGGAGCATTATGTAACTGGATCAACAAAGGGCCCTGGAATCTGACGTCACTACAGTTCTCTTCGGTTCCCACTCTCAGCGATGTGTAAAATATCACGGCCTCCGGATGCATGAGCACGTTCTCTTCTGCTATCCCTGATCCAGCAGGAAAACTTGGACAGCTCCTTCCCTTGGGGTTTCCTATGTTGTAAATAAAGTCTTGGCTGATTTGCACGTCCTGCTGCTGTTGTGTTGTGGCGTCTCCAAGAAGGGGAAAAAATGTAAACAAAACAGTTTTGGGTTGTTGTGGGGGGGGAAATGTATCTCAATCTTACAGAAAAGTAGTGTTGGGATGGTTTTATCCTTTTAGGCCTTTTTCTTACAGGGTCACAAAGTTTGTGAGGTGTGTTTAAAATAAAATAACCCTTTGAATTTCAAAAGTGCTTTGTGACAGCTTTGCGAACAAGCCTGCCTGCAACAGGCTAACATAAGTTGTTTGTGTTGCTTCAGTTGCCTGAATATGAAAAAGAATTAAGTATTCTGTTATTTAACTGTTGTACGTTGCCTCGAGCATATACCTCTTATATTGATCTCTCTGCTGGTTGATAATCTGGATCAGAGCAATGGCCCTATAATCCGGAGGATTGGAGACGGGCAAACGTCATCCCGCTCTTTAAAAAGGGTAAAAAAGAAGATCCGGGGAATTACAAGCCAGTCAGTCTGACTTCAATACCGGGAAAGATATTAGAACAGATAATAAAAGAGTCCATTGGCAACTATCTAGATGACAATGCTGTGATTAGTAGGAGCCAGCATGGGTTTGTCAAGAAAAAATCCTGTCAAACTAATCTCATCTCTTTTTTTGATCGGGTCACTAGCTTAGTAGATGGTGGAAATGCTGTAGATGTCATCTATCTAGATTTCAGCAAAGCGTTTGACAAAGTCCCCCACGACCTTTGGATTAGCAAACTGGTCAAATGCGGACTAGATGGAAATACTGTCAGGTGGATTCACAACTGGTTGGAAAACTGTACTCAAAGAGTGGTCGTCGGTGGCTCTGCTTCAGAGTGGAAGGAGGTTTCGAGTGGAGTGCCACAGGGCTCTGTCCTGGGGCCGATACTCTTCAACATTTTTATCAATGACTTAGATGACGGGGTGGAGGGAAGCCTTATGAAGTTAGCGGATGATACGAAACTGGGAGGGATAGCTAACACAATGGAAGACAGGAATAAAATCCAAAGGGACCTGGATAGACTAGGAAATTAGGCTGAAATTAATAAAATGAAATTCAATAAAGACAAATGCAAGATTCTGCATTTAGGCCACAAAAACAAAATGCACGGGTACAGGATGGGAAATACCCGGCTTAGCAGTAGTGCGTGTGAGAAGGACCTTGGAATTGTAGTGGATTGCAAGTTGAACATGACCCAGCAGTGTGATGCTGTGGCAAAAAAGGCAAACACAGTTTTGGGCTGCATAAACAGAGCTATAGTTTCCAGGTCGAGGGAAGTAATAGTCCCACTATATTCTGCATTAGTCAGGCCTCATCTGGAATATTGCGTTCAGTTCTGGGCGCCTCATTTTAAGAAAGATATAGACAAGTTAGAGCGGGTTCAGAAGAGGGCGATGAGGATGATAGCCGGTATGGAGAAGAAGTCTTATGAGGAAAGGTTGAAGGAACTTGGCATGTTCAGTCTGGTGAAGAGAAGGCTGAGGGGTGACATGATTGCACTCTTTAAGTACCTGAAGGGCTGTCACATAGAGGAGGGTACAGATTTGTTCTCTGCTGCCCCAGAGGGTAGGACTAGGTCTAATGGTTTTAAGTTGCAGGAGCGTAGATTCAGATTGGACATTAGAAGGAACTTCTTGACAGTAAGGGCAGTTTGGCAATGGAACCGACTGCCTAGGGAGGTGGTGGGATCCCCTTCGCTGGATGTCTTCAAGCAGAGTCTGGACAGCTATCTGCAGGAGATGCTCTAGCTGTGGATTTCCTGCTATGAGCAGGGGGTTGGACTCGATGGCCTACAAGGCCCCTTCCAACTCTATGATTCTATGAACCTTGGCCTTCCAAGTGTTGTTGGACTCCAATTCTCAACAGTCCAGCATGGCCCAATAATAAAGGATGATGGGAGTTGTAGTTCCACAACTTCTGAAGGGCCACAGGTTATCATCTTTGATCTGGTCCAGCACCCTGTTCCCAACAGTGGCCAGCCTGTATCCTCTGGAAGCTCACAAGAAGGGCATGAAGACAACATGTTGCAATCTCTTGTTGTTGCCTCCGAGCAAGTAGCATTCCGTGATATCCTGCTTCTAAATCTGGAGGTTCACTGGGGCCACCTTGACTAATAGACTTTGACAGATCTATCCATCCATCCATCTGCAAGTAACAGGCACATAAGAAGTCATCCTTGATCAACAATAGCTTTGGGAGAAAAAACAACCCATTATTATAATTCCTCTAGAATGATATCTTTCACCCTAATTAAAAAAAATCAGGTTCTCTTTGGAAATTCAAAAAGATTGCAGAGGCGTTTTTGGCTGGATTCCGTCAACATTTCCTGTGTAAACATGTATCATGTGAAAGGCAGGACAGAATGTATGTGTCCACCTCAAGGCAGCAGATTTGCAGGTGCTTTGAAAGGGCAGCAACTTGTCAGTTATTTGGTTTATTAAGATGTTTGCCACCATAGTGGTGCGGTTTTGCATTTCATCTTGCTTCAGGTACCAAAAAGTTGTGTTTGAGGCAGGCAGATGTCCCTAAACCCTGAAGGACATGCTGGGGAGCCATGATTGGTCACTGCTCATGTCACAAGAACATACAAAGAGCTTGCTGGATCAGGCCAATGGACCAATAGACAGTTTTATTTTCAATACCTTTCCTAGTGATCCCTAGCATAGAATTTGTCCACAGTGCAGGGATGGCCCTACCATTTGGCAGAGTGAGGCTAGCCGTTTGAATTGAATTGAATTGAAACTTTATTTTTACCCCGCCCTTTTTGCAAACTGGAACTCAGAGCAGCTTACAAATAGAACTACATGTAGTTAAAAACATAGAAAACCACACAATTAAAATACAATAAACTATGCACAACCTTCAAACCGTGAAAGGCACTTAAAAATCTAAAAACAATTTAAAATAATACAAATAATATAAAATAATAAAACAAGCCTTGTAAAGCCCAATCCTAAACACCTTCTATCCCAAAAGCATGTTGGAATAAAAAAGTCTTTACTTGCCGACAGAAGGATGGCAAGGAGGGGGCCATTCATGCCTCCCTAGGAAGGGAGTTCCAGAACCTAGGAGCAGCCACCGAGAAGGCCCTATCTCGCGTCCCCACCAATCGCACTTGCGAGGGTGTTGGGACTGAGAGAAGGGCCTCTCCTGAAGATCTCAGGGCCCGGGCAGGCTCATATAGGGAGATACGGTCTGACAAATAGCCTGGACCTGGGACGTATAGGGCTTTATAGGTCAAAACCAGCACTTTGAATTGTGACCGGAAACAAACTGACAGCCAGTGGAGCTGTTGTAACAAAGGAGTTGTATGGTCCCTGTAACCAGCCCCTGTTAATACTCTGGCTGCAGCTCTTTGTACCAGTTTAAGTTTCCAAGGCAGCCCCACGTACAGTAGTCTAAATGGGATGTAACTAAGGCATGCATCACCATAGTCAAATCGGGCATTTCTAGTAACAGTTGCAGCTGGCGCACTAGTCTTAACTGGGCAAAGGCACTCCTGGCCACGGCCGAGACCTGGGCCTCCAAGTTCAGAGCTGAGTCCAGGAGCACACCCAAACTGCGAACCTGTGTCTTCAGGGGGAGTGTAACCCCATCCAGCACAGGCTGAATCCCTATTCCCTGATCTGCCCTTCGACTGACCAGGAGCACCTCTGTCTTGTTTGGATTTAGTTTCAATTTGTTCACCCTCATCCAGTCCATCACTGATGCCAGGCACTGGTTCAGGACCAGGACAGCTTCCTTGGCTTTAGGTGGAAAGGAGAAATAGAGTTGGGTGTCATCCGCATACTGATGGCACCGAATCCCAAACCCCCGGACAACCTCTCCCAGCGGTTTCATATGGATGTTAAATAGGACAAAACTGAACCCTGAGGGACCCCATAGGTCAACAGCCAAGGAGTTGAACTGGAGTCCCCCAGCACCACCTTCTGAGTTCGTCCCTCCAGAAAGGAATGGAGCCATCGTAACACGGTGCACCCAAGTCCCATCCCAGCAAGGCGGTCCAAAAGGATACCATCGTCGATGGTATCGAAAGCCGCTGAGAGGTCCAATAGAACTAACAGTGACACACTCCTCCTGTCCAGCTCTCTGTGAAGGTCATCCACCAAGGCGACCACAGCTGTCTCTGTCCCGTAACCAGGCCTGAAACCAGACTGAAATGGATCCAGATAATCTGTTTCATCCAGGAATCTGTGGAGCTGGGCAGCCACCACACGCTCTATTACCTTGCCCAAAAATGGAATGTTGGAGACTGGCCGATAATTTCCCATTATAGAGGGATCCAGGGAGGGCTTTTTCAACAAAGGCCGTACAACTGCCTCTTTTAGGCACGATGGAATTCTGCCTTGTTGTAAAGAGGCATTAACCACTCCCCTCACCCACTCGGCCAGTCCCCCTCTGGCACTTTTGATGAGCCAGGAAGGGCAAGGATCCAGTAGACATGTGGTGGCTCTTGCCTCTCCAAGGATCTTGTCCACATCCTCGGGCTGTACAAATTGAAAGGAATCCATTATTATTGGACAAGCAGGAGCCAAAGTTACATCCCCTGAGACTGTATCAATTTTAGTGTCCAAGTCGGAGCGAATCTGAGCGACTTTATCTGCAAAGTGCCATGCAGATTCTTGACGGCGGGCTGTTGAATGGTCTATATTACCGTCCCGGGGGGCAGAGTTTAAAAGACCCCTGACCACTCGAAACAGCTCTGCTGGACGGCTCCCAGTAGATGCAATGGTGGCAGAAAAGTTTCTTCCTAGCCCACACTGCCATGGAGTAGGCCTTCAGATAGACTCTAGCCCATGTTTGGTCAGACTTGCACCGAGTCTTCCGCCAACATTGCTCAAGTCCTCGTCTTATTCGTTTCATCGCCACCAGCTCCCTGGTAAACCAGGGAGCTGGTTTGGCTCTGCTCCGTAAGAGGGGCTCTCAGGAGCAATCGTGTCCACCGCCCTGGCCATTTCCCCATTCCACAGGTCGACCAGAGCTTTGACAGAATCACCTGCCGTGGTGACAGGAAAATCCCCAAGAGCCATCAGGAAAACCATCCAGATCCATCAGCCTCCTGCGGCGGACCATCCTAATCGGTCCCCCACCCCTGCAGAGGTTCTGAGTCCCAGTGAGTCTAAACCCAACAAGGTAGTGATCTGTCCATGACAACGGAACTACAGAGAGTTCCTCCACACCAAGATCACCATCATCCCATCCAACACAGAAAACAAGGTCCAAAGTGTGACCAGCGGCATGAGTGGGGCCAGATAATACTGGGGACAGACCCATGGAGGCCATGAAATCCTGAGCCACTCCTGACAGAGTAGTCTCGGCATGGATGTTGAAGTCACCCAGTACCACAAGTCGAGAGGACTCCAACACCAACCCCGAGACTACCCCAGCTAGCTCAGGAAGGGAGACTGTTGAGCAGCGGGGTGGGCAGTACACCAACAGAATCCCTATTCTGTCCTGGCCACCCAACTTCAGATATACACATTCGAACCCTGAAGACTGTGGGAGAGGGCACCTGGTCAGGGGGATGGCATCACAATAGACTACTGCAACTCCACCTCCCCATCCCCCAGGTCTCACCTGCTGCTGCACAGAGAAACCTGGCGGGCAAAGCTGGGAAAGATTAACAGCCTTGGTCGCCCTGTATGATGACCTTTGTCGGGAGAGGGACAGGGGGAGTGTGACTCTGTTGATTCTCCTTGATCTCTCAGCTGCTTTTGATACCATCGACCATGGTATCCTTCTGGGAAGACTTCTTATTTCAGCAACAATTGGGTTAATATTCCAGGCTTGATGACATCACAGTATAAACAGAGCAACCTGCCTTATCTCTCTATGTTCAAGAATGCAAAACAAATTTAGTTCTCAGCATCAAAACAGTTAGTGGCGTCGTGAAGAAGCAGATTCGTCAAAATAAAATAGACCAAAAAGAGAATAGTCCCAGACAATATAATATTCCTTGGAATAGAAATCAGGAATAGAAATCCCTCTTCTGTGTATATCTTTAGAATGCACTTCCAGGACAGCTTTTTGCGACAGAAACAGAGATAAGCTGTTAATTTCGTGGATAACAGAGAAGAGTTATAGCTCACCCAGAAGCTGTCCAAAGCCGATCAATCTGACAAATCTCCTTTTGCTGCAACAATTTAAACCAAGTAAAAAAAATAATAGAAAGAAGGGTGCTTGCCTGTTAGTCCGTTCTCTCTTTAAAGAAAAGATAAACGTATCGCTTAAGCAGATAGAGCTTGTTCGGAAGTCCGTCCGGCATTGTTGGCTGGACCTTATCTCATAAATTAATGAAATCCAGTCCTCCCAACAAAAACAGGCTTTTGAGGTTGATCTCTACGTTTCTCCCTGCCCGGGAGAAATTTCATCAGTCAAAAAAAAAAATGTTCTGACTGATTTATATCTGAATAAGCTTCTTTTGAGGCGGGAGCCCGTCCCAAAAGCAGGCACAAGCGAAGTCACCCTTCCCGGAAGTCAGCTCTATTTCTCCTTTTCATCCTCTTCAGGTGAGGCTGTTAACGTGCTAAACCGCTGCCTGGCCGCGATAATGGACTGGATGGGGGCTAACAGACTGAAGCTCAATCCAGACAAGACCGAGACGCTGTTGGTGAGTGCCTTCACTGCCCAGATGGAGGATGTTCATCCTGTTCTTGATGGGGTTACACTCCCCTTGAAGGAACAGGTGCGTAGCTTGGGGGTTCTTTTTGATCCTTCCTTGTCACTTGAGGCCCAGGTGGCCTCGGTGGCACGGAATGCTTTCTACCATCTTCGCCTGGTAGCCCAGCTACGTCCCTATCTGGACAGTGACGACCTCGCCTCAGTCGTTCATGCTCTGGTAACTTCTAGACTGGACTACTGCAATGCGCTCTACGTTGGGCTGCCCTTGAAGACTGTTCGGAAACTACAACTAGTCCAGAATGCAGCGGCCAGATTGCTGATGCGGACCAGAAGGTCCGCTCATATAACACCTGTTCTGGCCTGTCTGCACTGGCTTCCTGTTTGTTTCCGGGCTAAATTCAAAGTGCTGGTTTTGACCTATAAAGCCCTACACGGCATGGGACCGCAATACCTGGTGGACCGCCTCTCCCAATATGAACCTACCCGGACACTGCGCTCAACATCTAAGGCCCTCCTCCGAGTGCCATCCCATCGAGAAGCTCGGAGGGTGGTGACTAGAACCAGGGCCTTTTCCGTGGTGGCCCCCGAACTGTGGAACAGCCTTCCCGATGAGGTGCACCTGGCGCCGACGCTATTATCTTTTCGGCGCCAGGTGAAAACCTTTTTATACTCCCAGGCATTTTAAAGTGTGTTTTAATAGCATTTTCATCATTATTTATATTTTGGATGTTGTTTGGTTCTTTTATTGTTTGTTTGTTTTGTTTTCTTGATTTATTGTATTTATCGTATTTATACATTGCTTGTTTTTTATCTTTTTGTACACCGCCCAGAGAGTCTTCGGGCTTAGGGCGGTATATAAATTAAATTAAATAAATAAATAAATAAATAACCCCCCCAGCTTCATCCAACCAGGTCTCCGTGCTCATCCAGGATCAAATCCTGAATGGCCATCGTTTTTCCATTCACCGACCTGGCATTCACAAGCAGCATTTTCAACCCGGGGGAGCTGTCACCACGGCTATCCAGACTATTTGAATGGGGAGACAGTTTGGGGGCAACCAACACCCTGTTGCACTTCCATCTCCCCCAATGATGTAATTGCCTCCCCACTCCATATCTCCCTCTGCCTTCCACAACATTAATGGCAGCCCACTGGTTCCCTTCCTCTACCCACTTAACGTTGAAAGCACATCCTTCCTATATAGCAGGCAGGCTATACTCTTAAAACCAACACACTACACCGACAGGCAGGTGTCAAACACATAAAAAACCCTCCCACCGCACTAACTTCCAAAAAAGAGAGAAATAATAATAATAAAATAAACCCTCCCCTCTTACACCTCCAAGATAGCTCCTCCAAAGGCGACCCTCCTTTAATGTCGCCCCATTCAGAGATGAACAGTCATCAGATAGATAGATGGTAAACAACAGAGTCAGGCCTCGGTCCTAGTCCTGCCAAGAGCAGGAAAACCCGTTAAAAAAGCCGAGGTCCAGGTAGCAATAACACAATATCCCAGGGGCTAAAATCCTCGTCCGGAGCTTCAATTGTCGCAGCCAAGCGCAGCACTTAGTAGAAGAATCTCAAGTTGGACAAAGTAGGATTCTCGTCGGACATTTCAATAGAGTCTTGTAAAAGGTGGGATGAATGCTCTTCCGTGAAAGTGTTTCTTGGGGAGAATGCCTCACCCCAACTAATATATCAAAATAACCCAGAACTTTGCTCCACTCCTAGATATCCCTTCCCTAGCTCCCGACTAGGGTTGTCGCTGGTCTTAAAATACTCGTCAAGCTGGAAAAGACACTTGAGCCCGCAACTACTAGGTTGTTAAACTGTTGAACATGTTGCTGCTGAGGTCGCAAACAGTTAAATCAGTACTAGCTGGCAGGCTCACTGAGATACTGCAAGGGCGTGAGTCTGCAAAGATGTCAGTCTGAGTCTACAAAAGAGTAAAACTCAAATTGAAATTCCAAAAAGAAGTCAAACAATAGACACAACAGCAGTAATTTCAGCTAGAGCCATCTCTCATAACAAAGTGTTCTTAAGCGACACTTAATAGATATTCTTAAGCGACACTTAATTCTCTATTCTTAATAGATATTCTTTGGATACAGTAGCATCTTTGTTACAGGATCTAACATAACCAAGACATAAAAGAGCCATTCCAAATGCACAACTGAACATGCTTCTTTCAGCTGTACTTGAGGGTTGTTATAAGAGAATCCCATTACAAAACTGAATATGTGGTTCATGTATTGTTGTTTTGCTCTTTGTACGGAGATTTGCCTAAAGAGTTAATCACTCTGTTATTGCTGTCCCAGCCAGGGCATCTGGCCAATTATGTGACTTTTCTTGTTGTGGATTAAGACAAGCTGGTGATGGCAAAAACTGCAAAAATTCTTAGCAGCTGCTACTAATACAAAGACCACAACAGTGCTGAGTTTTAAACTGTATAATTTTGAAATTTTAACTTAGTTTGGTAATTTTACCCATTTAGCTGTTTACACATGTTTGTATTTTATACCCAAACTGCAAATGCCACTAGCTGATACAAATATCTACCCTCCCTCCCACATTTTTCCAGCCATTCACAGCTGAAATCTGTCTATCAAAGTGGGAGGGCTACCTCAGGCTGCAAATGCAGAAGGGTCAGTATTGAAGTAAGATACAGCTGTCAATATGCTTAGCTTTTGTAAGTGGAATGATGAAGCGCCATCTTTTTCTTTTGCTCAGACAGTAAATGCTTTCTATCAGTCCTGGCCCAGTGCGTTTAGGGGTTAACATCTGAGTTGTTGACTTAAAGGGGAAAATGATGACTCATGCTCATCCTGGCTGGTTTGTATCAGTTGTAGAGGGTTGACTGGGTGGATCCAGAGTGTGGTAAATGCTTTGTTGCCTGATGGGGTGATCCTTACTGCCTTGGAGGATGTGATGGCATAGACACTCCTGGAAAAAACCCACCCTGGACCTGAAGGTTTATGTCAGCTACCACTGGGTCACCAGTGATGACAGGGTGGCGAGGTTCAACTGTAGATGCTCTTGCATTAAACTGATTATCTTGGCCTTTTCCATTATCTGTACAGGTCCAATTTTGGGACAGAATTAGCCTTGGTCGGCCTTGTGGATGGCCTTCGTCAGGAGAGGGACAGGGGGATAAGAACCCTTTTGGTTCTCCTGGATCTCTCAATGGCTTTTGGATACCATTAATCATGGCATCCTCCTGGACTGTTTCTATGAGTTGGGGGTTGGGGGCATTGTTTACGATGGTTTTGCACCGACTGTGCCTTGGCCCTCCAGCAGTTGATTTGTGGAATGCCACAGAACACAATTTTGTCCCCAGTGCTATTTAATATCTATATGAAGCTGCTGGGGGTGGTCATTAGAAGATCTTGGGCAAGGTGTCATGTTGATGATACCAAGCTCTGTCTTTCTGAAACGTTTGAATCGGGAGAGGCTGTGCATGTCCTAAACCAGTGCCTGGATAAAGTCATGAGCTGGATGAGAGCTAATAACTGTGATTGAATCCTGACAAGACCCTGTAGATGGTCCCCAGGGTGGTTCCCAAGTCTGGGAACTGAATTGTGTACCAGCTCTGTATGGGGTTGTCCTATTTTGAAGGAGCAGGTGACTAGTTGGGGGGTGCTCCTAGATTCATTGCTGTTACTAGAAGCCCAGGCAACCTCAGTTGCTCAGAGCACCCATTACCAACTTGTGTTGGTTTGCCAACTACAACTGTTCCTGGAAAGGGATACCCTTGTTATGGCAGTCCATGTTTGGTAACCTCATGATTAGACTACTGTAATCTGCTGTATGTGGGGCAACCCTTGTGACTCACTCGGAAGCTGCAGACAGTGCAAAATGCAGCTGTGAGAGTGCCCATTGAGACACCTGGCTTTATACATATTACAACAGGGTTAATCTGCACCGGTTGCCTATTAGCTACTGAACCAAGTTCAAGGTTTTGTTGTTGACATTTAAAACCACAACTTGGGACCAAGGTACCTACAGACCAAGCTGATCTTTAAACACATTTTAAAAATTTATATGTTTACCCGAGCTTTCCTGGCCTCTTAATTTTTAATTGTTTTATGTTGTACACTGCTCAGTTTTGTTTGTGACATGCAGTTGCGTTTTGTTTTTATATCGGTTTTAGGAACTTTTATTGAATGTTGCATTTTTATGTGAACTGCTTGGAGATTTATATTATAGTGAGCAATGTAATGAAGAAATGGAATAAAAAATGAACACTGTTTTTACAGAGACTCTGAAGTGTTCCTTGCTTATGTCTGAACAGCCATGGCATCTGCCGTTCAAAGGAGTTTGCATCTGTCTCACAAAGCTTTGTGGAGCAATCCTCTTTCAGTTCCTGAAAGCTTACGCTAGGTTTCTGAAGCAGTCTTCAGAGTGAGTTTGATCTCCCACAGCTCTTTATTAAATCAGGAAAGCTGGATGAAAAGCTGTGATTGTAGCAAGAAGGAAAGGCAGAGCAACTGCTTTAAAAATGGAAAAGCTTTAGGGGGCGGGGAAGGCTTTGACATTTTAAAGTTAGATTCTAATCAGGGATATGTTTAGGACAGGCCTATACATTGCACACTGTAGATTAAATGTCTTGGCTCCCTATTCTGCCCTAATCCTGACTCCTCAGAACTGAACCTCTCTGAAGGAAGCAAGGATCATGAACAGAGAGTTCACAACACCCTAAACAACACATAAATCTGCAGTTCCCAGCTTTGCTTTGGGAGTGGGCATGGAGCTATGACAGTTAAACCAGTTTTCAAAACTAGTTCAGGTTTGCAATGCGGATAGATCCTCCAGAGTGCATTGATACAGGCTGAGGGAACAGGAACATGGAGCTCCTACCTGCCAATTAGTTTGAGGTCTTTCCCTGGCTGGTAGTTTTCCTTTTGGGGCGCCATTGGCACTATACATTTTAACAAGTCTCACACCACTTTAAACAGTCATGGCTTCCCCCAAAGAATCCTGGGAACTGTAGTTTAAGGGTGTGGAGAGTTAGGAGAGCCCTCTTCCCCTCACAGAGCTATAATTCCCAGAGTTCCCTGGGAAGAAGGATTGGCTGTTAAACCACTCTGGGAATTGTAGTTCTGTGTGGGGAACAGAGTTCTCCTTACTACTCTCAGCACCCTTAACAAACTTTGGGGATTATTTGGGGGAAGCCATGACTGTTTAAAGTAGCATAAGAGTGCTTTAAACTTGTGCTGCTGATGGGGCCTGGTTGGCTTTCTCTTCTATCTCTCCTCATGCACCGCTATCCTTGTTTTCCTTCTCTGTGTTCCCCTTGGAGTTGAGGAGAGCAAGCACAGAGGGAGCCAGGTTTTAAGTGTGGTCCATTGTGCTTCCATCACTGGGCCCCAGTGAGCTTCTGTGGCAGCGGCAGAAGCAGCCAAACAGTAGCATCAACTCTACGATCTATGCCAGACAGCTGCCTCTGAGCCAACACATAGATTTCTCCCAGTGCCCTGGAGCAACACTACATTGGAGGGATTGTGGGCAATAAAAATGGCAGCTCAGACTCTGCTGCCCTGCAGAAAGGGCCCAGGGCAGGTACCAGTGCAGTGACAGACCAGCAGCTGCTCCAGGTGTACTGCATGCCAAGGCCAGGCCTGAAGTATGGAGCGGAGTTTAAGTATTGTTTTTAAAATTTAATTTCTATCCTGCCCTTCCTCCCAAAGGAGCCTAGGGTGGCAAATAACAAAGATGCAACAACAAATAAGTACATTAAAAACCTTTAAAAACATTAATAGTATCTTAGTTTTTTTTTTTTAAAAAGGTTTAAAAACAGCCACATATCCTCACAACAAATAATTGCAAGGTTGCCAGGAACCGTGCCTTTCAGCCATCCAGTAATCTATTTTTAATTAAAAAAAAAATAGCTGCATATCCTTTACAGCAAATAATTTAAAGGTTGCCATGAACAGTGTCTTTCAGCCATCCAATGCCTGGGTGAACAGGAATGTTTTTAAAGTCCTCTTGAATGTTAATAATGAGGGAAATAGATGCACTTCACCAGGGAGCCACTACAAAGAAGGTTGTCAAATGTGAGGGTTCACCGAGGCATGCAGTTAATTCACAGATAAGGCCAGACCATAAATCTGCCAGGCAGGAGGAACCAGGGGGCCAGCCAGCGTGTTTACCGTTTGGGAAGCTCCAAAGGAGGAGGCAGAGAAGTCCTTAAGGGAGTCCAAATGTCCAGAAACCAAGAGATCTGATCAGGCAGGGCAGGGTTCAAGGCATGGGTTTAACAGGAGAGCGGGAGTAATGTCTGCAGCAAGGCTTGACGTTGACTCTACAAAGGAGTCTCCCTTTCCTTCCAGCCTTTTGTACTCTGCGTGCTGGCCCAGGTGCCTACAATCAGCCTGTGTTCTTGCGAGCTCTCTTGCTCCTTAATTGCGCTGATTGCCTTCGTTGCTGCAACACCTGTTGGTGTCTGCTGGGGAAGGGGTAGCCTCCTGGTCGCTTCCTGGCTCTGACAGGCAGGCTCCCTCAGGGGCTTGTCTCTGGTCTGGTGAAGGGTCCTGGGCTGTCTCCCTGCTTGTCCCCTCTCCTGGGTCTGTGGTCTCCCATTCTTCTTCCTCCTCGGATGAGTCCTCTGAGGGGGGGCATGACAAAGGTTATGTCACGAGGTCGACACCAGCAGTGTACATCTCAGCGATGGCACCACTAATATGGCCTCCCCTGTTGATTGTAGGACCAGAGATGATTGTTACTGGGGCAGGTGGACTTTTAGGTACTTTTCTGTCACTGTGCAGCTGTAAGGAAACTCTTAAAATGGAAAAAAACACACATTGAAGTTGAGTCAGCCCTTACTGGATCTCTAGTTCAGCACCTTGCCAGTCAGGTTTCAGTGCTTAGGGTCTGTTTTGTGGAATATAGTTGATAGAAAATAATTTATCTGAACCTGCCTTCAAAACTGAGTTAGGAAAACCAGCCCTTAAGGGTCAATGCTTCCTGGATGAAGGCATGGCTTCTGGGTATTGGATCCCAGCGCCATTCCATGTTGTATAAATTAACTGCTAATGGTGACTGATACGTCAGAGGACGGGTCCCCGGTCTGTCATGCTCTTCATGTTCAAATGAAATGAGCAGGGCCAGCTCCAAAGGGCAGCCTGGTCGGGTCCTGAGTGAGGGCTCCTGGGGCCACAGGGCCCCCACGATAGGGTGGGAGAGTAGCGTTCCCTTTCTGTGATCTGCGGCAGGATGACTGCCACAGATCGCAAGGAGGGAGCTTCCGAGCTGCCCGCCCATTCCCTCACTCTACCTACCTCTCCCTCCTGTCTTTTGCTACGCACACGCATCCCCACCATCAACCAAGATGGCGGCAGAGGCATCAGCACCTTAGGGAAACCTTGGCCGCCACCTTGGTTAATGGCAGCCCTGCACACGTGGCACGTGCGGCCTCAAAAGACAGGAGAGGTAGGTAGGTGGAGCGAGGGAACAGGCGGGTGGCTCAGAAGCTCCCTCCCTGCAATCCACAGCAGCCATCATGCCGTAGATCGCAAGGCTAGGTTGGTAGGTAGGTGGGCATGTGTGCGTGTGCCGGGGCCTGGAGCGGGCTAGTGCCCAAGGGCCCTGGCATGCCTGATGCTAGCCCTGAAAGTGACAATTGTATATTTTTCCATCTCTTGTATTAGAGCATCTGCCTTGCATGCAGAAAGTCCCACGTTCAGTCCCTGGTATCTCTAGGAAGGGTTGGGAGAGACTCCTTGTCTCAAAACCCTGGAGAGCCATTGCAAGTCAGTGTAAAGAGAGTGAACTGGACCAATGGACTGATTCAGTATAAGATAGCTTCCTATGTTCTGTTAATACCAATACAAAATTCCAGAGTGTAGAACCTGCTGAGGGTTTAGGTAAAATGTGTGTTCATCATTTTAAGCAAACTGGAAGCTGTTGATTAAATAAATTCTTGTTAAAAAAAAGAAAGAAAGAAGAGAAAGAAACAAAATGTGCACTTTATTGCAGCACACAGAAGCTTTCAGAAAAATAAATTTCCTGAATGAGCCATTTGGACGGTCTTTGTGGACTTTGGGATCCACGTCATTAATTTAATTCTGCTGCTTTCATTAAAATTGTCTAGTTGTTTTTTTTTTACCACAACGTACAGTGCAGATGCACTTAAAGTGGAAAGCCAAGACAATTGGAAAAGTGTCTTGGGGAGACTTGCTAATGGTTTTTGAAAGACTCCTGGAATTGTAAGGATTAGGCAGGTCTGTGATCAGCAAATGAAAACTGGAAGGAGGGAAGCATGTCAGTATTCCCCCCTCCGCTCTGTGTCCCCGAATGATGCCTGCAGTACTGTATTTCTTTAGCTGAGCAGGAGGAGGAGGAGGCGGCGGCATTAATTTGTTAGGGAACTCAAAATTGAAAGGAACATTGAATACAAATGGAATACTTTTATTAGAAGGGGGCTACTAATCAAAAGGGGCATTTGATCAAGAGAGTCCAGGAGATACTTGTAGACTGTCTCCAGCTTTTTTCAAAAATGCCCTCCACATGTTCACTGAAGGCCTAGAAGCATTGCTTGGTATTTAAAAGATTTGGGGCATGGACCCATAGACACAAAATTGCATCTGCTAATTTACATGTCTAGATGCAAATTTAGAACCAACTAATTTCCCATCGAAAACTCCCCTGTAGAATAATTTATATTAATTTGCACCCCACACCGAATTACCTGAAACCTGTTCCTCTTCCATTCATTTACTGTCAATTAGTTTCTCAGCAGATCCTACTCCAAAGCAACTCCATTACCCTTTAGTTACCCCCATTCATTACCCCTGAAATCATCTATCTCTACATAAAATTATCTCATTTCCTCAAATATTCTACCCAGTAACTGAAGTCACTCACCCCTCATAAAGTTTTCCACATAATCAATACCCACCCAGTTACATTTGGGAACTTGGAAAAAATGATCCAGTCCTGCGTAGAGGGGGGAGTGCTGTTGTGCCTCTTGCTCCTGCACCTGACATGAACAGGCTGCCTGGCTGCACCCCCTGACTTTGTTGCATTTGTCGGAAGGTGTGAATGGGAGCCTTGTGTGAAGCTGGTTCGCATAGACTCTGGGATGCAATTGCCCTCATCATGCAGGATTCCTGATCACGTGGAAGAGCCTTATGTGCATAGCCTCCCTCCGCCATTCAGACATTCCATGGAATTCATAAGCATGTTGGATTGGGACATCTGGGTGTGGGATCCCCCTCCACATGTTCAGTAAATGTATGGAGGGCCAGGCTGAGATCCACTTTTGAACTCTGTGTGTGTTCTACATGTTGGAAGTAAACAGCAGGGATCATTAACTTAAGGGTTAATTCTTTTGACAGAGAGCCAACCAAGAGTGGTAGAGATGTTGCCTAGTAACCAGCCAGAGTGATGTGATCCTTGCTGAGGTATCTTATGCTCTGATTGACGTGTAATTCTGAGGGAGTTTTCCCCTGTATGTTTAGTTCTTGAATATTTTCCTGCTATGGACAAGGCCTGAATCCTGTGAGAAGGACAACCCTCCTTGTGTTTATTTCTCCTCAGGTTATACCATGTTATTGTTCAGTTTCCCACAGTAAAGTATTATCAGGTTTTCTTTTCTCTCTGGACTCCATCTGCTTTATTCAAGTTACTCTGCTAATACTGCGCACCTGGATTTCTGAGGTCCACTGCTGGAGCTATGAGCTACAGCCTAAAACAGGCTTCCCCAACCTGATGCCCTCCAAATGTTTGGACTACAACTCCCATCATTCCTCGCCATTGGCCATATTGGCTGGGGCTGATTGTAGAACAAAACACCCGGGGGCAAGGCACCAGATCTGGAAAGGCTGGCCTAAAGGATAGCAAGAACATTGGTCTCTATAGGCCAGTCAATGGCAGAAGGCCCTGGCTTCTAGCATATGTAACAAGCGAGCCCACCTGGCCAATCCAGGGACATTGTGTACCATACCAGTCACAGAGGCCAGTGCTGTGAAGGGTGCCAGCTGATCAGAAATAAAACCAGCTGTGCCTTCTGTTTTTATATTTGCTTTTGGGCTGGTTGCCAGGAAAGAATGGACAGGGCTGTTCCCTCACAGACACCATTAAATCAATCATATTGTTGTTGTATATCAGGGTTTTTTCTACGTAGTCCACATACAAACTAAATCTATTGCATATTTTTTGTCCCTGGAAAGCTGTTCTTGAGAAAGTGATTTCATTCCACAAATAAAAGCTCATTGCAGGTTGATTCTGCATTACCCTGTACTGTGTCTGTTTGAAAACAGATGTAGGTGGTCTTATTAATCGGAGGGTATATCCACACCTGTCCAATGGGCATATACTAAGATCACAATCCCCACTTCCTTCTTCATTCATCTGGGGCATGTGCAGGGAGGAAAAGGCGTGGATTACCAAATCAAGGGGAGGGTTTTCAAATATGTATTAATTAACCACACCCACCCTTGTGGATGGCAGGATCTAGAATCTAGATTGAAAGCAGCATGTTGAGGATGAGCATCAACGATTCTGGATTGAGAAAAACTAAACTTTTGTGCTACAAATGGGTTAGCGTGCATGCAGCCTTAGATATCAAGCATACATAGGGCCTCCTGCATCAGAAACACAAGAATCCCATTTGGTTATTGAAATGAGTCATGGAGCAAGGTTTTTTGAATCCAGGCCAAGCTAAAAAGGCAGTCATTACAAGAAAGGGAAGGCACCCAAAAATCTTGTTTAGATTGTTGCCCATCTTCATCTAATAAGGACATTAAGTGACTTTTGCAAAACTGAATAGAATAAAGCAGTGAGGGGGCGTCTGCAGGATTCAGCCGCCTTTGGGGTTCTTGCCGTTTAAGCACATTTCTGCTCTCACCATGTCAAGCGAACCATCTCCTCCTTCTCCAATCTTGTGGCTTGTCGTTTTTGCTACAGCACTGGCTAGATTATTACAAAAATGCACCAAAAATTCAGTGTAAAAATCAAAATAATTTCCCCCCCCCATAAAATGCATTTGCTTCTGTCTGTAATTAGTCAGAATGCATTTTCTTTGCATTATTTATTGCCCATGTTCCCGAGGCAGCCGCAGTATGTCTGGAGAGACTGGAGAGATCAGTCCGCCTCTTCAAATAAAATTTTTAATGACTAAGCAATGTAATTTGCCTCCCACTGAAGTCAATGGCAAAACGACCATTATTTGTAATGGGGCTAAATTACACCCTAAAGATATTTAACGGGTATTTAAAAAACCTGTGCCCTATTCCCTAAGACTTAAAGAAAGCAACAATATTTTAAAAATTATAATGCAGCATATATGTATAAAAATGTCAAACTTTGGCTCTGCAGATCAAAACTTAGAGATGATCAGGCTTGTACTGGGAGTGCTGTGCTGCCTATTTTACTGGTTTTTATTAGGGAAGAGAGCAGCTGGTCTAAAAAGCTATTTTAGGCATGTGGGTTGACATCCTTATGGCTGTTTCCCCCTCACCCCCCGCTTGTGTATCCTCACTAAGAACTTGTAGCATGACTAGCCTCAAGCCTTGTCATGTGATGAGCTTCTCCACCAGCAGCTGGCACCTTCAGGCACCTGCTGAGTCAACATCACAGGAGACCATTGGCACATAGGAAGCTACCTTATACTGAGTCAGACCGTTGGCCCATCATGCTCAATATTGTCTACACTGACTGGTAGCAGCTGTCCAGGATTTTAGGCAGAGAATCTTTCCCAACCCTACCTGGAGATGCCATTGAGGATTGAACTAGGGGCCTTCTGCATGCCAAGCGGATGCTCTGCCACTGAGCCATGGCCCTTTCCCCAATCCCACAGTTGCTGGTGCCTGCTCTGGCCCGACTGTGGCTGCAGCTGGGTCTAGGAAGCTGTCCACCATTTAAGATTTCCAGCAATGTTTTCAGGCATGCCCAGCGTTGCTCTGGGACATTGTGGAAAACCATGGTGGTCAGCTTCCCAGACTTGGCTGTTGCTGCCAACCAAGCAAGCTGTTGGGGTGGGGGCACTGACCGAACCTTATCAGAAGTTTGCTGATTTTAGGGTTTTTTAAAACTGTTTTTAATGATGTATTTTAAAGCTCTTATGATCCACCCTGGGACCATTGGGTGAACCTTAATAACCATTGAACCTTACTAACAATCTTATCAGAAGCCATTGCCGACTGGCACTGAGGTTGACTGGAAATTCAGAAACAAGATGGCTGCAACTCACATGGTGAGTTCTGGATGAGACCCTGGAGGTTGGGGGCAGGGCAGGAAATTTGCTATGGAGATACCAATCCCTGTGGTGAAATTAGTATAATGTCAAAACTGGAGCTCCAAAGAGGGTTCTTTTTCCGAAAGGGTAGCCGTGTTAGTCCATTTGTAGCAAAAATAAAGGAGCCATGCGACACTGCAAAACTACCAAGTTTGTGGTCTATGAAAGTTTACGGCAGAACAAATGTATTTGACTTTAAGGCTCCATAAGACATTCTGGCCCTCCTCAGATGTCTCCTTACAATCAGGAACCCTGATAAGGTGTTTGCCCCCATTCCCTGTTTAAGCCTTTTATTATATTTTGAACCCCTGTAGAGGGCTTTTCTTACAGAATCTTGTAGGTCATCTAATTTCCTGACTCAGCACCTCCAGGACTGGTTAAAAGAGAACACGTGTGTGTGTGTGTGTTTTGTACTTGCATATTTATTGATTCAAAACGTTTTTGCCTTACCTCTCCTATGGCTCGACTTCCAAAAGCAGTCAAAAATAACACTATAGTCTTTTAAAGTCAAAACTCTACAAGTACAGCAGCTAACAAATCCACCAATTAATTTACGATAAGCAACAACAGGCACTGCAAGGCGGGGGGGGGGGAGTCAAACTCTTTATCAACCAAACACCTGTAAAGTGATCTGGCTTCCACCCGCCCCAATGCAAAGTGTTCCACTTCAAAATGCTTGCAAGTAGAGGCCCTGATATGTTTATTTTAAAGTGGGGTGAGGGACAGCCACAATTCACATCCTCCATGAATTCGTCTAAGCCTCTGGTGGCCATCGCTGCTTCTTGTCAGAGTGAATTTCATAGTTTAACTATGCTCTGTATGAAGGCATTTCTTTTGCTTGTCTTGAGTCATCCAACAATCATATAGAATCATATAGAATAGTAGAGTTGGAAGGGGCCTATAAGGCCATCAAGTCCAACTTCCTGCTCCATGCAGGAATCCAAATCAAAGTATTCCCGACAGATGCCTGTCCAGCTGCCTCTTGAATGCCTCCAGTGTCGGAGAGCCCACGACCTCTCTAGGTCATTGATTCCATTGTTGTATGGCTCTAACAGTTAGGAAGTTTTTCCTGATGTCCAGTCGAAATCTGACTTCCTGCAACTTGAGCCCATTATTCTGTGTCCTGCACTCTGGGACGATCGAGAAGAGATCCTGGCCCTCCTCTGTGTGGCAACCTTTCATGTACTTGAAGAGTGCTGTCGTATTTCCCCTCAGTCTTCTCCAGGCTAAATGAAGCTGAATGCTCGAAAATACTGACCACCATGGCTGTGTACTCCCTCCACTGTCAGAGGCAGTATACTTCTGAATTCCAGTTGCTGGAAATCACAAGTGGGGAGAGTGCTCTGGCGCTCAGGTCCTGCTTTTGGGCTTCCACGGGCATCTGGTCAGCCCCTGTTAGAACAGAATGATGGACTGGATGGGTCATTGGCCTGATCCGGCTGGGCTCCTCTGATGCTCAGTAATACTTTGAGGTAGATTCTGACTCAGGTTTCCTCCTTTTACCTTAAAGATAAGTGTATTCAGACTTTTTATTTGGAAAGAGCCGTCACATGAATGTTGGATGATTGATCTCCCCCGCTTCTCCCTCCTTTTAAATTGGGTTGTGTCCAGATTTCATCCTTGAGCACAGCTGACTTTCCATCAGTTGCCTGGGTGAACCTTCCATGAGGACATGGGCGGGGGGAGGGCAAAGGAAGCAATAAAGGGCTTCTAATGGGGGGAGGGGAACACCCTAGCAGCGAAAGAAGCAATTTATTTTATGAATTATTTTAGTCTGGTGGGGAGCGGATTGCTTGAGACTAAGGCATACATGGAGGGGGTGCCAGCTCAGCTTTTACTTGGATTGTGATTTTGTCCAAGCCTACATGACGTATGATCCACCAAGCCACAGACAAACCAGCAGCTCAATCAACCCGCATGTGCTGTCCTGACAGGGAAAAATAGAGGCTTGTGTGTGAATTTGGCTTGATGGATTATGCGAGTTGCAAACAGGCTGATTTGTGTTTCTGCTAGAGCCCATCTGCACTAAATGTGAATGAATGAATGAATGAATTGTTTTATTACGGTCACAGACCAGATATTAAAAAAGAAAAACAGCAAGAAAGATTAAAACATTTAAAAAACAATACTACCGAAATTCCTACAATCCATGAATAAATGTTTAAACAGCGGACTGACAGCCATTTAAAGCAGCATCATACCACTTCAAGCAGTCCTGGCTTCCCCCACAGAATCCTGGGAACTGTAGCTTGTTAAAGGTGCTGAGAGTTGTTAGCAGACCCCATTCCCTTCGCAGAGCTATAATTCCCAGAGTTCCCTGAGAAGAGGGATTGACTGTTAAACCATTCTGGGAATGGTTGCTCTCTGAGAGAAAGAGCCTCCTAATAGCTCTCAGCACCATTAACAGACAACAGTTGTCAGGATTGTTTGGGGGAAGCCAGGACTGTTTGAAGTGACATGATGCTGCTTTAAAAGTATAGTGCAGATGCTGCCCTAGTGGTAGAGTCGGTGGTGTATGGCAACGAACAGGAACTGAAGGCTCCATCTGATCACTTAGAAACTGTCTGGTCTGACAGGCCTGGTTCACACGTCACGGTAAGCCAGACTATGGCCTGTTGTAGGACAAACCTTGACTACAGATTGTGGTTAAGGATGAAAGAATAATAGAATCATAGAATAGTAGAGTTGGAAGGGGCCTATAAGGCCATCAAGTCCAACCCCCTGCGCAATGCAGGAATCCAAATCAAAGCATTCCCGACAGATGGCTGTCCAGCTGCCTCTTCAATGCCTCCAGTGTCGGAGAGCCCACTACCTCTCTAGGTAATTGGTTCCATTGTCGTATGGCTCTAACAGTTAGGAAGTTTTCCTGATGTCCAGTCGAAATTTGGCTTACCCACCCAGACCTTACCCACAATCCTGGGTTCGGACGACACGCTTGCCTTTGCTGCTGCACTCAGCTTAAAGGACCAGGGAGGAGCAAAGTGGGTGCAGCCTTCTCTCTGGGAGTCCACACATTTGCGCTGTCCCAGTGAGGCATAGTTTGGCTGACTGCGTTGTGTGCACTAGGCCACCCTGGGGGTTTTGACCATTTTGACAGGCAGTCAAAATTTTAGCCCTAATAAAACTGTTTTTTTGTTTTATTGGAACTTGTTTGTTCCATTTTTATCTGCCCTTCCCCCAAGCAGCTCAGGACCGTGTACACGCTTATTTCTCCTCCCCCAGCTTTATCGCTGCCACACCATTGTGAAGTAAGTTTAGGTGAGAGATGTGGGCGAGTGGTCCAAGGTCACCCAAGGAGCTTCATGGCTGAGTGAAAGTGAACACTGAAATTCTTGGGGTGCTGTAATCTGCACCCAATAAGATGAGTGAATGAATGAAGTTTTTATTGATCAAAGCCATAGGCTACCGCAGTGAAACAGATATAAAAGGAAGATACAAAATAGATATTAAAAAACAGATCACATTACAATAAAACACAGTTCAACAACATAGAGTGGAAAAGCAGCAGTACAGTTCAAATAAAAGTTTCCTCTCATGAGAGGGAGATACCCTGACCCACCCCATGACTTAGTGTGTAGATGCTACGGTCAGACTAGCGCAGGGGCACATCCCGCTCATCCCACAAGGTGTTTTAGGTTACTTACTCTTACTTTTCCTGCAGCTAGAGCAAATTTTAGACCCAGTAAGATCAAATTCCATGCTTGTGAGGTGCATGTCTCATGTTGGATTCATCATAAGCTTGCTGCATACTTAAGTGTGCCCTTCCGGTTAGCACAAGCAGCTGCCTGTCTTTTCCTTTTGAGCTTTAGTTTTTCTGAGCTAAAGGTCACAGTCCATTTCTGGATTGCAGCCTGGAAAAGGTCTCTCCTTTTGTTTGCAAACTGTGGTTGTTGGAGCTCATCCAGAACAAATGCACTCCCTACCTTCATTCTGTTTCTGTGCATTGGTGGAGCGTGCATCAAGTCTCCCCCCCAAAGTAAAGCCATTCACCCCTCTGCTCTGTGAGTAACAGAAGTAGGCCAGACTGCTCTCATAATTTAAGCATGAAGTGCTGTGTCGTGGGTCTAATTCCCCTCTCTCCTGTCAGAGTTGGAACACTCATCAGGCATGACTTGAGGCAAACTACACATTCCATTAAATGTACTTTCATTAGGGCTATAGGAAGTTGCCTTACACTTGGTGAGACCATTGGTCTATCTAGCTGAGTATTGTCTGCACTGGCTGGTAGCAGCTCTCCAAGGTTTCAGGCAGGGTTCTCTTCAGCCCTACCTGGAGATGCCGGAGATTGAACCTGGGACCTTCTGCGTTCAAGGCAGATGCTCTACCACAGACCTGCAGCCCTTTCCAAGTAATCCAAATGGGAGGTTACCAATTCATAAATCACAATGGTCAAACTATCTCCATCCATAAGTACAAGTTAATTCATGTTTGTGTGTGTGTTTAAATAGCAGTTGTGGGGACTACAATCTGGATTGGGACTGTAGCATGGATGGAAGGAGGTTTAACCCTTTCCCCTCACACTGTGGTCCCACCGAAAACCAGTCATCAGGCCTCCTCCTAGGAATGTTAGATGTTGCTGGACTACAGTTCCCATCATCTCTGATCATTAGTCATGCTGGCTGGAGCTGACGGGAGTTGGAGTCCAGCAACATCTGGAGGGCCACAGATTCCTCATCCCTGGCTTGATCTCCGTTTCTCCCCCTTATTCCATTTGGACTGTGGTCCCTGTTATTTTTTAGCGGGATTCAGCCACATATTGGCAAATTCAGGCAACACAATGATCATCACAGTTGGGAGGTCTTGCGCAACAAACCCGCTGCCCCAAAAGATAAGGGATGTGACAGAGAAATGCACTTGAAATTATGGGATGACATTTGCTTGTCACAACATTGTCTAACTTCCCCAGAAACAAATCAGGACAAATGCTGAATAAGCAGGTTACCTGGAAGCGACCTGGGACTGTCTGCACTCAGGCCACAGAACCTTTTTGGACACAGAAGGGAATCCAGTGCAGGGGTCAGTGAAAGATCTCCGAGTGGAGGGATGTCCAATTTGTAATTTTTGGGCCCCTTGGGAAATCCACCAGACTAAATCTGCTGTAGCTTCGCAATGGGTGTATGCAATGCAGTTGGTTGACTGCTGAGGGGGATCCAGCTGCAGGCAACCTAAGGCAGCTCCATCCATCTTCATAACTACCCATAGAAAGAAAGATGCCTAGAGTGAGAGACTAGGATGATGTCAACAGTTTTGTCCAGGAACATACCTTGGTGTGAGATTTTGGGGGATTTTGTGTTTGGGTCTTGGGTAAGAGCCAGGATGGATCAATGGCACCCCCCTGGGTGAGAGCCAGGAGGCTGAGAGGGGAGGTATGTCCTCAGGAGAAGAAATTATATTTATTAGTAATTTGTATTAATGCAATACATTTGTATTAATGCAAAGTTGTCTGTTGATGTTGTTTCAGTTTCCTATAAGCTGCTTAGAGATATTTTTTATATATCAAGCAGTATAGAAACGTCTAAATAAATAAACATCTGCCGCTGAGATTAGCTGAAGCCTTGGGCTTGGCCAGGCCAAGTATAAATGCTGTGCCTGCCCTTCTGCGCCTTGTCTCGTCAGCAGAGTGGAATCTTCTGTGCTTCAGGTTCAGGCTGAAGCGCTTAGAACCACCTCAGTGCCCTTGTTCTCTCTCAGCTTCGAACTGTAAGCTGCTTGGAGCAGAACTCTTGTCTTCTAGTGCTTCTGCTGTAAAGTGCTATGCATATAACTGTGGTACTTTATAAAATAACAGAAATCTATACATAAAATTAATCATTTGTCGTTTAAAGGGCAAGGCTTTTTTTAAAAAAAAGTAATGAAATAACTTAATTTTTTCATGTTTGTGTTCCAGTTTTGCTTCCCCCCGTTCCTCCCCTTTTAATTTCTACTCTATCCTCCCCCACTCGTCTTTTTATTGTGCTAGGAAATTTTAATTAAAAGAGTCAGTCGTATTCTAGCTCAACTCAATATTTTTAATAATGCACTTCCTTTAAGAGTATATAATTGCTCATGGTTATATATATATATATATATTCACATTTCTCTGAATTTTGCAACTCAGTTCTCCATTCAAAGAAATGTGTACCCAAATGCATATATTAGGGCAAAGTGTGCAAATAGATGCACATATTAGTGAAAATAACATACAAAAATGCATTACATTGGGGAAAATTGATTTCCAAAAATATTAGGAAAAATTTGCAGTAAAATGCTGATGAATTTTCACATGAGGACTTTCTTTAAAAAAAAAAAAACCTGATGTGGAAATGTGGAGACCTGAACTTAGGCCTGGACAAATAAGAAACCGAAAGAAACGGAAATGCACAGATCTGCCCATCCCTACTCCCAGGTGGGGGCGGGAGGGGAATATTTGATAGGTCCAGTGGATGTGGGGGCATACCTGGGTATTTGGTTCCACGAAGTAGCAAGCTGGAAAACCCAGGAAAAATTTGTTAAGGCCAAAGCTGAGAAAAACATGGGCGCATTGACCTGCTTCTTTTTTATAAAGGGTGGAAAATTTCTGCCAGCAGCCATCTGTGTTTTTAAAACTAAAATAGTCCCTCTGATTCTTTTTGGGGCACCAGTTTGGTTTCCACATTTCAAGGGTTCATTCGAAGGAATTCAATTCTTTTTCCTTAGGTCCGTCTTTGGTGTCCCAGATGTGTCTCTGGAGCCATCCTTAATCTAGAGGCTGGCCTCAATTCCCTAAAATGCTTAGCCTGGACTTATGCTATTCATCTCTGGCTTCGCTGCTGTCTGGTGCTTACTCATAGCTCCCTTACATCTCAGGCAATGAGAGATTCTGGGGGGTCATCTTGGTCAAGACAGTGGTGAAAAAAGAAAGTTATCTCTGTAGGCCTCTCCCCTTCTGATCTGCTTTCTATGGATTTTGAAAGCACCAAAGGGATTGTCAAACAAGGGCTGGTGGATATTGATAACCAAGAGCTCTCTGCAGCCGCACAGGGTCCTTGTTCTCCCCAGTCACTGGGTCTATCAGGTTTTCTTTGCAAAGATGGGATGCCCTACCTAAGCTAGTTATTTATTCCCAAGTATAGGAGGGCATTCTCTTTGGCTCGATTTAATGTCCTATCCTCTAAACTTTTGGATGGCAGATATAAAAAAACTCCAAGAAACAACAGATGTTGCCCCTGTGATAATTACGAAGTGGAGTCTATTTCACACGTCCTGTTTAATTGTAGCTGTTAGGAAGGGGCCAGAAAAGACCTAATATACTCTATTATGCAGTCTTTTCCAGGCCGTTCTTTTGAGTCCCTTCTGACTGTTTTACTTGAGGGTTCAGATAAGGCAGCGATTCCCAACATGGGTGGTAGCGCCACCCTGGGGGGCGTTACAGCCTTTCAGGGGGGCGTTGGCGTGACTACAAACTTTACGGGGGTGTTTGGGTTCATTAGGGGGCGTTGACATTTGGTGGTCTGATGCGACAGTTGAAGCATTTAAGTTTAATTTTATTTAATACACAAATAATTAATTTTTAAACTGTTTTGTCCCCAGTTAGAATGTATTTAACAGTCTCAATTCATGGAAATAACACTATAAATAGTGTGTGCTCTTTAGTATAGAAATTCTGAATAGCAGCCAGTGTCATATCAAGGAATGGGGATATTAGCCATGCCCCGGCACTAGGTAATGTTCCGATGCTGTCTTGAGGATGTTGGAACCAATCACGAGAGAGTGTTTGATAAGCTGGGTGTATTGGTGGAGAGCACATTCTTCCAACGGATGAGTGCCGTGTGCAAACGGGTGACGCAGACAGTCAGTTATTCGCTGGTTTTCTTCAGGAATGGGACACACTCGCTACCCGTTGTTTCTGTAATGTTTAAATGAACTTGTTTAACGAAACAATGCTGGTAAACTGGTCGCATACTAGTGAAGAATTGAAACCATTTGGATATTGCTAGTTGTGGTGACTTAAGACTATTACTATCCAAGTATACTCCAGATATTGTGAAGTTAGCCAAAACTCATCAAGCTCAAGAATCACACTAGTATTTTATAATAAATCTCATTTTATTTACTTTTCTATAACTATGTATGTATACTAATAAATCATACTAAGAATTCAGTGTGTAATCTAAGTGCAATAAAAAGGCATGATAAAAACAATCAGTAATAATAATTGAAAATACCTTTTATGCATTACTCATATTTTAAGGGAAGAACAGGAAGCATTGGCATATACTTAATCTGAGGGGAGTGTTGGGCACAAAAAGATTTTGCAAAGGGGTGTTGGGTCAAAAAAGGTTGGGTAATGCTGAGATAAGGCAATTACTGAGCAAGTGGCAAAATTCCTTAACTTGGCCATCTGGACTAGACCCTCTATGATTGTCAACGGTAATTAAATAACTTGACTTGTTTATATAATCCAGTTTGTTGCACATTGCACCCTGTGTTACTGTGTAGTCTTATTTTATAACTCCCAGCATTATGTTTTATGTTTGTGGTCAGTTGACTGTAAATAAAGATTGATGGTAATGGACAAATAAGAAACAGAAAGAAACGGAAATGGACAGATCTGCCCAGTTTCTAATCTTCCATTCTTGGGCAAGGTCATCGAGCGAGTGGTGGCCGAACAGTTAAAGACACACTTGGATGAAGCAGATTATCTGGATCCTTTCCAGTCTGGCTTCAGGACTGGTCATGGAACTGAAACAGCTTTGGTCGCTATGGTGGATGATTTAAGGAGGGCGTTGGATAAAGGAGAACATGCATTCCTCGTCCTCCTGGATCTCTCAGCGGCTTTCGATACCGTCGACCACGGTATCCTTTTAGATCGTCTGGAGAGAATGGGAATAGGGGGCACTGTTCTACGGTGGTTCCATTCCTATCTCTCAGACAGACATCAACGGGTGGCATTGGGGGATAAGGTCTCGGACCCTTGGCCTCTCAATTGTGGTGTGCCACAGGGTTCTATCCTTGCCCTCATGCTATTCAACATCTATGTAAAGCCGCTGGGAGCCATCATCAGGAGATTTGGGCTGCGGTGCCACCAATATGTGGATGACACCCAGCTCTATCTCTCTTTTAAGTCCTCGCCAGAGTTGGCTGTGGAGACCATTTTCAAGTGCCTGGAGTCAGTAAGTGAATGGATGGGAGGAAATAGGCTGGAGCTAAACCCTGACAAGACCGAGGTACTGCTCGTGGGAGACAGGAAAAGATTAGGAGCTTTAGACCTGGTGCTCAATGGGGTAAAACTGCCCCTGAAGGACCAGGTCCGCAGCTTCGGGGTCATCCTTGATTCCCAGCTGTCCATGGAGGCTCAGGTTTTGGCAGTGAGCCGGACAGCTTGGTTTCAATTACATCTAATACAGAGGCTACGACCCTATCTGCCTGTCCATCTTCTTCCACGGGTAGTACATGCCCTGGTCTCCTCTCGCTTAGACTACTGTAATGTGCTCTACGTTGGGTTACCCTTGAAAACGGTCCGGAAACTGCAGCTGGTACAGAATGCGGTGGCACATTTGATTACAAACAGCCGTCGCCGCGATCACATCACTCCAGTGTTACAAGATCTACACTGGTTACCAGTTGTTTACCGGGCCCAATTCAAGGTGTTGGTACTAACCTTTAAAGCCCTATATGGTCTCGGCCCAGCTTATCTGAAGGAACGCCTCCAGCTTCAACAAATGTGCCGCCTGACTAGATCAGCCACTCAAGACCTTCTCTCGGTCCCACCAGTCAAAACAGCTAGACTGGTGCGGACCAGAGAGAGGGCATTTTCAATCATGGCCCCCACCCTCTGGAACTCGCTCCCTTATGATCTTCGCCATGCCCCCTCCCTGCCAAGTTTTTGCCAAGCCTTGAAAACCTGGCTATTCAGGCAGGCCTACAAGATCCCTGGGGTAGCCTAATTTTATTGGTTTTAGCTATGGGTGGGTTTGGTTTCGTTTTATATTGTAGTTCTTGGGTTTTTATGTAGTTTGTATGTTGTATTTTACTTGATCTTGTACGCCGCCTAGAGTGGCCGCTTGTGCGGCCAGATAGGCGGCCTAGAAATAAAATTTATTATTATTATTATTATCCCTACTCCCAGGTGAGGGGTGGAAGGGGAATATTTGATAGGTCCAGTGGATGTGGGGGCATGAACCCACTAGAGCTGCAGAGATGCGGAGAGTCTGTTATTCTTGCATCCTTTGCTGAAATCCTCTGGATGTAAGTGTGTTGTGAGTGTATGTGGGTTGTAGCATTGTTGAGTGTGAATGGTTTGGATGTAGGGTTGCCAGGTCAGAAGCATCCCAAAACCTGAGATTTGAGGGGCGGGCTCTAGTGATGTCACGGGGTGGGCTCTAGTGATGTCACAGGGCAGGCCCCAGTGATGTCATTAAGCATGATACATTAAGCATCATTCACAGTTGCTTGGAGCATACAATTAAAAAAAATATCTGATTGGAAATTAAGATAGAAATCTTAGCTAAAAGATGGAGCCTGGGTAGGGAACATTTAATCTAGCCTACTTGCTTTCAGCAAGAAGGGTTAAGTGCCTTCAGGCCAGGGCAATCACCAGAAGGCCACTGCAGAGACAAAGGAGCCTAGTGCTGTGGAGATGTTAGATGGGAGCTTTGGGGAGTAAAGATGGAGGCTCCTGAAGGCTGCAATTCTAAACACACTTACTAAGGGATTAAGCCCCATAGAACTCAACAGGACTGACTTCTAAGTAGATATAGTTTGGACTGTGCTGTTGGTAAACCTTGACTAGGGTTCTTGTGCAAAGACATCCATATCCAAGCAGGGTTGGCAACCCCCTGCCTGGAATACCCTGCCCTTATCTTTAAACGTGGCTGCTTCAAACATTTTTATAGGTTTGACCCTTTACTTCAGAAAGAGGTCTGAAAACTGAGTAAGAGTAAGAAGTATCTTTTAAAATTGTTCTTTTCAATTCACTCTTGAATGAACATCATACCTAGGGCAGATCCACACCATTCATTTAAAGCACATTCAACACCCATTTGAAGCACATGAATCCCACCACAGAATCATGGGAACTACAGCTTGTTAAGAGTGGTGAGAACTATAACTGTGAGGGGGAAATGACACTTCCCAGAATTCTTTAGGGGAAGTCATGGGCTTTAAATGCGAGTTGGATGTGCTTTACACATATTGTGTGAATCCACTTGATAAATTTTGCCTGCATGTAAATTGTTTTAATTAATTTTTCAAAATGGAAATGAGCTATAAACTGTAGTGGTTGACCATGGGCTACTCACCATCTCTCAGCCTGTCTGCCCCCAGGATGAAAAACAATGGAGAACCATGACTACCCCAAGGCATACTTAAAATGTAAAGGAAGTATTGTACAACCATAGTATGAAATCGGATACTTATAGGGACACAGCATGACAAAACTGGGTGGAAGTAACTAGTGGGGTACCACAGGGCTCGGTCCTGGGCCCAGTGCTCAACATTTTTAACTACTTGGATGAGGAGGTACAGAGCATGCTTATCAAATTTGCAGATGATACAAAATTGGGGGGCATAGCTAATACCGTGGAAGACAGAAACAAAATTCAAAGGGACCTTGATAGGCTGGAGCATTGGGCTGAAAACAACAGAATGAAATTCAACAGGGATAAATGCAAAGTTCTACACTTAGGAAAAAGAAACCAAATGCTCAGTTATAAGATGGGGATACTTGACTCAGAAGTACGACATGGGAGAAGGATCTTGGAATTTTTGTTGATCACAAGCTGAATATGAGCCAACAGTGTGATGTGGCTGCAAAAAAGGCAAATGCTATATCAGGCTGCATTAACAGAAGTATAGTTTCCAAATCATGTGAAGTATTAGTTCCCCTCTATTCAGCACTGGTTAGGCCTCATCTTGAGTGCTGTGTCCAGTTCTGGTCTCTGCACTTCAAGGAGGATGCAGACAAACTGGAACAGGTTCAGAGGATCGCAACAAGGATGATCAGGGGACTGGAAACAAAGCCCTATGAGGAGAGACTGAAGGAACTGGTCATATTTAGCCTGGAGAAGAGAAGACTGAGGGGAGATATGACAGCACTCTTCAAGTACTTGAAAGGTTGCCACACAGAGGAGGGCCGGGATCTCTTCTCGATGGTCCCAGAGTGCAGGACACAGAATAATGGGCTCAAGTTGCAAGAAGCCAGATTTCGACTGGACATCAGGAAAAGCTTCCTCTTAGAGCCATACGATAATGGAACCAATTACTAAAGAGGTAGTGGGCTCTCCAACACTGGAGGCATTCAAGAGGCAGCTGGACAGCCATCTGTCGGGAATGCTTTGATTTGGATTCCTGCATTGAGCAGGGGGTTGGACTTGATGGCCTTATAGGCCCTTCCAACTCTACTATTCTATGATTCTATGAAAATATTTATATAAGCATGACTATCAAATATGTTTATTATTTATACAACCTGTAAAGATATTTATAGTGCAATCCTATGTTTGTTTACTCAGAAGCAAGTCCCAATGTATTCAATGGGGCTTACTCAACCAGGGAAAACTGTACCCTGAAGTGATAAGGAACTTGTTCTTTTAACAAGTCTTTTAAGTTGAGACCTTATCCCAGGCTGCGTCTGTATTGGAATTGCTTTTTAATATGTTTTTAAACCTTTTCTTAAAAAAAATGTTTTTAAAGCTTTTAAAAATGTTTTTAAGGATGTTTTGTTTTAATATATTTTAAAGTCTGTTTTTATGATTTTTAAAGTGTTTTTAGTGCTTTTGTTTGCCGCCCTGGGCTCCTTCTGGGAGGAAGGGTGGGATATAAATCAAATAATAAATAAATAAAAATAAATAAATAAACGTCATTCATTTTTTTAAAAAATCAGTATTAGTTTCCTACATAATAAAAACTGTGATAAACCCTCCCTAATTTCTTTAAAAATAGGGTTGGAGGGAGAAAGAAAGATTTACAACACAAACACAAGTCTGCGCTATGTTTACTCACAAGTCCCATTAATTTACAGCACAATCCTAACCATGTCTACTCAAAAGTAAGCCCTAATGGAGTTCAATGGGGTTTACTCCAGGTACATGCTTTACTCCCAGAAAAGCAGATATTGGATTAAATACTTTCATATTTCATAGCCCAGGGTCTGACTCTCGGACAGAAGAGGGAAAAAAAAGTTAAGCCATATTACTTACGCAAACTGCAAAAATCTTAAAGCCACCATTTTCTGACGTTCAGTCTAGGCATGCCTGGATCAACAAGTCACAACTCTGGCTTCATTGGCTACAATCCTGAAAGGGCAGGGTTACAGCCAGAGCTTTGAAAAGTTACTTTTTTAAACTACAACTCCCATCAGCCCCAGCCAGCATGGCCACTGGATTGGGCTGATGGGAGTTGTAGCTAGAGCAAGGATCTGTAAAAAAAAAAAGTCGCGCGGGGTGGTGGTTGACGTTTTGGTGTGTATCTTGGGAACTAGATCACCTAGAAACTTACTTTTTTTTAAAATTGAAGCTGAGAGTCCGGAGATTAAGGGGTGCTAGCCAGAGAGCCGGTTGAGAGAGAGAGAGAGAGAGAGATTGTGTGGGTGGTTGTGTGAATAATGTGTTTTATGTTGGTTGGGAGTTTGTGTCATGCTGCCTAATACTTTTCATCCATCTTAGCCTGCAATCCAATACATGTCTACTCAGCAGTAAGCTCCATTGGGTTCAGTGGGACTTACTCCCAGGTAAGTGTGTAGTGGATTGCAGCCTAAGTTGTATATGTCAAGACAACTCACCTCTTTCCCCTGGCCTTTGACACCAGAGATGTGTCTTTTCAGGAGCTACCCTATTTCTGTGACTGTAATTTGTTTTGAACTGTTTTTAATCTTGAATTTTTGATGGTTGTAATCTGTCCTGGGATCTGCTGGTGGAGGGTGGATGATGATGATGATAATCCCACATGTATATGTCTTATGGGTCCAGCTGTTCTCCTGCCTCCTGGCTACAGTTCTGTACAAACCATGATTTGCGGAGGACTTATCTTATACCCACAGGAGACCTTGTTATGGCCCAGGAAATGAGGGGGACAGTTTGGGCTCACAACCCTGGCTCTAACAAAATGAAGGCCCTGTGTGCCGAACTAACGTTTGTGTTTTTAAAATTTGACTGTGTATGTGAGAGAATGTTGGGAGTCTGAACTGTCACTTCTGGAGGATGAAGAATACGGATTTAGCTGCACTGCCACATCTGATGGCGGTAGAGGAGGAAGACCATCTGTGTGTTGTTGATCTAGATATATATATATATATTCCTCCTCTTCACCACCACCTTTTGCAATTAACAGCACGTTTGTGCTGAAGATGTTATGAGCTATACAGCACAGGCTGCTTGAAGATGTTACACGGCCCTGCATCTTACTAGCCCTAATCTTAGCTGCAGATGGCAGAACTCCTGCTCACATTCACCCACTCGGGATTGCAGCTTCTGAAGGAATTGGCAGATCTGAAATCTCTCATACACACATACGACTTGTCAGGCTGCTCGTCTTGGTGTGCATATTTGCAGGCAGCGCAATGTCATGCTGGCCTGGGACAAATTTTGCACTGCTTAGATAGTTGCATCTAATATTTAAGCAGCATGCTGCCATATTGGACAGGCTCTCTTTTGCCCAGTCCTACCTGCAAGCTTTTTCAGAATGCCAAGCTAAATTTATAGTTGACAACTTCATTTGTTTTCCTTCTTCATTTTATTCTTTATTCATTTATTTTAAGAAATTATGTCCTGCTTTTCACCATCTAAGTTTCAAAGAAGCGTACAATGATAAAAATATACAATATACAAAATTCAAAACATAAATGAAACCTCAGAAATTTAAAATCTCAAAAAATAGGGGGAATTCAGAAAATTTAAAACATCAGAGTAGTATTCATGATGCAAAGACCTCTTGAAATAAAAACATTTTTAACCAGGCACCTGAAACTCAGCAGGGATGGTGCCTGCCTAACATCTAGTGGAAAGGAGTTCCGCAGAGGTGGACCCACAACACTGAAGCCTCTTTAGGGTAGGCTTGTAAATAAAAAACTCTTCTCTCTGGTCACCTCTGAAAAGAATCGTCTCCAGGTGAAGGGAGGTTTTACAGATGTTGAATTGTGTTCCACACATGCACACACCGATGAACACGCACGCACACACACTTTAATGCCACAAATCATTAGCGTAGGTATCTGTAGTCAGGTGAACAAGGAACTTTTGTAATTGTATAACTGTTTTAGGGAGTGGAAGCAAATCCAGGGCAGCCTTTCCCAACCTTTGGGACCCCAGATGTTGCTGGACTACAATTCCCATCACTCTTGACCATTGGCCATGCTTTCTGGGGCTGATAGGAGTTGTAGTTCAGCAACATCTAGGGATCCAAAATTGGAAAAGGTTGATCTAGGGGATGGGATGAGAACCAGTTGGAAGTGTTGCACTTAGATTTGATTTGGGTTCAAATCCCAACCCAATCATAGGGTTAGTTCAGGTGTTTTTACTCCAAACTGTGAAATGTGTTTCCCCCATTCCCTGAGAATCCCCTCAAAGGTGGCCTCCAAGGAGCAACACCCCAAACTGTGATCTGTTGGTTCTGATGTAAGACCACAGTACAGATTGTCTGTACTGTGATACAGTACAGGCAATCTGTGATACAGCGCATCTTCAAACCATGGTTTCAGATCCTGATTTGATGGCTCTCACAAACTGTGGTGGTTTGGATGGTGGTGGGTCAAACATTATGTCAGGCTATGGTTTGGCAACATATGTGAACCATCTTACTCGCTTTTTCTAGGTAACCTTGGACAATTCATTAGTTCAGCTCAGAGGCCACACCAAACTATAGTTTGTGAAGCTTGGCAAACCATGGCCTGTGGTCACTTCATAAGCAAGTAAGGATGGATAAATATCTATTTCATTTTTGTATGTGTTCAGTCATCTTTCCATCCTGTTTGTGCATTAATCTGTACTTTTAATGAAAAAATCCACATATGAACATTTGCATTTAGATGCATGCTTTTAAACCTATTTTCTCTGAAAGCAAACATTTCAGAAATGCATTTTGATATGTTTTTCGATCTGAGAATGGTGTGGATCAGGTCAGTTAATATTAGAATTTGCAAAGATCAAATTCTTCAAACATCCCTAATTTGAAGTGAGTTTTTCAAATTGTGCCTTGTGCTGCATGTGGTTTGCAGTGATGTCCATTGATGTCCAAGCTGGCCAACAATCTCTCAGCCCTAGGACCTTGTTGCAAAATGGGACCAAAAATGAATACTCACATGCAGCTGAGGACTATTTTTTGCATCTTTAATGACTGGAGAGAAGAGAGACTTCCAACTCACACGACTTCCCTTTCCCCTATGGTACTTTGGCATGACAAGCTGGGCTGGCTGAAACTGCTGCTTCTGCACGACTCTTAAAGGTACAGCTGTCCTCTTGTCTTAAAATCTGGTCGTTGAGGAGACTGAGCTTGCAGAGTTGCCGTGAGACTGAAAGAGATAATGGTTGTAATGGACTTTGTACTTGGAAAAGTGCTACAATCCTTATGGAGTCAGAGACTGAAGTGATTTTGTAAAGGCTGTTTGGCTTTTTTTCATCTCAGGGTGTCACATCAAAAAAAAAAACCCAGTCCCAGGGGACTTCTGTTTTATGTTACTATTTTTATTTTATCTTATTTTATTGCATGTGTGAGGACAGCTCGTTTATTTTACTGAAGGCCTAAGTGCGCAGTCTGTTTTCAAAATTAACTGATGGGCTGTTGACTTGTCACCCCGTGAATAAAACCTCATTGCCTTATAATTTGCTTGACAGGGTTTTGTCCTGTTGACAGTGTTCTCATTACAGGGAAAATATAACGCAGATGTTTGAGCTCTGTTCTCTGCTTTTGTGGGTGCCTTTCTTTCATTAGTTTGTTCACTCTCTCTTTTAATCTGTTTATGGTGCAGTTTTTTATTTTATTTTTCGTGAACAAGGTGATAAAATATTTTATCAATATTTATTTTGGACATTTACATCCCACTTCTTTACTTAAATATGGCTGCAACCAGTAAAGCCAGAAAAGAAAAAAGAAACAAAAAACCCCACTACTATATATTTTGGAAGCTTTGTTTTGTCTGCTCGCTGTGCATTTGAACACCTCTGAAGATGTCATAATCAAATTTTGTGTGGTGGTTCCTGAGATCAAAGGGCAGGTTTCCGTCTTCATTTGGATGTAGTCAGACGCCATTCTGAATCAAGATGGTAGACTAAACCTTTCTAAACTGTACTGATTTTAACCACCGATTTAAAACTGTACATATTTTTTGGGTTTCTTAGAATTCCTGAGCAACACGGGATATGAGACTGCTAGTATATTATAAATGACAAAGTTGAACGTGTTCTAACTTGAAACAACTCCAACTCTCCTCAGTCATATTAAAACAGCAGCAGTAGTAAATAAAGTAGGAATAAATCAGGGGAAGAGGCAGGGCCCCAAAACACCAGCTTGAAAAGCTGCTTCTTAGCTGTTGACTGAAAGGTGAGAAAAAATGGGGGAAGGTAGGTTTGGCTAGGAAGGATGTTGCAAATTCTTGGTACCACAACAGAAAAGACCCTAACATTCACTGGAGCATGGGAAGATGCCTTCTCCTAGGCCAAATGATTTGTCCATTTAGCCCAGTACTTCCTGCTCTGACTGGCAGTGGTCTCCAGGGTCTGATGCATATAACAGTAATTGCTGGCAGATTGCTGTACTCCCCTGCCCTATGTTGTATTCGTTCAGCCTGTTCTCAGCTGATTTAAAAGCCAATGCAGTGTTTGTTTGTTTGTTTATTTATTGCATTTGTATAACGCCCAGTAGCCGAAGCTCTCTGGGCGGTTTACAACAATTAAAAACATTAAAAACAAATATACAAATTTAAAAACACATTTTTTAAAAGCAATTTAAAAACACATGCTAAAATGCCTGGGAGAAGAGGAGAGTCTTCACCTGGCGCCAAAAGGATAAGAGTGTTGGTGCCAGGCACACCTCGTCAGGCAGATCATTCCATAATTTGGGGGCCACCACTGAGAAGGCCCTCTCCCTTGTTGCCAGCCTCCCAGCTTCCCTCGTCCCTTGGGTTAAGACTCCTAGAAAAATATAACTGTTCTTCATTATGCTGCCTGTTGTTCAAAGGGGACCTCAGCAGCTGCAGTGTATGAAATTACAGGCTGCGCAGTGCATGGTTGCCTTAATTCTCATGTGCTTTCATTTATGTTTATGTGCATAAGAGATGAGGCACACACACATATACATTCTGTTGCTGGTGATTTAACTGCTAGAGAACCTGTGGATGGAGCTGAACCTTGAAGAATGACAACTCTAGTAACTTGCCTTAATAAAATTTGAACCATTTGCCCTTTTCTCTGAACAACATCCCTTCCATTCTGAGTAGGGATGTTGCAGAATTCTGGCGAAAACACGAGCGAGAGCAGAAACTGCCAATGTTCGCTTATTCGTCTCATGTCTAGAACAGAAATCAATCCAGCAAATACAATCAGTGTTCACTGTTGTTGCTTTCTGTCTGCAAATGATACATAATTGATTATTTCCCCCCCATTTGCATCGTGTTCTGTTTGCATTGAAATGAATGCGGTGGAATAAGAATGTAATTTACATAATTAATTATGTACATTACGCAATTTTGCAACAGCGAGACCAGTAATGCAGCACTGCATTATTTTGGTGGAAGACGAATTATAGTGGAATGGAAACAGTGCTGCATGCAATGAATACAGGGTGGAACAGAAAACAATGCCTTCTTCCATCCCTGATTCTGAGTTCTTTCTGTGTGTGCGAGTGAAGTCTGAGAACCTTTAGCCATTTCCTACCTGCTGGGATGAAGTGAGCAGTTGCTTCCCAGGAGCATTTCACTTTTAGCCTCTCAAGAGCTCTTTAAGCGTTGTGTCTAACCATCCCTTGTGCCTGCAGAGGTGAATGTCGTACAAGCCAACAAGTGAAAAATTGTGTTGTTCTGTCACAATTTGTCTGTAAGGGATTCTATTTCAGTTGCTGTTCGTTGTCCTAAAGGACGTTGCTGCTGGGTTGTATTTTGTGGTAGAGTCTTGATATATCTGTTCAACTTGCTTTGCTAGAGCAGGGGCACAGAGCATCCTGTGTGTGGAGCAAAAGTGGCCCTCCAGGCCTTTCTGTACGGCCCTCATGACACTCCCAGGCCACACCCACTCACCAGCCCTCTTTCTGCCTACCACTGCATTTTGGCCCTTTCCCCAACCACACAAGGGTTCTGCAAAAGGCACTTCGGGGTCTTTGGCCGAGCGTTCAACATCGAGAGTGTTTCCTGGAGTGAGGAAGTTTGGAAATCACTCCCTGACACTGTGAGAGAGCAGTAGGAACCAGAGCTGCCACAAGGAGGAGCCACAGTTGTGGGGATTGACGATCACACAGCAATGGACTTTTAAAAAAAACTTAATTAGTTAGAGCCATGACTGTTTAAAGTGGTATCAGGTTCCAGGCTATGGTCTGAAGGCACATGAGGCCAGCTCCCTGCTGAAGCTAAGCAGGGTCAAGTCTGGTCAGTGCCTGGATGGGAGACCGCCTGGGAACCATATGTAAGCCACCTTGGGTTTCTATCAAGAAAAGAAAGGAGGGGTATAAATAAAATAAATAAATATCATTGTGCTTTAAATGTCTAATGCAGATGTGGCCTGAATCAGGTCAAGCAACAGCCAGATTCTGGCCTTGATGCTATCTTCAAGTATCTACTCTTCCTAGAACATTCGTACCTATTCAGGGCTACCTTTAAACTCTCTGCTGCTGTAGTTCCTTAAGCACATGAGAAGAGCCCTACAAGTTCGAGTTGTGGGAATATGCGCATCACCTTTTTTAGCTTTCTTTGTTTTTTATTACATTTATAACCCAGCTTTCCTCCAAGGAGCTCAAGGTGACATATAAATATGGTTCTCCCTCTCCTAATTTTGTCCTCGCAACAACTCCATGAGGTAGGTTAGGCTGAGAGAGACTGTGACTGGCTTAAGGCTGCCAAGCAAGCATCATCGCCAAGTGGTGATTTCAACTGTGGCCTCCCAGGTCCCAGTCGGACACTCTAACCACTACACCATACTGGCTCTCCTCTGTTGCTTTGCATTGGGCTCTGCCTGATGTTTAAAAGGAGGGGGGTGCTGAAAAACTCAACAAAAAGTGATGGAACAAAAGGCACAGGGGCTCCCTTTTCTTGACGCTACCCCGGCAAGGTTGTGCCACCTCCCCCCCCGAGGATATGGAATGCACACCTTGACATCTGTCTTTCTGTCTGTACTGAGAATAAACCAAGATCCTCCACAAAACATCAGTGTATTTAAGCTCTGCTGTGCAACGTTGCTGGTTTTATTTGTTTAGTTCATAGGTGTGGAACCTTCCAAATGTTGCTGAACTACAACTCCCAGCAGACCCAGCAAGCATGGCCAATGGCCTGGTATGAAGGGAGCTGTATTTCAACAACATCTGGAGGGCCAGAAGTTCCCCTCACCCGTTTCACTTGTTTCGGTTTTGTACTGTGGTTGCTTTACTCTGTTTTAGCTTTTTAGCGCTCCTTGCTTGTTTTAATGGTTTTTAATGGTTTTTAAACTTGTTTAAAAAGTTTGCAACTTTTCTATTGTTAACCGCCCAGAGGGTGTCATTAACTGGAACACATGCAAACGATGGAAATAAAGTTAAATCATATCCACTTGCTTTCACAGCATGTGAAATTTTATACACTCTACCCTCCCTGAGTCATCTCTCCCCACCCCCCATTTCTCTGCAACTTGTAAAAAGTCCCCGCGACGTCTGCCTTGCAGGTGATGCTTCAAACCTTGGACTGTTTCGGTCACTGTTTTTGGTTCTCTTTTTCCTGCAGTTCCATCCCTCCAGCCTCGTCTTCTCCCAGCTGCCTGCACCCCAAGGCTGACAGGCTGAGACCGTATTTTGTTCTTTTTTTTCCCCCTCGCCTGCATCTCACTCAGCGTTGTCCCCTGCAAAGTGGCGTCTTGGCAAGCTGCTTCAAAGTCTCTAGCAAGAGAGCCAGCTCTCTCTCGAAAGAATACCTCTGTGCATTTTGTACAGCTCCCCACTTCTCCATGGCAACATAGCTTAGTGTTCCCTGCCGCGGAGAGAATCTGTTTTCTTTTCTCTGTCTTTTTTTCCCCTTCGCCTCCCCGCCCCTTCTTTTCGACTGGGCTTTTCTGTCCATGGGTATGGACGTGTTCCTGGGCTCTGCCTGTCTCCAGGGTGTGCAATGAAAACAGTTCAGGAAGGGTTCTTACTGAAGGATGTCAGAACGATGTCAGAACGAGAGGATGCCTCAGAAGCTGGGACAAAAAAGAAACACAATCAACAAATGCTCTTAAATTATTTCCAAAAGGTAATTTGCAAAGGCAGGGTGATGATATGGTGGTTTTTGTCAGCTGGTAAAAACTAAAGATCAAGGGTGGCACTTCGCTTTCTCTTTTAGACCAGGTGCAATTTTGATAATAAATAGCTGAATTGGAGGCGGAACAATACGGAGGCAGCTCAGCCTTTCCAAAAGAGAATTCTTAATAGGCTTGTATTATTCCATCCTGTCCGGTGGGTGAATAATTGGTAACCAAGTGACTTTTACATATTTCAGCTGTCACTTATTGGTACATTGTAACAAATGTGCTTCTTATTTGAGCAGTTTGGTCTAAAGGATGTAAAAATATAATATGACTAAGGGTTAAAGATGTATTTTTAAGGGAGTAGCTTGATAGCATGGTTGCTGCCTTTGAAATACAAGTTAGACGTATGTTGTTTGTCCTAGGGTGAGCTTGGCTCAAAAATGGCTTTGCAGGTTTTTGATGTGGCTGAGTTTGAACGTGGGGACAGCTGGCTGCTGAGAGCACCCATTGGATGGTGCCTGTGACATCAGCAGCCCTTGGAGCAGTTTTGCAAGTTTGCTATTCATATGTTTGTGCTTCCCCCCCCTCCCCTGGGAAGGTGATGATAACAAATATGTGCCACTTGTAATATATTTATTTCTTTTTATTTAGGTATTAACTTATTTATAGGCTGCCTTTTAGAGCATATGCCTTACAAGGCAGCTTACATAATCACAAGATGTAAAATACATTTTAAAATCTAGAAAAATCTAAACATTTTCAGATAGCAATGCATAAATAAATAAATAAATAAATAAATAAATAAAATTGACCAGTTGGTTCGAACATTAATAAAACAGCAGTGGCGGCTCATGCCCATTGGGACTGGTGTGGCAGAAGGGAGGGGGAGCCCAAAAAGTAGATGGAGGCGGAGCCAACTAATACTAGTTTTTGTCTCCATCCTCCTCCCTGCTGTGTTCTGCACTGAGACAAAGAAGCCGACAGGTGCTGCTGCCATCTCCTGGACTGAATGTCCTAAGCAAGAAGGCAGGCAGGTGGGGGCCGGGTGAGGGCAGTCTGAGGTTGGTGAGGAAGTGCCCCTCTTGCCCTGAAGGGGCCAGCCTCCACTGTAAAACCGCACCGACTCCAGTAAATAACTTATAATATTAATACATTTAAAAAGCACCTCGGTCGTTTTAAACTAGCATTCCCCAGCCTAGTGCCCTCTGGGTGTGTGTGTGGATGAGTGAATGGGCCCTCTCTGTCATACAGTAATCTCTCAGTTAACCAATCCTCCAGGAAACAAGCTCCTGTTTTAAAAGCTGAAACTGACCAGCTTTGCTTTGCTAAGGATAAACTTTCAAGCCTGTGCCTGTGCTTTGCTAGGATGAAACTGACAAGCCTGTGTGTTTGCTTTGCATTAAAGAGATCTCTTGCCTTCTCCCAGGGCTGGGGAGGGAAGGATTCAATATGATTCAGAGGAGGGGAAGGAGGAGGAGTGGGTGGGTGCCAGGTAGGCACCCTTAAAAGCCCCAGTTGAAGCTGCCCCCCCAATATATGAGCTGGTATAGGAAACTGTCCCTATTCTTTCCATGTTATTCCTACCTCTGGTACCAAAGTTTCTGCTAAAAAATAATGTCCAGGAACACATCTAATCTGTTAACTGAGGTATTATTGTATCTCCCCCCCATCCCCCAGTAGTATGGAGTGCTCTTCTCAGGGAGGCCCACCAAGCACCACCCTTGACATCATTTTGGTGCCAGGCAAAGATGTTTTTGTTTTCCCAGGTACATTGATAATTATTGTATTGTTAAATCTGCTCTCAATATTTGGTTGTGATTTTATTGTGTTTTTTGCTTGGTTGGGAATTGCTTCGGGACCTTTTAAAAAACAAACAAACTAAGAAGCTGTGTGTGGGGGGGGGTTATGTGCCTTCAAGTTGATTGCAACTTATGGCGACCCTATGAATCAGCGACCTCCAATAGCATCTGTTATAAACTACCCTGTTCAGATTTTGTAAGTTCAGGTCTGTGGCTTTCTTTATGGAATCATTCCATCTCTTCTTTGGTATTCCTCTTTTTCTACTTCCTTCTGTTTTTCCCAATATTATTGTCTTTTCTAATGAATCCTGTCTTCTCATTATGTGTCCAACGTATGATAACCTGTTTCATCGTTTTAGCTTCTAGTGATAGTTCTAGTTTAATTTGTTCTAACACCCAGTCTTTTTCGTGGTCCATGGTATCTACAAAACTCTCCTCCAACACCACTTTTTCCCCTGTCCAACTTTCACATCCATACATAGAGATGGGGTACATACATTTAATAAACCTAATCTAACCTCCAGATGTTTTGGACTGTAGCTCCAGTCAGCAAGGGGCTGGTGGAAGTTGTAGTCCAAAGCATATGGAGGGCACCTGGCAGGGAAAGGCTGGTTTATACCAATGACATTAGGCTACCTAGTTGTATGCATCTATTCTTTAAATACTTATCCTGACCCCCCTCCCAAAGAAGTCAAATTTGCAAAACAATACATGTAAAACTAAAATCAAGACATATTTAAAAACAAAAATATTAATAATATTTTAAAACAGTCACATATCCTCAGAGCTAATAATTTCATAGCTGCCTTTAAAGCAAAGGAGGCATAAAACAAATAACTTCAAAAAAAAACAACCACATAAAAGCTTGCAGCATCAGCCATGCACATTGCAGTGTGGGGAGGGTTTCATTTATATATATAATCTCCACAAGGGATGGAACAAGATGGATGGCTGACCCTCCCCTAGGTATGGGAAGCTTGACAATCCAGGCTCACATTTGTAACAAAAGGTGGTCCAGTGCCAGCTCCACTTTTTTTGGGGGGGGGGCTCTTGAGCAAGAGACCCTCAGCTGACCCCCTCTGATGGGTTCACTTCCTCCTGTCCCTGCTTCCCTTTCCCTTTCTCCTTTGAGCCTGATCTGCACCGTTGTCCAGAGGGAGAACGCAACGGCAAGTGAAAGCAGCAGCTCTAGAGAGGGCAAGTGAATACACAGTGAGAGCACTAGCAGGGCCAGGAGGCTGTCTGGGGTCAACAGTGAAGTTTTTGGAGGGGTGTGGGCCTCAGCTGGTGCCCAACAGTGCCTGCCTACCCCTGACACCAGGGTGGTCGGGTGTCATGTAGAGTTAATATAGCGATCGCTATTACAATGCTGAATCTATCTTCACCCTAAGAGAACAGGGTGTCAACCCCCCATTTGTCTTTATGTTATTGAAAAATTTTTTTCTTCATAGTGTAACTGGAAGGTAATGTCATTTTCATTGTTTCTGAGATTTGGAATTGCCTTTCAGGGGATAAGATGTTTTTGGTAGATTCTCAGAATTGTAGTAACTCCTGGGTATCTCTTGTGAGATCCCTAAATTTTGATCTCTGAAACTTGAGCCTGACTGAAAGAAAAAATAACTTTTCCTTGATGTTGTGCCTTAAAACTATGGTCTAAAGTTTATGCCTCCCCTCCCCGCTCCCGTTAGAAGAGCAACTGATGGGAAAACATCCATATTCTGAAATGATTGAGGTGCATTATGTTCTCCAAAGTTTGTACAACTCTCTATCAATTAGTAAAACAGCTGGTATAGCACAGTGGGGAGGAGAGGTTTGGCTGGGAGTCCAGAGTCTGTGAGTTCAAATCCCCACTCATGTCTCCTGGGTGTCAAGGGCCAGCTAAAGATCACCCCCACAGTGAGTGGCTCAGGGGTGACGTGCCCTGCCACCTGTGCAGCCGTGGGGAAGCGGCATAGTCCCAAGGAGCCCAGTTGCCCCCCAGCTGGCAGTTGCGGACAAGGCCGGGGCTGGCTTGTGCAGCTGTGGCAAGCTGAGCAGGCCCTAGCCAGCTGGGAAGGACTAGCCTCAGAGGGAGGCAATGGGAAACCCCCTCAATACCGCTTACCATGAAAATCCTATTCATGGGGTCGCCATAAGTTGGGATGGACTTGAAGCCAGTTTTCCTACCAATCAGTAGCACTTCTTTCTTCCCAGGTATTGTCAGCGGCCTTATCCGTATATTATGGTAGGCACCCATGAATGAGCAGCATACCCATTCCCAGCTGCTCAATTATTTATTTATTTATTATTTTATTTATTTATTTATTTATTGCATTTGTATACCGCCCCATAACCGAAGCTCTCTGGGTGGTTTACAACAATTAAAAACATTAAAAACAAATATACAAATTTAAAAACACATTTTTAAAAAGCAGTTTAAAAACACATGCTAAAATGCCTGGGAGAAGAGGAAAGTCTTGACCTGGTGCCGAAAAGATAACAGTGTTGGCGCCAGGCTCACCTCATCACCATGATCATTCCATAATTTGGGGGCCACCACTGAGAAGGCCCTTATCCTGCCCTTCCTCCCAGCAGGAGCCCAATTGATTCTATGCCCAGTTTGGAGCTGGGATTACATAATCTTGAGGCTTCGTGTAGTGTTTCATGTGAACCAGCGCTCGTGGGTTTTTTTCCTCTCCAAGCAAACCATGAACAGAAGCCAAGGTTTCTTCTTGGCTTATCCCTCATGAGTTGTTTAGGAGAAGCAAATCAAAAGTGCTGGCTCACATGTGGTACCAAGCCAAGCCTTGTGGGTTTTTTCTTCCAGTACCAAGCAGGCCAGAGTGAAGCAGGAGCCCGCTGTGATGAGTTCGCCGAGCACTTCCAAGATAAGATCGCATGCATTCGCCGGGACTTAGACTCCAATATTATAGCAGTTGGACCTAATGAAGTATCCAGATCACGGTCTTGTCCTCATTTATTGGATGAGTTTCAGTCTGTGCAGCTTGAGGATGTTGACAGGATCCTTCGACTGGTGCGGGCGACCACGTCTGTACTGGATCCTTGCCCCTCTTGGCTGGTGAAAGCTGGCAGGACCGGAACTGCCGGCTGGGCCAAGGAGGTAATAAATGCCTCTTTAAGAGAGGGAGTGGTCCCTGACTGCCTAAAAGAGGCGGTGGTGAGACCACTCCTGAAGAAACCCTCCTTGGACCCAGACAACTTGAACAACTATAGACCTGTGGCGAATGTTCCGTTTCTGGGCAAGATCCTGGAGCGGGTGGTTGCCGGCCAGCTCCAGGGGCTCTTGGATGACACTGATTATCTTGATCCATTTCAATCCGGTTTTAGGCCCGGTTTTGGCACTGAAACAGCCTTGGTCGCCCTGTATGATGACCTCTGTCGGGAGAGGGACAGGGGGAGTGTGACTCTGTTGATTCTCCTTGATCTCTCAGCTGCTTTTGATACCATCGACCATGGTATCCTTCTGGGAAGACTCATGGAGTTGGGAGTTGGGGGTACTGCTTGGCAGTGGCTCCGCTCCTACTTGGTGGGTCGTCACCAGAAGGTAGTGCTTGGGGAACATTGCTCGACACCCTGGACTCTCCATTGTGGAGTCCCGCGGGGATCGGTACTGTCCCCCATGCTTTCTAACATCTACATGCAGCCGCTGGGTGCGGTCATCAGGAGTTTTGGGGTGCGTTGTCATCAGTATGCTGATGACACGCAACTCTATTTCTCCTTTTCATCCTCTTCAGGTGAGGCTGTTAACGTGCTAAACCGTTGCCTGGCCGCGATAATGGACTGGATGGGGGCTAACAAACTGAAGCTCAATCCTGACAAGACCGAGACGCTGTTGGTGAGTGCCTTCACTGCCCAGATGGAGGATGTTTATCCTGTTCTTGATGGGGTTACACTCCCCTTGAAGGAACAGGTTCGTAGCTTGGGAGTTCTTTTCGATCCTTCCTTGTCTCTCGAGACCCAGGTGGCCTCGGTGGCACGGAATGCTTTCTACCATCTTCGCCTGGTAGCCCAGCTACGTCCCTATCTGGACAGTGACGACCTCACCTCAGTTGTTCACGCTCTGGTAACTTCTAGGCTGGACTACTGCAATGCGCTCTACGTTGGGCTGCCCTTGAAGATAGTTTGGAAACTACAGCTAGTCCAGAATGCAGCGGCCAGATTACTGACGCGGACCAGAAGGTCTGCTCATATAACACCTGTTCTGGCTCGTCTGCACTGGCTTCCTATTTGTTTCTGGGCTAAATTCAAAGTGCTGGTTTTGACCTATAAAGCCCTACACGGCATGGGACCGCAATACCTGGTGGAACGCCTCTCCCAATATGAACCTACCCGTACACTGCGCTCAACATCTAAGGCCCTCCTCCGAGTGCCATCCCATCGAGAAGCCTGGAGGGTTGTGACTAGAACTAGGGCCTTTTCGGTAGTGGCCCCGAACTGTGGAATAGTCTCCCCGATGAGGTACGCCTGGCGCCGACGCTGCTATCCTTTCGGCGCCAGGTGAAAACCTTTTTATACTCTCAGGCATTTTAAAGTGTATTTTAAATTGTATTTTATAGTGTATTTTATCAGTATTTTCATTATTGTTGTATTTTGACGTTGTTGGTTCTTTGTTATTGTTTGTTTTGATCTTTGATTTTGTTATACTTATTGTATTTATATATTGTGCTTGTTTTATCTCTTATGTACACCGCCCAGAGAGCCTTTTTGGCTTAGGGCGGTATATAAATTAAATTAAATAAATAAATAATAAATAAATAAAATTGGGTGCACTAGCACAGTAATTCCCTAACTTTTTCCCCCCATGGACCCCTTGAAAATTTCAGAGGGTCTTTCAGATCCCTTAATGACTTTTCTGCCAGTGGCAGCGATTGTAATGCACTATACTAGATGCCGTATGGTTCTTAATTTTATTTTTATTGCTTCTTTTATTTCTTATATATACATTTAAATACAATTCAGTATCAGTATGAATATTTACTGTGAAAGATGTGCTGTCTCTCATCTTCAACCACAAATATCCTGCAGACCACTTGAATGAAGCTTGCGGAGTACTGGCGGCCCATGGACTATAGTTTAGGAACCTCTACGCTAGTACGTTGCTTGTTCATGGTAAACCATGGTTTATCTGGTGCGCAAACCAGCCCAGTGCGTGTCAAACTGTAGCTGGGTTTTTGTTTTTGTTGTGTCTGTCTTCAGGTCTTCCTCTAAGGGCATAAGGTAGCATAATATAGATCAGGGGTAACCAACATGTTTTCTCCAGATGACAACTCTCATCAACCCTGGACCATTGGCCATGTTTGCTAGGGCTGATAGGAGTTGTGGTCTACAACATCTGAAGGACATCATGTTGGCTGCCTCTGATGTAGATGAAGGGGATTAGTGTGAATAATGTGAAGATAATTTGCTCTGTAAGCTCCTCTCCACAGTGTGTCTGCCTTGACGGGGTTGGCAGTAGCAATTCTGTTTCGAGGGGCTGTGGATTTGGGAAGTGTAGCTCACAGCTGGAGAATGGATGGTGGTGGGGAATCGCGGTAGCTAACTACCATTGCCACTTACTTGGATCTGCTGTAATTCTTCAGATGCCTGTCTATAGGGATGGAAGGGTCTGTAAGTTTCAGTTCTTCCACTTTCTCATTTTCCCAATCTTAAATTCAGTTCCCCACATTTTTGCAGTAATTTGCAATTTTAAAAAAAATCCTCATGAAAATTCTTCAGCATTATAGTGCAAATTTCTCCTAATACACACATTTTATATGCAGCTTTGACCAATGAACAGTTTTGCAATCAATTTCTCCTAATATAATGTATTGTTAATGTTATTTTCACTAATATATTCATTTGTATGTGCTTTCCCTAATGTATCATTTGTGTAAACTTTGGTTGGAGAACTGTGTCACAAAATTGTGAATTGTGAAAAGTGTGAACTCCAAATGATGGCTGTGTTTCAGTTCTCATATTGTTTTGGAAAATGTGAATTCTTCAGATAGGAATTTTTTTTTAAAAGAAAGAAAATGTAAATTTGATAGATTTGGCTTAAAATGCAAACCGAATCAAATGTCTCCTTTGTCCTTACCAATGTCCTTAAGGAACTGTGTTTGGGATTTGAAATTATGGGAGTGGTGTTTGCAGTTGAGATCTGTGGAGCCAGAGAAGAAGCTTTGGTGATGTTTGTGTGTTGATTGTGTTAAGTGAAATGTGTTGTAATTTATAAGCTGGGTTGCTCACTGCTTGCCCATCCATACTTCAGATTGCCCTAGAAATCTGGGTGCTTGATCTACACATGCAGCAAATTGAGGCAGAATAATAATAATAATAAAATTTTATTTGTTAATCGCCTATCTGTCCGAACTAACGGACACTCTAGGCGACGTATGTGATGTTCCTATATTAATGTATATATGGTAAGTGTTGTTGTTTAGAAGATACATGGTAAGTGGAGTGAAAGAGGAGGGGGAGTGAATGGGCTGTAGAATGCTAGATGATTGGCTGAGTGTTTAAAATGGCTGAACGTATAAAAGGAAGAGTGAGAGTGGGGGGTGGATGAGGTGAACTGAGTGGGTTGCTTGGTGGGGGTTTAGAGAGTTGTTTGCCAGGAGAGAGTGGAGAAGGAGGGGGGTGGAGTTCGGATTAGTGTTGAGTAAAACCATATGCTTATGTGCCTTAAGAAGAAATCTTGTTAATCTTGTTAGCTTTGTTATCTTTAATAAATACTTAATTTGGTTTACCAAAGGCCTGATCCTTGGCTGGGGTTTCACAGACCAGAAGGGAGGGTAAGGTAATGACCAAGGCTGAAGGGGAACTGTAACAAATGGTGGCAGCGGTGAAGAGAATAATGTGATGTTCCTATATTAATGTATATATGGTAAGTGTTGTTGTTTTAGAAGATACATGGTAAGTGGAGTGAAAGAGGGGGAGTGAATGGGCAGTAGAATGCGAGATGATTGGCTGAGTGTTTAAAATGGCTGAATGTATAAAAGGAAGAGTGAGAGTGGAATCTGGGGGGGAGAAGAGAAAGTGTGGATTGCTTGGTGGGGTTTAGAGAGTTGTTTGACAGGAGAGAGTGGAGAAGGAGGGAGGTGGAATTCGGATTAGTATTGAGTAAAACCATATGCTTATGTGCCTTAAGAAGAAATCTTGTTAATCTTGTTAGCTTTGTTATCTGTAATAAATACTTAATTTGGTTTACCAAAGGCCTGATCCTTGGCTGGGGTTTCACAGACCAGAAGGCAGGGTAAGGTAATGACCAAGGCTGAAGGGGAACTGTAACAAATGGTGGCAGCGGTGAAGAGAATAACAATACCAGTATTCAGAGTCTCTGGGAATACTAGTATTGGGACGTTACTGGTGGTTGCCTAGCAGGGGGATCTGTTGAGATCTGTGCTAGAGCGGGGAGAGAAACCATAAGAGATAGCGGTCCGGACTGGTGAAGTCCCTGGTGGTGCCTAGAGACAGGCAGTAACCACGAGCAGGTAGGAACCTGACAGGGAGAGCCAGGGAAGGACGCATCACAAATAACAATACCAGTATTCAGAGTCTCTGGGAATACTAGTATTAGTACGTGACTGGTGGTTGCCTAGCAGGAGGATCTGTTGAGATCTGTGCTAGAGCGGGGAGAGAAAAAATAAAATAAAGGACAGTCCGGACTGGTGGAGTCCCTGGTGGTGCCTAGTGACAGGCAGTAGCCACGCGCAGGTAGGAACCTGACAGGGAGAGCCAGGGAAGGGCGTCACAACGTACAACAATATAAATACAATATACAATCAAAAGCCACAATCATCAATTAATCTAAAATCATCCTTCAATTAATACATCGTAAAAACTAATCCACCCCAGAAATCCTATAGGCCTGCCTGAATAGCCAGGTCTTTAAGGCTCAACGAAAACCCATCAGGGAGGAGGCATGTCGAAGGTCAAGAGGAAGTGAATTCCAAAGGGTGGGGGCCACAATCGAAAATGCCCTCTCTCTGGTCCGCACCAGCCTAGCTGTTTTGACTGGTGGGACCAAGAGAAGGTCTTGTGAGGCTGATCTTGTCTGGCAGCATAATTTGTGATACTGGAGGCGTTCCTTCAGATAAACTGGGCCGAAACCGTATAGGGTTTTAAAGGTTAACCCCAACACCTTGAATTGGGCCCGGAAAACAACTGGTAACCAGTATAGGTCTACCAACACTGGAGTGATATGATCCCGGCGACGGCTATGCTTTATCAAGCGTGCCGCCGCATTCTGTACCAGCTGTAATTTCCGGACCGTTTTCAAGGGTAACCCCACGTAGAGCGCATTACAGTAGTCTAAGCAAGAGGAGACCAGGGCATGTATCACTCGTGGGAGCAGATGCACAGGAAGGTAGGGTCGCAGCCTCTGTATCAGATGTAATTGATACCAAGCTGCCCGGCTCACTGCTGAAACCTGAACCTCCATGGACAGCTGGGAGTCAAGAATGACCCCTAGGCTGCGGACCTGGTCCTTCAGGGGTAATCTCACTCCATTAAGCACCAAGTCTAATTCTCCCAACCTTCCCTTGTCACCCACAAGCAACACCTCGGTCTTGTCGGGGTTTAGCTTCAGCCTGTTCTCTCCCATCCATCCACTTACGGACTCCAGGCACTTGGACAAGGTATTCACAGCCAACTCTGGTGAGGACTTAAATGAGAGATAGAGCTGAGTGTCATCCGCATATTGGTGACACTGCAGCCCAAAACTCCTGATGATGGCTCCCAGCGGTTTCACATAGATGTTGAATAGCCTGGGGGAGAGGATAGAACCCTGTGGCACTCCACAATTGAGAGGCCAAAGGTCTGAAACCTCATCCCCCAATGCTACCCGTTGATGCCTGTCTGAGAGATAGGAACGGAACCACCGTAAAACAGTGCCCCCTATTCCTAATCCCTCGAGGCGATTTAAAAGGATACCGTGGTCAACGGTATCAAAGGCCGCTGAGAGATCCAGGAGGACGAGGAATGTGTATTCTCCCCTATCCAGCGCCCTCCTCATATCATCCACCAGAGCGACCAAGGCTGTTTCAGTTCCATGTCCAGTCCAGAAGCCCGATTGGAAAGGATCTAAGTAATCTGCTTCATCCAAGTGTGTCTGTAACTGTTTGGCCATCACTCGCTCAATCACCTTGCCCAAGAATGGTAAATTAGAGACCGGGCGAAAGTTATTCAACTCTTGGGGATCCAAGGAGGGCTTTTTCAAGATGGGCTTTCAGAAGAGTTCTGAAAGCCTGTCAACATTTGACAGAAGAAATAGGAACAACACACTTGCAATATGCCTATTGTTGTATGCAAAAAAAAAAGTGACCCCCCCCCATGTCCTGTTCTCACCAGGCTACTTCCGGAGACAAGAGACTCCCCAGCAGAAACACAAGTAAGGGCAGCACAAGGGCATTATCCCGGGTCAGTCCGAAGTCAGAGTGCAGAGTCCACCTCAAAACCAAGGGGATCAGGCAAGAATCGGGGTCAGAAGCCAAGCAGTCTGTAAGCAACACAGGTGAGGGCAAGGCACAAAACAGGTCCGGGGTCCACAGGCCATCTTCAGACAGGGCAGGAATGGAGTTGGTGTACAGATGTTGTTCCAGCAGCCCTACCAGCCTAGCACTGGGATTTTTATGCTGGAGCTGCTGAATCACCCCCCAAACCTCAGGTGACTTGCACTCCTCCGGAGGGCCGGATCTCCATCTGGCATTGGAGGAGACGCCTCTCCTTTGGGCTCGGGGGCTGTTCAGGCTTGATGCTAGAGGCCAAACTTGCACCAGCTGCAGATGACCTGTCCTGGGCCTCATGATAGGACCCTGACCCCTCACCCTCAGGTGGAGCCTGAGCCAGGGCTGGCTCCTCCTCCAATGAGGATTCACCTGGCTGGGACTTGACACTACACAATTACCACCACTTTCACACATTGTTTTATTTATTTATTTATTAGATTTATATTTATTAGATTTATCTCCCACCCTTTGTCCCAGTAGGAGCCCAGGGCGGCAAACAAAAGCACCAAAAACACTCTAAAACATCACAAAAACAGACCTTAAACTATATTACAACAGAACACCCTCCAAACCACACTAAAACAAAACATATTTAAAAACATCTTTTTGTTTCTTAAAAAAACTTTGAAAACATCTTAAAAAGCAATTCCAACACAGATGCAGAATGGGATAAGTTCTCTCCTTAAAAGTTTTGTTGAAAAAGGAAGGTGTTCAGTAGGTGCCGAAAAGATAACAGAGATGGTGCCTGTCTAATATTTAAGGGGAGGGAATTCCAGAGGGTAAGTGCCACTACACTAAAGGTCTGCTTCCTATGTTGTGCAGAATGGATCTCCTGATAGGATGGTATCTGCAAGCGGCTCTCACCTGCAGAGCGCAGTGATCAACTAGGTATATAAGGGGTAAAACAGTCTTTCAGGTTGTGGGCTGTTCACCACCTGCCTGTATTCTTTGACTCAACAACAGCTTGCCATCTGCTGATTTGGAAGCCAAGAGTGTTGTCTATTTTGGAGTTAAACATATACTAGGAAAAAATACACATTGTCCTATGTTATCAACAATTCAAAGCATACCTTTGAAAAGCAGTTCGAAGCAGTCCCAGTGAGGGACGGGTCAATCGTTCAGTTTTGGTTTTTCCCTTTTCCAGTCTTGGGTTACATTCACCAGATTTCTGCATCAGTTTGTGTCGTCATGAAACTTTGTCAGCATTCTAGTGTGTATTTTGCCTAATATACATATTTTTCTATGCAATTTTGCACAATGTGTAATTATTTATTTGGTTGGAGAACTGCATTGCAAAATTCATAGAAGGGTGGTTTTTGAAGGGTGGCTGGGTTTCACTTTGCATAGGGTTTTGGGGAGTGCAGATTGGGCAGGTTCCCATTAAAAGCTAACTAAAGTGGATTTCTCTCTCATCCCTTGCTGTAGGGTATGTGGAATTGCAGGGAATGCACAACACAGAGGCTTCGTGTTCATATGCAAATGTTTGCTTACATGTGAAGGAGAGACAAAATGCATTCATTCCCCTGTTGGTGATTTAACTTACTGCAGGGAGGGGGAGAGAATTTAAATCCTGCCTGCAGGCAACACATTAATTTGACCAAATATCCCACAAACACACAAAAAGGGAATAATTTTCAAAGAACAGGAAACAGAAAATTGGGATTCTCTTCTCCCTAGTAACAGTTGGAGACCATATAGTTTATGTTGAAATTGGGTGAGTCCATATTGGGGTCTCTTGGATAGACGTGCCAAATTTCAGGCCTCTAATTCATAAAGGGAGGACTCATCAGTTATGTGTATCTGTGTTCTATTTGCATGCATACCAATAAATGAATCTTTCATTCTACATCCATAAATACACCCCCCAACTGCGTCCTCATGGACATTTAGCCTGGGATATGTACCTTGTTAAGGGTGCAAAGAGTTGATAGGAGACCCCTATTCCCCTCACAGAGCTACAATTCCCAGAGTTCCCTGCGAAGAGGGACTGATTGTTAAACTACTCTGTGAAGAGCAAGTGATAAACACCCCACAGGCAAAGCAGGATGAACACTGTTTGTCATATAACCTTCCCACAAGGGATACGGGAGAAATTTGATTAGGTTTACATTTAAAGGCAAATCTATCAAATTCACACTTTCTGGAACAACATGAGAACCAAAACACAGTCATCCTTTGAAATTCACACTTATTCAAATTTTTGTGATGCAGTTCTCCAACCAATGTTTACAAAAAATGCATAAATTAGCGGAAAGTGTACATAAAAATTTGTATATGAATGAAAATAACATATAAAATATTATATTGGGGAAAATTGCTTGCAAAAAATGTAAAATGTAATTATTTGGAGAAACTCACACTAAAATGCTAATGGATTTTTCATGAGGATTTTAAAAAACAAAGTACAAATTGGTGCAGAAATGTTGAGAATTGAATTTATGATTGGAAAAATGAGAAACTGAGAGAACTGAACTGGGGAGCTCCTTCCATCCCTATTCCCCACAAGCAAATCTGAATGAATGCTCAACAAAGACCGGGCATAGTCTTAAGCTCTGCATAAGCTTTGTGCAAGCAAACCAGGATGAATAAATGGATCATCTGGAGGTACCCGTGGCCAGCCATTCCTGCTCATATCATCCTTTTCTTGGGGGAGGTAGATGGCTAATGGCTCAGGATGGGTGGCTGATGTTTTGTTGGTGGAAAATGGTTCCAGAAGGTGACAAAGCTTCCATCTCCTCACATCGAAGAGGTTGGTAGCTGATCTTAAGGCCTCTGTGTGAAAGAAGTTGCAGTTTAAGAGAGATGTGAAAGCTAGCCGTGAGCTCTGATGGCATCTTGGGGTACAGGTCTCCCTTTCTGGGGATCTTATGTGAGGCAGCAGAGTGGTTAAGAGTGCTGGACTAGGACCTGGGAGACCAGGGTTCAAATTCCCACTCAGCCATGAAGCTCACTGGGTGACCTTAGGGGCCTGTCACAGCCTCTCTCTGCCTAACCTACCTTACAGAGTTGTTGTGAGGATAAAGGTGGGGAGGATAACTATTTATTTATTTAAAATATTTCTATATATATATATAGGGAGTGGTACTAAAGGGGACTACAAGGGTAAAATATAACTATGTACACCACCGTGAGTTCCTTGGAGAAAAGGCGGAATGTAGATGTGATAATAAATAAATAAAAGTACTATCTGCCAGGAGTGTCATTGCTGGTTGCCTCCACCTAGGCTCTCCTTGTTTGTTTTGTAAAAAAAATTGAATATTACAAAATGCCACAACTCTCTCTAATGATCTGCAAGAAAAGGAAACCAAATTCAGGTTGCACTGCCCCAGAAAGTCTCTCTGCTCAGGGAAGTAAAAGCAGGTAAGGATACTTGGTGCAAGAGATAGTGGAGGAGGAGGAGGAGGGAGGGACCAGGCTGTCGTCGTTACATCCATTTGCTATGAGGGCTGCTTTAGGAGAGAAGCCATTGGGGAGACACTGGGTCTATCCCAGACTTACCTGGCAGTTCTATAAGGGGAATGGAGAAGGATCCTTTGGTTAAGAGGAAGAGAAATTGGCTGTGTTCTTCTTGTAGATCCTTAAATGACTTGTTGCTTGGGAAGAGTAAATATAGCTAGGAGAACAGATGGAGAGCTTCTTGACAGTCAAGGTTTGTTAACAGACATTTGTAACATGTTCTTTACAGATTTTTTTTGTATTTTTAAATAACACCAAAGTTTTTGCTTTTTCATCTCTCTTTCCTCCATCCCCCTTCTCTTTTAAAAACTTCTCTGCTAGAGTACAACCTTCATCCAAATTCTCCTTAGTTGGTACAGTATTTTCACTTTGAAAAGTTTGCTTCCAGAAGTAAACCAGGATTTGCAACCCCATCCCTAACATCTTTTTTTTGAAAAAAGCACTTTCCTCCCACATCTGGCTTTTAAAGGACATGCGTGCTCTCTCTCTCTCTCTCTCTCTCTCTCTTCCCCCCCCCCGCCCGATAGGTCCATAATTGAAATAAAAAGATATGTTTTGACAAAAAAATTGTGTTAAATGTTATGGTTTGTAGTACAGGGGGACAATTAAGCAGGGATGATGTCAGGAGTCTCTAATGACCTCAGTGTTAATTCCCAGGGGGCTCTTCATTCATGTGTTTTTTTCCTTCAATTGAAAAATCTGGAACTATGATTAAAAAGAAAGAAAGAAAACGACTGACATTGTTAGGTCTGCTGGATCAGCCACTTCTGTGTTATCAAATTAAACCTTTTCACCTCCAGCACATCAGTTGCCCCCTCTCACTTTCAATGAGACCCAGATGCTCTTTTAGTGAAACCAAAAATTACAAAAATTGAAAGGAGGCAGAGGACAAACACTACAGAAGAAACCTTTATTGCAAGAGAATCTGTGGAATGAGAAGTAGAATGCGGAGAAGGATTTGTTACACATAACATTTAAATAAAGGTTGGGGGTCAGTTTAGGTGAGAGGAGGGATAAATAGCAAAATATCCTCCTGGGAAAGATTGAACATCTGTGTTGTTTTGAAGGGGGGGGAGCAGGAAAGGTTCCGTTCCTGAAATCCATTGTGTAAAATTTCATTGTCATTAGCAGTTTTGTGGAAGCAGCAGGTTTGATCAAGTGAAGGTTCTTCTCCACCCCCAAGACTTATTTAAGAACGAATAGAAAATCTGGCCAGATGGGTTTTTAAGAGTCAGTTTTGAGGTTGCAACTGCTCCTCTCGCTCTCTGGTTCTTGTTGTCTCACTTCCCCAATAGGTCAAATGCATGCATTGTAATCAGTTTCCTTCCTTTGTGTGCTCTCTCTCTCCCCCCCCCTCTCTCTCCCTCCCTCTCCCTCCCTCTCCCTCTCTCTCTTAGGAGGAGCTCCGTTTCCCTTTTTCTATTAAAAGTGTTGGAAAGTCAAGGAAAAGACAAGGTTTTTAATCATTTGCTTTTAGGTTTTTGCTGTTGTTGTTAGTGTATTGATTGCATTCTTGCAACAGTCCAGTATAGACCACAAGTGCCTTTTCCAAAAGTCCTTACTCACTTTTACAACATCAGCTGGCTCGGAGATTGGTTAATAAATGTCTCTTGCCCGCATTTCCTTGCTCAGCTTTCTGTGGATTGTAATTGGGGGCAAGAATATCTCCCCTAATAACTAATGGCAGGAAGACAGTACCATTTCATTACCATTGGGTTTTGGGAATGTCAGTGCTCTTCCTCAGCAGATCGTCATCCGTTTGTTGAAGGAGGTTTCTTACTGGGATTGTGTGGCATTGCAAACTGGTTGAAGCCTGCAAACCTGGGTGTGTAGTTTTTGGTTTTCTCTCAGCCACCCCTCCTGGCATTATTTTGGCTAGTGCTGATCAGCCAACCAGCAAACAGGAAATGACCCTTCCTAGGACTGCACAAGCGACAGATATGCCGTTCAGTGTGTTGTCTTGCTTGACTTGCATGTGGCTTTTTAACGTTGCTTCAGAAACTAGCTAAGGGCTTACAGGAGTCAGGTGGATGGCCACTCGCTTGGAGCTTTAGCCTTGGATTTCCAAGGGAAATTTAATCCGAGTTAAGGGAAAGAAAAGCCTGTTGGGGGTTAAGGTGAGTGAACCAGGTTCCTTTCTTGTGTGTCGAAGGTGATTATGATCCAAAATGCATTATTGTTGTCATTTATATGCCATCTGTATATCTGCTTCATAGAGCAACATAAACAAATAGAAAGGAAGAATACAGGATTCTGCCCCAAAGAACTTACAATCTAAATTTTAGCAGCAAGAGAGACTCAAAAGGAGTGGAGAGAGAGGCAAAGCTAACAAGGCACGGACATCAGTATTTGGGCTTCATTTCAACTGGGGATGGGGATTGTGGGGTTAAGCCAGTGATCTCTCCCTCCCTCCCTCCCTCTCCCTCCCTCTCCCTCTCTCCCTCCCTCTCTCTCCCTCTGCCTCTCCCCTCTCCCTCTCTCTCTCTCTCCCTCTCTCCCTCTCTCTCCCTCCCTCTCCCTCCCTCTCCCTCCCCCACCCTCTCCCTCCCCCACCCTCTCTCTCTCTCACTAGGGCCTGCTGTTCTACAGTGCTGCTATTCAGCACCAACAATCTGTTCCCCAGATGAAAGGGCAGAGATTCTTGTGTGTCTGCTGTTGCATGCAAAGATCTGTGGATTTGGATAGTAAACCCTACATTGGGGCTTAAGGGAACAGGAGAACAAGAGGCATGGAAAGGAAGATGGTGAGAGTGAAAGTAGCTGCTCTTCCTGAATTCCGTTCCTGCTCCAAATCACACTTAGGGATTTCTGTATCACCCTTTCCCAAATGGCCACAGGGCACGTTACAAATTAAAAACATCATAATACATAATATAAAGCATCAAACTAAACATTGGGACGATGGGGCAGCGACAGTGTAGTGAAAATCCATTCTAGTGGGTCAGTGAGGGCTTGATCCCAAGGGGCATTCAGTCTAGCCAGGTTTTTGGATGGCAGGGGAGGAAGGCATTGTCTGCCTCCGGAGTGAATCCTGACTGGAAATACATACAGTAATAGAAAGCAAGTATGGTTTGAGTACTGCTGGGTTAAGCCAACAGCTTAATAAAAATGAGCAGGGAGGCTTTCAGGAGGGGTTCAAAGGAAGAGAGGGGGTACTAACTCTTGTCAGTGGCTATCACTTTCCCGTGTTCTGGCTCTAACAGACTTAATATGAGGTGGAAACGGTTACATCAGATTGTTAGCAAAAGCATTACAGAGCTCTGTGCCCCCTGAATTACTGTGGTAGAATCTTTCGTAAATCTCCTAATCTAAAAAATACCACAATATTCTTCACTGTTTTTTTGCTGCAGCAGATTAATGCATCTAACCTTCTGAAAAGAGCATCAGATCACTCATTCAGAAGACTTTCATTAATTTCCTTTCTTTGCTACTGACTTCCAGCATCTGGCCTTAGGCAAGTCACTTGCAGGTTTGTTAATTGGCAAAACAAGAGAAGCCAAAATGCTTGAATTGAAGCAGATTTGGATCCAGTGACTACCCATAGCCCCTGATTTCAAAGAGTTGTGATCCATGGAGCTTGCTGCACTGACAGATGAAGATTTTACAGTGGGATATATTATTTAGAGATAATATTCTTCAGCTTTTTAAAAAAAACAGTCTGAAATGAGTTGATAGGTTGTCATCTCAGATAACCGACCTGTTTCTCTGCTTCAAAGGGGTGCATCTTTACTATGACTAAACAGCTTTTTTTTTTTTAACAGAACTCTGGGAAATATCAGTTGGAAAACTCATAATTCTTGATTGGCGATCCCTTGTTTCTGCCATAGAACTACAGTTCCCAGTGTTCCCTGGGGGGGAGGGGGAGTTATAGGTGCAGTAGAAGACCAATCACCTGTAGTCTGAAGGGGGGGCGAGCAACAGTTTCCCTTCCCTTAATGATCCTTCTGATTATATCTTTTATCAGATCAACTAACAGCTTAAAAATTAAGCAAACCTTTGAACAAAGCAGGAGTCGGATATTCTGGAGAAGAGTTCTGCTGAGCCCAAAACCTTGCATCCTGTCTGACAACTTATTAGTTGGATCCAATAAAAGAAGAGGCTGTATTGCCAACCTGACATTGTTGTTCTCGTAAGGGCAGCCTTTAGAGCACCATGACGGCAGTGAAGGTCAGTCTAGTGGCTTTTGTTGCTTCAAGAGTCTGGCAAAAGTTTATAAGCACTACATTGCTCTGATTGCAAAAATCCAGTCTGGCCTAGCAATACAAGGCGTAGTAAAAATATCTCTCACAGCTAGAAGCGTGTCTCTTGCTTATGACACATGCTGGTTATTTTGGGCCCACTGGGGCTATTTTTGTGCCTGATGCTTCTCCGTTTGAGTTACTATGGAAACTGTGTTATTGGTATGGGTGCAGAACAGTGACCCTGGCAGATGTTGACTAAAGAGGAGGCTCCCCTCCTTTCTTCACCCCCCCCACCCTCAGGGCACATATTTCAGCTTGCGAGTTGCACGAAGCAACAACTTCTTGTTGGATACCCACGGTGCGGGGAGACGTGGGGCTGAGTCATTACTGCATGTGCAGAGATGCTAATTTTTATAGCAACCATTGCTATAGCAACAAGGTGCTTCAATTATCAAAATTAAAACCATGAAAAGTTACCTGCACCTCCATGAGACCTATTGTTACTTCTATTAATTATTTGAGGGATAATAATAGTAAAATGTAATAATATCATAGCCCTCTCCACCTCCCCACCCTCTGAATGACAGTTAAGACCTGCAGGATTCCCAGGATAAAGAATTTGGCTTTAGAACAAAACTCCTTTATCTGAAGCTCTCCTTTAGGAACGTGCTAGCAACAGGGAAGGGCAAAAATTTTGGTTTCTCTCCGTTTCTCATTTTTCCAATCTTCAATTCAATTAGAAATTTTTAAAATACATGAAAATTCATCAGCATTTTGTGTGCGTTTCTCCGAATAGACACGTTTATATGCAATTTTGCCCAGCATGCACATTCTTGCAAGGGACTTTTCTCTAATACAATATTTCTGCATGATATTTCCACTAATGTGCATTTTTAGGCACACTTTACAATCATATATTTATTTTTGTACATATTACTTGACTAGAGAATTGCATTGCAAATTCAAAGAAATGTGGATTTTGAAAGGTGGCTGCGTTTTGGGTCTCATGGTGTTTCGGGAACTGTGGATTTGATAGCTTTGGCTTTAAATGCAAACTGAATTGAATTCCTTTCCCATCCACAGCTGGGAGTCTCACCTGCCTCATATGGGGTAACTGGATGGTGTTGAAGCCAGTTTGCTCTAGGTTACTAAGAGGTTTTGGCAGAAGGCAGCATCTAAATCTGGTTGTTCCAAACACTGGCTTGCATTTGGGTTTTCCTGTCCTGCCGTTGCAGCTTCTTGCCTGTGCCCTTCCTTTTGCATCCCCAGCTGGGGAGAAATGGGTTCTTTGTTCATGAATGCCATGTAGCGTAGCTCACAGTCATTTCAGTGAGTTTTGTGCAGGGGAACTTGTTGCTGTACACCGCCCTGATCTTTTGCAAGAGGGCAGCATATAAATACTGAAATAAAAAAAACCCTTCTTGGCAGATTGTACTCAAACGTTTCCCCTATGAGGATAGGGTACAGCATCTGGGGCTTTTTAGTTTAGAGCAGTGATTCTCAAACGGTGTGCTGCGGCACACTGGTGCGCCGCAAGAGGTGACTAGGTGTGCCACGAATATTATGAAAGTATATTTTAAAAATGAGAAGAAACCCATTTGTATAGAGATTTATTACATCCATGATCTATTAATAGCTAGGCTAGGCCCCTTAAAATATATTAATATATTTTTAATTTTGTACACGAAGTGCGCCAGAAAATCTTTATATGTTTTACAGTGCGCCGCGAACCAAAATTTTTGAGAACCACTAGTTTAGAGAAAAGGCAAGTGAGGGGAGACATGATAAAGATGTACAAAATTGTGTAAAGAAAGCGGAGAGTAAAGAAAGGTTCCTCCCCCCATCGTAATAATAGAACTCGGCACCATCTAATGAAAGTTGGAGGATTCAGGACAGACAAAAGGAAGTACTTCTGCATACAGCACATTTTTAAAGTATGGAATTTGATTGCAAAAGAGGCAGTGATGGCCTCCTGCTTGGATGGCTTTAAAAGGCAATTAAACATTCAAAGCTATGTTCTGCCTCCACTGCTAGAGGCAGTATCCCCCTGAATACTATTTGCTGGTACTCACAAGTGGGGAGAGTGTTGCGGCACTCAGGCCCTGCTTGCGGGCTTGTCATTAGCATCTGGCTGGCCACTGTGAGAACAGGATGCTGGACTAGATGGGCCTTTGGGCAGATCCAGCAGGCTCTTCTGAGGTTTTTATGCTGGAGCATCCCAGCTAAGTTTTATTTTTTTATATTGCGTAGCTTTAGCTGAACCTGTATAACCTCCATGTAAGTTCACTAACTGGCTCACAGAACAAAACGCAACAATTTAAAATGCAATATAAAGCTAAGAATATAGTTAAAACACTGATTTTTAAAGCTAAGAGTTCCAGACCATAATTTTAGATCTGGCTGTTTACACTGGCATTTGGGTCATGCTAATTATTTCTAGAGTGAATGGGTTCTGCCTAGTAGCTAATTTAATTTAATTAATTTATTTGTGTGTGTGTGTATATATATATACACACACACACACACTCACAAAACATTAGGGCAGTCTACAGCAACATAAAAACAAGGCAATCATTACAAATTATTGTTGATTTTATGTTATGTTTTGTTGTATTAACTGTTAGGTGCCCTAAGATGTAGGATGATATAAAATATTTTAACTAATAAATAACTAAAGCTGATATCTAACTATGTCATACTTGATATCTCCCTATAGCCGGTGTAGGGAACCTTTGGCCCTTCGGGATTTGCTGAACTACGACTCCCATCACCGCTGGCCATTCGCCATGCTTGCTGAGGCTGATGGGAGTTGTAGTTCAAGCAAGATCTGGGGGGCTAAAGGTTCCACACACCTGCCCTATAGCATATAAGTTGTTTTAAAAACAAAAAGACAACAAGAATGGTGCCAGATGAACCTCTTTGGAAGGCTGTTCCATAACTGGGGGGCCACTACTGAAAAGGCCCTCTCCCTGGTGGGTTATCTGCCTTGCTTTGTTTGGCAGGGATAGTTTGAGCAAAGCCTCTGAAGAAGATCTTAAGGTCCAGGTAGCTACATATGGGAGAAGCTGGTCTTCCAGGTAACCTAGTCCTAAGCCATTTAGGACTTTAAAGGTTAAAACCAGCATTTAAATTGAGCCCACTGCAGTTGACTGCACTTGGAATGGGATACTGGATTTAGGGATGTGAGAGAAATTCAATTCATTTTGCATTTAAAGACAACGCTAACTATAATCCTCACTTTCTGAAACAAACGGAAACAGCCATCCTATGAAATTTGCAAACTAAACCAGCCATCCTATGGAATGTGCACTTCTCTGAATTTTGCAGTGCAGTTTTTCAGTCAAGTAAGCCAAGCAATGTCTACAAAAATGCATATATTAGCGGAATAACATGCAAAAATGCATTATACTAGGGGAAATTGCCTTGCAAAAATGTGTAAATTAGGCAAAGTTGCATGCAAATGTGTGTATAGTCAGAGAAATTTGCACTAAAGTGCTGGTGAATTTTCGTGAAGTCTTTTAAAAAAACAGATGTGTAAATGTGGGGAACTGAACATAGGAAGAGGAGAAACTGAAATGGACAGATTTGCCTGTCCCTGGCTGGACTACAAGTTTTGGTCTGTTTATACGCAATACAGTAAAAGCAAAGGGTGGCTAGCATCCAAATGAGAATTCAAAAAGAGGAGGTCAAAGACCAAGATGCTGAAAAAAGGAACTTTTATTTTTGATAAATCCCAATGCGTTTCAGCCTGTTATCTACAGGCCTTCATCAGGGGATAATAGCTTATAAGATTATAAGACAAGCAAATTGCTTTCTATACTGTGCCAATATCAAATGTCTCGGCACAGTACAGAAAGCGATTTGCTTGTCTTATAATCTTATAAACTATTATCCCCTGATGAAGGCCTGTAGATAACAGGCTGAAATGCGTTGGGTTTTATCAAAAATAAAAGTTCCTTTTTTTAGCATCTTGGTCTTTGACCTCCTTTTTTGAATTATACGCAGTACAGTGACACATATCAGAAACGGGGACCCTGAACTGTTCAAGAGCCTTTTCCCATCCCTGCATCTTCCACAACTGGATTTATCTGGCATCCGTTCTGGTTTGGCTGATTACAGAGAGCATCTTCCTAAAGGCATTTTGCCGTATAAGTGTGGGTGGCTGTCACAAAAGTTGTTTGCTTCTGCCAAAAGCAGAGCTAAACTTGTTAAGAAGCTTGGGCACCTTTTGCACAAGGACTGGATGTTTCTTCTTTCCAAGAAGTGAACATGTCGAAACCCAGCAGGCCCAGAACTGAGATCTGAAATGGGTGAGCAGAAAAGCCCCAGGTGACTTACCTGTAACTGGACCATACCATTTTGGGCCACAGGTTGGGGAGGGGTTCTAATGTTTACATCAACACCAAATAGGGATGAGCACGAATTCAGCTGAACTTGGATTTAGCACCAGATTTTTCAATGGTCTGCATATTCTCCATCTTCGCAGAGTGATCCTGTTTGCTCTGAACTTCAGCGGCTTTCCCCCAACATTGGCTTTCCCCCCTCGAAGATGATGTTACACTAGCATAGCAGTACCCCTCCCCCCCCCTCTCTCTAATAATTGGAGTATGGAGGAAGCAAGCCAAACCTATAAAACCTGTAAGAGCTGAGAAGGAGGACCCAAAGCTGCTTTTGTTTCGAAATATCGATAATTCCTTTCAAAATATCAATATTGATATTTTTGGGAGGGAAAATTGGACTGGTAAAAGCAATAGATAGTGGACAGAGAACAAACTCAAATTGATACTGCCTGTTACGTTGACGGAATGGCATTGGCCAATGGATCCCATCTCTAACTTTCAAATACTCCTTACATGAACAAGCCTGGAATGCTGGGGGGAAACACTGTGAAGGATTCTCTCCTGTTTTGAAGGACTGCAACATTCAATCAGTTTGATTGAAATATGTATATATATAATTTTTTTTACTAAAAAGGCAGCCCAATTAATTGGGCAGCAGTTTCTCATATGTACTGAAGGTGGAGTTCACTGTCTTATTTATTTTATGATCCTTCCAAAAGTTGCCCAACACAGGCCGAGATATTGTTTTTAGAAAATGCTGAAAAGGCTTCCAAATCCTGCTGAAATTTGACCCCTTGTGGCTCCTAATCCCCTTAGGCTCGTTTGAAAATCTCTGCTTTTAATTGGTTGAAGGCAAAACTAGGTCAGCTCGTGAGCTGAAGAAGTCAGACCTAAAATAGGTTTTGCTCTGTTTCTGCTCTCCTCTTGAAGGTGACTTAAGGGCCTCAGCTGCATAGCAAGCTAATATGGTGGTAGAGAGAGAGTGTGTGTTTACATTGCTCATGAATTACAACATATTTGCATTCAGTTGCTTTTCTTTCTAAAGCTGCTAGGGTTGTCAACTTTTTTTCCTGGAAGGGTTCTTGAGCCTTTGGCCAGTAGCAGGAGAAGCATAAATTCTGTAGACTGAGTGTCTCCCATTGCTATTCCTTCCCACTGAATTAATGGCTTTCTTTGCTGAATGCCTGCTTGATCAGGCATAAGAGTCCTGTTCTCCCCCCCCCTCCCAAAAAAAAACACCTGGCAATTGTCGACAGCATTTGCGGCTTATGGCTTCATATCAATGGGGCAGTGGAATCCTCTCCAGGTTTTAGCCTGAACTTTCCTTAACAGTTCAGTCTAAAACCCTGAAGTACCTTGGACAGTTCCTTCAAAGTTCGGAGTAAAAACCCAGAGCAGATTGCACTGATGTGGAGCCACCAGCCACCATTGGTTAACAGTTACAGGCAGCAAACTCTTTACTGCAGAGGTGGGCAGCCTCAGGCCTAGGGGCCAAATGCAGCCCTCAAAGCCTCTCTGTTTCACCCTCAAGATTCTCTCCAGGCCTCTGTGTGCCCTTCTGGAGGGCTTTCGCCTAGCTGGCATGTGGCCTTGAGGTATGATCGTACCTCTCGCTGGTCCAGATGGAGGATGAACTGATGTGTGCGATGTGTGTGTGCACGTGCATGTAGAAACCTCTCACTTTTGTGTGGCTGAAATGTACCCTGCTGTACAAAGGTAACAATCACATCCATTGCCCCGCCTACTTTTTGCTTCTGGCTCACCCACCACTGACACGCAGCCCCTGGAAAGTTGCCAGTGAGAGAATGTGGCCTTTCTGGAAAAAGCTTCCCATTCCAGCTTTGTAGGAGATTGAAAGCACATTCCTTCTCCACTTGTAGATCCTTACGTAGCCAAAACTTTACTGTCCATGCATAAGAGGGGAGGCATTAGCAGGCTGGGCAAGAATGACAAGGTTTGTCAAAATACACGTTTTTAAAAATAAATAGGAGGAGTTAACCCCTGTGCCCCCAATAGCCCAATGAAGACTGAGTATGCTCTGTGGCGATGGAATGATAACTGATTATTGGAGGAGGGATGAGAAAATGGGAGGGGGGAGGAGGAATGGAATGGAGTATGCTGAAAGAAGGCATGTCTGGCTAGCTGTCTTGAGAACTCTCCAAATGGCAATCTTTTGTTGCAGACTCCCATGGTTGTATAAAATTATATATAACCTGCATTATAGAATACCTGGCTGCTGTTTGTGAAACCCATTAACCATTGGCAAAGCTGGTGTGATGCCATGGATCGTTCATGAACCTTCTAACTGCTGAAGGAGGAAATATCAGTCCTGGAATGTTAACAGTGCAACTGCTCTGAGAGAAGACAATGGCCGATATGGCATTTGGCAGGTGGAAGGGTAGGGTTTGGAAGTTTACACGACTCTTAGGGACAGGAGGTGTTACGTGCTGCAGGAGGAGATAAGCATGGGAGCAGAAGGGGCCCACAAAAGCAGGAGAGAATGTGGCAGAAATGTCTCCCCCAAGGCCGAAGAAAAATGAGTACTGGTCAAAAGGAGCGTGGGGAAGTGAGGAAATCCAAACTTCTCATAGCGATTTAACGTAAGCCTCTTAATCTTTGGCAGCAGGTTTCTGAAATGTTGGCGATCATGACAGCTTGTGGTGTTGACCTGAATGCAACCTCATCCATCTTAGGTATTTGTCCCTGTCCACAACCGTATTCATTACTGCCTCCTGGCTCTGGGTCAGATGATGGGGAGGTGCTGCACTGAAAGCACCAGGGCCCTTCTGAAGCTGGTTGTCTGGTGCTCTGTGGCTTTTCACTTTGCTGTCATTAGGTTGGTACCAATTATCCAGTCCGAATACTGTCAATGGATGTGGGAACCAGAGGTAGCACCCGGCCTGGAACATAGCAATGTTTATATGATGGATCTGAGCAGAACTGATAGACTTTTCTCTGTGTACATTTGTACACTTGTGCCTTCATGTGATCTGCAACTCTGTAGGAACTTGTCCACTTCCCCAGGTCAGGGAGACTGGATGTTGGAAGAGAGCTGTGCTTCAGTAACGAAGCAACTGAGACAGGGAGCTTATGTAGGACCTGGAGGTTTCATCCCTTCCTGATTCAGACAGGTACTTCTGGGTGCTTCCTCTCCTCCCATGTAGACGCATGCGTGGCTAGCAGGGCACGTAGACAGCAGCCCTGGAGCTCTTGTCTTGTCTTTTGCCCTGGGGGAGACGAGGGGGGTGGCGTGAGAGCAGGAGTATAGTGGCGACTTCAGAAGTGCGGGGTCTCTTCATTTTAGTCATAGCCACACTCTTCCCCTTTTTTTGCTGCAGGGTTGAGAATGAGGTCCTTGTTAATGCTTTCCCCCACAATAGATGTCCCTGGGAGCCAATAAGCATGAAAGGGAAGAGTATTGTTTATTTATTACATTTGTATACCGCCCCATAGCTGAAGCTCTCTGGGTGGTTTACAACAATTAAAACATAAAAACAAATGTACAAATTTAAAAACACATATTTAAAAGCCAATTAAAACACATGCTAAAATGTCTTGGAGAAGTGGAAAGTCTTGACCTGGCGCTGAAAAGATAACAATGTTGGCTACTATTAGCTACTGAAAAGACTCTTCTCAGTGGCTGACTCATCTCCTTTCACTCTGATTGGCTCCAGTCAGCAGGAAAGGTCAAGGAAGCATGTTGGAAGATCCTTCTCAGTGGCTAAGACACTCCGCTTTCATGCAGATTGGCTCACAGGATGCTGGAGACACAGGGACCCTGCTGAGACCCTTCTGCTCCAAACGTAAAGGGTCTAACGCCCTCTGAGACCTTGGATGGCTACACCCCTGCCTGAGAGCCAGCCAGGAACCCAGGCAGGCGATGTGGTGGCCCAATGCTTGGGCAGGGATGTCCAGGTCCAGTGGCTCTTCAGGCTCACTGGCAGTAAGGAAATCTGCTGAAGAGTCCTACTCCTTTGAACTGTGACAGAACTGCTGCCTTAGACCACATTCACACCATACATTTATTCCACACTTATTCCACTTTAAACAGACATGGCTTCCCCCAAGGAATCCTGGGAGCTGTAGTTTGTGAAGGGTGCTGAGAGGTCCTAGGAGACCCCCTATCCCCTCACAGAGCTGCAATTGCCAGAGTTCCCTGGGAAGAGGGACTAACTGTTAAACCACCAAGGGAACTATAGCACTGTGAGGGGAATAGGAGGAGTGAAAGGATGCTGAATTAAATCTTGAGTCTTTATAGCAGGGGTGGGGTAACCTCAGGCCCGAGGTCCAAATGTGGCCCTCCAGGCCTCCTTATCTGGCCTTCAAAACTCTCCGAGGCCATGCCCCTCATCGACCAGCTTCACACTGTCCTTGGGTGGTTCTGCCTGGTGGGACTGTGCCCTGGAACTCTGATAATAGTCCTTGCTTGTCTGGATGGAGAACAGAGAAGGGTGTGTGTATGAACTAGCCTCCCGTACAAAGGTAACGTTTAAGGGTGAATTGGTCTGCCCACTGTTGCCTTTGGCCCTGCCCAGCACTGGCACGTGGCCTCTGAAGGTTGCCCAGAAGAGAATGTGACCCTCAGACTCCCCACCCCTTCCTTATAGGTTCAATATCAGTTGTTCTTGGATCAGTTCCCTCGAAAGGAGGACTGTGCCAGTTCTTTGTCGTGGAGAAGTCAAAGAGCGTGTGAATATGCCACTAGGGAAATCTCTGCTTTTGTTGTTCTGGATTAGGGATGGGGAACTGTCGGTCCGCAGGTTGCATCGTGCCCACAGCAGCCTTGTATCAGGTCCGCAGCTTCCTCCTCCACCTCCCCCCCCCGTACAGCAATTAGGCTTAAAAGGAAGATCCCATTGGTATCTTTTTCTCTCCTAACCTCAAGTGCTGCACAGGGGAGGCAGTTTTTGTTGAGATGGTAGCTTGGGAGGAACCCTTCCCTCCCCATGTCCTGCGATCCTGACACAACTTGCATCTTTGCACGGCATTTATAGGGGGGGGACTCCCATTGGCCCCATCCACTTTTGGCTTTGGCCTCACCTCCTCCCAGCTCTGGCCCTGGCCACCTCCGGTACGTGGCCCCCAAAGGAATACCGCTCTTGACATTAAAAAAGAGTTCCTCTCCCCTGCTGTTGATACTCATTTGCCCTAATTGTGGAGTCCCAGAACCCTTTTGAAAGCCTCAAGTCTGGGAGGTGTAGGCCCCAAAATGAAGTCTTTCAGGTTGGTAAGGGGAGGGGGAGCCTTTCCCATACTTTATTTGTTTTACATTGGGGCATGCAGCAAAATGTCGCTGCGTGGAGCGCTGCTGTTCAGGATTCCAGCTGATCCATTCTGTTCCCCCTTCCCTGAACAAGATCAAATGCACGCCATACATTTAAAGCACATGACTTTCCCCTAAAGAATCCTGGGAACTGTAATTTGTTAAGGTTGCTGGGAAGTGTCGCTTTGTGTGGGGAAAACTACGGTTCCCAGGATTCTTTGGGGGAAGCCATGTGCTTTAAATGTGCTCAAAATGTTTGACTTGGGCTGCAAACACAACAAGTATCCCATGGCCACAGCCATGTTGAGTCCCCCTTTCAGTCCACATTGGGCTCTTTTCCCCTCTTAGCGCTTCTCTTTGTAAATGCATTTTATTTATATATTTATATGTGGTATTTATATAGCTACCGCATGTAAGAAAGCAAATACAAATCTCTACAAATAAGAGATAAAACACACGAGGTGTTGGACTGGTGGCTTAAGGAATGTCAGGCTGGGATTCAGTTTGTGGGCCCTCCCCCTCTCATCAAGCTCTGACCAAAGTTGGGAACTGTAGAGAGACCAGTTGAGGAAACCAATAGGCTAGGAGCAGGTCAAGTGATTCTCCCTGAACCCTATAAAAGCTTCCTGATCAGGCTTTTTTAACTAATCAGAGATATCTGCTCTTGGTGGCTGCAAGCTGTCTTTGCTTTCTTCCTTTCCCACGCCCTACTCTCAGTTGCACAGGGGGATCCACCTCAGAAGGACATTGTTGTTCACTGATACCAGGAAGCCAAAAATCAAACTAAATTGCACCACAAATGAGAGAGGTCTTTACACAAGGTCTTTGTGGTGTCTACTCCTAGAAAGAATATTTCTCTGGACAGGAGGAAGCTGAAAAACAAAATATTGCTACTCACCCTCCTTTTCTTAGCCTATTTAACAGATAATTTAGAGCAATTGTAAAGCTATCCTATACAAACGCACACGGACACACATACATCCTAGGACTGCAAATTGAAAGGAAAATATCCCATCATCAAACAACTGCTGAAATCAAAGCAAATGCATCTGATAGTAGCACCCTTTTTTAATGTGCAACACTTCTGCAATATACTGCTAGGAATCTTTTTTATACACTCTTGGCAGTTGTTCTAGAGATTTTTCAATTTTATGTTGTGCAATTAAGCCACAAAGTCAAATGAATGCTAGATTGATGACTTGCTGGCTCATGTTTATCCTCCTATAGCCTTTTTCATTTCATTTTTATTTTCCCCCCTCTGTGCTTTTTGCACGCAGCTATGACAGCTCTGAATTCTGGGACTCAACCACTCGCAACCCAAACACTTTTCCAGAGGCAATCTTTTTTGCAATGTTATAGACAGGCAGCGAGCCAGCTTGGCAGCCAGAGGAACTGCTGTAAGTATATTCAGCTGGGAAAGCTTAAATTTCCATCCTGGATACAATTCATGGTCCATCCAGCTTCATGTGCGAGAGTAGCTGGGAAAGCCAAATTGGTGAGAGGGCTAATGGGCCCCAGAGCTTAGGTGAATTGGGTCCTGCCCCATGTTTTAAAACTGGTGGATGTTGTGGGCGTCTGTTCTGGTTCTGAACATAAACACACACACACTATTGTTCATCAGAGCAAGACTCAACCAGTCTGTCTCCAACAGTGACAAACCAGAAACTCGCAAGCAAAGCACAATAATTATTATTATTTATGTAAATTGTTTTGGGCCTTTGTTTGGGCTGAAAACCAAACCATCAAGTAGCAAAAATAAATTTAAAAAATCCTTAAACCCAACAAGGAGCAGACCTTTTTATAAAAACCTTCAATCCTATTTTAACAGCCACACATAATTATAATGCTTTCACTGCCTGTCCATCAGAGACAGGGCTCATCTCACCTCCTTTGGGAATGAAATTTCAGATCTGAAGTGCAGCCATGGAAAAGGGCCTTTGTGTTGCCACCAATCAAACCTTTTATTTATTTTATTTATTTATTTAATTTAATTTATATACCGCCCTAAGCCCGAAGGCTCTCTGGGCGGTGTACATAGCAGTGGGACAGCCTTTGCAGATGATTTCAGCCTGTAGTCAGGTATATACATATGGGAGGAGGTAGTCTTTCAGATAACCTGGCCCAAAGCTGTCTAGTGCTTCATCGGTAAGCACCAGACTATTGGAAGTGAGTGCAATTGATATAAGGCTGGTATAGTGATGGAGATAACCACCCTTGTTTTGCATGTCTCCAGCGTGTGGTAATCAGAGGAATACTGCTTCTGAGCATGGAGGTTCAGTTTGACTATAGTGGCTAATAGCCATTAGCAGACACAGATACCTTTAATATCACTATGCATGATCAGAACATGTTCTCTTTCCCTTGGTGCTATATAGCAGAAGACCACAAACTACTGGCCGGGAGATGCTGTCTGTTGTAGGGGTGAGGGAGAAGTTCAGTTTCCGTTCCCATTTAAAGCCGGATACATCCAATTCACACTTTGCAAAACAAAATGAAACAAAATGAGAAGCACAGCCATCCTTCAAAATTCAAACTTAATTGAATTTGGGGATGTAGTTCTCCAAGCAAACAATTTTTTTTTAAAATGCATATATCAGTGAAAGTGTACATAAAAATGAATATATTGGTGAAAATGTTTATATTAGGGAAAATCGCTTGCAAAATGTGTTCATTATTCAAAATTGCATAAAAACGTGTTTATTAGGAGAAATTCACACTAAAATGCTAAAAAAATTTCATGAGGATTTTTTTTAAAAAATTGTAAATTGCTGAAGAAATACAGAGGACCTAATTTAAGATTGGAAAAATGAGAAACTGAGGGAACTGAAATGGACAGATCCTTCCATCCCTAGTGTGTGGGCAGCAAATGTGTAAAATTGCATAAGAGGAGCCCTACTGGATCAGACCAAAGGCCCATCTAGTGCAGCATCTTGCCTCTGGCAGTGGTCAATCAGATGCCCCTGGAAAGCTCACAAGCAGGACATGAAGGCAATATTCTTTCCCCCCTCTGCAACTGGTATGCAGTGGTAGACTGCCTCTGAACCTGTAGGCTCCATACAGCCACCCTCCTGCTCCCCCATGAATGTGTCTAATCCTCTTTTAAAAGCCATCTAAGCTGTTGGCTGTCAGCATATGAAGGGATGGTGAGTTCCATGAAGGGATTTTTTGTCGTGTGAAGAGTTGTGCAATTAAGTTACAAAGTCAAATGAATGCTAGATTGATGACTTTCTGGCTCACATATATCATTCTACAGCCTTTTTCATTTCATTTTTTTATTTTCCCCTCCTCTCTACATCCAGCTTGTCTGCACTGTTCATAGATTGCATAAAGCCTCTATCACGCCCCCTGCACTTGTTTTCTCCCCCTCTAAACTAAAAAGCCTCCAAAACAGCCTTTCCTCCCCCCAGGGGAGGCTTCAGCCCTTCTGATCATTTGGGTTGTCCTTTTGCACAGCTTTTTCAGCTCTGAGATCTCCTTTTTTAAATGGGGTGAGGTTGTCATAAAGCCAAAGTGTTAATTTGGCTCTTTTTTATAGGCGCTATGTACCCTGGCAAGATGGTCTGTGCTCCGGCGCCTGGCTTGGCCAATTTTGTCTAGACTTCAACTCTCAATGGTGACATTCCACAAACTGCAAGATATTGATCATGTGCTCACTGTCCATATTGACATAATCTGCCCAACTCTCATTGAACTAATAAAATAAAATATAGCCTGACTTATCTGTGTTAAGGAATATGATAAAAACCTGGCTTGGATGTTCTCAATTTAGGATTTAAACCAACCAGCTCAATCCCAAACAGGACTGGCATCAGCACCCAGCATCCCTCGATGCTTACGTTTGCCCTAATCTCCCCTTGGTGGACAGCTACATGCCACCATTTTATATTTCCCACAGTGCCGTGCAGCAACTGGTGTAGTGTTGCTCTGGGGCATTCTGGGAAATGTAAAATAGCAGCTGAGTGAAGCTGGGTGACCACTTGGTTTCCACTGGATGAGTGTTACAGCCACTTGGAAGGCCCGCTGTCAGGTGAGGGAGCCCCTTAGCAGACACTATGCTGAGAGGTCTGTCAAGCCTGGAACCAGCCCTTCTCCCAAAACGTCTGCCCACCGGATTATAACGTGATCCGGTCCTCAAAATCTCATGGGATTGTGTGTGCATACACTTCTAAATCTGCTTTGAATTTGTGGGCAAGAATATACCAGTCACTTGCATAAAGAGCCTCTTTCAGTTCTCTAGCAGGCTCAGTGTTGCTGAAGGCTTCGTCTCAGATAGGAAATGTGAGGTGGAGCAACAGCTTAGGGCTGCCACACTTTGAACAACTGCCTGAGGCATGCCGCTCTTTGGCCTTCACCACCCTAGTGCAAGCATTGTGCAGTTTTGGTGACAAGTAGAAGTACCTCCTCCAATCGCCACCAGATGTGCAGGTTTCCTGGAGATGCTCCTCTGGGGGGGCACCATTTTGTTTTCTTATGCTATACAGGAGTGGGATGCACAGCACCATCTTGGAGGCGCTTCTACTGAGAGAGGAAGAGATGGAGCTGATGGTGATAGTGATGTTGGTGGGGCTGGTGTTGAATGAGCCTTTTCTCTCCAGGCAGAGAGAAAAGCCTAAGGCTGGCCATGCTAGGCAGCACTCAAAATAATTTCGTGACTGCCAGTCCTGATCTGAAACTGAGAGATGCATGCCTTGGGGGGGGGGGAGGAAGAATAAATAAGTCCAGGCATAATTCTCCCACAAGCAAAGGACACCAAGCATGTCTGCCTGCTAGCACTTTTATGGTATCTCTGCAAATGTTGACTGCCTGCTGCTGCGGCATTCCTCTCTGGGGGGCTCTCAGGGCCGCTGCCTCGCCTTTCTTTTGCCGTCATCGTCCTCCGTAAAAGAAAGCTGGCAGAGTTAGACAGCTGTGCATCCCAGATGTCAAGCTGATGGAGATGAATACATAGATGGCTTGCAGCAGTCTAATGACTGGACTTCTCGCTGATTCCCTCCCCCTCAACTCTCTCTCTCTCTTTTAAGGTTCCAGAATAACTTCTGGCAGATGGGAATCTGGTGAACAGTTCCATCCCCAACTCCTCTGTTTTCCTTCCCTTGGGTTCCTATTTCAGACATATTCTAGCATGCCTTAGAAAATTATTTTTCCCAACGCCATGTCTGTTTTGGGTCGGCAGGCTAATACCACCTTTTTCTTTCCTTTTTTGGAGCAAGAAACATGAGAAGAAATCAGATCAAAGGCCCATGTAGTCCAGCATCCTTTTCCCACAGCAATCAGATACTTTTGGAACGCCCAAAGCAAAGTCTCGATGCAAAAGCCCTCTACTGCTGTTGTTCTCTAGCAACTGGTATCCTGGAGACTGTATGCAACCATCACCCAGCTACTAGCCATTCATAGCCTGATCCTACATGGATTTATCAAACCCCCTTTCAAAGTTGTCCCAAGGTAATGGCCATCGCTACATCTTGTGGCAGTAAGTTCCATAGTGTAACCATGTGCCTGAGTTTCCCACCATCAGCTTAATAGGTGACTCCAGGTTCTAGTATTATGAGAGTTGAAACCCACTTTCTGCACACTGTGCGTAGTTTTATACACCTCTAATCATTCCACCCTTAACCTGCCTTCTTTTCCAAACTAAAAAAGGCCCAAATCTAATGTTTGCTGGGACGTGTGCTCCTCTTTAATGAGGAACTTGCTTTCTGCATCCAAAAACTGGATGTGAACCCCTAACTGGGGTAGCTTCCCGCAATCTTCAGCAGGACCTTGTCTTCTGGCTGTAGTTCATGCATCCCAAACCGAATCTTTGTGAAGGAGCAAACAGAGTCCTGTTCTAGCCAGGCTGAGAGAACACATGAGGTGGTGGGCAAGATTTCTCAGCCTGAGTCTCCTGTTTTGTATAAATTGGATTGTCTTATTGCATATTTTAGTTATGAATGCTTATATTTGAACATTGTAATGGGATTGCTTTACTGTGTATTCTGGATGTTCATATTTTGATGATGGTGTAATTGGTTTTTATACTTGTAACCCACTTTGGAAGCCTGTTTTGGCATTAAGCAGTAATTTAATTTATATACTGCTTATTGCCAAAATAGGCCTCCCAGCCACGTATTAAAATCAGTTATGCTAAAATTGCAGGACCGGGGACAGCTTCCTGGGGGGACTTACAGGACCAGCTCCCTGGAGTTGCCGGTGTTGATCCCAAAGATCCCCATCTCAATCTGTTCCCAAGTAGGTCATGCTGAGTATTTACTGTCAAGGAAAGGCTCAGAGTGGATGAAGGTCCAGTGAGCAACACCCTGTTTCCCTTCAGCCTTGCCTTGTCTTTGCTTGTGTGTGGTGGCTGAGCTTGGATCCAGGTGGGACATGCCCCCCCCTCTCTCCCCTCCCCCCCCAGTGAGTCTGCAGTCCCATGGGGGCAGGTGGACCAGGAGGAGGAGTGGAGCTGTGTTCTTGCCTTTTGCTAGGGATCTCGCAACATGGTATACAGGGAGAGTTGATGGGGAAAAGGGGGTGATGGTGTTTGTGCTCCCAGCTTGTTTCATAAATTTCTTCTTCTAGTTCATTTTTCCCCTCCCAGATATTTTGTTAGACTGCTCTCACATTCTTGAGCAGATGGCTTGAATTCTTTCTTTCTTTCTTTCTTTCTTTCTTTCTTTCTTTCTTTCTTTCTTTCTTTCTTTCTTTCTTTCTTTCTTTCTTTCTTAATAGCAGGGGAAAATGCATGGCTGTATATTTGTTCTGAGAACTCTAAGCAAGATGGGATTACATGGGGTTTGCCAACCCAAAAGACTGGCAGAGACTATCTGGAGGAAAACTTGCTCTCTTACTTTGACATTCAACACAGCATTGTTAATGAGGGACCTGGCTTGGTTTTGTTTTGTTTTTGCAGGGGTGTCATTAGTTAGAAACTGGCACAGTGGTTTCCTTATCTCAAGAGGAACCGTCATCAAACTGTAGTCTCTCTCCTCCTCACTCCCCTGGACTGGAAAGATTTTTTTCTCTCTTTTAGCATTAACCAGCCTGAAATAAAACACACACACACGCAAAGCTGCCAGTTTGTTCCTAAACTGGAGCTTGAGGATTTGATGTCTTAAGACATGCTTGGGTTACTAATGCTGTGACTGGCCTGGATTTTGAGTTAATTACATTTGACATCGTGCTATGAGTTGCAAGGGACACACGTCACGCATCTGTCTCTGATGGAGGCTGTTTAAATCTAGATGAATGATCCCTAATGTGGCCAGGTCTAAATTAAAAAACAAACAAAACCCTCCAACAACAGTCCTGTCCTACACATTTTTGACCAATGTGTGCCTGCTGCAGACAGTAACAAGGGGAAAAGCATACTTTGGATTTAGAGAGAGTGCATGTACGTCAGGTGTGAGGAACCTGTGGCCCTCCATATGTTGCTGAACTACAACTCCCAACAGCCCTAGCAAGCATGGCCAATGGCCAGGGAGGATGGGAGTTGTAGTTCAGGAACATCTGGAGGGCCAAAGGTTCCCTACACCTGATATATGATGCAGGAGGAGGCATCTTGGGACGGAGTGACCCTTCTATGGGAGGGAGTGAAGTGGCAATGCCTCTTCTAAGGTGGTGCTTGCAATCTGGTTTTAATAAGTACTTTAACTTAAAAAAAGATTAGCTTTTGAAAAAGTGTCTTGCTTGATTGAATCAAGGTGCCTTCCACTCTTTCCTTGAACCCGTCTAGCTCAGGCTCAAAAATCAGCCAGTGACAAGTAAAGAATCACCTCTGAGGCAGGAAACCTTTTGCAAAAGAACTGTTTTCCTGCGCACCTGGCTGCCTCATCCATTTCTATGCAGCTTATAGGCCCTGCATTTGCTTCCTCAAATTGCCTCATTTGTCTGTGGGACCTCAGTCAGGTTATGGATGTTCTTTGCTTTGGATGCAGTCCTTTGTATCTGCAGTTTTTGTATTTGGATCCTTTTCCCCGCTAAGTGTTCACTGTGCTATGCCCCCCTCCTTTTTTTTTCTTTTTGGCATTTCCAGCTAGTTTGTTTATGAAAACAATGGAATATACATGTCCAGTTTTTCATTGGATGTTCAGAATTGCTCTACCTTGCATTTCCTCCTTATGCAAAGTTGAACTATTTTTAATTGGGATGGAGGAGGAGAGGCTGTGATAGTGAATGCAAGTTTAATGGAGGGGAAATGCGTTGCTTGAGTGCAGAAAGGCAGTTTTGCCAAAGGTGTGGGCAGCTCAGTGATGCATTGCAGACAGTCCCTGCATTTTAACAAAACTTCAGCTTTTCTGTAGTGAATTGTTCTACCACTGTAATGTGTCTAAAATTAATCTGTTGGGTTGACCAGCCTCAGCTACTGCTTCTTGGGCTCAACCCTTCCCAGCCCTTTAACCTGAGCTCTCTCACAATTTTCACCCTTTCTGAATTGGGGAAACGGACGCTGCCATGGGCATTTGGTTTTCCTGTGCCCAGCTTCAGGGTTTTGGGGTCCCTCGGTGGATCGCTGTGATAAAGCAGCTGCAATTTTTAAAAGGCTTGTGACTCACCCAGTGATTTGGGCAGATGCTGAAGTCATGACAACTGCCCCAATGTGATTTGAAATCTCCCTGTGTTACTTGGCTAACTTGCTTGCTCCCGTATGAAAAGGGTTGTGTGACTCATCCATGTTGCTTGAGACAGGAATCTAATTTTGAATTGACACTAATATTTAGCATTTGTAAAGTGCATTTCCTGCACCTTTATCTTCAGTTGGGAAGACAGATGGTAGGTTTGAAGAGACTTGAGAATGGTTTGAGACATGTTACTTCCCACTTCTGCACACATCCATCACCTCTAGTCAAACAGGTTTTGCAGGCTTTTGAAAGAAAACATAAACCTTTCATGCCAGATGGGGTCTGTGGGCTGGTGTAGGTTGGAAAGCAATCCATCAGCCTAATAGGCTGGTATCAGTTCAAGTTCATTCTTTGTCCTCTAGTTGCTGATTTTACCAATCTGGTTCCCTCCCTCCCGAAAAAATATTGATATTAATATTGATATTTTAAAAGGAAATATTGATAAATTGGAGGAAACAATGATAAAAATATCAATATTAATATCAATACTTTAGACACAGCCATGAAAAATCACTACACAAAAATCCGATCTGCAACAATAGCAAAAAATCTAATTAATGAAAAATTTGGTACCAAATCTGAATTGGGCAGAATTCTAGCACATCCCTACAGTTTATGCAGTATGTCAGTGGGATGAGTATGAGCAGCGGTCCCTTTCAGCTGTGTAAGAAACCTCCGTCTTATATAAATCGTAGTCCAGCCCATCCTTTGCCAACCTGGTGATGTTTTGAAGTACCACCCCCATCAGCTCCAGCCACCGTAGAATTCTGAGAAACTGCAGTCTGTTCCCTTTCATAGACACAGGCATCCCTAGGTCCCATCACCCTTAGCCTGGTGGGGGTGGGCAGGAGGTATGCCCCTTGCCTGGTTTTGCTATTCAGAATATCCCTGGGTGGTCCTGTGTCAAGGAGCAATCAGCTAACAATTAGCTCTCAAGTAGACCCGTAACCTGACCCTCTCCCACAGCTAACACTCATTTGTCAAGCCCAAGACTCTGGCCAGATGTTGCCTTAAGACAATCCACAATGATATTCCTGTTCACAGAAATCTGAAAGCAAGGCCCATAATAATGGGTGGTATTCAACACTAGTCATACTCAGAGTAAACACGTTGAAGTTAGGTTCATTAATTTCAGTGGATGTACTCTGAGCAGGATTTAGTTGACTACAACCCAGGGTGGTTGTTTTTTGTGACCAGATTGTGCCTTGCTGGTATGTATGTATGTATTGTATTGTATTGTATGTATTTATTTATTTAAAAGCACCTCTCTCACACACACATTTGGGGAGAAGGCAGTGTTTAAAGCTAGGGTAGATAGCGAAGAAGATGAGGTTCCTGCATCTTTAATAGTTGTGTGGAAGAGGGAATTTCAACAGGGGGAGCTTGCCATCCAAGGAGGATGCCCTACTTTACATTCTGTTTGCAGGTGTCCTCTCTTTGGATGGTGTAAAGGTGCATACACATACGTTTAAATCACACACACCCAGCAAAAAAAATCCTGGGAAATACAGTTTACCCCCTCAGAGAACTACAATTCCTAGCACCCTTAACAAATGACAGATCCTAAGATTCTTTGGGGGAAACCATGTGCTTTAAATGTATGGTGTATATGCAGCCCTAATCCAGTTTAATGATGAAGAACCCTAAAAAGAGAGAGCAGGGGAGATCTTGAAATTGCCCATCAACAGTTAGCATATGGACAGCATAGCCTTCCCCAGTTCCTCTATAGCCAGATGGATTGTATTTGCATTTATGCCTCTTGAAAAAAAGCAGGAGCCCTGTCCTTTTTGGCATTTGATCACTGTTGCTTGAACCGTTCTTTAGCAGAATAGCTACATCACAAACTCAGGGCTCATTCATGCCATTCATTCAAACAGCAGTTTGACTGTCATGGCTTCCCCCAAAGTATCCTGGGAACTGTAGTTCACCCCTTACAGAGGTACAGTTCCCAGCATCCTTAATAAATTACAGTTCCCAAGATTCTTTGGGGGAATCCAAGTGCTTTAAAATGTATGATTTGGATGTGTTTTCATTCACATAATACCTGTACAATCTTTGACAGACTTACTGACCTGCAAATAGAGATGTGGGAGAAATCTGATTCAGTTTGCTTTTAAAGCTGAATCAAGTCAAATTTGCACTCTCCAAAATAGTACGAGAACTGAAACACAACCATCCTTCAAAATTATCCAGTTTTGCAGTACAGTTCTTCAACTAGCCAATGTTCACAAAAATGCACATATTAGGGGGAAGTGTGCATAAAAATATGTATTATTGAAAATAAGATACAAAAAATTATGTGAGGAGAAATTGCTTGCAAAAATTGTATACATCAGTCAAAACTGTATCCAAAATGTGTGTATTAGGAGAAATTCACACTCCAATGCTGGAGAGCTTTCTTGGTATATGCCCACCCACAGCACCACTGGGCAGATGTGGATACAACTCCCCATTGCTGGGACCACCTGCATCTGTTTTCAAATAGATACACTCTGGGGTAATGCAGAATCAATCTGCAATGAGCTTTTATTTTTGGAATAAAACCAGCTTCTGAAGAAGCACTTTTCAGAAACAAAAACTATGCAATAGATCTAGATTGTGTATGGACTATATTGAGAAAAACAAGTACTCAGTCTCCATTGATTCTAGAATAAAATGCTATGTTTACGCCGCCTAACCCTAACTACATTTGTTCACATTCCTCCCCCTGGCTTCTCCCTTTGTTCACTTCTGTTGGAATCAGTGAGACTTTAAACATCTTTGGTTTTGTTGTTGGATCATAGCCTGTGATTCTTGCAGTTCAGTTTCCTAATGAACCTGCCATCATTAACAGTAACATCATTCCTAAGTGATAATAAAATGTCACGCTCGCTAAACTGGAGAATATTATAGTGTGAAAGATGTGCCTCTGGTTATTTGGTCTTGGGTGTTTTCGTGAGTTTGCTCTTTATAAGCAACAGGTTCTAGCGAGTGTATTGCTGTCAGACTTTGGATTTCATATCCAAGCAAGCTCCGTACCTTTCATTTGCAGCAAAATACATCTCAGCTATGTATGGAAACAAAAGTGTTCTCAGCCGGTTGTAAATGTTGTCTAACTTGACTGCCTTTGAAAGGTCGTTTTGGAAACTGTAATCTTCAGTAAACAAGATATAGATTTAAAGCCCAAGATCTGATGATGATTGGCTTGTGTTAACATGAAGGCGGACTTTTTTGCTGGTAGCACCAGTATTATGGGATGCTCTCCATGAGAGGCACCATCAGTATTGGCATTCCGCTGGTTCTTTAAGACTAACCTTCTGATTTAATTGTTTGAACTGCTGTTTGAAGTGTTTTAATTGTTATGCTGGTTTAATGGGCTTGTTTTATTGTACATTTTAATTATCGATGTATTCATTTTTTATGGAATTGTTTTATTGTGTGTTTTAATTATGTGTGGATATGTTTTTGTAATTGGTTTTACACTTGTAAACTGCATAGAACATTTGGCAAGTAAGCAGTATATAATAGCAATAGTAATAATAATAAAATATCATCATCATACTAGGGAGGGATGGGAGAGAAATTCAGTTCAGTTTGCATTTAAAGCTGAATCTGTCAAATTTTATCCTTCCTCCCAGCAGGAGCCCAGGGCGGCAAACAAAAGCACTACAAACTTTAAAACATCATAAAAACAAACTTTAAAATACATTAAAATAAAACATCTTTAAAAACATTTCTTAAAAAAAAGCTTTCAAAACATCTTCTAAGATTAAAAACATTTTTAAAAAGGTTTAAAAACATATTAAAAAGCAATTCCAACGCAGACTGGGATAGGTCTCAACTTAAAAGGCTTGTTGAAAAAGGAAGGTCTTCAATAGGCGCTGAAAAGATAACAGAGATGGCACCTGTCTAATATTTAAGGGGAGGGAATTCCACAGGGTAGGTGCCGCCCCACTAAAGTCTGTTTCCTATGTTGTGCAGAACGGACCGCCTGATAAGATCTGCAGGAGGCCCTCACCTGCAGAGCACAGTGATTGACTGGGTATATGAGAGATAAGATGGTCTTTCAGGTATCCTGGTCCCAAGCTGTATTTTTACCTAAATTTTGCAGTGCAGTTTTCCAACCACCAGTGTTTTAAAAAATGCATATGTTAGGGGAAAGTGTGCATAAAATAGATGTATCAGTGAAAAGTAAGATTCAAAAAATGCATTATGTGAGGAGAAATTGCTTGCAAAGATGTATACATTAGTGAGAACTGCATACAAAATGTGTTTAATAGGAGAAATTCACACTAAAATGATGGAGATTTCCATGGGGATTTAAACAAAAAACGGCAAACTGCTGAAGAAATATAGAGAACCAAATTTAAGACTGAAAAAAACAAGAAAGCAAGAGAATTGAAATTGACAGATCCTGCATCCCGTGCCTTCCAGGGCTGGCCCAAGACATTTTGCTGTCTGTGGAAAAGGACAATATGGCATCCCCCCCCCTTCCACTTCTATATCCAGAAGCTGACTAGAGTGGCAGTTGAATCTTACTTCATCACAGGCAACAGGACTCTGCACCTGAGGGGGCAGCTTAGGGTTGCAAGATAGGCTGGGTGGCACACACAGATATCTCCTCCAATATCTCACTGCTTCTCTCTGTCTCCTAGCAACTGCCACCTCAGGTCGTGGCTCCCTCTGCCAGCTGGTAGGGCTGGCCCTGGGCCTTCACATGCTCTGGTTGCAGCATGCGATTTTCCTCTCCTGAACGTGTAAATGAGACCTTACATCTCTTCCCTTAGGAATAGGCAAAGTCTGCTTCTACATGCAACACTTTCTTTTGTGTTTAGTTAAAGGCCAGCTTTCTGTCCACTTTTCAAGCTGTGCTGTTTCCTGTGTTATTGATAGACTGTCTGGGGAATCTGATAGGAAAATATTGCTCGTTGAAACGACGCTGTAGATCAATCGCCAGCACAGATTAGGCAGAGGGAAGAACCAGATCGAAGACGTGTACTCAGTCATTACCCCAGCTCTGTCAGAACTCTGCTAGGCACAGAGATTGTTTTGAGATATATAATGGAAAGTCCCTTGCAGCCAGCCTTTTTTGATTAAACCCTTCCCTGTGCTTATCCTGAGTGGGGAACAAATTAGTTGGGACCTTCTCAACCTCTGATGATGGCTTTGGGTAGCCCACCTCTGTGCATCTAGGCACTGATTAAAGGATTGTTGGTTTGGATATTAGTCAGCAGAGAGCATGTAGAATTGCTTCTGCCTGCTAAGTCCCCCCTGCTTTCTTGGTTTATTATCCAGTGATCGATGGAGAGAGACTATTGGAAGTAGAGGTTTACCCGGGACTGTGTCCAGATCAATGCTCTCATTGTGTATAATTTTTTCTTCTTCTTTTGTTCCTTGCCGTCCCTGTACTTATTTATCAGCGTATCCTTGGTCATACTTCCTTCTGCAATTGCAGGAGTAAGTAATCAAACTATAAAAACAACCTGTTTTCAATACAGGCATCATTAAAATCACAAATGAAAGACCACCAGCAGACAAAACCTGTTCAAAGCACAGTGCACTAACATTAACCAAATGCAGACTGGAATAAAGTATTTAAAAATCCCCCTCAAAGCCAGCAAAGAGGAAGCCATATATACTTCACCAGGAGAGGTTATTCCAAAAATGTGGAGCCATCACAATAAAGGCCCTGTCCCTGCTACTCCCTCATCTGGCAGCTCTTACCAGTCGACCAGAGAGCAGGATCTCACATGCTGAACTTAAAACTGGGGCAGGCTTGTATGGGTGCAGGCATCCCTTCAGATAACCTGGTCCCAAACTGTATAGAGCTTTAAAGGCTAATATTAGCACCTTCAATTGCTTTAAGATTAAAAAAAAGAAGGGAAAAAAGAAAGGCTCACTCTAATGTGTGTGTGTGTCCATATGGTTCTTCATACTTCTTACATTTTTGGTTGAGCTTAGATTCACTAATTTCAGGCGGAACTAAATATTCCAAGAGAGATGGAGCTGCCACCACTCTGTGTCATTGGTCATGTCTAGTCCGGCCCTGGTCCATGCTGCTTCCCTGGCCATTTGCATGGTTGATGACCTGGAAGCTGCAGCTACTGCAAAATGCAGTGGCTCGATTGCTCACTGGGGCAGAATATTGCCAACATGTTATGCCACTGCTGAAAGAATTGCACTGACTTTCAGTTAGCTACAGGGCTAGGTTCAAGGTGCTGTTTGGTATATAAAGCTCCATACAACTTTGGATACCTGAAAGACTGTCTTACCCCTTATATTACCTAGTCAATCACTGCGCTCTGCAGGTGAGGGGCTCCTGCAGATACCATCTTATCAGGAGGTCCGTTCCACACAACATAGGAAACAGACCTTTAGTGTTGTGGCACCTGCCCTTTGGAATTCCCTCCCCATAAATACTAGACAGGCGCCATCTCTGTGGTCTTTTCAGCACCTGCTGAAGACCTTCCTCTTCCAACAAGCCTTTTAAGTAGAGACCTGATCCAAGTCTGCATCTGTGTTGCAATTGCTTTTATATGTCTTGTTTGTGTTTTTGCCACCCTTTGGGAAGAAGGGCAGAGTATAAATTCAATAAATAAATGGGGCAGAAATGCAGCTATCATAGGCTTAACTGATTGTACAATCAAAAGTGCAGTTTTGCTTGGAGGGGGAGTGAGGAAGGGCTGCTTCCTAATTTAGTGTAAGTAGAAGACCTGCTGGGACACATAAAGACATGCTTTGGCTCTCTCCTGCTGCATGTGTGTTTTCAGATACATATCTCTAGTTTTGTATACCAACCAGAAGCAGAGGTCCTCACAGCTCTTCCCTTGTTTCACAATCTGAAAATATTCTGAAAGCCCATAAATTATTTAGAAGCGATTAGAGTCTGGATTTCAGGTCAGTGTCGGTGTAGGCAGTGATTTGCAGCAGCAGCAGCAGCAACAAGACTAGATCTTGGGTTTATAAAGCAAAGAGGGGGGGGAGAAGTTGAATGCACTGTAGAAAAAGCAAGCGAGGAATCTGCAGGATCTGAAACCATGGATTTAGAAATCTGGTCTCAGTTGCCACAAGATGCTTCTTTTTGTTTTCACTAATAGTTTTTGAATGCAGTTATTCTCTGTAATTATTGTTGAGATGAACCAGGGAAAGCGTTGTGCAGGGAGTGGATGTGGTGTTGCTAATCTGTTAATGTCAGGCATAAAGACACAGATATTAAACATTTAGACCATTGCAGTGAAATTGGGCCCTTGCATTGAATCATCAATTAAATTATGTGAACATTCATTACCCTCAGTGATTTAATAACTGGAGCTTTTCTTCCCCACATTTATTTTGCCTAGCAGAGAAATCAGCCTTGAAAAGTGCGGGGCAAGGCAAATTAAAACAAACAAACACCATCCTATAAATCGGGTTGCCAGCTTGGTTCCCTCCAGATGTTGGGGAAAGCTGTAGCTCAGTGGCAGAGCATCTGTTTTGCATTTAGAAGGTTCCAGGTTCAATCCCTGGTATGTCTAGGTAGGGCTGTGAGAGAACCTTGCCTGAAATCCTAGAGAGCCTCTGCCAGTCAGTGTAGACAAAACTGAGCTAGATGGACCACTGGTCCTACTCAGGATAAGGCAGCTTTTTATGTTCAGGATTGCAAATCACATTAGCCATGCTGGCTGGGGCTGATGGGAGTTGGGAGTCCCGCAGCTATAAATCTTCAAAAAGTATATTTCTAAGGATTCTAATCCCCATGAAGCCTTTCAGATGATGCTGTTGAAAGAAAGCTTGTTTACACAATGGAGACTCTCAAGTTATCACAAGCCTGTGGTAAATCACAATTTGCTCTGGGCGACCAAGCAGGGAAGAGAGTTGATCTCTTTGCATGTTGACATATAATGTTCTGGTCTGACAACATCGCGAAGCCTTGGAGTCTACAGAATTCTCTTGTCTAGATTACACATGCTTCCATTTTGCTTCTTAGTGCTTTTTCAGAATGACCAAAAACAGAGGGAAATAATTGGAATAATGAGTAGTTACTTTGTACCTGCTGACTATTAAAAGGCTATTAAATGCCTTTCTATCTTGCATCTCTAAGAGAAAAAAAGTCAAAAATATCCTTTGTATGCTTTAAAAAAATTGCACTATTACAAGACCTGTTCTTAATACAATGCTGTTGGTTCTTTCAGTTTTCTTGACTTAAAAAAGACCTCCAGCATCATACATTTTGCCACCAAAATTAGCTTTCTGCATGTGATTGTTCAGGAGAATCACATATCCAAATGTGTATGTCTGCCATCTTGAAAAAATCCCAGCATTTTTGGTAGAACCAGTGGCCTGGTTCGCATGACATGCTAAGCCAAACCTTGGCTTAGTAAAACCCCACAATCTAAGCTAAGTGTGTCATCCAAATCAGGATTCATGGTTAAGGTCTGTCTTCACTAACCATGAGCTGTAACCAAGGTTTATTCATCATAGTTCAGTGCAGTGCGGCAGCAAAAAGGGAGGAGAAAAGTGGCTACAAGCTCCTCTTTAGGAGCCTGCACACTCACACGGTCTCACTAAGCAACAGCACTCTCCCCTCTTACCATTTCCAGGAACTGGTTATTCAAAAGCATACTGCCTCTGCCAGTGGATTAGTAGCCACTGATAGCCTGATCCTCCATGAATTGTAAGTGGAGGGTTGTATTCAATGTTAATTTAAGTTATTGGAAATGACTAACAAGTGTATTAATTTCGGTGGGTTTAATCTGAATAAGAGTAGCATTAGATATATGTAACATATTTCTTCCTATCAACCAGTAAGCAACAAATTTCTCCCTACTGATCAAAAAGGAAACTGTCTGAAGAATCTCTTTCAAAAACCTGTCCCTTGGGGAATTATAAAGGGAACAGTATAAAACATAGTGAACTATATTTCACTATTTCCATTTCCATTTCCATGTAATCTAGCCTATCTCCCCTCTAAATATACTGTGGGCATAATTTGGAATCTCAAAGCAGTAAATGCATCCCTCATTGCACCAACAAATAATTTGAAAAAGAATCTGGAAGAATATGATCAGATTTTATGGAAGAATAAAATGATGAAAATTCTATAGTTTGAAGATGATATCTAGTTAACCCACTTTCAATAACCCATTTCTTTTTCATACACTATTTTAGGCAACCTTGAATTTAACGTATTTTATTTATTTTTAAAATTACATACTGCCCTCTTGTAAAACAAAAAAAAATACAAAGCAATCATTAATCATCCAGACTTAAAAAAAAACAACACTAACGGTTTTGGGGTGTATTTTCTATCCCAGTGTGATTTCCAATGTATGGTGGGGTGATAATTTGACTCCCAGATAATATTTGTGTCTGTAGTATCAGAAGAAGTGTGCTTGACAATACCCAAACACGCAGAGACAGAAAATGTTTATTCAGAGGAGGTAGAATTTCCTCCCCCTGCATATTGAGGAAACAACTCGATTTCTCTTCCTTTAAAATGACTTGGCACTAAATATGTTGCAATTTCAAAAGTACAAGAGCAAGTCAGTATGAACTCTGGACAGTATTGAAGAAAACCCATCCTCAGATCTCATCATGGTGATAGGAGTGCCATGTGGTAGTTTCAAAAATGAACTTAGAAAGAAATATTGAATAGTTTCCAGTGTGGCAGTATTAGTTCAACACACACACCCATTGGTAGCAATGGAATTAACATCACAGAATGAACTTGTCTACTCAAGTCAATTTTGTAGCTACACATCCAGACAAATTCATGAATTAGACACAATCATAGAGGATAATGCTGTTGGTGACTACTAGTCACAATGCCTATGTAGCTTTTAGTATCAGAGCCCATATGCCTGTGAATACCAGTTGCTGGGGATCACAAGCAGGAGAGGGCTGTTGTACTCACATGCTGCTTGTGGGCTTCCCAGAGGCATCTGGTTAACCGTTGTGAGGACAGAATGCTGGACTAGATAGGCCGTTGGTCTGGTCCAGCAGGGCTGCTCTTAGGTGTGAATGCTGTAACCCCATGGGTTGGAGGGGAAGCATGGGCATTTCCCACCCAATTGGTATTCTGATAAAAGATACTTTTGCCAGGTGTGCAGATGGTGAAGATGGGTGAGAAACAATGGGCAGAAGAATGGGTTAACAGAGGAAAGCCCTAGAGCAAGACAGAATTGCTCCTGTTACTTCAGGAACAATTGCTCTCGTTTAAAAATCCCCAGAAGAGCAAACTCATAATACCAAAGCCTCAGTTATAAATTGGTATTTCTGAGAAATTCATATCTTTCCATTTCTCCACAGCTGGCTCTTGACAAATTTAATCTTCCAAGGATCAATTCCATTACAACCATCATTTTGGAAATTATTTGATTGTCGGGCTCGCCATCCCATTGCTGTCAACGCATCCTCCTTAAAGATGTCCTTTTGAGGGTTTTGCAGTGTCTGTTTCCAGCAGATTCCTTCCCCATTGCTTTGTCTTGGATTATTTTCAGCTCTCTCTACCTTTATCTTTTTTCTATGTTGTTCACATGTATTTTTAACCAGGTATTTTTAGCTTCATGTTGCAGAAGGGCGTGGGTCAGGAGTAGGATGGAGAGAGAGAATGACGGAGAGAAGAGGAGGGGTGAAGACAAGAAAGCTATAAGGGAGAAAACTGGAGCATGTGAATGGATTCTGAGCGTCTTCAGAGAGAGAGAGAGAGAGAGAGAGAGAGAGAGAGAGAGAGAGCGCTTGTTTCCTGGGTGTATTCTGCAGTATGTCATTGATGCAATAACGTCACATTAGTGGTGTATACTGGACCGTCCACATATCATTCCCCGTCATTAGTTGTTCCACGATGCTTCCCCAGTGCTAAATTGCATTACTGCCACCTGGAGTGGGCACACTTGTGCTATAGCAAAATAAAAGCTGGACAAACAACCACCATCTTGGAACGTTGGCTGTATCTGGAGTAACCTGCTGAGACAATGAACATGGCATTAACTAAAGCCTGCAATTGACCACAACACTTACACATAACTTGTTAAATATCTTACTTCTTTGTGAATTATTTATATATATATATACATGGAATGTCTGGGGGGGAGGGGAGGAGTTAGGGGGTCTTTTGAGTAAGATTGTATTTATTATTGAAAATGCACATATAAAACTATTCTTAAAAAAGTTACAGGATTTCAGCAGGAAGCTGCAGGATATACACTGATTGGAAATAAAGAAGTATGTTCACCCTGTAACATTTCCAGGCACAAGAAGTATTAAAAGTGGGATCACATATAACTACCCCAATACCACAAGCACAAGTCGTCATGAATGTACAAAAAAAATGGTGTCTGGAGGGTGGCTCTATTCTTTAATGAAAGCAGTGGATTTGCTACAAAGCTCCTCTGAGGCACTTGGCAACTTGTGGCTTTTGTGAGTTTTAAAAAACAAATTATTATTATTATTATTATTATTATTATTATATCCCACCCTTTGACTCAGTGGAAGCTCAGGATGGCAGACAGATGACAGAGCACTAAAAACATCTTTTAAAAAAAGCAATTCTAATACAGGTGCATATAAGGTCTGCACTTAAAAGACTTGCTGAAAGAGGAAGGTCTTCATTGGGTGCCAGAAAGACAACAAAGATGGCACCTGTCTAATATTTAAGGGGAGGGAATTCCAAAGTGTCAGTGCCACAACACTAAAGGCCTGATTCCTGTGTTGTGTAGAATGAAGATCCTCACCTGCAGAGCACAGTGATCAAGAGGTGAGACGATCTTTCAGATAAACTAAAGAAACCTTTTAATTTGGGGTGGGAAATCTGTGGCCCTCCAGATGTTGCTGGACTATTACTCCCATCATACCTGAGCTGCTGGCTGGGGCTGATAGGAGTTGGAGCCCAACAACATCTACAGGTTCCCCATCACTGATGAAACTAAATTGCCAGGATAATGTCTGTACCAACTAACTACATTTATATTTTACTTATTTATTACATTTATATCCCTCTCTTCCTCCCAGAAGAGTGCCAAGGCACTCATGGAGACTGATATTTGAAAATAGCAGGCTTGCAGTCTAGGAGCCATGAGCTGAAAGGAAGAAAGAACCGGGAGGGAAGAGTAATATATGAACATTCAGGTGCCAAGTCCTCCTTCCTGTTAAGATGATGAATTTGATAGAACAACCAGGTGGAATAGCTGGCATAGGAGGCTGTTCTGGGAGTTAGGTTTGCCTTTAAATGCAAACTGAATTGAATGTCTCCCCATCTGTGGGCCACAGGCAGGAAAAGGTTTGGACTGGTCATGATGTTAGCACATTCCATTCCAGCTATAGGAAAATGTGTGGAGCAGGCTTCCCTTGTGCTTCACATCTTCTTGATAATCAAGTTATTCTGTATGGAGATTAAATCTCATTTGATTTTGCTCACTGCTCACCAACCTGATTCGTGACTGTGTTGCTTATGTAAAGTAGGCTCAGAACACCCGTCATTTTGCTTTTGTTTCATTTCATTTCTCAGGAATGGAATAACTCTATGTTAATTTTCTAGTGGTCATTTAGTGTACGATCTTTGCTGCCATTAAAGTTTAAAAATGCCAATTTGGAGCTGGGAACATCACGAGGGGAGCATGTAGGAATGGCACGTTTAATATGGCAGAAAAGACTGAAATTCAATATTCTTTTCCCATTAAAGTTGGCAGAAGAAATAAGATCTCATGTTTGTAGGCTTGGACTAAAAACGTTTTAAAAAATGAATGTGTTTCTTCTTTTTCTTCTACTGCAAGTAGGTATTTGACTGCCCTGTGACCTGTAGCAAGATTTAATAGCTACAGTGTGGCTGTATTGCATTTGGCTCATGTCCATCCTTCTGCTCTAATAAACGTTGGCCTCCCAATGAGCTCTTAAATTCAAAAGGTGACGTCAAACGTCATCTAATAACGGAAAGAAGATAAAGACCCATAAATGCAGCTGTTTCTTTTAGCATGCTTTCAAGCAGGGATTCTTGTGTCTAACCAATTGCACTTCTGTCTATAGTGTTTGGTCTCTTTGTGTGGTTGTTCCGCACTTTCATAAGAACATAAGAAGAGCCTGCTGGATCAGGCCAGTGGCCCATCTAGTCCAGCATCCTGTTCTCACAGTGGCCAACCAGGTGCCTATGTTAATAGGAAACCAGGTTTCCTATGTTAATAATGCTCCCTATGACTTCCTAACACTTGTGTGCAGGGAGGTACTAATTGGGTGGAGAAAATGCTTGTTGATGTTGGATATATACAGTTTACTGTGAAAACTTATAAAGCATCAAGGCCAAGTCAAATTGTGTTGTTTCCTTCTGCAGCTTAATTGCCTGGAGTTTTCCCCCATGTGAAAAGTGGTCCCTTTGTTTCTCCTTTAGCTGGCTTTCTCCTTGCAACTCTGAAAATCATGTTTGGGTTTTTGAGAGCAGGGCTACCTACACACCATACATTGAGAGCACATGACTTCCTGTAAAGAATCCTGGGAACTGTAGTTTATCATCACAGAGCTATAATGCCCAGTACTCTGAACAAAATACAGTTCCCAAGATTCTTTGGGAGAAGTCATATGCTAATTATGGAGCATAATCTACAGTGCTCTCTCTCTCTTATATAGTATTTGTGTGTGCACGCTAGGGATGGAAGGATCTGTCAATTTTCTCTTTTTTAAAATCTTTAATTCAGTCCTCCGCATTTCTATAGCAATTTGTGATTTTAAAAGGTTATCATGAACAGGGCCGGCACCAAAGGGCGGCCAAGTCAGGCCCTGGCCAAGGGCCCCTCATTAGGGTGGGAGAGTAGCACTCCCCTCCCGCTATCCATGGCAGAGAGCTTCTAGGCCACCTGCTGTTCGCTTGCTCCACTTGCCTCTTTCCTGGTCTTCTGCTGCTGCGTGCGCTGCGCACACAGGGCTGCCATCAACCAAGATGATGGCGGAGGCTTGCTTAAGGAACTGATGCCCCTACCACCATCTTGGTTGATGGCAGGCATGTGCACGCACATAGCATACCACTCATGCTTGCCATCAACCAGGATGGCAGCGGGGGCATCAGCCCCTTAGGGAAGCCTCCGCCGTTATCTTGGTTAATGGCAGCCCTGCGCACACAGCAGTAGAAAACAGGAGAGAGGTAGGTGGAACAGGCAGGAGCCATGCTCCCAGGGCAGGCTGGTGCGCAAGGGCCCAGTCATACATGGCACCAGCCCTGATCATGAAAATTCTTCAGCATTTTGGTGGAAATTTCTTGTAATAAACACATTTTATGCCGTACACATTTTTTGCAAGTAGTTGTCCCTAATATAATGCACTTTTGTATGTTATTTTGACTAATATATTCATTTTTATGTACATTTTGTGCACATTATGCATTTTTGTAAGCACTGTTTGGTTAGAGAACTGAATTGCAATATTCAGATGAAGTATAACTTTCAAAGGATGGCTGTGTTTCGGCTCTGGTAGTGTTTTGGAAAGTGTGGATTTGAAAGACGTGGCTTGAAATGCAAAGTGAATTGAATTTCTCCCCCATCCCTAATGTTCACACACCGACACACCTCTCACCATCTCCAGAGACTTTTGACAGGACAGCATAGGGCCAGCAGTACCACCAAGGGCACCCAGGAAGACTGCATCAGGGCAGCAATGAAGAATTCTCAGTTTGCACACTCCCAGAATCCTGGACATGTGCTGTGCTCCATGGGCATTTGAGGCGGCGTGCCAAGGTCCATAAGATGGACCGCCATCTTTGAGTCTTGTTCATTGGATTTATATCCCGCCCTCCCAGTAGAGCCCAGGGTGGCAGTCTTTGTAAAGCAGGCAGCTGTTTGAGGCTGTCTCCTCTTCTAGGCTAATGCTAGTGTTTTTTTACATGAACCCTTAATTATCCAAACTATTCAGATGTCCCAAGAACGCTGCATAGAGAAGGTTGTACTGTATATTGCCTTGTTTAGGAAACCTTTATAAAATAAGTTTCTGTGAATGGGGAAAAGACTGAATCTAGCAACCCTAGGCTGCCCTCTTGGGATCACTTTCCCCATTATTTATTACATTATCTTTCCCTATAGAGTTGACAGTTACACTCTTGGAGTAGGTGTAAAGGAGAAAGAGAGGGAAACTATGAAATGCCTAGTTCTCTCTGTACTTTCTCTTTTCCTCTACCAGAATCTATTTACCAAATTTGAAAAAGAGAGGTTCCCTGACTTTGGGAGGCAGCGTGTATGACTGTTTCCTCCCGGAGAAGAGAGTTGGGTTAAGGGCAGGGAGGGGAATTTGTTCTAGTTTGGTTTTTGTTTCGGCATACAGTGGGATTGTGGGGAGTGGGAAAGGGATCTTCGGAAGTTGGACACATTTTACAGGTAATTTAACAATGACATCTGGATCATATTAGAGTTGTTTCTCTAAATGTTAATAGGTTGGGCACTCCTATAAAAAGGACACAAATCCAATCAGCCCTAAAGAGGGAACACCCACATATAGTGTTCCTGCAGGAAATTCCTCAATGATCAGAGGGCAAAAATCAGTTGAAGGGGGCATGGATTAAAGAACAGTTTTAATGCCCTAGGGTCTTCCAAATAACGGAGTTGCCATTCCCATTGGTCAGCAGTGTCCATTGGAAGCATTTGATTTTTTTCCAGTAAAAATGTATTAGTTTTTTTACTGTAACAACATAACCCTGTAAACCCCTTTGACAAAAGGGTAAAAAAGCCCCCAAAATTAACAATAAACAGTAAAGAAATACATTATATTACATTGTACATCACCCTGAGGACAGCATATTTGTTTCAGCCTTGCCTTGAAAAAAAGAGTAGATACAAATGCATATAAAAACATTCATAAAGAAAAATCCCCTTGAGAGCAAACATAACCTCTTCATAGGGAGATACGCATTACTGGAGATAGTACAGCATTTGAATAACGATGTCGCTCAAAAAGGGAACCAGACTGCATCAAAACTGTCTGTTTTGGATTGTCAATGTGCCACCCTACTGTGTTGTATAAGATGCTCTGAAGGAAGTATTGGACGTTTTGAAAGACCTTTTGTGGTGGGTAGGGATGGGTGAGAATTTTGATTGAGTTCACATTTCAAGCTAAATATCTCAAATTTGTGCTTTCCAAAACAGTATGAGACCTGAAACACAGCTATCCTTCAAATCTTGCACTTATTTGAATTTTGCAATGCAGCTCGCCAACCAACCAATATTTACAAAGATGCATATATTAGGGGAAAGTGTGCATAAAAATGTATATTTGAGTGAAAATAACATGCAAAAATGCATTATATGATGAGAAATGGCTTGCAAAAATGTGTGCATTAGTCAAAACTGCCTACAAAAATGTATTTATTAAGAGAAATTAACACTAAAATGCTGGATTTATTTATTTTTAAATCACAAATTGCTACAGAAATGTGGGAAACTGAATATAAGATTGGAAAAAGGAGAAACTGAGAGAACCAAAATTGACAGATCTTTCCATTCCTAGTGATGGGGGAACTGGATGCGTTGATGGTAACATTTACTGTCCTAATGTGGGACAAACAGCATTTATGTCTGAGGTCCTGAATAAGTTGCAGCATTTTCATCAGGGGGAGGTGATTTTAATATGGTAATGGGCCTTAGACTGGGAAGAAGTAAGGGTGGGAAGCGGAGGGAGTTGGGGTGAGGCTGGATGAATTATTGGTAGAGCACAGCATTTGTGATATTTGGTGGGAAAGAATCCAGGGATGAAAGATTGTTCTTTCTGGTCCCCCAGATTTAATCCGTACTCATGGATAGACATGATCCTAATCTCAGAAGGATTGAAACATAAGTCTCCAGATGTGGTAAGGAGGGTGTTGAATGTATTAAGGGTGGTCAGGCTAAAAAACAACCAGTGGCTTTAATCTTGGTTGACATGCTTAAAGTGTTTGATTAAGGTGGAATGGAGGTTTTTTATTTCTTTCTCAAAGAAAATGAATTTTGGAGAACATTTTTTTAGGGTGGTCCAGCAGATTTATTCAGACTCTGCTATGGTGATGAAAATGTTTTGATTCCAAATGGTTTTAATTCCACTCTGTTTGGGATTTCTAGAGGCACTAGACAAAGGTGCCTGATGTCACCTCTCTTTTTCACACTGGTGATGGAAATTTTGGTGAAAGCTATAAGGAAGCATCCAGGAATAAAAGGGGTTGAGGTTAACAGACAATATCAAATGATGAATTTATTTGCAGATGACATTTTAGTTACCTTGAGTAATCCTTATGGGGCAATGGGAGGGATTAAGGAGGTTTCTGAGGCATTTATAGTGGTGGAAGTGTTTGAAGTCAATCTGCAGAAGTCTGAAATGCTTTGTGTACACATTTCCAAAGAAGATCAGAAGTTTGTGCATAGCCAGGTGAATATAAGAGTCCGGCCAAGCTGGTATTTCTATTTATGTTGACGAAGGATCTTTGTCAACTTTGTAGGAGGAAGTTTGAACATATGCTTAGGGTACTGGAGAGGGACCTGAAGTTTTGGAGCAAAGGGCACCTATCGTGTTTGGGGAGAGTGGTGGCATTCAGAATGATGGTAATGCCCAAATTTCTGTTCTTGTTCCAGCATTTGCTGGTTGAAATCCCTAAAGAATGCTTCAGGATGTGGCAGAAATTTCCTGACAATTTTGATAATCTGGGAAGAGGGCCAGGCTGGGCAATAGAGCCATGTATAGGCACAAGGTTAACAGCAGGGGGTAGTTTTCTGAATTTGAGACTGTGCTAGGAAACGGCAAATATTAATTAGAATATTCAAAGCACTTCCCATACATTATGTCAGCAATCCTTACAACCATCTTGAAAAATGGAAATGGACTGCCTTCAAGTCGATCCCGACTTATGGCGACCCTATGAATAGGGTTTTCATGATAAGCGATATTCAGAGAGGGTTTACCATTGCCTGTTTCTGAGGCTGAGAGGCAGTGACTGGCCCAAGGTCACCCAGTGAGCTTCGTGGCTGTGTGGGGATTTGAACCCTGGTCTTCCAGGTCATAGTCCAACACCTTAACCACTACACCACGTTGGCTGTCTACAACCATCTTGGAAGGTAATTGTTAGTTCGTTATTTTTATCCCTGAATTTGGGGAGTGGGGAGAGAGACTGAGGCTGGGTGAGAATGGCTTGTCTGAGTTTACTGAGCAGCCCCATGAGCAGAAGGGCTCATGGTTTGGGAATAAAACACATTTGCATTCAAAAGGAACCAACTTCAGTCCCCAGATAGGGGTAGGAAGGGCCCCCATCTGAAACCCTGAAGAGATGCTACTGGTCACTCTACTGAGCTAGATAGACAGGGTCTAAACCAGGGTCTTGGCAGCTCATAGCATTCAGATGTGGAATCGCTAAAATCTGTATCCCAACTTTTGCACCCTGCGCTAGACCTTTCCAAGTATAAAGAATGAACATACAGGCTTAATTTGAACATCGTGATAAACACGATAAACAGTGGTTTAGCATTACATGTACAAACCTCAGGTTTGTGCATTCTCCCCTCTCCTCTGATGTGTGGCCATAAGGAAGAGATCAGAAGCTTTCACTTCCGTTTTTAATTAACTACAGTTTAGCATCGTGTCCAGGTCCTATGCTCTGATTAATCTTAACTACGATTAGTTGAAAAAAGCCAGCTTCACAAATGATGGTGAAGTTGGCTTGTTTCTTTTAACCATACTTAAGATTAACCATGGTTAATCCAGATTCAGACATATCACTTAATTGTGGTTAGAAGCTTCTGAACTTCATCTTCTGGCCACATCAGAGGAGCAGAGTGGATGGAAGAAGATTAAAGCCTAAAGCTCACTGCAGCTCATTCTTGGAATGGTAAACCATTCAGTCGTTTATCATAATGTCTGAAAGAAACTATTGTAATGCCTGATAAAATATTTGAGTGAAGTGTTAAGGTAGAGCTAGGGATGGGGGAGAAATTCAGGTAGCGTTTTCATGCAAACCAATCTAATTCACCCTGCCCAAATCAATAAATGAACTGTAACACAGCTATTTGCACATCTCTGAATTTTGTGATGTGGTTCTCTAACAAAAAATGCACCTATTTGTGAAAACAATTTATTATTTTCTACCTTATATAAAGGGAAATTGCATGCCAAAATGTGTATATTAGGCAAACTTGCATATGAAAATGCAAACAAATGTTTGTGTGGACTTTACAGAAAAAATTGTAAATTGATGCAGAAATAGGGTGAACTGAACCTGAAGCTGGAAAAACGAGAGAGGAACTGAAATGGACAGATCCATCCATTCATGTACAGTGTAATGTTCTATACATACATGCATTGACACCTCAACCATCCAAGAGTGCAGGACAGGGAATAATGGGCTCAAGTTGCAGGAAGCTAGATTTCGGCTGAATATTAGGAAAAACTTCCTAACTGTTAGAGCTATACAACAATAGAACCAATTACCTAGAAGAGTGATGCAGGCTCTCCATTGCTGAAGGCATTCAAGAGGCAGCTGAACAGCCACCTGTCGGGGATGCTTTAAGCTGGATTCCTGCATTGAGCAGGGGTTTGGAATTGATGGCTTTATAGGCCCCTTCCAGCTCTACTATTCTATGATTCTACAAAGCTGGTTTGGACATCTTTTGTGATCCAGTGCAGTTCATCTGCTATGCAGAGCAGCCCAGCAGAAGGATGGATAAATGTCCTGATTTTGCCGTCTGCTTGAGATTGCAGGTTGTCATAACCTTGGCAGACTGCAGCACATTACTGGTGAGCTACATTCAGTTTGGTGGATCACAGGTCATTCAGGCCTGCCTCATACCAGGTTGAGTCTCTCTAGCTGCAAGGTTGACTTGCACCCCTGGTATGGTTTTGTCTGTCAAACTTGGAAAGGTTGGTGCCCAGTTGTGCTAACTCACATAGCTGAACACTGGCCATAAGCAAGAACCATAAATTACTGATTTGGCAGTAAAGAAACTATTTGGAGGTCCTAGCTGTCCCATTGGCAGCTTTCCCATTAATGTATATTATTTTAGGTTTATTGCTGAGCACAGTTGTTTCCAGCTTTTATTTGTCATTTTATCATTTGTGTGATACTGCTTTGAGAGAAATGAACAATTGCATGTTACGAAAGCTAACATTGCTAACACACTTGGGGTCCTCTGGTGCCACTGGGGCATTGCATTTCTACAACTCAGCTGCAAGGAGGATGTAAAGAGTTATTCCATACAGTACTTAACATAGTGTTATATTCCCCCAAAAAATCTGGCAAAGCCTGCCCTCATGGGCAAGGTGCTACTATGTTTACTCAGAAGAACAGTTACAGGAAAGACCTCACTTCTCCATGATATTGTCCTTTTAATCTTTACCCCTTTTGTTTAAAGGGAATTATGCCCCTTTAATTAGTAACTTCCTGTTCACTTTGTTACTGTGGCATTTTTAAATTGACCCATAATTTGTCAGTTCCTGTTCCCTGTGTGTGGTGGTGGTGATGGTAGAGATTTTAATATAAGTTCCCTTTTTACAGTCAGAGCAATTGATCATTCTTTTTTTTTTTTGAGATTATAAATGGAAAACGAGGACAGGCACTCCTGGATTTGTATGGGAATGTAGTGTTATAATTAAGTGTGATGTGGAACTACTGTCTTAACTTTGCTACCAGTTGATTGTGGAAAAGTAATACCTGAGCTTTGGTAAGCCCTGGTGAGAAAGCAACCACAGTCAACTCATTCCAGACTGCAAGGAGTGTTTAGGGTGCACCTTGTTGCATAGTTGCAACAGGGACAGGATTCAATGTGGGTCCTGCCAAATATGTATAAAATGGGGGGAGGGCAGTTTAAAGAGAAGCTGAACCCTCCCCTGCCCACTCCTCCCCTCGCCTCACAATAGCTCAATGTTTTGCTGTTTTTTAAATCTTAGCAGGGAGTATTGATCTTAGAGGCCCACCTTAAAGTTTTTTGCAAAGTAACTCTGAATTTTGTGGTCTGTGACAGCATCTACAGTGAAGATTCTAAATCACCTGGGGAGCTATATATGTAGGGCTTTAGAATGGTACCATCTCTGAGGAACTCTCCAGTTAAAGCCTTATGACCAGTATGAGTAAAAATTAACTGAGATTGATTGAAATTGAATGTTGATTGCTACAGAATGCTATAGTGCCTCCGTGTGTTTTGATGCAAGTTTCTTTTCAATTTTTTTTAGCATTCTTTCTATCAAACCTAATTCATAATTCCACTGCTCTTGTCCTCTCCAGTTGTGCTTTGCCTATTGAAGGGTGTGGGTTTTTTTCCAAGTGAAAAGTTTAGTCTTTACTTGCCATTGAAAATGGGTACAATAAAAGTTGTTGGGCTGGTTCATGAGTATTGTCAAGCCATGGTTTAACTGGCCTTGAGCTTGTGCATTTCCTTCTTCGACTCATGCATTTCAATTCCCTCCCGGATTTCCAGACCATAGTTTGCTATCACATTCCAAATCCCCAAACTATGGCTTGCGCTTGCCCTCCAAATCAGAATTGGAAACTGGTTTGGAGGGCTAGTGCAAACGGCAATTTGCTGATTTGGATGGAACTGTAAATTGTGGTTTGCCCAAACCTAGAAGTCAGAAAGGGAATTGGGGCCAAGAAAGAGGATATGAGGAATGTGTGAAGTTCAGACCTAACAGCCAAACAAGCCCATGGTCTCAGGCTGGAGACAGACTATATTTTGCCTGCCCTGGAATATTGCAAGTGATGCGATGGAGTTGTTACCCTGGTGAATATACGTTTCTTTTTTCTTAGCATTGTCTGTAATAATCACATAGGAGATTGAGGCTTTAAAAACACTACAAAAAAAACTGGAGAACCTGTTAGTGTGGTGGTTGCGAGAAGGTAGATCTGGATGTACTGGTGGATCCCTGAATGATTTGCAGTACATAAGCAAGGATTTATGACTCCCACTTGTTTAACAGCAACAATAATGTTTTTCCCTCTCCCCCTTCCCATTCTCAAATTAGTCTGTTGGAGTCCCTGATCTGTAGTCACTCAGTTGTAGATATGTACTTGTAAATGCAAATAACCCTGCTCATGGCAAGCAAAAGGCTCTATCTCCTGAGCCGCCACTTTGCAGTTGGCCTTGGTTAGTGGACCTCAGGAGCCTAATGAAAAAGGAGTTCTCATAAGCCTGAAATTTGCCCTTGTATGTGACTGTGAGAACACACACCCCATCAACATACGTTTTAAACATTCTGAAAAACTGTCTAATTTTAGCTTGACCTTTTGAATTTACAGGTGAGTGAATTAAACAGAGCCTTTATTTCCCCCTCAGGACCATTCTCTCAACTTGGTCGTTTGGTCTTACCTTTAAGACTTTATAAATACTTTCTACAGTCATTAATTTTTTTATTCTCTAATTATAGGGTTTCATTCCAAGTTTCCTACAGACTTCTTTTTGCAGTCCCCAAAGGTGCTCCATTTGAGTGCTAAGGAAAGCTGGGTTGGACTCAAGAGGCTTGGAGTGTAATTCCCACTTTCAAACCCTGGATGGGCAGGGCAGAGATTTCTCATCAGAATTTATCTTCTAGATCTCTCTGCTGGATGTTTTAGATTATGTGTAAAGTATGTTTTTCGTTGTGGTTTTTTGAGAGACAGAAATGAGTTTCAGGCTTGCTTAGAATCCAGACTCAGTGATCCTTAAACCTTCACTGCAAAAATGTGAGATGACTACCCAAACAGATTAGTCCAGAGTGATTTGCACATGTTCAGAAGCGCACTTCCCCTCAAGCTAGCATTCAGGTGCATTTTTTCCAACTTCTTAAAATCTGAAAGGGGAAGTGTAGGCTTCTCTTCCTCCTGCTGAATTCATCATCTTCTGCCCATTATTCAAGTAATTCCAAAATAAAAATGAGGAAGAATGTATTGATAGTAGTATTTCTTTAGATTCTGTTCCTAAATGCATGTAAAACATTGATTTAAGTCAGAACATTTAAGCCAGAACAAAAGGTCCTCAAATGCAAAGATGTATCGCTGAACAAGTCAGGGTCATTCATACCATGGTATTCCCAATCTCTATGTATGCATGTGAAAGTTGGACAGTGAAAAAAGCGGATAAGGGAAAAATCAACTCATTTGAAATGTGGTGATGGAAGAGAGCTTTGCGGATACCATGGACTGCAAAAAAGACCAATAATTGGGTGTTAGAACAAATTAAACCAGAACTACCATTAGAAGCTAAAATGATGCAACTGAGGTTATCATACTTTGGACACATAATGAGAAGACATGATTCACTAGAAAAGACCATAATGCTGGGGAAAACAGAAGGGAGTAGAAAAAGAGGAAGGCAAAACAAGAGATGGATTGATTCCATAAAGGAAGCCACAGACCTGAACTTACAAGATCTGAACAAGGTGGTTCACGACAGATGCTGTTGGAGATCGCTGATCCATGGGTCGCCATATGTCGTAATTGACTTGAAGGCACATAACAACAACAACAAAGTCAGAACATAGCTTTGTTTTCATTTCTTTGCAGAGCTTGAGCTGGGCTAAGTGTGCCTTGATTTGCAGAAGCTAAAAAGTTCTGCTTCAATAACTTGGCTGAAGATCAAGAGTGAAGGTTGTTGGAGTGAAGCGATACACTTGCAGCCCACCTCTTCTGTAAAGCTCAGCTTTGATTTGAGCAGGTATTTCAGGAGTCCAGAAGCAAGTGCACAGGTAGTGCTAGAGTTGACACAACATCAATCCAGTTTCTCCAAAATCCCAACCTGCTTTTAGTAACTGTGCTCACTGGTTGTTTTTAGCACTCTTCAGGACTAGACAAAAAACTGGTTTTTCCCTTGTGAGCGGTTGTCTCCCAACATGGTTTTAGTGCAAAAGCAAACAAATAGCCCATTAGTGAAGTACCAATTCATTATCAAGTACCAGACGTCTACCAAATCTAAAGAGAGCCTTCGCTTCATTTTGCATAATGTAACAGCAAGCAACATTCCTATTTTCTTCTGTACCCCTGTGCATCAGGCAGGCCCTGCCAAGAGATCAAAATTAAAATTCAGTTCATCATTATCTCTCATAAATGGCTGTTTTCTTTTCTTAATATGATTTCATAAGGACCATTTATACAGACCCTAAGTGTGGGGAGGTCTATTGCCTATTTTCATGATGAAGCACAATTTTTCATTTTGGTTGACCATGTCTGTCTGAGAGATTACCTGTATCACTTCATTATAAGTATAATTTTTTTCTGCATCAGTTTGATGCTTCCTGTGGTTTTTATCACTTTAAAGTGGATGATTTATTCTCCTCCCTCTTTTTTTAATAATGCCCTTTTAAAGCACAAATGCACCCCCAGCCTGGCAAATAAGCAGATTAGAATTCACTCCAGAATAGGATGAGACTATTTTAATTACATCTTTTAAAATAAACATATTTCCTGAGGGAAATAACTAGCTTTTCCTCAGGAATGGGAGGCTTGTGGGCCCATGATGTGTGAAGAATTTGCCCGTTTTGCTTATAAATATTATTGGCATATTTGATAATATTAATTAAGAGCAACTTAATGAGATTATCCCAACCCTGTTCTGGAATGTTCTCCTGGCGGATTAGCCTGTCAAAGAAATTTTATGGGTCAGTGTGCAAGAGTACAAACCTAATCTGACACATATTTCTCGCATTATTTTTAGGTTTTTATTACATTATTATTTTGTACATTTTTGTGTTGTTTCTAAATATATTTTACTGTTTTGATATGGTCTGTGGACTAATTCAATCAATTATATTCTACTCCTGGAGGATTAGTCTGTCAGAGAAATTCTGTGGGTCATTGTGTTGAGGGGAAGGAAGTGTGTGGCGAATTGCCTTGAGAGAACCGCTTCCCTCACAGGTCAGTCACACCAGGGACATTTCCTTTGGGATTTGTGTTGGCAGGTATAACAGCAATTTAAAAGCATTAAAAAGGCATGAAACAAGAACCTGAAAATGAGAGGGGAAGAGCTGTTTATTATGCAGTGCTAGACAGCTAATTTATTTAGCTCTTTTGAGGGGGTCATGAGAGGCTTGTTTTCTTACCACTTTAATGAAAAAGACTTGGAGACAATGTTATGGTTGCCACGGGGATGCCACTGAAAATGGCTTCCCCATAGTGAGCAAATGCTGTCTAGCAGTCACATTGGTCAAGTGATCTCCACACACTTCCATCCATCTTTTTGATTCCCCATGATGGAGAATGGCACACCTGATTATTTGCAAATATTACCACAGGATTGGTTTAGGTGGCATCCTTGGGGTAACTATAATGTATAGGCCAGAGCTTTGAGATGTTAGCTCCTTACTGATTATTCTGTGTCATGTTTTATTCTTTCCTTGTATTTTATTGTGTTTTTGTTGGCTCTTACTGTATTTTTTCTGTGAGACATTTTTAGGACCAAAAATGCAGCATATAAACAATATTATAAATAACTAACGATCAAATAAATCATTAAACCTCAGCTCTTCAAACATAAAAAACAGATGGAAAAAGTCATGCTGTGTTTCATTCTCTTACCTCAAAAATGGCCAAGCGAAAAGGGCGTAAACACTTCCCCATGTGTAACATATGCAGGTAAGTGTGTGGGTCCTTTTCACTTGACAGTTTTTAAAGAAACTGAGTAGAAGTGATACCAGAAAGTGACTTTTTCCACTGGGTTTTCATGTGATAAATATTTTTGGTGGATTCAGATTTATCACAGTGACACTCCCATTGCCACAGTGTCATTTTGGGGGATTTGTTTGACCTTCTTATGAACGCTTTGCCCTGTTATAGGCCTGTGACTATCTTCTGGTGTTTTTTTGAACTTGTTGCAAGTAGGAGTAAAGCATCCTCTTCGCAGCACGAAGCACCCCACAAGAAAGCAGCCCTGCAGTGTTGGTTAGCTGGAGGAAAGATGATGGTCCCAAGGTCATCTAGGGAGCTGAGTGGGGACTTGAACCTGGGGCTCCCCAGTACTTTCGATTTAACTAATAACTTCTTCAGATTGGAACCCTGGGCTCTCCCTGCTTTTAATTAACAATATTATGATAATGTTATTTGTTATTTAATTTTTGTAAATTATATTGTTTTTATTGTATTTTTATTGTATTTTATACCTGTTTTATTTTTCTTTGTAAGCTGCCTTGAGGGCCTTTGGCCGAAAGGCGGGGTATAAATAAAATTTAATAATAATAATAATAATGATGATGATGATGATGATGTGAGAACACCCACTACAAATTTGTAAAATAGTCTGTTAAATTCAAAAATATATTATTCCTGTTGGGAGTAAAGCACCAACACTTGTAACCTTAACTGAGGGGCAGGGTGAGGAAATAGACAGAAAAGCCACCTGTTCTTCCCTCGTTTATTCCTTCTTTAGTAACTACTTGTCCCCCCACCCAGGCTTTACTTCCCCTCTTCGTCTTACTTTCTAGTCACTCAGAAGGTAGTGCCTGTGAGTGCAAGCCCCATGGCTTTACAATAGCTACGTGTATGCCTGTAGTCAATTGACTTTATTTCCCATTACTGTAGTAATAAACCTTAAGTTTCCTTATTCTCTTTCAACCAACGCTGTTTACCAGATTGTTCATTTCTGCACATCACTGCAACATATACTCCAATACTTCCAATAAAAGCTCTGTTACTTCCTTCAAATCCAGAAGACTTTGGTTTGCATGCCCTGCTGTAATAAAACTAAGGGTTTGTAGATGAAATAAGCACGCTTACTTTCTTCATTTACCCTTGCCTTCCCTTCTCTCTCCTTCCTCTGTTTTTCTTCTGTCAAATTTTAGATTGTAAATCTCCTCAGGCAGGGACATATTCTCTTTTATTTTGTATACTGGCATGCATATTGATGGCACTATATAAATAATAATAATAATGTTCTGATTTAAGTGTGTGGATAGTGTCATCATTTGGTTTAGTAGCTACAGTACTGGATTTATTTGTATCTGGCTGGAGTCATGTATTTCCTGTTCTGTTCTTCTTGGAGAATAAAGTTCTTATCTAGATTTTCACTAGTGGGCGTTCTAAGCATTTCTTTTTTGGTGGGCAACTTTTTTTAAAAAACAGACTACAGGTCAGGAACATGTAAACCTTCTCTTTGACCATGTGAAAAGTGCATTTCTCTCACCACTAACTGACTTCAGCCTACACTCATCTGGGTTTGGGGACAAGGTTTCCCCAGGCAGTTCTTGATCCCTAGTAAAGTGGTTTCTAAACTTTTTCCCCCCACGGACCACTTCCAAATTACTGAGGGTTGTGGTGAACCAGTTAATGATTTTTCTGCCTGTTGCAGAAACTGTAATTTATTTATTTATTTATTTTATTATACTTGTATACCGCCCCATAGCCGAAGCTCTCTGCGCAGTTTACAGTAACTAAAAACATTAAAACAAATACAATTTAAAACAGTTCTTATAAAAACAATTTAAAACACAATTTAAAAATTTAAACAGTATAAAACACATGCTAAAATGCCAGGGAGAAGAGGAAAGTCTTGACCTGGCGCTGAAAAGATAACAGTGTTGGCGCCAGGCGCACCTTGTCAACAAGATCATTCCATAATTTGGGGGGCACCACTGAGAAGGCCCTCTCCCTTGTTGCCATCCTCTGAGCTTCCCTTGGAGTAGGCACCCAGAGAAGGGCCTTTGATCTTGAACGTAGTGTACGGGTGGGTTTGTATCGGGAGCGGCGTTCCATCAGGTATTGTGGTCCCAAGCTGTGTAAGGCTTTATAGGTCAAAACCAGCACCTTGAATCGAGCTCGGAAACATACAGGCAGCCAATGCAAGCGGGCCAGAATCGGTTTTATATGTTCAGACCGTCTGGTCCCTGTTACCAATCTGGCTGCTGCATTTTGAACAAGCTGCAGTTTCCGAACAGTCTTCAAAGGCAGCCCCACACAGAGTGCATTGCAGTAATCTAATTTGGAGGTTACCAGAGCATGGACAACTGAAGCCAGGTTATCCCTGTCCAGATAGGGACATAGTTGGGCCACCGACCGAAGTTGGTAGAAGGCACTCCATACCACCGAGGCTACCTGAGCCTCAAGTGACAGAGATGATTCTACGTGAACCCTCAAGCTATGAACCTGCTCCTTCAGGACATCCACCATCTGGTCAGAAGAACCACCCACTAGCAGCATCTCAGTCTTGTCTGGATTGAGCCTCAGTTTATTAGCCCTCATCCAGTCCATTGTTGCAGCCAGGCACCAGTTCAGCACATTGACAGCCTCACCTGAAGAAGATGAAAAGGAGAAATAGAGCTGCGTGTCATCAGCATACTGATGGCAACGCACTCCAAAGCTCCGGATGACCGCACCCAACGGTTTAATGTAGGTGTTGAACAGCATGGGGGACAGAACTGACCCCTGCGTAACCCCATACTGGAGAGTCCAGGGTGCCGAGCAATGTTCCCCAAGCACCACCTTCTGGAGGCGACCTGCCAAGCAGGAGCGGAACCACTGCCATGCAGTACCTCCCACTCCCAACTCAGCCAGTCTCCCCAGAAGGATACCATGGTCGATGGTATTGAAAGCCGCTGAGAGATCAAGGAGAATCAGCAGAGTCACACTCCCCCTGTCTCTCTCCCAACAAAGGTCATCATACAGGGCGACCAAGGCTGTTTCTGTGCCAAAACCAGGCCTGAAACCCAACTGAAATGGATCCAGATAATTGGTCTCATCCAAGAGTGTCTGGAGCTGGCCCGCAACCACTTGTTCAAGGACCTTGCCCAGGAATGGAGCTGCTACCGGCCTATAGTTATTAAGATTTTCTGGGTCCAGGGAGGGTTGTGACGCCCTTCCCTGGCTCTCCCTGTCAGGTTCCTACCTGCGCGTGGCTACTGCCTGTCCCTAGGCACCACCAGGGACTCCACCAGTCCAGACTGTCCTTTTATTTTATTTTTTCTCTCCCCGCTCTAGCACAGATCTCAACAGATCCCCCTGCTAGGCAACCACCAGTCACGTCCTAATACTAGTATTCCCAGAGACTCTGAATACTGGTATTGTTATTCTCTTCACCGCTGCCACCATTTGTTACAGTTCCCCTTCAGCCTTGGTCATTACCTTACCCTCCCTTCTGGTCTGTGAAACCCCAGCCAAGGATCAGGCCTTTGGTAAACCAAATTAAGTATTTATTAAAGATAACAAAGCTAACAAGATTAACAAGATTTCTTCTTAAGGCACATAAGCATATGGTTTTACCAGAGCTTGGAAAAGTTACTTTTTTTGAACTACAACTCCCATCAGCCCAATCCAGTGGCCATGCTGGCTGGGGCTTATGGGAGTTGTAGTTCAAAAAAGTAACTTTTCCAAGCTCTGGGTTTTACTCAATACTAATCCGAACTCCACCCCTCTCCTTCTCCACGCTCTCCTGACAAACAACTCTCTCAAAAACCCACCAAAGCAACCCACTCACTTTCATCACCTCCCAGATTCCACTCTCACTCTTCCTTTTATACGTTCAGCCATTTTAAACACTCAGCCAATCATCTAGCATTCTACTGCCCATTCACTCCCCCTCCTCTTTCACTCCACTTACCATGTATCTTCTAAACAACCAACACTTACCATATATACATTAATATAGGAACATCACAAGGGTCTCTTCAGGAGTGGTCTCACTACTGCCTCTTTCAGGCAGTCAGGGACCACCCCCTCTCACAGAGAGGCATAAATCACCTCCCTGGCCCAGCTGGCTGTTCCATCCCTGCTAGCTTTTATTAGCCAAGAAGGGCAAGGATCCAGCACAGAAGTGGTTGCATGAACCTGTCCAAGCACCTTGTCAACTTCCTCAAGCTGCACCAACTGAAACTCATACAAGAAATTGGGACAAGGCTGTGCTCTGGATACCTCGCTTGATTAATCTGCTATAACACTGGAGTCTAAGTCCTGGCGGATGCTAAATATTTTATCCTGGAAATGCCTAGCAAATTCATTACAGCGGGCCTCAGATGGTTCTACCTTGTCCCTGGGGCCAGAGTGTAATAGCCCCCGGACAATTCTGAAGAGTTCCGCTGGGCGGCAGAGTGATGATTCGATAGTGGCAGCAAAATATTGTTTTTTTCTTGCCCCTTACTGCTCCTAAATACAGCTTACCATAGGCACTTACCAGTGTATAATTGCATCCACCAGGAGTTCGTCTCCATCTGCACTCAAGCTGTCTCTGATATTGTTTCATAGCTCTCAGCTCTGGGGTATACCATGGAGCCGTACGAGCTCTACACAGGAGAGGGCGCTCAGGAGCAATCATGTCAACCGCCCGGGTCATTTCTGTATTCCACAGTTCAACCAGGGTCTTGACAGGAGCGCCAGCCCTATCAGCTGGAAAACTCCCCAGAGCCCTTTGGAAACCATCCGGATCCATTAGTCTCTGTGGGCGGACCAACTTAATAGGTCCCCCACCTTTGCAGAGGGGAAAAGCTGCTGTGAGTCTAAACTTCAGCAAGCAGTGGTAATGCTAGATGCTGTAGGATTTTTAATTGTATTTTTACAGATGAGCCACAGACCACCTAAATGAAGCTCATGGTCCACAGTTTGGGAACCCTTGGCCTTGTTCATCTCATAGTACACATTAACTTCCAGGCTTCTCCTGCACCAAATAGATGCAAAAACATTAGCTGAACATCAATAAATATGGCTTACTGTGACAACTCGTCACATAGCTTGAAAATTTAAAAATTATTTTTATAATATATATATTTTTAAAAGCCCTTTCTTTTTTTCAAAAAGAGGCCTCAGTGGTTTCTCCTGCATGGGGTGGTATTAGAGTAGACCCATTTAAGTTAAAGAGCATGAGTAAGTTAGGTTCATTAATTTCAGTGGGTCTCCTCTCAGTAAGACTTCGTTGAATACAACCCACACTTATTGCTTTTGGCATGAGTGTGCTAAAGTGAGGGCTGTTCTACATATTTATTCATAAGAGTTCTTACCCTTTACCAATATGGTCCCAGGGCAAGTTACAACAATATAGTATTCACTAATAGGCAAAAAACCTTGCGGTTTAAGAATGTACCTATAGCCCAAAGCTATTTCTATCAAACTTTAAAAAGCAGGGAAATTGGGCAGCTATAGTGAATGCACCAGCTACACAGGAAGTGGATTGGACTGTGAAAGACCAAACCAAATGGTGTTTGCATTTTGACCAATTTGTAGGGCAGAGAGGAGGTCAGGTCTCCTGCTCCCCTGGTGCATTCACTATAGCTGCCCAATTACCCTGCTTTTTAAAGTTTGATAGAAATAGCTGTGAGCTATAGGTACATTCTTAAACCACAAGGTTTATTTTGCCTATTAGTGAATTTCCCTGCTTTTTAATCCGGGAGGTAAGAGGTGGGATCCTGTGCAAGTTAGCACCAGCAGTAACAGAAATAGTTCAGCAGTGTATTTTAAACGTTATATTACCATCAAGGATGCCTTTACTTTTACAAGAGGGCCATGGCTTAGTGGCAGAGAACATGCTTTGCATGCAAAAGTCCCCACATTCAATACCCAGCAACTCCAATTAGGGCTGGGAGAGATCCTTATCTGAAACCTTGTCAGTCAGTACTGAGCTAGGGATGTCTATTGTTATAGGAGAAGGCATTAAAAAGGATCTTATTCTCAACCCAGCAGCAAAAAAAGAAGGAGGGGCATGGCTGTGACTATCATGAAGAGACCCTGCACTTTTTAATTTGCTACTGCACTACTGGTCACAAACAGAAAAACCACTTGGCCACCTCATTAGTATAATATGGTACTGTAATACCTCGCATTAACGTACTCAATGGGACCAAAGCGAGTACGTAAACCGAAAATGTCCTTAAAGTGAAACACTACCTTTTAAAACTTTTTTTTACCTCTCCTTCATGCAGAGCCTCAAAGCCCCGCGTTAAAGCCTCTGCTGCTGCACTGCCGCGCCTCCCAGCTGATCGTGATCACGCCTCCCAGCTGATTTGCGGTGGCACGATCGCATCTATTTCCACCCCCACGCGCTAAAGCCTCTGCTCCTGCGCTGTGTTTCTGGAGAAATACAGGCATATGGAGCATGTACGTTATAGCGAGGCAACGTTAAGTGAAGCGACGTTAAGCGGGGTATGCCTGTATTACACTAACTGCAAATGTTTGATGCCCCTGCAAATGTTTGATGAAGACCTTCTGTTCTCTGCAAAAGATGAAGAGAAGAATGCCTCTTCCCTGTACAGCAAAGGCTTTCACAAAAGTGGGAGGCAGTGGCCAACACAGCAGTAATTTCAGATGGGGGCTTCAACACAGGACTAATTTCAGAGAGTGAGTGAGTGAGTGAGTGAGTGAAAGAGATTTAAGATTAAACAACCAAGAGCTAAATTCAAGATTAAAGTGTTAAAAACAAAGAGTTGCATCAAATCTCAAAATAACTACAGCAATGTTATGAGCACAGGTCAAACAGCCACACACACTTCAAACAAAAAGTATTTGAGCGTTTGTCGTTTATAAACCCATTTAAGGATTTATACCACCAGCATCAACCGAAATACAAGAAGCCTCTATTTTTCTCCCATGAGTGGGAAAGCAATGATCCCTCCACCCATTGCCGCCCTGGGCTCCTTCTGGGAGGAATGGTGGGATATAAATTTAATAAATTAAAGAAATAAATCTGCTGCTACAGTCAATTTAAAAGTTCTTTTCAAAAAAGAAAAAGAAAAAACACAAAACCAAGAGACTGAACAACACTGGACTACACTTCAGGGTTGTCATACACAACTCCCTCTCAGCCCCCCCATATCTGTACAGCCACACTAGGCTACTTTGCAGGGCTGCTGTAACCTATCCAGCACTATATCCACCCCTCCCCACTGCTGCACTATGAATGTACTAGCGATGAATTTATTTCCATTTCCTTTAGCAGGGTAATTTAGTAATCTATGTAATTTTACATATATGGGGGGGTGGGAAAGTTAAAAAATGAAATTAAACCCGAGTTAGACAAAGCATGAGAAACACAAAACCAAGAGACTGAACAACACTGGACTACACTTCAGGGTTGTCATACACAACTCCCTCTCAGCCCCCCCAATATCTGTACAGCCACACTAGGCTACTTTGCAAGGTTGAGGTGCATTCTCCTGAACTATGAATATACTAATGATTTGTGTGTGTGTGTGTGTGTGTGAGAGAGAGAGAGAGAGAGAGAGAGAGAGTGAGAGAGAGAGATTTAACAACCAAGAGCTAAATTCAGGATTAAAGTCTTACAAACAAAGTCTCATACAATCTCAAAATAACTCATTTATAAACCCATTTGAGGATAGGGGCTGGGGGCTGGCAGGGCAATTGAGCCAGTGGAAAGAGCAGGCACACACACACACACACACATCACCGTCACTCACCTCCATTCTGCTGCTGCCTTCTCCGTCATCCTTGCCCTCTGGGTTTCTCCCTCCACCATCCATTTCTCTCTCTGTCGTGCTTCCTCACACAGAGCATGAGGGAAGAGCAAGCTGAGCAGAAGGCCAGTGTGAGTCACATGTCTGTTGCCCACCAATCACAGGAGCAGATTTCCCCTGCTTCCTCCAAGTAACTGGAAGGGGAGGGGGAGTGAAACAAAAGAACTCCGGCTTTCTACTGCGCCTGTGTGATGTTATAACCCACGGTAATGCATTTTTAATCTACCAATTAAAAACAAACCCTGCTCTTTTTTTACTTTACACCTACTGGAGATGAAGGTCTGTGTTTGGGGCAAGCTCAGGGATTTGATTAGAGATACCTTACAGTCATCTCTGATTTTTAATGAATTTCAACAGATTATGAGAATTTCTCAAGAAAAAACCAAACGGCTTCTTGTTTCTCTCTCTCCCGTTTTTCACTTTAACCTGTGGATTCTCCATGGGAGGGGTTGTGTATCACCAAGAAAACTTGCAGAGTTGTAGAGCAAGCGATTCTGAATCCAACAGTATAACACTTGTAAGTTTTTGTTTTGAATTGGAACTATACAAAGCACCAGAAAGGGGTGGGGGGGTATTTTCATTTAACATGGTAGAATGCAAAAAATCCCTCCTGGCTATAGTATACAGCCACTCTCGTGGCTGTATAATACAGTTATAAGAACAGATAAAACCTTTATGATTATAAAACAAGTTAAAACTATTCCAAATGGACCAGGGCAGTATAAATTCAACAGAAGAGGCAGATCCCACAAAACGAAATAGCATAACAAGTGCCAGGGAAAAGGGTTGTTTTTTATGATGCTGTCCACTGCCTTGAAAGGTTTGCGAGTATATCAATAAATAAATACAAACAAACAGGTTCACAGGAGGGCAACAAGGATAATCGGAGGACTGGAAACAAAGTCCTATGAGGACAGACTGAAAGAACTGGGCATGTTCAGCCTTGAGAAGAGAAGGTTGAGGAGAGATATGATCGCACTCTTCAAGTACATGAAAGGTTGTCGCACAGAGGAGAGCCAGGATCTCTTGTCGATCATCCAGGGTGCAGGACATGAAATAGTGGGTTGTAGTTACAGGAAGCCAGATTTCAACTGAACCTCAGGAAAAACGTCCTAACTGTTGGAGTGGTATGACAATGGAACCAGTGACCTACACTGGAGGCCTTCAAGATGCAGATGGACAGCCACCGTCTGGGATGCTTTAAGTTGGATTCCTGCACTTAGCAGGAATTTGGACTCAATGGCCTTACAGGCCCCTTCCAACTCTACTACTGATTCTATGATAGAGAGGTGCATCTTCAGCATGCAGCAGAAGTTGTACAATAAAGATGCTAGGCACACCTCTGTGGGGAAGGAATTCCACAATTGAGGGGCTGCCACGGAGAAAGCCCTGTCCCAGGCCATTTCCCATACGTCTGTGGCAGAACTACAGAGAGTCCCCTCTGCAGATCTTAACACCCAGGGGATGGAGACAGTCCTTCAGATACTTTTACTGGATAGTTTCCTCCAACATTGCTCGCTCAGAATCAAGGCACTAAAGATCTGGTCCTATGAAGTACCAGAAGTCTTCCATGAGCTGTCAGCTAATGCTGGTTTCTAACGAGAGCTGTGAGTGCTTAGCACTTGGCAAAGGTGCAAAAACAATTGAGGGGAGGACGAAAAAATGAGAGGTGAACATTCTGCTCCAAGATGATGCACTCCATTACCGGCTTGTCACTGTAAGCGGGGGGGGGGACTGTAGCCTTCTGAAGCTAATGAGATTAACCCTGATGGCTGCTGTGTGCTGATCTGATATAGAAGAATGCTTTTTTCTCTACCTATTTTATGGCTGCTCCTGTACTATGACGGAAACAAAATGGGAAGTTATGAGGAAACTATCCTCAAGAATGGAGCGGGTGGGATAGGACTAGAGCACGGGACTATATTGAGACTTTTATTTACATATTTACACCACCATATTTGAGGGCCCCTACAGACATCTTTTTGTATTGTGCATTCGTGATTATTTGTGTATCCGTTCATTGTGATTTGATTTTGCTATTGAAACAGTTATAGGCAATCCCATTTTCAATATCTGTAGAAGTTTTGGAGTGGTTATACGGCTTCGTTTCTGATGACCGCACTTCCTGTAACTTCTGGCTGAAATCCTGTAACCTTTCTTACCACAAATGGTCTGGGTTGTTTTTGTTTTTTTGTCCTGCTTTTGTTGTGCTGTTGTGCAAAAGTGGTGCCCCAGGCAGCAATAATGTTAACATTGGGGAAGCGTCACATAACAACTGATACAGCAGAATGATATGTGGACGGTCCAGTATAAATCCACCATTAAAAAAGTTAAAGGTGTCCCCGCACTTGTAGTGCGAGTTATTTCCGACTCTTAGGGTGACGTCTTGCGACGTTTACTAGGCAGACCGTATATATGGGGTGGGATTGCCAGTTCTTTCCCTGGCCTTTCTTTACCCCCCAGCATATGCCGGGTACTCATTTTACCCACCACGGATGGATGGAAGGCTGAGTGGACCTCGACCCCTTTTACCGGAGATTCGACTTCCTCCTTCCGTTGGAATCAAACTCCGGCCGTGAGCAGAGCTTCGGCTGCATTACCACCACTTACCACTCTGTGCCATGGAGGATTAATCTACCATTAATGTACTATTATTGCATCAGTGACAATTTGCAGAATACACCCACAAAAACAAAGGTTTTAAAAGGTTAAAGATACAACCACCATCACAATAAAACATGGTGCAGCATGGCTGATTAATGTTGCAATCTTACCTGGGAGTAAACCCCATCAAATTTATTGGAGCTTACTTCTTACTGAGTAGAACCATGCTCTAATTGGTTAAAAGGCAAGTGAGCTAACCCTTCTTTACATCGTGGGGCCCAGGGAATGGCAAGGAAATGCCAACTGCTGCAGCACTGTTGAAGCGATGAGTCCGACTGCTTAATTTAGATGGGATATAGCTAGGTTCTTCATGTAAAGGGATATAATATATCACTGAAATCATTTCTGTGGTTGATGTTACATTTTAGGGAATGTTGAGGTGAGCTATACGTTTTTCAGTGGTATAAGAAACCAGACATGACTGCAGTTGGTCTCACTTTCTGCCTTCTCAGCTGTTGAAGAGAGCAGAAAGGCTGTTGCTTTGGAGTCACCCCGGCTTATCCTTTATTCTTCAAACAGGACACTTCAGGGTGTCATTACTGAATATAACACTTTGACAAAAGCTTTCAGCTTTGCTTTTTTTCCTTTTTCTTTTTTAGCCTTTTCACACTTCAGCCCAGAGGAGTTACACAGAAAAGCCTTTACAGATAAGCCTGTGAAGTTCAGCAAGGCAATTGATCATTGTTTTTCTAGTGCATCAAGATCCCTCTGCTGTGACCAAACATACTCTGAGGCACTCTAAGGCATTGGTTTTCAAACTTTTTGCCATCAGGGAATCCTTTCCAGATTGCCTGGTCTGACATGGAACCCCTGCACATTTTCAGATTCTGGGAGGTGTTATAGGGCAGTGTTCTTCAGCTTTGGGTTCCCAGATGATGTCAGGCTACAACTCCCATCAACCCCAGCCAGCTTAGCTGATTATAGACATTTGCATACTTCTGCTTCAACTTGTCACAGGGAGGAAGAAGGAACTACGCAGAGTACTGAACCCAAATGGAAATCCTGCTTAACTCTCTTCCCTCTCCTACCCTTCCGCCCACCCAGCGGCGTCTGCATGTTTTGACATTTTGATTCACATTCATAAGGGCTAGAAACTTGGCAAAGAAATAAAGTTGAAATTTTGAGATTTCTGAATTTTTTAACTCAATATTAATTTCTAGATTAGCCCAGGAAGTGTTGAACGCATGCAGTGCTGTTTTAAGGCGTGCAGTGGTTCCCCCCCCTCCTTCTTACCCTCTCAGCAACATTCTGAGGTGGATTAGGTTGAGAGGGAGTGACTCAGTGAGCTTTATTGGTGATTGGGAGTTTGAAACTGGGTCTTCCCAGACCTAGTCCAGCATTCTAACCCGGGTTAGCCAACATGTTGCCATTCAAATGTTGCTGGACTACACCTCCCAGCACCCCTAGCCATTGGCTATGTTGGCTGGGGCTGATGGGAGCTGGCAGTCCAACAGCATCTGGAGACCACCATGTTGGCTACCCTCTGTTCTAACCCATTACACCTCACTGGCTGTCATTCTTCAATTCCCATTATGCATGACTAAGTATGTCATCTCTGTCTGTCTCTCTCTCCTCACGCGCACACATGAGTTTTCTTCCTGTATTGTGACCAAGGACTGGTGAGGCCTGATCCTGTGCGTGTATATATCCAATTTGGGAAGTACAAAATTTGGAGTTTGTCTTAAATCCTTGTCAGTGTTGGGGCTCCACCGGATGTTAGTTCTGGCCCTGTGATTTATTAGAAAAGAAATCTGTTGATTTGAGCTACATTTCAAAGTGGAATTCAAAGAAGTACTTACCATGTGATGGATGTATGAAAGCTTTAAAAAACCCTTCAATGCACAGAATTAAATGCATCCCTCTTTGTGTTTTCATTTCAGGGGGCATCAATGCATGAGCTTACTGTTATTTAAGCAGTCTCCAGGAAGCACATCTGGCTTGCATTTCTGACCAGACTAAAGGAGTGCTTGGATTTCAAGATGCTTATAAAGGAGTATCGGATTCCCCTTCCGATGAGTGTGGATGAATATAGGATTGCCCAGCTGTACATGATACAGGTTGGTACATACAGTTGTTTACATGCTGTCCCATTGGAACAGATGGTACCAGATACATAAACCCATAAATGATATATCTTTTATTTGAGCCGATATGGGTTCGGAGCATGCCAACTTCTGAGTTAGACAGAATTCTCCCTTACCTCTTGGCAAAGATGATTAACTGAGTGCATAAATGAATAAATGACTTTTAAAAAAAGATGCACAAATGTGGCACAATTTTAGCACACAGTTTTCATTGGGGACTGTTCATTTCCGCACGGCTTCACCCAAAGCTGATTTGTTTTTGAAAAGTGTGCTATGATTATTTCCTCTTAATTTTCTCTTCCAAATTTAAATAGGATGTTTAAATTTTTAAAAAAATGTTAAGAGGAGAGGAAGCACATTAACTACGAAAAGTTTAACAGAAGACACACAAACCTGTGTAAAGCGGAAGAGGGAGGGAGGGGGAGAAAGAGAGAGGGGGACTCGGTAGCTGGCAGTTATTCAGCACGTTGTCATCTACTTTAAGAATCTTCTGAGTTTGACCAGATCCCAAGCTTTTGATTATGTATAGATGGTGACCGCCTATGAAGTATGTTATGTGCCAGGGGCTAACTTCATATTGTGCCCAATGCACATGACACGAAGGCCTAGGAGCGGGAAGACGTAAAGACAGAGTAGGGGAAAACAAGGCCACAGCTTTTTTATTGCATTGGTTACAGCCATAGATCAGGATGGCATGGCATGAGGCACAAACACATGATTAGGCAGCCAGCCTGCTGGCTGATGGCTCCCTTCTCAGGTCCCCTGGCTGGGGAACCCACATAGGAGTCAATAGGCATCAAAGGCCCATCCCAGCATGGGCCGTTTTTAGATAGGCCTCGCCCCAAAACCTAGGTGGGTGATGGCCAGCCCAGGCTCCCTGAGCTGGGACTGGGGCCCTGAGGATGACACCCCCCAGACACCTTGCGTGATCCCCCATCTAGTAGTGTAGTGGCAAATTCAGAAGGGCAGGGTCCCTTCATGATAGTCACAGTCATGCCCCTCCCTCTTTTTTTGCTGCTGGGTTGAGAATGGGATCCTTATTAATGTCTTCTCTCACAACAACAGATGTCCCTAGGAGCCAAGAAGCACAAAAGATTAGAGAGTTAGCTACTGAAAAGAGTCTTCTCAGTGGCTGACTCACCTCCTCTCATTCCAATTGGCTCCAATCAGCAGGAAAGGACAAGGAAGCATGTTAAAGGACTCTTCTCAGTTGCTTACACACTCCCCTTTCATGCTGATTGGCTCATAGAATACTGAAGACATAGGGACCTTGCTCCCAAAAAAGTAAGGGGTCTAAGACCCCTTGAGACTCTAGATGACTACACCACTACCCCATCTGACTGTTGATCATGCCCAATAGCCTGCTCCCACCAACTAAAGTTGTGACATGAGACAAAACCACTTATCTCATTGCTTTGAGAAAAGAGAAAAACTCATAAAGAACCAATTATGTGGAGAGTAAAATTCCTTCCCAGCCTTGTTAATCAGTGACTGACAACATCCATAGGAAGGGTTTGTGAAAGAGTGAAGGTGGGTGGGAACACTTATATGTCCCCAGGGGGGATGGCTAGTATTTATGGACTCACAACAGTCCAGAGAAGTGAAGTCTTCTCTCTGGTCTGCTCTGAGTCTCTGCCCCCAGGACTGCTCTGGATTGGCTCCCCCCGAGAGCTAATGGGACAGTGCCTCAGCAATACAGCAAGCCCAATGGCTGCCTCCCCCACACTGCACTTGTAGCGCAAACACGCCTGCTGTCCCCTATCTAACTAGGGGGACAGCCATCATTTTTTCCAAAGCAGTGTCCTTGTAAAAATTGTTTTAGTGGCTGGATTTGGCTTGCTTGCAACCTGTTGGTTGGCCAGTAAGTGTGTTTTATCTAGGCACATATTCTTACAGGCGTTTGTAAGGCTAATCCTAGCTACAGGCATACTTAAGGCTGTTTGCACAATCAGGATTCATCAGGTATTATCAGACACTCTGTGCCTACTCAAATCAATAATTCTGGGGTGTTTGAGTGACATTCCTTTCTAACTATCTTGGATTATTCACTTCTTTGCCATTCTTCATGCAACTGAGAACACCATCCACACAGATTTCAACTCTGCCATTATTCACACAATCCTTAAATTGGACTGGAAAAGAGATGTTTCCAGAGTGGTGAGAGAGACTACTGAGCTTGGAGCCAGAAAATGGTGCCAGCAGCAGATATAAGATTGGTGGCTGAAGTTATGGGTGCAGGATGGGTAACGAAAGGCGCCTTAGTGGTGTCTGATATCAAGCTGTGAGTCCAATGTAGAGTATGTGGTGAGAAGCTACTAGGCACAGAAATTTATGAGCTCCCAGAAATGTCTAGCTGACTGATGTGAGAAACAGAACGCTACACTTGTCTGACTTTGGTTTGGTCTTGCAAAACAATAGTTACGTCAACCAAGTTCCTTGAGGCCTTTTTCTTGAAGTAGCTGATGGTAATGTGTCCTTGAATTTGTTTCAAACAACTCTGGAAGCCAAGAAAGACACTATAATGTTCCCCACGCTGCTTCTGGTTTAAATTTAAAATAGTATGCTGTAAATACATGCAGGGTGGGGGCAATAAAGATGCATGGAATTGGCCCTCTGCTCGTTAGCTCTTTGTTTCTTCCTGTTCCAGAGGGTGCATGCAAGGTTGCAATCAATCATCTTGGATCTCTCACTTTCATGCATTGTTTCTCCTCCTGGAATCCCCTGATGACGTTTGAAGTGGTCAAAAACTGAGGCTGAATTAATGGTAGCCTGTGACGTGCTTGTCAGTGCATCCCCCCAACCCTTTCCAGTTCTCTCTCTCTCACACACACACACACACTGCTTTCATCACCTTGGCTGCCTGTCGTCTGAGCAGTTTGGCGCAGTCTGCAGTGAACACGTAACAGCTTCCATCAGTTTTAATTAATTTAAAATTCCAGCAGTGGACTTAATGTACCCTGGACTTGCTTGCAGATCAGCAGATCTGAACTTGAGTTGGTTGTCTTTATTAGATTTCAGACTCCATCGATACCAACCTTTTCCATCAGGTGCCTTCGTAATAGGAATGCTGAGTTAGAGAATTTAGTTTGGTAGCTTCTCAGCCAACATTTGCAATAGAGTGTTTTGGACTCTTGCTTGTGTTTGTTTATCGTTTTTTTAACTTATTAGTCACTCTTTAATCAGAAATTTGAATCTCAAGACAGTTTACAGTGTAAAATAGTATGAAACATCAGAACAGTTAAAATACCAAAATTACTAAACACAATGAATAATTTTTTTAAAAAAAATTAGAACCAATAGGAGGAAAACATATTAAATTAACCGAAAGCTTGTAAAAACAATAAAAACAAAACAAGTTTTAACCTTGAAAGCTAGCAGCAAGGGACCTGGTGAGCCTCCCTACTACTACACTGTTGGTGCTTTAGAAACGTTAAAAGCTTAGTAGTTTGTGATGTGATTGTGTGTGCAGTTCCCTTGTCGCCATTTATAATGGGGGTGGAGAATGGGATACCTTTGGCAGGAAGCCAGAATAGCTCTTGCTCATTAGGGCTGTTTCATCCACGGTGGTCATACACACAATGCCATTTCTTTGCTAGCTGCTTCCTGTTTCCTTCCAGTTGAAGTAAACCAACTTCCATTTCGGTAGGAGCCATTGCAAATAGGCTTCCCATCAATCACAGATGTAAGCACAGGGTGATTGTCCCTATGGGAGCTTTCAAACAGTAACTGGAAGGAAAGGCTGCATGTTGTTAGTCTTGTCCTTTCTTCTGTTTTCTGTCTCTATGCAATCACTTTCTCATTATGCTCATTAGAGACTCTGCCTCTTACGAATCTAAGGATGGCTTTAGATTTTTGTGGGTTCTTGGAAAGGTGATAGGGAAAGAGTGGTGGGACCAATAAGGGTGCATAGCCTGTATTGTTCCTGGCGACGGTGTAGATTGGCAGCTAGTAGCGCTGCTTGAAGCATCCTCTGAGTGCCTGGCACAGCGAGCAGACATCTTTAAATAGTGCATCTCATCTCTTAAGTGGATGTGCCCATGGGGAGACATGGAATAATTTGCATCTCTGTCGTGTCTGTCTCCCTCTGTACATTCAGCCAGATTCCTATTTCTTGCTCCGTCATTTACTAAAAACTACTATATATTTTGGATAGTTGTCTGTTTCCTGTGCATTTGGATACTCTTAAGGATACCTCTTAAGATACTGTAACCAAATTTTGCACAATGCTTCCTGTGATCAAGGAGCAAATTTCCATCTGGTTTGGATACAACTGGGCACCATTTTGAATCAAGGTGACGCACTGAACCATTCAAACCTGCAATGATTTTAACCACTGATTTCATTACTGCAATGATTTTTTTTATTCTTAGAATTCCCAAGCAATGCTGGGTACAAGGCTGTTAGTAGTTCACATTTATCCCTCTCCACAAGGAGCATTACCTTAAAAGTAATAACCTGTTCTGTTTGATATCCTAGGAAACAGCTGAACAGTTTCTCCAGAACCCATTTCTCATCTTTATGCACCTGCTATGAGAGAAGTGGTGGACTCCTGATTGATGGAGTTAACTTGGGAGGAGGGAGTATAGGCTAGCAGTTTCCTTCAAGTCTTCAGCACAAAACATTTTGCTGCCTTTGTGTGCGTTCTTCAAAGCACAAAATGGATCTGAGCTGCAGTTACATGCTTGAGGTTTCACTTGCTGCTACTCCAGACACCATCAAACTCCAGTTAATTATCTGGGCCAAAGTAGGCAGTGCTGTAAAGTCTTGTGGCTACTTGTTGTCACAATACTGTGCATTTCCCTGCCTCACAGTGTTGGATGCCAGTGCCCACAGAGTGAGGATATAGGGGGCAGTGTGAGGTCAGGACAAGAGAGAAGTTCCACTAGACCATCTATAGCCAATGTGGCATCATCCAGACATTGTTGGATTCCAACTCCCATCAGCCAACAGGGCCAGTAGCCATGGATGATGGGAATTGTAGTCCAACAAAGCCTTATGAGGAGAGACTGAAAGAACTGGACATGTTTAGCCTTGAGAAGAGAAGACTGAGGGGAGATATGATAGCACTATTCAAGTACTTAAAAGGTTGCCACATAGAGGAGGGCCAGGATCTCTTCTCTATTGACCCAGAGTGCAGGACACAGAATAATGGGCTCAAGTTGCAGGAAGCCAGATTTCAACTGAACATCAGGAAAGACTTCCTAACTGTTAGAGTGGTGCGACAATGGAAACAATTGCCCAGGGAGGTGGTGGGCTGTCTAACACTGGAGGCCTTCAGGAGGCAGATGGACAGCCACCTGTTGGGTATGCTTTAATTTGGATTCCTGCATTGAGCAGGGGGTTGGACTCTGGAGGGCACTAGGTTGGCTATCCCTGTACTTGACACTGGTGGGATGGGGGGACTAGACATTAAATTGCCATTTGCTGTGGAAGCTGTGTGTTGAGGATAATGGCTTTGGCCCTCTGTCTCCCATTTTTCTTCCTAGGATGGTGATGAACATGCAGTTATTATTCCCATCAGTGTGGTCACATCAATGGCAGAATGCCACAAGAGTGGGATGTGGATAAAGCCAAAAGCTTTTACTTGGTTAATGGATGCAATGACTTCATTTTTATATTTTGACTTATAATGCACCCCACCAGCAGCAGCCCAGGCTAGCCATGCCCTCATACATACTAAATTGCAGCATAAAATATTACAAAGCAGTACAGTTTTAAAAATAATGTATTAAAACATACATTTTGAAATGTATTGAAATGTTTTGAAATGAATCCTTACTGGTCAAAATGAGCAAACGGTGCTATTTACACAATGAGTGAAGCTGCCTTCAGTCAACTACTGGCTTGCTTGGAGAATACCTTTCCTGTGACAAAAAGCCATTGGCCCTGTTGAGGGGTTAAATTAGCATAGCGAGGAAGAGAGCAGTATCACCAGGGGCTGCTGTTGGAAGCACTTTACTCTTGCATTATCTTGTATATAGTTGAGCTCTGCTTGAAAATATGGCAAAAAACCTTGCATTCTGTGGCCTTTAGCCGTACAACTTACATACTTTTTAAAATATTTTCTACCCAGACCTGCAAACCAGCGGTGGTATGCAGGGAGAAAAACCGTTGGGGTTGGGGAAGGGAAAGTCAAAGTGCATTTCTTTGGGTGGGGGGTGGGATTATTTTATTTTGAAAGAGAAGGAACAGTATACTTGCCATTAATGTTCCCATCCTAAATATGTTTTCTCAGAGGTCGTGCTGATTTTGATGGGGTTAACTTTCAAATAGGATTGCAGCCCTGTTTTAATCTTTAGTGTATGATTCAGTTGTAGTTTGTATGTGAAAAGTTCCTTTTCTTCAGGCAACCACAGAGGTCCAGCAATGGGGCTGAGGTACTTGTGGGGAGGGGTGACTCTTATCCCTCCCTGCCTCCCCCCTTGGCTCTGATGAAGTGAGGCTTCCTAGCCCTGGGGTTCCCAAACTTTCCCCCCCGTAGACTCGAAAATATGTTGTAAATTTATTACAATTTGAATTCCATAGAGTAAATACAATATAAAAATAAAGTAAGCAATAAAAATACAATTAGCAATCGATATGAATATTTAATACAGACATGCCACAGACCACCTGGATGAAGTTCCTGGACCATTGGTGGTCCAGGGACCACAGGTTGGGAACCCCTCTGCTAGTCCACAGAAAGACAATAAGATCGCTATTCCATCCGTCTCAGTGTTGTTTACAAACACTTTCTGGGGTTGATTCTCCAGGGTTTCAGAAAGGGATCTTGCTTAGGTCTGCTTGGAGATGCTGGGGATTGAATTTGGAACCTTTTGTATGCAAATTTCATGCTCTGCCACTAGGCACCACCCGTCCTTCCATAAAAAGTTAGACAGCAATAAATCTCCTAGCTTTTAGTCCGTTTGTTTGTTTATTTCAAAAATAAAACAATGAACAACAAATACAGAAGAAAGAGGAAAGGGGGTTGTACATACAAAGTATGACCCAAAGAAAATACAATGCATTAAAAATAGGAAGAATAAAGCAACCAAATACCATTTTATAAAATTAGCATGGGATGGCGGGGGCTTAATAACATCAGAAGAGGAATTAATAAAAGAAATAAAAGGAAACCAGACCTTTGCAAAGGCATAAGGTTCAGCCTGACCATTTGCAAGTCATATTTATTTATTTATATCGCCCTTCCTCCCAGCAGAAGCCCAGGGCAGCAAACAGAAGCACTAAAAACACTTAAAAACATCATAAAAACAGACTTTAAAATACATTAAAACAAAACATCTTTAAAAACATTTTTTAGAAAAGCTTTGAAAACATCTTAAAAAAGAAAAAAAGAAAAAATGTTAAAAACATATTTTTTTAAAAAAAGGTTTAAAAAAAATCTTAAAAAGCAGTTCCAACACAGACGCAGACTGGGATAAGGTCTCAACTTAAAATGCTTGTTGAAAGAGGAAGGTCTTCAGTAGGCGCCGAAAAGATAACAAGAGATGGACCCTGTCTAATATTTAAGGGTAGGGAATTCCACAGTGTAGGTGCCGCCACACTAAAGGTCCGTTTCCTATGTGGTACAGAATGGACCTCCTGATAAGATGGTATCTGCAGGTGGGCCTCACCTGCAGAGCGCAGTGATCGACTGGGTATATAAGGGGTAAGACAGTCTTTCAGGTATCCTGGTCCCAAGCTGTTTAGGGCTTTTGTACCCCAAAACCAGAACCTTGAACTTGGCCTGGTAGCAAATGGGCAGCCAATGCAGTTCTTTCAGCAGCGGGGTGACATGTTGGCGATACCCTGCCCCAATGAGCAGTCTCTCCACCGCATTTTGCACCAGCTGCAGCTTCTGGACCATCCTCAAGGGCAGCCCCACATATAGCACATTAGAGTAATCCAGTCTGGAGGTTACCAGTGCGTGGACAACAGTGGTCAGGCTATCCTAGTCCAGAAACAGCCACAGCTGTCTTATCAGCCAAAGCTGGTAAACGGCACTCCTAGCCACGGAGGTCACCTGGACCTCTAGAGACAAAGATGGATCCAGGAGCACCCCAAGACTACGGACCTGCTCTTTCAGAGGGAGTATGACCCCATCCAAAGCAGGCAACTGATCAATTATCTGAACTCGGGAACCACCAACCCATAGCGCCTCCATCTTGCTTAAGATACAGACTCAGTTTATTGGCCTTCATCCAGCTCACCACTGAGTCCTGGCAGCGGTTCAGGGCTTGCACGGCCTCTCCCAATTCACAGAGAAATAGAGCTGGGTATCATCAGCATACTGCTGACACCTCGCCCCAGATCTCCTGATGACGGCTTCCAAGGGCTTCATATAGATGTTAAACAGCATGGGGGACAAGGTGGTACCCTGCGGCACCCCACAATACAACTTCCAGGGGGCTGAAAGACAATCACCCAATGCTATTCTTTGAAAACAACCTTGGAGATAGGATCAGAACCACTGTAAACCAGTGCCTCCGATACCCATCTCACCAAGTCGGCCCAGAAGGATACCATGGTCAATGGTATCAAAAGCCACTGAGAGATCAAGTAAGAGTAACAGGGTCGCACTCCCCCTGTCCTTCTCCCGATAAAGGTCATCCATCAGGGCGACCAAGACTGATTCAGTGCCATAGCCAGGCCTGAACCCAAACTGGAACGAGTCAAGATAATCTGTTTCATCCAAGAGTATTTGCAATTGCTGCGCCACAGCCCTCTCAATCACCTTCCCTAAGAAGGGGGTATATACAACTGGTCGGTAATTGTTGCAGACCAATGGGTCCAGGGTGGGTTTTTTCAGGAGCTGTCAGATCACCGTCTCTTTCAGGGCAGCTGGAGCCACTCCCTCCCGCAGTGATGCCTTGACCACACCCTGAAGCACAGAGTATGTCAACTTTTCCATCAGTGCTAAGCACCAAATACGTAAGAACCTGTTTCCAATTTATTTATTTATTTATTGCATTTGTATACCGCACCATAGCCGAAGCTCTCTGGGTGGTTTACAACAATTAAAAACATTAAAAACAAATATACAAAATTAAAAACACATTTTTTAAAAAGCAATTTAAAAAAACAAGAGAGAAAGCAGTAGAAGACTTGCTTTTAAGGACTCTGTTTTCCCCCCTTTTTGACCCAAGATGATACTGGGACAGAAGAAGCGAGTCTGCCCAGCATGAGCAATGATGATGGTCCACTCAGTGCCTGGAACGATGATTGTCTGTTTCCAGCCTTTGGAAATGTGTTTGTGTTGCTGTTGCCTCTCTGAGCATTTGCTGGCTGACATTGACTTGAGAAGTTCATTCCTCTTTCTTGCATATATATATGTGTGTGCGTGTGTTTTCCGTTTTGAATGCTGATCAAGAAGCAGTTGATCTTTTTGGTATGTTCGGCCATCTGGAGAACACACATTTTTCTTTTCTGTTTTAGAACACAGCAGGAGTTATATAATTGCTGCTATTCATCTTTTGCAAAGGATCTGATACAAATTCCTGTGAATCTCTGCCTTAAAAAAATGGGCAAAGTCCCATCTGTAAGCTTTTAAGTGTTCCATTAATTTCAGTGAGATGCAGTGTAAGACCCTTGTAAGAGGAACCCAGTGCCTTCTACCAAAATAAGGCCTGTGTTTGCAATGGGAAAATGGCTAGGGTGGTAATTTGGAGCAGAGAAATGAAGGGCAGACAGGTAAAGCATGTCTTCTCTCACTATCCCCCAACTGCTTCTTTGCTTTAAAGTCCTCTCTCCCAAAGCAGCTTATGTTATTTAAAAAATGGTGTCTGGCCTTTCGTATATATATGTGTTTGCGTGTAACTCGCCTCTGAGACATTCCTTTCTGTTTTCATCCACTGACTACAGTACAGACTTGAACAACCTGAAGATGTGAAGGCCTGGAACAAAACTGAAAAAAATTGTGAGGGGGGAGGTTTTCTCCATTCCCCCCCTCATTTTTTCCAGGGGGAAAAAGCCAGACAAAATTCAGGCAAAAAACTGTTCCTCTAGTTTTTCCAGATTTTTTCTGAGCCTTCACATCTCTATAACAACCGGTGAAGACCCAGTATCAGCTGTGGAAATCAAATAAGTGCAAGCTGTTCAACAAAAGGCTCCATGGTTTAGAAGACAAATAGCTTCCATGCCCCACATGGCTGCTTCTTCATCCTTTCTGGCTTCCACAGGGCTTAATCGGGGCTCAGTAATGTGGCTACCACTGTGTCCGAGTTGGCCTCTGGATAGACAGGCTGAGGGGAAGTGAAGTAACGCTGACTTCAGGCAGGGAGGGAGGTGTGCTGGTCAGCTGGTATGCAGAGGAAGAGGTGTAAGCAGTCTGACAGCAGCTTTGTCTGGGATGAGTTGCTCAGGCTGAGGCCAAAGCCTGAGGCATTAAGGAACCCCACTGGGTCACTGTTAAGGAGCTGCACTGTCTCCTTCTGGCCATCTACTTTGGTAGCCAAGTGCAGCACATGGTGGATCATCCAGGGCTTTTTCTTCTGATGAGCTGCCATAACACCACTTATGTCTGGCTGCTGTAGCACCTAGTCTGAGAACCCCTTGGCGTCTTATTCTCAGCCCCATAACTTTTTGAAATCGAGGGATTAATCCCCAGAATATGAGAAGTTATAATAAAGAAGGCATTGCCTCTGAACATGTGCCCACACATCAGGGTGTGGAGCATTTCCCCATCAAAGGATATAGCGTCCTAGTGTTCTTGACACACGGCATGCATCTTTACAGAAATTAACCTTTGGGCCTCCAGTCATGTCCCCTTAATCATACACCCTACTGCCAAACGTTTGCTAATCCTGCTGCCACATCTCTCTCTGTATGTGGGAAAACAATCTAAATTTCACAGCTATTCAGTGGCTTTTCTGCAAAACAAATTGATTTGCGTATTTTAAGGATTTATATAATTTATGTTGCACATAGAATCAGCCTCCCTTTGGCCACAGAATGCAATTTTGTTGGCTTTTCTATGCACACAGCCCTGCCTATTGATATTAAAAACCCAGGAAGCTGCCTTATACTGAGTCAGACGAATGTCCATCTAGCTCATTATTGTACACTTTGACTGGCAGCAACTCTCTGGGGTTTCAGGCAGGGTTCTCTCCCAGCCCTACCTAGAGATGTTAGGGATTGAATTTAGGACCTTCTGCGTGCAAGGCAGATGCTGTACCACTGAGCTATGACTGCTTCCCAAAGGCACTGCATTGCTATATCCTTCTGAGAGCTCCATAATTATTATTTTTTGTACTATGTGCCCATTCCTGCAGCTGTCTTGGAGCTGCAAGAGTTCTGCTGATATTGATCTTGCTTCCCAATTTACTAGGAAACCAATCCAAGGCTCCCAATCTGGGCATCTGCCCTATCCTTGAATGGCTGATCTTTATGTGTGTCTAGAGATACAACAAGGTCTGGGCAAATGACTTCCTCTCCTAACAGCTGGCAAAAAATGCTGTCCTCATGAGGTTCTCCAGATGAATAGCGCCATATTATGTGAGCATCTGTTATGAGCAGTCTGAACAAAGAGCAGTCCCTGAGGTGTTGTTATGAGCAAGCTACCTCTCGCACACCCTTTACACGTGTCCGTGCCTTGCTGGCTGTCTCCAGAGAGTACACAATGCAGCTTAGTTTCCACTGGACCAGCTTGCCCCAAGCCATCTTCCCATGTTCTGATGTGGGTAGAACAAGTCGCAGGAGCAGAGACTGAAAGGACAGTCATACCTGCAAAGGTTGTGTGCATCATGCAGCAGCTGCACTAGGAGCAAGTCTTTTATGAGTATCATGAATCCATAGACTTGGAAAATACTGATAGACTATGTGTTCCAACATAGGGAGGGCCTGTCCACTAACAAAGCCCTACCAATCTGTGGCACAGTCATTTTCAACTCCTGTGATGGTGGTAGTGGTGGTTTGCTTCTACACACATGTCTCAAGGCGATGTTTTGTTGTTATGTGCCTTCAAGTCAATTACGACTTATGGCGACTCTATGATTCAGCAATGTCCAATAGCATCTGTTATAAACCACAATAAAAATAGCTAAAAAAATTAAAAACAACTCACACAAAAATAGTGGATAAGTTTGAAAGCAATAATGCAGGGCAGTTTCCAACAACCATGTCCCATCAGCACAAGAATTTGCCCAGTAGGACTTCCTCCTACCCCATACATGCTCTGTGCCTTCCCCACATTTTCCCCAGTGTGTTGGAGGAACAGATTTAGGAGACATGTAGGAGAGAGGAGAGGGGGAGAATACTTTGTTGTGCAAACAGAAACCCTGTGGTGGATTCCACCACATTATTTGAAAACAAAATAAGCAGGCTATCGGAAAAGATGAGCATTCATTTTAAGAACACAACTTCAAATGTTCTTGGTGAATTATGATTCTCCCCACCAGAAAAATTCTTAAGTTCAGTCCTAATTGATTACCTCCCTGTATTCTTGTTTTCTGATTAATGTTTTTTTATACCAAGTGATTTTATTCTACCTGCAGATTATGCAAACATATATAGAGGAAAAAGTAACACATTTTAAATTTAATACAGGTAACAATACTATAACCACAGTAGGGATAAGAATAACAGTATAATAGGGTATTCTGACATCATACATTAGCCTTTTTTGTGCAATAACCTCTTGTAGGTGATTTCAAAATATATTATTTTTCCAAGAATAATCTGTTCAAACATGCTTCTGTTGCCTAACTGCTAGGACTTTCTTCAAGTTTAGCCAGGTTAATCCTAAACCTCTGTTCAGCCCGTTTGTTCAAAATGACCTCCTTGTATTAATTCCATTTTCTAATCTAATCTATAGTATATAGATCAAATGGAACCAAACTGAATTTTTTTACATTGCATATAAAAGGTGCATGTTTTGGTTCGTGTGAACGCATCTTGTGTGTGGTAGCCGGCAACATCATTCAATTTGCTATTAGTGCTAACGATTTATGTGCTATGCAGAGGCCTGACCAAGACTGGCCTGAACCAAATCCACTAGATTGCTGATGCAATCCTATTGCTATGGAAACAGATGCTGGAGCTTAAGACTCTCTGTTTCTATAACATGATGCTGGCTGGATAAATAAAACAAAAACAGACTTGGGATGCCTATAAACCTTACATGGAAATTAATATAATAGCTAGAAGAGCAACAAGGAAATCCCTTTTAACAATCCCTTTAATTTCTTTTGAGATATAAGCATCGTTTTAAATTCTGATCAGTCTCTTTCTGAATTAGTGATGATGAATGGTGAAGAGATGGTGTGCAATGAAACAATCCTTAAATTAACTTTTCATGCTGATGGCAATGATTGCTTTTGTATCTCGTATTTGTTTGGGTGTCTGCTCTGCCCTATCCTTTCATCTCATGGAAGAATAGAATATTAAAAACATGCATGTAGAATGTCTGTTGAAAAAAAAAATTTTCCATGTGACAAATAGTACAGCTAGACCTTGCAGTAGTTCTGAAAAAGCCTCAGGACTTGGGATGGGGGAGAAATTCAATTCAGTTTTCATTTAAAGCCGGATCTATAGAATTCACATCTTCTTAAACAATATGAGAACCAAAATACATCCATCCTTTGAAATTTGCACTTCTCCAAATTTTGCAGTGCAGTTTTCCAATCAAACAATGTTTACAACAATGCATATATTAGGCAAAAGTGTACATAAAAATGAATATATTAGTGAAAATGATGTACAAAAATGCAATACATTAGGAGAAATTGCTTGCAAAAATGTATACATTTGTCAAAATGTTTATTAGGAGAAATATGCACTAAATTTTAGAAGAATTTTCATGAGCATTTGCTGGGGAAGGGCTCTAGCTCTGTGGTAGCGCATCTGCTTTGCATGCAGAATGTCCCAGGTTCAGTCCCTGGCATCTCTGGGTAGGACTGTGGGAGAGCTGCTGCCAGTCAGTGTAGATAATATTGAGCTAGATGGACCAATGGTTTGACTCATTATAAGATAGCTTCCTATGTTAATAACTAATTTTTATACCTCATGCTATGCATAGTAATGTCAACTCAGGTCACTTTTTTAAAGTAAAACTATTTATGTGCCTTTACCATGCATGTTTAGTACATAGGGCTACTTTATGTTTGTAATAACAGTCACAGAGTTGGCCTGGAATATGAGTGTTCCTGGGGAATAACTTACATCTGGTTCAAAATATGCAGAAGAAAGACCTGCTCCAATCCTCTCTTAGCGATGCCCTGCTTTGATCGTTCTGGGGCACTTCAAGCACTGAAAAAATGGTGAAACGTAAAGTTACTGGTCTTGTCATTGTCTTTATACCCGCATCAGAGAGCTGCCAGCACTGCAGAAATGCTGTTCCTAATGAATTACATGTCAGATTGAACGATTCAAAAGAATTGGTTAACGATACCCAGCTCTGACTCACAAACAGGCAGCCCAGGATAAAACAGGTACTCCTATATTGTGCACGTGACTGCTGTATATATGATGGTTATTCTTATCCAAGGGATCTTGCAGTGTAAAAACCCATTGAAAATCAACTGTGTCTTAGTTGCATGTAATTCTGTCAATAACTGTCAGCGAGGTTCTGTTTTAGGATTTTACTTAATTACAGCTCCCAGCAAAGGAAGCTGCAAGCCTAGCTGTCTGCCGTCATCTCATTTATTCGTGCCTCTCAGAATCTGCTAGACTTTACATATCTTACTGTTGCAACAGGCACAAACTGACTGGCGTGTTTGAGGTTAGCTGTTTGCTTTTGCCCACACCAGTATTTCAGACAATTACAAGATATTGAGCACCAATCTATTCAGGAGTGAGAGAAGAGGAAAGATCTAAATGGGAAAGGAAAGAGGAAGGCTATTTCAAGCTACGCTCTTACTTTCAACTTACTACCTGGCGTTGTTTGGGAATTCTAAGAAATTTAAAAAATCCATTCAGTTTTGAAATCAGTGGTTAAAATCAGTGCAGTTTTGAAAGGTCGTCTACCACCTTGATTCAAAATGGCATCCAATTGTATGTAAGCATAGACGAAAACCTGCTCCTTGATTATAGCAAGCATCGTGCAAAATTTGGTTATGATAGAAAAGATGTCCAAATGTATAGCAAATAGGCAAAAGACTTTCCAAAATTTATTTATTATTAAATTTATATCCTGCTCTTCCTCCCAAAGGGAGCCCAGGGTGGCAAACAGCAGCAATAAAATGCTAAAAACATATTTTAAAAACAAAACCTATTTTAAAACATCTTAAAAACAATTACAATACAGATACAGACTGCATAAGGTATGTACTTGAAAGAGGAAGGTCTTCAGTAGGCCCTGAAAAGACAACCGAGGTGGCGCCTGTCTAATATTTAAGTGGAAGGAATTCCAAAAAATATTATACAGCCACAAGAGTGGCTGTAGGTTTCCTGTTGTGTGGAACTCTTCCCATATATTCAAATACCTGGGGAAAATATTGCAAAGACAATAGAGCTTACTGGTAGATTAGTTCTCTTGGATCCCAAATAGATACTTCTAAAATATCTAGAAGAACTTGGTCCAAGTAGGAAACTGAATTTATTTTCCATTTGTTATTTGCTGCAAGGTGTTTAATAGCTCACTTTTGGCAGAAAAAGGAGACTCTGGGAAAAGAAATAGTGGGATGTTACTCAGTTAAAAAGTAGGATACTGTATTCAATATGGAAAACCGAAAGTAAGACAGACTAAAAATTTAGAGCTGTTTTATTACTCCTCACCCCCCAACATTGGAATGAAAACAAAAGCAGGTACCCAGCAAGGTTGTATTGAGATGATGGCGATTTACTGAAACACATTTGGTTTATGCCTGAGGACTTAATTGTAATCGGATGAGTTTATGGAGGAGTTTCATCTAAAAATTAATCATTAATGATCTTGTATTTTATCAGTTTTGCATGATAAAGTAATCTACAATGTAAAAGGAGCAATAGAACAGTGGTTTTCAAACCATGTTCTGTAACTCCCGGTGAATCCCTGGTTGCCTTATTTACTTTTCTGGAGTGTCTCTGTGAGAGATTATCACTAATGAGCCAGTGTGGTGTAGTGGTTAGAGTTCTGGACTGGGACCTGGGAGACCAGGGTTCAAATCCCCACTCAGCCATGAAGTTTGCTGGGTGGCCTTGGGCAAGTCACTGCCTCTCAGCCTAACCTATCTCACAGGGTTGTTGTGAGGATAAAATGGAGAGAGGAAAACCATGTACCACCACTTTGAGCTCCTTGGAGGAAAGATAGTATATAAATGTAAATAATTAATGGTGGGCAAGTTTCTTTGGAAGGCAGCTTTTCTGCTACTGTCGAGTGATCTCTGAAATGTGCAGCAGCTTCAGCAGAGTATTGGGTGTGTTCTAACCCATTCTCTCAGCTCATACGGCACAACAGCGTCTAGCTTTGAACAGCATGAAGTGAGTGTGCTTTGGAACACTTCCAAAATTGCATGCAGCACACCGGGTGGGATTGCTCACAAATGCTCAGCAGACAAGTCACTGTGGGAAGGATTCTCCATCCAGATTAGAGGATGGAAGACTTCAGTGGCTGAAATGAGACTCCTAGTATCTCAGCGATGAAGAGGGAATCTTTTTTTTCCTGCTGCTTCCTTCCCCTCTTACTGGGCAGACTGTGTCCTGTAATATGCACAAATTTGCCTATTATAGACAGCAATTTCTGGTTCCCTGTCAACTCTCTCACTTATACTGCAATTACGCAGTGACAAAACACACAATGATTGCATATAAATATAAGAGAGGGGACTGACCTGGGCTAGAGAGAAGTGAAGCATAAAAGGAAAGTATTCAGCAGGAGTGCAAAGTTGGGTAGCAGACAGGTAGAGAGTGTCCTGTCATTATGAATTTTGCCACCTGAGGCAGCATCTTACATTTACCTCCCTGTTGGGGCATATGGTGGGGTGTGTCTTCTCATTGTCCCTGAGCTCCATAGAGACACCGTGTTATTTCTGTTCCTGATAACAGGCTTGAATGTAACATTTTATTGTGAGAATCTTTTGGAAAGCTCTTTGAGAGCTCTCAGAGCTATAAAGCAGAACAGAAGTACTCTGAATCAGTGGTTCCAAAACTGTGGACTGTGAGCTTCATTCAGGTGGTCTGTGACGTGACTGTGGATTTGTGGTTGAATACATAAGATGGCACTTCCATCACATCAGATATTCATATTTATCTTTAATTGTGTTCTGTTTATTTTCTTTGCTTTATTGTGTCTTATTGTATTGCTATTTGAGCTCTATGGAATCTAAATTGTAATACAATAAAATACAATAGATAAGGAGGAAAATGAGCATTAAAAATACAACTAGAAATCATACAGGGTTGTATACAGCTGAGTCCTACTCAGAGTAGACCCATTGAAACTGATGAACCTAAGTTAGTCATGCCAATTAATTTAATGGGTCTACTCGGTGTAGAACTAATGTTGAATATCACCCACAACATCTAGCACAGCACATTACAATGGCTGCACCAATCATTAAGTGGTCCACCAGGACCCCCTGCAATTTTCACGTTGTCAGTGGGAAAAAAGGTTCGGGACCCACTACTCTAAGGAGCCAAATATAATAAAGGTCAACAAAACAATGGCTTGAGTGTAACTGTTGGGCTGTAGTTTATTATTTCAAACAGGATGTACCATGGTCGGTCCCTGCCATCCCCAGTTAAAAAAGGATCAGGTTGCAGGTAATCTACAAGGCCTCTCTCTTCCTGAGACTGTAGAGCAGGTGTTGAAAACCTTTGAACTACAACTTCCAGCATCCCTATCCAGTGGCCATGCTTGCTGGGGCTGATGGGAGTTGTAGTTCTCCAGCATTTGGAGGGTTGAATGTTCCCCACCCCTACTCTAGAGAATTGCTGCCAGTGAACTCAGTACTGGGCTAGGTAGATTGATAGTCTGACCTGGTATAAGGCAAATCTGTATGTTTCCTATATAATAAAGGATTCTTGTATTCTGAAATGAACTATAGAAGCTGGGCAGATGGTAACACAAAGAAATGCACCAGGGGTGAATCTAAAATGTTACAGAAGAGAACATTCAAGCTTCAGAAGCTTTAAAACATGGGGAAGCAGACTTCCTAGGAAGATTTAGAGGTCAGTACAGCAGATAACGAGAGGCAGTGTGGTGGAGCGGTTAAGGTGTTGGACTACAACCTGGGAGACCACAGTTCGAATCCCCACATAGCCATGAAGCGCACTGGGTGACCTTGGGCCAGTCACTGCCTCTCAGCCTCATGAAAACCCTATTCATAGGGTCGCCATAAGTCAGAATCGACTTGAAGGCAGTACATTCACATTCACAGCAGATACAAAGTGAGCATGAGTTAGTCGTGTGGTTCATGTGCTGATGTGGCCCACAGGGTGAAAGCCACCTGAAGTTGTGTCAACAGAAACATTGCTTCCGTGATGCTTAAAAATAATAGTACAACCTTTAAGTCGGAATCGACTTGAAGGCAGTACATTGACATTGATTACCAGCATTAATTCTGATTATTTCCTCCAGAAGGAGGCCATCAGAATGAATGCTTATAAGCACAGAACTGTTACTCACAAACATCTTGGAAACCATGTTTCTGTTGACTTTTTGGGCAGCTTCTAGACAACCTGTTTATTGAGCTTTCGTTCTGATTTGTTTACAGGGAGATTAGACAACATTGGCTCTTTAATGTGCATTCATTCTTATTTGTTTGCAGGGAAGTTAGATGACATTGTGTCAAAGCAAGTGTTGTCCCACACTTTCCCAGTGCGTTTTCCTCTCACTTTCCTTATCGCAAGAAGTCCTCTCTAGATGACCTGTTTATTGAGCCTTCATCCTGAGCTGATTTTAGGGAGTTTAGATGACATTGGCTGTTTAATTAATTAAACTGTAATTGCACAATCTGAATTTGCTGGTATGTGATTGAATCTCACCCATAATCTCATCGGTCTGCGCATATAACACCTGTCCTGGCCCGTTTGCACTGGCTACCTATTTGTTTCCGAGCCACATTCAAGGTGCTGGTTTTGACCTATAAAGCCTTACACGGTGTGGGACCACAGTACCTTGTGGAACGCCTCTCCCGCTATGAACCTACCCATTCACTTCGTTCAGTATCTAAGGCCCTCCTCCGGGTACCATCTCACCAGGATGCCCGGAGGATTGTTACCAGATCTAGGGCCTTTTCTGTAGTGGCCCCCGAATTGTGGAACAGCTTACCTGAAGAGATACGCCTGGCGCCTACGGTGCTTTCTTTTAGGTGCCAGGTTAAGACCTGGCTGTACTCCCAGGCTTTTTAATGTTTTTAATGTTAATGTTTATGTCTACGCTTTATTTTAATATTGTTGTTGATATATGTGATTGATTTTATTATAATATTGTATTTTTAATCTGCTTTGTACACCGCCCAGAGAGCTACTAGCTATGGGCGGTCTAAAAATGAAACAAACAAATACATAAATAAATAAATAAATAGTGACAGTCTAGAAGTGCCCTTAGTCATTTCTGGATGCCATACCAGAAGGATTATTGACAAATGTCAAAGGATGTGTACGATTGTTAGTGTCTTCTCAAACGCCTCCAATTTTAGCCCTTAGTCAGGGATGTGGGTGGCTATAAGCAGGATTGTTGCCCTGTTCACCCAGCTGAAAGTCCAACACAAAGAAAAAGCAGTTGTGCCAGATCCCAACCAGAAAGGACACATGCAGGAACTGTGAGGCAGATGCCATGCGCAAGCAGTGCTTTTCAGAAACACCTAGGCCACATTCACACCATAAATTTAAATCACTATTATTCCACTTTGAACAGTTATGGCTTCCCCCAAAGAATCCTGGGAAGTGTAGTTTGTTAAGGGTGCTGAGAGTTCTTAGGAGACCCCCCTATTCCCCTCACAGAGCTACAATTCCCAGAGTGGTTTAACAGTCAGCCCCTCTTCCCAGGGAGCTCTGGAAATGGTAGCACTGTGAGGGGAATAGGGGCCTTCTAACAATTCTCAGCACCCTTAACAAATTATAATCCCCAGGATTCTCTTGGGAAAGCCATTACTGTTTAAAGTGGAATAATAGTGGAATAAATGTATGGTGTGAATGTGGCCCTGCTACTTGAGGTATTATTGGGTGCAGAATTCCTAAAAGACTCTTGGCTTTTAGTTTTAAAAAAGCGCATTTCTAGTGCTTATGGTTGGCAAAGAGATGCTTGAAAGTTTGTGGGCAGTGCTTGGTGAATTCTTAGGTGCCAGAGGGGTGGTGGCGGCAGCCAGCCACAGGACATCAATGTTTTCCTAGACTCATGGCCCCTCACCATGGCCAACAAAATCAGAGCAAATGTATATGATAGTTCGTAGGATTTATGATGTAAATTTGTTTGATTTTCATAATTCATTCATGTTATAACATATAGTTCTACTAGGCATAGAATTTGTGTGGCCTCAAAGCAGAATTTATTTTATTTTTTAAAATATGTATTTATTATTGATTTTTCAAGAAAAAAGGTACAACAAACTAACTTTGAATGTACAGAAAACAAAAATTTAAGATGTGGAGCAGAGTTATGGTTACATATATAAAACCCCTATACCAAGATAGGCAGAGTATAGCCCCGAACAACAAAAAGATATGTAAATGCATATCACTGAAGTTTATCAGATGCACATAAAACTTCACATTGAGGTGTAGGATATTAGAGGAGTATTCAAGTGTACATCCCTGCTAACATACTTTAGAATGGAAACCTTACATGTAGGATGGCAAACTGGAATGAGTTCAGAGGAGGGCAAAGAGGATGATCAGGGGACTAGAAACAAAGCCCTGTGAGAAGAGACTGAAAGAACTGGGCATGTTTAGCCTTGAGAAGAGAAGACTGAGGAGAGATATGATAGCACTCTTCAAGTACATGAAAGGTTGTCACACAGAGGAGGGCCGGGATCTCTTCTCGATCGTCCCAGAGTGCAAGACATGGAATAATGGGCTCTAGTTGCAGGAAGCCAGATTTCAACTGGACATCAAGAAAAACTTCCTAACTCTTGGAGTGATACAACAATGGAACCAATTACCTTGGGAGGTGGTGGCATTCAACTGGAGACATTCAAGCAGCAGCTGGACAGCCACCTGTTGGGTATACTTTAAGTTGGATTCCTGCATTGAGCAGGGGGTTGGACTTGATGGCCTTATAGGCCCCTTCCAACTCTACAGTTCTGTGATTCTATGTTTCACTGTTCTTCTAACTACTCAGCTATGGTAAATGCTCAGAAACGGCTATCTCCCAGATTGGATCCGTTCACCCCACCATTGAAAGAATTTCTTGTTTTTTAAGTACAGATTGAAGCCCTTCCTCTTATTCACTGCCTTTGCCCCTCTACACACTAACCCTTTTATAGCATAAAATGTAGTTTTTCTCAGTCTTGAATTCTTCATGCTCATCCTCAACATGCTGCTTTCAATCTAGATTAATTCTAGATCCTGCTATCCACCAGGGTGAGTGTGGTTAATTGACACATTTGTAAGCCCTCCCCTTGGTTCGTTTATCCGTGCCTTTCCCCCCCGTTTACGTGCCCCAGGTGAATGAAAAACAAACACCACTGGACAGATGTGGATACAACTCCCCATTGCTGGGACCACCTGCATCTGTTTTCAAATGGATACACTGTGGAGTATTGCAGAATCAATCTGCAAAGAGCTTTTTTTTAGGAATGAAAGCAGTTTATGAAGAAGCACTTTCAGAGACAAAAACTATGCAATAGATCTAGATTGTGTATGGACTATGTTGAGAAAAACAAGTACTCAGTCTCCATTGATTCTAGAATAAAATGCTATGTGTACGCAGCCTAACCCTAACTGCATTTGTTCACATTCCTCCCCCTGGCCTCTCCCTTTGTTCCCTGGTTAACTCTATTCCGTTGGAATCAGTGAGACTTTAAAAGTCTTTGGCTTTGTGGTTGGGTCATAGCCTATGATTGTTGCAATCCAGTTTCCTAATGAACCTGCCATCATTAACAGTAACACTTCCTGCCTAAGTGATAACAAAATGTCAAGCTCGCCAAACTGGAGAATATTATAGTGTGAAAGATGTGCTTCTCGTTATTTGTTCTTCTGTGTTTTTGTGAGTTTGCTCACAAGTGTTTTAGCAAGTGTATTGCTGTCAGACTTTGGATTTCATATCCGAGCAAGCTCCATACCTTTCATTTGCAGCAAAATACATCTCAGCAATTCATGGAAACAAAAGTGTGCTGAGCTAGTTGTAAATGTTGTCTAATTTGACTACCTTTGAAAGATTGTTCTGCAAGCTGTAATCTAAAACACTTCTTTTAATCTGAGTTGCAGGGTCATACTCTGTAAACTGTAATCTACAGTAAACAAGAGAACAATTATTTTCATCTGGATTAGGAAAGTGTGTGTGTATGTGTGTGTTTGTAAATATATAAATAAAAGCCCAAGGCCTGATGATAATCAGCTTGTGGTAACATGAAGGTGGACTTTTTCACTGGTGGCACTGTGTTATGGAATGCTCTCCATGAGAGGTGCCATCAGTATTGGCATTCTGCTGGCTCTTAAAGATGACCCTTCTGATCTAATTGTTTTAACTGATGTTTAAATGGGCTTGTTTTATTGTACATTTTAATTATGGATGCTTTCATTTTTTATGGAATTGTTTTATTGTGTATTTTAATTATTATGGATTTGTTTTTATAATTGGTTTTACACTTGTAAACTGCTTAGAACATTTGGCAAGTAAGCAGCATATAATACAAATAATATCAGATTTGTACTTTATGAAACAATATGAGAACCAAAACACAGCAATCCTTCAAAATTTGCACTTATCTGAATTTTGAGATGCAGTTCTCCAACCAAGTAGTGTTTACAAAAATGCATGTATTAGGGGAAAGTGTGCACAAAATGAATACATTGGTGAAAATAACATACAAAATTCCCTTATATTGGGATAAATTGCTTGTAGCAATGTGTACATTAGTCAAAACTGCATACAAAAATGTATTAGGAGAAATTTGCACTAAAATGCTGGAGAAGTTTCATGAGGATTTTTTTAAAAAATAGCAAATTGCTGCAAAAATGTGGAGCACTGAATTGAAGATTAGAAAAATGAGAAACTGAGAGGACCAAAATTGAGAGATCCTTCCATCCCTGTTGTCATGCCCAACACTGAGAAATTTATCCCATTGTTACTAGTTCTGCTTAACATGTTTCCAGTTTCCACGTTTCTTAAGTCCTATTCCTCTGTATAGGGCCAGCACCCTTGGGGAGTTGCCAGGCCCAGGTGCCCCAGCAGGGCACACCTGCATTAACATCCACCTTGGCTCCATCAATGCTGATGCCTGTGTCGGTCCTCCTGCCATCCATTCCGCTGTCTGCAGGTTTATTTGGCAGCAGCAAATGTGTCTGGAAAGCCACCTATCATTTTAAATTTCACCCAGTGTCCGGAAGCGCCTGATGTCAGTGGCAATCAGCTTCCCAGATCCAGCTGCCACAGCCAAGGAAGCTGAGGGGAGCCCTCAAACCTTGAGCCAGCTCTTCCTTCTCAGGTACAGTTGATGCAATCACAAGTGCAATATTCTCAGGTCTCAGACACTTTTCCATGCAGTGCTCTGACTCCAAATAGCCTTCAGTCAAACTCTTTGTTTTTGATACTCTCCCTCCACACATATCTGGTATTTATTTTCCACTCATCAACCAGCTCATGTTACTCCTTTGCACTGTTCTCTTCAATAACTTACTCTGCCTTCTTGCTTTCACTTTCATTTTCTTATGCTTAATTCCAGATGTCTCCTGGGTCTCGCTCATCTCTCTCTTTCTCCGCCCCCCTCCTTAGAACGTTCAGTCTGCAGGTCCCAATTTTCTATGACAACATTATCATCTCTATTCCCTTCCACCTGACACCCCACTCTTTTCCCTTACTGCATTTGAGTGCCTTTTAATCTTTTAATCCTAGCTTTTTCCATGTGACCTTCCTTACCTTTCCCTTTCCTCCCTTAACATGCCAAGTTTTTAGACTAGCTGCATTCAGACATGGGGCTTATTGCCTTAGTTTAACAGATTAAAATGGTAGCACTTCTGTCCTGATTTCTCAGATTCCTTTCATGCTGCAGCAGCTGTTGCATTAAGGAACTGTGCGTTTTTCGGCTAATATACCGGCATTTTGCGCAACTGTCTTTCACACTGCTGCAACAAACAGCTCCTTGTTTTCATCCCTCACTCATTATACACATGTACACTGTAGCTCCCCCATAATTCACTGCTTGATTTAGTGTTTGGACATGGGGAGGGGAAAGGAGGAAGGGAATGCTGCTACCTGCGCCTACACCGGAATACCAGTACAATTTTTGTCAAAAAATTGGCACGCACCTAAAGGGCAGGAACACATTGCATTTCGGGATGACTGTCATGTGAGCAGCAGAAGATCATCTCCCATGATCTTCTGGCTTCACTGGCTTGCAAACAGACTATTTCTGGTATTATTTATCACGCAGATGAGTGCTAAGCTTTCAATGTATTCCACTAGATTTCTGGAACTAACTTTTACATCATGTGAAAGGCCAAATATAATGCACAAATTACCAGGTAAGAAATCGTCAGAATAACAGAATAAAGTGTAGTGTGAGGGATACCTATAAGCCTGCAGGCAGGGCCTTTTTTCCATTTGACAGTCCCTTGTGATTTTAGGCATCATTGTCTTAATAATAAATTGTGCTCTGTCTTTCCAAGAAACTCAGGGTAGCACAGCTGAGGTTTTCTTATTTTATCCTCATATCTACCCTGTGGTTCAGTTCTGATATAGTGACTGGCCCAAGGCCCAGTGAACTTCATGTCCAGTAGACAATACACAGGTTAAAAATGTAAAAAGTCAATAGAAGCCAAATTGGGTAGCTTTGCCTAGCAGTTGGAAAGAATTCTCTCAGAGAATAATCCCATCTTCAGAAGGTATAAGATTCTCTCCCTCTAGTTTAGGATCCCACTACTGAATAGTTAAATACGATATTCTCCAAGTCACCTACGTATTTCATAGTATAAAGTAAAATAATAGGTATTAGCATACAACCTGAGCGCAGATGCCTATGGACTGCTCCAGACTCATTTTTTTATGCAGGTGTATCCTGGTTTCTGCATCATGTCATTGATGCCAACATAGTGCATTAGTAGTGGATTTATATTGGACCATCCACACATATTCCACTTCCGTGGTTGTTCTATAATGCTTTCCCAGTGTTGCCACATTATTGCCATCTTGAGGGGAATTCATGCACTATAGCACAACAATACTGAGGAAAGTTAAAGAGGAAAGCACAAACGCAGGACTACAGCTGAACATCAAAAAGACTAAAGTGATGACAACAGAAGATTTATGTAACTTTACAGTTGACAATGAGGACACTGAACTTGTCAAGGATTATCAATACCTTGGCGCAGTCATTAACCAAAATGGAGAAAATAGTCAAGAAATCAGAAGAAGGCTAGCACTGGGGAGGGCAGCTATGAGAGAACTAGGAAAGGTCCTCAAATGCAAAGATGTATCACTGAATACTAAAGTCAGGATCATTCAGACCATGGTATTTCCGATCTCTGTATGGATGTGAAAGTTGGACAGTGAAAAAAGCGGATAAGAGAAAAATCAACTCATTTGAAATGTGGTGTTGGAGGAGCGCTTTGCGGATACCATGGACTGCAAAAAAGACAAACAATTGAGTGATTAGAACAGATTAAACCAGAACTGTCTCTAGAAACTAAAATGATGAAACTGAGGTTATCATACTTTGGACACATCATGAGAAGACCTGATTCATTAGAAAAGATAATAACGCTGGGAAAAACAGAAGGGAGTAGAAAAAGAGGAAGGCCAAAGAAGAGATGGCTTGATTCCATAAAGGAATCCACAGACCTGAACTTACAAGATCTGAACAGGGTGGTTCATGACAGATGTTCTTGGAGGTCACTGATTCATAGGGTCTCCATAAGTTGTAGTCGACTTGGAGGCACATAACAACAGCAGCAGCAGCACAACAAACGTGGGACAAAAAGGAGGGGGAACATTTGTGGCATGAAAAGTTACAGAATGTTAGCAGGAAGCTCTGGGACATGTGCTGAATCGAAACGAAGTATGTCTGCCCTGAAAGTTGTGCAGGTACAAACAGTATTGAAAGCAATATTGCATATAACTGTCCTGATACCATCATGCATATCATGAGTGCACAATAAAAAGGATGTCTGCAGGGGCCCCATGTGTGACAATTGCACAAGTGTGTATTTTGCTGCACATACAAATCCTGGGAAGCTCTGATTGGCAGCCATATAAAATCTTAATTGTGCTCCTGCCATGTACCAGAAACACGGGCCATTAGAATCCCTTATTGACCTGCATATTTAATTGAGAGAGAGGCTGAGGGGGATTGGAAAGGCATGTGGCTCAGCCTGCTTTTGTCCAGCTGCTGTTTATGTTTTTTCATTTTCTGTTGTGAAGAGTTGGTGATAAATTGGGAGCTGTGCTGCTTTGATGACATTCATCAGGATTGTTCTCTCTATAACTGCTTGCGCGAGGTCATGTGCTGTGTCCCACCCTGTGTTTATGCCCAGAGATTTATTTTAATAAAAGCCTTTTAAGTTACTGCTGTTCTTGCTAATCATCGCGCATCTGCTCCTCTGGGTCCCTCGTTACCAGTAATTTGATGCTATCATTTTAGGGATAGATCTGTGCCACCATCTGCCCTGGATATCTATTGTTGGGGGCCATCCAGAATGCTAGGAGCTGGTAACGGCAACAGGGAAGAGTTCTAAAGGGATGGCTGGATTTTCTTTGGTAATACAATATAAGATGGGTTTGGCATGATTAAAGCTAAGATGCAACTCACCTCTTAACGGTTCCAAACCAACTGTGCAAAGTGATGGAGGACCTTCCCCCTTGGAACATGTCAGTAAGGGAACATTATCTTGTCTTTTGATCTTGGGTTAAGAAATACTCCATGAGTTATACTGGATTATTATTTTTTTCCCTTTGCTTTGCTTTTTCCCTTTTTCACTATGAACAGTCGACAGGAGTGGCAGGGGCAAGGCGTTGGAAGTATCCACCTGTAAGGATTCAATTTGTAGAAATTGAAAAGCTGCCTTCCCCCTAAAAGCAGGAGAGGGCAGTCCACATATGGACAAGATATTCCTCTGGATGTGGCAACCTTATCTGGTGTCAGCAGCTGGGGATCCCAGGACTTGGGGCAGTGAAGTCCCATCCTGGATTACAGGGGATTTTACTGTGCGTCTAGACTTAACATGAGATATCCATGCTAGGGTTTCCTGTGTTGTTTTTTTAACTGATAGCAGCTAGGGGAAATCATATGGATCACAGCACATAGGGGAAATGTGGGGTTAATTGACATTGACATTCAGGGGGTTAATTGGCATTGGGGAAATGGGTAGTAGACGGTTTAACTCGCCTCGCTTAGCACACTGGTCACTATCAGAATGGAAAGGGGGTGTCACTAAAGCTGCTTAAAAGAAGGGGGAAGAGACAGGAGATTAGCAATATCTCATCTAGTTTGCCTCTTATTCAGCCACCCCATTGGTTCCTGGGATTTCAGTAGGCATTACTCATAGTCTATCTTTGCAGCCATAAGAGCTAGGAACTTAAATATGTAAGGTAACTCAGAAAACTGAATGTTGTGCCAAGTTCTGTACAAAATCACAAGACAGTGCAGGGTCCTGATTTCATTAGTTCATTCTGCTTTGTATCTCACTGTGATATGAACACTGGGGTTTGCTTATTTATTTATAAAAATATTTGCATACCGCTGTTCATAAAAAAATGAAAGCAAAATGAAACCATGTAAAACCAAAAATACAAGATAAATATATATATACATAAATACAAGATAAAACCATATAAAATTTTAAAATCAGAAATCATTAACTATTGCAGAAAGATATGTTCTCAATTGCCTGCATAAGCATGGTGACATAGAAAAGTTTTCAGCAGGCATTTAAAAGTCGGAACAGAAGGTGCCTGCTCAATCTCTGTTGGCGGACCAGTGACACTAAAGGCTCGATATCTTGTTGTCAAATGAGCATCACCAACTCGGGATGATCAGTGATGCTCCTGCAGATGATCTCAATAACCAATCTGGGATATTAAGGGTCCCTAAGATACCCTGGACTTAAATTGATCAGGACCTTGAACCTAGCTCAGTAGTAGATGGGTAGCCAGTGCAGATGTTTTATGAATGGTATCACATGTTGTCGGCCATGTGCTGTCATCAGCAGTTTGGCCGCTGGATTCTGCGCCAGCCAGAGCTTCTGAACCAAACCCAAGGGCAGCCTCACATAGAGCACATTGCATTAATCCAGATTTCTGGGTTCTCAAGAAGCTTAGGAGTTGATGGAAAGATGAGTAATGTCAGGGTTAAGACAGCCTCGGTGCACCACTACTATTGTCTCTCGTAAGATGCAGCCTCAGGGAAGTACTTGAGGCCATGCTTCCAGTTTATGTCTGGATTGCATGAGCAACCTGCACATAATGCAGAATGAGTCCCAGAATCCATCGTAATGTGTAAAGATTCTCTGACTGGCAGCACCCAGCTGGTTTTTGGCTGGCAAGTTGATACAGAACAGATTCCCAGAGGGCAGAAAGTTTTGTTCTTTTTTGTTGTAAACCTCCCTGGAATTTAGGTAGGACTTTCCATGTTACAGTAATTAACATCTTTACAGAGCTTTTCCAATGCACACATCTGAACTGAAAGACAGTCTGTTGTTCAAGGAAGCTGCATCTTAGTGGAAGAAAATCTTGTTCTGTTTCAAAATCAGTGCTTGAATTATTGGGGAGGGGAGAAGGGGGTCACAAGCCCATATCCCTGGCTCCCCAAGTCATGCCCCCACACCCTTATTAATACAGCTTGTACAGGGATCGTTAAAGATGTATGGGGGGCAGGGCCACCTGTGGCTGCTTTGCATTTAAAGAACTAAAAATGCAGAATGCTTTTAACTTACTGCCATCTTTTGTTGTTGTTTTTAACGTATGGAACTTTAAATGCTCCATTCTTTGGGTTGTGTCCAGTGCTAGCCCTCCTTAGAGTAGACCCATTAAAAATAATGGACATGACTAACTTGGGCCACTAATGGTAATGGATGTACTCTGAGTTTGATATAACCCATTGGTTGGAACATAAATGTATTTGCCCACCCCCTTCTTCCTCACAGCTTTTCTTGCCATCTCGTCCTCAGACACAGAGATTTGGATCTTCCATGCCTTACTAGTCATTCTTTTTATTAAATGGGGATTTCTTTTCATCTTGCTTGCCTGCCAAAAATAAAAGGTCATTATTGAAGTGTCTTTTGCAGTCAATTCATAATTGTAATCTCAGTTTGTCTTTAATTCCCTGAGTGCCAGCTTCTCAGAAACACTTACAAAATGCAAACCAAATGAGAAAGGGAATTAAATAAGTGACCTGACATGACATGGCATCATTTCCAGGCATTCCTGGGGACAAATGGTTGCCAGCATTAGCCAGTCGTGATGTCACTTTGTTCCCATTGGGTAGTTCTGCAACCAATGGGAATTCTGCCAGCTGCTTTGAGTGCAGCTCCACCCCCACTATGAAGCAGCAGGAAAATCCTCCCCACCTCCACCTGGGACAAAACCCTCTTCCACTTCATCTTAAATAATGGTAAGCCCCCCCCCCCATGAAAATTAACAAATTTGGGGGGGGACCCAAAAAATTGCCACCACCCACCACTTCAATGGCCTCATAAAAGTGTAGGGGAACAATATTTGGCCACACTGTAATGCACACACACTTATCCATAAGGTAAAAGATCCCTGCCCCAAGGAGCTTACAATGCTGCCAATGAAAAGAGAACAGAGAGAGGAGGAAAGCAGGTCTGACAAAGGATAGTTGTGAACAAACACAGTTATATATAACTGAACACTTGTTGCAGCTGGGGATGAAGATGGGGCAGAGTGTAATCAAGGGGTTTGCCTTAGTTATGTGGCTAACTGTGCGACTTAGAGGATCTCAGTTTACTCCTGTGTTGTCCATTGAGAAGTCCCAACTAGGGATGGAAAAATCTGTTCGTTTCGGTTCTCTTAGTTTCACATTTTTCTAATCTTAAATTCTGTTCTCCACATTTCTGCAGCAATTTGTATATTTTTTTAAAATCCTCATGAAAATTCTTCAGCATTTTACAGCAAATTTCTCCTAATAGATACATTTTCACATGCAGCTTTGACTAACGTACACATTTTGAAAGCAACCTGTTCTAATATAGTGCATGAGAGCCAGTGTGGTGTAGTGGTTAAGGTGTTGGACTACGACCTGGGAGACCAGGGTTCGAATCCCCCCACAGCCATGAAGCTCACTGGGTGACCCTGAGCCAGTCACTGCCTCTCAGCCTCATGAAAACCCTCTTCATAGGGTTGCCATAAGTCGGAATTGACTTGAAGGCAGTACATTTACATTTACATATATTGCATTCACCAGAATATCCATTTAATGCACACTTTCCCCTAATACATGCATTTTTGCATACATTGCTTCGTTGGAGAACTGCATCGCAAAATTCGAATAAGTGTGCATTTCGAAGGATGGCTATGTTTCTGTTCTCCTATTAATTTGGAAAGTGTGAATTGGTAAACTCAGCTTTAAATGTGCACCGAATCAAATTTCTCACCCATCCCTAATCTCGACTCACCAAGGGACAATGTTGATTCTGCTCACCCTGTTTCGTTTTGCCGTTTCAGAAAAAGAGCCGAGAAGAGACGTGTGGTGAAGGCAGCGGTGTAGAGATTTTGGAAAACAGACCATACAGAGATGGTCCTGGTGGCAATGGGCAGTACACCCACAAAGTATACCATATTGGTATGCATATTCCCAGTTGGTTTCGGTCTATCCTGCCAAAGGCAGCATTAAGAGTCGAAGAGGAGTCATGGAATGCGTATCCTTACACAAGGACAAGGTACCATGTCTTTCGGGTTGTATCATTTCCATAGCGCTTTTACTGCACAGAGTGCTTTGTAAAGTTGACCTTGGCTGGCATTTACAACAGCTGTGTGAGGTAGGTCAAGAGAAGTCCCATTTCACAATATGGTGAGATGAGGACAACAAATGAAATAAATACCATCCCTGGTGATGTGGTGGTATATATTTTTTTAAGTTTTAAGCTGCACCTTCACCCACACATGGATTCCAGGGCAGTGTGCATGTGGTAGGGCTTTGCTTATGGCAAAGGAGTCGTCTGACTTTTTCACAAGTGGCAGTGGTACCTAAGGAGATGGGGAGAAATTTGATTTTGTTTGCATTTTAATGACAAATTACCTAGTGTGCACTTCTCAAACCAATATGCAAACAAACTTAGTTACCCTTCAAAATTAACACTTCTCTGAATTTTGTGATGCAACCAAACAATACATACATATTTGAGGAACGTGAGCAGAACAATGCATATATTAATGAAAGTAACGCATTAAAGTGCATTATATTAGGGGAAATTGCTTGCAAAAATGTGTATATTAGTCAAAACTGCATACAAAACAAAGAAAAATTCATACTAACATATCTTCATACGGATTTCTTTTTTTTAAAAAAATTGCAAATTGTTGTGGAAATATGAAGAATTGCTAGAAAAACAAGGCTAGAAAAACAAGAAATTGACAGCTTCATCCATCCCTACTAGTGGGCTTTGGATGCCATCTCTTGAACCACAATTTACTTAGTTATTTCTTTTTGTCTTAAATATTTGTAACCTGCCTTTTTATATGTAGTCAAAAGGCAGGTTATAAATACTGAAAGCAAAAACTATTAGATACTGTAATTCAGTTGTAGTTCAAGGGGTGACACCCAAAGGCACTGCAACTATTTGTGGCAAAAGTCAGATGATTCCTTCGCAGCTTCTTTTGACAGCTCTCAGGTCCAGTGTCAGAGAAGTCCATCTCCTCCTCTGGAAGAAAGAATGCTCGCTCACCCCCCCCCCCCCGCAAGGCAGCAAGCCTGCCTGGCTTTTGCCAAGTTTGCAAATGCTAGATGTTCATTTTATGAAAACTAAGGTGTTAATGAAATCTGTGTTACACTGTAAGCTCTTGGTTCCCCCCCCCCTTTTTCTTCTGGAAGAAATGCATCTGTATAACAATCTGAGTATGTCGGAGCTTTTAATTTTTTTAAAAAAGCACTTTGATGAGAGGAGGCTTTAGTTTAAGCTTCTCTGATGCTCTTTCTTTTTCAGGTACACATGCCCATTTGTGGAGAAATTCTCTATTGATATTGAAACCTATTATATAACTGACTCAGGAGAGCAAGCCAATGTCTTCAACCTTTCCCCTGCAGAGAAAAGGCAGACCGTCCTTGGTGAATATTATTTTTCCACTCTCAGTTTTTATCCTGCCTAACAGTTGCTTATATGTGTGCATATGTGTATAGCATTATTATTTGTATAGTGCAGGGTGTTAAATATTTCTAAAGAAGGAACATGATGAAGCACCTACATTGCATGCAAAAGGTCCCTTGTTCAATCCCTGCTATCTCTACTTAAAAGGTTCTCTGCATGGGAAGGGCTGCAGCTCAGGGATAGAGCATCTGCTGTGTGTGCAGAAGGCCTCGGGTTCAATCCCTGGCATCTCCAGGTAGGGCTGGGAGAGACTCCCTGTCTGAAACCGCTGCCAGTCAGTGTAGACAATACTGAACTAGATGGACCAGTTGGTCTGACTACTGTGTCAGGCAGCTTCTTATGTTCCTAGGAATGATAAAGACCTCTCTCTTCCTGATACCCTGGAGAGTTGGTGCCAATCAGAGTAGGCAATACCGGGTAGATTTCACTCCAAGGGCCACATGCCCTTGTGGCAAACTTTCTAGGGGCTTCATGCCAGTGAATGATGGAGCCAGAGGCAAAAATCAGCAGATCCATGGAGGTAACTCTTACCTTTTGTACAGTAGGCTACATACTTGCACATATCTCTCCATACTCCATCCAGGCAAGCACAAGTCATTATCCCACTGTTCTAGCCTGGCAGAAGCGCTTGAGACGGATTCAGAGCAGGGCTCATGAAGGGTGTTCAAGAGGACCAGATAACGCATCTTGAAGGCCTGCGTTCATTGCCTAAGCCTGAGGTTCCTCATCCCATGTACTAGATTGACCAAAGATCTGATTCAGTGTAAGGCATATTAAAGTGCCATCAGTGTACATGGCACTTTAACATACGTGAAAAAGCAAGTTTCTGCCGCGAGGAGCTTACAGACCAAATGTTGTCAGTGGAGGAGACAGCAAATTGGGAGATGGATGGAGGAGGCAAGAAAGAGGCAAAGGTGACAAGGAATAAACTTATTTATTTGATTGATTGGTCACTTGATACCCGATGATCCCCAAGCAACTTACATAATGTTACAACAAACACAAATAAAACACACTATACAAATATAACAATAAACAGCAACAAAATAATAGGAGTAGCACCCCTACACAGCCACAGGAAGGTTTGGCAGAACATTAAAATGAAACATCATCTAAATCTAGGAAATGCCTGGGAGAAAAGGTTTGTCTTTACAAAAAGATGTCAGTGAAGGCGCCAGATGGACCTCACTGCATATGACCAAAATGCAGATGTTAACATGAACATCTGATACTTGGTAGCATTCATATGGATTTTGACTATCCCGGACAGATTTTGTGACTATCAAAAAAAATCTGTGATAGAATCATAGAGTTGGAAGGGGCCTTGTAGGCCATCGAGTCCAACCCCCTGCTCACAGCAGGAAATCCACAGCTAGAGCATCTCCTGCAGGTAGCTGTCCAGCCTCTGCTTGAAGACATCCACCGAAGGAGATCCCACCACCTATCTAGGCAGTTGGTTCCATTGCCGAACTGCCCTTACTGTCAAGAAGTTCCTTCTAATGTCCAATCTGAATTTACACTCCTGCAACTTAAAACCATTAGACCTAGTCCTACTCTCTGGGGCAGCAGAGAACAAATCTGTACCCTCCTCTATGTGACAGCCCTTCAGGTACTTAAAGAGTGCAATCATATCACCCCTCAGCCTTCTCTTCACCAGACTGAACATGCCAAGTACCTTCAACCTTTCCTCATAAGACTTCTTCTCCATACCGGCTATCATCCTCATCGCCCTCTTCTGAACCCGCTCTAACTTGTCTATATCTTTCTTAAAATGAGGCGCCCAGAACTGAACGCAGTATTCCAGATGAGGCCTGACTAATGCAGAATATAGTGGGACTATTACTTCCCTCAACCTGGAAACTATAGCTCTGTTTATGCATCCCAAAACTGCGTTTGCCTTTTTTGCCGCAGCTTCACTGCTGGGTCATGTTCAACTTGCAATCCACTACAATTCCAAGGTCCTTCTCACACGCACTACTGCTAAGCCGGGTATTTCCCATCCTGTACCCGTGCATTTTGTTTTTGTGGCCTAAATGCAGAATCCATTGAACGTTGTCAGTCACCTGAATGTGCCTGGAAAAGGGAAGAAATTCAATAACTGCTTTCAGATGTTCAACAAAATTACAGTAGGGCCCCACTCATACGGCGGGTTACGTTCCAGACCCTCAACGAAGAGTGAAACCCGCCTTAAAGCAGAACTCCGTCAGTCTATGGACTTTAGAAATAAAATCTATTGTTTGGAACTCAATGTTATCTCTGAAGAAATTAATGAAGATTCTAGAGATAAAGTTATCAATGGCATGGATAATCTTCTGGACTGGAATGATGTGATGGAGCCCAATATAGAGAAAATCTATGGAATTAACTGCAGCCATGTGACAATGGAAAAACTTTCAAGAGATGACCCAGTGTATTTTGAAAAAAAGAACAGAGATATGATTTTACAGCAGTATTTCAGCAACCTATTCAGAATGGATGGCAAGAAAATATTTGGGATAGAGGTAATTCCCATCAGACTCTTACTATATGACTATGGCTTTGACAGCAAGATTATTATGGAATACTGATAATGGAAGATTGGATACTGAAATTACTGGACTTAACAAGACTACTGAAGATGGAAGATGGAAAATGGAATTAATAGGGATAATAGAACAATGGCTACTGAAATTACTGAACCTAACAGATTCTGATGTGATGGATTAATTGAAATGTTTATTTTGACTATGGTTATGACAATAAGATTATCATAATTAGTAATGAGATGGATTAATCGATATGCTTATCTGGAAAAAAAAAATTGATAGATATATTTCTTAAAGAATTGAAACCTCTCTTTGACTTTTTGTGGAAAGAATAAAGTAATGTTTATGAGATTTGATGATTAAGTAAGATAACTACTGGAGGAAAGTGATTTTATAATATGACTTAAGAGACAGGATTGTTATATATTATAGACTTATAACTGATTTGATCTTTGACAAATGGGAAGTCAATATTTTACTCTTTATTTTTTATTTTTGTTTTTTTTTTCTTTCTTTTTTTGTTTAACTATTTTTGATTTTGTTTTTTGTCTTTGAATGTTTTATGATTTCGTCTTGTATGTTTTATGAAAATTTGAATAAAAATTATTGAAAAAAAAAAAAAAAGCAGAACTCCGTCAATAAAATGGTGCCCGACGCCTGAAAAATGCCATAAAAGTGGAACAGGCACTGTATGCGTGGGGCCTTACCCTAATGGAAAGTCGCCGTATTAGTGGAACACCGAAAAGCGGGCCCTACTGTAATCTGCGTTTGTCAGGCTTCACGTCTGAAGGTTAATGTTCCCCTGTTCTTGGACATTCACTGTGTGCCATGCATATGTCTCAAAGTCATATTCAATATTGCTAGGTGACAAAGATACCATCCTGAGTGTCAGGGCACAGATTTGGGGATTGGGGTGTTTATACTACATCTCTGCGGTCTTCCTTAAAGTTTACGTCGAGGACAACCAAGAAAAGAGAGCAAAGCTGGCATTTTGCCCCCAGGCCTCGGTCTCATGGTGTACATGTATTTGTGTGTGCCAGGGGCAGCAGCAGATTGCTTAATTAGTTCTGCCTGCAGTCTGTGACATGCCAAGACCAGCACTTGCTGGCTGAGGCAGAGAGGAAGCACAGGCACTGGTGATGTCAACAGACTGCGTGGCTGGCTTGTTGTGGCTCCCCTCGTGTCAATATTTGGGAGGGAAGGGCTGGTGGTTTTGCTTTGGGATATATAAATCCTCCCACCACCCCCGAACGGTATCACAGTCCTTCAAGCATTTCTCCACGTAAGCAGGGAAGAGCTTGTGTTTTGCTTTAATTTACACAGCCAGTACATAACCAAATGCAATATGGGGAATAGGGTTGCCAGGTTCATGGGCTGAGACTGATCCTGTATCTTTAGGAGAAGAGAAAGTCAGCCAAGTGCAGGTGTTCTTTCTACACTGTAATGAGAAAAACCACAAGGTCTCCCTTCCCCCTGCACAACTTTTAAAGACACAGAAGACCTCTTGGTTGGCAGGCCCAGACTCCAAGAGGTCTTCTGTATCTTTAAAAGTTGTGCAAGGGGAAGGGAGAATCCCACCTTGTAGTTTTTCCCATTACAATTTTGCAAGAACACCTGCACTTGGCTGACTTTCTCTTCTCCTAAAGATACAAGATCAGTCTCAGCCCATTAACCTGGCAACCCCAATGGGGAAGGGCTGTAGCTCAGTGGTGAAGCATCTGCCTTGCCTGCAGAAGATCCCAAGTTCAACCACCGGGATCTCCAGGTAGAGCTGGAAGAGACTTTGCTTCCTGAAGCCCTGGAGAGCCACCACCAGTTGGTGTTGACGGTACTGAGTGAGAGGGACAAATCATCTGACCCAGTATAAGGCAGCTTCCTCTCTGCCCGTGTTCCTATTCTGCTATCATTCTGTCTACTTCTGAAGTTCTGAGGAGTGCATGGATGTAGCCAAAACAGCACCATCCACGCACAAGAAGGAGGCATAAGTAGGCTTCAAGGAAGCCCAAGATTATGCCAAAGCAAATTTCTGGAGCCACCTTCGTTCCTGTGTCCCATCGTAAAGCACATCAGATTAATGCTAGTGTGGCAATAACACCTTGATCATCCATGCACAGTTGATGGCAATGGCATGTATCATTTGGAACATACAGACCAGTTAATTCTCTGAGAAAATTAGCTGCAATGGTGAAACACTTTTCAACTTGAATTTTAAATGCCCCCCTGACACCAGTTTCCACGTACAGATTTGTTTCAGGAGAATCATTAAATTAGTTCTGCTACATTTGTATGAACCCCCCTCATTTAAGTGTTTGTTAAATAACTCTTAAGACTTAAAAAGACTCACAGAAAATGTGAGCTGCGGTGGAGCGTTAGCAAACAAAATGATGTATCCGCTGCACTGTCTGTGGGGCTGCCAGCAGCTTTGTGCCTAATGCACAAAATCTAAATGTCCCTCTTCCTTCTGCTAAATAAGGCATGGGGAACCTGTTGAACTCCAGCTCCCATCATCCCTGACCATTGGCCATGCTGGCTGGGGCTGATGGGAGTTGGAGTCCAGCAACATGTGAGGGGCCGCAGGTTCCCCACCCCTGCAAAAAATAATGAGGACACATTCGTACCATAAATGTAAAGCACTATTATACACTATAACAGTCAAGGCTCCCGCCCCCCCAAAATCCTGGGAATTGTAGTTTGCCTGTCACAGAACTATATTTCCCAGCACCCATACATTACAGTTCCCAGGATTCTTTGGGGGAAGCCATGCCAGTTAAAGGGGTGTAAGAAGGCCTAAAATGTTTAGTGTGGATGTGACTTGAATATGCTCTCCTGTGGAAGCCACGTTGAAACAAATGAGGACCTATTGCACTGTTATATAGCTGTAGTTCATTTCCTTGGTACTCCCATCTGGAGCCCTACAGAGCCTCTGCCCGTCAGTGTAGACAATACTGAGCTAGATGGACGATTCTGGTTTGGCAGGAGGCAGCTTCCTACATTCCTGTTTGTTCATCCCTTTATTCAGAACCAGAATCTTACTTTATTTTTAGGAGAAGGGCTGTAGCTCAGTGGTAGAACATTTGTTTTGCATCCCAGTTAGGGTAGCCTTCCCCAACCTGATGCCCCTCAGATATTTTGGACTACAACTCCCATCAGCCACAACCAGTGTGGCCAAAGATTGGGGATGGTGGGGGTCCAACAACATCTGGAGACCACCAGGGTTGGGAAGGCTGATGTAGACAGTACTAAGGTGATGGGCCAACTCAGCATGAGGCAGCTTTCTATATTCCTAAATCCTAAATTTCAGCCTGCTCTTAATGTACTCCAAGTCCTGCCATATATGAACAATTCTTGCAGCACATAAACATGAGCAGAAAATTATAAGTAGAGCCATGGTGGACCTCTCATTCATGTTTTGTACATGGTTTTGATATTCTTTTGCATGGTACTGGACCTCTGCTTTGTACAATGTTTTGAAATTCTGATCTATTGTATTTGATTTTTATTTTCTGTACATCACTGTGAGTTTCTTGAATATAACAAGTTTTCTAGAATTAAGTATTGTCTGTTTGACTGCCATATTGTGAAAATAGAAATGGACTGCCTTCAAATCGATCCCGACTTCTGGCGACCCTATAAATAGAGTTTTCATGGTAAGCGGTATTCAGAGGTGGTTTACCATTGCCTCCCTCTGAGGCTGAGAGGCAGTGACTGGCCCAAGGTCACCCAGTAAGCTATATGGCTGTGTGGGGATTCGAACCCTGGTCTCCCAGGTCATAGTCCAACACTCTAACCACTACACCACACTGGCTCTCGTCATACTGTAGAGACTTGTAAAACTCTAGTTTAAATCTCTCTGTGGCAACATTAGAAAATGAGTAATTGGTACTGATGTGGCTAGTTTAGCTGTTCTGTGTTTTAAACCACTGTAATATTGCATTGCTCAGAAAAGATGTTGTGGTCACATCCAACAGAGAGAGATCTTATTGCCTGCTTCACATGCATACACGTCTGCATGGAGCAAAGTTTCTCTTTGAGGCTTCTCCAGAGACAGTAAATGCTAGCCTCTGGCTGACTTGTGTAAACTGTTTAAATACTAGTTGTTTCAGTCTAAATAGTAAGAGGCTAAAATGGTTATAGTGTTTTCATAGCTATCAAAACAAAACAAAACTCTGGGGAAGTATTGTTTAGAGTTTCGTTCTCTTTAACATTTTTGTTTAAACTACTTTTTTTCTGGACTTAGATCCCATTGATATTGTGAAAGACCCCATCCCTCCACACGAATACAAGTCAGAAGAAGATCCCAGGCTATATAAATCAGTGAAGACGACAAGAGGGCCTCTCTCAGAAGATTGGATCAAAGAGCACAAGAACAACCCAGGGAGATACCCTATAATGTGTGCATATAAGCTGTGCAAAGTGGAATTCAGATACTGGGGGATGCAGTCTAAAATTGAGCGCTTCATTCATGATGTTGGTGAGTAACTGACTCCATTCTCCTCCTTGAGCTCTGCTGTGTCTGTTTGGCTCTGGCGTAGCCAGTAGGAGGCAGACATTCTAGAAGAATCTTGACAAACTAGGCCAGGGGCGGAGAACCTGTGGCCCTCCAGATGGTGTTGGACTTCAATTCCCACCATCCTTGACCACCTTTCTTCCTGGCTGGGGCTCATGGAAACTGGAGTCCACAACTTCTGAAGAGCCACAGGTTCCTCATCTCTGTCAGAGCTTGGAAAAGTTACTTTTTTGAACTACAACTCCCATCAGCCCCAGCCAGCATGGCCACTGGATTGGGCTGATGGGCGTTGTAGTTCAAAAAAGTAACTTTTCCAAGCTCTGTCTGCGCTAAGCCATAGACTATCTCTTCCTTATTTCTGTCCCCCCCCCAAAGATTTCTGGGGGGGGGGAGGGATTTTATTTTTCCTTTTTTTTCCAGGACTTCATATTTCTATCCAGGTTATGGTCTGAAGGCACATGGTGCGTCAGCCTTGCTGAAGCTAAGTAGGTCTGGGTCTAGTCAGTGCCTGGAAGGGAGATTGCCAGAGCTGGCCAAATACATTTTGCTGCCTGAGGCGAAGGGCGAGGTGACACATATCACCCACTCCACATAAAGAATCCAACCAGACCAGCAATCACAGGTGATGGGACACCTTTCTCCACCATACCTGAGGAGGCAGCAGGCTAGTGTAGCAGGGACCAAGCAGGCTGTGTCCTACAACACATTGCTACTGCTCCATACACCCCAGCACCCACCACCAGGAGGGCCCATCTCTCACTCTACCTATCGATAAGGCCAGCCCTGAAACCACCTTGGAACATTATGTCCTCAAGCACACCTGAGAGTCCTTCCACAATAATATCTCTGGAGCTCTAGGCCATCTGTTGGACACAGTTCTGGCTTACTAGGATGTTATGGATGCACTGAGAAAAAATGTACCCCTTTCCCAAGTTCAGAATTCCAGCAGGAGAGGTGTGGGTATGTACAGGAAACACTGTTGAAGTGCAGCACCAAAGTTGTGTTGGGTAACAGTGGACTGAAACGTGGCAAGAATCTGAACACACCATAACAGCTGTTCTTATTATCAGTGGATCACTGTCCCACTGGATTTTTAAATTTTTGTTTCCCCCCCCAGGCTTGAGGAAGGTGATGGTGCGGGCCCACAGGCAGGCCTGGTGCTGGCAGGATGAATGGTATGGGCTTACCATTGAGGACATCCGGCAGCTGGAAAAGGAGGCCCAACTGATGCTGGCGCAGAAGATGGCCCAGTTCAGTTTCAGTGAGAACGAGCCAGAGCAGCACCTTCCCAAAGACTCTCTGGGTGAGAACAATACGGAAACAAAGGCCATATCTCCAACCACCGAGGCAGTAGATGCTGCTAGCAATATTGGCGAAGCCTTGCCGGGGCGAGTGCTGACCAAGCAGTGGTCAACGTCTTCCAAGTCCTCTTCGAAAAGAGGAGGTGAGTCACACCCATCTGGTTAGTTTACAAAGGAACACGAGAGTATATAGCTAACAACTTGTAGAGTTAAACAGATGGGATTGTAGTGTTTGGATGTGACATAAAAAGGGGTGATACAGTTTAGACTTCAGTGCCATACCTAGGAATGGATGGATCTGTTCGTTTTGGTTCTCTCAGCTTCTCATTTTTCCATTCTTAAATTCAGTTCTCCACATTTCTGCAGCAATTTGTGTGTGTCTGTGTTAAAAAAAAATACTCATGAAAAATCATCAGTATTTTTGTGCAAATGTCTCCTACTAAACACATTTTTGTATGGTATTGACTAATACACACATTTTTGCCAGCAATTCCCTATAATATAATATAATATATTCTTGTACATTTTTCACAAGTGTGTCCCTTTTAGGCGCACTTTCCCCTAATATATGCAGTTTTATAACCATTGGTTGGAGAACTGCATTGCAAACTTCGGAGAAGTGCGAATTTCAAGGGATGGCTGTGTTTCGGTCGTATATTTTTTCACAAAGTGCAAATTTGGTAGGTTCACCTTTAAATGCAGATTTAATAATATTTCTCCCCCATTTTTGTTCCTGAGCCTATTACAAAAATAAATCCTCCCCCAGCCACAACATCCACTTGGGTGTCTTACGTTGGGGAGAGCTTCTCCTCCCCTTCCTCTGTACAGCACCAAACTGAGCCAAGGGCTACCACTGGCTAGTTCCCTCTCAGTGTGCTATCATGGGCTGGTTTCCTCCTTGGGGAAACATGGAAATTTTCTTATTATAGCTCCTCCCCTCCAAATCCCTCTGCAGGCCTGGGTCCCTTATTTGCATTGTACCAGCTAGTTAGCATTGATAAGAATGCTCTTGCTGAAGGCCTTAGTTAAGGCTGAAAGAGAGAGGGCACATCTACACTAGCGATGGACGAATCTCTCCATTTCAGTTTCTCTCTGTTTCTACTTTTTCAGTCTTAACTTCAGTTTACCACATTTCCACATCGGTTGGCAATTAAAAAAAAAGCTCTCCTGAAAATTCAGTAACATTTTAGTTCACAGTTTTCCTAATACACACATTTTGTGTGCAAATTTGCCTAAAATTTGCATTTTCTGCAAGCTGTAGCCCCCAATACTATTCATTTTAGTATGTTATTTTCACTATACATTTTTACACACCCTTTCCCCTAATACAGCCTTCCCCAACCTTTGGGTACCCAGATATTTGCTGGACTGCATTTCCCATCATTCCTCTCCATTGGCCATGCCGGCTGGGTCTAATGGGAGTTGTAGTCCAGCAACATCTGGGGACCCAAGGTTGGGAAAGGCTACCCTAATATATGCATTTTTTATTCATTTTTGGTTGGAAAACTGCATCATAATATTTGGAGAAGTGCAAATTTCAAAGGATTGTGGTGTTTCAATTCGCATATGGCCCTGAGAAGTGCAAAGTGAAAATGTGAATCTACACTGCACACTTAATGTAGCAAGAGTGGGGAAGCTGTGGCTCTTCAGATGTTGTTGGACTCCATCTCCCATCAGTCTCTGCCAGTGTGCCCAATGGTCAGGGAGGATGGGAGTTGGGAGTCCCAACACCATCTGGAGGGCCACAGCTTCCCCACCCGTTTTGCAGGCTGTATGCTAAGTTAATCATCATGGCTTGCCTCAGAGACTCCTGGGAATTCTCATTTGGAAAACTTCTTGAGAATGGCAAGTCACTCTCCTACTAACAGAACTACAGTTTCCAGAATTTGCTGAGGGAAAAGTTGACCACCAAACTCATTTCTCTGTGGTGTAGAAATGCTCTGTATAGTGAGGCTACTAGTAGGGCTATAGTGGCAGAGACATGATGTGATCTCAGATCTCCAAAATCTAAGTCCAGGTCTGAAACTACTGGGGCCATGTTGTCCAAAGTCCACGGGCTGCGTACACACCACACATTTAAAGCTCATGACTTCCCCACCCAAGAATCCTGGGAATTGTAGTGTGTAAAGGGTGTTTGGAAATGTAGCTATGTGAAGGGGGTAAATTACAGTTCCCAGGAAACTTTAGGGGGAAGCCATGTGCTTTAAATGTATGGTGTTTATGGAGCCACACACTTCAAGGCTTCCTGCTTGGTTAAAGTGCGGGTTTATCCCAACCAGAAAGGAACTTTCCAACATTCCTGTTTATGTCCTATAAATTAAACTGCTAAATGGAAAAAACATTCATGTGGGCATGCCACAGAAATAGCCTTCATAGAGCATAGCAGTCATTCCTTGGAGACTTTCCTTTTAGTTCACTAGAGGTCGATTGTGCTGTGAAGAAATGTTACACTCCCGCTGACTGGCATCAGTATGAATTCTTTATAGGTTTACAACCTGGAGGTGTTTTGTTCCTTTAAAAAGCTACACGCCAAGAGCATGTTTGACGAGTCAGGCTTCCTCCTTTGTTGGGTTGTCTTTTCCAGCCGCTCTTCGGCTGGAGACAGACAATAGCTCTTGCTGCTGTTTTGGGGGGAGTTTTTAAGAGAGGTGAGTTGGAATCAGAGCTGGGAAGATTACTTTTAAAAAGTAATAAATTACAGTTACAGTTACATGGCCCCCCCAAAAGTAGTAATTACCGTTATAATTACAATTCCTCTGAAAGTAACTGATTACTTTACTTTTACTCAAAAGTAATTGCTACAATTACATTTTAGTTACTTTTTAAAAAAAAAATTGCCTACAAGGTGCTGGCCTTGGCTGCTGCACATCTAAGTAGCCTAAAACAACATTAAAAATAAGCACACGCACACACACAGAGGGTAGTAGAATATTTTTTTTTATCCGTAAAATTTTTTTATCTGTAAAAAAAAAACAGAATGGCATAATAGAATCTCACATCCCCTCACCCCACATCCAGCAATGATGATACCCCAACACACATATTTTTTGTATATATATATTGCCTCCAGCTCTTTTCTCCTTCCACTCCTGTCAATTGTTAAACAATTGTTTTCTCCATGCCGTCTCGCTCTCCACCTCCTCCCTCCTTGCCTCCTAAGTTCCCATAGAGCATGAAGGAAGAACAACGCTGCACAGAAGCCCAATTTGAAGCACATGATTTTTATTCACAAATCAGAGGAGCAGCAGACTTCCCCTGCTCCCCCCCAAGTAATGCGCAAAAGTAATGCTGGAAACATTACAATTACTCCTCAAAAGTAATGAAGTTACTACTCGTTCTATTACCAGCAAAATGTAATGAAGTTACCCACTCGTTACTCAAAAAAGTAATAAATTACTTGTAACTAGTTACTTGTAACTAGTTACTTCCAAGCTCTGGTTGGAATGTATGGTAGAGCTATCATTGTAGTGTAAAGATGGTTTGTTTGGCTGTCTGCCATTTCTGGTAAAACAGATCTTTTAAACACTGCAGAAACCTGCAGGCCACATGAACAAGAATGACAGCAGGAAGAGTGTGCATACTGTGGACAGTGATGATGCTCGATCGGGGTGGGGAAGCTGTGGCCCTCCAGAGGTTGTTGGACACCAATTCTCATTAGTCCCAGTCAACATGGCCGGTCATCAGGGATGATGGAAGCTGTAGTCTTAACAACATCTGGAAGGCCACAGCTTCCCTGCTCTATATCCATATCTCCATCACCTTTCTGGAAAATCTCCAGTCTGCCCCAACCCTATTTTTTCCTCTGGCTGCTACAGAAGGAGTTGTGGTCCTGTTTTCTACAGCAAGCGTAGCAAGAATGTGCAGCTACCAGGCCCTCTGAGACACCCAGCCCACTAAAACATGGAAGAATCCAGATATGCCAAGTGCTTCTTTAGACCTGTAATGTTTAATCAAGCAAAATAGTATTGACTGGCTAAAAAAAGGCCCCTGATTAATCAGGCAATGTTTTAAGGATAATTTTACATTTCAATGCTTATAAAAACTGCAGGTGGCAAATGCATCTTAGGACATTCTCTCTGATGCAAGAGGCAATGGGTAATGCCTTTAATACGTGGTCCCTTAAGATATGAAAATGAAACGGACTGCCTTCAAGTCGATTTTGACTTATGGGCAACCCAGGCAGTATTCAGAGGGGGTTTACCATTGCCTCCCTCTGAGACTACGAGGCAGTGACTGGCCCAAGGTCACACAGTGAGCTTCATGGCTGTGTGGGGATTTGAACCCTGGTCTCCCAGGTCCTAGTCCAACACCTTAACCACTACACCACACTGGCTCTCTTCCTTAAGATACACTTTTTTAAAAAAAATGACATGAGCCCTGCTGGATCAAGCCAAGGGCCAATCTAGTCCAGCACTAGCCTGTTCTCACAATGGCGTAAGAACATAAGAGCCTGCTGGATCTAGTCCAGCATCCTCACAGTGGCCAACCAGTTGCCCGTGAGAAGCCCACAAGCAGGACCTGAGTGCAAAGAGCACTCTCCCCTCCTGCAGTTTCCAGCAATTGATATTCAGAAGCAGACTGACTCCAACCACAGAGACAGAGCATAGCTGACCAAATGCCCATGTGAAGTCTGCCAGCAGAACCTGAACACAGCACCTCTTAGTTTTCTTTAGAACTATTGTGGGGGGTTTTCTTATATGCAAATGTATGTAGATTTAATCAATTAATTGATTAATCTACCAAAACTCATATGACTAATCAGCTAAGATTTCTTTACTTGGGTGACAGCCTTAGCTTAGTGGCATCTAAGTTTTGACAAGGCACATTCTCTTAACTGGCAGAAGGAGCAGGGGTTGTCTTAGCACCCAAGAGTATAGTGCAAATCGGTGGGAGTGGGTTAAAGACAGGAGGAGCAGAAATGCTTAGCAATACGCCAGGCATGGAAATTTCTGCTGTGGCATGACTGCCTCAGGCAATGTGCTGTTCCTGGACATGTGCTTGTCTAATGTGAAATGCTAGACGCGAAACACATGGCACTCATCTGAGAGGCTGTATGTAGCATAATTAGTGCTTGGATCCCGTACTCTCCTGTTTTGGAACTCTTTGGAATTCAGTAACTGTAGCAAAGATACCTTGCCCTATTTATATGTTCAGGTCAGGTGTGGGGAACCTTTAGCCCTCCAGATGAACTACAACTGCCATCATCCCTGGACATTGGCAATGCTTGCTGGGGCTGAGTTGTAGTTTAGCAACATCTGGAGGGCCAAAGGTTCCCGTTACCTGGCTTAGTTGTTTCCAACACCACCCCTTGTTTCTCTTAAAGGACTGTGGGTTAATTGAAGTAGATCTCAAACTGTAGTGCAGCCCCAACCCTAGGGAGTATTGCTGAGTCCTCTAGATGGGGACAGTGAGACAATTTCAGGATAGGATAGGATCCTAAGCCAAATGGATCCTTCTTCCTGCATTGCCAAGATGTGATTTGAATGAATGGCCCTTTTGAGAGAACCGTGCTAATCTATAGTAGATTTATGCCATGAGTTCTTCTTTACTGCCCCTTCATTTGAGCCTGGATTGGAATGAAGCAGTACTACTTTATGACACTTCTGTATGCCTGGTTCTAAAGTGTGGGAGGGTGACAGAAATTTGTTCTTTTAAGGTCAACGGGTTGTATCTAATGCACTGCTAAATTAAACTCACTTAGCTGTACACTTGTTCCACTGGAGAAATGTTTTGCACCAGCGGAATCTTGTTACACAAGAGAATGCATAACTAGGTTGCTGAATCTGTTGTGTGACAAGTTTCCACTAGGACAACAGTTGCATAGGATTCCTCTGTTGTGGAACATTAAAACTCCGCACTCGCCTGCCCGTGCAAGAGCCCTTGCACTAGCAGAGAGGGAATGCTGGATTGGCTTAGTGCCCCTGATCCACAGATCCTTGCAAGCAGCAGAAGAAGACTACATGTGCACAATTGCATGCAAGGGCCTCTGCACACTCACCTGTGGTGCTGGGTGGGGTGAGAAGAATGCAGGGAGAATACATTTAGAAGGTAGAGCTTTGCTCAGCAGCTTTAAGAAGCATTGGGTTTACTAGCTAGAGTCGGTCACCTTCCACAGTGACACACACCTAGAAAGCTGCATGGAATCTCATACACATTATGCACAGAGCAGGATGTTCACTGCAGGATTAGCCTGCCAATCTAGTTCTGGAAAAACTCAGCCGTTCTCCATGCCCACCCTGCTCTAGACTCCAGCAAAGCTAAACCTTGGGTATCTCCAGGTCACCCCACTGCGTCTTGCCCTTGTTGTTAGCCCAGCGCTGCCTTTATTTATGAAAGTATTTATATACCTCCCTCTCGCAAAACAACAGCAACATAAAAACATTTAATGGCAATACAAAACAATAGTTAAAAATGACTGCCTACTCAAAAACAGCTGCATAGGTCTGTCAGACTAGATCCAGCCAGTGAGGGAAATGAATTGCAGTGAGTCGAATTAGGGAAGCACGTCACACAGGGCTTTTTGATCTTCTTATGAGCTGGGTTTAGGAGACGGCTGCATATTTGCAAGCATGACCGTCAAGGGAGCTATTTGGGTTTCCTGCTGATGAGAAAGCCGCTCCTTTGTCTCTCTGCATGAGAGCTCGATCAGTCTTCTGCTGTCTAAGCGAGGCCCCCAGTGTAAGGGGGGACCCTTGTGGCACGCACGGCTGTATTGTTACCCATTCTATTTTTAGCAGCTATTATGCGAGGGCCTTTGACGTCAGTCCAGTGTGATTTCGCTGTGTGCTGTCAATCACTTTGCTCCCTTATTCCCAAAGGAATGGGGTGAGGTAGTCAGGGGCGACAGAGTGAATGCTGAACCCATAGTTAGCTCTACAGCTGATCCAGGGGGGCTACAGCAGTGACCTTCCCACTTGACAATTAGTAAAGTTAGAATCCAAAGCAACTGCCTGGCATTGGTGGCTGAGTTCTGGTGGTGCAATAATAAATGTGTGGTGGTGGTGATGGGGGGTTCCATGCTGGCATGTCATTTAACACGAGGCACTGAATGTCTTCTGGGTGGGCCCCTGTCAATTTAATAAGCTGAAAGCCATTTAGCTGCCTTGATTGGATTATCTGTGGCTGTAGGCATTTAGTGTGGTTTCTCTGGTTCCGTTGCCCATTACCAACCTTCACTGAGCAGGAAAAGGGGAGCAAAAGCAGAATTTCCTTGGGGGAGTGATGAGGTCAGATGAAGGCTCTGGCCAAAGGTTCACCACCTCAATAGTATAACCATCCTTGGGGACAAAGTACAAGTGATGCGCCATTAGGGATGAAGGAGGAATTCAATTTTGTATGCGTTTTAATGAGAAACTGCCTAATTTGCACTTCTCAAACCAATGAGTAAACTGAAACACAGCTAGCCTTTGAAACTCGCACATCTCCAAATTTTCTCTAGTGCAGTTCTCTAATCAAGGAATATGTACAAAAATGCATGTATTAGCAAAAATAACATTCACAAGCACATTATATTCGGGTAAACTGCTTGAAAACAGTGTGTATATTAGTCAAAATTGCATACAAAAATGTCTATGTTTGGAGAAATTCACACTAAAATGCTGAAGAATTTTAATGAGAACTTTTAAACAAACAAATCGCCAATTGCTGTGGAAATGCGGAGAACTGAATTTAACACTGGAAAAATTAGAGACTTGGAGAACAGAAATGGACAGATTTGTCCATCCCCGTGTGCCAATGGTTGATTCCTACTGCTGATGGGTTGTTGTTTTTGTTTTCTGGAATGGTTTCTACCAAACCCGGCCTGTCTCAATGATAGCCATCAGGAGTGGGGAAAGAGGCTGCTTAATCCTTTCCCTTGCCCATCATTTCCCCACTCCAAATCTCACCCCCTCCAGGGGAAATGTTACAGGGCAGTGATTCCCAACCTGGGGGACGTGAAGTAATCCAGAGGGGGCTGCGAATGGTAAAGAAATAAGAATAATTTTCAAAAGGCGGTGGCAGTGAAGCAGGAGCCAAGAATGGCACGCTGCCAGGAAGGAAGGGGGAAAGCAGCCTTTGCTTGCAGCCTTGCTTCTTTTTGCTTCACGAAAAGCCCTTTCCTCTTGTTCTGAGTGAGGGTGTCATCAGCAGCGGCAGTATGAGAAGACGGGAGTCGGTGATAGTAATCCCCTTTCCTTCCTGGTAGCTCCACTCTCAGCCTCCTTTGGTGCCTGCCACGTGTTTTATAGGCAGATGCCTGTCCTCGGAGCGCCTGAAAGTTGCTCTGGCACTTCAGTAAAGTCCTCCCCTCTTGTCTGGAGCAAGGGAGGTGTGTCATCTGCAGCGGCAGTGGGGAGCAGACAGTGTTCAGTAAGTGAAGACTTTTTTAAAAAATTAGTAAGTAACTCATTTGTGAGGCTGCCCAGATGGAGCCAAGGAGCAGTGAGGAAGCTCAGACTTGCTCGCCCTTCCTCTCTGAGACTGTGTATGTGCCAGCGTCCCCCCTTTCTTCCACCTACACTCTGGGGCCCCCAATCTCTCTCTCTAAGATGCAGCAGTCGAGGGCTTCCCCCCTCCCATGTGCCCAAATGCATGCACGCCTGCAGTTGCTTGCAGGAGGGGCAGGTGTGTTTGTGTGTGTGCATGTCTTCTGCTCCACTCTCATTCCCCAAGTGCATGCTAACCAAGTCATCAGTTCTCCCAAGGCCTAAGATCGCTATCCCTCCTCCTCAATCTATCCACCCTCTTGTCTTCACAATCTAGCATCCCCACCACTACCACATTGATGCTTCTTTATTATTATTGTCTTTAAAAAGCTCAGGTTGGCTGAGGCTGGGGTCCACATACTGCAGATGAAATGTGTTTATTTAATTAATTATTATTGCATTTATATCCCACCTTTCCTCCAAGTTGCTCAAGGTGGTGTACATGCTTCCCCCCACTTCCCATTTTATCCTTACACCAACCTGTGTGATAGGTCAGGCTGAGAGACTGTGTCTGCCCCAAGGTCACCCAATGGGCTTCATGGCTGGCTGGGGATTTGAACCTGGATCTTAGTCCAACACTGTAACCTACTAGTATTGGGATCCAGGACTGTGTGCGGCTGGGAGGGGGCAGAGATTGGAAACGTTACTTTTTTGATCTACAGCTCCCATCAGCCCAATCCAGTGGCCATACTGGCTGGGGCTGATGGGAGTTGTAGTTCAAAAAAGTAACTTTTCCAAGCTGTGGGAGGGGGGATACCAGTTTAATGAACCTTTGCATTAAGAAAAGACAGCAACACCTCCCTTGCACAGCTTTTTATGGAAAGGGATATTTGGAGATGTGATTTTGCCGCACACCATTTTTTCAATTAACAGAGACTAAAATTACAATTTGTGTGTGCGTGGGGGGGTGTTCACACAAAAAAATTAGCTTATAAAGGTGGTCCCATACTCATAAAGGTTGGGAACCACTGTTATAGGGTTCCCTTTGGGGAGGGTAATTTTGACTGGACAAAGCAGAAAATAGTTAAGCCGTCTCTAACCACTTCTGCTGCCTACTGCTCTTTTGCTCCTGATGCAGGAGCCAAGGTTGCTTTTCAGTAAAACAACTATTTGTCAGGAGAAAGAAATGCACAATTAAGTATAGTGTGGAGTTTGGCCCTCAGTTTGCACGGAACACCTGAGAGGTTGGGGCAATGCAAGAGAATTCTCGGGTTGCACATCCTGCATCTTCTGGGCTAAGGGGACCACTAGGGTTGCCTTGCTTGAGGAGGGTTTCCAAAATCCTGGAGCTGGCACTGAGCAAACACATTCTCCATGGTGGCCAATGAACAGTTTTCATGAGTAGCACAAGCTGTCCAGTGAACCCCACGGAGGTTGCTTTAATTTGCTTCCTGCGTGCATCTCGCTGTGTAGAGAAGCCACCTGGCCTTTTGCCACTGAAATGTGGTGATGCAAAGACAGGGAGCTTCGCCACCTGGTGGCAGACCACTGCAGACAAGTAGCTTGGTTCGTAGAGCCAGCTGCCACAGGAAGCCATGTAACATGGCCTCTGTCCAATCTCAGCAGCTGGAGTTGAAAGTGTGAATCCTTACCATGTGGCCTAACATCAGTCCCACCATTGCCCTCTCCCAAAAACGTCTCCCCACCTTTTTATTTTTTTCAACAGTTCTGTGTGACTCAAAAAGCTTGCAGACCCCATTGTGAACATCTGTTTTCCTCATAAAGTATCTTTTACTAGTGATTTTGGAGAGAACCGTTCATAATCAGGCGGCTTCCCTTTCTAATTGCCAACCTGTAAAACTGAAATATTTTTACACATCCTCCCAATGCTTATAAATAGCTGCTCTTTGAAAACAGCAGCGGAGGCTTGCAGAGTGCTGTGTGTTGTGGCGTCTTGGCAATGGGTTATAAGAACCATAAACTACGCAGGACTCAGGGGAGGGGGAGACGTTTGACATCACACTGGCATCATTGGGCCTGCTGTGCCCCAACACTTAGGGGATGTGTTTCCACCAGGACCACTCAACTGTCTCTGCCGCAAAGGGCAGCCAGGACCACCCTTGCTTTTTCTGAGCATTGCTGATTGCACAAATCCCTTCTGTTTCTCCTAGCAAGCCCCTCGCGCCATAGCATATCGGAGTGGAGAATGCAGAGCATTGCAAGAGATTCAGACGAGAGCTCCGATGATGAATTCTTCGATGCACACGGTAGGTGGAGCACAGAAAGAGCAGCTTCTAAGCACCGTTAAAGGGCGTGTGAGTGTTGCAGTGTGTATGTGCAGCAATTTTGCTTGAGTGAGAAGCTTTGCTCGTGTGAAGCTGTGTTGCTTTAGTGGAAGATGATGTGCACCGATGACGGAAGATCTAAACTCTCCCCCTCCAGCGATGGGGTGGCCCTTCTACTTTTCAAGCTCATCCAAATGCATCTGTGAGTTTAGGGGTGCATTTCTTTTCTAGCAGAGGTGCCCCGAAACAGTTTGGTTGCCTGAGTGAGCAAAATGCAGATGGTAGCCCACTCATCCACCCATCCATGCCCCCTCCCCTCACAGTGGCGAAAATTCAATTTTAAAAAAAAAGTTATTAACCATTTGCTGCCTATTAATGGTGCCCCAATGTCTATTCTCTGAAGTGGGTTGCTTTACCCTGCCTAATGATTTAGCTATGATAAGCTTGCAGTCTGCAAAACATTATGCTTCCCTGGGTGTGATTGTGGAGAGAGAGAGAGAGAGAGAGAGAGAGAGAGAGACTGGGTAGAATCTGCACCTCTGAAAGAAAGAAGCAAGCTTTAGTTGTAAAAACTGTCTGCTTCAGTGTTATATAGTGGCTTTATTGCTATTTTGTTGTTGTTGGCTTAGACAGATAGCTAGAGATACTATTATTGAGAGATAGTGTGGCCTGGTGTAATCGCTAGACTACTTGGACCAGGAAAGCATGGAATCAGATCTCCTCAACAGGTGAATTTGCTGTCCCTTTACCTCCTCCTTAGCATCACCTTATTTTTAAAAGTGCCTAAAATACTAGCAGCTGCACAGTACTAATTAAAGCTGTAAGTTCCTGCCAACAAGCTTGCAATCTGAAAGTCTTAGCCTAAGCAGACCCTTCAGAATTTTTTTGAGGATAAAATGGGATAGCCTCATAGGTGTCTCCCTAAGATCCTTGAAACAAAGGTGTAAGGCATAAATATAAGAAGCAGAAATAAATTAATAAGTGGCTGATAGGTGCTGTCTACCACCAGCCTTTGCTTGCCATTCTGCAGACCTCTTTCCCCCCCCCCCGAACTTGAGAGGAAAAGATACTAACAGTGGAGGGTATAATGATGAACATCAGTTGCTGGAGAGCAGCATCAGGAGAGGACTATTGCCCTCTCGTTCTTCTTGTGGGGTTTCCCACAGAGGCATCTGATGGGCTCCTGTGGGAAACCAAATGCCAGAATGGATGTCCTTTTGTTTTGAACCAACAGGAATCTTCTGATGTTCCTGTATTCAGTGCTCTTCAAACACTACATCTGTCTTTACTCTAGGATGTCCCTGGTTGAGGTCCAGCACTTCCCCACACTTGAGTATACTCAGTCTGGATTTCTTGAGAGTGTGGAAGCCCAATTCTCAGGCTTCCACCTTCCAGAACTTGTTGGTCATGATCCAGAACTAGCAAAATTGAAACAAATACCTCTTCAAAGGTTCTCAGTGAAACTACATCACTCCTAAATAGTAGTCTCACATTGAGACATCTGATTATCCTAGTGTTTTGAACTCCCCTCTCCAGCCATTTGGATGAAATGCAGTTGTAATTAGTCTGGCCTAAATCCAGAATGTTCAGATAATCATAGGTTTAGTCTGCTTAACATAGCATTACGATACACACAGTAACATGCATATTTCTCTGAACCACTTTTTTCCCATTTGAAAATGTTTTACAGATTTTAATAGCCTGATCCTATACGCATGTTTACTTGGAAGTAATCCTCATTGAATTCAATGGGACTCCCAAGCAATTGTGCCAAAGATTGCAGCCGTTGCTTCTTTTTAGATTCACAGGAACTCTGATTGGTACCCAGAATGGAGGGAGGGTTCCAAGACATCATAGATTCTCACATAAACAGATTCTGCATTGGTGGGAGAAACAGCATCTGTCCCTACTCTCTCTCTTTTCTGTTGCAGTTATCAAAAGCAGAGGAGCCCTGTTCTATATGGATTGGGCCATTTTTATTCCCATTTTACAGATAGGGGATTTGGGACTGAGACATTGTAGGCATGCCTAGTGACTTGCCTGTGTCCAGTGTTGAGTTCCCCCTTTAGGATGCACACTTTAATGTGGTGAGGGGGTTTGAGAGTGTTGAAGAAGCTGAGAGCAATGCCGTCAGGAGTCTAGACCAAGAGGCTAGACTCCTAGCAGGGGCACCCAAGGCAGAATGGTCAAAGCTGAGACACCAGACTAAGATGCATCCAAACTCAGAGGAAGGCAATGGTAAACCACTCTGAATACCTCTTACCACGAAAACCCTATGAACAGAGTATCCAAAATGCAACATGAGATAGTGCTGGAAGATGAGACCCCCAGGTCAGAAGGCACTCACCGAGCTACTGGGGAAGAACAAAGGACAAGTACAAGTAGCGCTGTGACTAATGACGCAGCTGGGTCAAAGCCGAAAGGAAGCCCAGAGGCTGATACGCACAGATGCGAAAGGAGAGTCCGGAGTCGTATGACGCACACAATAGGAACATGGAATGTGAGAAGCATGAACCAGGGAAAGTTAGAAATTGTCAAGCAAGAAATGGAGCTTATCAACATTACAATACTTGGCGTGAGTGAATTAAAATGGACTGGAATGGGAGATTTTCAATCAGGCAACTACAAAATTATGCAGGAAATGAGAAATCAAGAAGAAACGGGGTTGTTTTAATAGTGAGAAGTGATGTAGCAAAAGCAATTAGGAGCTACAACGCAATGTCTGAGCGAGTTATATCAATGAGATTAAACGGGAAACCTATTAACATAACCATCATCCAAATCTACGCTCCAACATCAAACGCAGAAGAAGAAGAATTGGAGAGATTTTACGCAGAAGTACAGGAGGAAATTGATCACACACCAAAACAAGATGTGCTGATAATCATGGGGGACTGGAATGCTAAAGTAGGGAACAGAGAAGAACTAGGAATTGTGGGGAAATGGGGCTTAGGTGACAGAAATGAAACAGGAGAAAGACTTATTGAATTCTGTGAAGCCAATGATTTGTTTCTTGCAAACACATTTTTTGAGCAACCAAAAAGACGACTGTACACGTGGACATCACCAGATAAGAACATAAGAACAGCCTGCTGGATCAGGCCAGTGGCCCATCTAGTCCAGCATCCTGTTCTCACAGTGGCCAACCAGGTGCCTGGGGGAAGCCCGCAAGCAGGACCCGAGTGCAAGGACACTCTCCCCTCCTGAGGCTTCCGGCAACTGGTTTTCAGAAGCATGCTGCCTCTGACTAGGGTGGCAGAGCACAGCCATCATGGCTAGTAGCCATTGATAGCCCTGTCCCCCATGAATTTGTCTAATCTTCTTTTAAAGCCATCCAAGCTGGTGGCCATTACTGCATCTTGCGGGAGCAAATTCCACAGTTTAACTATGCGCTGAGTAAAGAAGTACTTCCTTTTGTCTGTCCTGAATCTTCCAACATTCAGCTTCTTTGAATGTCCATGAGTTCTAGTATTATGAGAGAGGGAGAAAAACTTTTCTCTATCCACTTTCTCAATGCCATGCATAATTTTATACACTTCTATCATGTCTCCTCTGACCCGCCTTTTCTCTAAACTAAAAAGCCCCAAATGCTGCAACCTTTCCTCGTAAGGGAGTCGCTCCATCCCCTTGATCATTCTGGTTGCCCTCTTCTGAACCTTTTCCAACTCTATCATATCCTTTTTGAGATGGGGTGACCAGAACTGTACACAGTATTCTAAATGTGGCTGCACCATAGATTTATACAACAGCATTATGATATCAGCTGTTTTATTTTCAATACCTTTCCTAATTATCGCTAGCATGGAATTTGCCTTTTTCACAGCTGTCGCACACTGGGTCGACATTTTCATCGTGCTGTCCACTACAACCCCGAGGTCTCTCTCCTGGTCGGTCACCGCCAGTTCAGACCCCATGAGCATATATGTGAAATTCAGATTTTTTGCTCCAATATGCATAATTTTACACTTGTTTATATTGAATTGCATTTGCCATTTTTCCGCCCATTCACTCAGTTTGGAGAGGTCTTTTTGGAGCTCTTCGCAATCCCTTTTTGTTTTAACAACCCTGAACAATTTAGTGTTGTCAGCAAACTTGGCCACTTCACTGCTCACTCCTAATTCTAGGTCATTAATGAACAAGTTGAAAAGTACAGGTCCCAATACTGATCCTTGAGGGACTCCACTTTCTACAGCCCTCCATTGGGAGAACTGTCCGTTTATTCCTACTCTCTGCTTTCTGCTTCTTAACCAATTCCTTATCCACAAGAGGACCTCTCCTCTTATTCCATGACTGCTAAGCTTCCTCAGAAGTCTTTGGTGAGGTACCTTGTCAAACGCTTTTTGAAAGTCTAAGTACACTATGTCCACTGGATCACCTCTATCTATATGCTTGTTGACACTCTCAAAGAATTCTAATAGGTTACTGAGACAGGACTTTCCCTTGCAGAAGCCATGCTGGCTCTGCTTCAGCAAGGCTTGTTCTTCTATGTGCTTAGTTAATCTAGCTTTAATAATACTTTGTACCAGTTTTCCAGGGACAGAAGTTAAGCTTACTGGCCTGTAATTTCCGGGATCCCCTCTGGATCCCTTTTTGAAGATTGGCGTTACATTTGCCACTTTCCAGTCCTCAGGCACGGAGGAGGACCCAAGGGACAAGTTACATATTTTAGTTAGCAGATCAGCAATTTCACATTTGAGTTCTTTGAGAACTCTCGGGTGGATGCCATCCGGGCCTGGTGATTTTTCAGTTTTATATTGTCCATTAAGCCTAGAACTTCCTCTCTCGTTACCACTATTTGTCTCAGTTCCTCAGAATCCCTTCCTGCAAATGTTAGTTCAGGTTCAGGGATCTGCCCTACATCTTCCACTGTGAAGACAGATGCAAAGAATTCATTTAGCTTCTCTGCAATCTCCTTATCATTCTTTAGTACACCTTTGACTCTCTTCTCATCCAAGGGTCCAATCGCCTCCATAGATGGTCTCTTGCTTTGAATGTATTGATAGAATTTTTTGTTGTTGGTTTTTATGTTCTTAGCAATGTGCTCCTCAAATTCTTTTTTAGCATCCCTTATTGTCTTCTTGCATTTCTTTTGCCAGAGTTTGTGTTCTTTTTTATTTTCTTCATTCGGGCAAGACTTCCATTTTTTGAAGGAAGACTTTTTGCCTCTAAGAGCTTCCTTGACTTTGCTCGTTAACCATGCTGGCAATTTCTTGGCCCTGGCGGTACCTTTTCTGATCTGCGGTATGCACTCCAGTTGAGCTTCTAATATAGTGTTTTTAAACAATTTCCAAGCACTTTCGAGTGATGTGACCCTCTGGACTTTGTTTTTCAGCTTTCTTTTTACCAATCCCCTCATTTTTGTAAAGTTTCCTCTTTTGAAGTCAAATGTGACCGTGTTGGATTTTCTTGGCAATTGGCCATTTACATGTATGTTTAATTTAATAGCACAGATCCTCCGTGGTGCAGAGCAGTAACGCAGCCGAAGCTCTGCTCACAGCCGGAGTTCAATTCCAATGGAAAGAGGAAGTCGAATCTTGAGTAAAAGGGGTCAAGGTCCACTCAGCCTTCCATCCATCCGTGGTTGGTAAAATGAGTACCCGGCATATGCTGGGTAAAGAAAGGCCAGGGAAGGAACTGGCAATCCCACCCCATATATATGGTCTGCCTAGTAAACGTCGCAAGACGTCACCCTAAGAGTCGGAAACGACTCGCACTACAAGTGCGGGAACACCTTTACTTTACTTTTAATTTAATAGCACTATGGTCACTACTCCCAATTGGTTCAACAACACATCTCGCACCAGGTCCCGGTCCCCGCTGAGGATTAAGTCCAGGGTTGTCGTCTCTCTGGTCGGTTCCATGACCAACTGGTCTAGGGAATAGTCATTTAGAATATCTAGAAATTTTGCTTCTTTGTCATGACTGGAACACATATGTGGCCAGTCTATGTCTGGGTAATTGAAGTCACCCATTACTATCACATTTCCTAGTTTGGATGCTTCCTCAATTTCATAACTCATCTCCAGGTCTCCCTGAGCATTTTGATCAGGGGGATGATAGATCGTTCCCAGTATTAAATCCCTCCTGGGGCATGGTATCACAACCCACAACGATTCTGTGGAGAAGTCCGCCTCTTTTGGGGTTTCGAGCTTGCTGGATTCAATGCTTTCTTTCACGTATAGAGTGACTCCGCCACCAATACGTCCTTCCCTGTCCTTCTGATATAGTTTATATCCAGGGATAACCGTATCCCACTGGTTTTCTCCATTCCACCAGGTCTCCGTTATGCTCACTATATCAATGCTCTTCTGTAAGACCAAGCACTCCAGTTCTCCCATCTTGGTTCGGAGGCTCCTAGCATTGGTGTACAGGCACTTGTAAGCAGTGTCTCTCTTCAAGTGTCTTTGGCACTTGTGGTTTGGCCTGTGGTAATTTTGCTCTTCTGAATTTATATCCTGTGCCCCTGCTCTCACAATGCCTACTTCTAGGCCTACCCCTTTTAAAATTTCATAATTTCTTTGGTTTTTATCCCAGGGGGGAGGTTTATTCCGAACCGGACCTTTCTCAGCTCCTGTCGGGTTTCCCCCCTCAGTCAGTTTAAAAGCTGCTCTGCTACCTTTTTAATTTTAAGTGCCAGCAGTCTGGTTCCATTCTGGTTCAAGTGGATCCCGTCCCTTTTGTACAGGCCCGGCTTGTCCCAAAATGTTCCCCAGTGCCTAACAAATCTAAACCCTTCCACCCGACACCATCGTCTCATCCACGCATTGAGACTGCAAAGCTGGGCCTGTCTGGCTGGTCCTGCGCGTGGAACCGGTAGCATTTCAGAGAAAGCCACCTTGGAGGTCCTGGCTTTCAGCATCCTACCTAGTAACCTAAATTTTGCTTCCAGGACCTCATGGCTGCATTTCCCCATGTCGTTGGTGCCAATGTGCATCTAAACGATGTGCGATATCCGCAACCTTCGCACCAGGCAGGCAAAACACCTTGCGGTCTGCACGCCCATCACACACCCCACTGTCTATGTTCCTAATGATCGAATCACCCACTACAAGGATCCCTCCACCCCCTGGAGATATATCCTCGGCACGAGAGAATAGCTGCTCATCCCCCAAGGAATGGGTCCCTTCTAAGGGATCGTTTCCCTCTTCCTCAGCTGGATGCTCTCCTTCCCTGAGACCATCGTTCTCCATGATAGCAGAAGAGCTATCATCCTTGGAGTGGGACACAGCTATAACGTCCCTGGAGGCTTCCTCCACACACCTCTCTGCCTCTCTCAGCTTTTCCAGGTCCGCCACCTTGGCCTCAAGGAAATGAAGTCGTTCCCAGAGAGCCAGGAGCTCATTGCACCGAGAGCACACCCACGACTTCTGTCCAACAGGTAGATAGTTGTACATGCTGCAGGCAGTGCAAAACACTGGAAAGCCCCCACACCCCTGCTGGCTTCTTACCTGCATAGTTTTGTTTGAGGTTTATTACGTCAATGGGTTGGAAACTGCAGTTTAGTTGAGGTCAGGGAACAGATGGGCAGAGTGGGGGGGGCCTGGCCTCCTCGCCCTGCTGCCGAACTCGCTCTGCTGCTTAACTCGCCTTGACGCTTTGTCAGCTGGGGCCTTGACGCTTTGTCAGCTGGGGCTCCCTCTAGTTCATGGAGCAGGCTCCCTCCCTAGGGTGCTTTGAATTTATATGTGTGGCTGGTCCCTCCGAGCTACTGCTGCCAGCCAGGGATGTGTTAATTGAGGCTGATGGCTCAACTATCAGCTGGGGTTTAACTCCTTAGGATTATCTCAGACTTCCTTCCTTTGAAGGCAGGAAGGCAGGCTTCCTTCCTTAGCGAGGGGCGGGGCTGTTTAAGGACTTTGACTAGTGGTACTAAGAAAGGTTAACTACTCTATTTTTATTTTATTTGCTGACAACAACCACTTTTATCAGTGCAAGTTCCCCTGTAGTTTTAAGTGGTGCCTTGCACTCTGGCCTGGACAAACTAGACTAGCTTTTGGCTGCTTTTAATCTAAGCAAGGGGCTGCAACTTCCAGGCGAGTCTTTTTTTTGTTTGTTGTTTTCCCACCTAGAACAGCCTGACCTTTCTTTAACCTAGGGAAACAGAGCTTGTGGTTGTGTTTAAGGAAGGCTAAAGCTGCCCTTTTTAGCAAAGACTGAGCTGACTCTCTCCCTGTATGTATTGGTGGAGTTTCCTTTTTCCCCTTTTCTCCGACTGGAATTTAGCCTTGTTTACGGTGTCCCCTGAAGCTTTCCTGCTAGGGTGGTGTTGAAAACTAGCTTTCTACAGGCTTCCTTCTCCTAGGATCTGTCTCCTAAGATATAGGTTCTTTCAGGATTTGGCTCCTAGCTCAGGGTGACCTTAGGCTGCCCTTATTACTTATTGCTCTGAGCTGTTTTAATTCAATTAAATAATGAAATAAAATGGTCAATATAGGAATCAAATTGATTATATAATTGGAAACAGAAGATGGAGAAGTTCCATACTTTCTGCAAAAACAAGACCAGGAGCAGACTGGTACAGATCATGAACTGATCGTATCAAAAATCAGAGTAAAGCTAAAGAAGAACAACAAAGCAATCATAATGCCAAAATACAATTTAAATAACATCCCAGAAGAATATAAAGATCAAATAAGGAACAGGTTTGAGGCTTTAAACTTAGTTGACAGAGAACCAGAAGAACTATGGACTGAAGTCAGGGACATTATCAGGGAAGAATGCAAAAAGACAGTACCTCTTGTTAAAAAGAGAGAAAGACCTCAATGGATGACTGAAGAAACTCTTAAAATGGTTAAAGAGAAAAGGAAAGCAAAAGCAAAAGGAGATAGAAACACGGTCAGAACCCTAAATGAAACTATACAACAACTAGTATGTAGGGACAAAGAAAACTATTACAATAGTTATTGTATAGAAATAGAAAAGGACAACAAAATGGGAAGAACAAGAGCCTTATTCCAAAAGATTAGAGAAATAAAAGGAAGATGGAAGCAATACACTGAAGAACTCTATAAAAGAGATGACAGGATGACAGATTCATTCACGAACCATATGATGAAGAACCAGAAATTTTAGAATGTGAGGTGAAAGCTGCTCTTAAAATTCTTGGAAGAAACAAATCACCAGGAATAGACGGCATACCAATAGAGTTGCTAGAAGCTACTGAGACTGAATCTGTCCACATTTTGACAAAAATCTGTCAAGAAAACTAAACAATGGCCCACAGACTGGAAACGTTCAATATATATCCCACTTCCAAAGAAAGAGGATCCCAGAGAATGCAGTAATTACTGAACTATTGCCTTAATATCCCATGCAAGTAAAGTAATGCTCAAGATTCTACAGCAAAGGCCCTTACCATATATGGAGCGAGAAATGCCAGATGTCCAAGCTGGATTTAGAAAGGGAAGAGGCACCAGAGATCATATCGCAAACATACGTTGGTTAATGGAACAGAGCAAGGAATTTCAGAAGAAAATCACCCTGTGCTTTATAGACTACAGCAAAGCCTTTGACTATGTAGATCATGAAAAACTATGGAATGCTTTAAAAGAAATTGGGGTGCCACAGCATCTGATTGTCCTGATGTGCAACCTATATTCTGGACAAGAGGCTACTGTAAGGACAGAATATGGAAAAACCGATTGGTTCCCCATCGGAAAGGGTGTGATACAGGATTGTATTTTATCACCCTATTTGTTTAATCTGTATGCAGAACATATCATACGGAAAGTGGGATTGGACCAAGATGAAGGAGGTGTGAAAACTGGAGGGAGAAACATCAATAATTTAAGATATGCAGACGATACCATACTCTTAGCAGAAACCAGTAATGATTTGAAACGAATGCTGAGGAAAGTTAAAGAGGAAAGCACAAAAGCAGGAGTACAGCTGAATGTCAAGAAGACTAAAGTAATGACAACAGAAGATTTATGTAACTTTAAAGTTGACAATGAGGACATTGAACTTTTCAAGGATTATCAATGCCTCGGCACAGTCATTAACCAAAATGGAGATAATAGTCAAGAAATCAGAAGAAGGCTAGGACTGGGTAGGGCAGCTGTGAGAGAAAAGGTCCTCAAATGCAATGATGTATCACTGAACACCAAAGTCAGGATCATTCAGACCATGGTATTCCTGATCTCTATGTATGGATGTGAAAGTTGGACAGTGAAAAAGGCGGATAAGAGAAAAATCAACTTATTTGAAATGTGGTGCTGGAGGAGACCTTTGCGCATACCCTGGACTGCAAAAAAGATAAATAATTGGGCGTTAGAACAAATTAAACCAGAACTGTCACTAGAAGCTAAAATGATGAAACTAGAAAAGATAATAACGCTGGGAAAAACAGCAGGGAGTAGAAAAAGAGGAAGGCCAAACAAGAGATGGATTGATTCCATAAAGGAAGCCACAGACCTGAACTTACAAGATCTGAGCAGGGTGGTTCATGACAGATGCTCTTGAAGGTTGCTGATTCATAGGGTTGCCATAAGTCGTAATCAACTTGAAGGCACATAACAACAACAACAGTGTTGAGTTAGCTCAGAAATAAGCTGAGGTATTTCTCCAAAATGTAGGAAATAGTTTGGTCTGCTTCCTGGCCAGAATTAAGCTGAGCCCCACTGTGGACCCCCCAAACCCCTCCCTCCCATCTAGCCCCTTTTGCTCTAACCTGCTACCACCTCCTCCTCTAAGCCCCTTCCCTTTAAAAACCCACTTACTGGCCAATGGCTGCTGCACTTTAGCCAAGAGAGAGGGAATGAGGGCGGTCTTGCTAAGTGTAGCTTTATAATTTAATTAAAATCCAAGCTGGAGAAGTATTCAGGAATCTTAATGCTGGCCTCTTCTTTGAGGCAAGCATTACAAGCCCTGGAAGTAGATGTATCACTGGCACCTCCAATAAACTGTAATATGCCCAAGGCTGTCTTGTGGCTTCTTACTAAGAATGGGGGAGAAATTCGATTCAAAGCCGAATCTATCAAATTCACACTTTCCAAAACAATATAAGAACTGAAACACAGCCATCCTCTGAAATATGCACTTAATCTGAATTTTGCAATATAATTCTCCAATCAACCAGTGTTTATAGAAATGCGCATGTTAAAGGAAAGTGTGCATAAAAATGTAAATGTACTGCCTTCAAGTCGATCCCGACTTATGGCGACACTATGAATAGGGTTTCCATGGTAAGCGATATTCAGAGAGGGTTTACCATTGCCTTTTTCTGAGGCTGAGAGGCAGTGACTGGCCCAAGGTCACCCAGGGAGCTTCATGGTTTTGTGGGGATTTGAACTCTAGTCTCCCAGGTCGTAGTCCAACACCTTAACCCAGCCTTTCCCAACAGGTATGCCTCCAGATGTTGTTGGACCACAACTCCCATCAGCCTCAGCCATTGGCAATGCTGGCTGAGGCTGATGGGAGTTGTAGTCCAACAACATCTGGAGGCACACTGGTTGGGAAAGGCTGCCTTAACCACTACACCACAATGGCTCTCAGTGTGCATAAAACCATATATTAATGAAAATAACATTAAAATGCATTATATTAGGAAAAAGTGCTTGCAAAAATGTGTACATTAGTCAAAACTGCATGCAAAAATGTGCATATTAGAAGAAATTCATACTAAAATGCTGAGGAATTTTCATGAGGATTTTTTTTTTTAAATGCAAATTGCTGCAGAAACGTGGAGAAATTAAGATTGGAAAAATGAGAAACTGAAAGATCTGAAACTGAGAGATCTTCCCACCCTTGCTTCTGACACCCAGGATAGAATACAGCAGTGTTGTTCAACCTTGGTTCCCCCAGTTGCTGTTGAACTACAACTCCCATAATCCCCAGATAGCTTAGTCAATTGTCAGAGGTGATGATGGGAATTGTAGTCTGACAACATCTGGGGAACCAAGGTTGATAAACACTAAAATAAGGATTTGACCATGGGTCACCCCTTATGGACTGGAAAATTTCAGGAGCTTTGAATTGCCAAATTTTGGCCGTTAGTCATTATCTTGCCCCTGCCCCTCTATTTATTACTTATTTGCAACATCTGCCAGAGCAGTTCACCAAATGCACGAATTACAGATTGATGGTACTGTTAGGTGATTTGGCCCAGTAATCTACCCTGAGTGGCTATCCACCAATAGCCACTAGGCAAATATGTTTAGGGAAAGCTGAAATGTCAAGCTACTCACTACATCTTTTCAGTCTTCCAGCAATAGATTTTAAAGATGGAAAATGTTATTTATATCATGTGACCCATATTTGCATCTGAGCACACTCATCTCTGATGTATTTTAGCGGAATTTGCTATAGTCTAGTCTAATGTATATCCATCATTCTCTGGGTCTGGATTAGCCCTTTTTTGTTTTCTGCCTTTGGTTCATGTTCCCGATCCTGAGTTTTTGGGTATTTCCCTGAGTGGCAGAGGGAGCGGGGAAGAAGCGATGGAGTCTAGCTGAAATATGTCCTTGGACACAAAGTATGTTAGGCAGGTGAATAAGACTTGAATGGCTGTTTACTGTAAATCTGGTCGTTATCCTAATCTGCCACTGTGGAAACAAAGCACTTGCTGGACAGCAGTCAGTTATGAACACAGCCTCATCTGAGAGACTGCCTAACTCATGTGCTCCCAGTTCCAGCACTGCGGAGCAGTTCTAGGAGTCCAGGGAGTCTCCTAGGACAAGACAGGTGCCTTTTGTTCTTGGAATCACCCAGTTTCTCCAAGCAAGAAGCCAGCTGTGTCTCTCCAACACTAGGACTGTTGTTGATTTTTGTGGGTGTATTGTGTGGCATGTCATTAACGCATTAAAAGTGCATTAGTGGTGGATTTATACTGGACCATCCACACATCATTCCACTTTATTAGTTGTTCTGTGATGCTTCCCCAGTGATGCTGCATTATTGCTGTTGGCAGGGGAGGCATTCTTGCGCTATAGCGCGGAACAAAAAAATAAAAATAAACCAGAACTTTAGGGGTATGAAAAGTTACAGGATTTCAGCAGGAAGTTACAGGACATGCACTGATTGGAAACGAAGCAGTTTGTTAACCCAAAACTTTTGCAGGCGCAAATAGTATTGAAAGTGGAATTGTGTGTAACCATCCCAATACCGTCATGAGCACGAATCATCATCATTAATGCATAATAAAAAGAATGTCTGGAGGGGCCCCAAGTGGATGTGGATTAACACGGGCTTGAAGCTGCCTGCCTGTTCGCATGGAGGAGACTGGATGCCATGCAAACCAGAGTATCGGGGTTGGGCAACTGGTAGCCTGCAGATGGCCCATGGGTCAAATCTGGCTCCAGTTTCTCTTGTTTTTAATCAGTATGTCATTAAAACTCTTGCCCACAATGCTTCTTGTAGGAAAAAGAAGCAATGAGATTCTGTGTTAAGAGTGCATGTATATGTACGTCATGTATTCATTCAGTTTTAGCTTTGTTTTCCTATGGATCCTTTATTTTGAAAGCCTTTTAGAGACTTTTGTTGGTGGGTGGCAATATAAATTTAATTAATAATACAAAGGCATCAGAACAACTCCAGAACTGCTGCAGAATTCATAAAAGGGGTTGAATTGTGCTATCTCAGCTCTTTTGCGGTAGCCATTGCAAGCACTGTCAGAAAAAGGCTGTTGCAGTGAGCACGCTTCCCCTGCCTTGGCTTGCCAATCTGGGCCAGAACTGGAATCACTTCCATCTTAGGAGAAGGGCTGTAGAGCATCTGCTTTGCATGAAGAAGGCCTCAGGTTCAATTCTCGGCACCTCCAGGTAGTGCTGGGAATGACCCGTCTGAAACCCTGGAGAGCTGCTGCCAGTCAGTGTAGACAGTACTGAGCTAGACGGGCTAATGGTCTGACTTGGTATAAGACAACTTCCTAAGTTCCGTTGCTCTTACGCAGAGCCCAAGGGAAGTCCCTTGCCCATTTTGGTGCTCCCTTCTCCCAGCATCTGAAGCTAAAACGGGAAGGAGATCAGTGGTTAGTACGTCAGACTTGCAGTTCTGGATTTTAAAAACCCACTTGGCCATGAAGCTCACTGGGTTACCTTGGGCCTGTCACAGTCACTGAAATTCAGTTCAGTTCTCATTGAAAGCCGAATCTGTCCAATTCACATCTTCCAAAACAATAGGAGAACTGAAACCCTGGCATCCGTCAAAACTTGTACTTACCCAAATTTTGCGATGCAGTTCTCCAACAAAACAGTGTTTACAAAAGTGCACGTATTAGAGGAAATGTGCATAAGAATGAATATATTACTGAAAATAACATACAAAATGCATTATATTAGGAAAAGTTGCTTGCAAAGATATGTACATTAGTCAAAGCTGCATACAATTAGGATAAATTCATATTACAATGCTGAAGAATTTTCATGAGGATCAATTTTTTAAAAAAATTGCAGGTTGCTACAGAAATGTGGAGAACTGAATTTAAGACTGGAAAAGTGAGAAATGGTGATACCCAACATTGCAGATCTTTCCATCCCTTATTACTATACTGTTCAGCCTAACTTATCTCACAGGGTTGTTGTGAGGATAAAATAGGGAGAGAACCATGTGTGGCGTCCATTGTATGCCACTTTGCACTCCTTGGAAGAGAAGTGGGATATAAATGTAGTAAACAAACGAAGTGGGACATGGTTCCTGCAACATGCCTTCAATGCACTGATTGTCACCGATGCTGGTATGATCTCAAGGTTATTCTGCAAAGGTAAAAACCATAAGAACAGCCCTGCTGAATCAGGCCAGTGGCCCATCTAGTCCAGCATCATGTTCGCATAGTGGCCAACCAGAGGACTATGGGAAGCCCACAAGCAGGACCTAAGCACCAGAGCACTTTCCCCTCCTGCAGTTTCCAGCAACTGGTGTTTGGAAGCATACCACCTCTGACTATGGAGGCAGAGCATTGCCATCCTGGCTCCGTTTATTCCTCAGTCCTCACAACCATCCATATGTTCCATACCCATGAAATCAGCATTGCTTTAGACCCTGCACCTGCCCCCTGGCTGCCTTTGGGTGCTTCCAGGCTGTCGCTATTTTGCAGATGGTATTTAGCCACATACTGGCAAATTCAGGTTGCACAATTAAAACTAATTTGGTGCTCTTGTGCAACAAACCCTCCCCCCCCCCAAAAATCAAACTTTTTGCTGTAAGGAAAGTGACAGGAAAATGCACTGGAAAACATGGGGATAACATTTGCTTGATGCAAACAAATGAGAATGAACGCTCAATTCATGTAATCTCATCTCGCCACAAACTAATCAAGACAAACGCTCAGTAAGGTGTTTGGAAGCGATCCTTGAGAAGTTTGGATTGTTCCAGCCTCTGAACTTGTGTCTGGAGAATATAGTGGTCCCAAAAAACAGAGGGTTCAGACAGCGGTGGCCGGTGCTCATTGAGACTGGTAGGGCGGAAGGCAGGGAGATCAACAGTAGGTGGAGCCATAGCCAAGACAGGCAGAGCCAACCCCTGCCTAGTTGAGAGTAAGAAGGCAGGCAGCTGTCAGCTGGTTGGCAGTAGATGGAGGTAGGTGGAGCAATGCCCCATTTGCCCTAATGGACCAGCCTCCATTGGAGTCAGGCATAACAGCCCTTTAAGGGTGGGAGCAGTTAGTCCACATGGAACCCAACGTATACTGCTTGCTGTGAGCTCCTTGGAAGAAAGAAGGCATGTAACAAATGATAAATTAGAGCTACATTCTAGCTGTTCTTTTATTAGAGGCCTGAGGATTGCTTTAACATACCACAAAGAGATCTGGATCTAGATTTATTTTCTTTAATCTTGCAAGCCTTCCCACATATTCTCAGCTGCTGGCAAAGTCTGACAAACTGAATTATTAATATTGAATACCTGTGCCATTAAAAATGCAAATAATGGGAGCAGGAACTCATTCAGTGATTGTGGTAAGCAGCAGTGAGACCTGTAATTAAGCCTCCCAAGTAGCTGGGTTCAATATTTAGATTAAATTGCACAAACCAGCTCGGAATGTAAATTCACTCAACTTTCGCTCCTTACAGATGTGGCAATGCCCATTTCCCCCCTTGCATGCCACTTGACAGAGGCACCAGGCAGCGGGACAAAAGCTTTACTGGTGCAATACCTTCAGTAATTGCAGATTAAAAATATGCAGTGTTAAATCATAGCTGTGAGAAGGGTGGCCGACATCAATGGTGCTGATGTAGGCAAGCTTTCTCGTCTTTTAATGGAGATGCTATTTTGACTAATGATTTATCCACACTTTTATTCCAGAGAAACAAGTTTTTTTCCCAGTACAAAGTTGCCTGCATTTCTAGATGTTGCAGTCAGTATTGTAGCTGGTTAATTCATTGGTAAATAGGAAAAGAGTTAATTGGCTAAGCTTCTCTTTCAGCAGTCAGTAGCCCTGTCGGGGTGCAATCCATTTTTACCTTCCATTTGCACAAAATTACTATCAGATATATTCAAAGGGCAATTGGGAGCAGAGGAGTCAGATCATTGGCATCCCAAGTCAGATCATTGGCATTATCTACAACAGCCTTCCCCAACTTGGTGTCCTCCAGATGTTGTTGGACTGTAGCTTCCATCATCTTTGACTATTGGTCAAGCTGGCTGGGGCTAATGGGACTTGGAGTCCAACAACATATGGAGGACACCAGATTGGCAAAGGGTGATCTACGGCAACTGGCAGTGGCTTTCCACAGTTTCCAACTGGGGGCTTTCCCCACCCTACCCGGAGATGCCATAGGGTTTTCTAGGGTTTCCCTCCCATTTTTTAAAAATTATTGTCAAATTACAAGTCAGTCAAAATATTACAACAGAAAAGAAATAAATGATATAAATAATTTATACAGTAAGTAGAAACAGATTATGAGAATAGCAAATCTATCCCAACAATACTATTTATCCAAACAGAATCCTAAATATATTGGGCAACAATAAAATATTTTGGGCACTTTGAGAACATTTTCTCTCTGGTTTATTGCGGCATTCAGTGCCTCTCCACCTTTTTTTAGTTTTACATGGGGCCAAAGCAAGTATGGATCAACTAAGTTAGCAAACTGTAACTCAGCCCATGTGTAGATCATAACTTTAAAACAACCTGAGGACTCTGGAAAAAGAGCATGTGTTACTTTTGGTATGTGTTAACTTTTGGTAACACATGATCTGACATGGCTCACACTTGCACCACTTTATCTTCTGAAGAAAGAGCCTTTTTGGTGGTGTCACTGTGCTATGGAGTAGCCTTCCTAAGGAGGCTTGCCTGGCACCTTCTCTGCAGTCTTTTCAGTGCTTGGTATTTTAAACTAACCTTGGGCTGTTAAACTAACCTTGGGTTGAGTGTGATTTAATCTGAGCTATAAACTGTTTGTGCTATCATTGGTCATGTCCACGCCATACATTTAAAGCACCATACATTTAAAGCACACAAATTCCCACAAGGAATCCACAGAACTGTAGTTTGTTAAGGATGCTGGGAATTGTTGCTCTATGAGGGGTAAACTACAGTTCCCAGTGATCTTTGGGGGAAGCCATGGCTTTAAATGTATGGTGCAGATGGAACTTCTGTTACAAAAATGTTTTTGCTGTCTTTTATTGCTTATTGTTGATTTTTATTCCTGCATTCTTTTAAATTTATATTTATTGCCTGCCCTTACACCAGGTTGGGTTACAAAATCTAAAACACAATATAAAAAATAATTGAAACACATTTCAGTCACAAGAATAGGGTAGGTCTGTAATGTTGCATGCTATGTTTTTAACACTTTCTTGTTTGCAAACTGCTTAGGGAATGTTATTGATATAACATTGATACTGACCATATACATATAAACAATAACGTCTGCTAGCTCTGGTCTGATGGTTGGAGCTTGTCAGCAAATTAACAATCTGTAGATTGTTCTTTAAATAACTTTTAAAAATTCACCAACTTTGTTCCACCAACTTGGTAGGCTGATTAGCATGGTTAATGACCTTGGCATTACTTGTTCACTACATGTTCTATATGCCTTGTTTTTATTTTCCTTTGAAATGGTCCCAGCGTGGTATTGCAAAGGTCTGAGGGGAGATGAGTCCCATTGCAGATTATCACTCCTCTTCCCTGTACTGTTGTTAAGGAACTAGGAGAGCTGCAAGAGTGGAAGAAACCTTCCCCTTTGAAGCCTGAATCCTTCCTGGTCTTAACCATGGTTAAGATTCTGCTTTGTTAGTGCAGATTTTTAAGTGACCACTCATTTGTATTTGAAGCCAATGATACCTTGTTTCGTGTGCTTTATCTTTCAAAGCCTTTGATTTCCCTGCCCTTAAGAACTGCTGTGGGGTTTCTAAGCACCATACCTCCATGTTTGCCTGGTTAGCCTCCAGCTGTTAGAAGCTGGCACAGAATTTAGAAAGAGTTTGTGACCCCATATTCTGTATTTATGGACATGGTTGTTCCCTTCTCTCTCTTCAAAGAGGACTTGTCTGAAAGTGAAGAGGTTTTCCCAAAAGAAATCACCAAATGGAGTTCAAACGATCTCATGGATAAGATTGAAACCCCTGAATCTGAAGAAGTAACAGGTGATTATTTTTACGTAGAATGAGATACCGTTGAGAGTATGAACAGCTGTGCCCTTAGGTGAATATAGAGGACTGGTCCTTCAAGTCTGCCAAAGGACAAATTTATACTACAAACTAATGTCCACTTAGGCTTCTACCAAATAAGTGGTGATGGGGTGGCCATTCTTTCACTTGACGGGAGATCTCACCTGCCCCCCGGCACAAGTGGTGCCTGTCTGTCAGCTTTGGGGAAGCACATGTCACCTCCCCCTGACTCCATCCTGAAATAGACTCTTCTTTGGGGTCTCAGCTTCTAGGAAGGAAGGTTGCCTCTATGCCTCCATCTTGAGCCTCCCTCTCCTCCCTGTGCTCTCCTCGTGAATGCTCCTTGAGAGGGGATTCTCCTTGGCCTGTGCTGCACTGGGCATAAATAACAGGGGAACCTGTGGCACTCCAGATGTTGTGGACTAGAGAACTGGAACTCCAGTCATCCCTGTTCATTGCCATGCTGGCTGACTGAGGCTGGTGGGGGTCCAGCAACATCAAGAGGGTCGTAGGTTCTCTGTCCATGATCTACAGAGTTCCCACCCCCTTCCCAAGCCTCACAAGGCAGCATCCAGCGCTTTCCTTCTCTGACAGCTGCTTGGCTGTCACTTTGGCAACACAAACAACAGGGGTGGATGGCATCCAAAAGCAGCAGCAGGAAGAAGGAGGGGGAACCCCAAGATGCCGAAAAAAGGAAGGGATTCTTGAGTAGGAAATCCAAATCGATTTATTAAAAAAGAAGAAGCCCAACGCGTTTCGGCCATTCGAGACTAGTGGACTAAATGAGGAGTTGGAGTTCCTTCCCCTTTTATGAATCTCACACTACAGAGACGATCCCTTAGACACAGCTGTGGTTAATTCCTCTGTCTCACAGCTAACAGGCATCCCAGTGAGTGTATAAAATCTCACACTCTCAGCTTTTGCTGCTACACAGTTAATTTCCTATTGCACAGAATCGGTGTAGAGATTACATGCACATTCTGCATATAAAATAGTGCAGATTCCATCTTCTGTGTCCGTTGCCCAAGCAGAGTCAGCATTTCCATTTATCAGACCTGGAGCTCTTTGCAAGATTCCTGCCAGCCATGTCACTGGGCCCTAAGTTTTTTTTTTAAAAAAATATTTATTTATTTATTGCACTTGTATACCGCCCCATAGCCGAAGCTCTCTGGGGTGGGGTGGGGATCCCATACAGTACCAGTTGGCAAGGTGGCATGGGAGGGCCTGCTTTGCTGACCTGGGTTCCTAATGCCACGTGCCACTGCTAGTTACCAGGAGAGGCAGGGAGAAGGCAGCTTGGCATAATGTGGGCACAGCCAGACTGGTGTTCACGAGGCTGTGCCCGCCCCATGCCAAGCTTCCCAATGCCTTGCTTCTTCCCCTCTTGGTAACTGACAGTGGCGCACAGCATTGGGAACCCAGGTCAGCAATGCCCAACCATCTGCTACTGTTCCCATACATGTAGTTTGGCAATTCTCTGTTAGAGATTTCTGCTCTCAGTCCATCCCCATCACAGAACTGCATTTTCCTTCCCAGAGTTCTCTGACTAGACAGAATGACTGTTAAAACCAGAATAAGCCTGTTGTGTAGTTATGCACTGTTAGTAAACCTCTATTAAAACACACACACCTGCCTTCCTTGCCTAGGTAGCAACTAAAGATGCTTTCACAAAAAAAGCTTTAATACCTCTTAAAATTCACATGTCTGCATGTAACACTTGTTCATACATTTGGCCATTTTGCGACGTTATTCTTTGTGGATTTCATGCACTGGAGATTGGGAGCAAACCCCACAAAGGCACATTGTCTTTCTTCCCCCCTTCCCTTATTTCTAAACATAGAAGTAGTTGCAACTTTCCCTTTAGATGCTAAATATTGAGAATTAATGGAATGTATCCTGGTCTGTGGAGGAGAGAAGCCACACTCACGTGACCAGCTCTCTTTCGTTCCAGATGATCCGTGTCTTGAATCAGCAGCAGAGTACCGTGTTGGATCCAGCGTGGAAAGACTGAGCATCATCGAGGTACAGCATCAGAATAAGTTCCTTTCCCTGTTTTATTTATTTTTAAAATTACGGCCTTTACACATTATCAGTAACCACATTTGTCCTTTGCAGCTAGGGATGGAAGGATCTGTCCATTTTGGTTCTGTCAATTTCTCATTTGTCCAATCTTAGATTCAGTTCTCTACATTTCTGCAGCAAATTGCAATTTAAAAAAAATTCATGGAAATTCTTCAGCATTTTAGTATGAATTTCTTCTAATAAATGCATTTTTGTATGCAGTTTTGACTAATATACCCATTTTTGCAAGCAATTTCTCTTAATATAAATGCATCTTTGTATGTTATTTTCCACTAATAAGTCATTTTTATGCACACTTTTCCCTAATATAGTAGGGTCCCGCTTTACAGCGCTTCGCTTTACAGCGTTCCGCTAATATAGCGGTTGTGAGTTGTAGAAAGGCCCCGCTTTACAGCACTTGTTCCGCTTTTATGGCAGTTTTTTGCCACCGGGCGCCATTTTGGTCAATGTAAGTCAATAGGATCTGCTTTACAGCGGTTTTCACTTTACAGCGGGGGTCCGGAACGTAACCCGCTGTATGAGCGGGGCCCTACTGTATGTGGCCTTTGGTAAGCACTGTTTGGTTGGAGAACTGCACTGCAAAATTCAGTTAAGTGTGGATTTCAAATGATGGCTGTGTTTCAGTTTTCATACTGTTTTGGAAAGTGCAAATTTGATAGATTCAGCTTTAAATGTGAACTGATTTTAATTTCTCCCCCATCCTTATTTAGAGCACAAACAGCTAACTTACCTGCAACTGTGATTTGGCAACAAGATCCGGGGTCTAGCTGAAGCCTGTGGCCAGATATAACTCCTGAAGCTTCCAAATTCTAAACACAGTCTGATTCAGTTTTGCTTAGTATCACTTGTAAGGAAAAGATGCACACGCTCTCTCTGTTTGTATCATATTTATTCATTTGTATTTATTCAACAAAATTTATATACCTCTTGATTGTAAAGAAATATTAAAATTATCAATAAAACCAATTTAAAACAATTATTTAAAACATTTAAAAGAGAATTAAAATTAACAATAGAGTAAGAAGATATTAAAACATGGCAATGTCTGCATGTCTGGATAGGATTACCTAACAAAAATATTTTAAGTAGGAGCCAAAAAGAGTACCACAAAAGTGTCTACCAGATGTCAAGCGTCAGAGAGTTCCATACTGTATGTGCTACCACACTGCTATATTAAGAATGATCTTAGTTCTCTGAATTATTATTATTATTATTATTATTATTATTATTATTATTATTATTATTATTAACTTTATTTATACCCTGCCGTTTTTCCAAATTGGAACTCTCGGCAGCTTCCAGATAAAAAACAGATACAATTAAAACCTACCAAAGTTAAAAGCATATAATACATAAATAAATAAATATAGACAGATATAATTAAAAAATGAACTCTAATTTAAAATAGCATTAAACTGTTTATGATAATTAAAAACTATACTCATAAAATCAGAATAATTAAAAAATAAACAAGCAAGAACAATATAACCTCCTTTTGGGCCTATCCTTAGCTGCCTTCGGAATGAAAGGCTTGCTGAAATAAGGAAGTTTTTACCTGTGGATGAAAGGGCTGCAGGGAAGAGGCCATTCTTATCTCCTTAGGGAGGGAATTCCAAAGCCTAGGGGCAGCCACCGAGAAGGCCCTATCTCATATCCTCACTAGTTGTACTTGTGCGGATGCAGGTATTGAAAGAAGGGCCTCTCCTGAGGATCTCAGGGCCCGAGCAGGCACATAGAGGGCGATGCGGTCTGACAAATAGCCTGGACCCAAGCCGTGTAGGGCTTTATAGGTCAGCACCAGCACTTTGAATTGTGTCCGGAAACAAACTGGCAGCCAGTGGAGCTTTTTTAACAGGGGAGTTGTATGGTCCCTGTAATCAGCCCCAGTTAACATTCTGGCTGCAGCACATTGTACCAGCTGAAGTTTCCGAGCAGTCTTCAGAGGCAGCCCCATGTAGAGTGCATTACAGTAATCTAAACGGGATGTGACTAAGGCATGTGTCACCGTGGCCAGATCGGACGGGTCAAGGAACGGGCGCAGTTGGCGCACTAATCTCAAATGTGCAAAAGCCCTCCTGGCCACTGCAGAAACCCAGGGGCGTCACTGCCGGGGTGTGGAGGGTGCAGAGCGCACCTGGGTGACACCCTGAGGGGGGTGACACCCAGAGCCGCCCCACCCCACGCCGTTGGCCGGCAAAGGAGCCAAGAAGCACTCCGGGTCGGCGCAGCCAACTCCTCCTTGGAGGTGGGCGGGCAAGACAGACAGCAGGTGCCCGCTCACTGGCGGTGAAGCCGGGACGGGCCTTCCACCACCAGCCTGGAGCGTGTGGTGAGTGTGTGTGCGTGCGCATGCGCACACACACAACACCAGCCACCCCCGTCCATGCACCTGGGAGGGTGCGCGCCGGAGGTCCGCACCCCCCCCGCACTCCCGCTAGTGACGCTGCTGCAGAAACCTGGGAATCCAAATTTAAAGCTGAGTCCAGGAGGACACCCAGACTGCGAACCTGTGTCTTCATGGGGAGTATAACCCCATCCAGCACAGGCTGTATCCCTATTTCCTGATCTGCCTTACGACTGACCAGGAGCACCTCTGTCTTGTCTGGATTAAGCCTCAATTTATTCACCCTCATCCAATCCACCACTGATGTCAGACACTGGTTTAAAACCAAGACAGCTTCCTTGGAAGAAGGTGGAAAGGAGAAATAGAGTTGGGTGTCATCAGCATACTGGTGGCACCAAACTCCAAACGCCTGAACAACCTCTCCCAGCGGTTTCATGTCAATGTTAAATAACATAGGGGACAAAAATGAGCTCTGAGGGACTCCACAGGCCAACGGCCAAGGAGTCGAACAGGAGTTCCCCAATTTCATCTTCTGGGTTCGCCTCTCCAGGAATGACCAGAGCCACTGCAAAACAGTGCCCCCAAGTCCCATCCCAGCTAGGCGGTCCAGGAGGATACCATGGTCGATGGTATCGAAAGCGGCTGAGAGGTCCAGCAGAACCAACAGGGACACACTCCCCCTATCCAGTTCTCTGCGTAGGACGTCCACCAAGGCGACCAAAGCCATCTCCGTCTCATACCCAGGCCTGAAACCAGATTGAAATGGATCTAGACACTCCGTTTCATCCAGGAATCTCTGGAGCTGGGAGGCCACCACACGCTCTATTACCTTACCCAAGAATGGAATATTGGACACTGGCCGGTAGTTATCCATGTTTAAGGGGTCCAGGGAGGGTTTTTTCAATAAAGGTCTCACAACTGCCTCCTTTATGCACCTTGGAATTCTGCCTTGTTGTAAGGAGGCGTTGACCACTCCTTTCACCCACTCAGCCAGTCCCTCTCTGGCCTTTTTTATAAGCCAGGAAGGGCAAGGGTCCAGCAGACATGTGGTGGCTCTCACCTCTCCAAGGATCCTGTCCACATCCTCAGGCTGCACAAATTGAAAAGAATCCATCAATATTGGACAGGCAGGTGCCAAAGTTACATCCCCTGAGACTGTATCAATCCTAGCGTCTAATTCGGAGCGAATCTGAGCGACTTTACCCGCAAAATGTCGTGCAAACTCTTGACAGCGGGTGGTTGAGTGGTGTATATTATCCTCTCGGTGGTCCGAATGTAAAAGACCCCTAACCACTCAAAACAGCTCTGCTGAATGACTCCCCGCAGATGCAATGGCAGCAGAGAAAAAAGATTTCTTTGCTGTCCATACTGCCACGGAGTAGGCCTTCAAATAGGCTCTAGCCTGTGTTCGGTCATACTCGCTCCGAGTCTTCCGCCAGCGTCGCTCTAGTCTCCATCTTATTTGCTTTATCACCGCCAGCTCCTTGGTGAACCAAGGGGCAGGTTTGGCTCCACTACCTGAGAGGATTCTACCTGCTCCACGAGCTAGAGGGAGCCCCAGCTGACAAAGCGTCAAGGCGAGTTAAGCAGCAGAGCGAGTTCGGCAGCAGGGCGAGGAGGCCAGGGTTCCCCACTCTGCCCGTCTGTTCCCTGACCTCAACTAAACCGCAGTCTCCAACCCATTGACGTAATAAACCTTAAACAAAACTATGCAGGTAAGAAGCCAGCAGGGGTGTGGGGGCTTTCCAGTGTTTTGCACCGCCTGCAGCATGTACGACTATCTGCCTGTTGGACAGAAGTCGTGGGTATGCTCTCGGTGCAATGAGCTCCTGGCTCTCTGGGAACGACTTCATTTCCTTGAGGCCAAGGTGGCGGACCTGAAAAAGCTGAGAGAGGCAGAGAGGTGTGTGGAGGAGGCCTTCAGGGACGTTATAGCTGTGTCCCACTCCAACGATGATAGCTCTCCTGCTATCATGGACAACGATGGTCTCGGGGAAGGAGAGCATCCAGCTGAGGAAGAGGGAAACGATCCCTTAGAAGGGACCCATTCCTTGGGGGATGAGCAGCTATCCTCTCGTGCCGAGGATATATCTCCAGGGGGTGGAGGGATCCTTGTAGTGGGTGATTCGATCATTAGGAACATAGACAGTGGGGTGTGTGATGGGCGTGTAGACCGCAAGGTGTTTTGCCTGCCTGGTGCGAAGGTTGCGGATATCGCCCGTCGTTTAGATAGTTTGGTAGACAGTGCTGGGAAGGAGTCAGTGGTCGTGGTGCACGTTGGCACCAACGACATGGGGAAATGCAGCCGTGAGGTCCTGGAAGCAAAATTTAGGTTGCTAGGTAGGATGCTGAAAGCCAGGACCTCCAAGGTGGCTTTCTCTGAAATGCTACCGGTTCCACGCGCAGAACCAGCCAGACAGGCCCAGCTTCGCAGTCTCAATGCGTGGATGAGACGATGGTGTCGGGTGGAAGGGTTTGGATTTGTTAGGCACTGGGGAACATTTTGGGACAAGCCGGGCCTGTACAAAAGGGACGGGCTCCACTTGAACCAGAATGGAACCAGACTGCTGGCACTTAAAATTAAAAAGGTGGCAGAGCAGCTTTTAAACTGACTGAGGGGGGAAACCCGACAGGAGCTGAGAACGGTCCGGTTCGGAATAAACCTCCCCCCTGGGATAAAAACCAAAGAAATGATGAAATTTTAAAAGGGGTAGACCTAGAAGTAGGCATTGTGAGAGCAGGGGCACAGGATATAAATTCAGAAGAGCAAAATTACCACAGGCCTAACCACAAGTGCCAAAGACACTTGAAGAGAGACACTGCTTACAAGTGCCTGTACGCTAATGCTAGGAGCCTGCGAACCAAGATGGGAGAACTGGAGTGCTTGGTCTTAGAGGAGAGCATTGATATAGTGAGCATAACGGAGACCTGGTGGAATGGAGAAAACCAGTGGGATACGGTTATCCCTGGATATAAACTATATCGGAAGGACAGGGAAGGACGTATTGGTGGCGGAGTCGCTCTATACGTGAAAGAAGGCACTGAATCCAGCAAGCTCGAAACCCCAAAAGAGGCAGACTCCTCCACAGAATCGTTGTGGGTGGTGATACCATGCCCCAGGAGGGACTTAATACTGGGAACGATCCATCGTCCCCCTGATCAAAATGCTCAGGGAGACCTTGAGATGAGATATGAAATTGAGGAAGCATCCAAACTAGGAAATGTGATAGTAATGGGTGACTTCAACTACCCGGACATAGACTGGCTGCATATGTGTTCCAGTCATGACAAAGAAGCAAAGTTTCTAGATATTCTAAATGACTATTCCCTAGACCAGTTGGTCATGGAACCGACCAGAGGGACGGCAACCCTGGACTTAATCCTCAGTGGGGACCGGGACCTGGTGCAAGATGTAAGTGTTGTTGAACCGATTGGGAGCAATGACCACAGTGCTATTAAATTAAACATACATGTAACTGGCCAATTGCCAAGAAAATCCAACACGGTCACATTTGACTTCAAAAGAGGAAACTTCACAAAAATGAGGGGATTGGTAAAAAGAAAGCTGAAAAACAAAGTCCAGAGGGTCACATCAGTCGAAAATGCTTGGAAGTTGTTTAAAAACACTATATTAGAAGCTCAACTGGAGTGCATACCGCAGATCAGAAAAGGTACCGCCAGGGCCAAGAAGATGCCAGCATGGTTAACGAGCAAAGTCAAGGAAGCTCTTAGAGGCAAAAAGTCTTCCTTCAAAAAATGGAAGTCTTGTCCAAATGAAGAAAATAAAAAAGAACACAAACTCTGGCAAAAGAAATGCAAGAAGACAATAAGGGATGCTAAAAAAGAATTTGAGGAGCACATTGCTAAGAACATAAAAACCAACAACAAAAAATTCTATAAATACATTCAAAGCAGGAGACCATCTAGGGAGACGATTGGACCCTTGGATGATAAGGGAGTCAAAGGTGTACTAAAGAACGATAAGGAGATTGCAGAGAAGCTAAATGAATTCTTTGCATCTGTCTTCACAGTGGAAGATATAGGGCAGATCCCTGAACCTGAACTAACATTTGCAGGAAGGGATTCTGAGGAACTGAGACAAATAGTGGTATCGAGAGAGGAAGTTCTAAGCTTAATGGACAATATAAAAACTGACAAATCACCAGGCCCGGATGGCATCCACCCGAGAGTTCTCAAAGAACTCAAATGTGAAATTGCTGATCTGCTAACTAAAATATGTAACTTGTCCCTTGGGTCCTCCTCCGTGCCTGAGGACTGGAAAGTGGCAAATGTAACGGCAATCTTCAAAAAGGGATCCAGAGGGGATCCCGGAAATTACAGGCCAGTTAGCTTAACTTCTGTCCCTGGAAAACTGGTACAAAGTATTATTAAAGCTAGATTAACTAAGCACATAGAAGAACAAGCCTTGCTGAAGCAGAGCCAGCATGGCTTCTGCAAGGGAAAGTCCTGTCTCAGTAACCTATTAGAATTCTTCGAGAGTGTCAACAAGCATATAGATAGAGGTGATCCAGTGGACATAGTGTACTTAGACTTTCAAAAAGCGTTTGACAAGGTACCTCACCAAAGGCTTCTGAGGAAGCTTAGCAGTCATGGAATAAGAGGAGAGGTCCTCTTGTGAATAAGAAATTGGTTAAGAAGCAGAAAGCAGAGAGTAGGAATAAACGGACAGTTCTCCCAATGGAGGGCTGTAGAAAGTGGAGTCCCTCAAGGATCGGTATTGGGACCTGTACTTTTCAACTTGTTCATTAATGACCTAGAATTAGGAGTGAGCAGTGAAGTGGCCAAGTTTGCTGATGACACTAAATTGTTCAGGGTTGTTAAAACAAAAAGGGATTGCGAAGAGCTCCAAAAAGACCTCTCCAAACTGAGTGAATGTGCGGAAAAATGGCAAATGCAATTCAATATAAACAAGTGTAAAGTTATGCATATTGGAGCAAAAAATCTGAATTTCACATATACGCTCATGGGGTCTGAACTGGCAGTGACCGACCAGGAGAGAGACCTCGGGGTTGTAGTGGACAGCACGATGAAAATGTCGACCCAGTGTGCGGCAGCTGTGAAAAAGGCAAATTCCATGCTAGGGATAATTAGGAAAGGTATTGAAAATAAAACAGCCGATATCATCATGCCGTTGTATAAATCTATGGTGCGGCCGCATTTGGAATACTGTGTACAGTTCTGGTCGCCTCATCTCAAAAAGGATATTATAGAGTTGGAAAAGGTTCAGAAGAGGGCAACCAGAATGATCAAGGGGATGGAGCGACTCCCTTACGAGGAAAGGTTGCAGCATTTGGGGCTTTTTAGTTTTGAGAAAAGGTGGGTCAGAGGAGACATGATAGAAGTGTATAAAATTATGCATGGCATTGAGAAAGTGGATAGAGAAAAGTTCTTCTCTCTCTCTCATAATACTAGAACTCGTGGACATCCAAAGAAGCTGAATGTTGGAAGATTCAGGACAGACAAAAGGAAGTACTTCTTTACTCAGCGCATAGTTAAACTATGGAATTTGCTCCCACAAGATGCAGTAATGGCCACCAGCTTGGACGGCTTTAAAAGAAGATTAGACAAATTCATGGGGGACAGGGCTATCAATGGCTACTAGCCGTGATGGCTGTGCTGTGCCACCCTAGTCAGAGGCAGCATGCTTCTGAAAACCAGTTGCCGGAAGCCTCAGGAGGGGAGAGTGTTCTTGCACTCGGATCCTGCTTGCGGGCTTCCCCCAGGCACCTGGTTGGCCACTGTGAGAACAGGATGCTGGACTAGATGGGCCACTGGCCTGATCCAGCAGGCTCTTCTTATGTTCTTATGTTAGAGGAGACGCTCAGGAGGGATCGTGTCCACCGCCTTGGCCATTTCCTCATTTCAGAGGTCAACCAGGGGTTCGACAGGATCTCCTGCCAAGGTGGCAGAAAAATCCCCAAGAGTCCTCAGGAACCTATCTGGGTCCATCAGGCTCCTGGGGCGGACCATCCTAATTGGTCCCCCACCCTTGCAGATGTTCTGAGTCCCAGTGAGTCTAAACCCAACCAGGTAGTGATCTGTCCATGACAAAGGAGCCAAAAAAAAGATCCTCCACACCAAGATCACCATCATCCTTCTCCACACAAGAAAACAAGATCCAAAGTGTGACCAGCAGCATGAGTGGGGCCAGTTACTACTTGGGACAGACCCTTGGTTGTCATAGAGGCCATGAAGTCCAGAGCCACTCCTGACAGGGCGGCCTCGGCATGGATGTTGAAGTCCCCCAGCACCACAAGCCGCAGGGACTCCAACAACAACCCCGAGACCACCCCGGTTAGCTCAGGAAGGGAGACTGTTGAGCAGCTGGGTGGGCGTACACCAACAGAATCCCTGTTCTGTCCCAGCCGCTCAGCTTCAAATACACACACTCGAATCCAGAACACTATGGGACGGGGCACCTGGTCAGGGAGATGGTATCTCGGTAGATCATTGCAACTCCTCCTCCCCGCCCCCCAGGTCTCACCTGCTGCTGCACTGAGAAACCTGATGGGCAGAGCTGAGAGAGATTAACCCCCTCAGCTTCATCCAACCAGGTCTCAGTAATACAGGCCAGGTTGGTGTGCTCATCCAGGATCAAGTCCTGAATGGCCGTTGTTTTACCATTCACCAACCTGGCATTCATGAGCAGCAATTTCAACCCAGGGGGACTGACACCGTGGCTATCCAGGTTATTTGAGTGGGGCGACAGCTTGGGGGCAACCAACGTGAATGCTGGTCCTCAAGTAGCCAAAACAGTACCACCCATGTCCGTGAGGTGCCAGCAGGCTTGAGGGAACACCATAGTCTGCATAAATATAAAACATATTTGGGGGGAAATACTCCAGAACACCCCAGTGAAAACTGAGTGTACTCAGTGGGCTTGGAATGCTGACTAACTGTTGGAAAATTAGTCAACACTGCAACATTTTGTCGCAGGTCCCACTGGCAGCGCCGACTTCTCCATTAGGCACAGTAGGCACAATGCCTAGGGCCCACGATACTTTTAGGGGCCCACAAAAATGTTTTAATTTCTTTTAAGATCAGAAGAGGAAAAATGAACTTTTAGGGTCGAAGAAAATGTTTTAATTTTTTTCTCACATCAGAAAAAAATGAAATTTTTAGGCCCACAAAAATCTATTAAATTTTGCCTAAAACAGAAAAAAAATGTTGAAGTATTTAAAGTTATATCAAAAATAATTTTTAATATTGATATTATTATGGTAGGAGGGGCCCACGAAGGCAAAAGTGCCTAGGGCCCACGAAAGTCATCATGCAGCCAGGCCCACTGGTTTCATTTGAATGTTGCTAGCAGCAGTGCCATGTGGAGGGGGTGCTGCTGCAGCACCCGCCCATCAGCACTGCATTCACCAAGACTGGGCAAGACAGCGGCGAGATCAGGGGAGCTCCAAGCTGATGGCACTGACACCCCACACACTTGTAGGATGCTGGTGCCACCAACACGGAGCTCCGCCAAACTTGCTTCTGGCCAACCCCATCCCTGTCCCAGTGAACTCACTGCTGCTGTCACTTCACCACCACCCCTCACACGCTGGTGGGAGTTACTGGGCCGCTATCTCATGTGCATTCTAGAAAGGTGAAGGTCCACTTGCAGTCTGCCTCTTGGGAGTGGGGGTGGTGGGGAATCTATGAGGAAACACAGCAACATTTTTATTGCTGTCAACCAACCATTAAAAAAATCCAACCATATAAATACATAATCTCAAATCAAAAGAGCAAAGATGATTAAAAGCTAACAGCCATTGAATGTCTAAGAGATTTTGCTACATTTGAAAATATTGCTGCCTGTTCAGTAATGAATATATTAGACACACACACACACAGGGAAAATTCTCAGAAGAGTCACTAAAGATCTACCTGGAAACTGTCTCATGAGGGGATTATACAGCCACGAGAGTTAAATGGAAAATATCCCCCCATGCCATTCTGAGGCTTCCCATAAGCTCGTTTCAAAACAAAACCTTACAAAACTTACAGTTCTGAACTCAGAAACGCTTGCTTAACAACCCTGTCAATTTTCATGGCGATACACAAAACAGTCAGAGAGAATAGACAGTTCAAAGTGTAAAAAGAGAGAAAAAAACCTCAGAGCCCTTTTGGACTTTTTTCTCTGAGAGTTATAATCTGTTGAAATTCATTAAAAATCAGCCATGTTCACAGAGTACCTGTAATCCTAATACTTTTTTTTTTTTTTTCAATAATTTTTATTCAGATTTTCATAAAACATACAAGACAAAATCATAAAACATTCAAAGACAAAAAACAAAATCAAAAATAGTTAAACAAAAAGAAAAAAAGAAAAGAAGAAAAAAAAATAAAAAATAAAAAATAAAGAGTAAAATATTGACTTCCCATTTGTCAAAGATCAAATCAGTTATAAGTCTATAATATATAGCAATCCTGTCTCTTAAGTCATATTATAAAATCACTTTCCTCCAGTAGTTATCTTACTTAATCATCAAATCTCATAAACATTACTTTATTCTTTCCACAAAAAGTCAAAGAGAGGTTTCAATTCTTTAAGAAATATATCTATCAATTTTTTTTTCCAGATAAGCATATCGATTAATCCATCTCATTACTAATTATGATAATCTTATTGTCATAACCATAGTCAAAATAAACATTTCAATTAATCCATCACATCAGAATCTGTTAGGTTCAGTAATTTCAGTAGCCATTGTTCTATTATCTCTATTAGTTCCATTTTCCACCTTCCATCTTCAGTAGTCTTGTTAAGTCCAGTAATTTCAATATCCAATCTTCCATTATCAGTATTCCATAATAATCTTGCTGTCAAAGCCATAGTCATATAATAAGAGTCTGATGGGAATTACCTCTATCCCAAATATTTTCTTGCCATCCATTCTGAATAAGTTGCTGAAATACTGCTGTAAAATCATATCTCTGTTCTTTTTTTCAAAATACACTGGGTCATCTCTTAAAAGTTTTTCCATTGTCACATGGCTGCAGTTAATTCCATAGATTTTCTCTATATTGGGCTCCATCACATCATTCCAGTCCAGAAGATAATCCATGCCATTGATAACTTTATCTCTAGAATCTTCATTAATTTCTTCAGAGATAACATTGAGTTCCAAACAATAGATTTTATTTCTAAAGTCCATAGACTCCAAATCTTGTTCCTGTTCCACGTTTGTTCCAATCTCCGGGATCTCCTCTCTCACAGGGACCCCTATTCCAGTCTCCAGGGTCTCCTCTCTCACAGGGACCCCTATTCCAATCTCCGGGGTCTCCTCTCTCACAGGGACCCCTTCCAGGGTCACCTCTCTCACAGGGACCCTTATATCTTTAATCTCCTGCTTCATTTTACTCAATTCAATTTTCGTTATCTCAATCTCATTCATTATTCTCTGAAACATAGTTATTTCCAGATTCTCAGCCACTTTCTTAATTGCCATTTTAAAAGAAAAATATAGGAAAACCACTTCTTATTTCAGCAACAATTGGGTTAATACTCCAAACTTGGTGACATCACAGTATAAACAGAGCAGACAGCCTTATCTCTCCAATAGTTAAGTAAACAAAATGCAGTTCCCAGGATCGAAGCAATTAATGGCAATCGTCAAGAAACAGATTCGTCAAAATAAAATAGACCAAAAAGAGAGTAGTCTCAAAACAGTATAATATTTTTCAAAATAAAAATCTGGAATAGAAATCCCTCTTCTGTGTGTATCTTTAGAATGCAAATCCAGGACAGCTTTTTGCAACAAAAATAGAGATAAGCTATTAATTAGTGCGTAGCAGAGAGAAGTTACGGCTCCCCAGTGAGATGTCAAAAACCGATCAATCTGGCAAATCTCTTTTAAACAGCAACAATTTAAGTCAAGTAAAAGAAAAATATAGAAAGAAGGGTGCTTGCCTGTTAGTGCGTTCTCTCTTAGAAGATAAGATGAACGTTCGCTTTAACAGATAGAGCTTGCTGTTGAAAATCCGTCCCACCTTCGTCGGCTGGACCTCGTCCCATAAATTAATGAGATCTGGTCGTCCCAACAAAAATAGGCTTTGAGGTTAATCTCTTCGTTTCTCCCTACCCGGGAGAAGTTTAATCAGTCAAAAAAAAAAGAAAAAACTGACTGATATATCTGAATAAGCTTCTTTTGAGGCAGGAGCCCGTCTCAAAAGCAGGCACAGGCTAAGTCACCCTTCCCGGAAGTCCCTGTAATCCTAATACTGATGTTGCCCCATACTCTGACCTTCATGTGCTGCAGATTAAAAGTTTAAAAAATGCCTGGCTGATTTTTAATTAATTTAAGAAATTTTGGCTGGAAGCCTATTATAACGCGGGGCATGCTCAGTAAGGGCCAACTGTCAGAGTTCTAAAAGCCTCACAGCTGCTGGGCTTGGCTAATAAGAGGGCCACACCCACACCAGACTTGATTTCACTTGAGACAGTCATGGCTTCCCTCAAAGAATCCTGGGAAGTGTAGTTTGTGAAGGGTGCTGACAGGAGACTCCTATTCCCCTGAGAGAATGGTTAACAGTCAGCCACTCTGATTGAAGGTCTGTGAGAGGAACAGGGCGTCTCCTAGCAACTCTCAGCACCCTTCACTAACTACACTTCTCAGGATTCTTTGAGAGAAGCCATGCTTGGCTTTGAGCCATGGCTTTGAGAGAAGCCATGATAAATTCTTTTAAATTGTTTTTGAAAGATGTGTTTTTAAATTTGTATATTTGTTTTTAATGTTTTTAGTTATTGTAAACTGCCCAGAGAGCTTCGGCTATGGGGCGGTATATAAATACACTAAATAAATAGATAAATAACTAATGATTGTCCAAAGTGTAATAGAGGCCTGGTGTGGATGTGGCCAGGGACAGCTTTGTTTTAAATTTGGGTGGGAGGTAGGGTTGCCAGGTTCAGGGCCTGAGACTGATCCTGTATCTTTAGGAGAAGAGAAAGTCAGCCAAGTGCCGGTGTTCTTGCAACATTGTAATGGGAAAAACCACAACGTAGAATTGTCCCTTCCCCCTGCCCAACTGTGAAAGATACAGAAGACGTCTTGGTTGGCAGGCCCAGCCTGGTCAGTTTTACCTATCCTAATCATGATTGCATAGGAGTATATCCGATTCAGCTCAATAATCATACAAATGATCAGACCTGCCTTTTCCCTCCTTCCCCTTTCCTCTCCCTTTCTCCTCCCCTCTTCCTTCTTCCGCCTTCCCTGCCCACTCCAGCCCTCCGTCCCTCCCCCCCAGTCAGTTTTACCTATCCTAAGCATGATTGCATGGGAGTAAATCCCACTGAACTCAATAAACATGCAAATGACCACATCTGTCCTTCTCCCCTCCCCCTCCTGCCTGCTCCCATCCCAGTCCTCCCCTCTGCCTTTCCACTCCTCCCCCTCCTCCCTTCCCCATCCCCTGTGGTCAGTTTCACCTATCCTAAGCATGATTGCCTGGTGTGTGTGTGTGTAAATCCCACTTAACTCAATAAGCATGCAAATGATCAATCCATTCTCAGCAAACTTGCACAGGATCCCATTTCTTACCTCCCGGATTAAAAAGCAGGGAAATTCACTAATCGGCAAAAAACCTTGCGGTTTAAGAATGTGCCTATAGCCCACAGATATTTCTACCAAACTTTAAAAAGCAGGGAATTTGGGCAGCTATAGTGAATGAACCAGGGGAGCAGGAGACCTGAACTCCTCTGAGATATTGTACTGACCTACAAAGTTGTCAAAATACAAACACAATTTGGGTTGGTCTTTCACAGTCCAATCCACTTGCTGTGTAGCTTGGAAGAATTGGGTAACATGTGCCTCTGAGCATATGGTGAGTGGTGGCAACACCTGTAATCAGCCCAGATAATAGAAAGAAGATATGTCCTGTGTTGATCTTGTTTTAGCCGGGAGGAAGCAACATTATTAAGACAGTTGATATAGTTCAGATGGTCACTTTAAATATGTCTGATTTACTTTGCAATTTTAGTGAAGTTTTCTATAGGAAATCATTTTCTTTTGCTTTTGTTTCTGTGAATATGTGAAGTACAGCAACACTTTGCAAAATTTATAGTAAAAAAACTCCAAACATAATTGTGGAATAATGGCACTGACTTCTGCAAAATAGCCTCCAGTGGACCTCAGAAGTGTCTCAATTTGCACAAGATAAAACAGTGGTAGGTGAAATATATTCTAGCAAAATTCTAGGTGTGCTCAATGTTTTTAATTGATCGTGAACACCTTGCCTTAAATAAAGTGATTTAAACATAGCAGGCTGAAAACATGCATCCTCTTTTTTCCAACAACTAGAGCCATTGCTAAAGTAGCAGCATATTGTAATCAGTCTGATTTTACATAAACTGCAGTTTCAGGTCCAACTGTTAATGCACCCAAAATAGAAATAGACCATAACCTCCAGTTTGAAACAAAAAAGGCTATCTTCACCATCGTGTGACATCGAAATTAATAAAAATAAATTTGACACAGATTTCTAGGATGAATAATGAGGGAAATAAAATGTTCTAGTTTCGATTCTCTGTAGAAACATTAGTAACACAGGAAAGAAGCAAAGTAAGAAGAACACCAACAAACATACAAAAATATAATTCTCCATCTTTGGAGATGGCAGGTGTTGCCACCACTCACCATATGCTCAGAGGCACATGTTACCCAATTCTTCCAAGCTACACAGGAAGTGGATTGGACTGTGAAAGACCAACCCAAATTGTGTTTGCATTTTGACAAATTTGTAGGGCAGTACGATATCTCAGAGAGGAGGTCAGGTCTCCTGCTCCCCTAGTGCACTCAGTATAGCTGCACAATTTTCCTGCTTTTTAAAGTTTGGTAGAAATATCTGTGGGCTATAGGTACATTCTTAAACCGCAAGGTTTTTTGCCGATTAGTGAATAGATTATATGTTCTCTGACCCCTTGATAAAATCTACAATAAAAAAACACATGGGAAACTATTTCAAGTTCCAGTTGATTACACAGACAGCACTTACCTCAATAGGAACTGTAGCAAATCTGCCCTCTATGAGGACACAAGTTAAATCCTCAGTCCCATTCCACCCACACACACACACATATTGAGGAGGAATTACCAAAGGCATTTGAAGCTGCCAGTTTATGCTAGCTTTATTATAGAACTTTGTCAATTATCGGGGGTGGGGGGTAGGCAGGCCGAGATTGTTCCAGTCACCAGAGTAGTAGCCACAGTGGTCTCTGAGAATGCAGAAGCTGGTCATTCCTGCTTTAATGGATGGGGACTAGAAACTGAGAAGACATCCACACTATACATTTAGAGCACTATGATACCGCTTTAAACAGTTATGGCTTCCCCCAAAGAATCCTGAGAACTGTAGTTCGTTAAGGGTGCTGAGAGTTCTTAAAGAAGACCCCCTATTCCCCCCACAGAGTTATAGTTCCAGGAGTAGTTTAACCATCAATCCCTCTTCTCTGGGAACTCTGGGAATTGTAGCTCTGTGAGGGGAATGGGTTCTCCTAACAATTCTCAGAACCCTTAACAAACTACACTTTTCTGGATTCTTTGAGAGAAGCCAAGGCTGTTTAAAGTGACATAATAATGTTTTAAATGTATAGTGCAGATGTGGCCTGAGAATGTCTTCCTGAACATCTCTTTCTGTAGACTGGACAAATTCAGTCTAGGGATCCACCAGCAATAAAAGGTAGTGCTGGATCCAAAGTGGAATCAGTGAAAACCACAAAGTCCAGCAAGCTTAGAGCACAGTCAGCTGCTTTCTTTTCTGTCAGGCATTTTCCTCTAGTCTCTAACATAGCCAGTCCAGAATTTCCCCTTTGAGTTGTGGCCACTGTGAGCCATGATACATTTTCTAAATAATCCTCGGTGCATATAGGTAAACTTTGTTGGGTTTGATAATTAACTTGTAGTGTCAGTGCCCCTTCTCTCCCAGCAATAATACCATGTTGCATGAAGAAGTCAGCTTTTATGCTGCACTGATGCTCAATTATAAAAGAGAATAAACATGCTGAATCACAGTATACAATTAAGGTAAAGATATGTCAAACAGCACATAAAAACAATCAGAAACTGAAAGAGGTCCAGGAAAGTACTCCCATGTTTTTTGTAACTGTTCCAGCTTATCCCTTTGTTTATGTATCATCATCTCACATAACACAAATGCAGCCATTTATAGTGTCCAAGAATCTATTGTTGGGGCTACTGGATTATTTCAGTGCTGAAGTACCAGGGGTTTAACCATTAAAGCTACCCATTGTTGGAGATGTGGAGTTGGAAGAGCAGATCTCATGAATATATTTTGGGAGTGCCCTATTATTCAAATCTGTTGGACTATAGTCTCTAATACCATCACAAAAATGGTAGGTTATTTTATGAGCCCCAAATAGTTTTTTAAAAAATACAGTTCCAGAACACGATATGGAGGTGGTTGTCAATTTATTAACAGCTGTAAAAATTATAGCGAAGAACTGGAAGAAGAGTAATGCACCAACCTTATTAGATTGGATCGAGAAAATACTGTCTATTATTCCAACAATTATAACATTGACTTACTTTAAGAATATATGTATAAATCAGCCAAATAGATTTGTGAAAAGATTGGCTATATCCCTTAGGTTTTGGAATGATAAATTCCAAGACAATGTACAACCATATGATGCCTTTAATTTATTATAACCTTATTAAAAGTATTTCTGTATTGTATAATACTTTGGGGGGGAAACCCTACCCAATATATCTATAATATTTCATGATCTGAAAGTTTCCAGACAATCGATAAATAGCCAAGAATCATTGTTCTACAGTAGGAAGCGTCAGGCCATTGGTCCATCTAGGTCAGTAGCATCTACACTGACTAGCAGTGGCTCTCCAGGGTTTCAGGCAGGAGTCTCTTCCAACCCTATCCAGAAATGCTGGGGATTGAACCTGGGACCTTCTGCATGCAAGGATGATGCCTTGCCACTGAGCTATGGCCCTTCCTCAAATTTGGTCCTTGGAACAAATTTGTTCCAATAACTAATCTTGTATTTCTTGCTCCTGTCTTTCAGGATGAGGTTGTGCCTCCACTAGTACAGCCAAGCAAACTCCATGTCCTTCTCTTGGTGCTGCATGGAGGCAACATCCTGGATACAGGAAGTGGTGACCAGAGCTCTAAACAAGGCGATGTCAACACCATCAACACCGCCTTTGACACCGTCATTCGGGTCCATTACCCAGCGGCCCTCGGGCGTATAGCCATCAGATTAGTTCCTTGTCCAGCTATCTGCTCTGAAGCATTTTCACTCGTCTCCAAGTGAGTTTACTGCTTGATTTTTCAAAAAGGAGTTTGGCAGGAGAAAGAGAGAGGAAGAAGGAGATGGGGTGTCATTTAGGGAAGGGGGGAGTTGTGTTTCAAACTATGATTTTTTCTTTAAGGCATCTTTCTCCAACCTGATGCCCTCCAGATGTTTTGAACAACAATTCCCATCAGCCCCAGCCAGCATGTGCTGGCTGGGGCTGATGGGAGTTGTAGTCCAAAACATATGGAGGGCACCAGGTTGGAGATGGATGTGTCAAGGTGTGTCAAGCTACTCTGCATATGTTCTCCTTGGACATTCAGGCAATTATGTTGGAATTCAGTGGCACAATTCCATAGGGAAACATGAGAGGTCTGTGAATCAGCCATGTTAGTCTGGACTAGGGATGTAAGAAGGCAGCAATTTCCATTCCAACCTGTGTTTGTCACAATCAGCGCCATTTCCATTCCACTGCAATTTGGTTTCTGCAAAATACTACATCATTCGTCTAGCTGTCTGCTGTTTAATGTAAGTTACATAACTTATGTAACTTACATTCATTTCAATGTAAAGCAAATATCAAAACAATGTAAAAAGGAAAGTAATTAATTATATATAATTTGTGGACTTTAAAAGACAACAACATTATAAACAAATACCAATCATATTTGCATGACTGATTTCCATTCCAGACAACAGACAAACCCGGTAACTGCAGCAATGTCTGCATCCTTTTCCATTTTTGTCAGAATCCTCCAACATCCCTAGTCTGGACAGAGTCCATTTTTTGTCTTTTAAAAAGAGGAAGAGAAGTGTTGACGGTGATATGAAAGAGCCATCATGGTGGTAGGTGTCATAACCCAGTCAACCAATAGTGACTTGAAGAGAGCGGGCCCAACTTAATCAGAAGGGCCAGTAACACAATCCACAGAAGCACCAGCTCTAGTCTTTGCCCTTGAGCCTGAGTCCATCAAGAAGGCAGCATCAGAATCCGAACCCCTGCAAAACCTGAGACTCCCAAGACAGACCTACTGAGGGACCAGCGTCCTCATCCCCATGGGCCTCCGGGCTGAGCCTCTTCACCACCGCAAGCAAAAATGTCCGGTGAGAGATAAGAAGAGAGGCGATAGAATGCCGGGTTCCAGGGCAGAGGGCTGCCATCTCCATTGTCCACCAAGGAGGTGAGGCCTAGGAAAGGCAGTCAGGCTCAGGTGGAGAATCGGTACCTCTTTGGGTGTTGTGGGACACCAACTCCCATCTGCCCCACCAACATGGCCAATGGTCCGGGCTTATCTGAAGGACCACAGATTCCCCACCCCTGATATAAGGGCTCAGCTAGCACTCAGGACTTGTTAGTCTCTTCCCCTGGACCTGTTCAAGGTCCTGATGGGCCTGCCTGTGGCCACTCTTGCTCCCTGATTCTGGTTTCTGACCCTTCAAGTTGATACACAGCCTCTGCCTGTTAGCCCTTGCTCTTGTTTTTTGCTCCAGACCTCTGCCTTACCTTCCTCCAGATTCCATTGTGGGCTCATTCTCACCAAGGCTGGACAGTAGGCTTGCTTGCTGTCTCTTTTTTCCCCTGCCTTGCTGTCATTTAAAGCCAAATAAATTCCATAGGTATGTTGGAAATCACCTTACCCCATATATATGCCCACTCGATCACTTCGATCTGAGGAACTGGCACTGTTAAGAAGTGCCACATAATACTCATTCTGCAGTTTTAACAAAACAATTGTTTAGTGCGGCAGTGCCTACACTTTGGAACTCCCTGCCTATTGACATAAAGCAGGCACCCTCATTGTACTCTTTTTGGAGCCTGCTTAATACATTTTTGTTTAGGCAATACTATCCAGACGTATAAAAGCTACATATGTTTTGATCTGTTTTTTAGCTTCTTGTTGATTTTGATTAGTTTTTGAATGTTTTTAAATATCTGTTTTTAACTGTCTTTTTATTTATAATGTTAATATGTCATGTTCTTTTTGTAAACCACTTTGAGGTTTATTAAAATCAAGCAGTATATAAATTTTGTTAAATAAATACAAATCACTTGCAGCTTGCTTTAAAATTACATATTTTTTGCCCCCCGTTGTAGTCATCAAGGGAATATGGAAACAATAGCCTGGGATTCTTTGTCCTTGCCAATAGATTTTATTACCTGTTGACTGAATAATAACCTTCTTCTGTGGCATGCTGAGCTATTCCACACACCTCCTGAGCCATCTCTGCAGTCCTCTCCATCAGCTTGCAGCCCAAAACACAAACTGAACCACATCAAAAACAAAATACAGCATCTTCATAAGTCAATTTGTTTAAGAACACAGCCCGTCTGGGCCCATTTTCTCTATTTGTAATGCCAGCGACGTCTATTCTCCCTGGTGTCAAGAGCACACTTTATTAATTATCCACTAAGCCATTCATTCTTTATCTCATACATGGCTGTAATGAATGTAATGGCATTGCACTTGGAGAGCTACAATTGATTTGTTCAAAGTAATCAGGGAAGGTCTTAAATGTGGATTTGTAGACTTGTTTGGCGAGCAAGGAGCCCTTGGATAATAGCTCTCACTCAGACTCCAGGTATGAGAGGTAAAAAATTATTCTTGAGCACTGGAAGATTTCCCTTAGCTGATGAAATTTGTAGCTGGATGGAGGGATTGATTTTAAAATCTCCTATTGACTGTGGTTGTATATAGCAAGAGGGTTTGTAATCTTGAATCATGCAGGGGATTTGCTGTCATATGGTTCGTTTGCAGAGAAAATTAAATTATTTCTGATTTGGTCCACTGCTTAGAAGATATTTGTCTTATCATCTGCTCCTTAACAGGGTTTCAGTTATTAAAAGCTCAAGGTGTGTCCTCACATAATGTTTTTCCAGGGATAGCACACAGTACCCTCCCCAAGGAGACCTGCCTGGAGACCACATTACTATCATTTAGGTGCCAGGCAAAAGCATTTCTAGTCTGCTAATATACGCATTCTTTGACTTAGAGCAGTATGATTTTATTCCCTTTTTGAATGGGTTGTTGCTTCTTTAGTTTGTTGATTTATTTGCTGTATTAGTTGGTATCCTTTGTTTTTAAATTATATATTTTTATTTCTTACTACTCTGCTCGCTGCCCTGGGAACATACATTTATGTTGAAACTGCAGCATATCAATTATGTAAATAAAATGAACAATAAATAAATAAGTGCATCCTGTCTTTTGCATCCACATACATCGGAGTAGTGTGACTGATGGCTGCATTCAGAACAAGAGACCCATCAGCAGGACCCTCTAACCAGTAAGGGGCAGAGAGGTTGCAATGTGCAAAATGATAGAGCACCCTAGAATCTTCTGTCTCTATGGAGCATCCTGTTCTGCTTGGGTGTGGGGCTCCCAGGGGATGTGGCAATGAATACCAGAGCCTCTTCCAGTCCAGGTCAGCAGTGCAAGGCAAAACAGGACCCTGGGCAGCTCCTAGTTCTTTCTGCTAGCTGAGTTTGGGATGATTTTTTTTAGCAAAGTCTTAGAACTTCTAGCTGTTGCTGGACTACGTCTCCCACCCCACTGCCAGGAAAGCTCTTTTGAATAATTAAAGGACCTGTAGCCTGTCCTGCAGTTGCATGCTCCTGCGTGGCTGTGGAGCAGAAGAGGCTGCAGGGGAACCCTCCTCAGATCCCGAGGATGATGGAAGAGCCAAATCTTCCAGCTGGGGCAGTATAGAAGGGGTTGCTAAGGGCTCCCCCTTGAGTGGGGCAACTGGAGCATCATCTGAATCAGTCCTCCTCAGGCCAACACTGGGACCCTGAAGAAGGGGACAGGACAAATGCATGCCAGGCAAGTCCCATGTTCATCTGGGTACAGGGTTTATTTTATTTATGCATTTGTTGTAAACATTGCTGCACCACCTTTTAGAGTTTAAAAAAACCTCCCACGACGTACAAAAAACCCATGTAAGCACTGAGGGTGGGAGATCTACCAACAATATATACAATTAAAACTCAGAAATTCAGATCAGCATCTCAGCTAAAAGCAGCTTGAAATAAATGGGTCTTCAACGTGGAGTTTGAGTTTTTGTCTGTAACATTACAAACAAAATATAACAAATGCAGTTTGGGGGCAAAAGTGGGAGTTGAAGGATTTACATATTTTTGCATAACTGCTTAAAGTGCAGTTTTTTTAAAAAAAAACTTACAAAGCCTGCCTGACACACGAGGGGAGACTAAGGGATGAGCCATTCTTATTTGTGTTCTGCTCTTCCTTAAAGGAGCTCTGGGCAGTGTATCATAAAAAGAGCCCTAGCTGGTTCAGGCCAATGGCCCATCTAGTCCAGTGTCCTGTTTGCACAGTGGCCAACCACATGCTTATGGGAAGCCCACCAGCAGGACTTGAGCGCAAAAGCACTCTCCCCTGCTGTGGTTTCCAGCAACTGGTATTCAGAAGCATAGCCATCATGGTTAGTAGCTATTGTCTAATCCTCTTTTAAAGCCATCCAAGTTGGTGGCCATCACTGGCTTTTGTGGGAGTGAATTCCATAGTTTAACTATTTTAATTTATTTATTTAACAAAATTTATATATGACTTGATTGTGAAAAACGTCTAAGCGGTTTACAAAAGAAATATGCTGTGTGAAGAAATACATTTATAGATTTTTGTTTTTAAATTATCCTCCCAACAACCTTGTAAGGTAGGTTAAGAAAAAAGATAAATAGTGTGACTAGCCTGAGATCAGCCAACAAGCATCATGGCTGAGTGAGAATGTGAACCTAAGTCTAACATTCTGACTGCATTATCACACTAATTCTTCTGGTGCAGAGTCTGAACAACAAAAAAAGAGTAGGTAGTGCTGTGTAGCAAATGGGAATGTGCAGAGAAGATGGTAAATTTGTGAGTCAATGCATCTTTTTTTCTAGTGTGTCTATATGTGACAGGAGAGAGTTGACGTAAGAAAAGTTGCATTAAATATTTTTAGATGCTCTTAATTGTTTTTAAATGTTTTAGATATGTTTCTATTTTATTTTTAATTATATCATTCTATGACTTTCTTGTTTGCCACCCTGGGCTCCTTTGGAAGGAAGAGCGGGAGAGAAATGTAATTGTTTAATTTATGAATTTCTTCCCATGATCCATCTCCAAGCAATTTATAATACCATTAGAACATATACAGAAGAATTGCATATGTAAAAACAAAACTTTTACATATATAAAAACAATAGGTTGTATTCAACTATGTCTTTCTCCAAGTACACCCATTGGAATTAATGAACCTAAGTTAAGTCACATCGATTTATTTCAGTGGATCTATTTTGAGTAAGATTAGCATTGAAATCCACCCAATTTAAAACAACATCAAATATATAAAATCAATTCATATCCGACATAGATACCAACTGGGATTAAAAAAGAAACAAACCTCCATTTAGGAGATTTGTTGAAAGAGGAAAGTCTTCAACAGGCGTTGAATGGACAATTACAATGGTGCCTGTCTGATACAGAACAGGAGAGAGTTCCAAAGGGTACGTGCTGCCACACTAAATGCCCAATTCCGACATTGTGTGGAGTGGACCTCCTGATAGGATAATATCTGCAGAATGCCCTTTCCTGCAGAAAGCAGGGTTCAGTTGGGGATTGAGACTCCCTCTCATAATATAATAATTTAATAGAGCAAGGATTCCCAAACTGTGGTCCCTGCTTGTCTGTGGCATGCCCGTATTAAATATTCATATTGATTTTTAATTGTGTTTTCATTGCTTCTTTTATTGTATTGTATTACAGTTTGAATTCTATGAAATGCACTGAGATGCAATACAAGAAATAAAAGACGCAATGAAAATACAACCAAAAAAACCATACAGCCTCTAGCACAGCACATGACAGTTACTACAACAGGCAGGGGGGAAATTGTTAGGTGGTCTGGCAAGACCTTCAGCAATTTTCAAGTGGTCTGTGGGGGGAAAGGTTTGGGAACCACTGTACTAGAATAATGATAATAATAATACTGTGCAATCTCATTGCCGTGCATCTCCGCAAGTCCCCATATATTAGGAGCTAGTGCCACAGCAGCTGGCCATTACAGCACAAACTTGGCTAATGTGGTGTAAGTTTCAGAGGTTTCACTGCTCCATGGCATCCATAGAAAAGGAAAAGTCCTGAACTTTCTCTCTGTTCTCTTTAGCCTTAGTCCTTACAGTTATGATGAAGGCTGCCTTTCCAACAGCCAGGATCACATTCCACTCGCAGCGCTTCCTCTGCTGGCCACATCATCCCCACAGTACCAAGAGGCAGTCGCCACGGTGATCCTGAGAGCCAATCAGGTGTACAGCGAGTTCATCAAATCCCAGGAAGGCACGTCATTCAGTGGCCAGGTTAGCAGGCTGCCGTGGTTGGTGGCAATGAACTGGAGAGTGACTGGAAAGCTTTTATCTTGTTTTTTGTGGAAGGTTATAAAAAAATCTTCAATTAATGCAGGAGGATTTTTTAAAATAAAAATCAATACTAGCTCTGTCACCCAACTGAATAACTCTTACTTGATTACTCACATTTTAATAGATGAATCAATTGATTAAATCTGCATATATTTGGACGCAAATAAAGCAATAGCTCTGAAGAAAAAAGTCAGTATTTGTTTTTTGATGTTAAATCGGCAGGCAACATCTAAGAGTCGCTTCCTCTTATATAGGAAGATCTATTTTTTTTTACCATGAGGGCCACATTCTCTTCTGGGCAACCTTCCAAGGGCCAAATGTCAGGGCCAGAGGCAAAAGTGGACTGAGCAACTCATGTTAATTTTACTTTTGTATAGTAGGCTAGTTTCTACACACACTCATGCACCCCTCTCTATCCTCCATCTAGGTAAGCAAGAGGCGTTCAAGAGTTCAAGGATGTGTTCCAGCAAGACAAAAACACTTGGGGTCCAAAATGGGCAGAGAGGGGTGTGGGCTGGGGACAGTTTTGAGGGCCAGACAGAGGCCTGAAGCTTCTCCACCCCACCATATATATTTGTAATTTTGTGTGAGAGTGAGGCCCCTTGTGCACCACACATTGAAAGCACTCTTATGCCACTTCGAACAGTCCTGGCTTCCCACACACAATCCTGGGAAGTGTAGTTTGTTATTAAGGGGTGCTGAGAGTTGTTAGGAGACTCCTATTCCCCTCACAGAGCTACAATTCCCAGAGTGGTTTTAACAATCAATCCCTCTTCCCAGGGAACTCTGGGAATAGTAGCTCTGTGAGGAGAATAGGAGTCTCCTAACAACTCTCAGCACCCCTTAACAAACTACACTTCCCAGGATTCTGTGGGGGAAACCAGGACTGGTTGAAGTGGCATGATAACTGCTTTGAATGTCTAGTGCAGCTGGGGGCTAGAAAGAGAAAAGAGAGAAAGAAATCCCTCATCTATGATATCAGATGATACTTGCATTTTTTCCTAAGTAAATAATCACAAGCAGTTACTAAAATTAATTACCATTTTAAAAATGTGCAATCTAAAAATTAAAAGCTGCCCTCTAATTGATCGGGGCAACTTTTCAGTCAGGCATAAGGCTTCTGTTCAGTTAAAAGAACTGATTCATTTACTCAGTGACACAGTACAAATCATACAGATCCACATGTTTTGCTCACCCCTCCCCAAAACATACAAGCAGCTGTCGACTGTGGTAAAAGCAACATTTCTACACCAACCTTCCCTAACCTGGTGGTGCCCTCCAGACATTTTGGACTACAACTCCCATCAGCCCCAGCCAGCACGGTGGGGACCAGGTTGGGGAAGCCTGCTCTAAATTCTGGGATTTTAACAGTTGGTGTTCCTTGAAAGGAACAATGAATGGTTTGGGGTTTTTCTTTTCTCTTGCCCAGGTGTGTTTGGTGGGGGACTGCGTAGGAGGGATCCTGGGCTTTGATGCTCTGTGCTACAGCAATCAGACTATATCGGAGAGTCAGAACAGTAGCCGGCGCGGGAGTGTTGTAAGCGTGCAGGTAAAAACACACACAGCCACATTATGGGATGGCAAGGAAATGCATGGCTCCCCACAGAAAAATGCTATCTTATCTCAGTAATCCAAACTTGTAGAACAGGCTGTCTTTGTTCCAGAAGAGAGGCAGAGGCTCGCTACTTAATTTTTTTTTAAGGCATAAGTCTGCAGGTTCAAAGCACATCTGACCTAAGCTGTGCTCTACACATCTTTTGTGTGGACACAGTAAGCCCTGTCAGCATTGCATTGCTCTTTCCTACCTCACCCACAGAGCATGTTAAAAGTACAAAAACACAGCCCTTCCTCTCTGTCTCCTCAGCAGAAACGTTGAGTGGTGTTCTACTCAGAACAGACCCATTGAAGTTTGATTCCTGCACTGAGCAGGGGATTGGATTCAATGGCCTTATAGGCCCCTTCCAACTCTGCTATTCTATGATTCTACGTTAATAAACGTGACTAACTTAGTTTCATTAATTTCAGCGGGTCTACTCTGAGCAGGAAGACAACTGTCTGGTTCATGCTCTGATCATCTCTAGCCTTGACTACAGCAAGCTTCTCCCCTCTGGTCTTCTGTTGTCTCACTTTGGCCCCCTCACCTTTATGCAGAATGCTCTGCTTTCAAAACTGTTCACCTCTCTCATTGCTCTGGGCAGGTGACTCCACCACTCCTTTAACCCTTAGCTTTCCATCTACTCCCAGTTGCTTCACAAGCTTCTCATCCTTATCTTCAAAGACTTTAATGGCCTTACCCCTGTTCTGTCTCTCAGTCCTTAGATCCTGACACATCCTTGCCTGTGACTTTCACACATCCATATTGTCCATCTTCAGCCGTCTGAAGGTTTCTGACTCCCTTATACAAGTCTGCCCTTTCTCCATTGCTGCCCTGTATGCCCAGAACTGCCTCCCAGAATGAGGGTTGTAAGAAAACAGCAAGTTATGTTCCGAACTGTATTCGTCACAATCAATGCTGTTTCCATTCTATTGCAGTTCACTTTCCGCCAAATACTACGTTATTCATCTTGCTGTCCACTATTTAATATAAGTTACATAACTTACATTTATTTCAATGTAAAGGGAGTGTTGAAACAATGTAAAAAAAGTCATTAATTACATTTCATTTGCGGACTTAAAAGCAATAATGTAAATGAATAGTGATAGTATTTGCTTGACTGATTTCCGTTCCTGACCACAGAGGAACGTGCAGCAATTTCTGCTTCCTTTTCTGTCTTCATCAGAATTCACCAACATCCCTACCCAAAACTCCTCTGTGGTGATGCCACCTCTCTTACATCCTTCAAACCCTTCCTCAAAACTTGCTTTTTCCATGAAGCCTTTGGCACAACCTCCTTCTCCTCATATCCCTACTGTAAATAAGACTTAAGTATGTGTAGCTGTAATAATTGCACTTTTTCCTTATTCTTCCCCTGCCTCCCTGTTCTTCTGTTGTTCCCCCTCTACTGAACTTTAGATTGTAAGCTCCTCTGGGCTATTGTGCTGAGTAGTACCACACACACTATATTAATGACATCATCATCATGTACATTTGTTAGTCACTTTACACAAAAATACTCAAAGTGACTTAACAAGATAAAATACAAACAATTAAAAACCAGAACATGTATAACAGTGTACTATACAGAATTCCTAAAATGCTCATCCAACAACACAAAGGGACAAGTCCTACCCACCCCACTAAAAGATGAACACCATAGAAGAGGCCAGCTTAGTTCTCAAAGGCCTGAGTGAAGGAAAGGTTCTTAGCCAGGTGCCTAAAAACTGGTGATGAAAGCACCAGGGCTGTTTCCCTGGGTAAAGCATTCCACAAACGGGGCCACCACTGAAAAGTCCTGTTCTTTTGTGGCCATCCTCCGCACCTCCCTCAGGTGAGACAAATGGAAAAGGGCCTCTGATGAAGACCACAGAGTGTGGTTCATATGGGGAGAGAGAGATTATGATGACACTATATTGATGATGATGATGATGCTACTGTGAGGAAGGATGGGATATAAATTTAATACAATAAATAAATAAATGCAATAAAGATAATGATGACGATGGCTGGATCGCTAGCCCACCACTGCTTGAGGAGCTAGGGGTCAAACACTGACATCTGGCAAGTCCAGTGACAGCCCACAGGGCTCATGGTTGGGCAGTGGGTCTTCTGAGTTTTTCCAATGGAATGTCAACGCGATTGCCCTTTGTCAGGGGTCTGACGCCTAGGCCTTGTGCCCTTCAAATTCCAGGACACTGACCTCTTGTCTCCTGGAATCATTGTGAACAACAGCTACTGTTCAGGGGCCTCCAACCTGGAAGCCAGCCGACACCTCAGCCGGAGCAACATTGACATCCCTCGCAGCAACGGGGAGGATTCCAGGAAGCAGCTGCCACGGAAGAGAAGCGACTCCTCGACCTATGAGCTGGACACCATCAAGCAGCACCAAGCCTTCCTCTCCAGGTAGGGTTGCAAAGGGGGGAAGAGTGCTGGGGCGGCTGCTGTAGAGTGTGCTGCTGCTGCTGCTGCTGTTGTTGTTATTATTATTATTATTTTCCGATGATTTGGTACTTCAGTATATGTTTGTTAGCCCTTTGAGGGGTGGAGCTGAAAATGCAAGATACAAGTGAATTAAGGTCACCTCCACACCATACATTTAAAGCACATTTATACCATTTTAACAGTCATGGCTTCTCTCCAAAGAATCTTGGGAACTGTAGTTTGTGCCTCACAGAGCTACAGTTTCTAACACCCTTAACAAACTTCAGTTCACAGAATTCTTTGAGGGAAGCCAGGTGCTTTAAATCTATGGTGTGGATGTGATGTAAGAGGTGACCACTTCTTGGGGCCAAAATGCATGTGACGGAGGATACCCATGATGCGATAGGAACATAGGGAGTTGTCCTTATACTGAGTTAACCTGGGATAGTCTACTTTGACTGGCAATGAGTCTCCACGTTCTCGGGGCAGGAGGGAACTTTCCATCACCTGCTATGTGATCCTTTTAATGAGATGCTGGGGATTGAACCTGGCACCTTCTGTAGGCGAAACATTCAGCCTTGGCCCCTCCCCATAAGGACTCACAACTTTTGTTTAAACAGGCACCAAATTTGACAGGAGCATCAGTGCTGGGGGAGTGAGTGTTTAACCCAGGTGTGGGAAACCTTGGGCCCTCCACTTGTTGCTGGACTGCGACTTCCATCATCTCTGGCCATTGGCCATGCTTGCTGGGGCTGATGGGAGATGTAGTTCAGCAATAAGCCCAAGCTTTCCTGCATTTCCCTCCACACTGATTCCCTGATCTAAATTGCTTCTGAAGCTATGTATATATATCTACACACACACACACACACACACACACACACACACACACACACACACACACACACACACTGGGTGGTCTTGGACAATTCCGTCTCTTGGCCTCAGTTTCCTATCTGTGAAATGGGAATAGTTGGGATCCACGTTACAAGGTTGTTAAAGAACAGATTTCTGTAAAATAAACATAAAGGACTGCAGATCTCACCAAAAGAAACATAAAGGAAATGCTAGAGATGATAAAAGGATTGTGAGAAATTGTTATCCACATGTTTGTTAACAGTTTTTCAGAACAGGTGGACCCTGTGGGGGCCTCGCCAAAAATGCAACTTAGCCTCACTCACCACAAATGCCGTCAAATGCGGCTGCTGTGGAATTTGTACTACAGGCTGTTCCCAGCTTATGCCCATAAAATTCTTATTTCCAACCATGTAGTCATATATTTTATTTTACCCCGTGTATTTTCTGCAGGAAAAATATCTTGCTAATATTAAAATGATTTAGCGGATTCTGCCGCGGTTATTTGTATTACTCTTGGCACTAAAGAATATCTTGGACTTGTTGTCTTCACCAAGTTCTACAAACTTTGGAAGGATGGAATATTTACACCTGCTTTGCCTCCAGACCCTCTCAAGTTTCCACCAGCCCTTAAGAGATTTGGGGCTTGACATGGAGGAAACTCAAACATTGGGGATTTTTAAGCTCAGGTGTCCTCAGCTAGTAAGAATTTAGCTGAGATATTACCAGGAAGGAATCGTTTTTTCAGACTTGTTTACCCGTAGAGAACATGTTCTGTAGATATTCCCTTGAGCATCAGCCATGAATTCCTGGATATCACAGAGGATTCTGGGGGACGGAGTAGGATGCATGTGCTGTTCATGCAGTTAGCTGACTGGGCCCTTCTCCATTCCCCATGTGCAAAGGAGGAGTGTTGTAAGACAAACCTGATGCTCTCCTGCATCTGTGCATTCCAAGGAAAGATCCATGGCGGGTGGCAAGCTGTCTTCCAACTTCCTAAGCTTATGTATTGTTAGTAACCTGATCAGCTACCACAGCGCTCTGGGTGCCCAGCCACACAGTTTGGGAACCACTTTATTCAAGCACAAGCAGCCAGCCTGCAGCACAGTAGCAGAGGCAACAGAGTTTGTGGCATTCCTGGTGGAGAAGCTGAAGCCTAGCTGTATCGTAGTCAGGCTGTGTACACGCAATATGTTTAAAGCATGTGATTTCCCCCAGGAAGAATCCTGGGAACGTTAGTTTACAGTTCCCAACACCCTTAACAAACCCAGGATTCTTGGGGGGAAGTCATGTGCTTTAAATGTACGGTGTGTATGCATCCTGAGACATACATTCTTGACTACCTCTCCAGTATCCCCATCTGTTCTCTGACTCACACTAAGTCATGGGGGCTGCCTATGAATTCAAGCATGTCTCAATCTTTGGGCTTGCTTTGTAGGATTCTTGCCCCACAGGCTTCAGCTCTGTTAATATGAAAGGAAAGAGTGACCGGCTCTTGATAGGTGGGCAGGATGCATTTTGTGACATGTAATTGATCACATGAGCTGTACAAGTCCTTGGGTGCAAGGCCTTGCCATGCTGTAAATGTGTAAATTTATGTGTGTACATTTTGAGCAGGTTGATAGGCAGCATGCAAAGAGGCAAGACTCCCTTCCTGCCAATTGTGATCTTTCTATTTCTCTTTCCTCTCTTACTTTTGTTTCTTTTTCTTTTCTCTTTTATTAATCCCTTAACACTTGTCCCAACAACTTCTTTGAGGAAGAAATAGGTAAGCACCATTCACAGCTTTCCGTTCTGTAGAGAAATCTAGAACAAAGGTTCCCAAACTGTGACACCTGGACCACCAGTGGTCCATGAGCTTCTTTCAGGTGGCTTGCAGAATGCCTGCATTAAATACTCATATTGATTTTTAATTGTATTTTTATTGCTTCTTTCATTTCTATTTCATTGCAATTTGAATTCTGTGGAATGCAAACTGAAATGCAATATGGGGGAAAAGGTTTGGGAACCACTGATCGAGAACATTGGAGGATCACATTTGAAAAAAAGAATCTTAGGTTGTAACCTTATGTGTGCTGACTTTGGAGTAAACCCCACTGAACACAGTAGGACTGACTTCTGCGTAAGCATGCATAAGACTGCACAGCACTTGCCATAGGAATAGAGAACAGATTTTTAAAAGATAAGGTTACTGTATATTGGACCAACTGGCTGCTTAAACATTCTGCAAACTTTCAAACCTGGTCTGATTCTTTTCCTGTCATGAAGTGAAATCAGTTTGGAAGAGGTATGAGAAAGCAGCTCTTCTCCAAAATATCTAGGTTTGAAAATACAAAAGAAAAATGGTGCAGTTGAAAGGGTTATAAATTACTGGGGAAACTATTTGGGCCACCAAGTATACTGTATAGAGTTGTTTCTAACGCTGGTCCTGCTCGGAATAGAACCACTGAAATTAATGGACATGACTAATTTAGATCTATTAATTTCAGTGGGTCTGCTCAGTGTTAGGACTAACATTGGATAGAATCCATAATTCTTATATTGCATTCTGGGGGCCCAATATGGCTGCAACACCTGGTGTTTATATCAACAAACAGAAACACTTTCCTTAACGATAGATGCAAATAGGACTGAGTTTTTATAGGAGAGGGAAGAGCAGAACTTCCCAGAAAATGATGCCTTTTGCCTGAGTACCGTGTTTTATTTTGTTACATTATTTGCTGCTAGAAATGACTCCACAATCAATTCCACGTGATGTACAGCACCTAGCATAATGTTGCCACAAAATAAATCTTAAATAGTGCTAATATGCTTCCACTAATTGAAGCGGCCACAGTCCAGCACTGAAGCTACACTCATCCACAAACAAACATGTTTCCTAATGAGCATCTTCCTGTGTGTTAAACCTCTTTAGGAACTGCATGCATCATTAACCACAGCATGATGTGCATTCATGATTGTCTGGCTGGTAGCTTTGCTTTTTTCACTGTTGCTTACAGACTGTTTCCTTCTCTCTCTAGTTTACATTCTAGCGCTCTGAAAAACTACGCAGGATCAAGGAGATCAAGTAGCTCCACTGTGCTGGATGGAGGGAATCTTGGGAAATTTGAGTTTGAGATCACAGATTTCTTCCTGTTTGGATCTCCCTTGGGGCTGGTCCTAGCACTGCGAAAAACCGTCATTCCTTCTCTTGACAGTAGGTTCTGGTGTGGGACAGAGGGTGGTTTGAAAATACTTTTTGTTCCATTGTTAAAGGGCTTTGTGAGCAAAGAAGCAAGCCTGGAAAACAAAAACTATAAAATAGATTAACATATAGCTTTTAGAGCAGTGGGACCAGTTTCAAAGTGGTGTCACCGGTTTCAAATGTGCCTTTTCCTCTTTAGGGCTGAAAAATAATTAGCTGTATAAATTTGCAACAAATCTGGTTGATTGGCTAGTGTCCATGATGTCACCAAAGCACCTCCCTCAAATCCTTGAACAGTTTCTCAATTCTTCAAAATGTTTCCATTAAAAACAAGATAAGCATATTATGGCACTTCAAAAATATGCTTAAGGCAGGCAGTCTGCCTAAATAATGAGGCATGATGGGGTAAGATAGATGGCCAACCCTGAGTTTCATTAGTAGAATGTAGACATGCCATGCAAATTGCTAAGCCGAGCTTAGCACAAAATCTACAATGACTTCTCTTTGAAGGTTAGGTCTGTCTTCATAGGAATAGAGGAAGCTGCCTTATACCATCAAGGATAAGTAGAAGGCTTTAACCTGAGTTAGTGCTGTAGGAATTGCTACATGTTTAAGTATCTTGACAATTTTTCTGTTGTTGATTATCTTTGCTCTTGTGGTGTGTTCTGATTTGTTCTCTAGTCATTCTTGCTGATAAGAAAAAGGGGTAAGAAATGGCCTGAATTTCTATCTTGTAAAACAAGGCGGAGAACATGAAATTACATGAAGGACAAATTGAGCAAGACATTAAAAGAACTGTCATGTGGACTTCAGGGCCAGTTGACTGCCACAGGGCCAAACTATATGTGAGGGCAGTTACTTTTTATTCACATATCTGCCCTGTTTACGTATAAAGTGGGCAGTGATGGCTAATTTCTGCATCAAAAGAGGCAGGTGGCTGAGGAGACAACCATGCATAGTTGCAATTGCAATAGCTGACCTTTGTTTTTGCTGTATTTTTAAATGGTTTTTACTGTACAGGTTTTTTTGCTTCTTGTGAACCACTTTGATATTTTTAAATGAAATAGCGGTATACAAATATATTTATAAATAAACACCAAAGTCAGACCATTGGTCCATCTAGCTCATTATGGTCTGGACTGACAACAGCTCTCTGGGGTTTCAGACAAGGAATAATGCCCAGTTGTACCTGCAAATGCCAAGAATTGAACTGGGATATTGTGCATGCAAAGCAGATGCTCTGCCACTGAGCTATGGCCCTTCCCCTTCATTACAAGCACTTGTATGTTTTATTGAATAAAATATTGGTTATGCAGTTACTTTGAAATGATTCAGGACTGTGCAATAAACCACTGAACAATAAGGTGTGACGAGGGCTTAGTAAAGACTGTTCCCATAAATATCAGCTGCCTTTAATGTTATTTACATGCTGGGATTTGAACAGCTAACCAATAATATTTTTTTATTTGTAAAAATGTCTATACTGCCAACATTAAGAAAAATACCATGGCAGTGAAAAGTATAATGTTGTCTGTCCCCAGTGAATGTTAAATAATGTTAATAAGTTAATGTGATAAAATCAGCAGCAAGAATGTCAGCTGTGGACTCCAGTTTTAATATCTTGTCCTTATCTCTCTCTTCCCCTCACCCCCCTTCTCTTTCATATTGCTTAGTCTTCCAGTTGAGACCAGCCTGCCAGCAAGTCTACAACCTGTTCCATCCTGCAGACCCTTCCGCCTCACGCTTGGAACCACTTCTGGAAAAGAAGTTCCACATTTTACCACCCTTTAATATCCCACGCTACCAGAGGTTCCCTCTCGGGGATGGCAATTCGGCCCTCCTGGGTAAGTCAGCTTTTCATCACCAAAAGCCAAGTATCCATGGCCACGCCAAGGTGATGACCATGTCTGGGCTGTACCACTTTGGTATTCAGGTGGGGGATACACATGATTGGACTTCCCTCTACACAGAAAGCTAGCAAGTCAGGAAGAAGGCTAGACTTGGATCCTCCTTCCCTCTAGCATCTGTTTTTCTTCTTTTATTATATGAAGAAGGAGCACCTGATCATGTGCATCCATGCTTTCTGAAGTGGTATGTTCCATAATATACAGGCTTCTCACCTCGGTAAGAACTTGGCCTAGGAAGGCTCATGCAGTTACAGAGATCAATTCTGGGCATATGAGCAGCATTTGAATTGGCATTAGAGGTGCTGGCTTGAGTACGCTTTGCAACTAGGCCTCCCCACTGGGTTCTTCAGGCCTGTATCCCAAAAGAGTGGGTTCTAGCTTTGTTGACTCAGTGCTGAGGGAGAGCCACTTTGCCAAGTTCAGAGCTTCTCTTTTCCCCTATTAGCCCACGAGGGTAGAGAAAAAGTTCCAGGTAATGCAGAGTAGGGTGTGTCTTCTTTGCTACACATTTAAGCGTCTCCCAAGCCGATTTTGCTGACATGAGTCACGATGTCATGATGGTTTCCAGTCAAGGTAGGCTGAGAACTGCAGTTTTGTGAGGGTGATGAGATGATGCTGTCAGCACCTTCTCAAAACTGTGATTGTAAGAGCACTTCAGAGAAAGCAGCGGCATTTTTCTTTGTGTTTTTCTGCCTGTTTGAGCTCCTCTAGGCAGGGTTGTTTCTTGTTTGTTTGTTTTTTGGTGGTGGGTGTATAATTTGAGGGGGGTGTATCTGCAATGTATCACTGATACAATAATAGTGCATTACTGGTGGGGATTTATACTGAACCGTCCATACATCATTCCACTTTAATAGTTGTTCTGCAATGCTTCCAGGGCCGGTTCTAAATAATAATAATAATAATAAAATTTTATTTATGAGTCGCCTATCTGGCCGAATTAACGGCCACTCTAGACGACGTACATTAATACAATAAAATACAATATACAATCAATAAGACCATCATTCATCTAAACACCACTCTACCAATTAATAACAACATTAATAACTAACCCGCCCCAGAGATCCCGTAGGCCTGCCTGAATAGCCAGGTTTTCAAGGCCCGGCGGAAACCTATTAGGGAGGGGGCATGGCGAAGATCGAAAGGAAGGGAATTCCAGAGGGTGGGGGCCACAATCGAAAATGCCCTCTCTCTAGTCCGCACCAGTCTCGCTGTTTTAACTGGTGGAACCGAGAGAAGGTCTTGTGCGGCTGATCTCGTCAGGCGGCACAATTGGTGATGCTGGAGGCGCTCCTTCAGATAAACTGGGCCGAAACCATATAGGGCTTTAAAGGTCAACAGCAACACCTTGAATTGGGCCCGGTAAATAACTGGTAGCCAGTGTAGATCTACTAACACCAGAGTAATATGATCACGGCGATGGCTATTCATGAGCAACCGAGCCGCCGCATTCTGTATCAGTTGTAATTTCCAGACCGTTTTCAAGGGTAGCCCCACGTAGAGCACATTGCAGTAGTCTAAGCGAGAGGAGACCAGAGCATGTATCACCCGTGGGAGCAGATGGGCTGGAAGGTAGGGTTGTAGCCTTCGTATCAGATGTAATTGATACCAAGCTGCCTGGCTCACAGCCAAAATCTGAGCCTCCATAGACAGCTGGGAGTCAAGAATGACCCCAAGGCTACGGACCTGGTCTTTCAGGGGCAAGCTTACCCCATTGAACACCAGGTCTATATCTCCCAATCTTCCCTTGTCGCCCACTAGCAACACTTCGGTCTTGTCGGGGTTTAGCTTCAGCCTATTCCTTCTCATCCATTCACTTACGGAGTCCAGGCACTTGGACATGGTATCCACAGCCAGCTCTGGTGAGGATTTAAACGAGAGATAGAGCTGAGTGTCATCCGCATATTGGTGACACTGCAGCCCAAAACTCCTGATGATGGCTCCCAGCGGCTTTACATAGATGTTGAATAGCATGGGGGAGATGATAGAACCCTATGGCACTCCACAAGTGAGAGGCCAAGGGTCTGAAACCTCATCCCCCAATGCCACCCGCTGGCGCCTGTCTGAGAGATAGGAACGGAGCCACCGTAAAACAGTGCCCCCTATTTCTAATCCCTCCAGGCGACCTAAAAGGATACTGTGGTCGACAGTATCGAAAGCCGCTGAGAGGACAAGGAGGGTATATTCTCCCCTATCTAACACCCTCCTCATATCATCCACCAGGGCGACCACAGCTGTTTCAGTTCCATGTCCAGTCCTGAAGCCCGATTGGAATGGATCTAGATAAAGGGCAGCCAGGTGCTATGTGTGCTCATCCATGCCATGAGCCAAGATGGCGGCAGAGGCTTCAGCCCCTTAGGGAAACCTCGGCCGCCATCTTTGTTAAGGGCAGCGCTGCTCATGTAACCACAGAACAGCTGAGAAAGGCATGTTAAGCAAGGGAATGGCGAGGGCTCCAAAGCTCTCACCATGCGATCCGCGGCAGCAATCCTGCTGCGAATCGCGGAAGGGGAGCAGAGGGGCCTGGGGCCGGCTTGTGCCCAAGGGCCCCAGCATATTGGGGCTGGCCCTGGATGCTTCCCCAATTTTACCACATTATTGCTATCTTGAGGGGGGCACTCTTGTACTATAACACAACAAAAGCAGGACAAAATATAAATGGGAACATTTGTGGTATAAAAAGTTACAGGATTTCAGCAGGAAGCTATTGGACATGCAGTGATTGGAAACAAAGCAGAATGTCCACGTTGAAACTTTTGCAGGTGCAAACAGTATTGAAAGTGGAATTGTGTATAACTGCCCCAGTACCATCATGAGCACAAGTCACTATGAATGCACGATGAAAAGGATGTCTGGAAGAGAGATGTGAAGCCCAAGGAAAAAGACGGAAACATTTTTTCAGGCCTTCACATCCCTAGGCTGGAGGGACCCTTCGTTTAGTGTGAACATGCCTTTAGCTCCTGGCCCCAGTATTCCTGTCCTGCTCAAACTGATCCCTTTGCACAAGACAGACAACTAATTGCATTTTGGTTCCTTAGCATGTTTCGAGCCAAAGCTATCCCCACCCAGCCCCAATCTGTGGCTAATTGCCATTGTTTGCACAAGCATCATGAATACCCTGTGGGGTTTGCCATTAATCATGGGCTGACAAGTAACCCAGCTTTCAAAACTGAGGCAAGTACTTCTGTTGATTTTAAGTGTGAAGGGGGGGCGTGAGTTTGTTTGGCTCCACCGAAGAGACAAAACTTGTGTCAGCTCCTGTTTCTACATGCATCTATACATGCCCTAAGGCTCAGAAGTGTTTTCACCAAGACCCACTCTTGAATTTTTTTGGGTGTACCCTGTACTGACAACTGTGTGTATTCTCTACACCACTGAAAGCTAGAAATGTGCCTCTTTGAGCAGGGAAAGGAATATGATTCTGGTACCTTGGGCTTTACTTAGAAATACTTTACTTTATTTAGAAATAAAGTGCATTATGTCTTACTGAATTCTTTCCAAGTATGTGTTTTGGTTCACAACCTCAAAGAAGCCAAATCCCATGCCACCACATGGCACAGGTAAGTATGGATGTGGATGGTTCTGACCTGAACATGCCTTGTGGTCTAACTATATGTGATGTCAGCAGATCTGTTACAGAATTCATGTCACTACTGAACAGGCATAAAAGGGGTTGGGGTGATTTCATGCGGAGAGGCAGCGGGTGAAAGAGGGTGCTAAACCCTTTCCCCACCCACCTTCACACTGTTGACCCTTCAGTTGTTTTTCTCCCAACTGGACTCCAGGACTGAGAGAAAGCCTCACCAGGAGCAGCAGGCGTGAACAGGGGCTGAACCTTCTCTGCTTTCTGACAAGGACGCTTTAAGCCACCCCACTCTCTTCATACCCGTTCAGACCTGGGCACCATCACATCTAGCTAGAGCCCTTTGACTTTCTTTCCTGTGCCTGAAGTCCTTCAGAGAAGGTCCTGAGCTGTTGTTGACATCAGTTGTGAAGTCTCTTGTTGTTACACTTTCTGTGGCGACACGTCTGTTGCTTTTTGCCCCATTTGTTTTCTTCCCCATTTGCTTCTAGTTGAAACAGTCCAGAGCAACCCTCTCCTTCTCGTAGAAAGCAGCCCTCTGGTTGCTCTCCAGAACCAGGACAGCTTCATGGAAACCAGTATCCCTGTGCCCATCCTGAATTGGCAAGATGTTTCCAGTAAAAATCCTGGATTTGCTGAGTGTGTGTAACCTGCCCTTCTCTCTCTCCTTACTGTCTTGTTGTGTCATATATTCTCGGGATTGTGGGTGATGCTTGATAAACATCCAGTTGCCCCCACCCCCCAGGATCCTGAAAGCTTTCCCTGCTGCCTTAGAGGCCCGGTTGATCTCCCAGGACAAGAAATGCAGAGAGAGGGACACTATTCTTTTCAGGTGACCATCTGATGTATACAAATGTTGGAGTTATATAGAATTCTTAAACTACAGTGCACACAGCAAATTCTGGAAACATGCAAATACAAAAACAGGTGGCACTGTGCCTCTTTATGTTTAAATTTTGAGGGTAGGATTACTTATTCCTAGGGTTGGGGGAGAAATTCAATTCAGTTTGCTTTTAAAGGCGAACCTATCAAATTTGCACTTTCTGGAAAAAAATATTCAAAGTGAAACACAGCCATCCTTCAAAATTTGCACTTGTTCAAATTTTGTGGTGCAGCTCTCCAACCAATATTTTCAAAAATGCATATATTAGAGAAAAGTGTGCCTAAAAATGCATAAGTGAAAATAAAGTACAAAAATGCATTATATTTAGGGGAAATTGCTTTGTAAAAATTTGTACATTAGGCAAAATTGCATACAAAAGTGTGTTTATTCAAGGAAATTCACATTAAAATGCTGATGAATTTTCATGAGGATTTTTTTAAAACAATCACAAATTGCTGCAGAAATGTGGAGACCTGAATTCAAGATTGCATATCAAAGCAATCCTCTTTTTTCTTTTTCTTTGCCATGGATGCTTGGTTCTGCAGGGAGTGGGGAGGTACAAGCTGTGTGCAGATGATGCCAGCTAAGCCAAGAAGAACCAATTGAGACATCTGCCTCTGCTGGTGGTGGTGGTGTTTGATAGAGATTCTCTGGCCTGGATTCAGCCAAGCTCAGGCAAACAAGCTTGCCCAAAATGCTTGCCACAAGTGCACAGAGCACAGTTTGGAATGCTGCTGCTTTGAAGGGTGTGTGGTTTGGTGCAAAGTCACAGACTGATACATCATCATTCACAGTGATGAGCCATTTCCTATCTAGGTAGAAAAAAACAAGTGGTCAACCACAAGTGGCTACGTAAAACTAGAATCAAGGGATGCCATGTGGTGCTGCAAAAAGAAGGCAGCAAACGTAAATCCCAGTGACTCAGCGTATAGTTGAGTCATTTTCCAGGCTGCAGTGCTAGGAAAGAAAAAACATTCCTCTGCACACCCAAATCCATTTGTACTGCTCAGTCTGGGAATTTAAAATTCCTGACTTTGGGTTAAATGTTGCAGATTAGCATGCCCATGTGTCCTACTTTACAGAGGACAGTCCTCTATTTGAAAGTGTCCTCTATTTGAAGGGCTGTCTGATTCAAGCCCAGTTTTAATATAAAGAGCCGTAAGAAGGGAGAACAGGAGGAATCTTGAAGTTGCCGATCACCTGCACGCAGTATTTCCCCACTGTGGTGAGATGCATTGAATTTCTGTTTGAAATTACAGTCATTATAACCTCCCAGCGCTGCTCTTTGAAGCTTCCCAGCATGGCTCGTTTCCACTGCCAACATCGGAGATCAAAAGAAGCAGCGCGGGGAGGCTTTGAAAGCCCTTTGCGAACCTCCCCGTGCTTCTCCTTTGCACTTCTGGCTTTGGCGGTGGAAAAGAGCAGCGCAGGGAGGCTTGCAAAGTATAAACACGGCATAGGAAGAAACCATGTTTTGGCCAACAAGCCCCACAAGGCAGCTCACAAAGAATACACACAGATACAAAAACAGAAAAGAACAATACAATTTAAAAAAAATTAAGACAAAAATAGTGTGTGCATTAAAACATTTTTTAAAAAGCAACAACAACTAAAAGCCAAATACATTCGTCTTCCTAGTAAAAGGCAGTCCCCAAAAAGATGTTAGAAAGAGCAAGAGTGAAGGGGCAGGGCAGGTGGAAAGTTTGCCCCCTTGATGGCTCCAGCACAGTCTCACCCCTGCAGTATAGGGCTGGCAACACCCCTTGCGCTGTGGCTCCCAAGCTTGAGAAACTCACACAAAGGATTTTGACAAGTGGATGGGACAATCATGTGTTTCCCCACCCACCTGTTAAAGTTGGCCTGCGTGGTGGGCCAAAATGGTGCCCCATCCCTGATTTAAACCCCTATTGGAAAGTTTTAGAAACAGCATTTGAGGGGGGGAAAGAAAAGCCTATAGAGTTGCTTGGGAAAGTGCTGCAGTATCAAGACTCAAATCTCTCTCTCCCTCCTCCCCAACTTCACAAATCTCACAAGATTCTCTTGAGTGAAATCCTATACGTGTCTACTCAGAAATAAGCCTCATTGAGTTCCGTGGAACTTACTCCCAGGTAAATGTGTATAGGATTACGGCCTCAATATATGTGCTGTGAAACTGGAAAGCTCTTCTACTGTTAAATCACTGTAAAGCTGCATTGCATGTTTATGTAATACATACTTATGCCCAGTCCAGACCTTCATGGGCTGCTGCAGGTACATTTCTTCAATGAGGCAGCAGCTCCTGGTCGTGTAGAGCTCCAAATGCAGATGGGAGCCCTGCATCCTCACTGGAGCTGCCTTCATGTACCCAACTATATTCCGTTTCCAAATATGCTCGTCATTTAAGTTAGACAGTAATCACAAACAAAATTCATTGTTTATAAGGGAAAGCTTTCAAGACCTTGGTGCCTCTAATGGTTTTTGCTTTCAAAATTTAGTTACTTTGTGTTGCCACTCCTGATTTTCTGCATGGCTGCATTTCTTTTCAAATTTTACATCAAAAGGGCATTGCAAGATGACGGTTGACTTGTGAAAGTAATTGGAGTGGATCACTCCTACTACTCCTCACTCTCAAATTGTGCAAAACAGACCTGTTAGGATGCAAAATAAAGACCTCTGGCTCAGACCTGATGTTACAGAGGATGCACAGTGGTAACTGACCTGCCTAAAATAGATATTAAAATCTACTAAATTTAATATCTGATGTGAATTTAAATCACTACCATTTTATCTGCTGTTTTTGCTGATTGCTTTTGCTTTGCAGTTATATGATTTTATTGTCTTCACTGTCATTTCTAAAACACCACGGAATGTATTTATTTGCTTAAGGGCATTAAATCAATTTATAAACAAACAAATATTGAAAGGTTATGCAAGCATCATTTGCTCTTCCCATGATTAGAACTTTTAAGTTGTTTATGCTAAAATTCACTTTAGCCATATTTGTTTCTTACATTAAAATAATTCATTTGGATTATATATATAAAATGCATGCTGTGATGTCATTGCACTCAGAATTTCCCCACTCATACCACATCATTGGCTGCTACTTGCAGGGATGAGCGTGAAGACATCACATACCATAATTAAATGAATGTGCCTCTGTAACTCATGTGCTCAAGGAGAGCTGGGGAAAAATATTCCTTTAGTGTGATATTTTTTCCCCTCCCTTGCTCCACTGCTGGCCCACACACCAAGTCCCCATTGATCTATACTGTTGCACCCGGCCAACTCTTACCTTTTTATGGGAGCTCAGCAGCTTTGCTTTAAAGGTTCTCTGTTGCTGAAGAAGTTCCCAGTGTGAACAGGATCATGCTACGCAGCATGGCACAGAGCAAGAGGCTGTGCTACAGCTTAGCAGCAGCAGGCTGTGACTGTGGCAAGTTGGCAGATCAAAGCAAGCTGCAGATAAGAACAGGGGTGCATCAGAGGAGAGGAAGCAGAGCTTTGGAGAGCCAGTGCCGTGTTGGAGCAGGAATCCTGCTAGGTCAGGAATTGCAGTAGTCCACCGGGCATCAAACTTGAGCTCCTTTTTCTGCCTGCCAGTCAATGGGCTCTTGCCTCTCCAGCTTCAGTCACCTTCATCCTTTGATCAGGCTAGTTCTCATGGCATTTGTGTCTGTAGTTTATTGTAGTGTTAAATAAGGATACATAAGGCAAGAGGTTCCGAAACAGGTCCACAGGCTTCATTCAGGTGGTGGATCCATGTTAAATATTCATATTTATCATTAACTGTGTTTTTATTGCTTCTTTTATTTCTAGTATTGTATTCTATGGAATTCAAATTATAATACAATACAAATACAATGTAAGAAACAAAAGAAGCAATAAAAACACAATTAAAAATCAGTCTGCATCTATAGCAGAGGACATTACAGTTACTGCAACGGAGAAAAACCAGTGAGTGGTCTGCCAAGACCCTCAGCAATTTTCAAGTGGTTCATGGGGGGGGGCAAGTTTGGGAACAATTAATATATGGAATAGGATGTCCTGCACCTTTAATAGCTGTGTAGAAGAATTTCAGCAGGTGTAATTTGCCCTGCAAAGCTGCACCTGCTGGCAATTCCCTCTTCTACACCACTCTTAAACATGCAGGAGGAGCCCTGCCCCCTTTTGTCACCTGGCTACAGCAACAAGGAAACATTCACATTTGAAATTCCATTTAGCTGTTCAAGAACAGCAGGTGGAGGTTTACTGAGAGGCCAGGCAAGGAGAATCCATTATGCTTATTATAATGGTTCCATCTAGATTAATCAGATGAGCTGTAACTAAAAGATATTTTGAATTCTAACCAGAGTTTTTTTGTTTTGATGTGGTACAGGGAAGGGATGAGGGAGCCGAGTTATTCCCAGTTCTAGAAACTTCTCAAAACCACACCTGCACAGTGACGGGCTTGAGACCTGAAATGGACAATGCACGGCCCATGCTCTATATGGACAGCTAAAGCTTCGCCTTGCAATGGAGGACAAGCAGATTTCCTTCAATCCTTTATTGTTCTATGGCAGGCGTGAGGAGGGCCAGATGCAGCAGTTGCCAGTGGTCAGTCACCTCCGCAGGTGTCAGTCACCTGATGCCCACGTTTCCCGTGCTTGACATCGTATGACATCAGGCACAGGCCATGGAGACTGGTGGCTCCAATGTCAGTGAGGCAGTGGATCCACTACAGGTTTTAGTCCAAACTTCCAACAAGCTATTCAAGGCTTTTTGGCCTTAACACTTTGGGCAGCTCCTTGGAAGTTTGCACTGAAATGCGGAGCAGAATCACTGGCATCAGTCTCCCACCAGTCTCCATCAGGCGGGTGTGGTTCGCCCAAAATGGCCTGGTGGGCCTAATTAGACCTGTGGTCGACAGGTTCCTCACCAGTGGCCAATGAAATCACTCTCCCTTGCATTTCAAGTTTTCTTGAATTCCAGGTTAACTAGCAGAATTTCTTAAAATTAATTGTGGAATTGGAAGATGTGCGGTTTGCTGCAGCTTTCATTTTCTTCACTTCATTTGCAAGTCTGACTTTCCTCTATATTTCCAACATGCACATAGGCATTGATGAAACACTGCAAAAAAAAGCAACACTGATGTCCGCATACATTTGATTGCATCAAGATTCTTTTTGTATAGTGTTTCACTAGCGCTCTCGTCCTGTCATGCACTGTTGAAACATCACATCTTGATGCAATCAAAATGCTGTCAAGATTGCCTTTTTTGCACATTGGTAGCACAGAAGAGGTTAAAAGGCAGATGAACTGAAAGACCTAAAAAAACTGTTGCAAACTGGACATGCATACTGTTTTGCACAAAATTCAGAAGTAAATGGGAAATTAGATTATTCCCACTTTCAGAGCAAGACCCCAAGTAGTTTGAAATTCTGAAACTAAGGGAGAAATTTAGATGAGGATCATTTTGAAAACATCCCTGCTTGCAACCCTGTGCTGTGACTTGAGGCTGTTCAGTTGCAGACAGGTGATTACTAGGTGAAAGCCTTTTGCAGGTGTACAGAACAAGTCCTCTTCATCCATTTATCCTGCCAAACACCAGACCATTTTAGTCATGCTTTCTACACTGAGAGAATCCTTTCCATATCTACTGCATTACAAAGGATTCTGGGATACATTCTAGGGCAGGGGTAGCCCTCCAGATACTGCTGGACTCCAGCTCCCATCATCCCTGATCATTAGCCTTGTCCAGCAACATCTGGGGGGGCACCAGGGTGTAGTCTCAGTTCACATGGGGGACTGCCTTGATCTTGTGGGCCTTGTGATTGCCCTGTGCGAACTGCAAAATGCATCCTAGAATCCTCAGAGTTCTGTGGAGCACAGTTTGAAAATACACTGCTCTATGGAAGCAGTACATAATGGCGTCCATCCATCCAAGCATGCACATTGGATTGTCTCATTCAAATACTTCTGTTTTCTTCCAATGTAATTCTTCCATTAATTCGGACAGATAGGCAACTAACAAATAAAATTTTATTATTATTATTATTATTATTGCTTTCATCATTTGGGGAATCAACTATGGAGCCACTGACCTCTGTGTGTGTGTGTGTGTGTGTGTGTGTAATTTTCCAATCTGGGTGCCACTGAAGTGCTTATTCCATCTAACCAGCTTTGAACGTTTTAATTTGACATCATTGTGGTGGTCTTCTGCCTTGTCGTTGTGTGTGGGCTTGATTTGATTTTGCCCCCTCCTTGCCTCACCGTGCTCCATGTCTGTTTGGTCTAATATTCTCGCTTTCCCTGTTTCGTCTCTGTAGCGGATGTTGTTCAGTCTCATGGTGGCGTCTTCATGGAAAGTGCGTCCCCTTCTGCTCCCATTTCAGCCCCCCAGTTCAGGGGCTTCCGGAGAGCCAGCGAGGCCAGCATTGCCAGCCAGGTCTCAGGAATGGCAGACAGTTACACTGCTTCCAACATAGCCAACAGTAAGTGTCTTTCTCCCCCCTCCCCTTGGAAACAAGCCCGTCGGTTCCACCCACCAGGACTCCGAGCAGCTTGAAGGATTGACTGACGAGCTGTATTGCTTCATTCTTGCCATTTACTCCATTGAGATTCTGGGGTCATCAGCTCCAGACTGTTATCCAGAGTTAACAACTCCTGCCTAAAAGAGCAAGCAGCCTCAGGCTGGGGTACAATCTGGTTTCATGTTAATACGCATTCAGCTCTTTACTACTTATGTATTCGAGGTGCTTCACATGCATTATGTAGGTGAAATCCTTACAACATCCCTATAAGGTAAGTCGATATCATTATCCTCCATGTTATAGATGGAGGGACTGAGGCTGAGCATGAGTGGCTTGCCAAAATCCATATAGTGAGCTCAGGGCACAGGCAAGATTCAAATCAGGGACTTCCGAATTCATAGCCTAGGCGGGGGTTAGCCATTACTTCTGCAACAGCTCTTTGCATCTCAGTGATAACGAGTTGGAGCGGTTTCATATCTGAATAATGTTGAGATGATACATGCACACATATATACACACACACAGGTAAACACATGTCATAATTACTAGGGTTGCCATCTGGTTAATTATTATTATTGTTGTTTATTTCTACCCCGCCTTTTGGCCAAAAGGCCCTCAAGGCGACTTACAAAAACACAAATATAAAAATACATCAATGAAAACAATACAATTTACAAAAAGCAGCAGATTAAAGACACCTTAGTTGATTAATCATGTGAGTTTTAATTCCTCAGTTAAATTTGCATGTAAATAAAACAATAGGATTTGTTTCTTTTAAGGGATGAGCAAAAGTAGCTTCCCAAAATCCTGGCAGCAAATTGGGGGTGGGGGTAGAGGAAATTATCCAATGTAGCACTAAGTATTTACCAGCATACTTGTTCTGCTGGCAAAATGTTTGGACCAGCGGAACATTGTTGCACAAGAGAATTCATAAGTAGGTTGCTGGTAACTTTGTAGTACAATAGATTGCACAGATTGCATGAGTTTCTGGTAGTGCAACTGTTGCATTGGGTTCCTTTGTTGCCCAGCATTAAAACTCATCCATCCGCCTAGCGCAAGAGTCCTTGTGCTAGTGGACTGAATAGTCCATAGGAAGTTGCCTTTATACTTTATAACCTTGGTCCATCTAGCTCAATATTTTCTACACTGACCGGCAGCAGCTCTCTGTGGTTTTAGACAAGGATCTCTCCCAGCCGTACCTGGAGACACCAGGGATTGAACCTGGGACCTTCTGCATGCAAAGCAGATACTCTGCCACTGAGCTACAGCCCTTCCACAAACTTAAGAATTTGAAAATGAAGCTTATAGAAAGGGGCTGGACCTCTATCCCAGATGGCATGTGGCTCCCCCGTGTTATCATGGACATCTTCATATGTGGATTTATATGTGAGTAGCCTTTCTCAGGTCCTAGAACACTGCACACAGAGAGGTCTATGCATATGTTAAAGCAAGCCTAGACATGATTCACTAGAAAAGACAATGCTGGGAAAAGAAGGGAGTAGAAAAAGAGGAAGGCCAAACAAGAGATGGATTGATTCCATAAAGGAAGCCACAGACCTGAACTTACAAGATATGAACAGGGTGGTTCACGACAGATGCTATTGGAGGTCGCTGATTCATAGGGTCGCCATAAGTCGTAATCGACTTGAAGGCACATAACAACAAGAAAACAATTCACACTTTCTGAAGCAATATGTGTACTGAAACGCAGCCATTCTTTGACATTTGTACATCTCTGAACTTTGCAGTGCAGTTCTTCAGCCAAGTAATGTGTACAGAAAGGCATATACTCAGATAAGGTGTGCGTAAAAACACATTTATGATTGTTGTCGTTATTGTTACTATTATTATTTAAATTTATATCCTGCCCTTCCTCCCAAAGGGAGCCCAGGAACACAGATGACAAAGCACTAAACATTTAAAACAAAACACTTAAAAGCATTTTAAAAAATTCTAATACAGATTATTTATTTATTTATTAGATTATATCCCACCCTTCCTCCCAGTAGGAGCCCAGGGCAGCCCAGATTAGTGAAAATAACATATAAAATGCATTATATTAGGGGAAATTGGTTTAGAAAAATGTGTACTTTAGGAGAATTTTGCACTAAAATGCAGATGAATTTTCACGAGGACTTTTTAAAAATAATATATATATTGCAAACTGATGTGGAGAATTGAATTTAACACTGGAAAAATGGGAAATGGAGAGAAACCCAAATTGACAGATTCTGCCTTCCCTCTGTATGGATAACAGGTATGGGAAGAACCACAAGTCACTGGGAGCTCACTTTGCCCGTTCATGTGCCCAGCGTAGGAATGGGGCTGTTATTTAAGCAACCAATGTGTTTCATTCATCGCTCTACATTATTGAAGGACAAAAAAAGTCATATTTTTGCATGACTGTATGTTAACAGGTGTGTTTTTTTATTTTTTTGTCTTTTTTCCCCTTCTTTTAAATGTTCCTTTTAGAAAGCAAACACCATCTCACCCATTCCAGGGGGTTTAGCCTTTTAGCCTTGCTTGCCCTCCCACACAAATCCCCCACCCAACCCTCACCCAAAAGACATAGGGCATCTAAACCTGAAAGGTCCCAGCATCCCTTAGGAAGAAGGGTTGGGAGCTCCTCCCATTGGGAAGTGGATACCATTCTACAGATCCCAGACCTGGACATCGATAAAGGTATTCTGGAGAGAGAGAGAGAGACGGAGAGTAAGACGCAGCACTTCACTAACCTCCTCTGTCACCATCTCTGGAGCCAAATTGGTCTGCTTCCTTGGGCGCACTTCACAATCTTGGTGTAGTGTTAACTGACACTTGCTTCCACTCTGCTTTGAAGATGAGCTCTCTTGCTACTAACAGCCACCTGCCGCTGTAGCGCACACTCTTGACTCATTTTAACACCTTCTATGGCACTTGCAGTACTGTTACTGCTCTTTCCTAGGAGGTTATTCTTGAATGGCCTGTTTGGAGAATCCCAAATTCAGCTGTGGGCATAAGTGCTTTGAGCTGAAAATAGAAAGCTGGAAGTCTTCTGCTTATGAGGTGGCTTTGGCTTGGAAACAGGGATAACTGCCAGTTTGATTTGGAAAGTGCTCCTCTGTACATCAGAAATCTGGAGACAAATGATCACCTCCAGCCCAGAGAAAGGAAAGCAGCCTTTTTGGCAGTTTTTTGGGGGGATGTTTCCATTTTTATGCTGGCCTGATCCAGCAATCAGGTTAGCATGTAGAAAGCCCAGCAAACTGTGGCCTTGTTGGGTATTTTAGCAGTTTATTTTGTTTTATTTTAGCAGTTTTGTTTATGATAACCTTTTCTAATGTGGACATTTGCACTAAGGAAAAATGAACTGGGAAAATCCAGCAGGATGATTGACATGCACTGTCAAAATGGCAACTTCTTGTGATCTACATGCACATAAATGGGAGTTCTCCTAACAAGCCAATGTTTGGTTTCCTTTTCATGCCTTTGTGTTTAAATTCCAAAGCAAGAGGTCTATGGAGGGTCTGCTTTAGGAATTTGGGGCTGGAGGGGCTTCCTTTCTCAGCAAGACACTTCCTGCCCTTCCTTTTGACATTCACAGTTTTTGAGAGATTCTCATTGATTTAGAAATGTGTGTATTAATGTGTATTTTTAAAAAGTTGATAAACAGAAATGGTAAGTTTACAGGGCAGAAGTCTCAAAGGTGGTTTTCTGACCCATGGTGGCTTTGGTGGTAAGAAAGGTAAATAACTTGTAAATGAGTCAGCTGGGATCACAGTATCTTGCTGAATAAGTCAGGAGTACAATTTAGTTAATATGAGTGATTGTCCACTTCTGTTTCTGAAGAACTTGGTGCCCAGCTGGAAATCTGGGCTTGAGCCCATCTCCCAGAGGCCTTAGCAAACTAGAGACCAGCCTTCCCCAGCCTAGACTCTGCTGGCTCAGGCTGATGAGGAGATGTAGTCCAAAACATCTGGAAGGCGACACATTGGGGAAGGCTGCTTTCAACCCATTGCCAAAAGTCCATTAAATCCTCTGAGAGTCACCCATTGTTTCCCCCTCTCTTACTGTGGGCCTATCTTGTCAGTGGAGACTGGTGGCTCCGACGTCAGTGAAGCAGTTAATCCGCTCTGGGTTTTACTCTGGACTTTCAAGGAGCTGCCCAAGGTTCTTTCGCTTTTGTATAATCATTAGTTATGCCACCCAACAAGGTCAGCCTCAGAAAGCCTTCTCTCTATCCCACCAGTGAAAACAGCCAGATTGGTGAGGACTAGAGATGGGGCTTTTTCAGTTGTGGCCCTCACCCTGTGGAACTCTCTCCCTAATGATCTCCACCTTGCCCCCTCTATAATGAGTTTCCGCCAGGCGGTGAAGACCTGGCTCTTCAGGCAGGCCTTTGGGGAGGATTAGATTTTATTATTATTATTGGTGTAGATTTTAATATTTACTGGATTGCTATGTTATTAGATGTGTAGATAGATTTTATTATTATTATTGGCTCAGATTCTAATGTTTATTGCACTGATATGCTAATTTGTACGTCGCCCAGAACCAGCCAGATGGGCGACTAAGAAATTTAATAAATAAATAAACAGCTCCTTGAAAATTTGAACTAAAACATGGAGCAGATTCACTGCCCCACTGACATCGGAGCCACCAGTCTCCACTGCTTGTGCCTGGGGTCACGGGAAATGTGGGCATCAGGAAACTGTCACCTGTGGAGGTGACTGACAGGAGGGTTAGCAACTGCTGGATCTAGCCCTTCTCACCTCTGCCATAGAACAATAAAGGGTTGGAGGAAATCTGCTTGTCCTCCGTTGCAGACGATGGTTGTGCAGTGTCCCAACCTGGACTTGGGCCCTTCATTTGTAGGTGTGGTTTTGAGAAAAGTTTTTAGAACTTGGGAGAACTGTGCACTCTCATCCTTTCCTTGCACCAAACTTTCGAGGAGCTGTTCAAAGTGCTTTCAAGCTGAAAGGAGCTATCCGAGGTGCCCCACTGATGTCGGAGCCACAAGTCTCCACTGACATCTATCCTACAAGTTTATATCCATTTTAGACCAGTTTAACTGTAATGGCTTCCCCTAAATAATCTTAGGAATTGCACTTTGTTGACAGGACTGAGAATTCTTATGAGTGTTATGGGTGGGATCTGCAACCAAATGTCACAGTGTGGAATGCTCACATTCGGAGTGCCAGCCAGCCAGCCATGGCCTCTCCTCAGATACTCTGTTCTGTTCCCTCTCCCCCTTGTTTTCTGCTTGCTTTCCATTTCCCCACTCCACAGCATTTTGTGGCTATTGACAATGCTCAGTCCTTCTTGGGCTGCTGCTGCTGGTGGGGTTGCCTGTAGAGGTTTTTTTTCCCTTACTGTTTTTTGTATTTCTGTAAGCCTTGGGATTCTCCTGAGCATGTTGCTACCTTCCACTTGTATGTGGAGGATCCCATTTTGGCTACATAAAGATCAGCTCTTTCCTCTGAGCATGGCTGACTAGGGGGATTGCTTAATCCTGAGCCCCCTTTCACAGCAGTTAAGAGTTTCTAGGGCTCCTTTAGGGAGAGGGAATTGCTGTGAAGCAAGTTTGTAATGTGAAATATGCCAGTGGAACTTCTTTGCTCGGGCAGGATGCCCCAGAGGTATCCTCGACTACAGGTTCACTCTGCGATAAGAGGCAATGTATCCCCCAACCCTTCTTCAGGATTCTTTGGGAGAAGCCATGACAGTTAAACTGGCATGAAACCAATACAGGTTCTCAGTGTTGTTACTCCCAGAAATAAAGTTTGCTGAGAGTTTAGTTGGAAGAGCTATGGACCTAAAACGAAGGGTGAAATCCAATATAGTGCTAAGGCAATTGTTGTGTCAGCACAAGGATTTGTTCTTGCATAACAGAATGCTCTCCACCTCTCCTCCCCCCATGCACCCCCTAAATCTGTTTTAGGGGTTCCCCCAATCCTCTGGAACAGATTTGGGGAGGATGTGAGGTACACACAGGAAGGGAGGAGGAGGAGAATTCTCATTGCACAAGCAGAAATCCTTTCACAGTGGAACATAGCAGGTGAATGCTGGCAGACGACTTGAATTATTTGTTATTTTTCTTTTCTGAAAATAATCTGAATGCTGGGGTTTTTGTCTCTGTTTGTTTTGTTCCCAGTTGCTGCCAAATGGTGGGGAACCAAAAGAATAGATTATGCTCTCTATTGCCCTGATGCACTGACTGCCTTCCCGACGGTGGCCTTACCGCACCTCTTCCATGCAAGCTACTGGGAATCAACAGATGTGGTTTCCTTCCTCCTCAGGCAGGTCAGTCCGATGCAGCTTGCAGATCTCCAGCACACTTAGTCCTGTAGTGGTGTTAAATCACAGCAGGAAGTCGTGGTTGTTTGCTGAAAGTAAACAGCTAATTTGTTACGGATTTTGCTTTTCATTTTTGCAAAACTGAAAATATCTGAAGCAAAGCTCCAAAGAGCCAACATGACTCTCCTTTTTAATAAATGTAGCTTATGACACCCTTGGCAAAGTGTTCACGTTTCTAGTCCTCATGATAGCAGTGGGGGATCTGTCTGGGCATTGACTAGAGAATTTGTGAGTGGGTGTGTGATGCTTCTAGCAATAGGATGTAACATCTAGCTTCCTTGCCTACATACTACTCACAAAGTTTCTGTTGGTCTCATTTTTTCAAGATCATAATAAAAACAATAGTGACAAAAATTCTGCAAAAGCAAAACCTCTATGATTGTCCAACTAAAATAAAGCATGCAATTTAAATATGTGAATGTTTTGCATAATTTATGCCAGTCAAACAATGTGACCATGAAATTTGGTACTTCTATGCTGCAATCCTATCTGTATTTGCCTGGGAGTCATTCCCCCTGAATTCAGTAGCCCTTGCTTCTAAGTAGACATGTATAGGATTGCATTGTTCATGGAGTTTGCCATCTGCAATAAGATAGAAGCAGAACAAGTGGAGAGATCAACTTGTGAATTGCCATTTGTCCTAGAATACTAGAGGCAGAGCTTCAGTTAAATTGCTGAACCTGCCGGGATCTTAGACTTCCCAGAGCCAAATCAGAGCTCTGTGGGTCTGGAGGTGGTGTGTGATAATAATACATTCCTGTAGAAAAGATAAACATACCAGAACAGGTGGAGAAGGGTTGGAATGACAGCAGATTGAAGGCAGGCAGGGCTTTAGCATGAGGTGAACAGGCAGATACTGTAAATATCAAACTACGGGTGAAGACAGAGGGTTGCATCCAAAGGTTCCCTTCCTCCAAGAGAAGGAGCTTCCTCTGGAGAAATCTTCTCCCGCCATAGGATGAAAACTTTTGGATACATCCTGTGATGTGGCAAATCGTGGCTTGAACACAATTTCACTGCCCTGAAAATGCACATATATGTTACTTATCCTGGAGTGAACTGTGGGAAATTTTTGCAAATTTTCTAGCAAATCAGGGGAAAGCTGGGCATGGCAGGCGCCTCTTGGCTAGCACTTGTGATGTCACCAACATGCCTTTCTTTAAGTAAAGAACACGTGTTGCTTTAACATTTTTAAGGTATGCAGGCTCCCTAAAACACACAAAGAGACATTAAGACTGAGAGAGTTGATCCAGCATTCAATTTGCAAGAAATTTTATCTTTGCAAGGCAATTTTGGAACCTGCTTTCACACTGGGTGAAGAACCCACTGTGAATGTCCACAGCAAAGAATGTTGCTTCACTGGAGGCTCCCAGAGGACATTAACCACCATTGGGATGGCGCTCTCTGCTGGATACAATAGGCAGAGCCAAACAGACTTTCTGGAACAAGGGGAGCCACCCCCTAGCTTCCTAGCCTGGTTCTGCCTGCAGAATCAATAGCCAGTGCCTGCGCTGAGAAATACCTGCTTAGCGTTGATGCATCTGGTGTACAATGGAGTGACAATTGTCATTTTTGAACATAATCAGGGTTGGGCACTGAATGAGCCTATTGGTGCTTCAATTGACCAAATGTCACCAGATGTGCTATATTGTAATGTTAATTTCTTATTGCACAGTAACATCAAAGACACTTCAAAGTGTTATTTGTTGCCATTAATAATTCCTTTATCATGTTTAATATGCAAATGGAAACTCCAGGCACAATGCAAGCTGTTTGTCTGACCCCTTTATCTCTGCCCATCTCTTCATGGTTTCTTAGCATCATCTGTTCAAAGTCTCACTTGTGACTCTGTGTTAATTAATCTAGAATAACTATTATTTATTTATTTATTTATTTAATTCAATTTTTATACCGCCCACAGCAAGGCTCTCTGGGCGGCGTACATCAAATAAAAATATATTTACATTCAATTTAAAACCACCTAATCACCAAATCAACAATTTAAACATATAACAAAAGCAAGATTAACATAATACACCCATATTAAATACAAATCAAAAATAATTCAAAGAAAAAGATGGAACATATAACTATCTTTACAACATTAAATACAAATGCTAAAGTTATTAAAAATATTAAAAAACAATAAAATAATAAAATATTAAAATGCCTGGGCAAAGATGAAGGTTTTCACCTGGCGCCGAAAAGATAGTAAAGTAGGCGCCAGGCGTACCTCATCAGGAAGGGTGTTCCATAGTTCGGGTGCCGCTACCGAGAAGGCCCACTTTCTTGTAGTCGCCTTCCGGGCGTTTTTCTGAGTAGGCACTCTTTTTAGCTCTTTTTTTTAAAAAAATGGTGGTGGTGGGTGTCAAGAATAGCTAACTTTGGTCAAGCTGAAGTGGGTCAACCAGAAAGAATTCTGGGAGCCCGGGATTACCTAGGACTCCCTGCTGGGGGAAGATCCGCAGCCATGTGTCAGACAGGCAATTGGCAACCGGGGCAGGGGGATGCAACTGATCCTTAGCTGTTATCCCTTATCGGCTTCGTGGGATTAAAAGTCAGGAAGAGGGGGTGTTGTAATCAGGACCCCTGGGTGATGCTGTCTAGCTCCCTTATCTTCAAAGACTTCAAAGGAGTAGATCCCTGCAGGGGCGGGATGTGACTGTTTGCTTTCCCCCCTCCTTGTTGATTGTTAAACCCCATAAAAAAGGGAGGGTAATCTTCCAAGTTCAGTTCCCTTTTTCCATCTACCTGAACTCACTGAAGTTGATAGAGAGGAGCCTTTTGGGGAACCAGGTGACTCTGCTATAAGTATAAGATCTTAGCTTAAATAGATATAGCTTTGTTGTTTTCTTTGTCATGCCAGTGTACCTCGTGTAACCCGTCTGAGGGTGATTTGCTTTAAGGAATCAAACTATTGTTCTCTTTGTATATACCATGCTGTTTACCTCTAAATAAACTATCCTTTGATAAACGGTGTGTATTAGATTGGAACTAAGGATTCTAAATTGCTGAATGCTACTAAACACCATTGTTTAATGAGGGTTAATCCCTTTAGAGTCGCATAGATCTCTGAGATCCCTTCGCTCAGAGAAAGGAAGGGTGGTGGCAGTGCTACTAATTAATTACTCCCGAAGGAGGGAAAGTTTTAGCCTGAAAAGCAGAGACCCAGGGAAGTGGGACTGTTCTCGGAAGCAAAGGACCTCCCTTGGGGCACTGAGGGCAAGGGACCCCAGGGGGGATAAGTCTTTGATGGGGGGAACATGGGAATACAACCCCCCCTTCCTTTTACATCAGTGCAGAACCACTACAGTTCAGTAACATGCCTGGCCTCTGAACACTCCCAGTTTTCTCAGGTAGTTTCCAAAGTGGGACGTGAGATTCTTCCACTCTTTGTAGAAATCTCTGATCTCAGGGCTGTGCTTTCCTCAGGTGATGAGACACGAGAACGCCAGCATTCTGGAGCTGGATGGAAAGGAGGTCTCCTTCTTTACTCCTTCTAAGCCCAGGGAGAAGTGGCTTCGCAAGAGGACCCACGTGAAGCTAAGGGTAACGGCGCTGTTTTGTTTCTTTTCTTTTTAATTACATTTTTATTTTATATTCAACACTAACCAGAATGATATAGTTGTTCATAATGTGTTTTCTTTAATTACATTTTTAATTTTATACCAAACAAAACAGAAACATTACATATGGCACCATTATTAAGTGGTCCAATAAATGAAAGGATAGGAGTGATATTCGAAAATCCTAAAAGGAAAAGAAAAGGGAACAGTATTAATGCATGAATTAAAATTGTGTTAATAATTCACTGTGGATAATCAAAATCTGTATAAGCAATATGATTATGGTCTACATAGTGTAATATTTTGGGTTTACTTTGTTGGTCATGTTTATATTTTGTTTATTTTGAAAAAGCATTTAATTACAAGGACCATAATTCTATAACCAAATACATCACAATAGCTATTTGTAATGGCTTTACCTTTTTAAAAAATAGTGGCTGGCTGAAAAACACCTGGTAAGATTCATGACTTGAGTAGGGACTTGAACCAAGATCTCCCCAGTCCTAGGCTGCACTCCAATACAACATACCAGGAGGTAAGTCTCATTGAACCCAGTGGAGCTTACTTTTGAGTAGAGATGTACTGGATTGCAGCCCTACTCTGACACTCCTACATACATCACACAGCCTCTTTATTAAACTGGAGCAGCACAGGAGCCTCCCAAGTTTACCCCTAACCCTGTGACTGTATCTCAGTGGTGGTAGAGCACATATTTTGCATGCATGCATAAGGTCCCTGGTTCAGTCCCCAGAATCTCCAAGCATGGCTGAGAAAGATTCCAATCTGAAACCCTCAGGAACTGCTGCTAGTCGACATAAACAGCCCCAAGGTGGATGGTCCAATGCTCTGACTCAGTATAAGGCAGCTTTCTCTGTGCCTGTGAGATGTATTATTTATTATTTATTGATTAAATTTATATCCCACCCTTCCTCCCAGAAGAAGCCCAGGGCAGCAAACAGTGTTATAGCAGGTGAATCAAGCGAGGTATCCAGAGCACAGCCTTGTCCCGATTTCTTGGATGAGTTTCAGTTGGTGCAGCTTGAGGATGTTGACAAGGTGCTTGGACAGTTTCGTGCCACCACTTCTGTGCTGGATCCTTGCCCTTCTTGGCTAATAAAAGCTAGCAGGGATGGAACAGCCGGCTGGGCCAAGGAAGTGATTAATGCCTCTCTGTGAGAGGGGGTGGTCCCTGGCCGCCTGAAAGAGGCAGTAGTGAGACCACTCCTGAAGAGACCCTCCCTGGACCCAGAAAACCTTAATAACTATAGGCCAGTAGCAAATGTTCCATTCCTGGGCAAGGTCCTTGAACGAGTGTTTGCGGGCCAGCTCCAGACACTCTTGGATGAGACCATTTATCTGGATCCATTTCAGTCAGGTTTCAGGCCTGGTTTTGGCACGGAAACAGCCTTAGTCGCCCTGTATGATGACCTTTGTCAGGAGAGAGATGGGGAGTGTGACTCTATTGATTCTCCTTGATCTCTATAATTCTATAAATTCTATAAATACATTCAAAGCAGGAGACCATCTAGGGAGGCGATTGGACCCTTGGATGATAAGGGGGTCAAAGGTGTACTAAAGAACGATAAGGAGATTGCAGAGAAGCTAAATGAATTCTTTGCATCTGCCTTCACAGTGGAAGATATAGGGCAGATCCCTGAACCTGAACTAACATTTGCAGGAAGGGATTCTGAGGAACTGAGACAAATAGTGGTAACGAGAGAGGAAGTTCTAGGCTTAATGGACAATATAAAAACTGACAAATCACCGGGCCCGGATGGCATCCACCCGAGAGTTCTCAAAGAACTCAAATGTGAAATTGCTGATCTGCTAACTAAAATATGTAACTTGTCCCTCGGGTCCTCCTCCGTGCCTGAGGACTGGAAAGTGGCAAATGTAACGCCAATCTTCAAAAAGGGATCCAGAGGGGATCCCGGAAATTACAGGCCAGTAAGCTTAACTTCTGTCCCTGGAAAACTGGTAGAAAGTATTATTAAAGCTAGATTAACTAAGCACATAGAAGAACAAGCCTTGCTGAAGCAGAGCCAGCATGGCTTCTGCAAAGGAAAGTCCTGTCTCAGTAACCTATTAGAATTCTTTGAGAGTGTCAACAAGCATATAGATAGAGGTGATCCAGTGGACATAGTGTACTTAGACTTTCAAAAAGCGTTTGACAAGGTACCTCACCAAAGACTTCTGAGGAAGCTTAGCAGTCATGGAATAAGAGGAGAGGTCCTCTTGTGGATAAGGAATTGGTTAAGAAGCAGAGAGTAGGAATAAACGGACAGTTCTCCCAATGGAGGGCTGTAGAAAGTGGAGTCCCTCAAGGATCGGTATTGGGACCTGTAATTTTCAACTTGTTCATTAATGACCTAGAATTAGGAGTGAGCAGTGAAGTGGCCAAGTTTGCTGACGACACTAAATTGTTCAGGGTTGTTAAAACAAAAAGGGATTGTGAAGAGCTCCAAAAAGACCTCTCCAAACTGAGTGAATGGGCGAAAAAATGGCAAATGCAATTCAATATAAACAAGTGTAAAATTATGCATATTGGAGCAAAAAATCTTAATTTCACATATACGCTCATGGGGTCTGAACTGGCGGTGACCGACCAGGAGAGAGACCTCGGGGTTGTAGTGGACAGCACGATGAAAATGTCGACCCAGTGTGCGGCAGCTGTGAAAAAGGCAAATTCCATGCTAGCAATAATTAGGAAAGATATTGAAAATAAAACAGCCGATATCATAATGCCGTTGTATAAATCTATGGTGCGGCCACATTTGGAATACTGTGTACAGTTCTGGTCGCCTCATCTCAAAAAGGATATTATAGAGTTGGAAAAGGTTCAAAAGAGGGCAACCAGAATGATCAAGGGGATGGAGCGACTCCCTTACGAGGAAAGGTTGCAGCATTTGGGGCTTTTTAGTTTCGAGAAAAGGCGGGTCAGAGGAGACATGATAGAAGTGTATAAAATTATGCATGGCATTGAGAAAGTGGATAGAGAAAAGTTCTTCTCCCTCTCTCATAATACTAGAACTCGTGGACATTCAAAGAAGCTGAATGTTGGAAGATTCAGGACAGACAAAAGGAAGTACTTCTTTACTCAGCGCATAGTTAAACTATGGAATTTGCTCCCACAAGATGCAGTAATGGCCACCAGCTTGGACGGCTTTAAAAGAAGATTAGACAAATTCATGGAGGACAGGGCTATCAATGGCTACTAGCCGTGATGGCTGTGCTGTGCCACCCTAGTCAGAGGCAGCATGCTTCTGAAAACCAGTTGCCGGAAGCCTCAGGAGGGGAGAGTGTCCTTGCACTCGGGTCCTGCTTGCGGGCTTCCCCCAGGCACCTGGTTGGCCACTGTGAGAACAGGATGCTGGACTAGATGGGCCACTGGCCTGATCCAGCAGGCTCTTCTTATGTTCTTATGTTCTTATCTCTCAGCGGCTTTCGATACCATCAACCATGGTATCCTTCTGGAGAGACTAGCTGAGTTGGGAGTGGGAGGTACTGCATTGCGGTGGTTCCGCTCCTACTTGGCAGGTCACCTCCAGAAGGTGGTGCTTGGGGAACATTACTCGGCACCCTGGACTCTCCAGTATGGGGTTCCGCAGGGTTCAGCTCTGTCCCCCATGCTGTTCAACATCTACATGAAACTGTTGGGTGCGGTCATCCGGAGCTATTTCTCCTTTTCATCTTCTTCAGGTGAGGCTGTCAATGTGCTGAACCGGTGCCTGGCAGTGACAATGGACTGGATGAGGGCTAATAAACTGAGGCTCAATCCAGACAAGACTGAGATGCTGCTAGTGGGTGGTTCTTCTGACCAGATGGTGGATGTCCAACCTGTTCTGGATGGGGTTGCACTCCCCCTGAAGGAGCAGGTTCGTAGCTTGGGGGTTCTCCTAGAACCATCTCTGTCACTTGAGGCTCAGGTAGCCTTGGTGGCATGGAGTGCCTTCTACCAACTTCGGTTGGTGGCCCAACTACGTCCCTATCTGGACAGGGATAACCTGGTTTCAGTTGTCCATGCTCTGGTAACCTCCAAATTAGATTACTGCAATGCACTCTGTGTGGGGCTGCCTTTGAAGACTGTTCGGAAACTGCAGCTTGTTCAAAATGCAGCAGCCAGATTGGTAACAGGGACCAGACGGTCTGAACATATAAAACCGATTCTGGCCCGCTTGCATTGGCTGCCTGTATGTTTCCGAGCTCGATTCAAGGTGCTGGTTTTGACCTATAAAGCCTTACACAGCTTGGGACCACAATACCTGATGGAACTCCTCTCCCGATACAAACCCACCCGTACACTACGTTCAAGATCAAAGGCCCTCCTCCGGGTGCCTACTCCAAGGGAAGCTCGGAGGGTGGAAACAAGGGAGAGGGCCTTCTCAGTGGTGGCCCCCAAATTATGGAATGTTCTTAATGACAAGGTGCGCCTGGCGCCAACACTGTTATCCTTTCGGCGCCAGGTTAGGACTTTCCTCTTCTCCCAGGCATTTTAGCATGTGTTTTAAATTGTTTTTATATTGTTTTAAATTTTAAAATTGTGTTTTAAATTGTTTTTAAAATATGTGTTTGAAATTGTATATTTGTTTTAATGTTTTTGATTGTTGTAAACTGCCCAGAGAGCTTCGGCTATGGGGCGGTATACAAGTGCAATCAATCAATCAATAAAGCACTAAAAGCACTTTAAAACATCTTAAAAAAAGACTTTAAAACAATTTAAAACAAAACATCCTTAAAAAAGTATTAAAACAAAACATCTTTCAAACATCTTTTAAAAGCAACAGACGCAGACAAGGATAAGGTCTCTACTTTTAAAAGGCTTGTTGAAATAGGAAGATCTTCAGAAAGCGCCAAAAAGATAACAGAAATGGTGCCTGTCTAATATATAAAGGGAGGGAACTCCCAAAGGTAGGTGCCACAGTGCTAAAGGTCTGCTTCCTATGTTGTGCGGAATGGACCTCCTGATAAGACGGTATCTGCAGGGAGCCCTCATCTGCAGAGCGCAGTGATCGACCTGGTCTATAAGGGGTAAGATGATCTTTGGGAATAAATGATGATGATGATGATAAGTAAATGATCATAACACCATGCCAAAACACAGCTAGAATTCCCCTTAGGTTGCTAGCTGATGGTCCTAATTTGCAGAAATTGGACCAATTTGCTATTCTTTCTTTTGCAGAATGTCACAGCCAACCACCGAATCAACGATGCCATTGCCAATGAGGATGGTCTCCAGATGTTAAATGGAAGGTTTATGTATGGCCCATTAGACATGGTCACTCTCACGGGGGAAAAGGTATTGTTTGTTGCAGATCTAACCTGAGCCCATTAGACAGAAGAGAAATGAAATGATCCATTGTATATTTCCATAATGCCTTTCACATCAGTGTTAATCTTAACTGTCTAACTTTAAATTATTTTAATGTCTGGATCAACTGAAACTGATATATGATCAGTGCTAAATGGCTGTTTAAAGCTAATCAGCTGATCAATGTGATCAGAATTAATGAGCAGCCTGAAGCCAGATCATCACCCTGCCCCCCCCCAATGTAGACCTCAGTCCAAGAGGTCCATTGTCAAATGAGGTGATGCTGCCTGGGACTGATGGGAATTATAACCCAAAACATCTGGAGGGTACCAGGTTGAGAAGGGCCCTACTGTATGGTGCTCTCTATCAATTAACTGGATCTGCTGCCATCTACTTGGAAGCTGATGTGTGATTTTGTATTAGGCCACTTTCACAAGTGATACAGAGAAGGTGCTCTTGTTTCTAATGCGGACATGGCAAAAGTGGCATGTAAATCAGGAAACGACATTTTTTTCATTTGAATGGTAGAAATTGGGCTATTTGATTCACAGGACCTAGCAAACCCATGAACACAGAAGAAAAAAAGAACAATACAAATTGCTGATTTCTGTTTTTTTCTGCTGAGGGACTTCACATATTGGCTCTCTCAGCCCAAGCACCTGGCCTCTCTTGCACTAGGCAACATTGGTATGGGGGTATTTCCTTGAACAAGAAAGCATAAGATGTGAACCATTAGCCTGGGTGACTTCATCACAAAGTCAAACTACTGTTTGCCATTCTGTTGTAAAAATGTTGCTGTTGTTGTTGCTGCAGTTACGCTCTTTATTCTCTGTAGTTCCTGGGCTTCCTCAGGCGAGGATCCAATTTTCATATCGTCTTTCTATTAGGAGACCTTGTATAGGAATGTCCTAGTTGTATGGCAAGATTAACACCTTTTCAGCATTGTATTTGACTAGAGATTAGTGCACATCTTTATTTATTATAACTGGCGTCCTGCCTTTTTGCCTGTGGCCTACGCCCACTGTTGCTTCAGGGCGTTTGGAATTATTTCTGTAGCTGGTATTGGACCAGGGTAGCAGGAGCACTAGAGGAGGAGGAGGGTGTAACACCATCAGTGTTCATGGTGCTCTGTAAAGCAGCCTAATCAGAAGATACATGCCCTTGCCCCAAGGAGCTGATGGTCTACATTTGAGAAACAGGAGGGATGTAGTTTAAAGCAAGTCAAGCAGTTGGCTCATCTAGCTCATTATAATGACTGGTAGTGACTGTCTTAAGATCTCGGACACTGAAAGTCATTCTTTTTCCTGCTACCCAAGATCCTTTTAACGGGAGATCCCAAAGACTGAATCTGGGAATTCCTGTGTGCAAGGTATGTGCTCAGTCACTCAGCTATGGGCTTCACCCAGACAGCAAAATAAGATGACACAAAGAGTAACAAAGGAAAAATGTCTTGAAACCTTGAAATCGGAACAAGCATAGCTTCCTGGATTGTTACTTGCTACACAAATTCATGAATCTATGTGATTTTGGTTTCTTCCTCCAAACCTGCTTTGTGCCACAGGTGGACATTCATATCATGACACAGCCCCCATCAGGAGAATGGGTTTACTTTGATACAGAGGTCACCAACAGCAGCGGTCGGATTTCCTATGTTATCCCTGAGAACAGGCGGCTGGGGATTGGCGTGTATCCTGTCAAAATGGTGGTCAGGTAAATTTTACCTCAAGATGCCTTGGGTTCTGCAGCCCTTTAGAAGTGACTTGAACTTGGAGCTGCAGTAGTTGAGGGCTAGGAATGGGACAGAGATGCTAGAAATCAAGACAAAAAAATGGGACCAGGATGCAAAGCAAACACAGAAGAGATAACCCCGATGGGGCTAAAGCAGGTGAGATGTTGCATCTCTATAAATATTTGTCCAGGGAAAGACTTACCTTTTTTCCAAGGCATTTGGTAGACTGAGATGATGTTGTTTTGTTATTTGTGTGCTGCCAAACTTCCTGGGCTGAGTAATTATAATAATAATAGCAACAATAATAGTAATGTTTTTTTAAAGAAAAGAAGGGAATCTAGTTGGGATCACAACTGAGAGCACTTCCAGACAACCAGTTTAATAAACATTCATTCTGATTTGTTTGTGGAGAAGTTATCCTGCACTTTCCAGTGCATTTTCCTGATGCTTCCAATCATTTGGGGAAGCGAGTTTGTTGCGCAAGACTTCCCAATCACCTATAATTAAGCAACTTGAATTTGCCATCATATGACTGAATTCCACCCAAAAATAGCAACAACAGTCTGGAAGCACCCTGCAACTGTGAAGGAAGGAGGGTTGATCCTGTTCTCTTTCTCCCTGCACTTTTTCCTGAGGAAGACCTTCTTCCCCCCTCCCTGCCCCCAGAAACACTGTTGTGCTCATGTCTTCCTTGTGGGCTTCCCATTGGTGCGTCTGGTTGGCCACTGTGGGAAGGGAGGTGCTAGACTAGAAGGACCTTAGTAGGGACAGAGGAGAATTTAATTTCACTGACCTTACTTGCACCTCCCAGGCTAATCTGAACATAATTTGCTCAAAAAATGTGTTAATATATAAATATGTTTAGAAATACATACATTCAGATAAAATGCATATTAAATAAGTATTTATATATATTAAATATGTATACATATTTATTAAAAATATAAGAAATACAAAAAATACAGATTAATGCGGAAACAGGACAGAAGAGAGTTATGAATAAACACACGTGAAATGGAGAGGAAATAGGTGAATCCATCCAACCCTAGATGGACTTCTTGGTCTGATCTAGAAGAATTACATTTTGTTAATAGAAGCTGAATCAGCATCAGCCTTCTATATTGCAAGAGGGGGGGGTTCTATAAACTTAATGTATTACTGTGGCAGATTTTTTATCTATGGGGTTTATAACCCACTTTCCTCCTTCAGAATGGAGATGTCCCAAAGAAGTTTGCTTCTTTATCAATCTCTTAACAAATCCAATACCACCTTTTCCCTTTCCTTTAGGGGCGACCACACATATGCTGACAGCTACATCACTGTTCTGCCCAGAGGGACAGAATTTGTGGTCTTCAGCATTGACGGTTCTTTTGCAGCCAGTGTTTCAATCATGGGCAGTGACCCCAAAGTTAGAGCTGGAGCAGTTGACGTAGTACGGTAAGAAGGATTTGGAAATGTTTTGTGTCTGCAATTTTGCCTCTGAGTGCAGAATTGTAAAAATCTCCTCTTTCATTTTTTAAAAGGAAGTTAAAATGAAGTTGCTAGTCCTCATGACTGCTGAGAACAATTTCAAGGAGTCCATTAGATTCATGAACTATTATCCTGAGGTACTGGTGTAATACAAAAGAACAGACAATAACAACTGCATTATTATCAGTGACCATTCACAAAGCGGTGTTGGTGGTAACATAAACATCCTGGCATTTGTAAGCTAACATATATAGGGTGATTAAAAAATCGAATCCAAATTGAAGGCACGGGTGATAAAACTGAACCTCTTGATAAATTCTAATTCCTCAGTTTCCCATTTGCACTGGCCTTTTGAAGTTCCTTTCTTTGAGAACAGCCACCGTAAGATCAGTGGCAACTTCAAATGTTCCTCTGCTGCTTTTTGAACATTGCCTTTCTAATGTCAGATTTGTTCCTGAAACCCTCTTGGCATTTTTAATTAAAATACAACACTGAAAATAGAAACTAGGGGTAGGATGGGTGGGAGAGGGTAAGGCACAGCAGGACACAGAGGAGAATCCTTTGTTCCAGGGGTGTAACGTCTTAACAGCATAGACCTGTTTTAAGCCCCTTCTGCCGCTCCTGACTCTTATAGGCAATTGTTTCCTCACTCCCATTTTCCTCGGGGTCCCTACTGGTCTCTCTCATTCATGCATACCGAAAGCTTTGCGAACCCAAAATGAAAACAGATGTGATTGAAAATTAGGTTACAAATGTCATAAATGAAACAAGCAAAGATATAAAAATTTTAAATCTACAAATATCAAATTTAATAATAAACACCTGGGAGAATATGTTTACAAAAGGTGTTCACAGGGATAAAGGATCCTGCATTCCTTTTTCCTTTCTCTCTTACAAAGTGCTACCCACAGATTTCTGTTTATCATTTAGCTTCACATACGGCAGCTCCAGTTAGCTGGTTCCTGTCATCATTCTCTCTATGTTGGGGAAAGGAAGAGGAGCCGGCCAAGACACAACTCCCACTTCAGTTTCCATCCCCTGCCTAGAAACCATGGGGAGCCACTGCCAGTCATGATAGACAGTGGACAAAGGGAGCTTCCAGGGTTGACTAGAAGTTGGGGAAAAGTACGAACAAAGCCTTCATTGGCACAAACAGGAGTTTTTCCAACACATCTGGGCAGAAGCACTTTTAATGCAAATAACAGCCATGTCCCAGGCAGGAGGAGAGAAACCAGGACTGCAGCAGGGGGCAAAGGGTTAAAGCCCCTCCCACTCCCCCTGCCAGAGCCTCGATCTGGATTGGGCCCTTGTGCCTGCTCTTTTCTGTTTTAAAGCCATTCACGCAATCGCTAATTGTGTGAATTTATGTCTCGTCTGCTATGGACCTTTCTCAAGGCAGAGGTTAAATGGCAAAGGATGCAGCCAAGTGAAAGTATTTTGCTGCAAGGATGGAGCAACAAAGCCCATAAAATTCAGGCTGTAAAAGGACAAAGCAAGAGAGCAAATCTCTGGGGCTAAAAGGGAGGGAGGCTGGAAAGAACAAGGCATGAACAGATTGGAAGATTGGTGAGCTAGGTGGGAAAAGAGAGAGCAAGAAAACTTAAATGCGGGTGGGAAGGAGTAAGGTATGGGTTGATGGAGTCTGCACAAGGGGACCCCATCAGCAAGGGTTAAGACGGTGACTTCCACAATGAGGCAAGTCCTGCCTTGAACATGGGATTTAAGTAGAGGTTCCTACCTCTTACCTGTCTTAACCCTTATATACCCCATCAGTCGCTACAGTCTGCAGGTGAGAGCCTCCTGCAGATACCTTCTTATCAGGAGGTCCATTCTGCACAATATAGGAATTGGGCCTTAAGTGTGGTGGCACCTACCCTTTGGAATTCCCTCCCCTTAAATATTAGTCAAGCGCCATCTCTGTTGTATTTTTGGCACCTACTGAAGACCTTCCTCTTCCAAGCCTTTTAAGTAGAGACATTTATCTCAGTCTGCATCTGTGTTGGAATTGCTTTTAAGATTTTTAACTTTTGCACATTGCCCCGAGCTCCTTTGGGAGGAAGGGCAGAGTATGAATAAATAGTAGTCAGGGTGCTTGCATGGCTGGGCTTTTGTTTAGTCTCCTACCTGGCGACTTCTTAAAGATTGGTTAGGAATGATACATATGAAATGTGCATCAGAGGCCTGTTGCTCCAGATAAGTATATATGCTGTGTTCATCCTCTCTCCCTCATATTAATGGTTTCCTCCTTTCTTTTCTTTCCCTTCTCAGGCACTGGCAAGACCTTGGCTACCTCATTATCTACGTCACAGGCCGGCCCGACATGCAGAAGCAACGGGTGGTGGCCTGGTTAGCACAGCACAACTTCCCCCATGGGATTGTCTCGTTCTGTGATGGGCTGGTTCACGACCCGCTGCGGCACAAAGCCAACTTCCTGAAGTCCCTCCTCACAGACGTAAGCAAACAGAATTTTCTCTCTCTCTCTCTCTCTCTCTCTCTCTCTCTCTCTCTGGAAATGGATGGAAATGTCTGTGGTTGGTGTCTTTGAAGGGTGGGTGGGTGTGTACACACACGTGTGCATGCATGAGAGAGAGAGAACTTGAGCTTAAATATACAGCAAATGTTAGAAATACGTGTTTTATGCAGGGAAGGAGGACATTTATTTATTTATAAAAGTATTTCTGTACATCATATCATAAAATAATCAAGACAGTGTACAACATTAAAACATAAAACACCATTAAAAACAATACAGATAATCCTTAATGTGACTGGCTAGTCAAAAAATTTAAAAAGCTACAAAGGCCTGATGATGTCCCAGGCATTGGCCAATAAGCATTCTTCACTGCTGGCTCTTCCCATTTGAGCTGAACCACTCTGAAAACTCTTTTTGTTTCCCCAAAACTTGTCCCATGACAAGGGTATGTTTTGTTTACTGAGCAGCAGAGGTGCCATGGCACCACCTCAGGGTCTCTTAGACATTTCTTTTGTTTTCACCTTTATTAACTGGACGTGTGTTTAAAGCCAGGACGTCCTTCCTAACCTAAGAAGCAAAGCTGCCTGCATTTGTTCACCCACCCATGAAATGCTGCACCACTGATAGGTCAAAGTTACGAGACTGAGCACTTGTTGCTCTCTTGCTTCAGGGACGTGACTGGAGCAACCTGTGGCAGGGGTGGGAGCCGAGGGCCAAATGCAGCCCTTGTGGCTTCTCGCTCTGGCCCTTAGGATCTCCACAAGCCACACCCATCACTGGCCCTGTTCTGCACCCACCATGAGTGCTTTTGCCTGGCAGGAAGGCATCCTTAAATTTGGATAACGCCTCTGAGTTGCCTGGATGGAGGAATGGGGTGTGTCTGTGTGTATGTCACGGGGACAAGCCAATCATATATTGATGCTCATAGAACTGTTTTCTCAGAACTCAAGAACCGTTGTGCTTCTTTTGAACTGCACCCACTGCCCTTAAATGTTCTGTCTGTTTTTATCATTGGATCTTCTATCATCATCTTGTTGGTTTATATTCATCTATCTTTTAACTTCAGAGAAGTTTCATGTGACTTCAGAGATACTTTGTTGTATTGTCAAATGATCTGACCCATTTAAGACATTGAGCACAGTCCAGCAAACCTTAGGAACAAGACAACTGAATCCTTTTGGAAGGAATGGAATGAGTCTTATTCGCAACAAACATTTGACTGAGTTGTGCACATAGCTCAACATTATCCCGATGAGAAAACAAACAGATCTCAAATGCTTATTTCACATCTAACAAACACAGTTTTCGCAGTGTATTAGTTTGGATTTTTAACTGTAGTTCATTACACTCAGACATTGTAATTAGGGATCTAATAGTTCGCCAAAGAAGGTGTGGTGGCTTTCGCATGTTCCAAGCAAATGTGTGCAAAATCTCTCAAAAAAGCCCAAGAAGTGCCTGTAGCATCCTCCTCCTCCCCTTACCTGAAGGCAAAGAAATGTACCTTTGAACAGGCAGATGGAGAGGCAGAGGTGCTGGCTGCAGGCTGAAGGCAGTCGGATAGGTAGGTAATGTTAGACTCTGTACTAAACAACTCAGGGGGCTCTGTAGATGGTAATAGGAATGGGCAAACCTGTCAAATCTGGTTTCACACTAAAATGATTTAATTTTCATGAAGCTGTTTTAATTGCAAACTGATGTGGAATTGTGGAGAACTCATTTTTCCAGTCTTAAAGTTCAGTTCTCCACAATTCCACATCAGTTTGCAATTAAAAAAACAACAGCTTCATGAAAATTAAATCATTTTAGTGTGAATTTCTCTTAATATATACATTTTTGTATGCTATTTTGACAAGTATACACTTTTTTGCAAAACAATCTTCCCCAATATATGGGTTTTTCCACTTTATTTTCTAACATGCATTTTTGTGCAGACTTTATGCATTTTTGTACATATTACATGGCCATAGAACTACATTGCACAATTTGGAGAAGTGCAAATTTCAAAAGATGGCTGTGTTTTGACTAATGTATTGTTTTGGAAACTGCCAGTTTGGTAGGTTCGCCTCTAAATATGACCTGAATCGAATTTCTCCCCCATTCCTAGAGGCAGTGTGTTTTACTTCACTTACATTAAACTGTGGCAAGTCACCCTGGGCCCTCCTGCTCATTCTGCTGAGGGGGGGCTCAGAATTGTGCCCCCCAATCCTGCCCAAAGTAGCACCATTGCCTGGCAGGCTGAGACTAGGACTCCTAGCTGTATCCTTCCCAGCGGCCTTCCTCCTGGCCCATGGAAAGTTGCTGGGGAGAGGGAGGTGACTCACAGCATCAGGATGGATCTAACTCTGTATTCACGCAGATCCTGCTTATGGGCATTCAGGGAGGGGTGTTTGCCTTCATGAGCATTTCTCCTCAAATGCGTCCTTAGTTTTAACATTACAACTTTTAGCCTGGAGAAGAGAAGAGAAGAGAAGAGAAGGGAAGAGAAGAGAAGACTGAGGGGAGATATGATAGCACTCTTCAAGTACATGAAAGGTTGTCACATAGAGGAGGGCCAGGATCTCTTTTCAATAGTCCCAGAGTGCAGGACACAGAATATTGGGCTCAAGTTGCAGGAAGCCAGATTTCGACTGGACATCAGGAAAAACTTCCTGTCAGAGCCATACGACAATGGAATCAATGACCTAGAGAGGTCGTGGGCTCTCCGACACTGGAGGCATTCAAGAGGCAGCTGGACAGCCATCTGTCGGGAATGCTTTGATCTGGATTCCTGCATTGAGCAGGGGGTTGGACTTGATGGCCTTGTAGGCCCCTTCCAACTCTACTATTCTGTGATTCTATGATTTGCACAAAGCATGCTACCAAGTATGCCACATTGCAGTGTCCCTGTGTAAAAACCAGGGGGCAACACTGTTCCGGAGCATACTTTGTTTTCCATTTGTTGCCATTGACATGCCTTTTCTTCTCCCCTGCCCTGTAGCTCGACATGAAGATCCACGCGGCCTATGGATCCACCAAGGATATCTCGGTCTACACCTCCATCAACCTGCCACCCATGCAGATCTACATTGTTGGCCGGCCAACCAAGAAGTTACAGAACCATTGTCAGGTAATGATGCAAACCTCAGAATTCAGATACTTTGCAAAGGGTAGGGGTGGATGCCAGGTGACGCTTTTGGCTGGGGAGGGGGGCAGTCTGTCCAAGTCCTGCTTGCTGTGCTGCTGCTATTTCAGTGGGGCTCATGTGTCTTACTGAATTTTTAATATTATTATTATTATTACTATATCCCACCTTTCTTCCAAGGAGGTCGAGGTGGCATACAAACATGTTTCTCCCACACCCGATTTTATCCTCACAACAACCCTGTGAGGTAGGTCAGGCTGAGAGGCTGTGTCTCGCCCAAGGTCACCCAGTCAGCTTCATGGCCGAGCAGGGATTTGAGCCCTGGGCTCCCAGGTGCCAATCCAACACTCTAACCACTACACCACACTGGCCCCAAGAAGACACTCAGAGAAGCTCTGTAGAAGGGGATTTTTGTAGCGCAAACTGACTAGAACAGATTTTACCTTTGTTGGCACGGAGTGAAAGAACCAAGGAGGAACAGACTATGAAGAAAGGATAGGATCTCTTGATGTAGTTGTAGAAGGGGCCATAGCTCATAGAGCAGCTGCTTTGCATGCAGAAGGTCTCGGCTTCTTCGGTCCCCAGCAGCTCCAGGTAGAGCTGGGAGAGAACTCTGCCTAAAACCCTGGGAAGCTGGGAAGCCAGTATAGACTGGGAAGCCAGTATAGACAGTACTAAGCAAGACTCAGTGGAGTGCAGTTTCCCATGTTCCTGTGATCTTACAGAGAGACAAGGACGGCTCTAATCCAGCGATGCCCAGGAAAGGCAGGCAAGTAGCCCAATAAGCCTAGAACAAGATGCAAAGGCATCGGATGGGTAAGAAGCGGCAGACCGGCCTGTGCCTTGCCTGGCTGAGCATCTTTCAGAAATCGTTTCTGAAAACAGGGAAATCTTTCAGTTGAGACTTTCAGGCAATCAGGATTATATTTCAAGATTTACCAATATGCTTTTACATTACACTTTTACATTTTGATATTGTGTCTTTTGATATGGTAACCCAATTTGGGGGATGGAAAAGTTGAGGGACCCAGATCTTGTCCATTGTCTTGGAAACCACTGTATGGAGAGCAGCTCAGAAATATTGAAATAAAATAAGTATTCACATACAGTATTTTGCAAAGTGTGTCAAAAATGCAATATGGCCATTGCAGCAATGACATCAGTATGTTTATTTGGGCTGACGTTTAGTGGACACAGATGGCTGTTTGCTAAGTGATAAGTTATCACAGTACATGCACCAGTAGGTCATTTGCCTATATCCTTTTGCCAAGAGGTGAGGAGAATTTTGCGGCTGCCCATCTGCTTCCTGGTTTCTGAACAGGTGTAGCTGTGAGTAGAATTCTCCATGACACTTGGCAGGAATAGACAGACGACTGGCTTACAGAGGAGGAGCCACACCTGTCCTGCTTCAGCAGTGAGAACCACATCATGTGCCCCCAGATTATTCTCTGGGCTTGGCAATCTGTGATAAATTGTTTCTTGGTAAATGGTCACCTCAGTGGCATCTGAAATGGCAGCTGTGAAATTGCAATCAGCCATGGAGCCAGAGCGAAGTTGTGGACCGTGAAAGCTTTTCAAAAATAAGGTGTGTCTTTTTGTTGTTGTTGGTTTTTTAAATAATTTGCAGTTCATTACTGAGGGATACGCAGCCCACCTGGCCCAGCTGGAATACACCCATCGCTCCCGGCCTGCCAAGAACACCACCCGGATGGCTCTTCGGAAAGGCAGCTTCGGCCTCCCGGGCCAGACTGAATTCCTACGCAAAAGGAACCATTTGCTGCGCACCATCTCCTCTCAGCCCACAGCGACGGCAAGCGGTGGTTCCAGCTATAGGCCAGAGCGAACCCAGAGCCAGTCTGAGAGTGACCGGGAGAGGGAAAAGGAGCGCAGCCAGAGGAGCATGAGTCTCGCCACGGGATGCTGGGGACGGAGCGCAGCCTCTAGACTTGAGCCAGGGGCCTTGGGGCAGAAGTAGAGCAGCCAAGAGGCGACAGCAGCCGCAGGCAGGTAGAAGACGTAAAGCAGCCGAGGCCGACCGTGTGGGTGACAGCGGGGCAAATATGGTGCTACCCATTGCCAGCAAGATGGCAATAACTTTCCGAGGCAATGACAAGACTGATTTCCCCCTAGCCCCCATGCGTAACATACAGGCCTTGATGACAGGGGTGCTAGGCTTTGCAGAGCACTACCCAAAGGGAAAAAGAAAACTGCCTTTTCAAACAAAGAGCCATCAGGAAAGGGAAAGATAAGGATATTGGCAGCCTCTGGGTGCAACTCTTTCCTACTCTCTCTCTCTCCCGCCCCCCTTTCTTATCCAGGTTTAGTGATTGTAAATACGTGCCTCCTCAGCTTCTTAGCCATCAGTCAAAGACACAACTGAGGGGAGCAGGGGGGACCACAGTGCCATGTGGGGGCAGAAGTGGATGAGTTGGGGGGCATGAACATGGATTTGTTCTGCTATTTGAATGGACAGGAGCTGCATCATGCCATCACTTGACAATGGAAATAAATTGCTCCATTTTTGGAATGTGGAGAGACTCAGGTTGGAGACAGGGAGAGCGTAAGACAAGCTTAGAACACATACATGTTCGACAACAAAGCAAAGTCGCATCGGCCAGTGGATAATTCAAGGCTGCTTAGTGCAATCAGCATGGAATCTGATGAGAAGTTTGTTTGATCTGGGTGCAATTTTTTTTTAAGTAAACATTTTAAAAAGGGACAAATACAAAAGCAAGAATTTGGAAGCTGGTGGATTGTGCTAATGCAGAAAAAGTATATGAGCTGCTGTCAATTTCTGCTCCTCAATTTTGGAGGAGGGGGAAGGAGGAAAAGGAATTGGGCAATGCTCCAGATATTACTTTCTATGTTTGGGAAGTAACCAATTAGTTTCACATGTGTGGGAAGCAGAGTGCTGCTATATTTGCTCAGCCTAAAAAAATAAAGCTAAGTCCAAATTCTCCCCCCCCCCGCTGCCCATTTCTTCTCTGCCCCTTGCCCTCCCTCAAATGGGAGTTGGTCCTTCTTTCCAACGGCTTTGGACAGAGGATGTAAATTTGCTTTCTTTTTAACTGTAGTTATGCAACTATAAAACCTCACTGTTTTTGTTTGTTTTGCACTGAATTTTTTTTAGAAAGGAGGCCTATGACTATTTTAGGAAGCAACACCCTCTTTATAGCGCATGACAGTGAAGTGTTAAGCCAGGATGCATTTACCCAAACCACAAACACACACACATACACACACATGTGTGTGTGTGAGAGGGGCCTTTCCCACCAGTAGCGATAGACTGAAGTTGTGCAAGCCAACAAGGGAATGCACATTTTTTAAAAAGAAGGACATGTACTACATTTCCCTAACTTCTCTCTGTACAGGAATTTCAGGTTTGATGGACTGGATGCAGAGTAAGAAAAGGCCTGTGAATTGAAGTGGGTTTGTGCTGCTCTGCCACCCCCAGCTGTAACGCATGCTCTTGCTTTACAATACTCTCTAGTAGCCATTTTGGAATGGGAGTAATTTGCACAAGGAAAAATGCCTACAAGGAAGGGTCTGCACAATCCCTCTAACCACCCCATGTCAGGACTCAGAATTTCCAGCTTTTGCCAATGGGCATTCCTTTCCAGAACGTGGTTAGCCTAGGATAAAGGAGGGCCTCTTATCCAAGGATTGGGGGGTTGCCCTTTCTTGCCTAGAGTTTCTGGCATTTTTAAATATTTGCACAGGTGTCCTTGCTTCAGTGTTCCCTTTCCTCTTCCACCTCTGACCATTGTACCACTTTCTACTTTATAAGCTCTTATATGTAAAACAATTTTTTCCCCTAGACTAACAGCTTTGTTTTCTTAGTTTCTTTTTTTCAATACTAAGACTCACAGCACTGTGAATACGGCCTCTTTCAAGCCACAGCGAGGCTTCAACAACTCATCTGGACATATTAAAAAAAATTACTTTGCTACTTGGGCTTCAGCACCAAATTTGAAATGGTGTGCTCCATCTAAATGGGTGCAATTCTCTAAAAGGGGTAAATTTCACTCATTTGTCCATGAAAACTGCTGCTCTTTTCAAATGAAGTTTGCAACACCCAACATATATCTCAACCATTAATGATGAGCCATACTGCAAGATTGTAGGCCACTTGTCTCAGATGAAATCGGCAAGAAAATGCTGGCAAGTTTTTACTACTTTTAAAAAAACAAACACTATTGGCTTCCCTTTCTGCTCAGCCTAGTTCTTTGCGAATGTACATCAAAAACTCAGTATCTCATCTGAAATCCATTCTGTAAAACCATCATCGCAAATCAGACTAGGCGGCCACGTGGAACAGACCTTCAGTGATTTAACCTCTCCTCCAAACAGAATCCGCGAGTCAAGTCATGATGTGTACCTTTTTTCAAAGGTCAATGTCTTCTTTTTAGTGTGTGTGTGTATGTGTGTGCGTTTGTAGATAGTGTAAAGCAAAGGACAATGTAAATGCCTCGGGATCGGCAGGGAGGAAATGGGAACATATATATATACAGATATACATATATATACAGATATACATATATATGTATATCTGTATATACATGTATATACATATATATATATATATATACACATATGTATATACATATATATAAGACAGTTTTGAAAGCAACAAACATATATATATGCAGTTAAAGTAATTTATTTTATGTACAGAACTTATATCTGAAGAGAAAGAAACCTTCAGGGTTTATTAACATTTCAAAGCCTAGTTTCCCCCAACCACTTCTTGGTTTCAGGAACTTTGTACAAAAGAATTATTTATGGACCAAGCTTAAAGTAACTGTCAAAGGATGCTAAGTGCAATCTCCTCATTGCCTCTCATCAATTCATATTTGAAACGAATGATCCACAAGAGGACAGTCATTCCTACGTGCACTTAAACCTTTGGTCAAGCTTCTCCTTTCTTCCAGCATTCTCCCTGTTTATTTTCTGCATGGTCTTTTCATATTTCAGTTGGGGGGGGTAGCCCATCATCCTTCTTTGCCATTGCAATAAATATTGGATGAAGTGAGCGAAGAGTGAGAAGATACAGGTGGAGAGTTGCTTTCATGCGTTTTAGAAAAACATGCCTGGATGCCATCATTCTTTTCCATGACTTGTGGATACATACCCCTCTCTGTGTTGTCCTTGATTCTGAAAGCTGAACTTACTACTCTCTAGAATTCAACAAAAAATAGCAATAGCTCAGTTTGAATGTAACATGGCTCCTGTCCAGCCTTGGAAAGGATCTGGAGGGCGGCATTTGCGTGGCAAGCCCCCTCCCTTCGCAAATGCAGTGACTGATTTGTGGGATCTGGAGCTCTCCATATTTCAAGGTGTAGCTTATCAGATCAACAGCCCAGATCCAGTTTATAACTTAAGGACCAGGAAGTGTATATTCTGAGGCCCTGCCCCTGTGGCACCTTCTGACATTCACAACTCAATGAGGAAAATGTCCTTGGGAAGGATAGGTCTGGTTTCTCCAGCTCTGGGAAGCCCAGGTATGCAAACTTGTCCCTCAAGAGTCTTAACAGTTGGATGATTGGTCAGGGAGGGCAGTTTCAGTCCATTTAGAAATATTTTTTTTATTTATTATTAGAACCACCTGGATGTCTCCAGGACTCATCCATTATATAGAACAGCCTTTCCCCAACCTGGTGCTGTCCAGATATTTTGGACTACCACTCCCAGCAGCCCCAGCTAGCATGGTGTAGATCTTTTGCTAAACTTGCACTTTTTAATATTTATTTTCTTTCTGTTTAGGATCACATAACTTCTGTTTATGATTATCTTTGAAATATGCTAAGTAGTTCCCTCTTTTAAAAGAGAAAAAATGAGGGAGTGGAAGGAGGTATTTGAGGAAGGGTCGAGATCAGATCCCCCTGCAAATATTTAGAGGAGCTTGCACCAGCAATCTGGACACTTATCTGTCCAGGTTAGGGCCTTAGGGTAGGGCGGTGTATGTTCTTGTGCCGCTGTGATTACACAGCATTCTGAGAATTACACCTTTCACTTAAAACCAAGAACAATGTTCTAGTCCTCATTACAGGGATAGATAAGCTTGAAAAGCATGGGTGGTGTCTGGTGACATTTCGGATATCCAAGGGGGCTCAGCAGTGGACAAAAACATGGAATTAAGTGCTTTGCCCACCAGTTCCCCCCTGCCAACAAACTTTGCATAATGTGTTAATTTCATGTACTCAGAATGCACAATTTGAGCTGCCTTAGCACAGAACATAGAATGTTGATACTTTGGGTTTCATTTTTTAATGTAGTGTTGATTGATTGATTTCATATATAGACCCTCTTGTGTTTGGGTGAAAGTTTTACAGGGGAATTCAGTGTTGATGAATTTATAGAGGCCTCACATGGGATACTGTATTTTGTGCACATAATTTGACCTGAGCTTTTATTTTTTTAGCCAAAAATGCAAGCATCTAATTGGCTACAGAGGGGAGGGAAAACCCCAAAGCCCACCAAGAGCTCAAGGCTCTGAAAAGCCAAGGTGGGTCTGGAGTTTAATAACACTTCCCCTAAAACTGTATCACCCCCAACCTCGCAAAAACATTCCAACTATTGCAAAACTCCCAAAATCTTTGCAGTCTGAAAAAGCAACACAAAAGAAGCATAAAAACATGTGGTTTTGTCCTTTAGAACGTTTGTACAACACAACCCTGTGCATGCTTATCTAAGGGAAGGTTTCGTTACGTTCAATTGTTTTTTCTTCCTAAGTAAGTGCGTTTAGGATTGCAGCTTTAGTGCTGCATATGCATCCCAACAGCACACAATGTATTGCGGTCCCAAGACTGGAACTAAGCAGATCTGGGGCTGGTCAGTGCTTGGATGGGGGATTCTCTAAGAACCCCATTATACACCCACCTTTAATTTTATTTATTGCATTTATACCCCCACCCTTCCTCCTAAAAGGAGCCCAGGGCAGCAAGCAACAGCCTTGAGATCCATCAGAAGAAAAGTGGGATATAAATTTTAGGTGGATGAGAAAGAGCGCACTCTGTACATTCTTTCTTTCCTAACAAGATGGCTTCCTATTAGCTTATGCTGGGGCCAGATCATTAGCGTCTTTTGACAAAGGGTGTTACTTTTGAAGAATGTTTACAGTGTCCTAAAGCTAGTTCATGGGGAGTAGGCTGCCAAAGGGGGGGGGGTTGCGAATGAAATGGCTATGCCTTACTTACTTAACTGGAGTCATCCCTCTCATTCAGATATTTTTGCCATTGCTGCCGTTTTTCCTGTTAGTTCCAAAAGCCTTACAGTTTTGTCTGCCTCTCCTTTGTCATTGAGCCCCCAGGTGTAGTCTTCTCCGACTGTTATTTTGCATTCGACAATGTTCATTCTGTGGAATTGATTTTTAAAACTGGGTTTTTAAGGATACAGCTGGAGGGATGGCAGGAGGAACAGAACTATCCAAGAACATTCTGTGTGGAAAGGCACACTGGTGGAGCCCAGAGTCCAGCAAGGCCTGCCCTGTCACTGTTTTTAGTTACCGCGCGTTTGTGTGTCTGCATGACCCTGTCTGTTTCCTTGCTCTTGTACGTGAAGACCATCTTCCTCCGTGCTCTTCCTGCAGCCTGGGTGTGCTTTGTATATGGTTATCACTTGTACGTTAACACCAATTAAAAGAAACGGGAATTTTGCCGTGTCTGCTTCTTTGCAAGCCTTTCAACTGAAGGAGCTAGCAACATATAGCTTTAAAGGGATTCGCTTTTCAGATCCCAAGAAACTGCATGACAGATCAGACCAAATTCCAGTCTTCTGCTTCCGTATCAGCAAGCCAAGTGCTTTGGGGAAGCTGACAAGCAGGAGGCCATCCCAGCAACAGGCTTGGCTTGTGGGAGTTTCTCCCCAGCTATTCAGAAGCCTACAGTCTCTCTGCGCAGCAACTGCATTAAGCTGAGGCTGGGGAAACTTTCATCCCGAGAGCTGCATTCCCTTCTGGGCAGCCTTCCGACGGCCATTGGTGGGCAGGGCCAGAGGCACAAATGGTGGAGCAATTAATGCAAATTTTACCTTTATGCAGTAGGATAGTTTCTACACATGCTCGTAACACCCCTCTCTCTTTCCTCCACCCAGGCAAGCAAGATCATTATAAGGACACATTCCATGCAGGCAGAGGAGTGCGTGAAGTAGGGCTGGGGAGAGATGCAGCCTGGACAGAGTTCCGAGGGCCAGACAGAGAGGGCCAGAGGACCATATTTGGCCCCTGGGCCTGAGGTTCCCCATTCCTGCATTAGGCTAATAACTAAGAGTTTTAATAATATTTCAGTGCCTGTGTGTGATATTCAGCCAACAGCCAACTAATATGCAAAAGGAAAAGGGGGGCATAAGCTTGAAACACAGTGTTGATTAGTGCTGCTTGTCAGTAGGGATGGATGGAGGAATCTATTCTGGTCAGTGTTGGGTTTGCACATCTTGTTAATAACACCATTCCCCCTTGTTTCCATATTATTCCATGATTTGAAAAAAACAAAACAGCCACACTGCAGTTGTAGTACACATTTACTTGCAGTTTTTTATGCATTGTATACATAGTCTAACAAAATAGGCATTTTTATGCTTTTTGAGCAGAGAACTATCTTAAAAAATTCCGAGAAGTGCGAAACCAAGGATGACAGCAGTCCAATCTACCTTTTAGTCCAGGAAGTGTGATTTGTGCCCAATTGGCTAAAATGCAGACCAAACAAGTGTCAGGGCGGCAACAAGAAGCCAAAAGCGAGAATCTTGCATTGAAATCCCCCCATGTAACTGTAAAATTCACAAGCTATTTTGAGCTAATCACAACTTCTCAGAACTAGCCATTTCACGGAGTTGCTGTGCGGACATAGTGCAATAAGGATGCATTTATACCAAGCTCTGAATCACTGAAAGCTAATGGCTTGATCTCAATTGTGTGCATATGCCTTTTGTTACAAGTGACTAGGTGATCAATCAGTGGAGCTAGCGGTTCCTCCTTGGTTGAACAGAATGTCCCATCTCCCAGAACATCACAATATGATGCCCAGACTTCCACTGAACATAACCGGTGCCCCTTACCGTACTGAACAGATGAGTCCCTAAAAAACATCAGCATCCTTTGTAAGCATTTTCTGTTTCCCAGTAGCATGACATTTGTTAGCTGGACTAGCTTGGGTATTACAGCATAAATAAAAATGTTGGGATTTTTGAAAAGAAAACCACACACTTGAAGGGCATCACCCAGCCAAAGTTAAGCACTTTTCAAAGTTCCATTAGTTTCAACAGAAGAGAGTTAAGCATGCGCTTTGCTGGGTTGTGCCCTTCAAGTGGGTTATAAATACTTCAGCACTTTTATTCTCACAGATTTCCTTTCGTGCAATCATTCCATTGTTCAGTAATGGGTAGATAATCAACAAGGTATGATTAAAACGATTGGCATGCAAACATGCCTGACATTTGTTTGATTGCCAAAGGTGATTGCCAGAAGTTGGTGAGATACCGCTTCTAGCTCCTGTATGACGCTGCTGCAAAAGAGCAGCTTATCCATTCCCCTGCTGTAGAGCTGAGGGGGGACCCCACAGGCTAGATCAGCCCCCAACCCAATTCCTACATGTTAATGGAGAGTTTGTTGCCATGAACAGGTGGGAGGGAAGGAAAGGGTGCACCTCCAGAGAAATCTTACACGCACCACAGCCAGGTAGATGGGCTTCTCCCCCACTAGCCATTTTTGGCACTGCAGCCTCTTCCCCCTCCCCCATATGCAATTTAATAGATTGCTTTCGCCAGTAACTTGCATAAAGGAGTTTAAACCTCTGCAACAATCCTATCACAGCACTGCAGTGAGACATTACCTCTCCACCTAGCCCAGTGCTGCGATAAGGAAATCAGCCCACCACAGTGATGGAGATGAGTGTTTTTTTTGTGTGTGTGTGTGCCTGTGGTGTGTCGTTAGTGTGTGGCACTCAGCAGGCTGGCCAAATTTGAAAGTGGCATCTGGGCTGAAAAACTCTGCTATACGTAGGTTCACCCAAAGAAAAATTCTGCCCAAATGGAGCCTGGAAATAAGGCAAAGTGGGGTGCGGTGGTTTGGCTCACCCCTGAAAGGATGGCAGAAACCCTCTCCCCCTAGTGGACCATGCTTGCCAACTACAAAGCTGTATTATGGAAACAAAACTTGAGTGAAGGAGCCCTTTGATTGCTAAGGCTTTGGCTGTTCTGTTAATACAACAGGTATCAGCACCTTGCAGAAATCCAGAGCCTAATGCATAATATCAAGCTGGGGCAGGCAGAGGTTAACCTTCTACTCTGGAGGCAAGGAGGGTCTCACTGTATCCCTAGTCATATATTAGGGAGGCTACAAGCATGTGAAACCACAGCCGAAGCCAGAATAGCCTGAAGGGCAATCCAGGTCTCATTGCTGTGGAGCCCCCTCCTTTGAGGCAGAGGCTAAGTTGTGTCAGGCTACAGAAAGAGAGCGGCTGAGGCAGCAGGGAAAGTTGGCTGGACCTGCCACTCTGCCAAGCCAGCTGCGAGAGGTGGGGGCACAGCCAGGGTGGGCCTGCATGCCCACACGCTGCTCTAACCCTCCCCAGCAGGACCCGTGAGCCTGAAACGCCCCAGGACTTGGGGGAGCAGAAAGGTTGCCGCTGGTGGAGCTTCTGCTGTTCTCTTAGGCCCACAGAGGCAGAGTTCCACAGCAATGTATTCCCCATCCCTGCCCCTCCCTGCTGAGCTTTCAGAGCCCAGCCACGGCAAAGCCTGCTGGAAAGTTGCTGGGCTTGTCTTTAAAGAGTCTCCTCCTCCCCTGTGGGATGGAGGCCAGCAGAATCAAAATTGAGAGCCTCCATCCCTGGGACAGGCACTGTACTTTGTCCACCTGCCGTGGAGAAGGAGGCGGGAGAGGTACAGGATCTCTGCAGGATTTGCTTCCAGAATCTGTCGCTGCTTTCGCTGTTGCCTGGGTCGTTCTCCTCTGTTCGCTCGCTTCCTTTTTACTGCTTTTCACAAGGAAGGGAGGGTGGCCTAGATGAGGAGACAAGCTGAAGGCAGCCATCAGAGAGCTTTGCGGGGGATCTCTGAGCAAGGGAACAGGGGAGCCCTGCTGCAAAACAGAAGGACTTGCACTGGAAGGTGACCAGTTTGGGCAGCAGCTGCAGGTCAGAGCACTTTGCTCCAGCTGTTCTCTCTCCTGATGGCACCGGCGGCATGCATATTTCATGGGGACAAAAAGGGAGAGCATGTGTCTGGTTTTGGCAAAGCTGCTGCAGCTGGGAAGGCATCCCACCGGAGCAAAGCATCCTGTTACTGCCGTAGCGTCCCCGTCCTCACCTGGAAGGAAAGGCCATCTCCCCGAGTGGCTTGCTGAGAAGGGAGATGCAACACAGGTCACTTGTAAGCCTTTACAAAAGCGGTTTTTGGACTCTTCTTAATCTAGCAGAGGCAGCAAGAAACCTGAAGCATCAGCTTTGTAGCCCTCATGACAGAAGAAAAGGTATTTGAAAATAGAGGTAGAATAGTCTAAAGATCTGTAAACCAGACAAGACTTGGCTGCAGTTTTTGAAGTTCTGTCTTTTTAAGGGGAACAGCATCAATGTCCCCACACTTTACAGACTCCTTCGGGAGGAAGGGTGGGGTATACATTAAATAAATAAATAACACTCTTCTCACCTTGGATAAAAAAAGCCCTGATATACAAAGTGACTGAAACAAAGGCAAAGACGACCCACATGGAAAAGTCTCAACCCCAAAGCCAGAATGTCCTCCCTCGTGAAGTCGGTGGAACTGCTTTAGAGAGTCAATCAGCTATTGAACAGACATAAACAAAACCCAGCCTACAAAGCCCAACTTGTGCTCTAAATACTCAAGTCCACAGTCGCCAAATTTCAGCCACATACCTTGTTAATTTCTTTATGCCGCTCCTTAGTAACGATCTCCTCAAGAACCTCGCCATCACCTTTAATAAGCCTGTAAGAGAAACTCGGACTGTAGTCCCAGCTGACTTCCATACACAGTAGAGGTCAATATGCCTGATCATCCACTGAGGGGCCATAACTCAGTGGGACAGCGTCTGCTTTGCATGCAGAGCGTCCCGGGTTCAATCTTCAGGTAACGCTGAGGGAGAGGCCTGCCTGAAACCCTGGAGAGCCACTGCCAGTCAGTGTAGATGATACTGAACTAGATGAACCTGTTGGTCTGACTACTGAGTCAGGCAGCGTCCTATGTTCCTAAGCAGGAGATAATTCAGAATATACAATTTTGCCTCCAGCCAAGAGCTCCATGAGGCCAGCCAGATGCCTATAGAAACTTGCAATGAAAAGGTCAAGAAAGGCTAATTCCATGCTAGAGATTACGAGGGATAGGACTGAAAACAACTGCCAGTATCGTGATCAGTGGGGGCTGGTGGTTCCAGGTCAGTGGGGCAGTGGAATCCACTCTGGGTTTTACTCCAAATTTTCAAGGAGCTGTCCAAGGTGCTGAATCTTGTAAATGTGCAGGAAAGGGGAACCAAAACAACCCTCGGACTGGGGCACCTTCCCTAGGAGGAAGGCCAGTAACGTTTGGGGCTTTTTAGTTTAGGGGGAGGGTGCCTAACCAAAGAACATGGCCTGTTGCTCCCGCTGACGTACCTCACAGCCCCACCTGTAAAATGGGGCCAACAGTGACCTGCTGTTTGGAGATGTTACAAGGGGAAAAGCAAAGTAAAGTGTAAAAACTGCTTTTAAAATGACAACGCTCAATAGGAGCAGCATGACATGGTTACAAAAATAAACTGCCTATGGAGGAACTTTAGAATGGAAAACGCGCAGAGTTCCATGTGGACACAGAAGCACATGTTGGTTTCAACGGAGAACAGAAACACAGGAGAGAAAGGCCAGCAAGTCTACGTGAACTGAACTTAGGAAAGGTCTTCTAGTGACATCCCACCCCTCCAGTCGCACCTCAATCTTCCCGTTTCAGGGTCGACGACTCTCCTGATAACGCTCTGCCGGGCATCCCACTCTTCTTTTGTCATCGGCTTCATGGCCTGGATGCGGGACTTCTGCTCATCTGTCAGGACTGAAAGGCAGACCTGAGTCAGAAAGTGGTGCTCCCTGCTCCCCACCCCATAGGCCCAAATCTCAAAATCAGAGAGTGCTGGTATGAGCACTGATAGGGGAGAAAGGCCCTTCCAGTGTGTTCAGAATTCACTGTACTTGGGTGAATAAAGCTCTGCTTTCTATATCCATAATGCATAAATATCTTACTATTTGTTCACAAATAATCTCTCCAGTAAAAAACAAATGCACATTACTTTTGACAAAACATATCTTGTTAATTTGTAAGTTTAGCCACTACTGCAAAACCATGACGTTAACTTTGCCACTTGTTCGTCTCTAGTGCCCCACTGCCGCTTTGCCCCAGGGGCCCGCCCCTTACCTGGCCCAGGATCTCCCAGCGCCTCTTTCTGCCGCAGGTCCAGGGAAGGGCCAGGCAGCGCCTCCTTCGCTTCCCCCTCTTTCGCCCTCTCCTTGGGCCGCTTCTTTGCTTTCTTCTTGGTTTTATTCTTCCTCCTCCTCCTCCTCCTCCTCTTTTGCTTTTTATCTTTCTCTTTGCTTAGCTTCTTCTTGCTCTGCTTCCTCCTTTTGGGTCTGGATCCATCGTCGCCCGACGCTTCCGGAGAGGAGTCAGAAGAGGAGGACGATCTGGAAGACGAGGAGCTGGTCTCGGAGGAGGAGGAAGAGGCGGAAGAGCTGCTGCTGGCGGCTCTCCTCCTCTTCCTCCTCTTCTTCTCCTTCTTCTTCTTTTTCACTGGAACCCAGCATCAATCAGAAGTCACCAGGGAGTATCTATCATGTTGCAATACATCACCAAAACTGTTACCCAAAACGGCAAAAAACAGAAGGGATTCTCTTTTCCAGTCCTGGCCAAAGCCTGGAACACTCTGCATGGGAACTGGTAAAATGGCTTCCCCTCTAGGAATCCTGGGTATTGTAGCTGGGGGTCGGGGCAGGTAGGTTTGTCTGGTGCCTCCACAAAAGACCTCCCAGGGATCTTTGCCTGCGGGAGGAGGAGTCAGGACACATTTCTAACTCATTAAAATGGGTCAAGTCTGCCTTGCGGATGTGGCTACATAACTAGGGACACTTACTTGGAAACACACCCTCAAGTTGCACAAAGCCACTTTCAGTGTGGTGTATCCATCACATGCCTGAGGGGCAAGCTTTCCATTAAAAAACAAAAAAAAACCCTCAAGTTTCTAGCCCTGATGGTTCTGGTGGGAAGTTTTAGGAAAGCGGAAGCAGTGTTAGTTTTAAAACAAAAACCATATAAGGAACAACTTCACTCTGCAAATCACATTCTATGCAGCAGTGCCATCCTAAGCTAACAGGGAGACCATGATGGAGGGGCAGGGAGCAGCCTCAACCAGCAGAGAGTGGCGATGCCTCCCCCAGGAAGCAGGTCAGGATCTCACTATTAGTCATGCAGCCCTTTCTGAGGTCACAGCTCTGCCTTTGTTAAGCCACAGATCAACGCCAACGCAAGCAAGGCCATTGCTTTAGAAGTAGCACTTCCACATCCGTACCTTCTTTGGTGGAGGCTGAGCCCAGCTGGACTCTTGGGGATCCGGGTCCCCTTTTGCTGGCAGGAGATGGGCTCCTCCTGCCCCGTGAATCTCGGCTGCTTTTCCTCCTCCTCTTTTCCTCCTCCTCCACATCTCGCCTGCTCCGAGAACCGCTTTGGCTCCTTCTCTGAGACCTTTTCCTCGCCTGGCTGTGAGCCATCTGATCTCAGGCCTATCCCAAACAAGGAGATTTTTTTACTTACTTGGTCATCACCTTGCCCTCCAAGACAGTGCCCAATCTCATCCCAATTTCAAATCAACAACTAGTAAGTACTAAAGCAGTCCATACAGAAAGGCCTTGATGAGGAAAATACAATCTTGCAAGGTCTGCAAAGCAGGGCAAGATAGCAGCATCCCATCCATGCTGCAAGTCCTCAAGGGGGCTGCCAGTGATTTCACTTTTGCCTGTTCAAGTTTGTAGCCACTTCATAGAGCCATTTCTTTACTATTGAGGCTAGTGGTTATCACGAGGCAAAGAGTTTCATAGGTTAATTCTCCAAAGCGTGAAGAAGCACTTCCTGTACACCAAGGTGGGGAACCTTTGGCCCTCCAGATATTGCTCAAGTATGTCCCATCTTCCCTAGCTGGAGGGCCACAGGATCCCCATCCCTGTCCAAAATAATGTGTTAGTTTTTAACATGCCACAACACTCTCTCATTGTGCCTTTATCCTAAGCTACCCATCATGCCATGCAAGAGAATCTTCCAGGAGGTGTTTGTAGCATAATGGATCTGAGCAAGAGCTGTGAGCCAGGAAGTCCCTCAATTCATTCTTGCATTTCCTGCACAGCCGTAAGGAAGCAGCCATCTGCCAGACTCAGCAAACTGGTCTGTAATATGGGGATAAGCATCGGAGCCAACCTTACAAGACTTGTAAGAATGACTTGGAATAATATGTGTGAAGCACTTTTCCTGGGGAGGGGGGATGCTATAAAACAATGGAGGCTGCAATCCAGTCTGATGTGTATTGGAGATGAAATAATTTTTATATATGTTTTTATTGTTGACATTTTTATTATTTATTCACTTCAGAATGTTTTATGGGAAACAATTCATAAATGACATAAATAAATAAATCCTATGTATACTTACCTGGAAGTAAGTCTGATTGAATTCAGTGGGACTTACTTCTGAGTAAAGATGCACAGGATTAGACCACATGTATTATATCAGCAGCAGCAGACAAAAGTGGACCTACAAGGTTCACTGCTATGACACTGCAGAGCAACGCTTCAAACCTTGCACTGGGCTGTTTATATTAATTTATTGATATTTTACCTTTGCACCCTACCTTTCCTCCAAGGAGTTCATGATCCTTCCCATCTCACACCAGAGATGGGAAGGGAAGCGAGGAACAACAAAAAGGGGTTTTTCAGATATGTTCGAAGCAAGAGAAAGACCAAGGAAACGGTGGGACTGCTGCTCAATGAGGATGGCAAAATGTTGACAGAACTGCTCAACACCTATTTTGCCTCCGTTTTCTCCCAAAAAGGGAACAGTGTGCAACCTTGCATTGGTAGCAATCTCAGTAAGGGGTCGGGATTGCAGTTCAAGATTGATAAGGAGATAGTCAGGAAATACCTAGTTAACCTAAATGAGTTCAAATCTCCAGGGCCTGATGAACTGCATCCCAGAGTATTGAAGGAACTTGCTGATGTACTCTCGGAACCTCTTGCCATCATCTTTGAGAAATCCTGGAGAACGGGAGAGATGCCGGAGGATTGGAGACAGGCAAACGTCGTCCCGCTCTTTAAAAAGGGTAAAAAAGAAGATCCGGGGAATTACAGGCGGGTCAGTCTGACTTCAATACCGGGAAATATATTAGAACAGATAATAAAAGAGTCCATTGGCAACTATCTAGATGACAATGCTGTGATTAGTAGGAGCCAGCATGGGTTTGTCAAGAAAAAATCCTGTCAAACTAATCTCATCTCTTTTTTTGATCGGGTCACTAGCTTAGTAGATGGTGGAAATGCTGTAGATGTCATCTATCTAGATTTCAGCAAAGCGTTTGACAAAGTCCCCCACGACCTTTGGATTAGCAAACTGGTCAAATGCGGACTACATGGAAATACTGTCAGGTGGATTCACAACTGGTTGGAAAACCGTACTCAAAGAGTGGTCGTCGGTGGCTCTGCTTCGGACTGGAAGGAGGTTTCGAGTGGAGTGCCACAGGGTTCTGTCCTGGGGCCGATACTCTTCAACATTTTTATCAATCACTTAGATGATGGGGTGGAGGGAAGCCTTATGAAGTTTGCGGATGATACGAAACTGGGAGGGATAGCTAACACAATGGAAGACAGGAATAAAATCCAAAGGGACCTGGATAGACTGGAAAATTGGGCTGAAATTAATAAAATGAAATTAAATAAAGACAAATGCAAGATTCTGCATTTAGGCCACAAAAACAAAATGCACGGGTACAGGATGGGAAATACCCGGCTTAGCAGTAGTGCGTGTGAGAAGGACCTTGGAATTGTAGTGGATCGTAAGTTGAACATGACCCAGCAGTGTGATGCTGCGGCAAAAAAGGCAAACGCGGTTTTGGGCTGCATAAACAGCTATAGTTTCCAGGTCGAGGGAAGTAATAGTCCCACTATATTCTGCATTAGTCAGGCCTCATCTGGAATACTGCGTTCAGTTCTGGGCACCTCATTTTAAGAAAGATATAAAGTTAGAGCGGGTTCAGAAGAGGGCGACGAGGATGATAGCCGGTATGGAGAAGAAGTCTTATGAGGAAAGGTTGAAGGAACTTGGCATGTTCAGTCTGGTGAAGAGAAGGCTGAGGGGTGACATGATTGCACTCTTTAAGTACCTGAAGGGCTGTCACATAGAGGAGGGTACAGATTTGTTCTCTGCTGCCCCAGAGGGTAGGACTAGGTCTAATGGTTTTAAGTTGCAGGAGCGTAGATTCAGATTGGACATTAGAAGGAACTTCTTGACAGTAAGGGCAGTTCGGCAATGGAACCGACTGCCTAGGGAGGTGGTGGGATCCCCTTCTTTGGATGTCTTCAAGCAGAGGCAGGACAGCTATCTGCGGGAGATGCTCTAGCTGTGGATTTCCTGCTATGAGCAGGGGGTTGGACTTGATGGCCTACAAGGCCCCTTCCAGCTCTATGATTCTATGTTTTATCCTCCCAACAGCCCTGTAATGTTAGTTGTGAGTTTTGCTTCATGGCTGAGTGAAGGATTGAACTTGGGCCTCCATGCTTCTAGTCTGACTTCTACTTTTGCCACTGCGCCAGATTGGTTTTTCAGCACTTCTTCGGAAGAGAAAACCCATTTCAGTGTCTCCTTCGCAAGTGTCACCTAAGGCAGTTGTCTAGCAATCACCAAACCCAAGTCAGGATGTACACATTATTGCAGGCAACGGTCGCACACACGGCTCCATCAGAACTGGCCTCAGATGTCTAACCCATGGAAACGCAGAAATGATGTCAACAGCTCCCTTTTGCTTGGAGAGGGCCAACACAAAAAAGCATTCCCTCCCCTTACCCAACCCATCCACTGCCTTTCCAAATTCTGTGGGGGGTTTTGGACAGCTCCCTAGCAGGCTCATCACCAATGGAGCGAGTGACAAGGCTCAGCCACTGACGAGTCTCAAAAGCAAGGCAGGATTTTTTAAAATCTGACCCAGGTTGCCAGGAAAAGGGGGGGATCCCAACAACAAGCAGCGCATCCAAGTCACAAGCCCGAATTTGTAAGAGGAAAACAGTAGAGAGGGTTGCCAACTTCCTTTTGATTTGTTGGCAATCATTGCTCTTGTGACTTTAGGCTGTGATGCTAGAATACTTGCCTGGGAATTCAAGATATGCTGTTAACTGCAGAAAGTAAGCTATGGATGTTTCCTCGCCCCCGCCCGGAAAATTTTCACCCACTTCTGTGAGTCAGGCCATTCTTAACAGCACAGGAGCAGGGTGAGTTAGGGGGAACAAAGTTGGCAACCCTCAGACTGGCTAAAGCAGCCTTGACATTGGGGTGGGCAACAGGAGGGGTTCACACACACACCCCCGCAGTAACCTGTCGCCTCAGTTGACTGGAGGAAACATAAACAGAGCTTGGAAAAGTTACTTTTTTGAACTACAACTCCCATCAGCCCAATCCAGTGGCCATGCTGGCTGGGGCTGATGGGAGTTGTAGTTCAAAAAAAGTAACTTTTCCAAGCTCTTAGTAACTGCAGTAATTCATTAATCAAAGGGAAACCACGAGGGTGAGTCTCTTCTCCTTTGAACTTAGAGCAGCTTGATTTTATTGTCTTCTTTAACTGGCTGTTGCTGTGTTAGTTTGTGGTTTAAATCGGTTCTATTAAGCTGCTCAGAAGCAAGTTCTATCGGGTTCAATGGGATTTACTCCCTGGCAAGCACGTGTTGGATTGCAGCCTTAGTTTGTATGCTTGATTTTCTTACTAGACTTTTAAATTACACTGTTTGTTTCTTACTACTTTGTAACTTATTCTGGAGACTTAGATCTATGTTAGAAGTGCAGGATATAAATTGTGTGTGTATTCTGCCTCTTTTATTAAAACTAGGGTTGCCAGGTTCTTGGCCTGAGGCTGATCCTGTATCTTTAGGAGAAGAGAAGGTCAGCCAAGTGCAGGTGTTGTTGCAACCCTCTAATGGGAAAAACCAGAGGGTGAAATTCTCCCTTCCCCCTTCACACCTTTTAAAGACACAGAAGACCTCTTGATTGCCAGGCCCGGCCTCCAAGAGGTCTTCTGTATCTTTAAAGGTTGTGGAGGGGGAAGGCAGAATTCCACCTTGTGGTTTTTCCCATTACAGAGTTGCAAGAACACCTGCACTTGGCTGACCTCTTCTCCTAAAGATACAGGATCAGTCTCAGGCCATGGACCTGGAAACCCTAATTAAAACCCTCTTAAGGTGATTATCGTCATTCTTTTCGCTGACACGCGCATGCACTGCCCCTTTAAGACTGCAGAGGTTCTGCTGTCCTTTAAAGCCTTCCCACCCAATCGCCGGGTTCCGTCCCCTCCTCTTTCTAAGCTCCGCCTCTGTCGCCTGCCAGATAAGGCCTCGCCTGACAGGCCTAGCGCATGCGTAATGGACACCTGCCCGCTCAAGTCTTTGCAGATCAAATTTGGCCCCGGTCTCTCGGACTCACCCAGTCAGGCAAGGGGCTCGCCGCCGAGGGGAAGTGGGTGCGACACGGCGTACGGAAAAAAGTATACGCTCGGGTTGGCCTCCTATGTCTTGGCCGTAACTCCTCAGACTCGGAAGGTGAACACCCCCCCCCCCGCAACTGTTTTGTTGGTTTCCGCGGTGACTTCCGGCTTGCGTCTTGTTTGCGGGTCCGGCGAGGAAACTGGGACTGAGTATCCTGGTTCTCCTCTCACTGACACCCTATCTAAAGCACAGTAGGGGAACCTGGTGTCCTCCAACATTATTGGACTCAAACTCTAATCAGCCTCCGCCATCGTAGTCACTGGTCAAGAATGTGCCGTAGCCTATTCCCTCCCTTCCCCCTCCAAATTTATGTAGATACCAAATTGTCATCACGATGGCTCTTGTGTAGCACGTTCTTACGTCAACGTGGAAGTAAGCCCCGCTGCGTCCAATATGGCTTGCTCCCAGGAAAGTGAGTACAGGATAGGATAGCAGGTTTCATTAGTCAAGCTCTTAGACCTACAGTAAATATTTGGCTCCTGCTTCTTCAAAACACAAGCTAGAGCTTGTATTCTGTACCATCTCTATTCTACCCCAACTTTCATGAAAATATTCTATAATTTCAAAGTATAACTGATGTCAAACCTTCGCCTTGGGGGAAGAGGGAGATAAAACTCTTTGTACTGTTATGGAAAACAGCAATTCAGCCAATTGATAACTGGTTTTGTTTACTAGTATAATGGCCAAATGTGATTTTGACAAGCGATAGAAATGGACAAAAACATAATTGACTCAGAGCACTGGCATTTCAACTTACACACATGTATTCACTCCCCATTCTCTCCCCCATTCCCAAGGAAATTAATGTTTGCCTCCTTTCATCAGGAGGTAACTTCTGCAAATTAATAAATGCATGCAGATTAATTTTCAAAGTGGAATTTCAATACCTCTAGAAGCTCGCATAAAACAAGATGATAGTAAGCTTGCCTCTGGACTGGGAAATATGAAATTAGTTTACTTGGTCAAGGCAAGCAATTTAAAAGATAATGGTTTATTAAGTGTAGAGATCCAGCATTTGTAAGACTGCCAGTCTGATTTTCCTAGAGGGTGGGGATGAAAAGATTACTGATATTTTAGCATAGATAGATATTGGCAGCTGGAAGTTCTCCCCCCTCCCCCCTGATTTCCCATCTGGCCATCAGCATAGCTTCCAATCCTTGCTCACTTACACACACACACCATTAGTTGCAATGCACACCAGCCACCTCCTCTCCCAAACTGGAATCCAAGCAAAGGGCTTTTTAACCCCATCTCTCACTGTGTGAATAGCAACTTTCCTGTTTTGCACCTCAAATGCTCATTGCAATCTGCAAGCCAAGCCACAGCAAGCAGCTGAGGTGCTCATATGGCGCTCTCCTATTGACTTGGCAGTGGGGGGGGACGGAGGGAGGGGTTTAAAGAACCCTTTCCTTGCATTTTGGCTGGTGTGTGTGTGAGAGAGAATCTGCACTGCTGGTCCTTCAACTTTTACTCAGGCCAAAAGACAGCGCATTAAGAATGAGTTACCAATCGGGGCTTTAGCACAAGCATCCATGACAAGCAATGCGAGTCATCATCACCTTTCTATTCAGCATCTGTTGGCACTAGCCACATCCCTATTCTTTTTCTTTTATGTAGCTGCACTGGGGCAAGGCTGGGGCAGGGTGATGTGGACAGAGTTGGACTTAAGGCCACTGCAGATAAGACCATGTTGTGAGAGGCACTGTGTGTCAAGAAGCTTCTGCATGACTGTAGCAGTTGCAACAGCTACTACAACCAGCCAAGGAGATCCTCCTCCTCCAGCTCACTCAGTACTCACCTTTCCCTGTCAGCACCCCCAGCAGCATCTACTTTTTCTTGTCCTTTAAGCTGCAGGAAAGAACGCAGCTGCTGCTGCTGATTTGCCTTATTCATGCAAAACAGGAGAGGCCTACGGAGTTTTGACTGTTTGCATGGGGATGCATATGCTGTACAGGGGACTCCTGCTGTAGTAACTCCCTTCCCTTTCCCTTGTCAACCTGACTACCTGCTTTGAGGCAGAGAGTTCTTTCTAAAAAGATAGCTTTGTTTTTGTTATGGTGACAACTGCATCAAAACAGTTTACACAGGAATGGTTATAATGATAATGAAGTTGGCTCCTGCCTGTTGGAAACTGCCATGTTTTTATGACAGTGGTGACTGGATTTTGGACAAGCGACCCACAAGTAAAGTCCACCATGGAAGAATGCACCACCTACCCCACTGTTCTGGTGTGGCTCTGCCTATCTTCTGAGGTAAAGAGGAGGCCACAGCACTATACAAGTAGGCCCCAACGTAGGCCTGGCTGTTGTACAGCCAGCCCACAGGTTTGCTGTGCTGCTCCTGTTCAGGCATGCCACAAACACCTACTGTCTGTGCCACCTATACTGCAAAACAGCTACTCGGTTTTTATGGAGAAATGTTCTTCTGATCCATGGTCACTCTTGTAACATTTTGATTGGCTGTTAGTAACTGAGGCTGTTGTGGAATCTGCTTCTCCATAACCTTTTCACAGGTCTCACTCTGTCTGCTGGGCTAGTGTGTGTTCAATGTGTTAATGAATGGATGATTTAAAACAAGGACATATACACCCTCGGCTTGATCTACGGAAAACAGCTGGAGGGCCACTACCAGGATTGTTGCCGTCAGCAATTCTAGCGCTGCCTTTAATTGAAGTCAAGATGCAAACTCTGCCCTGCATCACCTCCCTATGTTAAAGAGCACATATCCATGGTCTCAGGCTGCCTGTCTTCGAAACTCCTGGTGAACCCTTCTCCAAATTCCTTGGCGTGCACCAGTTCAGGCTCTCTGTTGCACATGGGGCAAAGCTGATTCCGGACAGCGGATGATCGCATCCAGACAATCAGATTCCAGCGCTCCCCGGAGGCGATTGGCAGCGCCCCATGCATTTGTCCTCCCCGGTGGAACAATCCATGGAAGGGAACATGTTCAATCTCGATGTACTTTGGCACTGGGTTGGCATCCTTGGAAAGGATTAAGAAAGACCACCATGTTAGCAACAACCTCTATGATTCAAAGCGCTGCTAGCAAATGATTCAGCAAAACAAGTCAGCTTTGAATAAAGCCGTTTCAGAAGAACTTATTCACATTGTACATATTTTGATCTGTGGGACCTGTTGCCGCAAGCTGTGAATATGGCAGACAGCATTGGTGTGTTTATTTATTTTAAAAAGACTGAATACATTCATAGTGGATAGGTCTGCCAATCAGTAAATTGGGTGGGGAACCTGTGGCTCTCCAGATGTTGGATTCTCATCAGCCCCAGCCTGCAAGGCTAAATTGTCAGGGATGACCAAGTGGAGCAACTCTGAGAGTGCCACATGCTCTCCACCGCTCAGACCATGGTCCATTCAGTCCAGCGTTCCTTATTCAACAGTTGTCTCTCAGATGCCTCTGGAAATTCCCAAACAGGGCAAGTGAGGTAGGTGACGGGCTTGCCCTGTTCTTTAGTCTGCAACAGCCAATATCGAGAGGTATATTGCTGTGGCTCAATGGGGGGCAGGGCCATAGCTCAGTGGTACAGCATCTGCCTTGCATGCAGAAAGTTCCAGGTTCAATCCCTGGCATCTCCAGGTAGGGCAGAAAGAGACTCCCTCTCTGAAACCCTGGAGAGCTGCTGCCGGTCAGTGTACACAGTATTGGGCTAGACAAGAGGGACAAAAGGTCTGACTTGATATGAGGCAGCTTCCTTGTGCTGCTGCTATACATGGAAGTTCCACATAGCTTTCATGGCTCATGGGTCTGCGAGTAGCCAATGTGGTGCAATCCAGATGTTGGATTCCAACTCCAGTCAACTCCAGCCAGCATGGCCAGTTATTGGGGATTATGGGAGATGAAGTCCAAAAACATCCAGAGCATACATTGCATTCCCTGTCCTTTCTTTTTAAAGCCACCGCCACATCCTGAAGCAGTGAAGTGCAGAAGTTCCTTAAACATTTAGTGAATAACCATAATACAGTGAAAGTAAGCCAAGGGAGGCTCGTCATTTAAAAGGAGAGGCACCTGTCTGAATTCAGCAAAATAGAGATTGCCTTCGGTGAACTCTTTGCCCAGGGAGACATTGAGAGTCACCTCCGCATTGTCGTAGTGGGAGCTCAAATCCCGGTCTTCATGCAAGGCATATTTCACCACAAAAGCCTTGTGGCTGTCCAAGTGGCCTCCCCCGCAGTCCGGGTAAAGCAATGCTGTGAGGGGTTGAAGATATTTTTCACGCAGAGGGGTGATGAAAGTTTCATCCAACCCAAGTTCGTTTAAGAGAACCTGCAGCGGTGTGTGTATGTGCAAAAAAGAGAGTTAAAAGTTGAAAAACCAAATAAAATGCAAAAGGTGATCTTTCTAGTAGAAGGGTCAGGATGTTTTGCTGTGGCCACGTTCTTTCAATGGCTAAAAAATGGGCCTCCATTTTCTTAACATTTCAGTGTCTCCATTTAGATAGATTTGATAAATTCCCTGGTAATGGCATTCAGATCAACAAATGGTTAGTCTTGCCGTGGCCTGATAATTATCACCTGGTGGTAATGTGGAGGCAGGCTTTTTCATTGGTGGCACTGATGTTCTGGAATGCACTCCCATCTGTACTGGCATTCTGCCGACTTTTGAAGAAGGGCATTCCCTTGGTCTCACTACCAGAGTCTCCTGCTTGAATTCCTGTGTTCAGGAATTATCAGGTATAACAATACCAGTAGTTATCATGGTATTGTTTTATTGTGCATTTTTAATTCTGGATGTTTTAATTTTTGTGTAACTAGTTGTTATGCTTTGTAAACTGCTTAGAAGGCTATTTTGACAAGTGTAATAAATTAATAAATCATAATCTTAGCATTTGCACTTTGGAGGGTTCAATCCACTTAATTATTCTGTTGCAAGTCATATGCTCATCCGCTCTGCAGGACTGCAATGACTATTACCCCCCTCCCAACATTACAGATGTGGGGATAGGCAACTTAGTGAGTTCACAGCAGAGGCAAGACTTCAACTGCAGGTTTCCTGAGTTGGCGTCATCAACAAAAGGTAACTCTTACCCCATAGTTATTCATAGAGTTCGGCCTCCCCTTGGGCATCTCAGACTGTTCAAAATTCTCCAGTTCCTCAATGAAAGCGTGGCAGAATTCCTTGGAAAATATTGGCAAGCGGTAGATTCTCTTATCTGATGTGTGGGCAAGAAGGAAAACAAAATTGGAAGGAGATTTTGCAGGGACGCTTGATTGCCTAAGGAGAATGGAAATCTCCAGGCAAGCGGACAGGGTTAGGGAGTTTCTTTGTTTGTAAATGAAAGTTGGTTCCTTCTTCTTTTGTAGGGAGGAGCCTTAGTTCAGGGATAGAGCATCTGTTTTGTATGAAGAAGGTCCAAGTTTCAATAATCCTTGGCATCTCCAGTTGAAAGGATGGTGGATAGAAAGTCTGGGAATGACCCACCTCTTTGCCCAAGCCTATGGAGAGTGTCTGCCAGTCACAATAGACTTTACTGAGCTAGATAATCTTTGTTAAGATCACAAGATCAGAAGAGCCCTGCTGGATCAGGCCAATGGCCCATCTAAGTCCAGCATCCTGTTCCCACAGTGGCCAACCAGGTGCCACTGGGAGCAGGTCCTGAGAGCAAGACTTTTCCCGCTTATGGTTCCTTGCAACTGGCATTCAGAGGCATCCTGCATCCAACAGCAGAGGAAGACAGTGTTCTTATTAGCAAGGCTGTCTTCAGAAGCAGAACCTCAGTACAGCCCAATCCTAATCACAACAGAGATTTTGTTTTTGTCATGGTAATTTAAGCATCACCTGCTATACACACAAAGATGATGTTTTTCTCTCTCCAGTCATCACTTGTAGTAAAAATGAAAGCCTTGCCACTTAAAACTTCCGCATCTTTTCAATTCAAGACCAAGATGCCGCTTAGACAACGCATGTCGTACAATAATTTCTTCTCCCAGAGAAGGAAACGGAGTCATTTAAAAGCTGATGCCATGTTTTTTAAACATGAAGGTATTTTGTACAATGCTAATTCCCTCCAAAACAACAAAGTGCCAATATGTTTAACATATCTCTTAATAAGGAGAAGAGGGGAATAGGGGAAAGCCCCTTTGCCAAGTACAGATATTGCTGTTAAGTAAACCCACTCTCCTCACCTGATACAGATTCCACATGGCTCAAGAGGCCTTGAAGATCAGTGCATTTGGATGTGCAGCATTTGACAGCTTCTAAAAATTCCGGTGCCAGAAAGGATTCCTAGCATTGGGGGAGGGGAGGAGAGTGAAATACGATTATTTTCACATATACACATCACATGTGTTTTAACAACTCTGTAATGTGCTTCAACTTTTGTTTTGTACTTGGAGAGAGGGAGCAATGAGGATAGGAGCAGAAGTAACAGGCTTGGTCTCTTAAGCACAGTGACTAGGAGTTGGGTTGCAAAGTTGTACACTGCCTCCCCAGAGCAAATTCCTACAACTAAGTAAGTGTGTGCATGTGTGTGTGACTGTGTGTGTTCATTCTATACAGGGCTGAGTGAGACCAGCCCTGCGTGCCTTGTAACTGAAACTATAAAAGAACTGGCTGCCTGGTTGGTGGCAGCCTTTGGATGAGACTTGTGGTAGATGACTATATTTTTGGATGGTAAAAGAACATGCAGAGCTTTGTCTACCTGCACCAGGTGAGAAAGCCCCTTCCCAGAGGGCTTGCGTTAGCTGACACTGGGCCGCTACTCCACAGCCATTTCTAATAAACTGGAACTATTGTGTCTGTATTGAACTGCATTAATTATTTTTTTACTGAATTGTTTTCACTATGCTGGTATATTACTTTTTTATATGATTATATTGAGGAAAACTTTTTTAAATGTTTTTGTAAGCTGTTTCAAGCTAAAACCCTTGTTGTTGAAAAAGTGGCATACAAATATTAAATCAGATTCACCCTTCTCTATTAACTACACTCAGGGGATACATTAGCACCAACATTAGCCAGTGTGTTAAGGCTACACAGGTTCCGTTTTATCCATGGATAGCTAACTGTCTTCAAGTCTGCACTAATTTGGAGGAGTATAGACTCTCACCCTACTCCTGAATCACTTCATGGAAATGTTACCAGAGTAGAGGCCTCCTCCATCCATCCTAGGCTGTCTCTAATAAGAACTAGCATGCAAATTTAGGAAATTGCCATCCTGGGCTCCTGGGAGGAAGGGCAGGATATAAATTTAATAAACACACACATTCTTTACCTGTAAAGTATACAGTTGTGGATGCTTTGGTCTGTAGTTCTGGGAAATTACTGTTTTTCTTTCTCTAGATTGATGGTCCAATTCCTTTCTCCTCTGCACTTCTTTTTCAACCTAGGAAAATTCAGTCTGAAGCTGAAGGGCCAGAGCTCAGTGGCAGAGCATTGCATGCAGAAGGTCCTGGGTTCAATCCCCGGCATCTCCAGGTAGAGCTGGGAATGACACTGGTCTTACAGACTGGAGGGCCACTGCTAGTCAGAGTAGACCAGGGATGCCCTTTTCAGCCCAAGCAAACTCATAAGCAAACTCCCAGGGACAACATGCTGGTGGTGGGTAGGGCCAGAGGCAACAGCAGATGGAGCAACAGATGTGAACCTTTATACAAGAAGTTCCATTCCAGCCCTGCAAGTTAGAGGCTTTCCATAAACACATCTCTCCATCCCGGCAAACAAGAGGTATTATCACAGCTGAAGGACACTTTGCAGCCAGGAAAAAGCACAGAAGGAGGATGTGCTGCAGAGGGGCACAGCCTCAGAGAGGGGTGTGTGGTGCTAGCAGAGTCCAGAGAGGCCTGGAGGGCCACATTTGCCCTACAAGCCTGAGGTTCCCCACCTCTGCTATAGACAATACTGAGCTAAATGGACCAATGGTCTGATTCAGTATAAGGCAGCTTGATGTTATTAAAAGATCATTAGATGGATGCAAGAGAGATGTATGACCCTAATCTTCTCAGTGTTAGGTGGCTACAACCTGGTCCTGTACTTAAGCAACAAAACTCCAGTTGTGCCATCATTATAGTGTTTATGTATTCAGCCAGTCCTGTGCACTTTTACTCAGAAGTAAACCCCATGAGTTCTATAGAACTTTGTCGGGTCACTCTGTATAGGACTGCAGTCTTGCAGCCTGATTCTACACAAGATAACCTGGAACCTGGGTTGTGTCACTGGAAGACTCTGCTTATCAACAAAAGCTGCTTCTGTGGGTTAACATCTTTCCTACCAAGCCAACCTTAAGACCATCTGCAGATCTTTCTGCCCTCTCCCTCTGGAGGGCAGAGCCTAGAACCTGGCCTGTATCACCAGCTGCCAGGGGCCAGAAGAGGCTGCCTTCCACCAAAGATATCTCCCTACGTATATTACATCTTTGTGGGAATGTTAACAGTAAGCTATGTTGGGAAACATTTTTGACTGGGAAGCATGGCATAAAATATAATAAAGGCATAGGACTGGACTGTTTGTTCTTACATCAAACCCTACATCTAGGTTGTCACACCATACAGTACCTCTTGGATTACTGCTTCAAATTCTTCCTCACTTCTGCAGCCCCGCTGTCTTAATGCCTGCAGAACAAAGAGATGCTGATGGCTTCTATGAGTGACACACTTTTGTTTTATAAACTACAGTTCTAGGCCTTCTGCATCAAAGCTGCTACTGCCTGGACAAGGATGTGACTATCCATCAAAATAACACAGAAATCCACAAAGCTCAGAGGCCAGACTTTTTTGTGTAAGCCCTCAGATGCAGCCGATTTTAAAAAAAAATCACACCTTTCCTGGTAAAACAAAAACAACAGTAACCTTTTGCATTCAAACACTGTGTTTCCAATCTGAGAGGTCTATACATATTTACTCAAAAGTAAACCCCATTAGGTTCAAGGAGACTTACTTCCAAATTTATACATAAGATTACAGCTTTAAAGCCCAATCCTCTGTTTCTGCGATATTCTGTTTGCTATGGCCATCTTATTTCAAAATTGGGAGTTACTTTAGTGGTTAGGTGTTGGACTATGACCTGGGAGACCAGAGTTTGAATCCCCACATAGGCATGAAGCTCAATGGGTGACCTTGGGGCAGTCGCTGCCTCTCAGCCTCATGAAAACCCTATTCATAGGGTCGCCATAAGTCGAAATCGACTTGAAGGCAGTACACACACACATATCAGTCTGAGGATTTTGCATAAGCCAATTGGAAGGAAGAGCAAACTAAAAGAAGAAAATGAAACAAATTGAGTTTATTCCCAATTAAGTATGCTTGGAACTACGACCCTAAGCACTATTTACTCTTTAATCAGAAGTCTTTAGTTTGGCTGCACTGAGTTCAATGGAACTTACTTCCTAGCAAGTGTGTTTAGGATTGCAAATTTAGGCTTGTAGCCACCTAAATTCTGCTCAGAGTAGACCCATCGAAATTAACGGACAGCTTAGCCATATCTTTCCATTTCAGTGGGTCTACTCCGAGTATGACTAACGTTGGATGCAACCCTTAGATGGCAATAATTCGTAACACCACTTACCTGGGAGTAAGCCTCAATAAATTGAAATAGGTCTTACTTCTGCGTAGAAGTCAGGTAATAAGCGCCCCCCGCCCTATGCAAGCTAGGACATGAAATCCTGGTTCTAATTCGGGTTTATGGTTGCAACTGTTGTGTGTGTATATCTCTCTCTACTCTCCCGAAAATCTCCATGCTGCTCTGCATTTACCGGCCCATAATCTCTCCGCAGCTGCTCCGGGTCCCCCCAATAGCGGAGATGGAGACCGTAGCGCGGCACGAACAGATTGTCGGTGAAGAAGCAGGCGCAGGCCAGGAAGCGCCCCGGTCCCGGTCCCATATCTCTGGGCTCCATGTTTCCATCCGGCCCCCAAAGGGTGAGGAACGGAGCTCCACGGGCAACAGTTCTTTGGCGAAACATCCTCGGTGGGAAACAAACATTCCACGTAAGGGAGCGTCAACAAATCACACAGCGACATGTAGGAAGGAGGGATGAAACACCTTGCCTGTGTAAGAACGATGCACTGAAACCACATTATTTCTCCCAAATAATGATGAGAACTGTACTCTGTTAAGAGTGCTGGGAATTGGAGTTCTGTGAAGGGTAAATGATATTTCCCAGGATTCTTTAGGCGGAAATAATATGGTTTCAATGTCCATACATTGTTATACATTGCCAGAGTTGCAGAACCCTGTTGGATCAGAGCAAATGTTCATTTCGTCCATCTGCCTGTTTCCCATAGCGGCCTATTAAGTGCCTGCCCCATTGTTGTTCCTTAGCATCTGATACTGGGGAGTTAGACTATGTCTGTACATACAGGCCATATTTCTATACTGTAATGGCTAGTAAAAACATAAGAAGAGCTCTGCTAGATTGCAAGTAAGATCTGTCTAGGACAGCAACCTGTTTTCATCAATAGCTAACCAGATGCCACAAAAAGACAACAGACCTCTTCCATTGTCCCCCAGACTGAAAAAGCTGTTATTCAGCGGTACGCTGCCTCTGAACGTGGTGAGGCGCTGCATGGCTCCCATGGTCAGTGATAGACCTCTCTGCTGTATATCTGAATTATCCTCTTTGATTATATATATATATATATATATATATATGTAATTCAATAAAATACTTTGTGCATCTGATGAAGCAGATGGTAGTCCACAAAAGCTTATACCATAATAAATTTGTTAGTGCTGAAGGTGCCACAAGGCTCTCTGTTCTTTTTTGGCAATCTGAGTTATCCTGTTCAGATTGAGACTACTTCTTTTACTGTTCTTTTTAATTTTTAAATTAATTTTTAATTTGCAAATATAATCAACAAATTATAACATCACCAGCTGACCTTAACAATAACAATATTCCATCAGTTCTAAATGTAAAAATTAATATGAGTCCATATGTCCAGATACATACCTAAATAAAATTAATGATAATTAATTAGAATCATAGAATCATAGAGTTGGAAGGGGCCTTGTAGGCCATCGAGTCCAACCCCCTGCTCACAGCAGGAAATCCACAGCTAGAGCATCTCCCGCAGATAGCTGTCCAGCCTCTGCTTGAAGACATCCAAAGAAGGGGATCCCACCACCTCCCTAGGCAGTCGGTTCCATTGCCGAACTGCCCTTACTGTCAAGAAGTTCCTTCTAATGTCCAATCTGAATCTACGCTCCTGCAACTTAAAACCATTAGACCTAGTCCTACCCTCTGGGGCAGCAGAGAACAAATCTGTACCCTCCTCTATGTGACAGCCCTTCAGGTACTTAAAGAGTGCAATCATGTCACCCCTCAGCCTTCTCTTCACCAGACTGAACATGCCAAGTTCCTTCAACCTTTCCTCATAAGACTTCTTCTCCATACCGGCTATCATCCTCGTTGCCCTCTTCTGAACCCGCTCTAACTTGTCTATATCTTTCTTAAAATGAGGCGCCCAGAACTGAACGCAGTATTCCAGATGAGGCCTGACTAATGCAGAATATAGTGGGACTATTACTTCCCTCGACCTGGAAACTATAACTCTGTTTATGCAGCCCAAAACCGTGTTTGCCTTTTTTGCCGCAGCATCACACTGCTGGGTCATGTTCAACTTACGATCCACTACAATTCCAAGGTCCTTCTCACACGCACTACTTTGTTACTTTGTTACTTTATTGATTTGTTTGCAGGACCAAAGGCCAACGCAAATTAAAACAATACATATACAAAACTTTAAAATCAAATGGAGACATTTAAAAGGGAAGCATTTAAGCGGGGATCTCATGTAAGAGAACTTGCCTATGTAATATCTCGAAGGGCAATGTAATTGACCCTAAGTTTTCTTGCTGCTATTACAAAAAGAGCTGCTTTGTGGGTTACTTCCAAGTTATGATCTGACATTAAAAAAATGAATTTTCCATCAAGTGAATCAAGCTGAGGGATTTCTAACCATTTACTAAGAAATCTATTTCTGGGCTGAGTATAAATTGGGCAGTAGAGCAAAACGTGGGGAAGGTCTTCTGCCGAGGGTGAGCCACAGACACAATTCCTTTGGTCCTTAGGGACACCGGCTAGTCAACCTTCCCTGTCCGCGTTTGGTAAGGAGAAAAAACGTAGGGCTGTAAACGCCCGTCTAAGGACAAGGGGTATTGGTTGAAGGAGATAAGTAGAGCAGTGGGGGTCAAGCTTAAATCGCCAGTACCATGGAGATACCTTTGAGTTGATGGAGGATAGCCTATCCTGGTTCATAGAGTGGAGGAATATGTATTCACGTAGAGATTTATTATTTGGCATTGCGTTGAAATCCTGCTCTAAAAGGTGGTAAGTTGATAGCAGTTTAGTTAATTTAGAGCGCCATAAGATAGAAGCGAATGTGTGGTCAAAACATAATTGTAATAATGTCCCAGGCTGGGGCCCATTGAGTGTTCTCAAAAATTTCAGAAGGGTAAAATGTATGTGAGCCATCAGTGGGGGGGAGCCCGTCTCAATTCGAGTCATCGCTGCAGAGGTTCCCACAGGGAGAGATAACAAGCGCCTGAGAAAACTACTTTGTATAGTTTCCAGGCCTGTTACGATATTATAATCCCAGCCCCATACGGCTACTCCATATAGGATTTGTGGGATCACCTTTGCTTTAAAGATCTTTAAAGTAGGGTGAATCTGACCGCCCCCGACAGAACGAGAAAATTTTAAAATTGTCCCTATTGTCTTAACCGCGTGCGATTTAATATATTGTCGGTGATATTGCCAGGAAAGGGTATCTGAAAAATAAATACCCAGGTACTTAAATTCTCGAGGTTGTTCTAACTGATGATCAGCTATATGCCAGCGATGTCCTTTGAATCTTTTCCCCAAAACTAAAACTTTGGTTTTATCATAATTAATGTTGAGTTTTTCCTTATAACAATAGGACTGTAGGGATCTCAACATCTTTCTAAGTCCAGTTGGAACTAGGGAAAGAAGGACCATATCGTCGGCATAGAGAAGTGTCGGTATTTTCCTTTGGCCAATAGAGGGGGAGAAAAATTGAAGTCCGGATAAAAACGGAATGATATCATTTAGAAACAAATTAAAGAGCAGGGGAGCTAAGAGGCATCCTTGTTTGACGCCTCTGTCCACAGGTATCGGATCAGATAGGACTCCAGAATGGGGAGCTCTAACTATAGCAAAGGTGTTAGTGTATAAAATGCGAATAAGGTATAGCAAGCGGGGGTCGATGTTCAGATGATACAGTTTGTGCCATAAAGCATTCCTATCGATCGAGTCGAACGCTGCAGCCAAATCTACAAATGCTACATACAGATGTCGGGTAGGACCGGCGATGGACTGTTTTGCCAGGAAATGGAGTGTTAGGCAATGATCGATTGGAGAGGAGCCTTTACGGAAGCCGACTTGCTCAGGGTATAAAATCTGTCTGTACCCAATCTTCTAGTTTATTAAGAAGGAATTTAGCGTAAAGTTTGGATACAACGTTCAACAGGCTGATTGGATGGAAGTTAGCGGGGTTGGAGGAGTCACCCTTTTTGTAGATGGGGATGATTATGTTACATCTCCAACTGTCGGGGATAATGTCAGAGTCATTTATTCTGGTGAATAAACGAGCCAAAAAAGGGGCCCACCATTCGGGAAATTGTTTAATAGCTTCTGGTAAAAGGAAGTCCTCTCCTGGGGATTTCCCATTTTTAAGTGAATCAATTAGAGATTTAATTTCTTGGGGTGAAACTGGGGGCCATGACGACAAGTTGGTAGTATCTGACATGGGTAAAATGCTACGGGGAGACAAAATTGAGGAATAGAGGTGTAAAAAATGTGAATACCAGGTTGAGATTGGGATCAAAACTTGGTTGGAGGTGTTGCTAAGGCCAAGTCCCGACTGTACTAAAGACCAAAACTGGCGTTCTTGGTTTTCAGTAATCATCTTTGTTAATAGCTGCCAACGAGAATCGGCAAAGGCTGATTTTTTTTCCCTCAGGAGGGATCTATAAAGGGCCTTATTTGATTTAAAGGCAAAAAGGGATTGAGGGGACGGGAACTTGAGAGACAAGTGTAGAAGTTTCTTAAGCATCACACTGCTGGGTCATGTTCAACTTACGATCCACTACAATTCCAAGGTCCTTCTCACACGCACTACTGCTAAGCTGGGTATTTCCCATCCTGTACCCGTGCATTTTGTTTTTGTGGCCTAAATGCAGAATCTTGCATTTGTCTTTATTTAGTTTCATTTTATTAATTTCAGCCCAATTTCCTAGTTTATCCAGGTCCCTCTGGATTTTATTCCTGTCTTCCATTGTGTTAGCTATCCCTCCCAGTTTCGTATCATCCGCAAACTTCATAAGGCTTCCCTCCACCCCATTATCTAAGTCATTGATAAAAATGTTGAAGAGTATCGGCCCCAGGACAGAACCCTGTGGCACTCCACTCGAAACCTCCTTCCAGTCTGAAGCAGAGCCACCGACGACCACTCTTTGAGTACGGTTTTCCAACCAGTTGTGAATCCACCTGACAGTATTTCCATCTAGTCCGCATTTGACCAGTTTGCTAATCCAAAGGTCGTGGGGGACTTTGTCAAACGCTTTGCTGAAATCTAAATAGATGACATCTACAGCATTTCCACCATCTACTAAGCTAGTGACCCGATCAAAAAAAGAGATGAGATTAGTTTGACAGGATTTTTTCTTGACAAACCCATGCTGGCTCCTACTAATCATAGCATTGTCATCTAGATAGTTGCCAATGGACTCTTTTATTATCCGTTCTAATATCTTTCCCGGTATTGAAGTCAGACTGACCCGCCTGTAATTCCCCGGATCTTCTTTTTTACCCTTTTTAAAGAGCGGGACGACGTTTGCCCGTCTCCATTCCTCCGGCACCTCTCCCGTTCTCCAGGATTTCTCAAAGATGATGGCAAGAGGTTCCGAGAGTACATCAGCAAGTTCCTTCAATACTCTGGGATGCAGTTCATCAGGCCCTGGAGATTTGAACTCATTTAGGTTAACTAGGTATTTCCTGACTATCTCTTTATCAATCTCGAACTGCAATCCCGACCCCTTACTGAGATTGCTACCGATGCAAGGTTGCACACTGTTCCCTTTTTGGGAGAAAACGGAGGCAAAATAGGTGTTGAGCAGTTCTGCCTTTTCCTTGTTATCTGTCAACATTTTGCCATCCTCATTGAGCAGCAGTCCCACCATTTCCTTGGTCTTTCTCTTGCTTCGAACATATCTGAAAAACCCCTTTTTGTTGTTCCTCGCTTCCCTCGCCAGCCTCAGCTCATTCTGGGTTTTAGCTTTCCTTACACTATTCCTGCAAGCCCGAGCCACTCGTCGGTACTCTTCCTTGGTGATGCGTCCTTCCTTCCATTCTTTATACATGCTCTTTTTTATTTTTACCTCCTCCACCAGTCTTCCGTGTAGCTACATTGGCTTTTTCCGATGTCTTCCGTTTTTCTTCCTCTTTGGAATTGTTTGCGATTGCGCTTTTTGTAATACGTTCTTCATGAACTCCCACACTTCTTGGGCTCCTTTTTTCTTTAGTCTATCTAGCCACAGGGTCCTACCCATCATTTCCCTGAGCTTGCTAAAATCGGCTTTCCTGAAATCCAAGGTCCATGTTTGACTATATTCTTCTTTGGCTTTCCCCAGAATCACGAATTCCAGCATTACGTGGTCACTTTCCCCCAAGGTACTGACCGCTTTAATTCCCGTGACCAATTCGTCCCTGTTAGTTAAGATCAGGTCCAGGATTGCCGATCCCCTTGTTCCTTCTTCTACTTTTTGAAAGAGGAAATTATCAGCAAGGCCCATCAGGAATTTGTTGGAGGCTTTGTGCTTCGCAGAGTTTGTCTCCCAGCAGATATCCGGGTAGTTGAAGTCCCCCATCACTACTACTTCTTGCCTCCTTGAGATTTCAGAGATTTGTTTGAGAAAGGCCTCGTCTACCACCTCTTCTTGGCCAGGGGGTCTGTAGTAGACACCTACTACTATGTCGGTTTTATTTGTTTCTCCATTTATTTTTACCCAAATGGTCTCCATTGGACCCCTTTGTTCGCTCTCTTGGATTTCCATAGAGGTGTATTTGTCTTTGATGTATAACGCTACTCCCCCTCCTTTTCTGTTGCTTCTATTCTTTCTGTAGAGTTTATATCCTTGAATGGGCTATATTCCAATCATGGGCGTCATCCCACCAAGTCTCTGTTATCCCTATGAAGTCATATTTGCCTTGATGCACTAAGACTTCAAGCTCCTCTTGCTTGTTTCCCAAGCTCCTTGCGTTGGTATATAGACACCAGAAGTCTCTTTTGTCCTGATTGGATTCCTCCGTTAATATACCGTGAGCTTTGCCGTGCATCCCTTTCTCTCTCCCAGTGTCTCCTGTACCCTTCAAATCCTTGCGTTTACAACCTGCTGTCTTTGGATCGGTCTTTAAGCTATCATCTCCATCCCCCAGAGGCTTTAGTTTAAAGCTCTCTTTATGAGTTTTGCCATACTTCTGCCAAAGAGATTCTTCCCAGTCCTCGTGAGGTGCAGCCCATCTCTTGCCAACAGTCCCCCCTCCAAGAAGCTTAGATCATGGTCCCAGAATTATAATAAGCCATGTGTTCAAAGTAGTGGACTGAGTAGTGGACACTGGATGTTTATCCTTCTAGCCTTGCAATATATAACGCAGTTCCACACAGTACATTTAAAGCACATCCAACACACATTTAAAACACATGGCTTCCCCCAAATAATAACAGGAACTAGTTTGTTAAGGGTGCTGGGAATTTGTAGTTCTGTGAGGGAAAAACCATAGTTCCCATGATATTGGGGGGAAAGTCATGTGCCTCAGAGGAAGGCAATGGTAAACCCTCTCTGAACACCGCTTACCATGAAAATCCTATGCCATAAGTCGGAATCAACTTGAAGGCAGTCCATTTCCACTCATATGCTTTAAATGTATGGTGTAGATCAGTGGTTCCCAACCTTTATGAGTATGGGACCCCCTTTATAAGCTTAAAATGTTTTGTGACCCCCTTCCCCCAGGGGGGCAGGCTTGCTGCCAGGAAGGAAGGGGGAAAGCAGCCTTTCCTTGCAGCCTTGCTTCTTTTTTGCTTCAAAAAAAGCCTCTCATTCTAGGTAAGGGTGTTGTCAGCAGCAGCTGTGCGAGGAAATGGGAATCAGTGATAGTAATCTCCTCTTCTTTCTGATAGCTCCACTCTCAGCCTTCTTTGGCATCTGCCATGTATTTTATAGGCAGATGCCTGCCCTTGGTGCACCTGAAAGATGCTCTGGCGCTTCAGCAAAAGTCCTTCCCTCTCATTTGAAGCAAGGGGGAAGTGTCATCTGCAGCAGCAGTGGAAAGCAGACAGTGTCCGGAGAATGAAGACTTTTAATAAATAAATAAATAAATAAATAAATAATTCATTTCTTTACTGTTCACGGCCCCCTCTGGATTACTTCATGGCCCCCCTGGGGGTCCTGGCCCCCAAGTTGGGAACCACTGGTGTAGATCTTTGCATTCCATAAGGGCTCACATGATACACTTAATTTGATACTACTCTTGAGTAAGATGTCTGAATAGGGCTGTTGTTTGTTCCTGTTAGACTTCTTGTGCTGAATGCAACAAGCAAAGCTTTTATCGTCAATGCCTTGGCATGCTGGGATCAGCTGTACCTGTTGGAGCTGAGCTGTTAAACGGACAGGAGCTCTGACCAGGGGAGAGGAATTGGTAGCCTTATTTAAGGAGATGAAAACATGAAAAGTACTTGACTATTCTGAGCAGATGGTCTTTTCTTATTTTTTTCAGAGGCAATTAATTATCTTGTTTGTTGCTTGGAGGGATGTCTACATTAAGTGAGGTGGACTGTGGTACCCAGAAAGTTGAGGCTGAGCCCCTGGTGAGGTACAGGAAGGTTTAAGGGGAGGTATCCGAACATCTCACAGCTCTAACGAAGAGGAGTCTGCAGAGATATGCCATCAAGTTTGAAGTGGAAGGTAGGACAGAGAAAGTTTCTCCTTAAATTTACCCTCATATTCTTTGGTGGACTTGGCAGGAGTTTATTAAAAGTTGTTTCTTTAAAACTTTTAAAAATCTGATTACAAGAGCCTCAGATTTAATCCCTGACATTTCCACTTAAAGGCTCTGGGAGTAGGAAGGTTGACTATGTCAGATGGTATCAAGCTCTTAAATAGGCTTTCAGTCTGTTCTGGTAAGGAGTTGTCTCCATATGTATCTGTATCCAAAGGCAGGGATGAGGAACCTGTGGCCCTCCAGATGTTGCACTGTAGCTCCCATTGGGCCTGACCATTGGTCATATAACCCAGGGGCTGCTGGGAATTGGAGTCCAACAACATCTGGAGGGGCACAGGTTCCTAAACCTTGTTCTAATCTAGGCCACATTTGCGCTATACATTATTCCACTTTAAACAGGAATCCTGGGAAGTGTAGTTCGTGAAGGGTGCTGCATTCTTAAAGAGACCCCTATTCCCCTCACAGAGCTACAGTTTCTGGAATGGTTTAATACACAGCCCAAAAAAAAAAAAATTTTTTTTAGTTGCCAAAGATGTGAATGACTTTAGGGTATTTTGGGGGTGCTAAATCCAAAAATGACATTAGTTTTGCCAAATTGGCTCTAGTTTTTGAGATAATGGATACCCCTCAAATGATGATTGTACCCCAATATGACCTGTAGCTGCTGACATATGCAGCAGGGTTTGGTCTGTCTTTTTACTCTTGAACATTGTTTTGCAAGTTTATCCATTGCATATAATATCATATTGATACTTTTTTTTTTTTGAAGAGGAATATGAGTTCGTCACGAAGAAGCTGTTAAACAATCCTAATGCATTCTGCTACAGCAGGGCCCCGCTTATACGGTGGGTTCCGTTCTGGACCCCCGCCGTAAAGCGGAAAGCGCCATAAAGCGGAACCCCATTGACTTTAATGGGGTGCATTGCGCCAAAATGCCACAAAATGCGGCAAAAGCGGCTTTAAAATTGAAAACGAAAGCCACCGCATTAGCGGAACGCCGGTAAGCAGAGCGCCAGTAAGCGGGGCCCTACTGTACATTTGTGGCGAATACACTCTGCAAAAACAAAGAAAAAACATCACTGACTTTGTAAAACAAGCATATTGTGCTTATTTTGGAGTGAAGCTTGGAGATCAAGATAAGTCTTCGGCTCCCCATAAGGTTTGCAAAACCTGTGTAGAGTGCCTACGACAGTGGAAAAATTGAGAAAGGAAATGTTTAAACTTTGGTGTGCCTATGGTGTGGAGAGAGCCGCAAAACCATCACAATGATTGTTATTTTTGTGTTGTGGATGTGAAAGGCTTCAATCGCTACAAGAAACGTAAGTGGGAGTATCCTGATTTGGACTCAGCAAGGCGACCTGTGCCACACAGCGAAGACGTTCCCATACCAGTGTTCACCTCACTGCCTGACCTTCCATTGTCAGATATTGAAGAAATGGTGGACGTGGAGTGTAGCACAGGTGGTAGCCCTGGAAGTGGATATGAAGAAAGCTTTTCAACACCTGAGCAGTTCTCCCAAAAAGAACTCAATGATCTGATACGAGACCTCAGTCTGTCAAAGCAAGCATCTGATACTTTTAGCATCCAGGCTAATGGAAAAGAACTGTCTACGGCCGGAAGCTAACATAACAGCTTATCGGACAAGAGAGGAGGGACTTCTTCCATACTTCAGCCAAGATTAAGAACTTGTATATTTCAATAACATTCCTGGACTTCTTCTCCAAATGGGACTACCGCAATATCGACCAGAAGATTGGCGGCTTTTTATAGACAGCTCCACCAGAAGCTTTAAATGTGTTTTATTGCACAATGGTAACCACTATGCATCTCTTCCAATTGCTCACTCAACAAAACTTAAAGAAGAATATGAAAATATCAAAATGGTCTTGCAGAAGCTCTGCTATCATGAGCACCAGTGGTCTATTTGTGTTGATCTAAAGATGGTGAACTTCTTGCTTGGGCAGCAAAGTGGATACATGAAGTACCCTTGTTTCATCTGCTTGTGGGATAGTAGGGCAAAGTGAGATCATTGGAAAAAAGTGACATGGCCTTCAAGGGAACACATGACTGTAGGTGCAGCGAACATCATTAACAAGCCATTGGTTGACAGAGAAAAATCATTCTCCCACCACTCCATATCAAGCTTGGACTGATGAAGCAATTTGTTAAGGCCTTTAGTGAAATTCAAATCATTGATGAGTTTACGAATTTTAGGACCATCAAAGATTCCTGCTTTTAGTTTTTCCATAGTCAGATGGTGATTGCTTCAAATACATTTGTAGATCGTTCCTTGGACTGACTATGGAAAAACTAAAAGCAGGAATCTTTGATGGTCCTAAAATTCGTAAACTCATCAATGATTTGAATTTCACTAAATTTATGAATGATGTTGAAGCTTCTGCCTGGTGCAGTTATGTCTCAGTTGTCAAGAACTTCTTGGGTAACCACAAAGCAGACAATTATGAAGAATTGGTGCAAAACATGCTCGCTAACTTTAAACATTTGGGTACTAATATGGGCATAAAGGTACACTATCTCCATAGCCACTTAGACAGATTTCCAGATAATCTTGGTGATTTTAGTGAGGAACAAGGGGAGAGGTTCCATCAGGATATAAAGGTGATGGAGGAAAGGTACCAAGGCAGATGGGACAGACACATGATGGCAGACTACTGCTGGAGCCTCCAACGTGATTGTCCTGATGCCCCACATAAAAGAAAATTGCATACACAGTGTTTTTCTATTCATTAATTGTGATTATCTGAATCAGCTTACTTTGTTTTAATGTTATTGTACTGAATACAACGCCATTAGGTATTTCATGTGTTTACTTTTGTATGATTTGAGACAGTTTCCATGTCATTTGTGGGTAGGCTATGCCTGACCATTAAATTTTTTGAATTTATGTTTTTCAATGGGGGCATCCATTATCTCAAAAATTAGAGCCAATCTAGCAAAACCGATGCCATATTCGGAATCAGCGACACAAAGTTACCCTAGAATCGATCAAACATCATTGGCAATAAAATTAGTGTTGACCAATCAATCCCTGTTCCCAGGGAATTCTGGGAACTGTAGCTCCGTGAGGGGAATAGGAGTCTCCTAACAACTCTCAGCACCCTTCGCAAACTAGAGCTCCCAGGATTCCTTGGGGGAAGCCAGGCCTGTTTAAAGTGGAATAATAGTGGAATAAATGTGTGATGTGAATCTGGCCCTAGAAAAACAACCCAGCGCACAATGAGATGAAACAATTCACCAACAATATTGTGTGGCCTCCCCTCTGGGTCATGCTGCAATATCAGTAAGGCATATTCTGCATCTCTTTTCCTTTTTACCATTTCAAAGATGTCTAACCCCATCTTTTTGGGTCATCAAAGGGCAGCAAATTGTTCTTTATTGAATCCAGTACTGTTGCATTTTGACTGCCAGGGATGGGGGGGGAGTGCTTGTGGGGTTTTCTGCTTAGCTGGGCACCTTGGGATTTTTTGGATGCGGAGGAGGACTCCTTTTCTGCTTCACCTCAAGTAAGATAATGAGTTGGGCGCCAGCCCTGGTTTCATATTGGCTCCACAGAAGAAACCCAAAAGGAGAAAGAGACCATAATAAAACAGCACAGGCAACGAGGTTCAAAGCCCTGGCCGAGTTTCACTTATGTTGCAAAGGACATTTTTGAGACGGTCCCTTAAGCAAAAGCAAAACAGAGAAGCCTGCCTGCCCCAGTGCGTGCGTGTGTCTCCCTGGGAAATGTCCAGGTAGCTGCATTCCCAGCCCCGGTGGCCGCAGCACCGGTCCTGAGCCCTGCATCCCGTGGCTGACCCTGGGGGTGGAAGGCTGGCTGACCTGCGCTCCCACCCCCGAGCATGGACTCTGCTTTGCAAGTAGCCGAGGAGGAGGTGGTGGTGGAGGAGTCCTGCAGCCCCACCAGCAAATTCGAGGACATCTTCCGCTTGCTGTCGGAGGGCTCTTTCCCCCACAGTTTCTGCTCCATCAAAAGAAAAAACTTGAAACGCTACGCCCAGAAATTCATTGTGGAAGGTAAACGAGTGGTGTGTGGGAGGTGATGGTAGAGAGACAAAAATAAGGCTCGTGTTCCATAGATTCCCCACAACAGGGCTTCTGTCTCTAAGCTTTTTAAAGAGCTGCGTCGAGACAGGCAGGAGTTCAAAGGGGGCAGCTTTGTACTGGCCGCAGGGAGATGCTGTGTGATGGGGGAGTGCTTCACTCGTCTCCTGTTTTGCCTGTTGTGCAAGCTGTTTGCAGGCACAGGTATCCCACCTGGGGAAGGAGAATGTAGTTTTAAAAATCAGCACTCGGGTTTGTTGTTTATTTAAATCTTTATACACTGCACTTTCATGGAAAATATACCAAAGTAGTGTAAAACTTTTTTTTTTAAAGCCCAATAGTACAGTAACCACAGTAAAAAAATCAGTAACCTGTTAATAAAAACTAGTAGGTAAAAAAAATCAAAATCAGAGGCCTGTCTGAACATTATAATTTTAAAAAGATGTCAGAAAGAAAAGGTGTCAGGCTGGGGAGGTCTGCCTTTTTCCTTTAGATTTGTTATTTAGGAGGGAAAGGCTTTCTGGACGTGCTCTAGGGCATGTTTTAGTTTCAGATGTTCCTCAGCTGAGGCCTTCCATACCAAAACAGATCTGGGATCTGAACTCTCATAAGACCTGGTTCAAATGATGCACTGCACTTTGGGTCTGTTAAAAATTGGTAAGAGGATCAAGATGACTGTTCTTTTTTTTTCTTTTTTTCTCCCATAGTCGTAGAACTCCAAATCTTCTGGTATATGTTTTTGATTTTTTTTTACTGGAGTTGGAAGGCTCTTGGAAGCCATCTAGTAAGAGCAGGGCTAGCCAACATGGTACCCTCCAGATGTTGTTGGGCTCCCATCAGTTCCATCCAGTATGGCCGATGGGCAGGGATGATGAGAGCTGTAGTCCCAAAAACATCAGGAGAACATCCACTGTGCCAAACGACTCCTAGTGTTAGGAAATGTCACCTAATGTTGAAATCTACTTCCCTGCATTCTAGGGCTGTGTCCACGTCATTGATTTCAGGCACATTCCCTGCCCCCTGTAATAATCCCAGGAACTGTCGTGAGGGTACTGGGAATTGTATCCCTCCATTGGAATAACTAGGCTTCCCTGTTGTTCTGGCCTCCTGCAGGGGACTGTCTCTATTATGTGGGCCCAAAGAAGGAGGAAAAACGTGAAGTTGTGGTTGATCCCAAGAGGCGGCGGCAGGTCTTTCTTGAGAGCCACTTCACAGAGATCGGGAACCACCTTGGGCAGAAGAAAACAGTGCACCGGATCCAGAGCAGATACTACTGGCTGGGCATCGTCAAGGATGTGGTTGACTGGGTAAATGCTTGGAAAACCTCCAGAGTCCCTGGATCCTCATCCATGCTGCATAGCCTGGCCAGGCATTGTGACCTCGCAAGCTCTAGGCTATTTTTTTCCCTGCCAGATGGTGCCTTTTTACTGTTAATGTCGCACAAGCGATGTTGGCGCTATCTGACAGTCTGGTTGGATACAGCATTGCCTCTTTAAAGCCCTAGGCACCTACTTTCTTTTTTCCTCTTTCTGTTCTCTCCCACCCCCTATAGATCAAGATGTGTGAAACCTGCAAAAATGCAGAACATAACAAGAGTCTGTTGAAAAAAACCCAGCCTGTCAAAGTGGAATCACCTTGGGAGGTTCTAGGACTGGATGTCTATGGTATGTGCCTGTGATAGGGATACGTACACGCATCTGCACTCCTGTGCTAGGGAAGTGCCCGTCATATGACCATATGAAGCTGCCCTTAGTAAAGAGCAGGGATGGAGAACCCATGGTCCTCTAGACACTGTTGGATGCTGACTCCCATAAGTTCTAGCCAGCATAGCCAGTGGTCAAGGATGATGGGAGTTTGAGTCCAACAACACCTGGTTCCCGATCCCTAATATAGGCCACTGACCTACCTTACCCAGTGCTGTTGTCTGCTGCAACTAACTGTGTATCACCAGGGTCTTTTGTGGCCTCATACCTGAGATCTTTTTAGCTAAAGGTGTCATGAATTTAACCTGGGACCTTCTGCATGCAACACAGGTGCACCACTGCTGCACTGTATTCCCCCCCCCCGATTAGATTTTGGTCACGGTTTCTCACTCTTAAGCACCTTCACTGCTAAGTCATCGTCTTGTTGAATGTTCCAGTTTGTTCTCTCCCCCCCCCCCATTTTTATCCTGGATTTGCAAGAATTGTATCATTTGCCCCTTGGGTCAAATGCTAATGTTCATTGCTGCAACATTGGCTTCTCCTGGGCCGTTAATGGGGCCCTTGGCTGACTTTGATAACCACCTGTTGGGACAAGTGAGGTTGATCTTGTGTTGCATGAACCCTGGTTTGCAGGGGCAGGGGGGAAGGCAATGGGTCTCTGCAGAGACCCACTGCGCCCTTCACAACAAGGTTGGGGAACTGTTTTCAGTCTAAGGGCCGCATTTCCTCATGGGCAACCTTCCACATGCCAATGGTGGGCATGGCCAGAGGCTAGAAGTGGGTGGAACAATAGATGTGACTTTTACCTTTGTTCAGTAGGCTATATCCCAGCCATGTAAATGTCAGACATACATTCCCACACATCTCTGCATCCTTCATCCAGGTGAGCAAAGTGAAGGTCACATTCCAGCCAGGTAAAAGCTCTTGAGAAGGGTGTGTAGCAGGGCCAGGGAGGGCCATGTTGTGAGTACCAGATAGGGAGGCCTAGAGGGCCGCATTTGGCCCCAGGGGATTCCCCACTCATGCCTTATGGGATCCCTCTCAGTCAGTGCCCATTTACTCAGTATTGGGGAGCGTATTTTCTTCACTGCCATTATGCAGGACAGAAATGGGGGAGAGGCATTAGGGAGGCCCACCTCTGAGACACGGCAGCCATTCCAGCTAGCTTTTTCACTCTCGTGATCTTGGTTCTTCATTTCTACCTAGTCTTTTTCATTGATTGGGTTTGTACTTGTGAATGTGATCTGGACAGGATAACTGAAAGGGAGATCAGAGAAATAGCAAGCCTAGGCAAAATATGTATTGAAGTTTTAGCAAGATGGTGCACGTCATAAATCAAAGGTCATTTCCCCAAGTTTTGGACTGAAACAAAGAGTAGTACGAAGGCACAACAGGGAAGGGGGAGGTGGCCTTCTGTCGTGAGCCGCAACCTCCAAAGCGATGGTCCCTTAAGCATTGGCCCGGGCCCTAATTTCCGTCTAGCCTCTCTCTCCACAGTAGCCACATTGCTGTTGTCTTGCATCCCCCACCCTCGCCCTCTGCAATGCCACCTTGACCGCTGACTGTCTGTTTTGGATTTGATGTTCACAGGACCTTTCCCAGAGTCCATCCGGTGCAAGACCCACATCCTTGCAGTGACAGATCACTATACAAAGTGGGTGGAAGCCATCCCTTTGCAGAAGAGAGACGCTTTCTCTGTGGCCAAAGGCCTGGCTTCCTTGTTCTACAGGTGTGTGTGACTCTCCTGAATTTTTGGTTTGATTTAGAGAATGAGTGAGCTGAATGGTAAAGTGTTAACCTAGCAAAATATTCATAATAAAGAGAGGTAGGAGAGGACCAGGATGTTGCAGGATCTCCCAGGATCTCCCCAGGGGCATGTGTGCTCGTGTATGTGTGTGTCATGAATCAGAATGATGCCTATGAGCCTCAACTCCTCGTCTGCCTATTCCTGCTTTTAAGAGTGTGCGGATTCCTGTTCTGTTGCTGCTGTTTATTTATTTGTGCAGTCAACACCATAAACTACACCGGATTTTGCCTACCTGATCCCCTCCAGATGTTTTGCACAACTCCCATCAGCCCCAGCAGGGCCCAGCTGCATGGTAGTTGTAGTCCAAAAACATCTGGGGGGCACCAGGTTGGCAAAGGCTGAAATACACCATAAAATCAGTCACAAAGCTTAAAACCAGCATGGCAAGATACATTTATGAACTGCTTGATATATTGTATTTGTGAATGGTTTTTATTTTGTTTTTTAAATTATTTTCATCACTCTGTGTGCAAAAGCAGCCTCTTTAGTCTGCTGGTTCAGGCTAAAGGCGTCTCTAGTCCAGCAGTCTGGTTCTTGCAGTGGGAAGTCTCCAAGGAGGACATGAGGGCAATAGCCGTCTCCCACTGCTGCTCCCAGGCGACTGGTACTGAGAGGCAGAGTTCCAAAGTCATGTTTTGCTTGCTTCAGTGTGGCATAAGGGGTTCAAATCCCCACTCGGCCATGAAGCTCACAGGGTGATCTTGGGCCAGTCAGTCTACCTTCTCAGCCTAACCTACCTCAGCGCATTGTTGTGAGGATAAAGTGGGGAGGGTGAGAACCATGCACCCAATCTTGAGCTCTTTGGAGAAAAGATGGGATATAAATGGAATGAATGAATGAATGGCTGCTATATTAAATTGATGTCAATGGAGCCAAACCTTGCTTTTGCTTTTTAAGCACCCAGAAATGCCTAAAAAAAACCCCTAAAATGTGAAATTGCTGATTAACTAAACTATGCAATTTCCCCCTTTGATTTGGATCCCTGCATTGAGCAGGGGGTTGGACTTGATGGCCTTATAGGCCCCTTCCAACTCTACTATTCTATGATCTATGATCCCTCCTAATACCATCATCCCAACCAGTGTGGCCAGTTGAAGTAATTACACAATGTCGCTCATTTTTAAAAAAGTGGTTCTGAAGTTGTAAGCTCATGGCACTTTACAAAGAATGAGAGAACAGGTCTCTGCCTGAAGGGGTGTACAATCTAAAAACAACAACACAAGAGTGACAGCAGAGTTTGCTTGGGTCAAAACACAACCAGCTCCTATCAGGTTTCTCCCTCAATCTGCCAACTATAGCACCCATTCCATCAGGCTATAGGAGAGGGATTGAAATGAGACAGCAGGGCTTCTTCATCAGCTCTGCTGAAGAACCAGCAACATTTGGCCCCTCCTGTACTTGAAATCTTTCCATTCCAGCTGGCCATTACAAGAATTCTGTAATTACGAAATAGTGTCTGAGTTTGTTTGTTTTTCTTCCTCTCTACCAATCCCTTTTCCTTTTGTGTCATGATTATTAGGATATGAGCCTGGAGGCAAGGGTTGTCTTACTGTTGATGTTTGTAAGCCACTCTGGGAATTTTTGTGTGGCTGAAAAGCAGGATAAAAATGCTTTAAATAAATAAATAATAGACCGAGATGACGGTGGGAGAAGGGAAATAATATGTGGCTATGGCAGTTAAACTAGTGCAACATAGTAACTAAGAGACTGCAAAAGAACTCAATGGGACTTACTTCTGAGTAGATATGTACTGAGTTGCACTGCAAGGTATGAATCAAGAAGGTTCAAATCTTGCCTCTTCCATGAACTTATTACGTGGTCTTGGGCAAGCCACTCTCTCCTCAGCCTCCCCCTCCCCCCCAAACAACCACCCCTATAATGTGAGGGATAATACTGATCTTGCAGAGTTGTTGTAAGGATTACAACAAGATAATGCTTGTGTAACACTTTGAATTCTTGAAAGTGATATGCAGATGCTAAGTATTATTATTACACGAACTTAGACTTAGTTGCAGTTGGATATAGGAATTTGAGCAGAGAGACAGAGAACCTGTGGCCCTCCAGATGTTGCTGGACTACAGTTCCTATCATCCTTGACTATTGGCCGTGCTAGCTGGGACTGATGGGAGTTGTAGTTCAGCAACATCTGGAGGGCCACAGGTTCCCCCTCAGGGGGCGGGCCCGAAAGGCCTAGTGGAAAATAAATATTTCGATCCTATTTACAGAAACCCCACCCAAGCCTCTGTTGGCCAATCCAGGTTATGCCAGCACAAAATTCTGGCGTTGTTGTTAAGTGGACTTCGTCTGCCTCTTTTGATTTAGGTTTGGCGCATCCAAGAATATTTTCTGCAGTTTGAGCTGGGACTTCTGCGAAGAGGTAGGTCAGATACCAGCAGGAATGTTTTGACGATCAAGGCTGATTGTCGGGGCTTGCAAAGCCTGGTATACAGCGCAGTGCAGGCTCTGCCGGTCAACACCGCATCTTGACTGCCCCCACACCTGACATCATAAATGACATCAGGTGTATGGTGGGTGGATGTGGGTTAGCCGATAACAGCCTCAGAGGGCTTTTTCAATTGTGGCCCCCACCCTGTGGAACTCCCTCCCAAATGATCTCCGCCATGCCCCTTCTATGATGAGTTTCCGCCGGGCCTTGAAGACCTGGCTCTTCCGGCAGGCTTTTGGGGTGGGCTAGATTTTATCTTCATTGTTTTTAGATTTCAATGTCTAGGTATTATATGCCTATGTTGTACATCACCCAGAGTGGCTGGACAGCCAGCCAGATGGGTGACTAATAAATTCTATAAATAAATAAATGGGAAGACCTGATGGGCCCAACTAGGCCTGCGGGCTGGAGTCCCCCCCCCAAAATAAATCTTCTGGTGATCAGGTGAGGGCTCCAGAGTTATTAAATGCATAGTCCTGGACCACCTACCACCACCCCTGGCTATTGTAAAGTTTAATCTGCCCCTCTCTGGCTTTCATGTATTCTGTAGAAATGTTTATACAGGAATACCCCGCTTTACGGACCTTCATTTTACATACACTTGCGAGTACGGACATACTCCATACACCACCATTCCCCACTTTACGTACGCTAGCGTCGCGCTTACGGACACTTAATGGCATGACGCTGCTGCCATCTAGTGGCGATTGCAGTGCAGTACATGCATCAATAAGTGCTTCACTTTAAGTACATTTTCAGTTTATGTACTCGCTCTGGACCCATTGCGTACGTTAATGCGGGGTATTCCTGTATACCCCTCTCTATGACAAGCAAAAGCTGGGTGGTCTCTGCCAGGGCTGGGGAAGCCATGGCACCCCAGATGTTGGTAGACTACAACTCCCATCATCCCTGACCCTAGGACATGCTGGCTGGGGCTGATGGGACTTGGGAGTCTTCCCCACCCTTAGACTGTGCCAAAGAAGGAAACCTGTGCAGAAGTTCTGTGTTTGTATCATTTATGTCCATTGGCACTATTGGACTTTTCTAGGTGCAAAAAAACCTAAAACAGACCTCTGGGTATGCGTGTCTATTTTTAAGTGGTTTGCATCCTGCCTGCAGGTGATCCGAATTTTATCGGAGAGATGGAACATCTCCCAGATTCTGACCCCGGTCAGCTGCAGCAGCCTGGACAGCCGAGCCAACAACCTTTTGAAATCCTCCCTCTGGAATGTGGTGAACGAGAAACCGAGCGAGTGGGACGAATCTCTTGACCCAGTTCTGTTTGATTTCCGTACGTCTGTCAGCTCTGTGACAAAGTACACCCCTTTTTTCCTCCTGTATAACAGATACGTCTGCCTGTCCTCAGAGGTAACTCTCTGCTTGAAAGTAAATTCCAGAAGAATACCTTACGAGAGGATAACTGTTTTTGTTTTGCTTTTTTGCAGGGCTGAGGGTAGGGAGAGAATCTGCATTCATAGATAATGTTTCCTATTTCATCAGATGTGTGAAATAGACACGGAGGGCTTAAAGAAAATTTCTTTTTGTGCTGCTCTATGTGTTCAAGTCAGCTTCAGCAGCTGGCAGCTCTGGGCCAAATCCAGCACTGCACACAGAGCTACACAAGTCCTGGCAATCAGCTGATTGCTGGCATTTGCATAGCTCTGGGCACTGCTTTGCAAGCCCTAGCAATTAGCTGTTTGTCAGGGCTTGCACTGTAGGATAGGGCCCCCTGCAGATACCATCTTAGCATTGTGGCACTTACCCTTTGGAACTCCCACCCATTATGTTAGACAGGTGCCATAGTGTTGTCTGGTCAGCAAGTTCCCAGTCTGCATCTGTACTGGAATTGTTTTTTAGATATTTATCTCTTGTGCGCTTGCTGCCCTGGGCTCCTTCAGGAGGAAGAGGTGGGGGAATAGAAATTCATTAAATACTAATACACGATGTCAGGTGTGGGGCAAGTAGAGGCATGGCTGAGCCAAAGGGGGCTGCAGACCCTGCTGATCAGCAGCATCTGAGAAACCCTAAGCATAGTGCTTTGCAAGTGCCGACAATCAGCTGATTGCTGGGGCTATCTAGTTCATCCACACCATGCATGTAGATTTTATAAGCTTGAATCACGTCAACCTCAGTGGTGGGTTTTTTTTGTTGCTAGCATCACTTCAATTTAATGCCACTTTGGAGTTAGCTGAATGCTTTCTGGACAGTGGGGGTTAATAATTTAAAAGGGGGCAGCTGGAGGAATTGCAGGGGCAGGAGCAAAGCAGCCCCTCCAATCTCCCCATTCTGCTTCCCATCACAACCTGGAGGCAAGAGGAGGGTGCTTGGGTAGCTCACATGGTTGTCCTGATTTTCTCACCAGCTCAATACTGCTGTGATTAAATCTCCCTGAAACCTAGCAAAGTGCCCTGTGGCCAATCAGACCATTGGGCCAACTAGCTCAGCCTGGCAGCAGCTGTCCTGGTTTTCAGGAAGGGATTCTTCCCCGGCCCTACCTGGAGATGCCGGGATTGAACCGGGGGCCTTTTGCATGCAAACCATGTGCTCTACCACTGAGCAATAGCCCTTTCCCCTAAAAATAAAGCAAGAGTCTAGTCCTCATGGTTCTGGATAAAGGACCGGATTCTTTTTATTGACATCGGGCAGGTGCCTTTCCTGTATTCCTTTTGGTGCCTGCTTAGACCTTTTTTGTTTAGGCAAGCCTATCCAGATGTGATTTTTATTTTATAGATAATTTTTAATGTTTGTAAAAAAAAAAACCTCTAAGCAGTTTACAATCAAGCAATATATAAATTTTGTTAACTAAAATAAAAATAGAAACTGCTTTCTGCAGAGTCAGGTGACTGGTCCATCCCTCTGACTTGGTGCTGCGTACTGACTGGCAGTGACTCTTTAGCCTCTCAAGTGGTAGTCTTTTTCCCCAGCCCTACCTGGAGATGCCGGGGATTGAACTGGGGACCTTCTGCGTAGAAAGCAGGTGCTCTGCCCATGGGCTATGGCCCTTTCCTGGCTGGTGCTGCAGAACTGATGTGGCAGCAATGGAATAAACGGCATCTCTTCAGTTGGCAAATGGGGGGTTGCATTGTTAAGGTTTTCAGTTTTGTTTTGTTTTTTAAGATAATTCTCCACAAACAGAAAACCAGGATAGCAGACGAAAGAGTTGTCTAAGATGTTCCTCCCTGGTTTGCTAGTTTATGAGTTGCTCTATGAGGGGGAGCATTTATTTCTTTATTTAGTATATTTGTATGCAGCTTTTCATCACCAGGTGACCGCAAAGCGGCTTCCATAGCAAGAACAAAACAATATAATAAAAACAATTCAGAACATAATAATAATGGGGAAAAAACTACAACAGTATCAATAGATAACATCACAAAATATCACAAAACAGGCTGAACTCTCAAATCAATCTAGTCTGCAAAACAGAGAGAGAGAGGGGGGAAAAAACAAATATACAGTAAAGTCTCATCATTGTATTGAAGACGGCTGTAACACATTCCTGGGCAGCAGTGTCTTCCCCCAGTGTCCAGATAGGCTTGCTTCCATCTCCACATCCTTCGCTCAGCTGTGCGAAAACCAATCTGAATTTCCTTAGTGGGTTCCCGAAGTCTCCTCCCGTAGACATGGTGCCTGGCTCCGGGAAGGGGTGTCCCCGGGCGGAGGAGAAGAAACACGAGGGCTAAAGTGGGGAGGAGGGGAGAAGCAGCGATTGCTTTTTGCTCAGGGCTACCAGTAGCATTTGCCTGTCTTCCCGGCTGTACCTCTGGCTGCCAGTGCAGGCTGCGATGTCTGCACTCTGCAGGGGGAGTGGCCCAAGTGGGGCGCAGCCTGCAGATGCCGGGCAAGGGCGCATGTCCACACTGGAGCACGGCTGATGGGGATGCTGGAGGCAGCTCTGCTACTCCTGGATCTCGCCCTGCCTCGCCTCTGTTTAAAAGTAGCACCCTTCCCCCGTCAGTCCAAATATTATGGTACCATCCATTCTGCCTCCAGAGCATTCACCGGCTCATTCTGCCGCCTGAGAACTGGTTGTAAAAGCCATGAATTCAGTCCAGTCCAAATATTATGGCTCTCAGCCAAAGGCCACCATAATCAAATGAAAGAGCTAGCAGCAAATCCTCACCAACGGCTGTGTGCGTGTGGGGCTGATAGCCAGAAGTCTAGTTGCCAACTTGATGATTTCTTTTGTTTTGTTTTTCTTCCCTCTTATCTGTCTCTCATTCTTCCTAGGCTGAATACATCAAGGACTCCTCCAAAGAGCAAGGCACTGGTCCCTTCAAAACCAGCATCCTCCCATCAGTTACCGCTGCAGTTCAGGAGCAGCAGAACGCAGTGAAAGAGATAGTAAGTGACTGTGCTGTCCCACATCAGCTGTGTTTGCCTATAACAGGTGGCTAACCTTTTTTTGGGCCAAGGGCCACATTCAGCCTTGACCAATCGGCCGGGGGCCATTTGCCGCTAGTGGCTGTGGCCACCACACATTCCCACTTGCTCTTTTGCACACACGTACTCACAGAGCACACAATCCCCTCTGCTCTTCAACTGCTCCATGCAGATCAGCTAAGGAGGGGAGTTATTAGCCCACACTCATCAAATGATTGATCTGATGACTGGGGACAGGTGATCTGCATTCCCATCAGGGCACCGGGCACCCAGACTCCACCAAAATTGTGGTGGAGGAGGTAGAAAAAATTGCTTGGGGATCCAGATACGTCCTCCAGGGGGGTTACCCAGTCCTGGCATATAATGATAAGCCTATCCTAGGTTACTTCAGCCATTACATGAATGACATGCTAAGATTACTACCTGGCAAACCAGACCCTGAGGTTCAGATGTCGTGCCTTCCCCAATTGGGGGCCCTCCAGATGTTGCTGGGTTCCCCACTCCCTTCATCCCTGACCATTGGCCAGGCTTTCTAGGGCTGATGGGAGTTGTAGTTCAGCCACATCTGATGGGGCATCATGCGGGCTACCTCTGCTTTAAGGGAATATGTTGTGGTGATATTTTGTTCTGATTCCCAGTGCTGGGAATATGAATTCGTATTTATGTTTAAAGTGCTCACTTTTAGAATGATTGAGGTTGCTGTTTATACTTTCCTGTCTACTCTGTTCTCTGCTCCCCCAAAGTTGGCCCTTGGAACTGTTTTATTTATCTGTCCTTCTTATATCATGAGCCCTTTAGCGGAATGCGCTCCTGTTTGTCAACGCACTGCAACAGATAATGGTGGGGAAACCTGGGTTCAAATAACCTACTTGGCTCACTGGCAGTCTTTCAGCAGGTTACTATTTCCCAGACTAGCCTACCTCACAGGGTTGTTGTGAGGGCAAAACAGGATAGCCATTATGTATGTTACCCTGAAATGCTTGAAGGAAGCGTGGAGTGAATGAATGAAGAAAAAGTGAATAAAAATTAATTCAAAACTGCTGTTAGAGCCCTTGAGCCCTTGGGGTAGGGCTGGGCAGTTATCTAAGTGAGTAAATACACAGCAGGCCCATTATATCCTCCTCAGGTTATCGCCAACATGGCTGCCGCATACAAACAGGAACATAGAAGCGTGAAGAGGAAAACAAAAGGTCTCTCGTCTCTAAGTTACAAAATGGAGGACGGCGTTTTTGGGAGTCATGAAGATCAGGCCCTGAAAAAGCTGAAGAAGAGCCAATTTGTGTCCTTTCAAATTGAGGCTGTCATACCTCCGGAGCAGAGCATATCTAGTACAAAAAAACCTGGCTGAATGCGTTTCTCTCATTGTGACACTTTAAATGTTAAAATATATATGTATATATCGATACAGTGTGAGGCGTGTGTGCTTTCATCAAGATTTGGAGTTCAGCCGTTTGTTGAAAGGCCACAGTGCTGGGCAGTGAGAACTTGCTTGAACTACCATGAGCATCTTCACTGTACCTGTGTACACGAGCATTGGGTTTTGACCTAGGAAACTCTACTTCAAATCCTACATCGCCTACAAACGCACAGAAAGGCCTTGGTCATGCCGCAGCCCCAGTATTCCCATCTGTAAAATGGAATTATTTAGATCTGCGCATGTGAATATACTATTAAATCCTTGATCATTCCTGTTCAGGCACAAAAATTCAACATCCTATAATTTTTAATTTCCATTCGGTGTCTTGATCTGAAAACTGTGAACGTAAACTTGAAGTCTGTGAGCAACGCATGGTGAAATCTCAGAAACTGGAGGGGTAGATCTGACAGTATTATTTGGGGCTATGCTTCAGGCTCCTGCCTGGCTCTTCAGCCCCTTCTCTTTTTCAGAGGTGGTCTGCCTCTGAATACCAGTAGCTGGGGATCTCAAGTGGGGCGAGCTCTCTTGAACTCAGGTCCTGCTTGTGGGCTTCCCCTGGGGGCATCTGGTTAGCCGCTGTGAGAACAGGATGCTGGACTAGATAGGCCACTGGCCTGACCCAGCAGGGCTTTTATGTACTCAGTTAATAGCAATAAAATAGATCATGCAAATATCTACAAATAATTTGCATAACACACCTTACATAATTCAGCTACAAGTTTGCTTTGAGGAAATGCCAGATTTCGACTGGACATCAGGAAAAACTTCCTAACTGTTAGAGCCATACGACAATGGAACCAATGACCTAGAGAGGTAGTGGGCTCTCTGACACTGGAGGCATTCAAGAGGCAGCTGGACAGCCATCTGTCGGGAATGCTTCAATTTGGATTCCTGCATTGAGCAGGGGGTTGGACTTGATGGCCTAATACTCCCCTTCCAACTCTACTATTCTATGATCTATGAAATGAGTTTGGTTTTTTTAAAAAGGCTGTAGAGGTTACTATAACAGCGCTTAGCAGACCAGGCACTTGAATTAATGCTAAAGTGTAGCCACTGTAATGTTCAGAGTGGGTTTGCCATGTTTTTGCTCACAGTAATGTGGAGAGGTAAGGAAGTACCATTTATATTTCTCGGTGGTGGACAGAGCTATCGAGACATCCATGGAGTGTCTGTGTTCTACAAGCGCTGTGTGGAGCTTTTGTTCCATATAATGGTTTTAAGCAGTGGAGTGAACAGCAAGGAAAGACTGGGAAAAGAAATCTTCTGTCCGCTTTTTTATTGTGAAGCTGAGGCTTAAACTGTACATGATGGTGATGGGCCTGTCCAATCATGTATAAAGTGTGGGTGGAGGGATTTAAAAAGGAAACAGCCCCTCCCTGCAGCACAGCAGTGGAGAGCCAGCTCCCATCAGCCCTGGCCAGACCATCACTGAAGCCACTGCTGCACTCCAAATCCCTTCAGTCAAAATTCATTTCCAAGGGTCAACAAAGGAGATGGAATGAGTTTCTCCAAATTCAAGCTTCACCCCACTTCTTCCTATCACTCTGATTTCCAGCCATCCACCAGACTCTTGCCTGCTCCAGAAGTCTCCTCTTTTCTCTCCTATGCCAAAACATTTCTTCCTTTAAGTCCTGGTTCTGCTTCTTCCAGACTACTCTACCCACATCTAGGCAGGCAGGACTTGATTTGCCAGAAAACCATCCCTTTAAGGTAGGGGTGGGAAACCCGTTGTCCTCCAGATGTTATTGGGCTGCAGCTCCAATCAGCCCCAGCCAGCATGGCCAGTGGTCAGCAAGGACAGAAGTTGTTGCAAGTCTAGCAACATCCAGAGGGCCACAGGTCTCCCCCCACCCTGCTATAGTATGTCATCCAAATTCCTCCCCACCACCACCATCACCTTGAGTTTAAATGCTGAAAGTAAGCCAAACTAGAAGAAAGGTGACTGTAGGGAGAGACAGTGTGGCAGTGGATTGCAAAATCATATTGAAACCATTGTTTGTGATCCTGGCCTGGAAGACAAGTGCAAACTATAGTTTGTTGGATCAGCTGTAATGGCAAACCATGGTTTCCACTAAAGTAGTAGCTAGCTGAGTGTGGAAGGGGAGGGTGCAGCATGGAAGCACAAAGCTTGTTTCCAATGCACTAAACCATGGTTTGTCATTACATATAATCCCCTTTCATGAAAAGCAATCCCCTCTCTCTCAGTTCTCTTAAGTTTTTATTTGTTTGTTTGTTTTACTATAAATCAGGGATGGGAAGCCCATGGTCTTCCAGATATTTTGTGTTCCAACTCCATCCTCAGCCAGCACAACCAGTGGGCAGGGATTATGAGAGGTTTTGTAGTCCAGCAACATGCACCAGATGGGCATATATATTTATTTTATTTATTTATTAAATAAATATAGCAGGAGAACCAGGTTTTATGGATGGTATGTGAAAACAAGCCCTACTAATTGAGATGCAGGATGTTTTCATATGGGACTGTAACTTGGGGATACATAATCCTTCACCCCCACCCAAAGGCATGTCTCATCCAACGGGTTGTTCTGCAGGCTGTAATGTCCACCTCTAAAGCCAGTGCAGTGTTGCTTTGCTAGTTCTCCTTTGGATCCCCTCAATGTGGCATTGCCCTCACAGTCTTGATTTGTTTGGCATTAGCAGAGATTGCTGAGCTGAACCTGCAATCCATGGTAACTGAGGTACACTGGTGTAAGTAAGAGACCATCTTAATTCACACTTGGCCTGTTGAACTGAATCACTGAACTGAACTGAAGGGGGCATTGCTCTATATCTGAACTTGCCTCTGTGAATATGTAAATAATCATCTAATAAAAACCTTTCGCTTAATGTGTTTCTGAAGCTGCCTTTTGTGCATGGCTTCTCTATCTCAAGAGTTTACCAAGAACAACCATTTGGGTGTACTGCTGGGGTGGGCAGCCTTTTTCATCCCAAGAGCCGCATTCCCTTCTGGGCAATTTTCTGGGGACCACATGCCAGTGGTGGGTGGTGCCAGATGCAAAAGTAACCAGAGTAATTGTTGCACATTTTACCTTTGAACAATAGGTTAGTTTTCTACATACCCTCGCACATCCCTCCATCCAGACCCGCAAAAGGCATTATCAGAGTTCACGAACATGTTGCAGCCAGACAAAAACACTCAGGATGTGAAGCAGGGCTACTGAGGGATATGGCCTAGGGAGAGCGGGTATGGCTTGGAGAGAGTTCCGAGGGCCAGATGAGTTTGGAGGGCCACATCAAGCATACTGCCTTGCGCAGACTATGAGCAAGAATTTCGCACATGGAGATGTTTGAATGCACTTCCCTAACTTTTGGAACTCCCTTTCTCCAGACGTGTTACCATGTATTCTTGGTAAGCATACAGTATATGGCCAGAGCTGAACAGAGGGTTAGTTTAGCCACTGTGATTTTAAAAAATACTTTCAGAAATGGTTTCTACATGCTGTTTGCCCACAGCATGTTCCTTCAAAGTTAGGGTGGGTTAAAGATCCAAATAAGCACATTTCATGTTGAATTGTTTTTAAGTTGCAGTTTCTCTTTATTTCCAAATTCTATATGGGTTTTGGCAGGCTGTATTAAGCATCATAAAAAAATAATTCCTGGCTGCCTTTGGTTCACCAAGCCTAGATCCAAGACAAGAGGAGACCTATTCACAAGACAAGGAAATGGGACCTAGTGAATGTCAGCCAGAGGCCGGCCTAGACGGATCACAGCAGACCTGGCAACGCACTGGAGCTTATTTCCTAGTAAGTATGTTTAGGTCTGATTTCCATATAAAACAGAGGTCAATGATCTATGCATTTTATTTCTTCGGTGCAGGGATTTCTAGGGATATAAGTTAGCTACAAGCTAGGGAAAAGAGTTACTCACCTGCAGCGAGGTTTGATTTATGCACCTGGGCTCTGTCAGTGGAGGCTGGTGCCCATTGGGACTGGTAGGGCAGAAGACACGTGGCCCAACAGTGTTGGAACCAGAGCCAATGGCGGGGAGCCAACCAATTCCAGTTCTGTCTCCATCCTCCTCCCTGCTGAGCATAGGAGCAGGAGACTGACAGTCAGCACCATCCCCTGGACTGGCTGAAACTACGGAAGCTAGCAGGTAGGCACAAGCTGAAGGCAAACTACTCTTGGTCTGGCCACCCTCCACAGACTGATCATTGTTCTTCCTCTCTCATCATACTAGGCCTTAGGGTTATCCAATTCAGTTGAATTGGCAGTAGATTTGGGGCAGGCAAAAGAAGGAAGTACTGCTTCACACATCATTAGCTTATGGAACTCACTGCCACAAGATGAGATAGCCACTGCCTCGTGCTCTGCTCATGGTCTTCCTAGAGGTGTATGGCTAGCTAATGAGAAGCAGGGTACTGGATTAGATGGAGCTCTCCTGTCCTGGTCCAGCAGGTCTTTTCTTGTGTTATTGATTGATTGATTGATTGATTGATTGATTGATTGATTGCACTTGTATACCGCCCCATAGCCAAAGCTCTCTGGGTGGTTTACAGCAATCAAAAACATTAAAACAAATATACAATTAGAACACATATTTTAAAAACAATTTAAAACACAATTTTAAAATTTAAAACAATATAAAAACAATTTAAAACACATGCTAAAATGCCTGGGAGAAGAGGAAAGTCTTGACCTGGTGCCAAAAAGACAACAGTGTTGGCGCCAGGCACACCTCGTCAGGGAGATCATGCCATAATTAGGGGGCCACCACTGAGAAGGCCCTCTCCCTTGTTGCCACCCTCTGAGCTTCCCTTGGAGTAGGCACCCGGAGGAGGGCCTTTGATCTTGACTGTAGTGTACAGGTGGGTTCGTACTGGGAGAGGTGTTCCATCAGGTATTGTGGTCCCAAGCCGTTTAAGGCTTTATAGGTCAAAACCAGGACCTTGAATTGAGCTCGGAAACATACAGGCAGCCAATGCAAGCGGGCCAGAATCGGTGTTACGTAAGTTTTATGTCAGGGTGGCTAAACCTTTTAGGCCCAAGGACTGCATTCACCTTTAGGCAACCCTCAGGGGGCTGCATGCCACCAGTGAGCATGTCCAAATGCTGGTATGCCCTCTACTTCTCCACAGATGTGCACTCTCTTGCATGCATGCACTTTTACACAACTCTCCTCAACTGATGAGCAGGGTTCAGGGCCCCTTCCCACTCATCAAATGAGTGATCTGATGACAGGAGGCGGCAATCTGAGTGAGTGAATGAGTGAGGGAGAGAGAGAGAGAGAGAGAGAGAGAACACAGCTAGGGGGAGCCATATTAGGTCACCTGGCCCAGTGTTTAGCCACCACTCTTCTGTAGAAACTGCTCCTGCTCTGTTTAAACAGGGCTTTAAAATAAGAATTCAGCAGAATGTATTCCCTGGCAGAAATGCATAGAACTGCAGCCTTTAGCAGCTGCCTGCCTTTCTGAGCATAGATAGATTGGAAGCTGCTTTATATTGAATAAGACCAGTCGTCTATCTAGCTCAGTACTGCCTGCACTGACTGGCAGCAGCTCTCCATTGTATCCTGGCAGAAAGAGCTCTTTCCCAGCTCTACCTGGAGATGCAGAGGATTGAACCTGAGACCTTTTGCAAGAAAAGCATGTACTCCGCCACGGAGTTAGAGACTTTCCCTTAAAAACAAATTAAGAGGTCCTAGTCCTTGGGTTTTGAATGAAAGAGCTGAATTAAATAGGAACATCGGGAGCTGCCTTCTACCCTGTTAGACCATTGCTCCACCTAGCTCAGCGTTTACACTGACAGGTAGCAGGTCTCCAGGGGTTTGAGCCAGAGGTCTCTCCCTGTCCTGTCTGGCGATGCCGGGAACGGAGCCTGCCACCTTTTGCAAGCAACGCTGCTGCGCTATACAGCTCTTTCCCTTGGCTAATCAAAGCGCTTGGCTGAGGATGAGGATGTCGCCTTTTTGCTCTCCGCGTTCCCTTTGCCCTGACGGAGAAGCAAGCTGCTAGGGACAAGATTATCAGCTGCATAGGTGGGCGGGGGCGTGGCCTGGTGATGCACCCGAGGAAATGCCCCGCCCACCGCCGACCTTGTCCCGGAGAGGCTTCTAGACGCCGACGCCGCGTCTGCTTCGGAGCGAGGCTGTCGCGCCCGGCTTTTGTCTGCAGGTAAGCACTGCGGAGCCCGCGGCTGCCTCCGGCCCGGCCGTACATACTGGGGACGGAGCATCCTTCCCACAGCGGTCGCCTTCCCCTGATTATTATTTCTTTGCCCCATCGCTGGTGGGAAAGGGGGGGGCCTGTTCCTCTCCGCCCTGCTCCCCAAGACCAGCCCTTGACACCTGCCTGTTCCTAACAATTATTATTTGCATCTCTCCTTCTTGCTGCGTTGCTTCCTGACGCAAGCGCAAGGCGGTGCTGCTTTCGTCTGCGGGGCTTTGCAACCAGATCCCAGAACCTGCCTGTCCTTTTTTGGAGATCCAACTCTAAACGGACCCTGAGTAATTTGAGGCAGAGCGGAAGCCCAGCGGTGGGATGTAGCGGGGTTGCGCCGGGAGCGGAGAGACCCGAGTTCAGATCCTACAGGAAGGTCCCAGTGATGCGGTTAAGTAATTTCGCAGTGCGATCCCAGCCATAGCTACTCGGAAGGAACCCTGGTTGAATTCAGGCCTCCGCCTGAAAGCCTGGAGAGCTGCTGCCAGTCAGTGTGGACAGTACTGAGCTAGATGGGCCAATGGGCTCACTCTGTATAAGGCTGCTTCCTACGTTCTCAGTGCAGTGGGGCTTACTCCCAGGTAAGTGGGGTGAGGATTTCAGCCTTGACCTCTGGACTTCCTGGTCTTGTGCCCCAAGCCTGCTTTAGATGGTCAAGGATATTGCATCACTTACTTCAAAGCATGGCAAGCTGACCCTGTTGTGTTTGCGGGCCCCTCTGCCCGTTGTGTCAAGTGGAGCCCTGGACGCCTGCCCTAAAGTCCATCCCTGACAGCACCACTGAATGGTCTATATAGCCTTTTACTTTGATTGGCAGCAAGTGGCCCTGGTTTTTCCCACCATTTGTTCCCTAGGATGCTTTAAAAAAGCCAAAACCTGGATATGCTAGATATTACCCCGCCTGGAAAGCAGGAGGACTGCCACTAAGCTGTGACTCCCTCCCTTAAGTAGATATAATCCAATTTAAGTTTATGGATGTGACTGTTGTCTCTTGGCCTCACCTACCTTGCAGGGTTAGTGTGAGGACAAAGATGGGGATTATTTCGTACAGCCTACATTAGAGGAAGGACCTGAATGCAAAGGTGACAAATGTTGGTCTAGGGCTCAGTCCTGGAACCTGTGGAAGGTACCTCTGGACATGCACAGAGTGATTTCTCCATGACTGCTGGTAAGCCACAGCCATTCCCCAAGCATTTGGGAATAGAAAGGGAGACTGCAACAGCAGAAGGATCACTTCCCGGGCACTTGCACCAGAGTGCCTGTCACTTGCAAAACGGCTGAGTCACACACCGAAGCCAAATGACATTTGGGAGCCTGGGTCTTAATAATCCTCCAGGCAGTCTGTTCTGCTGTCAAACAGCTTCTACTACCAGGAAGTTCTTCCTCATATTTAATCAAAATCCCTTTTCTGTAGCTTTGAATTCATAGGGTGCTGGTCCTGCCTTCTGGACCACCAGAAATCAGAGTTGCTGCATCATCTATGTGGCAGCCCTTCAGGTTTTTGAAGACGACTGACCTGTCGCCTCTTTTAAGTGCCTCTTCTCCAGGCAATGAACATCAATCCTTTCTCCTATCATTGGGTCTCCAAGCCCCTGACCAGTTTTCTTGCCTGCGTCAGGCCTTTTTCTCCTTCTTTTTCCAGACACGTGTTTGGTCTGGCTGAGTTTCCCTTGTCCTCTCTTATATGCTGAATCTGTTGCAAAGTCCTTTCGCAACATAGGTGGCTACCTTATACTGAGTCAGACCATTTGCCTATCTAGCTCAGTACCGACTACTCTGGCTGGCAGCAGCTCTCCAGGGTTTCAGGCAGGGTTTAGAACCAGCCCTGCCTGCAGATGGCGGGGATTGAACCTGAGGCCTTCTGCACGCAAACCAGATGCTCTGGCTGCTGAGCTTCCCCTTTCAGTGCCTCAGCAGCTAGACTGCTGTGTAAGGAACAGAAGAATTTGCCTAATTAACAGCACAGGGCAGATTAATTTTCCATCTAAGCTCTCCGACTGGCAGCAGCGCTCCAAGGCCTCCCTCTGGCATAGGGGTCTTTTCACAATACCTGTGTTAGGTCAAAACTAAAATTCTGAGCTGTCCACTTAACCTTACTCACCTCATGTTCACCCCAGGAAGAGTGCGGAGCTGAGTCACATGAACCCACTGCCAGAGACCCAGGAAATAAACGACAACAAAGAACCTTTGACAAAGGGGACCCAACCCTGTCCAGCCAGATGCCTTCCAGAAAATGGGAACCCCGTTTATTGAAAGGGGTTCAGATTATATACCCTCGAGGAGGGGCTACAGGTCAGGGGGATGAACTCCATAAAGCGTAAAGAAACTACATGGTGGCAAAAAGGTCATGAGAAGGGGGAGAAGGAGAGGAAGGGGAGATAGGCGAAATTGCCCAGGGCATGCTGCCCCTTTGTAAATTAGATTTTACAGCCTTGAGATAACGGCTGGAGCCAGAGATCTCAACCAGGAAGAGGATTTTAAAACACAGACATCACGCAAAACAAATGTAAAACATATCCTTGAGGGAACAAAGGGTTTCGTCCTTTGGCACATATCTGTTAAAACACACTGAGCATGTGAAAAGGGTAGTTTCAGCTTGCATTCGGGATCAAAGTTCTTTCAGCAAAGCTTCCTGGGATGGGGTTCAGGTTAGGGGCAAATAAACCGAAATCAACTTTATTTCTTCCATGATTCATTTAAACCCAACATCTGCTACCCGATCCTTTTCAGTGGAGATGCCAGGGACTGAACCTAGGAGCTTCTGCATGCAAAGCAGGCCATCACAGCTGGTGGCTCCATGTCAGTGGGGCAGTGGAATCCACTCCAGGTTTTTGTCAGAACTTTCAAAGAGCTGTCTTGTCAGTCTTTGCTGACCGAGTGAAATAGCTTATGGCAGCAGTAACATACTGGGTGGGAAGAGCCAAGAGTGTAGAACAGACAAGTCCTGGGGGAGTCCAAAGTCAAGGTACCTGAGATCCAATTAGGCAGGGCAGGGTCAAAGACACAGGATCACAAGCTGGCCTGGCTACAAGGAGACATGAAAGGTCGTCGTTTCCAGGAAGAGCCTTTTAAGCTCAGTGTCTGGGGCCAGGAGTTTGCAATCAGCCTTCCCCTTTTTGAGAGCTTATGATTCTTAAACAGGCCGACTGCCTCCATTGTTCCAACACCCATTGGCGTCTCCTGTCTGCTGGGATCAGCGTAGCTTCCTGGTTGTTTTCTGAATCTGACAGGATTCCTTGCTCCTTGTCTGAAGGTGAAGTGTCTTGAGCTATCTCTCTGCTGGTCCTTTCTCCCATTCCCCTTCATCTGTTGGGTCCTCCAAGGGAGGCATGACACTATCTAAGGTTTTCAGCACCTTGGACAGCTCCTTGAAAGTTTTGACTAGGGCCTGGAGTGGATTCTACTGCCCCACTGACATGGAGCCACCAGCAGCCACTGAAAGCAGGTGCTTTACCACTGAGCTGTGGATGCCCTTGCCTATTGCACTGTAGACAATACAGACAATTTTTCAAATTGAGCATAGCTGTAATAAAAATCCAGCAACATTTAGTTACTGGTTATGAGTACATATATTAAATAAAATAAGGACAGCTGTAGCAGCTGTGGGTGAAATGGAGCTGGCAGATGAAATGACTGTTCTACAGAAATTTCATATTTGAACCTTCCCACCACCCCCGTAGAGCAGAATGATTTGGCAGATTCTTCAGGATATCAGGCTTCGTGCTTCCTATGCTGTTGACAGACCTAGTCAGTTTGGAAGTTTGGCCAAAGTGTACTCTAGATTTTGTGAGTCTGCCTCCATAATTTGATGCTATATGAGATAGATAGATTGATAGATAGATTGATTCTATGCCTTTAAACAGCTGAACCTTTCCTGGCTTTGAAGATGCAGTGATGGCAGAAGCTTGATCAAATTAATAGTTGCCTGTTATTTAGATGTTAACAGCATAGAAGCTCTGCTTAGGAGGCGGGACTGTACTCATTCTTTTGTGTTTGAATAACTAGGATTTTTTAAGAAAATTGATCGAAGTTTGGTTCTAGTGCAGGCTTCAAACTCGACCTTAGAATAAGTTTTCAGATTCTAGGTTCAGTGCTGGATTGTATGATACACAGTTCATTCCCCTTGCCACTGAGTAACCCGGCCTGCCTATAGATATTTAAGATAAGGTGCTATCAAAGTGCTTACAGTCGACTTTGAATTCTGAGTACAGCTTTCGTTATAACGCAGAAGCCCTGTAACAGTTATATCCTTTGTTCCCTGACCCCCATATTATAACGAGCTTTCATTGCATTACTGTTTACCAAAAGTTATTATGGATTACACCATTTTTAAAAAACTGATTGGTTAGTATTTATGTAACTTTTGTCAGACTTATTTTTCTGTGGAAAAAGACCGATCAATGAACAAAATAAGATGTAGGAAATGTGCCATGTGACAGATAATGGCACTGAGGATTGACACTGTGAGTGTGTTTAAAAGTATGTTTTGTGTCCCTTGAAGTGTTTTCCCTCTTTCTCAATCCTCCAGTCCTTGTATTTGACTAAATACGTTAAAATAGATAGATGGGGGTTCTTGATTCTATGAATCTGAGCAAAAAGGTTGCAACTTGACACCTCAGATCTGCTGCCTAGGGGGTATCTGATCTGTTATGCTGAGGGAGACAAAAGTTGAGGATGTGATGTTGGTAGGTTTCCCCGGTTGCTGCTAAACTAAAAGGGAATTATTTGGGGGGGGGTAATGGAAACCTAATGGAGAGTCAAATGGTTATTTAATTAATTTAATTATTGAAATATTTATAGACCACACTTTCACAAAAAAATACAGCACGGTGGTATACAGCATACAAAATTACAATGAGAGAAATGTTGTTGTTATGTGCCTCCAAGTCGACTATGACTTATGGTGACCCTATGAATTGGCGACCTCCAAGAGCATCTGTCATAAACCACCCTGTTCAGATCTTGTAAGTTCAGGTCTGTGGCTTCCTTTATGGAATCAATCCATCTCTTGTTTGGCCTTCCTCTTTTTCTACTCCCTTCTGTTTTCCCCAGCATTATTGCCTTTTCTAATGAATCACGTCTTCTCATTATGCGTCCCAAGTATGACAACCTCAGTTTCATCATTTTCGCTTCAAGTTATAGTTCTGGTTTTATTTGTTCTAACACCCAATTATTTGTCTTTTTTGCAGTCCATGGTATGCACAAAGCTCTCCTCCAACACCACATTTCAAATGAGTTGATTTTTCTCTTACCTGCTTTTTTCACTGTCCAACTTTCACATCCATACTTAGAGATCGGAAATACCATGGTCTGAATGATCCTGACTTTAGTGTTCAGTGATACATCTTTGCATTTGAGGACCTTTTCTAGTTCTCTCTCAGCTGCCCTCCCCAGTCCTAGCCGTCTTCTGATTTCTTGACTATTTCTTGACTATGAGATAAATAAATAAAAATCTGTAAAAAGTAAGAACATCAGTAAAAAGAAATTCATGTTGTAAACGCCTGTCTGAGTAACACAGTTTTGAGGAGACATCTTAAAAAAAAAAAAGGCAGGAATGGTTCCTGCTCAACCTCTATTGGAGGGAGTTCCACAGGGCAGGGCCTGCCATACTAAAGGCTCAGTCCCTAGCAAAGGCCGACCAAACCTTAGGGACATGAGGAACCACAAGAAGTGCCCCATCAGAGGATCTCTGGGGTCGAGGTGAAGCATAAGGGATCAAGTGGTCCTTAAGGTACTTTGGGCCCAAGTTGTTCAGGGCTTTGTGAATTAACACAAGAACCTTGAACCTGGCCTGGTAGCAAATTGGGAGCCAGTACAGTTCTCTCAGCAAAGGGGTAGCATGTTGCTAGTAGCCTGTTTCCGTGATCAGTCTGGCTGCTGCATTCTGCACAAGCTGCAGCTTCCAGACCAGATACAAGGGTAGCCTCGCATAAAGTATGTTACAGTAATCAAGTGTTGAGCAGCCTTCCTCATGCTAGTACCCTCCAGTGTTTCAGACTACAACTCCCATCAGTTCTCAGCCAGCATGGCCAATCAGGGAGCCGCAGTCCAAAACATCTGGAGGGCACCAGCTTGGGGATGGTTGGGTTAGAGCATCAGACTAATGCTAGGAAGACCAGTTTTCAGATCCTCACTCAGCCACAGAGCTCACTAGGTAACTCTGAGTCAACCACTGTCCTCAGCCTAACCTCACAGGGGAGTTCTGAAGATAAAATTGGAGGGGCAGGGATCGTATATGCCCCTGATTTATCTGAAGGTAGGGTGGGATACAAATGTAATAAAAATTTAACACACGTGTGTTAGTCGATTTTAAAAAAAAGTTGGACAGTTAAATTAATGACAGTTTACTTGATTAATTGTATGAGTGCTAGTTGAAAAACTGAGCTTTTCGTTAAATTTGCCTATGGGTAAAAACAGTTCTGAAGCAAGATGTGTACTGTTTTTGTTGTTTTTGGATGGTCTGCGCATATGGTATCTTAGAAGAGCATCTCCTAAGTGTGAGAGATGAGGGGGAGACCTCATTTAAGGCTGACTTTGCCATGTGCAGCTTTTATAAGTACTTGTTTTAATAATAATGTATATTATATATTTATTTAGTAAGTGCTGCCTGGTTAATTAGGGCTACGTCGGCTGATTTAAACGTTTATTTTCATCGGTTAACCAGTTCGGCGTTGCAGCTGTATGGATAAGGAGTTTCTTAGCTAGCAGACTGACCTGCTTCTCTGAAAATAGTGTCACTTGTGTAACATGAAGCTACAAAGACAGTGATATGTATGTGTGCATGTATTTAGGTCATGCTGTCTTCATGTGGGACAGCAACATGTAGTGCCCTCTGTGGACTGACTGTGAACTCTTGAACATTTGTTATGCATTGAATTCATGTATAACTTGCTTTCAGAGCTTGGAAAAGTTACTTTTTTTATACTACAACTCCCATCAGCCCCAGCCAGCATGGCCACTGGAGTGGGCTGATGGGAGTTGTAGTCCAAAAAATGTAACTTTTCCAAGCTCTGTTTGCTTTTCCTGCAAGTCAGGGGTTGTATGTGGTTCTCCCTTTCTCAATTCTGTCCTCGCAACAAGCCCAGTGAAGTCGGTTGGGCTGAGAGATGGTGACTGGGACATGGCCACCCACTGGAATTCAAGGCTGAGCAGTGATCTGAAAATGGATCGTATCAGTTCTTGTCCTTCATCACTCTAACCCAGGGATAGGGAATCTATGGCCTTCCGCATGCAATTGGACTACAGCTCTCATCATCCCTGACCATTGGCCATGCTGGCTGGGAGTGATGGAGTCCAACATCATTCCAAAGGCCATGGATTCTCCATCTCTGTGCTCAGTGCACTTCTGCAGTGTAGAGGTGTAGTGGCACGTATGGAGGAATTCTTAAAGAGATTGGTCGCCTTATGAAGAAAGGATTCCCTGAAGGTAGAACTTTTGGGAGGAGAATACTTTCCTACTTCTTTTTGAGGATTTCCACACAAAGAATGTTTATGTGTGCATTTAACCAGCAGGGGACAGTGTTACATGCAGAGAGAAATCCTTCTTTCACTAGCAGACTTGTGCTAGAATTTTGTGATTTTGGGGCAGGAGGGCCTAGCCCAGTTGTCACTGTCTTTGGAGACAATACAAAAGAGCTTTAAGGAGTGTTGGGGTGTTGTGAGTAGTAAATTCTTTGCCACTTAGGGTGGAATTTATGCACAATTGCCTAATAACAGATTGCACTGAAAAAAGTTTACAACAGGCAAATAGATAAAAAATACATAACACAGTCCTTAAAAACGCCTAACAGATCACAAAAGAACCATTACCAGTAGAAACAGCAGCAGCAATTAGTTAGGTCTCTTCTCCTCCAAACGCCTGCCAAAAAAGATGCTTCTTAATTAGCTTCCTAAGAGATGGGGCCAGATGCATAGAATTATGCATGGCATTGAGAAAGTGGATAGAGAAAAGTTCTTCTCCCTCTCTCATAATACTAGAACTCGTGGACATTCAAAGAAGCTGAATGTTGGAAGATTCAGGACAGACAAAAGGAAGTACTTCTTTACTCAGCGCATAGTTAAACTATGGAATTTGCTCCCACAAGACACAGTAATGGCCACCAGCTTGGATGGCTTTAAAAGAAGATTAGAGAAATTCATGGAGGACAGGGCTATCAATGGCTACTAGCCATGATGGCTGTGCTGTGCCACCCTAGTCAGAGGCAGCATGCTTCTGAAAACCAGTTGCCGGAAGCCTCAGGAGGGGAGAGTGTTCTTGCACTCAGGTCCTGCTTGCGGGCTTCCCCCAGGCACCTGGTTGGCCACTGTGAGAACAGGATGCTGGACTAGATGGGCCACTGGCCTGATCCAGCAGGCTCTTCTTATGTTCTTATGCACCTCAGTGGGGATGGTGTTCCAGGTACAAGGAGCTGCCACTGAAACAGGCTCTTTCTCAGGCCCCCAACGCCACACAACTCGGTATACTTTTTAATACTTCGTAAATCACTTAGGAGCCTATTTTGGCATTAAGCAAGGTGTAAATAAATTATATAAATTACATATACCAACCGAGGAGAGCCTTTCCTTCATCTGACAAAGCAGCCTCTAGTCTGCCGCAAGCATCTGCCACCTTTTCCAAAAATGCCTTTGCTGTAACAGATTAGCCCAACTGCTCCACCGGAAATTAACGCAGAGGAGAGATTTCACCTGCCCTGTAGAGAAATCAAAAAGTTGGCGTTCTGCCTCTCTCTCACATCGGAACTCTTTCCATACTTGGGGAACCTCAGTCCCGAAGGTGAAATGCGGCCCTCCAATTCTCTCTTTCTGGCCCTCAGGAATCTCCCCAGCCACACCCTTCACTTGCCCTGCCTTGAGTGGTTTTGCCTGGATAGAGGATAGCGAGCTGTGTGTATGTAGAAGCTAGCCGACTTCTATATACATCACTTTGCCTGCTTTGGCATCAGGCCCCTCAGAAGGTTACCAGGAAGGGAATGTGGCCCTCAAGCTGAAAACATTTCTCAGCCCCTGCTTGAGGGCCATCAGTTCCTCATCTCTTCTTGTTTGTGGAGAACCCAGTTTCAGGACAGGTGTCGCCATATTTTCCAGTAGAATGGCTCCTGTTTTTTAAAAAAAAAACTGCTGGGGGCGGCGGCTTGTACCATGGTTCTATCTCCATGGCAACAGCCAGGGGGCCTGTAAAGGAAGAAGAGCGGTTATATCCTGAGTTCTTCAATGTTTAAAGGCTTTCGAGTTTCTCGAGAATAGACAGGGAGGCTGGGACTTGTTGCCAGCTGGCATTATAGCCCGTTTGGTATTACAAGTACTCCTTCCCACCCCCGAAAAGAGAAGAGAAGCCTCAGGTAACTGAGGCAAAACATTAAAAAAAAAAAGTTGAATCCTAGCATGGACATAAAGGGAAGCTGTTTGCAGCGGCGTCACTAGCAGGAGTGCGGGGGGGTGGTGCGGACCTCTGGCGCGTGCCCTCCCAGGTGTATGGACGGGGGTGGCTGGCCCTGTGTGACTGTGGAAGGCCCGTCTTGGCTTCACCGCCAGCGAGCGGGTGTCTGCTTTCGGTCTCGCCTGCCCACCTCCGAGGAGGAGTTGGCTGCTCCTACGCCAACCCGGAGCACTTCTCGGCTCTTTTGCCAGGCAACGGTGCGGGACGGGGCGGCTCTGGGTGTCACCCCCCTCATGTTGTCACCTGGGTGCGATCCGCACCCTCCTCACCCCGGTAGTGACGCCCCTGGTTGTTTGCACCTGGTCTTTACCTGGTCAATTTTGCAATCTGGACAGGGAACAGTTGCAAGGCCGGTGAGGGTAGACCCCTGCTGATTTCCATTTTGGGTGGCAAATGGGAGAAGCACTTGCAAAGTTTAGCAATGACCCGATCAGATGATTCACACGGGGAATTTGGCCTTGTCCAAATCTCGGTTGGCCCCAGTTGTGGCTTCGTTCTCTTCCACCCACCTTCAGGTGGGAAAAGCAGCATCTATATGGAAGCAGAACTTGGGGAGTTGGATACTTTGGGGGTGTGTGATGGCTGAGATGTTGGTCTACCTATTAACTCAAGAGTTATGGATGATGATGATGATGATGATTACCACCATCACCCACCCTTCACCATAAGATCCCAGGGTGGGTTACAGCAATTTAAAAATCAGAACATAAGAATATAAGGAGAGCCTGCTGGATCAGGCCAGTGGTCCATCTAGTCCTGCATCCTGTTCACATAGCAGCCAATCAGATGCTTATGGGAAATACAATACTAAAAACAGTTTAAAACAAATTACAGTCGCAAGGATAGGGTGGATTTTCAACTCTACAATCCTTATTTTTTAAAAAATATTTATGTGTACCCTTGCTCTCTCTCCTACCCCGGAGCTCAGCAGTGCTGTTCCATGTAATGGGTTCATGCCTAACACATGGGTTTCTTATGCTTCAGTAGCTTTGGGCTTGGAATGCTTTATTTGCTATAGAAATAAGAATGGGTTCTTGGCAAAAAATAAAGTGTTGTTTATTGTATTCATCCCTTTAAAAAAAATGCTATATTCCTCACCCACTTTTCAGTAGCCCTCCCAGAAAGCAACCTTCTAACCACAGATTTATGCCTTCTTGATAGGGTTGCCAGGTTCAATCGCTGAGACTGATCCTGTATCTTTAGGAGAAAAGAAAGTCAGCCAAGTACAGGTGTTCTTGCAACACTGTAATGGGAAAAACCACCAGGTGGAATTCTCCCTCCCCCCTGCAGAACTTTTAAAGATACAAAAGACCTCTTGGAGGATGGGCCTGGCAACCGTCTTTTGTATCTTTAAAAGTTGTGCAAGGGGAAAGGAGAATTCCACCTGGTGGTTTTTCCCATTACAGAGTTGCCAGAACACCTGCACTTGGCTGACTTTCTCTTCTCCTAAAGATACAGGATCAGTCTCAAGGATTGAACCTGGCAACCCTACTTCTTGATATAAAATGTGGGCCTCTCTAGCGGGAGGATGTAGAAGACAAGAGGCCTTGGGCAGGACGGTATGTCACGGGGAACATACACAGTGTATGGGATGCTTGAGGCAGTGATAAAGGAGAAGTTGCTCCAGGAAGGGGCCTTGCTGAAGACCTGGGTGTTCAGGAGAGACTGTGGGGAGGCCTGTGCATGCAGCCTGAACCCAAACCCACCCTCTGCTTCAGGAGACTGCAGAGTTTAGCTTCCTGATCCCCTTTATTCTGGGAATTTATGTCTCTCTGTTAGCAAGGAGTGGGAAACCTGGAACTGTTCTATTTCCCACATTGGGAAGAAATAGAATGCCCGTTTCTCAGCCGTGGAGGAGAATCCAAAGCGTGTTCATTTAGAAGTTGGTCCCTGTGAGTAAATCAACTCTTGGTGCAACCCTAACCATGTTAAATCCTATTTAATTCAGTGGGGCTTACTTAGGGTTGCCATATTGCCTGGTTAGCCGGGGTTTACCCGGAATCTATGCATGCCACCCGGCGCCCGGCTAGCCCCTTAGGTGGCCCGGATTCTGAGCTTTAATTTAAAAAAAATTAAGTTTCTAGGTGGTCCGGTTCTCGAGATATACATAAAAACGTCAGCCGCCCCCCCAACTGTTAAATCTTTCTTTAAACAGTACTGTATACAGTAGTACAGCACTTCCTAGCTTTAACCCCGCCCGTTCAGGATTGCAGCCAATCAGGGATTGTGTTTCAGTTTCATTGACCTGAGGCTGTGTCTAGAAAACAAAATGGTGGTTTCACCCCGTTTATCTGAAAATCTCATAAATTGGGTAAGTATATACATTTCAGTTTTTTTTCCTCTTGTGTGCAGGAGTCAGATCTTGGGCAGTGTTTTGAAAACCTTCCCAATGCTTGCTTTTTGTAAAAGCAATGCTAATCCCATATGCCCAGAGTAAATCTCATTGAATTCAATAGGACTTACTTTTGAGTAGACATGGTTATGAATATGCTCAAAATCAATGGGACTTTGGAGTGAATGTAAAAAAGAATTGTGTTTGTGTTCTAACTCTTTCTGCCCCCTTCTCCAGTCCTATTTTAAAGCAAGTAGGCAGGGCTTCCTTAGGTATTACAGTTTTTATTCTGTACAAAAGTAATACTGATTTTTTTAAAACTAATACTGATTTTTCTGCAATGACCAACTGGTTTGACAATAAACTATTATATGGGCTGTATGTATTTATACATCTGCAGTGTGTGCGTGTGTGTGTATGGAGTCTTTCCAACACCCCTGTGAGGTAGGATTGGAAACCAAGGCAGCTCACAACAAGAAATAAAGCCATTTAAAATCCAATAACCATAAAAACAAGTATAAACAGTTGCAAAACAGCGTAAAGTGGCATGATTCGGAATTTTGGGTTGTGTGAATGAAGTTGCTTATCACTTGAGGTTGCATTTCTGTCCCTGTTTGAGTAAGCCCCACTGAATACACTGGGACTTGCTTCTGAATAAATAAACCTAGGATTGCACTATAAATATCTTTACAGTTTGTGTAAATAATAAATATATTTGATAGTCATGCTTATATAAATATTTCTTCATTTATCATATTTTGGTTTTTGGTTAGGAATCCTGACTGGTTGTGAGATGCTTAGTTTTTTGCCTTACTCATAGGAATCTTGTTGTGGTTGGTATGGTATTACATTTAGGAAAGTGTTACTGCCTTCTGTGTTTTTTTTCCCTATTTGCATTTCACTTATCTTTAACCTCACTCCGTTACAGCCATAGAAGCAACAGCAGCATATGTAAGATAATTAACTCCCATTAGTGATAAGAACAAGAATTTATAATTATTATTTCAATTAAAACAAGAGGCTTATCAATACTTTGAAGAGGACCGATATTTATTTTGTTTCTGAGCCCAGGACTGGGTCTTTCATGATGCCCGGGGGGGGGGGGGAGCAGGAGAGTAGTCGATAAGACAGACATCCTGGCATTGATAATCTAATTAGCAAGGTATGTGTGGGGTCGTTGCACACTTCCAGGCCCAGTTTCATTTTGAGTATGGAGGTGGAACCTGTGTAGATGTGGTTGATCAAAGGGAGAAGAAATTTTGAGTTAAGCAAAGCTCTGCTTTTATAAAACCTAAGAAACATACAGATACTTTGAATGTCTGAGTGCCTGCACCAGTGGAATACTGGAGGAACTTGTAAAACTTGTTGCAACAGTATTTACAACTGAGCATGTGGTGTGAAAGACTCCTTTTCCTAACATTTTGGCCTCTTGTTTTTCTCCACCCACCACATCTTTGAAATATATCGTATATGGTTAACCATACTGCTGCCCTGACTTACTTTATGTTTGTCGCTATTTTGTGTTTTTATTATGTTTTTATAGTGATTGTGTATTTTTATTGTTTTTATTATATTTGTAAGCTGTGCTGAGCTCTGTTTTTAACAGCAAAAGGGCAGGGTATAAATTCTCTTAATCAATCAATCAATACTCCATAGTGTTGGAAACTAGAGTCTAGGCATTTAAGGCTGAAAATGTTGCTTTTAAAAAAAAGATTTCTCACATCTTTCCCCAGCTTTTGGTGGTAATTCCTGGGCACAAAAACAAAACAACTGGACAATCCAAATATTAATATGCAAATATTTGCATAATATGCAAATAATTTGCAAATAATTTGCATAATATGCAAATACTTTACACAATATGCAAATTAACCTGCCCGGATTTCTGGAACTGGAATATGGCAACCCTAGGCTTAGTTTCACGTAAGTGGAGTTAGGACTGCAGTCTTATTCCTTAGTAACTGTGTTTAGAATTGTAGCTTTAGAGTAGGCCCGAAGGGCAAGACGGCTGCCAGAGCGTCTTTGTTTTATTTATTTTATTATTTTATTTATTTAATTTAATTTTTATACTGCCCATAGCGAGGCTCTCTGGGCGGTGTACATCAAATATAAATATATAAACAGTTAATTTTAAAACCACCTAATCATCAAGACAACAATTTATACATACAACAAAGACAAAATTAACATAAAAACCCATATTAAATACAAATCAAAAGTAAAAAATTCAGAAAAGATAAAACATATAACTATCTTTACAACATTAATACAAATACTAAAAGATAGAAATATTAAAATATTAAAATGCCTGGGCAAAGAGGAAGGTTTTCACCTGGCGCCGAAAAGATAATAAAGTAGGCGTCAGGCGTACCTCGTCAGGAAGGGTGTTCCATAGTTCGGGGGCCACTATCGAGAAGGCCCTCTTTCTTGTAGTTGCCTTCCGGGCGTCTTTCTGAGTAGGCACCCGGAGGAGGGCCTTCGATGTTGAGCGTAGTGTACGGGTAGGTTCATATCGGGAGAGACGTTCCATCAGGTATTGTGGGCCCATGCCATGTAAGGCTTTATAGGTTAAAACCAGCACCTTGAATCGGGCCCGGAAACATATAGGCAGCCAGTGCAAGCGGGCCAGAATAGGTGTCACATGTTCCGACCGTTTGGTCCCGGTTATTAATCTGGCCGCCGCATTCTGCACAAGCTGCAGTTTCCAAATCGTCTTCAAGGGCAGCCCCACGTAAAGTGCTTATTTGTACTTATTTATTGCCTATTAACCAAGCCCTCTGCTTTTGAACTGCAACAGTGGATTGACCAGAGACTCTGATTCCTCTGTGCTTAACGTAAGGGTGACTAACCTGTGGTCATTCATATATTATTATTACTATTACTACTACTACTATGGTTAGCATTATTAGCATTAGCATTTATTGCCTGCCCTTCACCCAGAGGTCCCAGAGTGGGTTACAATAACCTTAAAATACAGTGTTAAAAACATTTAAAAACCACCAGTATCACAAAATAGGGTGGGTCCTAAAATATATATATCTCAGATGTCAAAGGCCATGGTAAAGAGATACATCTTCAACATTTGCTAAAGCCATACAGTGAGGTTGCCAGATGCACCTTGGTGCGGAGTAGGGTTGCCAGATCTCCGGCAAACGGCCGGAGTCTCCTGCCCCACCCTTGCCTTTCTCACCTCTGGCCAGAATTGCCTCCTTGTGGTGTAATCTCCGGTTTTGGGGGGGCTCTCCGGCTAGCACCCCTTAATCTCCGGACTCTCAGCTTCAGTTTAAAAAAAAAAGTAAGTTTCTAAGTGGTCTGGTTCCCGAGATATACACCAAAATGTCAACCGCCCCTCCGCATGACTTTTTTTTTTTTTTTTACAGATCCGTGCTCTAGCTACAACTCCCATCAGCCCAATCCAGTGGCCATGCTGGCTGGGGCTGATGGCAGTTGTAGTTTAAAAAAGTAACTTTTCAAAGCTCTGGCTGTAACCCTGCCCTTTCAGGATTGTAGCCAATGAAGCCAGAGTTGTGACTTGTTGATCCAGGCATGCCTAGGCTGAACGTCAGAAAATGGTGGCTTTAAGATTTTTGCAGTTTGCGTAAGTAATATGGCTTAACGCTTTTTTTCCTCTTCTGTCCAAGAGTCAGACCCTGGGCTATGAAATATAAAAGTATTTAATCCAATATTTGCTTTTCTGGGAGTAAAGCAATTTCTGGGAGTAAAGCATGTACCTGGAGTAAACCCCATCGAACTCCATTAGGACTTACTTTTGAGTAGACATGGTTAGGATTGTGCTGTAAATTAATGGGACTTGTGAGTAAACATAGCGCAGACTTGTAAATCTTTCTCTCTCCCTCCAACCCTATTTTTAAAGAAATTAGGCAGGGTTTATCACAGTTTTTATTATGTAGGAAACTAATACTAATACTGATTTTTTCAAAAAATGAATGAAGTTTATTTATTTATTTTTATTTATTTATTATTTGATTTATATCCCGCCCTTCCTCCCAGTAGGAGCCCAGGGCGGCAAACAAAAGCACTAAAAACACTTTAAAAATCATAAAAACAGACTTTAAAATATATTGAAACAAAACATCTTTAAAAACATTTTTAAAAGCTTTAAAAAATTTTTTTTAAGAAAAGGTTTAAAAACATATTAAAAAGCAATTCCAACACAGACGCAGACTGGGATAAGGTCTCAACTTAAAAGACTTGTTAAAAGAACAAGTTCCTTATCACTTCAGGGTACAGTTTTCCCTGGTTGAGTAAAGCCCATTGAATACATTGGGACTTGCTTCTGAGTAAACAAACATAGGATTGCACTATAAATATCTTTACAGGTTGTATAAATAATAAACATATTTGATAGTCATGCTTATATAAATATTTTCATAGAATCATAGAATAGTAGAGTTGGAAGGGGCCTATAAGGCCATCAAGTCCAACCCCCTGCTCAATGCAGGAATCCAAATCAAAGCATTCCCGACAGATGGCTGTCCAGCTGCCTCTTGAACGCCTCCAGTGTTGGAGAGCCCACTACCTCTCTAGTAATTGGTTCCATTGTCATATGGCTCTAACAGTTAGGAAGCTTTTCCTGATGTCCAGTTGAAATCTGGCTTCTTGCAACTTGAGCCCATTATTCTGTGTCCTGCACTCTGGGACGATCGAGAAGAGATCCCGGCCTTCCTCTGTGTAGCAACCTTTCAAGTACTTGAAGAGTGCTATCATATCTCAGTCTTCTCTTCTCCAGGTTAAACATGCCCAGTTCCTTCAGTCTCTCCTCATAGGGCTTTGTTTCCAGTCCCCTGATCATCCTTGTTGCCCTCCTCTGAACCTGTTCCAGTTTGTCTGCATCCTTCTTGAAGTGTGGAGACCAGAACTGGACGCAGCACTCAAGATGAGGCCTAACCAGTGCTGAATATAGGGGAACTAATACTTCACATGATTTGGAAACTATACTTCTGTTAATGCAGCCTGATATAGCATTTGCCTTTTTTGCAGCCACATCACACTGTTGGCTCATATTCAGCTTGTGATCAACGAAAATCCCAAGATCCTTCTCGCATGTCGTACTGCTGAGCCAAGTATTCCCCATCTTATAACTGTGCATTTGGTTTCTTTTTCCTAAGTGTAGAACTTTGCATTTATCCCTGTTGAATTTCATTCTGTTGTTTTCAGCCCAATGCTCCAGCCTATCAAGGTCCCTTTGAATTTTCTTTCTGTCTTCCACGGTATTAGCTATGCCCCCCAATTTTGTATCATCTGCAAATTTGATAAGCATGCTCTATACCTCCTCATCCAAGTAGTTAATAAAAATGTTGAAGAGCACTGGGCCCAGGACCGAGCCCTGTGGTACCCCACTCGTTACTTCCACCCAGTTTTGTCATGCTGTGTCCCTATAAGTATCCGATTTCATACTATGGTTGTACAATACTTCCTTTACATTTTAAGTATGCTTTGGGGTAGTCATGGTTCTCCATTGTTTTCATCCTGAGGGGCAGATAGGCTGAGTGATGGTGAGTAGCCCATGGTCACCCACTACAGTTTATAGCTCATTTCCATTTTGAAAAATTAATTAAAACAATTTACATGCAGGCAAAATTTATCAAGTGGATTCACACAATATGTGTAAAGCACATCCAACTCGCATTTAAAGCGCATGACTTCCCCTAAAGAATTCTGGGAAGTGTCATTTCCCCCTCACAGTTACAGTTCTCACCACTCTTAACAAGCTGTAGTTCCCATGATTCTGTGGTGGGATTCATGTGCTTCAAATGGGTGTTGAATGTGCTTTAAATGAATGGTGTGGATCTGCCCTAGGTATGATGTTCATTCAAGAGTGAATTGAAAAGAACAATTTTAAAAGATACTTCTTACTCTTACTCAGTTTTCAGACCTCTTTCTGAAGTAAAGGGTCAAATCTGTAAAAACGTTTGGAGCAGCCACGTTAAAAGATAAGGGCAGGGTATTCCAGGCAGGGGGTTGCCAACCCTGCTTGGATATGGATGTCTTTGCAGAAGAACCCTAGTCAAGGTTTACCAACAGCACAGTCCAAACTATATCTACTTAGAAGTCAGTCCTGTTGAGTTCTATGGGGCTTAATCCCTTAGTAAGTGTGTTTAGAATTGCAGCCTTCAGGAGCCTCCATCTTTACTCCCCAAAGCTCCCATCTAACATCTCCACAGCACTAGGCTCCTTTGTCTCTGCAGTGGCCTTCTGGTGACTGCCCTGGCCTGAAGGCACTTAACCCTTCTTGCTGAAAGCAAGTAGGCTAGATTAAATGTTCCCTACCCAGGTTTCATCTTTTAGCTAAGATTTCTATCTTAATTTCCAATCAGATATTTTTTTTAATTGTATGCTCCAAGCAACTGTGAATGATGCTTAATTTATCATGCTTAATGACATCACTCAGGCCCACCCCGTGACATCACTCGGGCCCGCCCCATGACATCACTAGGGCCCGCCCCTCAAATCTCAGGTTTTGGGATGCTTCTGACTTGGCAACCCTAGTGCGGAGGGAGTTTCACAACGTAGGGGCCACCACAGAGAATCCTCTCTCCTGGGCCACCAGCCCCAAAGCTTCTAAACATGATGGGACTACTAAAGGGGCCCCCTCTGCTAATCTCAGCACCCGAGAGGGTCTGTAGGGTAGGAGGTGGTCTTTCAGATATTTGGGACTGAAATTGTTTAGTGATTTAAATACCAGCATGAGCACCTTGAACTGGGCTCGGAAACACTAGTAACCAATGCAGCTGTTTTGAAACAGGAGTTATATGAGATCTAAAAGCAACCCCAGCTAGTAATCTAGCAGCTGTGTTTTGGACCAGTTGAAGCATCTGAGTCATCTTCAAGGACAGACCTACATAGAGCACATTGCAATAATCCAATCTGGAAGTTACCAGAGCACAGAGTACTGTGGCCAAATCATTTCTGTCCAGAAGGGGTCGAAGCTGGTGAACCAGCCGGAGCTGGAAAAAGGCACTCCTAGCTACTGAGGCCACCTGAGCCTCCAGTAACAATATGGGATGCAGGAGTACCCCCAAGCTGCAAATGTGGGTAGAGTAGAGGATACTCTGGGCATAGAGGACCAGGATTTTAGTGGGGCTTGAAGGAAAAAGCACAGAAAAGAGAAGTTTGGATTAGGGAACAACCCAGTGGACAAATGGAAACTAGAGTGAAAAGAGAAGTTGCATGAAGCTTGAATTTGGACAAACATGTTTCTCCTCCTTTGTTGGCTCCTGGAAGTGATTTTTGCATCGTTGGCTCCAGTGATGGGCCACTTGCAAAAACCTGGGTTGTCAAAGGAGTGTTGGCTGTGGAGTCTGTCATTCATCAGGCTCTTTTGTTTTTTTCTCAGATGAACAAGACCTACGTGACTCCCAACAGGTGGTCAGAGCCATGGCAAAGTTATGGCTATGTAGCTCCCAGAGGTGGAATTCTAACTCCAAAAGAAGGCAGGCCGATGCAGGTGATATGAGGCACCCAAATGCATTATGTCAAATTGTGGCTCCTTGTGGGCCATCATTCAGCGTTAAGTATCAGGGCCAAGCAATGAGCCAGATAAACATGCTGCAAAAAAATCGGAGCTGTTCTGGAGCCAGCTATAGGCCACATTTGCATGTAACTCTAAGCCCAACCATGGTTTAGTGCATACATGTTGGCTTACTGGGAGGAGATTGAAGCTGCTTTGCTCCTCCTCCTGTTCCTTACCTCAGGGCAATGTGACAGATAAACCAAGGTTTGGCTTAATGTGTTGTCTGAATCCAGTATCGTGGTTAAACTCTCTTCTCCTTAACCACAATCTATTCTTAGTTGCAGTTTGTGGCTAAAGAGGTGATCACTTAACCACGATCCCAGGTTTGGAATGCACACTTAGCCAAGCCTTGGCTGAGCTGTTGTGCTGAGCTAAAAGGACCAGGAAAGAACACAGTGGGTGCCAGCTCCACTCTGGGAGCCAGCACATTTATGTGGTCCTGGTAAGCTATAGTTTTGCTTATCATGATGTGCAAATAAGGCCATGGTCCCAGGCTATGTTATAAAGGCATGTGAAGTCTGTAGCACTACTGCTGAAGCTAAGCAGGTCTAGGTCTGGTCAGTGCCTGGATGGGAGACTGCCTGGGAACCACATTTATGCCTCCTTGGATTCTCTGATGAAAGAAAGGCAGGTATAAGTGTAATAAATAAATAAATATCTATTTAATGTTTTGTTTGGGTATTCTACTATATATTTTGGGGGGAAATATGTCTTTGTTCTCCATATTTTTGGAGACCTCTTAAGATACCAGAACCAAATTGTGCATCATGGTACCTGAGATGAAGAAGCAAATTCTTGTCTGTGTTAAGTTACAGTTAGACACCATTTTGAATAAAGATGGTGGACTGAACCTTTTAGAACTGCACTGATTTTTTTGGTTTCTTAGAATTCCTAAGCAAATGCCAGGCAGTTTCCGCTAGTTTATAACATATGTAACCTTTTGATCTAAAATATAAGGAATAAACTGGAATTAAGCACAAGAAACCCCAAGATAATAACCAGGTAATCCATCCCTTTAAAAAACTAGGTAGTTCAGCCCCCCCCGGGTGCCCCCCTCCCTGAATTCCATTCCTGGTAGCTTCAGTTGTAGCAGCTGTGTTTAAGAAGGTAGCAAAGATTTCCTAAGACAACACCTCGCCACCGAGTTAATAGAAAGGAATACCTTCCCACAGTGGCTGGAGAGGCTGGCGCCCAAAATTCACTGTGTGCCACCTTCATTGTGCTTCTCATGTTCTTGTTTCTCTTGCAGGAAAGACTGGGCAGACACGTTGGCTCTACTAGGAGCTTCCTGTTCCTCCCTCGCCTTCCCCATCCCTGGCTGTTTCTCCACCTCTACCTCACACCGGGACCATCTGGATTATGCGTGCCTGGAAAGTGGTGGCCGGCACTCTGGCCTTTACGGGCGTGGATGTGACGGTGACCACCTTGCTGTACAAATACAGCCGCAGCGACGGCAGCATCCTTCAGGATCTGAAACACTTTAACATCTTTGATTCCATGCTGGATATCTGGGGGGCCTGTCTCTACCGGAGCTGCGTGCTTTTGGGGGCTGCCTTCGGGGTCGCCAAAAACACCAACTATGGTCCCAAGCGGTTGAAAGGCTCCCGGATCTTTATCATGTTTGTCTGCCTTGTGGTGGGGATTTACGCCCTGGTCAAGCTGCTGCTCTACTCGGAGGTGAGGAAGACCATCAAGGACCCCTGGTTTTGGGGTTTGTTTGCCTGGACGTACTTGTCTCTGGCGGCCACCTTCTCCTTGTGGCAGCTCCTGTCTTCGGTGAGACCTTCCAGGGAGACTCTGGGAGTGAATTCTGAATCTAGGACTGAAGCAGAGGAAGGTGGTGATCCACGTTTGCCTGATGCTCAGGGGAAAAAAGAGGAGGCGTCGGCGGCCACCATTTGTAAGCTCTTGTCTTATACCAAGCCAGATGCTCACTTCCTCGTGGTGGCCTTTGTCTTCCTTTTAGTAGCCGCTTTAGGTGAGTGACTTGGATTTTAAAACGGAATGACATCTAATGCTGTGGCTTCCAAACTCCCCCCCCCCCACGGACCACTTGAAAATTGGCTAAAGGTCTTGGCGGATCACTTCATGATTTTCCTGCCTGTCGTAGCAATTGTAATGTGCTGTGCTGGATGCTGCGTGATTTGTAATTGTGTTTGTATTGCTTCTTTTCTTTCTTGTATTTTATTGTATTCCAGTATGAATTCTACAGAATTCAGATTGTAATTTCATAAAATACAATGTATAAGAAGTAAAAGGGGCAATAAAAATGCAAATGAAAAATGGCACAATATGAATATTGAAGGCGATGGAAGTGCCATCTCCCGTCGTCAGCCACAGATCTGCAGAAACACCGTGGACCACCTGAATGAAGCTTGCGGACCACTTTTGGGAGCCTCTGATATCGTGCTCTTTCTGTTGTTGATGTCCATTGGTAAGAACATGGAAATCTGCCTTATATCGAGTCAGTCCGTGGGTCCATCAGTATTGTCTGCACCAAAGGTGGGGAATGTTTTTCAGCTACTCCCTTGCAGGCAGGGCCAGATTAAGCTGAGGAGGGCCCCTAGGCTGATTGGTGTTTGGGACCCCCTTCTCCCTACCTTTCCGCTTTTTTTTTGTGGCTGCGCGCACTGCTCATGCAGGTTTGCCATCAATCAAGATGGCGGCTGAGGTTTCTGTAAGGGGCTGAAGCCTCTGCCGCCACCTTGGTTGATGGCAGCAATGCGTGCATGTAGCGCTTGGGATTCCTGACCCTGAAAGACCTGAGAGACTTGGGAGGCAGCTGACCAAGAGAGGAGGAGGAGCTCTGGTGAGGTAAGCAGCTCATCTGCATACTTTCTTTCCCACCAGGCTTAAATAAAACAAAAAAACCAAAAAACCAAACCAAAATCAGTTCAACTAATTCCTGGCACTCGCAAGAGAAACATCAAGACTGCCACTGACAACAGAAATAGGAAACAACAAACATAAAATGGAGGGGGATCAAGCAGTTGTTGTCACCTGCAACGTGTGCGCTATGTTCATCTTCTTAATGGAAACCAGACGCGATTACACTTGCAGCAAGTGCAGATTGGTGGCGCTCCTAGAAGAAAAGGTTAGGGGGTGCAGCAACACATAGACACCCTGCGACTTATCAGAGAAGATGAGGACTTCCTCGATAGAACACAAGAGGAATTAAGGGAGCGACACAAACTACAGGAAGAAAGTGACAAGGAAGAACAGGACTGCAACAGCAACAAATCCCCGTGGAGGACTGTCACTGTAAGGGCAAGGAAAAACAGGAGGGATTCAGAACTGATGCAACTAACAAATCGCTTTCAGTGTCTCGGCAGACAGCACCTCTGAAGAGCCTCAACAAACTCACCTGCATCAAGAGACATTGACTGCAAAGGAAGACTCCACACCCCGGAAGAAGGAAGCTGGTGCAACCACTGCTCGCGGCAAAAAGAGGAGGGTGCTGGTGGTTGGAGACTCGTTGCTCAGGGGGGTAGAGGCACCAGTATGCCAGCCGGACAAAATGAATCGGGAAGTCTGTTGTCTCCCTGGGGCACGCATCCGGGACATCGCTGACAACCTGCCGAGGCTCATTGGGAAGCAAGATAGGTAACCCTTTCTCCTCATCCATGTGGGCACGAATGACACAGCCAGAAACACCTTGGAACAGATCACCTCAGACTATGAGGCTCTGGGTAGGAAGGTCAAGCATTTGGGGGCGCAGGTGGTCTTCTCGTCAATTCTTTCTGTGAAGGATAGAGGACTACAAAGGGAAAGGAAGATACTGCAGGTCAACGACTGGTTACGCAGATGGTGTCGACGGGAGAGGTTTGGATTCTGGGACCGTGGTCTAAGCTTCTTGGAGGGGGGACTGTTGGCAAGAGATGGGCTGCACCTCACGAGGACTGGGAAGAATCTCTTTGGCAGAAGTATGGCAAAACTCATCAAGAGGGCTTTAAACTAAAGCCTCTGGGGGATGGAGATGATAGCTTAAAGACCGATCCAAAGACAGCAGGTTGTAAACGCAAGGATTTGAAGGGTACAGGAGACACTGGGAGAGAGAAAGGGATGCACGGCAAAGCTCACGGTATATTAACGGAGGAATCCAGTCGGGACAAAAGAGACTTCTGGTGTCTATATACCAACACGCGGAGCTTGGGAAACAAGCAAGGGGAGCTTGAAGTCTTAGTGCATCAAGGCAAATATGACTTCATAGGGATAACAGAAACTTGGTGGGATGACTCCCATGATTGGAATATAGCCATTCAAGGATATAAACTCTACAGAAAGAATAGAAGCAACAGAAAAGGAGGGGGAGTAGCGTTATACGTCAAAGACAAATACACCTCTATGGAAATCCAAGAGAGTGAACAAAGGGGTCCGGTAGAGACCATTTGGGTAAAAATAAATGGAGAAACAAATAAAACCGACATGGTAGTAGGTGTCTACTACAGACCCCCTGGCCAAGAAGAGGTGGTAGACGAGGCCTTTCTCAAACAAATCTCTGAAATCTCAAGGAGGCAAGAAGTAGTAGTGATGGGGGACTTCAACTACCCGGATATCTGCTGGGAGACAAACTCTGCGAAGCACAAAGCCTCCAACAAATTCCTGATGGGCCTTGCTGATAATTTCCTCTTTCAAAAAGTAGAAGAAGGAACAAGGGGATCGGCAATCCTGGACCTGATCTTAACTAACAGGGACGAATTGGTCACGGGAATTAAAGCGGTCAGTACCTTGGGGGAAAGTGACCACGTAATGCTGGAATTCGTGATTCTGGGGAAAGCCAAAGAAGAATATAGTCAAACATGGACCTTGGATTTCAGGAAAGCCGATTTTAGCAAGCTCAGGGAAATGATGGGTAGGATCCTGTGGCTATATAGACTAAAGAAAAAAGGAGCCCAAGAAGCGTGGGAGTTCATGAAGAACGTATTACAAAAAGCGCAATCACTAACAATTCCAAAGAGGAAGAAAAATGGAAGACATCGGAAAAAGCCAATGTGGCTACACGGAAGACTGGTGGAGGAGGTAAAAGTAAAAATGAGCATGTATAAAGAATGGAAGGAAGGACACATCACCAAGGAAGAGTACCGACGAGTGGCTCGGGCTTGCAGGAATAGCGTAAGGAAAGCTAAAACCCAGAATGAGCTGAGGCTGGCGAGGGAAGCGAGGAACAACAAAAAGGGGTTTTTCAGATATGTTCGAAGCAAGAGAAAGACCAAGGAAACGGTGGGACTGCTGCTCAATGAAGATGGCAAAATGTTGACAGGTAACGAGGAAAAAGCAGAACTGCTCAACACCTATTTTGCCTCCGTTTTCTCCCCAAAAGGGAACAGTGTGCAACCTTGCATCGGTAGCAATCTCAGTAAGGGGTCGGGACTGCAGTTCGAGATTGATAAAGATATAGTCAGGAAATACCTAGTTAACCTAAATGAGTTCAAATCTCCAGGGCCTGATGAACTGCATCCCAGAGTATTGAAGGAACTTGCGGATGTACTCTTGGAACCTCTTGCCATCATCTTTGAGAAATCCTGGAGAACGGGAGAGGTGCCGGAGGATTGGAGACGGGCAAACGTCGTCCCGCTCTTTAAAAAGGGTAAAAAAGAAGATCCGGGGAATTACAGGCCGGTCAGTCTGATTTCAATACCGGGAAAGATATTAGAACGGATAATAAAAGAGTCCATTGGCAACTATCTAGATGACAATGCTATGATTAGAAGGAGCCAGCATGGGTTTGTCAAGAAAAAATCCTGTCAAACTAATCTCATCTCTTTTTTTGATCTGGTCACTAGCTTAGTAGATGGTGGAAATGCTGTAGATGTCATCTATCTAGATTTCAGCAAAGCGTTTGACAAAGTCCCCCACGACCTTTTGATTAGCAAACTAGTCAAATGCAGACTACATGGAAATACTGTCAGGTGGATTCACAACTGGTTGGAAAACCGTACTCAAAGAGTGGTCGTCGGTGGCTCTGCTTCGGACTGGAAGGAGGTCTCGAGTGGAGTGCCACAGGGTTCTGTCCTGGGGCCGATACTCTTCAACATTTTTATCAATGACTTAGATGATGGGGTGGAGGGAAGCCTTATGAAGTTTGCGGATGATACGAAACTGGGAGGGATAGCTAACACAATGGAAGACAGGAATAAAATCCAAAGGGACCTGGATAGACTAGAAAATTGGGCTGAAATTAATAAAATGACATTCAATAAAGACAAATGCAGGATTCTGCATTTAGGCCACAAAAACAAAATGCACGGGTACAGGATGGGAAATACCCAGCTTAGCAGTAGTGCGTGTGAGAAGGACCTTGGAATTGTAGTGGATCATAAGTTGAACATGACCCAGCAGTGTGATGCTGTGGCAAAAAAGGCAAACGCGGTTTTGGGCTGCATAAACAGAGCTATATTTTCCAGGTCGAGGGAAGTAATAGTCCCACTATATTCTGCATTAGTCAGGCCTCATCTGGAATACTGCGTTCAGTTCTGGGCGCCTCATTTTAAGAAAGATATAGACAAGTTAGAGCGGGTTCAGAAGAGGGCGACGAGGATGATAGCCGGTATGGAGAAGAAGTCTTATGAGGAAAGGTTGAAGGAACTTGGCATGTTCAGTCTGGTGAAGAGAAGGCTGAGGGGTGACATGATTGCACTCTTTAAGTACCTGAAGGGCTGTCACATAGAGGAGGGTACAGATTTGTTCTCTGCTGCCCCAGAGGGTAGGACTAGGTCTAATGGTTTTAAGTTGCAGGAGTATAAATTCAGATTGGACATTAGAAGGAACTTCTTGACAGTAAGGGCAGTTCGGCAATGGAACCGACTGCCTAGGGAGGTGGTGGGATCCCCTGCGCTGGATGTCTTCAAGCAGAGGCTGGACAGCTATCTGCGGGAGATGCTCTAGCTGTGGATTTCCTGCTGTGAGCAGGGGGTTGGACTCGATGGCCTACAAGGCCCCTTCCAACTCTATGATTCTATGGCCCATCCCTTAACAATACTTTCCAGCAGTTATACATTGCACTAGCTGGTGATTTATTTATTTTATTTCATTTATAGCCCTCCTTTCCTCCAATTGCTCTAGGTGGGACACATGGTACTTCCTCCTCCCCATTTTCTCCTCACAACAACCCTATGAGGTGGGGTAGGCTGAGAGAGTTGCCACCCCGGCTGATGCCAATAAATGTATGACTATCCAATACTTGTTGTAACCCTTTGAAGTGTACAAATTGTGTGGCATACATGCTCTTGTTGTAATCCGTACTACAACCGCCCTGTAAGTATCCCACTGCCTGTATTATGGGATGGGGTGAAGCTGAGAAGCTGTGCCTCGCTCAAAAGGAGTTTGTGGTGGGAGTATGATTCAAACTGGGGATGTCCTCATATGTAGCTCAGGCCGCATTTGCACCACATGTTTTAAAACAGCATCATCCCACTTTAAACAGTCATGGCTTCCTGGGAAGTGTCATTTGTGAAGAGTGCTGAGAATGGTTAGGAGAGGTCTCAGAGCGACAGTTTCCAGAGTCCCCTGGGAAGAGGGATTGATTAAATCACTCTGGAAATTGTAGCTCTGTGAAGGGAATAGGGTGGGGTCTCCTGACAACTCTCAGCACCCTGAACAAAGGACAGTGCTCAGACTTAAAGTGTTGGGATACTGCTTCAGATGTATAATGCAGATGGGGCCTCAGTCTTTTAACTGCTTTGCCACACCGGCTTAAGCTTGCGCCCTTAGCCAGGACAGTTGAAATGGTAGCTTTACATCAGGGATGGGGAAGGTTGGCCCTCCAGGCCTCTCCATCTGGCCCTTGGGACTCTGCCCTGGCCATGTCCCTCCCGAGGGCAGAGTCCGCACCTATCGCTGGACCTGCCACGTTGCCTCCCCAAGTGCTTCCGCTGGGCTAGAATGTGTCCTTGAGCTGTGGGAATGCCTCTTTTTGCATGGATGCAGGTTTGTGTCTGTGTAAAACATCTCTGATTTATGCCTGTCTGAATGTTTTTAAAAATAAATAAACAAACAAAATTTCTATACTGCTGGATTGAAACAAAACCTCGAAGTGGTTTACAAAGAATGGAAAATATACATTAAAATTGTCAATAAAAATTAAAGTTGGAAACAAGTTATTTGTTTAAAAAAACAGCCTACTGTACAAAGAGAAGAGCCACATGCGTTACCCTGCCCACTTTTGCCTTAGGCTGAATCCATCGCTAGTTGTGCGATCCCCGGAAGGTTCCCTGTGAGGGAATGTGGCCCTTGGGCTGAAAAATGTAACCTGCACCCTGCTGTGCACAATCAACCTGTTTTGTTCCCAGGCTCTTCTTTTTCAGGGCTTGGGAAGACAGGGAGGGACCAAATGAGTTTGAAGACACAATGGGAACCCTTGTGTTTAAATCCTGTTGGGGGGTTTGCCTTTAATCTACCTTTGTTGTCCCCCCTCCCTTCCCCAAACAGGAGAGACGTTCCTTCCGTACTACACCGGCCGGGCTATTGACGGAATAGTAATCCGGAAGAGCATGGAGCAATTTTCCATGGCTGTGGTGATCATGGCCCTTCTGGCCATCGGAAGGTAACCTTGCTGGAGTCCCTGGGCCAAATCCTTCTCCTTATCTTTAAATGTTACAGAATGTGTGTGACAGTGTTGTTGTTACTCAGGAGGATGTATCTTCCATACGGAATTGCCTGTGGTCTTGAGTATAGGAATCTATAGCCAAAGCTTTTTTTTTTAACTCGCATAGATGATCCCATTCACTCAAGTCATGTGATGCTATCTGAGATTTCTTCTCTGTTCTGCTTCTTAAAACAGAAATTCCTCTCTCTGATGTAGAGCAGGGATACTCAACGTGGTGCCCTCCAGATATCGCTGGACTGCAGCTCCCGTCAGTCCCAGCCACCATGGCCAACGGCCAGGGATGATAGGAGTTGTAGTCCCAACAACATTTGGAAGGCACCATGTTGGATGCCCCCAGTGTAGCGAGACACCCTAGGAAGATTTTGAATAAATCCTTCTCTGGTAATATTCACAGAAGCCCCACCTCTCCCCCTCCCTCCCTCCCTGGATAGGATTCACCCATTGCATGGATGTCTTTCAATGACTTTCAGCTGATTGCACAGGAATGTGAAGGCCTGGAAAAACTGGGGGGAAAGTGTTCCCCCCTTTGAAAAAATTCTGTTTTTTCACCCAGAAAAATTGGAGTGGTTAAAGAATGCCCCCCCCATTTTTCCATTCCCCCCCCGAGCCTTCATATCTCTATGATTGTATGAACAGCTTCTATTGCAAGATATTGTTCCTGAACTGATATGAGATGATACGAAAGCTTCGTCTGTGGTGTGTGATCAGTAAGAGTTGTTGCACAAATGCAAGTTTTCATCTGGCAACTCTCTCTCTCTCTCTCTCTCTCTCTCTCTCTCTCTCTCTCTCTCTCTCTCTGTCAGTAAAACTCTCCTTTGGTAAAAACACTAGAAAAGATAAAGCATGTATATCTAATTTAAAATGCATATACCCTGTTTTTCTTGTTTTCATTGAAACGGGATATTATAGGGTTGGAAAAGGTTCAGAAGAGGGCAACCAGAATGATCAAGGGGATGGAGCGACTCCCTTACGAGGAAAGGTTGCAGCATTTGGGGCTTTTTAGTTTAGAGAAAAGGCGGGTCAGAGGAGACATGATAGAAGTGTATAAAATTATGCATGGCATTGAGAAAGTGGATAGAGAAAAGTTTTTCTCCCCCTCTCATAATACTAGAACTCGTGGACATTCAAAGAAGCTGAATGTTCGAAGATTCAGGACAGACAAAAGGAAGTACTTCTTTACTCAGCGCATAGTCAAACTATGGAATTTGCTCCCACAAGATGCAGTAATGGCCACCAGCTTGGATGGCTTTAAAAGAAGATTAGAGAAATTCATGGAGGACAGGGCTATCAATGGCTACTAGCCATGATGGCTGTGCTGTGCCACCCTAGTCAGAGGCAGCATGCTTCTGAAAACCAGTTGCCGGAAGCCTCAGGAGGGGAGAGTGTTCTTGCACTCGGGTCCTGCTTGCGGGCTTCCCCCAGGCACCTGGTTGGCCACTGTGAGAACAGGATGCTGGACTAGATGGGCCACTGGCCTGATCCAGCAGGCTCTTCTTATGTTCTTATGCACATTAAAATGTGTTAGAATGAATTATTTTTTGTGTGAATATAGGCTTGAGTGGCACCTGTCCATCCCCTTTTGACTTCTCAAGCTGATTGTTAAGGATGGCCAACCGCAGGGTCTTGAGGGCCAGTCTGTTCTCCAAGGTAGACCAATGCCTGGTGTGGGAAGTACAATCGACTCCACAGACTAGTCCCTTCGCAAGTTGCCAGGCTCGAGCATAAGCTTGGCGCCACCTTGCAGGAAAGCAAGACTGTCAAACATGAGGTCTTGGGGTCTCTTGTGTGGCCCAAGGCAACTCTAGGTAGTTCAGTCTTCAAGGCTAAGAAACCACAAACAGCAGGCTGACATACTTAATTGGAAGTAGATCTGCTATTGCCGTCTTCCCCAACCAAGTGCTCTTTGGATGTGGTGGCCTGCAGCACCTATCATTCCCGGTGGTCAGAGATGATGGGAGTTGTAGTCCAGCAATGTCTGGTGGCCATCAGATTAAGGAAAGCTGTGCTACTGAAATGGATCCAGCTTAACATTTAGACCACTTCATGTGCTCGAGGCAGCTTTCAGGCTAGTCATTCTTCCTTAAATTGCAGAGATAAGATCAGCCAGGTGGACCTCAGGAAGTGGACTTTGAGGGGGGATCCTCTTCCAAAGCTGCCTTTCTCCACTGCCATTGTGGACTTTCTCCCTGCTAGAGAAAGGTCATGAAATGCTTTCTGTGGTTGGTGGGTGTCAGGCAGAGGACCTCAGAGAATGGATGTTCCTCAGATTGATGTGGAATTGACATCTCAGGGTGAAACATTACAGATGCAGACCTTCCCTCTGGCATTTGCTAGGTGGTGAATTTGGCACTCCAGTTCATGGGCTTTACATCCTTGCAGTCAAGCCTTTGTAGTTACAGAGCACCATTCATTATTTCTTTTATTTTATTATTTAATAAATTTTTGTTTTTCTTTTCTTTTGAGGCTGCCCTTCATCTGATGATCACAGATTAGCCGACTTTCAAAACACAGTATTTACCCTATGGTGGTTTACAAAATTCAAAACCATATAAGATATATAAACAGCCTGATTACAGTCACGATGGCACAAGTGAAAACATTTCAAGTGAATTCTATCACAGCCAGCCACAAGAGTATAAGACTAAAAACAGAAGCTGTTGAACCTGCTCAGTTAAAAGTAATCCTGAACAAAAATGCTTTTAGAGCCCACCTAAATGCTACCCAGAAGGTGGCTGATTGTGTATCTATGGGAAGGAGTTGCATAGCTATGGGGCAACCCCAGTAAAGCTCCTGTCCCTTATACCTGCCAAGCTGACCTCCCTTCCTAGTAGATACGCGAGCAAACATTACATATAAATATATACATTTACATGTTACCGTCAAAATCCAAACCAGAGATGTAAAGCTGTATAGGTTTCCATTGCTTTACAGAAGGGCAGGGGGAGCCTGGTGGCCCTCCAGATGTTGCACACCAGCTCCCCTCACCTCTTACCTTTGGCCCTGCTGACTCCGGCTGATGGAAGATGGAGTCCATCAATATCTGGAGGGCCACAGGTTCCTTACCCCCTGCTTTACAACTTGAAAATACCTTTTGATTTCCTATGGAGTGAAAGCTTGTGTAACAAATCAATCACCGTATCCTGACTAAAATTTGGTAAGGTTGGGGAAACTGCTTGCAGGCCAGATCCGGACCGCTGGCCCATCCCTGCTTTTGAGTAAGTGCAGCGAAATTTGCAACTCTCAGGCGTTAGCCAAAGCCTCTGAAGCGCTTGTTTTTCCTGAGTTCTAGAGCAGGGGTAGCCAACATGGTGCTCTCCAGATGTTGTTGGAGTATAGCTGCCATCAGCCCCAGGTCAATCATCGGGCCACGTTGGGTATCTGTTTTGCTTGACTGTGTCTGTCCCCAGGTTCTGTCTTGTCTTCCTCTTGCATGGTAGGCCTGGGCTGAAGGGGTTGTGTGTTGGCGTCTGTCTGTCCGTCCTGTAACGTCTCTCATCTGCAATCAGCTCATTTGCCGCAGGTATCCGGGGCGGAGTCTTCACTCTCGTGTTTGCTAGGCTGAACATCCGGCTGCGCAACAGTCTCTTCCGATCACTGGTTTCTCAGGAAATGAGTTTCTTTGATGAAAATCTTACCGGTGGGTTCCTTTTTAGCTATCTCATGAGATCTTTTCATTCATGTCAGGAAATGGCGATGTCTACCCTTATATTGGAAAGAATATCTCCAGTACAACCTTTTATTTGGGGGCCTGAGGGACTCCCTTGTGCTCAGTTGCTCAGGCCCCCCTCTGTATGTGGAGCGATTTTAGCTGTTGAAGTCAGCTTTGGCTGAAGGGGGAAGAGCCATGTTTTGGAACAACCAGGAATGGGCTCTTCCTCATTCTGTTTTCTCTTAAGGCAGGCACAGGGATCCTCTGGCCTTCCTGATGATGTTGGACTCCCATAGGAAGATAGGAAGCTGCCTTTTACTGAGTCAGAGACCATTGGTCCCTCTAGCTAGCGGCTCTCTAGGGTTTCAGGCAGAGAATCTCTCCGGCCTTACCTGGAGATCCCAGGGATTGAACCCGGGACCTTTTGCAAGCAAAGCAGGTGCTCTTGCACTGACCTGTGGCCTTTCCCAACTCCCTTCACTCCCACCCAGCATGCCAGTGGTCAGGGTTGATGTAGTCCAGCAGCACCTGGAGGGCCGCAGGTTCCACACGTCTCCCCAGTTCCTCCAGCAGGCGCTGGTTGATTTCAGTAGGTGTTTTGTGCCTTTTGTTGTTGTTGTTGTTGTTTTGTTCTACAATTTGTTTTTAAATATTGTCCCCCACTTTGAACACAGGACAAACAACCTATAAATATTTTAAATGATCTACAAGTTTGCAGCAGCATCAGACACTTATCAGTGCCACTCAGTTGCATTCAGGACAAAACTTTAATACTTGCAGAACTCTCTGAGCTAAGGCACTATTCCCATTTTACTGCCAGGGGACTGAGGCTGACAGGATGTGCTCAAAGCCAGCCAGCGACAGACCTGGCAAAATTCCAGCCACCTGGTTGCCCAGGTGCTTACAATTTGAAATCTATATAACTGATGTGTATAAATCTGAATGTATATAAATGTGTGTGTTTTTCCAAGTAACATCAGCCCCTGCCCCCAGCAAATTGCAGGTCCCTGCCTTGAGGCTCTTATGATCTAAGGGCTGTATCCACACAAGTTCTGTGCAGAGAACGGTATTGGTATGTGGAAATGCAGGTAGGCATTATTAGGTTATTTTTTGGTGCAAGGTGAGGGCTCAGGACATCATAGCAACGCTGGGCTTCAAGTAGGATTTGATGGATTAGAGAAAAGTGACACCACTCTGGGGGAGGGGAGATATCATAGAATCATAGAATAGTAGAGTTGGAAAGGGCCTATAAGGCCATCAAGTCCAACCCCCTGCTCAATGCAGGAATCCAAATCAAAGCATATGGAGGTAGCAAGGAAAAGTGGGCAGAGCCACTTAAGGAAGCAGGAAGCTTGAAGAGCCGAATATGTATTTTTCCTGCTGCGTGAATAATTCTCTGCTGTGTCAGCCAATCAGTTTATTAATCCAATCAACAGATCTCACAATGTGATACTAATCTGTAGAGGTGTTCCGGTTGCAGCGGAGCACGTGTTTTTTCATGCAGAAAGTCCCTGGTTCAATTCCCGGCATCTCTGGATCAGGCCGAGAGAGACCCCTGTCTGAAACCATGGAGAGCCACTGCCAGTCAGAGTAGACATTACTGAGCTAGATGGACCGACAGTCTGCCGGTATACAGCAGCTTCCTCTGTTCCTTAAAACAGAACTTTGGGCTTTAGATATAAATGTTCAACGTGTGCACAAGAGTTTGGACAATAGTCTTTTTTGAATTCTTGTCCTTCTCCACACCATGCTGTGCCAGCAACTACTTTTGGACCTCCTCTTGGTTTAAAAGGGATTTGCTGCATGACTCGGAGAGAAGGCTATTGTTCAAGAAACACTGTTCCAAAACCCTCCTTGGGTACATGCAGCTAGCTGCACAGGGTTTTTTTTTTTTTTTGGTATTCTGATCTAAAGGGCTTTTAAGCAAAGGGTGTATTTAAACCTTTCTGTGTCCTGTTGAGGGTTCTGGCAGTGAGCTTTTATTGGACCAGAGGGCACCACAAGATCCTTGGCTCCCTGCCTTCCAGCAGTCCTTTGAGAAGGAGAGAGGCACAAGGCTTGCTGGATCTGCACCAGGAAGCAAATATTGACCTGGGGCTCAGCTAAAGGACACAGAAGCCCTGTGTGCTATTGTATTCATAGCGCGTGCTCCTCCCCAAGTCCCATTAAGCAAGGTCTTTTGGAGCCTGTGGTTGTACTTCTGTGTTGCAGCTGCAGAAAAACAATTTGCCCTTCCTAGTGAAACAGGCTATGTGGAGAAACTGCACTATCACGGACTCCTAGAATTATGCACTTGATCTTTGTCCCTTTTTCCTTGGTGGACAGTGGTCTCTTGACAGGATAGGTTTCCTTCTTGGGAATGGAAGCAGCCAGAATCTTACAGGAGCACATGAATGTCCAGTCATTCAGTTGCATCCACGCTTCGATGTTCCACTCTAACAATTTGGAAGTTTTTCCTGATGTTCAGCCGAAATCTGACTTCTTGTAACTTGAGCCCATTGTTCAGCGTCCTGCACTCTGGGATGATTGAGAAAAGATCCTGGCCCTCCTTTGTGTGACAGCCTTTCAAGGTATTTCTCTTCTCATGGCTCAATGTGTCCAATTCTTTCAGTCTCCCAACTCTCACCACCCTTAACAAGCTACACTTCCCAGGATTCTTTTGGGAAAGCCACAACTGTTTAAAGTGGTGGGATACTGCTTTAAATATGTAGTGCACAAGGGGCCATATTTATGCACATAAACGCACACGCTTATATAGAGACACACAGACGACATACAAGACACACACAGGGATGAGTTGGAAAGGTGCCCCTTGCATCCCCATCAGGGTCCTGGGCTGGGCTGAGAGCTTTAAATCTCTCACTCCATCCCAGTGGCATTTTGATTTTTTTTCTTTTTGCTGCTGCCAAAATCAGTGTGAGGGCAGAAAAAACGGCTTGAAGGGCTGGATCAGGCCTCTGGGCAGAGGGTTAGCCAACCCTAGTGTAGAGGGTTTGAAGTGGGAGAAATCATTGGACTTATTTTGTGAGAAACCCTAATTTGTAACTCTTGGGTAGATTGCATAGGAATATAAGAACCAGCCTTAGGCTGCGTTCAGATATGGGGTTTATTGCATTAATTTTACTGATTATAATGATAGCACTTCTGTCTCAACTTCTAACATTCCTTTCACACTGCAGTACTTGCTGCATTATGGAACTGTGGTTTTTTTTACTGATTTTACCACCACATCAACTGTAAATTTCATTCACACCAGTGGGCATGGTGTGACACAATAATGAACATAATTCAACATGTCACTACTCCCCCACCCTTTCCGCACATGCACACTTCTGTTCCCTCATGATTCCCCCATGAAAATGGCCGAAAAGAACTGTATGCTGGTATACTGCCTCAGATGTCATCACTTTACTCCCGCGATTTCTGGGTTAATGGGCTTGCAAATGGATTTTTTTCTAGAAGCAATTAACACGGAAATAAGTGCTAAACTTCCACAACATTCCACTAGGTTTCCAGAAGTGGCTTTTACGTTATGTGAAATATCAAATAAAATGCAGAAATTATCAGGTAAGGAAACGTCGGTAAAATGGGATAAACTGCTGTCTGAACGCAGCCTTGTACTGAGTCAGACTCCTGATCCATGTAACTCAGTATGGTCTCCTGACTAGCAGCAGCTCTCCCGGGACTCAAGACACAGAATCTTTTCCAGTCCTACCTGGAGGTGCCGGGGATTGAATCTGAGACCTTCTGCATGCAAAGCAGATTCTCCACCACTGAGCTCTGGCCCTTCCGTAAGAGCCTCCCACCTGGCCAAGTGGGTTACCGGTGCTTTGAATTGGAGTCTCCCATGCAAAATAGGCGCTCCAGGGAATATGATGCCATTGAAATGCATAGTTTAGTCTAATGGCTTGCAGTGGAAATTGCTCATCACTGTTATTTATATCCCACATTTCAGGATAAAAAAAATGTTCTCAAGGCAGCTTTTGAGCGATATCAACATTCACTAATAAAAATCACAACTGTAGGAAAAGCTAAAAGGGAACCACTGTGATGTAGTGGTTAGATAGTGGGGAGACCCAGGTTCAAATCCCCACTTGGCCATGAAGGTCACCAGATGGCCAGACGACCTTGGGCCAGTCTCTCTCTCTCTCTTCCTCTCTCTGCCTGACCCTACCTCACAGGGTTGTTGTGAGGATGCAGTGGGTGGGAAGGAGAATGATGCCATCCTTGAACACCTTGGAGAAAAGGCAGGGTAAAAAAGAGAAGTCATCAGGGGTCTTCACACAGGGCAGCTGGAATGAGAGCAGGTGCCTGGTCTTAGACCTGTCTGCTTCCCTCTCCTGGCATAGGAAGCTGCCTTATCTCTACTCAGACATTCGGTCCACCTAGCTGAGTACTGTCCACACTGACTGGCAAGCAGCTCTCCAGGGTTTCAGGCAGGAGAGTCTCCCAGGCTCCCAGCCTTACCTGGAGATGCCAGGGATTGAACCCGGACTTTACGCATGCAAAGCAGATGCTTCACCCCTCAGCCACGGCCCCTTCCTGCATGGCAGATGGCCCTGGGCAAGGAGGGCATCACCCAGGTGGAGCGGGGCTCCGGACTGGATTTCAGTTAAACTGGGGTTAGGGATGGGGGAGAATTTCCATTCAGTTCGCATTTCAAGCAGAAGTTATCAAATTTGCACTTTCCGAAACAATGTGAGAATGAAAACACAGGCATCCTTCAAAATTTGCATTTATTAGAATTTTATTAGAATTTATTAGAATTTGGGGATGCAGCTCACCAACTAAACGTTTACAAAAATGTATGCATTACGGGAAAGTGTGCATAAAAATGAATAAATAAATAAAAATGAAAAAATGAGTGAAAATAACATACAAAAAGACATGAAATGATGAGAAATGGCTTGCAAAAATGTGCACCTTTGTCATGTGTTTATTTGGAGAAATTTGCACTAAAATGGTGGAGAATTTTCATGAGGATTTTTTTTAAAAATTTACAAATTGCTGTAGAAATGTAGAGAACTGAATTTAACTTCGGAAAAATGAGAAGCTGAGAGAACCGAAACAGGCAGATCTTTCCATTCCTAAGTGGGGTTAAGTTCTGTTTTCTAGGGTTTTTTTAATTGCAATTGATCAGCTGGTTCTGTTTTTGTTACAATCATTGCTATTGCTTTTTTTGCTTGCTTGCTTTATTTCAGTTTTTCAAGAATTTTTATTATGCTTGATTTCTTTTTTTATGACATTGCTGTACATTGCAGTCCATTTTAAACAACCATAGGTTCCTTTTCCAGGGCTGTACATGTTAGGACCTTAATCTGTAGCATTTGAAAGTTGTTTTATTTTAAAAAAAACATGTAAAGGGAAAGAACAGGCCCAGTTCCACCATCTGTGGCCAGAGAAGGCCCACGTGGCCCCAAGTCCACCACTTTCCTGGCTCATGGATTTTGCTATCCAAGCAGTTTTACTGCTGTTCCTTTGTCTGCCACCACACATTGCCTCTGTTCTCTTTTTCTTTTGCTTGCTCACAGGTGACATCATTTCCCGGCTGACCTCAGACACTACGATTGTGAGCGACCTGGTCTCTCAGAACATCAACATCTTCCTGCGCAACATGGTCAAGGCTACGGGGGTTATTGTTTTCATGTTCAGCCTCTCATGGCAGCTCTCCCTGGTGACTTTCATGGGATTCCCCATAATCATGCTCGTATCGGATCTTTATGGGAAATACTACAAGGTTAGTAATATCTGGGATCTTTTAAGCCCCATCCCCAGAGCTTAGCCTCAAGGTTGACTGTGTCTGTCTTTGTGACGGTTCCGCTTTGAGGCATGTTAAGTATAAAAGGAAGGTGCTTCAGACATGGGCTGCTGAGTCAGAACCACTGGTCCATGTGGCTTAGTAGTGTCCACACTGACTGGCAGAGGCTCTCCAAGGTTACAGACAGGGAGCCTCTCTCAGCCCTACCTGGAGATTCCAGGGACTGAACCTGGGACCTTCTGCATTCAAAGCAGATGTTCTGCCACTGAGCTAAGATCCTTTTCAAAGTATGTGCAGAGAGCCTTTCCCTTATGACCACAACCTGGAATGCACATCAGTGATAAAAGTGACTGGGTATGGTTGGGTACAAGTACTGACATTGCATTTAGTGGTGTACTAGAGTACTCTAGCCCATAACTCTGGTCAGCAGAGATCTGCAAATTTGGGGTGGTTTTAGCATCTCCCAGCCACCTCTGGATTACTTTCCTTCTTAAAAATTAGATATTTTTATTGCATTTCTAACCACACAAACTAACCAGCAATAGAGAACACATCACAAAAATAAATCTGGACATTGCAAAGTGTCTCCATGCTCAGGCTTTGTATTGTCCGAATTCGAAAAGGCTGGCAGAGCGTGCATTCCTGATTTAGTTCCATAATATTGCACATGCTATTTCGGTGCCATATTCCAAACCCATCCGCCTTCCTTTCTTGGCTTCTCCACTACCAGTCCCAAAAGAAGCTGTATGTTGCGGAGAAGAGACAGAAGTGGGGGCATGATATGCCCAGCTGCTCTTCTTGGAACCCTGGAGGAGGGAGGCCTTGAGGAGATCCGAGGTGTGTGTGGAGGTTGTCTGCTTTTTTGGCCTTGCCTGTGCTGCAGTCCACCAGCTGCCTGCCTTGTTCTCCCTGTGGAACAGAGCTGCAGTCTCACTCGCCGAAGCAGGTGGGGGAAGTGGCATAGGCAGCTGCTGGTCATCTTACCATCTCAGATGGCTCAAAAAGAAATAGGAGCCGTCTCTAGAGAGGAAGTCCTAGGGATACATCTTTCCAAGTTGGGAGGGAGGGATAGCTATCCTCCGTAGATGACATGAATCGTGGTTCCCAAACATTCCCCCCCCTCCCGCCCCAGATCACTTTAACATTGCCGAGGGTCTTGGCAGATCACTTCATGATTTTTCTGCCTGCTGTAGCAAATTGTAATGTGCTGTGCTAGATGCTGTATGATTTTTTAAGATTGTCTTTTCATTGCTGCTTTTGTTTCTTATATTGTGTTTTATTGTATTGCCATCTGAATTACGTAAAATTTATGTTGTGTTCTTCACAGACAGAAAGAAGCTTGCAGCCCACCGGTGGTCACAGTCTGGGAACCTTTGATACACTGTCTGTCTAGTGAGGCAGCTGCGTTTTCATGGCAGGCTGTCTCCCCCGGCTAATGACATTGCTCAATACTCTGAAAGGAGAGCATAATGGCTAATAGGTTGTATTTGTATTCAATCTTAGTTCTACTCAGAGTACACCCATTGAAATGAATAGGCCTGTCAATCATGTCCAGCCATTTCAATGGGTCTACTCTGAGTAGGACTTAGTTGACTACAGCCCTAAGTATTATTGTTTAAAGGTAGACTCTAAGCTCTCTGGAGGAGCACCCATCTTCTGATACTTCTTTTTTTTAATTCCCCACAAGAGCCTGTTTGCTATTTGCAGAAAACCTTTTGTAGAGTTTATTTTGATTCCAGGGTTATCTGTCTCGCCTGTTGGAAGGCTCACACTTTTAGAGTGCTGTAGTAGTTAAGGTGTTGGACTAAGACCTGGCAGACCAGGGTTCGAATCCCCACATAGCCATGAAGCTCACTGGGTGACCTTGGGCCAGTCGCTGCCTCTCAGCCTCATGAAAAACCCTATTCATAGGGTCGCCATAAGTCAGGATCGACTTGAAGGCAGTACATTTACATTTTAAAAACCAAGCAGGAGAATTTTCCATTTCTCCCCACTCCTGCCTGGGATTGACGGGGATCATTCCCTTCCATATGAGGCGTCCGCTTGTGCACTGTATGCTCCCTTCCTCCTCCTTTCTCTTCCCCTCCACAACTTGTAATACCAGTTGGGGCGTCAGTGCACTTGGCTAATCCTTCATTGTTTGTGAACCAGCTGGCATTGCCCTCCTTACCTCTGTGTAAGCCTTCGCCACCTGAGGTCAGACACCCCACCAGCTGCTGGACGGAGCACTGGAGTCTGCAACTGTGCGCTTCCTGTCCTGCCACGTCCTTCATGCGCCGCCAGCTGCAGAGGCGAGGGGGCAACCCCGTGGAGCCCTGCAGAAGTTGAGTCACTGAACGACTGGCTTCTGGCCAGCAGCAGAGTCTTGGCTCTTGTGCCGCAAGACTAATCCATCTCAAGAGTGAGGGGAATAGGGGAGGTTTTCGCTAAATTCCGGTCTGTGGGATTCACATAATTTATGGACCCTTTTCAGCATGTGTGTGTTAGGGAGGGGAGACCAATTAAAACTCATGTTTGCATGTTAATGAGAAACAACCTAATTTGTGCTTCTCAAACCAAGACACGAACAGAAACACAGCTATCCTTTAAATTCACAGTTCTCCAAATTTTGCCATTTCTCCAACCCAACAAAAAGCATATAATAGATGGTATTTAACGCTAGCCCTACTCAGAGTAGACCCATTGAAGTTAATGGACATGACTTAGATTTATTCATTTCAGTGGGCCTACTCTGAATAGGACTTAGTTGAATGCAACTCATTAGGTGGAACTGTACATACAAATGCAAATATGAATGGAAATAAAGAACAAAAATGCATATATTAGGAGAAATCTCTTGCCAAAAATGTGTACATTAGTCAAAACTGCATGCAAAAGTGTGTTTATTAGGATAAATTAGCACTAAGAAGGTTATGAATTTTCATGAGTTTTTTTTTTAAAAAATCACAAATTGCTGCCGAAATGTGGAGGACTGAACTGAAGATTGGAAACTGAGATTAACTGAAATTGATAGATTTGTATATCCCGTGTGTGTGTATTGTTGGAAGTGGGGCAAGAGCAACTCCTGATTTGTTCTTTTGTTTATGTTCCAGAAGGGAGACAGAGTTAGGGTCCTCCAGATGGATAGGCTTGATTACCTTTACCTGTGATGCTCTGACTGACTTCCTTCTGTCGCTAGACTGATATGTCTTAGGGAAGCTTATCTGCCCCTCCTCCTTCCGCCCTTTCCTCTCTTCTCTTCTTCTACTGTGCGAGAGAGAGGAGACACCTTTGTCTCTGCTGTCTCTCTCCTAAGCCATGGGGGCAACTCCTAAGCCTGGGCGTTGCGCCTCCAACTTAGTTAGTTAGTTAGTTAGAACTAGGTATGCCTTTCTATCTACTATGTATTTCTATAAATAAAGTAGCTTTTCTTATTTTACTAAGTCTTAAGTCTCAGTGATCTCAATGCAGGGTAAAAGCCTGCTTTCTTAGGTAAACGCACAGACTGGCACACATGCATTTCAGACCGCTGTTGTTCTCTGCTTAACAAATATACAAATTTACACAACATGTATTACACACACAGGCATATATACTTATACACACACCCATATACATCCACACTGTCTGTCTTTCCTTTCTGTGCAGTTAAACCCTGACTGTGATAAAGCATCCGCAAATGGCCCCTGTTGTATTTTTCATGTGGCTCAGATCAGCCCCACATTGGGGCTAGTCCTGATCAGCCTTTAAGCCATGTATCCCCATACTTGATACACTCAAGGGGACAAGTTTAGCTTAGAGATCATCATGCTGCTGATCTTGACCATATAATCATTGCTGATGGATGACTGACTAGCCTTCCTTTAAAGTCACCAGTGAAAAAGTTTTTTTCCAGGCTGTTCAGTTGGGACCTTCAAATGTTGGCCTTCACCACCACCGCAAGGTGGGAAATAATGAAGGGATTCTGAATGGAATACTGATGAGATAATGTGTGTGAAGTGGTCCTGATATTGTATGTATTAGTTGTGTTAATGGTTATAACCTGTCTTGGAAGTTTTTATTTGGAAAGATGGGCTATAACTTTTTTTAAAAAATAAATGGGCTATGTGTTCAGTGACTGGGACTTGTTGGGGGCTCCCAAACTCTGAAGGCGTGGGAACCACTGAAGTAGCATTGCTCTATTTGTTGCCTGCTTGACACTTCTCCTCCCTCCCTTCTGTGTCCATCATTTAGAAGCTCTCCAAAGAGGTCCAGAATGCTTTGGCAAAAGCCAACAACACTGCGGAGGAAACCATCTCGGCGATGAAGACGGTCCGCAGCTTTGCCAACGAGGAGGTGGAAGCAAATGTCTATCGGGACAAACTGCAGCAAGTCTACAGACTCAACAAAAAAGAAGCCATGGCTTATACTTACTATGTGTGGTCCAGCGGGGTAGGCGGGAACTCTTTTCTCCATCTCCCCTTTAGGCTGCCTGTATTATTATTGTCATTACTGATTTGATTTCTTACTTGCCCTTCAGCATGAGAACCCAGAGTAGGTTCAGCAAAAACACTAAAAGAATCTTGTGGCACCTGAAAGACTAACAAATGTATAATGGCAGAAACAGAATCACGCATCTGATTAAGTGGATTCCAGTCCATGAATGTTTATTACTACTAGTAGTAATATAACTATTAGTAGTAGTAGAATAGTACTATTACTATTATTCATTTATGAATTGCTTCCCATGAGGCATCCCACAATAAAAACGTGTATTGAAAAGTTGCATATCTAAAAATAATTACACAATTATATACATATACATATATGTGAATGAGAATGAATTTGACACAACGTCATACATAAAATCAGTTCAAATCCAATAGAGAGACCAATTTGGATTTAGATATCTGTTGCCTTGCTATATTGAAAATGAAAAGGGGAGAAATCTCCATTTTGGAAGAGCTGCAGAACTACTCCGGGGAGGAGGGGAATGTGGGTTTGTGATGTTGCAAGCACCAGCCTATACACAGCTGGCTCCTGTCAGTCCCATCCTGGACTGGGAACTGCATGCTTGCATACAACTCAGTGAGTGTGTTCCTAGAACTATGTTGCACCCCATTCATGTTTTGTTGCCCAAAGGACCACTCATCCAGTCCTTATTCCTGCAGACTTAAATTAATAACAGCCAGTTTACACAATACATTTGTTAATATAGTGACTTCAATGTGCATAGTCCTTTACCAAGTAAAAGTGGGTGGGGCCTTGCCCAGAGGAGATTACAATTTAAATCTTGCCACAGGAGAGACAACAGAAGGTAGGAAGGTAAAGGGGGATAATGTGTTTTATTTCAGCTACACATCCTTACTCCCCTTATCCCATTTTTCAAGCCCAAAGTTGCATCCACACGACACATTTCAAGCATTGTTGTACCACTTTAAACAATCATGGCTTCCCCCAAAAGAATCCCGGGAAAGACAGTTTGTGAAGGGTGCTGAGAGTGGTTAGAAGGCCCAGTTCCCTTCACAGAGCTACAATTCCCAGAGTTCCCTGGGAAGAGGGATTGATTGTTATACCACTCTGTGAGGGGAATAGGGGGTCTCTTAGCAACTCTCCACACTTTTAGTAAACTACAGTTGTCGGGATTCTTTGGGGGAAGCCATGACTGTTTGAAGTGGTATGGTACTGCTTTTAAATGAGTGGTGCAGAGGGGACCTAAGTTATTGGGCCAAAGGCTTCACCGAAGAGGTAGGCATCAAAGGAAGAGAGAAAGAGCATCTGGGTGATACTAGGAAGCTGTTCAAGGTGTAAGAGGGAGAAAGGGTGGCATTTGAAGGGGCACCTTTTGGCCACCCAGAGCGGAGGTGCAAAATTACTAATCGTCTTGGCTAGTCTTCGCCAACCTGGTACCTTCCAGATGTTTGAGCCTATAAACAACTCATGGCAGTTGCATATAGTCCACAACACCTGGAGGGCACCAGGTTGGTTAAGGCTGCTGTACAATGTAAAGTACATGGCGTGCATTCAAGTGGAGTCCTCCGTCTCTCTAACCCAGGAGATGCTCCATCCTGTTTGTGAGTCTGGATGTCTGTGCTCGTTTTCAGCTAACGCTCCTTATCGTTCAAGTCAGCATCTTGTACTATGGAGGCCACCTGGTGATCTCTGACCAGATGACCAGCGGGAACCTGATATCCTTCATTATTTATGAATTCGTCCTGGGAGACTGCATGGAGGTAAGTCACCCACCTGGGGACATCTGTGTTCCAATCTTAAGAGAAGCTGCGATATCAGATCACGATGGAGTTTCTTCTCGGGATCTTCGTCATTCTCTCACAAACTCCAGTTGTTTTCCAGTCTTATATAGGGCTCTTTTTCTGTGAAAAATAACCTGTGGCCACTAGTCTCCACTGATTAATATGCTGGATTTGCTGCCAGAAATGGTTGCTTGGATGGCTTCATAAAAAGGGGACGAGACAAATGCATGGAGTAGAATTCCATATTGATGGTTGCCGGGGATAGGGAAGATATTAGATCGGTTCACATTTAAAAAGTGAATCTACCAAATTCACCCTTTCCAAAGTGCTATTCGGATTGAAAGCCAGCTGTCCTTCACAATCCACACTTCTCCGCATTTTGCAGTGCAGTTCTTCAGCCAAGTACTGTGTATGAAACAATGCATATAACTAAAGCCTGAAATATTAGACAGGTGCCATTTCTGTTATCTTTTTGGCGCCTATTGAAGACCTTCCTCTTTCAACAAGCCTTTTAAGTTGAGACTGTATCCCAGTCTATGTCTGTGTTGGAACTGCTTTTTAATATGTTTGTAAACCTCTTTTTAAAAAAATGTTTTTAAAGATGTTTTGTTTTAATGTATTTTAAAGTCTGTTTTTATGATGTTTTAAAGTGTTTTTAGTGCTTTTGTTTGCCGTTCTGGGCTCCTGCTGGGAGGAAAGGCGAGATATAAATTAAATAATAAATAAATAAAAATAAAATAAATAAAGCAAGGGTTCCCAAACTGTGGTCTGTGGGTCACCACATTCAGATCACTCAGGTGCTCCTTGGACAGCTCCTTGAAAGCTTTGATTAAAACCCGGAGCGGATTCACTGCTCCACTGACATCAGAGCCACCAGTCTCCACTGATAATTAAGTGCTGTGTGAAGAGTTTTCCTGTCGGCTTTGGAGTGGGGAATCTATACCCTCAATGTTCAGGGTAGCTTTCAGAAACAAAGTATTTTTTTTAAAAAAAAGAAAAGAACCTAAAACAATTTTTAAAACGTAATGCCTGTGACAAGAAAGCCAAGAAGTAGCCTGGCAGTTCTCTACGGACACCTCAAGAAAAAAGGCACCACTACAGAGAAGAAGTTGCTTTGCATTCCAAACGAGCTTCTGTAAATAAAGGAGAGGGCACAGAGGAAGTCTGTATCTTGAGGTTTGAGGAGACAGCACAAATGAAGGCAGGGGCACTCTTAAGTTCTTTAAAAGGCACAGATGAATTACACAGAGTTCCATATGCTAAAATAGGGGTTGGGGAACCTTTTTGGCTCTGCAGGCTGGATCCTTATCAGATCCTAGCCTCGCAAGTCAAATTTGACCTGCGCATCTGAAGTCCCTGTGCATGTCGTTAAAGCGCATGTAGCTTTGGCTTTACCATCTATGAGGCAAAGCCTGCTTTCTGCATATGATATCAGATGTGGGGCAGGTGGGCATGGTTTGGGGAGAATGGCCTCACTGGCCAAAATGGAAACCCTGATGAGCCATGTTTGGCCCACAGGCTGTCGGTGCCCAACCCCTGTGCAAAATATACATATTTATATAAATTTAGATTTTCTGTGATATTAAGATGGTGGGTGGCAGTACACTTTGCAGCATGCCCAGTAGTTCCATAAAAAGGGGAAGGGACAGGAGATCTGGGGCCCAGCACAAAATATCCAGGACTCAGGAGGCCTCCACAGCCACCCTTAACCATGCCCTTGGGTGAAGGTTTGTCCAGAATTGAGGGAGGCAACTTGAGTAAATTTCAGCATTGACCACACCTTCCTGGCTTAACCCCTTGGGAACATCGTTATGTGAACCCTGAAGGACTCTGCTTGTTGTGTGACAAGTTCTCTGCAAAAATACCTTTTTTTAAAGGGAATTTTTTTCCTGGTTTCATCCATCTTTATTGTAAAGAAAGAAGTTGTTTGAATGGTCATGCCCTATGCTTCTTTTTGTTTTTTTAGTCCATAGGCTCAGTCTATAGTGGGCTGATGCAGGGTGTCGGAGCTGCTGAGAAAGTGTTTGAGTTCATAGACCGTAAGCCAACCATGGTGAATGATGGGACCCTGGCCCCCAGCCAGCTGGAGGGCAAAGTGGAGTTCAAGAATGTCACATTTGCTTACCACACTCGACCTACAACCCAGGTCTTGCAGGTAACCTTCTCACCACTGCCTTGCTCCTGTGCTTTTGGTCTTGAGATGGGGGATGGTCACAGTTTCTTATCCTAATAACCACATTAAAGAATTTTCAGTGGGAATGCAAGATAAATATATACATACTAAGGATGGAATCCATTGGCCAGTGCCAGTTCGAAAGCAATCTGTCGACCCACCAGGCTGGTATCAGTGTGAGTTCATTCTCTGACCGCTAGCTGCTGCTTTTACCAATCTTATTTCCCCCCCCCTCAGAAAAAGTATTGATATCAGTATTGATATTTTAAAAGGAAATACTGAAATTTTGAAAAGGAATATTGATAAATTGAAATATCAATAAAAATACTGATAGTGTCAATATTTTATATTTAGGGGTTTTTTTAAATCAGTTTCTGAAAATAGCTGCGGAAAATCACTACATAAAAGTCTGATCTGCAATGATAGTGAATTAATGGAAAATTTGGTACCACATTTGAATTGGATGGAGTTCTAGCAATTCCTTAATACATGTGCATATATACATACATATTACACAGAGAGAGAGAGAGGAAAGCAATGTGCCATGGCTTGGGATGATGATCGGAGTTGTAGTCCAAAACATCTGCAGAGCAGCAGGTTGGGGAAAGGCTGAAATAAGGCATATTAGACATATGAAGATTTAGGAGACATAGCGAACTCTGGAAGGCATATCCTTGAACTCATAGCATGGTGTGTCTAGAAAAATTAATAAACCAAATTTTTATAAAGCACAAGGATGCACGAAAACAGGCAAGTTTTCTGTCATTTGGTACACTTCTATGAAATATATAACTGGACAATGAGAAGAAAGATGTTCACCATATCCCCTTGGACAGTTATGGAAGGATGCATTTAGAGAACAATCTACACTTCTTTCTGCTTTTCATCTGGACTCAACACAGTGCTTGACTGATGCATTGAAAATGCCCCACGGATCTTTACTGTGGTGAGCATATCTCTGTTAGTTGTTTGTATATGTTAGATTGCCTGTATTGTTTATGTTAAAAATAATTAAAACAATTTAAAAAAGATTCAGTGGGTATCCTTTTGTTTTGCAGAATGTCTCCTTCACTCTCCCTCCTGGGCAAGTGACTGCACTGGTGGGTCCCTCAGGCAGTGGGAAGAGTTCCTGTGTCAACATCATGGAGAACTTCTACCCACTCCAAGATGGGCAAGTCCTGCTGGATGGGCAGCCTATTAACATGTACGAGCACAAGTACCTGCACACAGTGGTACGAGTCGCCAATAACCGTATTCTAGCTCTAACCAGCCTTGGCCAAGGCAGAGCCAATTCTGTGGAAGTGCAGGACTGAGCTTCTTGAAAATACTATTTTCCATTTGGAAAGAGAGAGAAAACAAGTTTCTAGCCCTTATGACTGTGAAGATAAGTTTGAAAGTCCTTCTGCTGAAACCCCAGAAGCTGAACAAGGTTTCTAGTAGTGAGGAGGGGGCTTTAGTGCCTTTGTCCCTTACTGTGTTTAGCAGATCCAGAATACATTATGAGAAATAAGACTGATTGTACAGACTTCTTTGATTTATACAGGTTGCAGGACTCTATTTAAATCAAAGGGACCTGCTCAGAATCTCTCCCTCTTATATTTAAAATAAGAAAGGACCATGTAGCTATTAGCCAGTGAGCATTCCACTCTGCAGTGGGAAAATCCAGTGCAGTGACTAAAGACAACACTCGCTAGCAAAAGATGAAGTCATGTAATTAATGACTGGAATTCACTCTGCTGAACAATGGGTACCTTCACAAGCCAGGGTAGCCAGTCGTTTAAATTGACTCTTCCTTTCCTCTCCACCCCCCCGGTCTAGACATCTTTGGTGAGCCAAGAGCCGGTGCTCTTTGCCCGGTCTATTGCAGAAAACATCTCCTATGGCCTGGCCTCTGTCCCTTATGAGTCGGTCATTCAGGCTGCCCAGAAGGCCAACGCCCACACTTTTATTACGGAATTGCAGGATGGATACCACACAGGTATTGAAAGTCCACTTATCTGGGTCTGTGAGAGATCAGAAGCTGAGCCCAGGGTCAAATTTACTTGCAAGCTGTGGGGATAACTTACAAGTGGTGGTGATCTTGTGGGATGGAGAGTAAGATGGGCACTCCTCTCTTGTGTGCAGAGCTGCTCAGTAGTCTCTCTGATGCTCATGTGCATATACGTGCTCACACACACAGAGGGCACACTTATTTCAGGGACTAGAGTGGCGGCCCCCACTCTCTGGAACTCCCTCCCGTATGATCTCCGGCATGCCCCTTCCCTGAATGTATTCCGCCAGGCCTTGAAGACCTGGCTTTTCAGACAGGCCTTCGGGACTTCCGGGGAGGGTTAATCTCTATGACTAATTGCCTATTACTCTGAACTGTCATTGTTTTATAATTTTTATCATTTGTATTGTATTATTATGATGTATTTTATTGTAACTGAGTTGTATGTCGCCTAGAGTGGCCACTGGCCAGATAGGCGACACATAAATTAAATTATTATTATTATTATTATTATTATTTGCCCCCTCAAAGTGTGATATGAGATTGACCAATTGATAACTGTCACCAAGAAAGAATAAAGTCTTAATAATTAAGGGTGTGTGTGTGTACACAGATATAGGTCTCAGTCTAATATTTAGCTGCTCACTTAGTCACCATTGGTGACCAGGAATCCCACACAGGCAAGGAGAGTTTTATTTTCATGTTGCAGGTTATGGAAGGTTGAGTTGGGGTGTGGAGAGTGTGGCTTGCTTCTGAGCTTGTTACAGCCTTCATAGCGGCTTTCAGCTGGGACGTCTTCAGCCCTCTTGGCTCTTCCCGCTATTCTAGATTTTAATGCTGACTCTTCTTCTTCCCTTTCCTTTGAACCAACAGAAGCTGGGGAAAAGGGTACCCAGCTTTCTGGCGGGCAGAAGCAGAGAGTGGCTATTGCGAGAGCTTTAATCAGAAACCCACCTATCCTGATATTGGATGAAGCCACCAGCGCCCTAGATGCGGAGAGCGAACATGCGGTGAGCGGGAATGTTTGGGGGGATGTTCTTGTTCAAGCGCAGGGTTAGGGTGCCAAATATGCAGTCGTAAGGAATTGCTACACTTGATACCACCATGGACCCACCACTGACAGGCAGCAGCTCTCCAGGGTTTCAGACTGAGGTCTTTCCCAGGCCTGGCTGGCAATGCCAGGGTTTGAACCTGGGACCTTCTGCGTGCAAAGCAGGTGCTCTGCCCCTGAGCTATGGAGCTGGGCAGTAGACACTGAGCCTGGGTTTGGTGGGCCCTGCCCTGTGGAACCCCTTTCCCAGTTTAGGTGTGGCAGGAACCCTCCCTGACTTCTTTTAAACATCGCCTTAAAATGGCCCTATTTAGACTGGCCTGCACAATATGAATTTCTTTTTAACCAGCCAGTATCTTATGGTGTATTATTAATGTTCTTCACTGTTTTAATTTATGGATATTTACCATGATTTAATTTTTATGTTGTATACCACCTTTATATATTTAATGAAATTGTGGGTTATAAATATTTCAATAAACTAATTCAAAGCAAAAATATAGGGATATGGGAGTCGGACTACTGATGTGGCCTTATTTTTTATTTGTTTTATTTATTGTATTTGTACCCCACTCTTCAGCCAAAAAAGACTCCCAGAGTGGCTTATATACAATCCATTAATACAAGAGAGTCTCTGCCCACAAGCTTACAGTCTAAAAAAACCATGACACACAAGGGGAAAGGGGCAGGGAGGGAAGAGGAAAAAAGCAAACACAGGCACCAATTCTTAACTAGCTGGCATAGAAACAGCTCAGGGGGAGGAGGTGCGTGATGGAGCTGGACTTTCAAGCAGAGCTGGTGGGATGAGCCCTGCTTCCCAAGAAAGATTTCAGAGGCTTTGGTTAAAACGCTCTTTTTTTAACACTGGCTTTCCTGCCTTGTCAACTGGAGGCTGCTATTACTTGCCACAGGTAACCAGGTTAGCTATTTTCAAGCTTGGTTTTGTGTGTTTGTATATATTGAGAGGGATGAGTTCAGGGGTATTTTTGTTTCCCTGTTTTAACTTGCCCTACTGTAAAGCCTGTGGGATGGGTGTGTTTGGATATTTGCTGTTGTTGTTATTAAATGTATCTGCTGCCCTTCCTCTCAAACAAAGCCCAGGGTGGCAAACAAGTGACAAAACAATTAAAAAATCTTAAAAACAATTCCAGTAGAGATGCAGACTGCGAAAGATCTCTACTTCAAAGGCTGGTTGGAAGAGGGCGGTCTTCAGTAGGAGCCTAAAAGTCAACAGAGACAGTACCTCTCTAATATTTAGAAAGAAATCAGCACGGTTTTTGAGGCTTTTCTTTTCACTTCTTTAACTTCTCATGGCAGATTCAGCGAACCATTTATGGGGATGTCCAGAACCACACAGTGCTTGTCATAGCCCACAGACTGAGCACTGTGGAGAAGGCACACAACATCATTGTTCTCGACAAGGGCTGTGTGGTACAGCAAGGGACACACAAGCAGCTCATGGAAGAAGGCGGCCTTTATTACAAGCTGGTGCAAAGACAGATCCTGGGCCATGAGACAGGCACAGGGGATGGCAGTCAGCTGGATGGCAGCTTGGCTGGCATCCAGAGAGAGTCACCAAAGATGGGACTGGCCGAGGAGTTCCAAGCGTAACATTGCACTTGTCGGACTTGGTAATCTTGAACTGCACGGATGGGCTGTCAGCTGAGCTCAGAGGTGAAAATACTATGGAATCCAACTGAAAACCCACTGGAAGAGTCACCCTCTCCACTTTAGCACAGCTTCACAATGATGTCCATTTACACTCATAAGCACTAAACGTCTGGTGCATACTGATCCCAGTCGGCAGCATCCTGCTGATCAGAGAGAACCAGTGGGCCAACGATCCCCACAATTGCCCATGTTTTTTCTTTTCCCACTGGTAACGCATGCAAAACCTGCTGTTATTTATAAACAGGTGTGATTTTTTTTTTAGGTGTATGGGGAGAAGGATGACCTGTGGAGGATCTCTGAGGGTGGTTGTGTGGGCTGGCTTAGAGTTGGGGCCAGTCAGTAGCTGCTGATTGGGATCACTCCAGTGCCTGTAAACATCCTTGCTAATTCTATGAAAGGTCAGTTTGGCCTAAAGTATGGCAACCTCATTGAAACAAATTTTCTTTAGGGCACTTGGCTCAGGTCTTGACCGCATTAGACCCAGAATTTGCAAAAATGGCTAGTGGCTCTGGAGACCTCCGACTTGAAGAGTGCAACTGAATATGGTGTGATAGTCGCACAGTGAATATGCATGATGGGTTTTAAGCCCATTTCAACTGGGCATCCAGAATCATAATTCCTTTTTGAAAAACCTTGCATTCAGACCCCCAGGTGGCATTGCAGCATACGGGTGAGTGGTGGGTTGTGTCCCTGACCTGAAGCAATTGCCTTCATGGAAGTAATCCCCGAAATAGATTCTTCTTCCTTTGGTTAGCTTTTGATTTTAGAGGTGTGCACTTTTAAAGGAGGAACAACTTAAAATGGTTTACATTTCTGTTGCCCTTTATTAATTGTTGCACAGTGTCAGTTTGTGCACCAACATTCACAGCAAATATGACAATCCTGTTTTCAAAACTTTGATTTTGCAAGGACACTCAAGGCTTTCTTTTTTGTTTTTAATGCCTAAAGTTGAACAGTTTTTTTCTTAAACACCAAACATGAGTCCACTCCACTGGGAACAATTTCTATGCAAGTCCTCTTCAAAGAAGCAGGAGCAGACCATTTCTTTGGCATGGCTTCTGTTTGTTTCAGTGAGGTTCACGGAAGAGCTTTTCCCAATTGGTTGTGACCAGTTTTGTTTTGGGAATCTGAGCAAAATCTTGTTTAAGGTATGAATTCTGCTAGCAATTCCAAATAATTGGTGAGGGCTGGCACTGATCTTTTGCTTTATTTAATTGTCAGTTGCTTGAAATATCCTGTTTTGTTGTTGTGTTTTTGTTGTAGCAAAGCAAGGTGGGGGGTTGCAAAAAAACCCACACCCCAATTGAATTGTAGCTCTGTATTGCACTGCCTAATTCAACCCAGTCTTTTTACAGTTCCATAAATGATTAGGAGGAGCTCACAGGCAGCCAGAAGTGTGTGTTAAAGGGGCCCCTTCCCTGGAGGCTATGAATTGAGGATTGAGCAATTTTTAAAATCTCTCTCTTTAGAGTCTCTCTAGTTGCACTTGGTTGTGAAATGACCTCAAGCACTTAACTCATTTGAATTCCTTTCTGATATTTTGATGCTGCTGTGTTTTTAGCAGGTTTTTTGCCGTTTGCAATATTTAAAAGAAATATATGTATTATATTTGATTTAGTGATATTTTACAAACACTTTACAAAATAAAAAAGACTACCTCTGACACTCAGTTTATTGAGAATTTTCCAGGATTATTGCTGTTTTCTAGAAGGTGTTTTATTGGCACAGCTACCTCCCAGAGGGTAGAAAGGCTGGGTGTTTGCCAGGCTCCCAAGACTAGCCATTCACACTGTGCATGGAATACCCACAAAGCTCACTGAAGTAGTCTGATAGAATTATTGTGCACTCTGCCTTTTCCAGTAAAGGGATCCCACTGCAGGTCACTTGCTTGAGAAAACCCCTGTTCCCATAATCCTGGAGCCAGCATTCATTGGTATACTTAGGTGTTAAATTTGGGGGTTTATGGGGGCCCTCCTTTTTCAATGGCAATGTGGATTTTACTTCAAAATGTGATAAGCTGGCTCTGCTCCATTTGAGGGGCCCCCTCATTTTGCTGGGCGAGGCCCTGGGCCTCTGCCTGAAGTCTTGCCCTCGACCACTGGCAGCACTGATCACTCAGGATACTCTTAACACCTCATGCTTTTCCAGTGACGTGTATAACAAAAGGGGACTTGCTTTCGTTGCTGAGAAGTTCACCATGTGCCTGGCTGCTTGGTGGACCTTTGTTAGCCAAAGGCCACTGCTGGAAGCATGGGGCCATCCAGTGGTCTGCTGCTGATAACTGCATCATTCTTGACTGGTAGCCCAGCTTCTTCAAGCTGTCGGTTCAGCACCAACTAATTGAGATGAGAGTGAAGTGGACAGGTAGGGTCAGAGGCAAAAGCTGGAAGAGCAATGTCTGTACAGTAGGGTTGTTTCTATGCACCCACACACTCTATTGGTGGTGCCTGGTGCCCATTGGGTGGACAAGTGGGTAGAGCCACTGACAGGCAAAGCCAGCTAATTCTGCTGTTGCCCCTGGTCTCCTCCCTGCTGGGTTCTACAAGGGCAACACTGAGATCAAGGAGAAAACGTAACAGGCAGGGCCACCCTCTGGGCTGGTTATAAGCAAGAAGGCAGGTGGGCTTGATGGAGTCAAGACTGAGCTTGGTAAGGGGGTGCCCCATTTGCCCTAAGGAACCTCCCTCCACTGCCCTCTCCCCTCCATCCAGGCAAGCAAAAGGTATTGTCAGAGTTCAAGGACACAGGCCAGCCAGGCAAGAACACACAAAGGTTCAAAGCGGGGCCAGTGAGAGGTATGGCCTGGAAAGAGAGGCCTGCGGGGCTGAATTCAACCCTACAACTGAGGTTTCCCACCCCCTGCAGTAAGCCATTAACCATAATTTACTGTGATGTGTGAACACAGTTGTAGGATTGCGTGACTCTGGAATGTGCTGCTTCTCTCTCATTTATCATCGTAGTGGTGTAGTGGTTAAGGTGTTGAACTACGACCTGGGAGACCAGGGTTCGAATCCCCACATAGCCATGAAGCTCACTGGGGGACCTTGGGCCAGTCACTGCCTCTCAGCCTCATGAAAACCCTCTTCATAGGGTTGCCTTAAGTCGGAATCGACTTGAAAGCAGTACACATACATTTGTATCCTGCCTCACCTCACAAAGGACTGATATAAGCAAGGAAACAGTGGTTTGCAATTAGGTACTCAAGCACTCACCAAGTCCCTACTTCCGAACAGAGCCAAGTATCTTGAGTGGTACAGCTTTTGTGGATCTCTACTCGCTCCTTTCTGGCCAGATATAAAATCCAGCTCAGGAGCAACCGGTTCTTCCTGTCTCCTGTTGAAGCTGGCTATGCAGAATGCTGATTGGTCTGCTCTTGTAACAATCATGAATCCACCTTCCAGTGTGACAGAGCGGTGTTGTGAATGTTAAAAAAGAAAGCGACTTGGGGAAAAATCAGTGCGGTATAAACATTTTAACTAGATTTTTAAAAGTCAAAAGCTTGTCCAAACCAAGGGGGAGAAGCAAAAAAAAATCCATCTTACGTTTGAATCTAGGTACGACTGTCACAACAAAGCAAAGACAGAGGAAAACACAGTTTGCCCTACAGCCACGTTGGTTCGTAGGGAGGTATGAAATGTAGGCACTTAGCTGCAGAAATGAATATATAATTCAGCTACTCCATTTCTGAACACACTATTTTTTTATCACTGTTATGAAGCAACTCTCCTATCGCTTTGTGCCAAATTTCAAGCTATATCCTGAAAGGTTGCTTCAGTAAAAAGTCTTGATTGTCAGTTTCCAAGGATATTTATCAGATGTGATATAAGCCACAGGCCCCCTAAGAAACAGCAAAAAGATGTTCCAGAGCTAGTGACTAATGCCTCTGATTTAAAATTATTTAAATATGTGGGTTCTAGGTACCATACTACCTATTCCTAATAGAGTTAATTTAAACTATTTTTCTCTGTACTCTGCTCAAAGGAGTTGAGTGTCTGATTCTGGGGTGTCCAAAGCAAAGCGGCAATGTTTATATTTATTAATTTATTGCACTTGTACACCACCTTTCCTCTAGTGAGCTCAAAGTGGCATACATGGTGTTTATCCTCACAACAACCCTATGAGGTAAGTTAGGCTGAGAGACTAACCCATGTCACCCAGTGGACTTCATTTGAACTGTGGTCTCCCAGATCCTCATCTAGCATTCTAAACATCGTAGCACCCTGGCTCTCTCTTATAGTTTACTTGAATTATTTATGTTTCAGTTCATTATATCTTACTCCATTTAAATGGTATATTTTTATAAATGCGTTGGCAAAGAGGCAACCTTAAGAGGGTGAAGCAAATGTAATAACACCGTAGGCACCTCTGTGGGCATTTTATGCCAAGAGAGGCTTTCATGGTGGGATGACACCTATCCATTTTCTCTCCTTATCGTCCAGTGCAAATTTCTCAACAGTTATTAGATGCAGAATGGGAGGTTGGCAAGAAGGAGAGCTCCCTTGTGTCATGTGCCTCTGTTACCAGCCATGTCTGGGATGCTTCTTATATTACTTGTGCATAAGCAAAGTCAAGGGTAAATATGGGCACACAATATTTAGCTAGAAGTCATAGTGGCTTCTTCACTGGTACCATGGACTAGTTGCCCTCTGAATTTGTAATGTGCCCAACAACAGGTGTATGTTCTATTGCGTCAAACCCTGGGTCAGTTGCCAGTCTTCCCCACTCCCCTTCATACTTAAAGCCAACTATCCACCCTCAACAAAAATAAAGTAACGTGTCACAACTTATCATTTCTATATGTTATGTTATGTTATGTTATGTTACGTTTTATTTCTAGGCCGCCTTTCGGCCAAATAAGCCCCCAAGGCGGCTTACACACAAATAAAAATACAAATACAAAATGCAAATAAAAACAATACAATTTACAAAAAAAAAAATCAAACTAACAAAGTCCTAACATCTCTAAAAAAACAGGAGCAGCAAACCGAAAGCATTAATCTTCCTGGTAAAGGGCAGTCCCCAGAAAAATGTCACTAAGAGCAGGGGTGGGGGGCAAGGCAGGTGGAAAAGCATGCCCCTTGATGGTCCCAGCACAGTCCCATCCCTGCAGCAGCACGTCTCAGTCTGCAGCTCTTCCTGATAAGGCCCAGGCAGAGGGGTGGGGCAAGGCGATGGAAATGCTTGCCCCTTGATGGTCCCAGCACAGTCCCATCCCTGCAGCAGCACGTCTCAGTCTGCAGCTCTTCCTGATAAGGCCCACGCAGAGGGGTGGAGCAAGGCAGATGGAAATGCTTGCCCCTTGATGGTCCCAGCAGTCTCACCCCAGGAGCAGTACCTCTCAGTCTGCAGCTCCTCCTGATATGGCCTTGCCTTCTGTCAAAGGTAAAAAACTTTTAAGAGTTTCAGTTGACTTTGGCTGTAAACACACTAATTGCCAGAGCAAAGTGTTTCCATTCCACATGGAGGGGGAATGGGCTGATCTGCCGATCAGTTGCAAAATCCCTTTGAAGCTGATTTTTTTTAAAATGGACTGGAGCTGCTCCCACCAGGTTTTACAGTAAAAAGGGGAGGAGTTTGCCTAGCATCGTGTGCCCCTGTTTTGAGAAAAGAGGTAGAGAGGCACTAGAACCGGGAGAACAGTGAGTGTGTTTCTACTAGGGATGGAAAGACCTGCCAATTTTGGTTCTCTCCGTTTCTCATTTTTCCAGTCTTAAATTTAGTTCGCATTTCTGCAGCAATCTGTGATTTTTTTCCAAAAAAATCCTCATGAAAATTATCCTGTATTTTAGTGCAAATTTCTCCTAATAAACACATTTTTGTAAGGAGTTTTGACTAATATACACATATTTGCAAGCCATTTCTCATCATATAATGCATTTTTGCATGTTGGTTTGAATTATATATTGATTTTTCTGCACACTTTCCCCTAATATATGCATTTTTGTAAACATTGGTTGGTGAACTGCATTGCAAATTCGACTAAGTGCGAATTTCAAAGGATGGCTGTTTTGGAAAGTGAATTTGATCGAGTTGGCTCCAAATGCAAACGGAATCAAAATTCTCGCCCATCCCTAGTTTCTACCCTCGATTGGAAGAGAGAATTGTTTTTATAGTGGAATGCAGTGGCTCCAGAATTGTGCCAAACTGGCAACGATGCTCTACAAAATGTTTAATCTGTCTTTGTGCAAAGCTTTACTTGTGCACATTTCCCCAAAGACATGCCAGACTATGTCTTGCCTGAATACTGAGAAATGTTCTGTTTCTGTACCACCAATAATGAAGACATGTTTGTACAGTAACTTTTTTTTTAACAAGACAGAATGCAGTTTGGTTCAGGGCAACTTTAACAAGCTGCGTGGATTTTGCAACCTAACTTGGGAGAGAGAGTTCCAAAAATTAGACTTGCAGATTCATTTCCTCTGAATTTTCCAGTACAAGCAGACTGCTGTAAAGGTGACTTACAGAACATGGATATGCACCCAACAAGCATGCTGAAGTTAACCTTGAAAAGATACAAGGTCAAGGGTGCAGGTTAGCATGCAAGAGAGCACATTTACTAATAAACCAGGTCAAGCGTCTCCACAAATTTCAAGTTGGCTGGATGCTAATTCTTCCGAACAAACAACCTGCCTGTAATTATGATGGGTGGGGCGTGTAGGAAGGGCTGCTGTATTGCAAGGATGCTGTGTGCGCGCTCATATGGATATATGTGCAGCAGTGTACTTCTTGAAAGTTACTAAGAGAAGATACATATCAGCTTGAGGGTTCAACAGAGTGTGTCATCGGGAACAAACAGGAATCCACAGTGCAAAAATGAGGAAGATGCAACCCAATTTATTAAACAATAAATCAGTCACAAATTCCAACTACAACAAGGGATAATTACTAAACAGTGATCTCTCTCTTCTTGTGGGTACAACTACTGACTTCAGTAACGGAGTATGGCCAGTCCCTCTGATCTTCAGGTGGAAGAAAGACCTTAACCTTGTCTACTCAGGTAAGGGAATTCTCCAATGATGGAACAGGAAGGCTCTCCTGGAATCGACCAATCACGCAGCCTTTGCTGAAGGCCTTAGCATCACCTTCTCTTCATTAACACAAATGGAGCTAGATGGCACAGTTCTCGCTCAGACGTGTCCATCTGCTAGCAATGCCTCTTTTGCAAGTTGCTTCCTATGTTCTGCAGTACTGAGGCTACACTGGCCCATTTTGCATGCCACAGCATACCATAGTTAATGGTTTACCATGAATGCACCTAACAGGTCTCTCTTGCTCTACCCAATGATACTGGGAAGGAACCATGATCCCAGGCAGGCCCCCTAACCCCCCCCAAATTAAAAATTTTAAAAATGTTTTCCACACACACACACACACACACACACACACACTATTTTTGGTCCCCTATCCCCAACTTTTAGGCTGACTGCAGGCCTGATATCTGGCTTTGTATTACAGGGTGTGTGTTCTGTTTCATTCCCAAGAAGCCATGATGCGTTCTTGGCTTACTGATTGTGGTTTGTTTTGCTCCTGGTTTGGGATGATTCCTGGTTTGGGATGTAATATGAAGCCAAGGATTGTGGTTTTGCTTCCTCGGTGAAAGCAGGGAGAAATGGAAGAGGTAGTATTACAGAAAATCATTAACTATGATTTACTGCAATGTGCAAATGGGGCCGCTCTATGCACAAAGAGCATTTGCTAAGAGTACCTTCCCTTATAGCCAGGATCTTGTCAGCCAGACCCTGTCTTCACTGTACATGCAGAGAGACTGACACCCAAACAAAACATGAGGGCATACATTAGGCTCTGGTCACTGCCAAATTTCTACAAAGCATAGCCAGTGGGCAGGGGGAGAAGCGAAACCTGCCCATGCTCTCTATATTTCTTCCAGCAGGGCTCCATAACCAGGAAAAAAATACCTCCCCTTATAACAAAAAGCACAGCTATGAAAAAGCAGCTGCAGAGAGACAGGGGAAAAGTAGGTGAAGGAAGGGTGTGATTTAGGGCAGGGGTCACCAACCTTTTTGGACCAAAGGGCACATTTCACATTTTGAGAGCGTTGGGGGCATCAGTTACAAAATGGCTGCCATGGGGGCATGGCATAACAAAATTAGAGTGTAGTCATGGTGAAGCTTTTCCCATAATTGTATTTCCATACTAGAAGATGCTTGACCTGTTTAATTTCTGCTTACTATGCAACTATTAAAAACCCTGTTTTTCCCAAATGTCAACCCTAAAACAAATACTAGGTTACATCCTGTACTCACTTACCTGGATGTAAGCCCCATTAAACACAAAGATCTACAAAGATACTTCTCAGTAGACATGTATACCATTGTACTGTAAGTTAACTATACAATGAATTCTTAATGAGTCCCTGGTCTTCATCTGCTGCAAAGACATGCTTAAGCCTTTTTTGAAAAGTTTTCACATTTGCCTTTTGTGGAGAGAGGGATTCTTTAACATTTATCCAAATTTATTGTGTAGTAGTGTTTGCAGAAAATAATATCTAGGCACTACCTGACTTCAGGCAAACCCAGCACAGGAAAGATGCATCCTGGTTTTAAGGGGGAAAGGAAGGACAATGAAGATTCAAAGGACTAGAAAAAAAGACAGAAGCAGGAAAAGTGCACTAAAAGGGAGGGGAGAAACAGCTCTTTAGGACCCTAGGGATACCTATGCCTGGTGTCCAAATAACTCATTTATCAATTACAGCTCTGACTGTACTCATGGGCTAGTAATATTGACAGGCAGGAGTAGCCAGACTGGCTCATTTCACATAAATCACTTAGAAGGGTACCTCCACATTTTGCTCCATAACTTTCTTGGTGGGCTAGAGACTTACTTTTTTAAAATGAAAACTCAGAATCTGGGCTGCCTGCTGGGGGCACCACTGAAGGCCTTTGCAGGCACCATTGCAGTGACCCCAATTTAGGGGAAGGACTGTAGCTCAGTGGTAGAGCATCTGCTTTGCATGCAAAAAATCCCAGTTTCACTCCCCGCCATCTCCAGACAGGGCTGGGACAGAGTCCCTGTCTGAAACCCTGGAGAGCTGCGGCCAGTTAATGCAGACAACAGTGAACTAGATGGACTCAGTAGTATGGCAACTTACCATGTTCATCTCTCCTAGCCCTGCCGTGCTTCAAAGTTTATCTACCCACTTTCTGCTTTACAGGGAGATTATGGACTTGGGGAGGGGGTTATATTGCTGTCACAGTTAGTTGTGCCCACAGTGTGTGCACACACATACACAGCCCATGGGACATCTGTCATTGGTATCCCCATCTGCAAACCCCACCCCCTTCCCCCACCCACAAGTGCATTGCTTTCTCCACATGAGTTAACGGTCTCCATTCACTTAGCTATGGGAAAGTAGAGACGTGCATCTGGAGAAACCTGTGTCGTGGATATTATAGCCAGGGCCGGCTCCAGGCATGCTTAGGCCCTTGGGCATCAGCTTGCCCTGGGCCCTGGTGTGTGCACGTGCGTACACAAGCAGCCCCCCCCATGCCCCCCCACCTACCTGTCTCCTGTCTTTTACCATTGCCCTTAACGAAGATGGCGGCCATGGTTTCCCTAAGGGGATGATGCCTCCACCGCCATCTTTGTTGATGGCACATGTGCGCATCTCTGCCATCAACTAAGATGGCGGCAGGGGCTTCAGTACCTTAGGGAAACCGCAGCTGCCATCTTCATTAAGGGCAATGCTAAAAGGCAGGAGACAGGTAGGTGGGGCGAGGGAATGGCAGGCAGGCGGAAGCTCCTGCCCTGCGATCCGTGGCTCATGCCGTGGATCGCGGAAGGGGAGCAGATCATGAAAGAGGAGTGAAGGAGCCCTTGGGCCAGTGCCCCACCTGGCCGCCCTTTAGAACTGGCCCTGATTTATAGCTACTAACTGACACAAGTGACAGTTCCCACATGCACAGTTCAACTGTATCCCAGATAGTAGCCAGTTTGCTGTATTCCATAAAACTTAATGGGAACAACTGGGAATCAAGTCATACTGCCTCATCTGCCTCTTGGTCACACTGGAGTGTGATATAGGACAGGGAACTGGTTTCTGTATAGATATTAATAAGTTTTAATAACTTTTATTTTGTCTGTTTTTATGCATATAATTGGACTTTTTTCTAAATGGATTAATCATACTTTTGTTTACTCTGAGATTTTTTCCCCTCAGTGTCTGAAGTGCAATTCCCTCCATGCTTTGTATGTGAGCCAAAGGCTGACCTATTCAGTTGTACAACCAGGAAATCCTGTCTGAAATTGATCAGCTGTGCAATTGTTAACATAACTACAAGTGAATGCTCTCATAACCCTGTCCACACACAAATGATTCCCAGCCAAACAAGAAGCCACACCTTATCTATTTGCTGTGCAACATTTTCTAGCCAGAGCCTTCACCTTGAAGTTGTTCTACAAACTGCTGCTTGGAAAAAGATGACAAATATATATGATATAGTTACATTTGCTAAAATATTCATTTTTAAGAAAAAGAATGCGTTATTAGAAAGTGTATATACACTGCTGCAGACACCATTTCAGAAAAGCTATTCGCTCCTGTGTGAAAATGGATAGGGGATGCCTCTTCCAATATGCCGTCTGTCTTCTATAGATTTTATATGTAGCTTTTCTCTTACCTATGCTGAATTAAAATTTGTTATGCTTTTTTTGCTGATTTTTTAAAAATAAATTCATCTAATAGATTAAAGTATGCAGCCTTAAACTGGAATATAACTGATCTAATAATCACTGACCCCAATCCAGCTCAAGTTAGTTGTAACTATCTCCCATTGGTTTACTGTGAATGTGTAGATCACTCCCGCTTTGCTCCTTTGTGGTAGTGAGTAGCAGCAACAATCCGCAAGACTTGGTTTAGAGTTGCATCTGAATCAGGGGCTGTGCTTTGTTTTACTCAGACAAAGTAAAATTAAACTACTAGTCTAGTTTGCTTTTGTACATGGAGGGGGTGAGAAAAGCATTTTATCCTTTGCCTTCAGCAGCAAATCGTCTTAGGCCAGTCTTTCAGGGAGGAAAAAATGGAAATGGCCTGCCTTCAAGTCGATTCCGACTCATGGCGACCCTATGAATAGCGTTTTCATAGTAAGCGGTATTCAGAGGGGGTTTACCATTGCCTTCATCTGAGGCTGAGAGGCAGTGACTGGCCCAAGGTCACCCAGTGAGCTTCATGGCTGTGTGGGGATTGAAACCCTGGTCTCCCAGGTCGTAATCCAGCATTCTAGCCACTATACCATACTGGCTCTCTCCATTTGCAGGTAAACGCGAGCAAAAAGCGAAACCCAGGAGGAAGGAGTTCAAATAGGAATTGGAGTCCCAAGGTGTGTAAAACTTTATAGGTTAAAACCACCCCGAACTGGACCCAGAAATATAGGATGACGAATATAATACCCTGAAGACAATAGGGTTACTCTGGACTCGGTAGCCTAGGATCTTTAAACTGCAAATCCTAAGTCACAAGTATGGAAATGGACTGCCTTCAAGTCGATCCCAACTTATGGCGACCCTATGAATAGGGTTTTCATGGTAAGTGGTATTCAGAGGGGGTTTACCATTGCCTTCCTCTGAGGCTGAGAGGCAGCGACTGGCCCAAGGTCACCCAGTGAGTTTCATGGCTGTGTGGGGATTGAAACCCTGGTCTCCCAGGTTGTAGTCCAGCACCTTAACCACTACACCACACTGGCTCTCTTCAGGGAGGAACAGAATGCTTTTGCACAAGCACCGGTACTCGTCCTTTGTTCTCTCATCTTTGTTATGACTTAAATTGCCCTAGTTGCCCAGCAAGAAAACTGAGTGATTACGTGTGGTCTATGCACAGCCAGGTATGCACTTATGCAATACAAATGCACGTTGGCCAATTACTCCACCCAACAAGTAATCAAAGTCAACCACTCTGGAGGAATGAGGGAGAACACTTTTGGCCTACAGCAAAAGCATTCCTGGAGGGGGCGGGCATGAACTTTTCTTCTTTGGCGGGGACAGTCATATGCAGGAAGGAAGCCATTTAGTTATGTGGCTCAGTAGGGGAACAGTCCAAGCAGAACCTTTTAGCTGCTGTGGGGCCTGAGGACTGGGCACACTGTACAAATGCACCTCCATCTCAAAATGGCAACAATGTGGCTTAAGATGGCACCATCAGAGCCTCCCGAAAACAAAGAGCAGCAGCAGTGCTGGTAAAAATACATGATCCCAGCCCAGCACACATAGAAAGCTGCCTCATACCAAGTGAGACCATTGGTTTGCCTAGCTTAGTACTGACTGGCAGGAGCCTTCCAGGCTTTCAGACAAGAATATTTCCCAGACCTACCTGCAGATGCTGAACTTTGGATCTTTTGCAATGCATGTCTTCTATCACTGAGCTACAGACCTTCCCTGAGGAGCTAGGGACACAAAATATTGCTGAATTTGAAAATAAATTCAAATACTACTGTATGCAGTCCAAAAAGAAGAAGAAAGATTTAACACACAGCAATAGAAAATAGTACGCCTAGTGCAATATTAAAATATTACATATACAACAATAAATGTAAAATATTGACAATATAAATGATTCCATCCAAATGAGCAACTATAATACTAATAGATACACAGACATTAGCAGTAATATTACATTCATTCTCATTCTTTGTCAGATGCTACTTAATAAGCAGTAAATGAGCTCGTTCAGACATGCATTTACATTCAGCAAGCCGAAATAAGTGTCAGGCCCCCTTGTTTGCTCCCTTTGTTGGTGTGCCTGTCTGGGTTACTTTAAACTACAGTTCCCCATTACATCTGAAGAAGGAAGGAACTGTTTTATCGTTATTTTACTAAGTAGGATCTTAAAACAACTTCAAAACTGGGGCTTACAATCCTGGTTAGTATGTAAGGTGGCATTAAATTACAGTTCCCCATTTTTAATTTAACAGGTGTAGCTTAAGCTCCTCAGGATCAGCGCACTAAAGGTGGAAAGAACTAAAGCTCATTCCCAATTTGCTAATCTGTGCTTTAGCAAATTAAGAATGTATGTCTAAAAAGGGACTTTCACATCCATTAATTCAAAACTCAGATTGTCTCTCACAAGGGCACTCTAATATTAATTGCTCTAAAAAGCTGCTTCTAGCTAGTAAAAGCCTGGAACCCCATGATTTCAATCTGAATGCTAAGCAATAGCCTTCAGGAGCTCATGAGTGTTACAAAGGAACCCTGAAAAATTGACCAAGTCCTCAAAATTATTCTAATGCTACACAAGAAAGTAAAACCCACTTTTTTATATATAAAAAGAGGCTTTCTAATTCTTCACATAAATTTTAAACTAATTTAAAACTAATTTTAATTTGGCTGCTATTTCTATTAATTGCTCAGCTAGAACTGGCACATGCAGGGATGCTAAGTGATGCTCTTATTGTCATGGCAACTATGTGCTTCCCCCCCCTTACATAATAAAGTCCATGTGGTAGCAGCAGCTGCAAAGATTTCATCCAGATCACTTATCAGCCCACAGAGATAAAAAGGGGAAACAAAAAACAGCTTAAAAGTGTGTTGATTTAGCCAGCTTTTCATAAAGTTTCATCCTCAACTACTGGAGAGATAATAATCCTATCAAAGCCACAGCTTTCACATTCTTTGATGATTGCACAGATTGTCTCTACCTGCATATTTGGCTTTTGATGAAGTTTGCCACAAGAAGTTGAATGTTATCTGACTGAACAGACTGCTTTCCAATAATAACTACAGTTATGTAACTAAAATTAATGGCATATATCCAGATTTTAACACCCACCCACCCATATTGATCATATGTAGCAAAAATTAAAAGGCAGATACATTCTTATAACTTGCAAAGAAGCACTCCTTCTAAGCTTCTTCTGGGAGGAAAGGTGGGATATACATTTAATAAATAAATAATAAATAAGCACTAATACGAATTGGGAGGGCAGCAGAAGTCCTCTTTTCAAGGGCATTCCCTTCTGAATCATGGACAGAATGCCTCTTCTGAAATTGTGCTTTCTACAACATAAGTATACACCATCTAAAATCAAAGAAAATGTGCTACCCCTTCAAGACATTGTATGCATATGCAAATATTTGCATGTTTAATCAATTAAAACACATCATTAATCACCAAAGATTTCATTGTCATCATCAGCATGCCCTCCTTTTCTCTACACACCTTGTTAGGAGCTTATGTTAGGTCACATCTACACCATACATTAAAACACTCACTTTAACAGTTATGGCTTCTCCCAAAGAATCGTGGAACTGTAATTTGTTAAGCGTGCTGACCTCACAGAGCTACTGTTCTCAGCATCCTTAACAAACGTCAGTTCCTAGGGTTCTGCATGCCTGTTGGCTGCCAGTTCAGAAGCATCCCAAACTCTGAGATTTCAGGGGCAAATCCTAGTGATATAATGGGGCATGCCCAAGGAATGTCATGGGGTGGTGGGTCCTAGTGATGTAATGGGGGAATGCCCAAGCAATGTCATGGTGCAGTGGGCCCTAGTGATGTCACCAAGCATGATACATTAAGCATCAACCACAGTTGCTTGGAGCATTCAGTTCAAACAAAAAAAATTCTGATTGGATATTGAGTTAGAAATCTTAGCTAAATGAGGGTGTTTCCAGGTGCAGCTGGAGTGACAGGATCATTTCTTCTCACCTGCTTAGAGAGCCTGGGTAAGGAACATTTAATGTAGCCTACTTGCTTCTGGCAAAAAGGGTTTAAGTGCCCTCAGGCCAGGCCTATCACCAGAAAGCCATTGTAAGAAGAAAGGAGCCTAGCGTTGTGGAGATGTTAGATGGGAGCACTCAGGAGTAAAGATGGATGCCCCTGAAGGCTGCAATTCTAAACACACTTACTAAGGGACTAAGCCCCATAGAACTCAGCGGGACTTACTTCTGAGTACATATTGTTAGGTTTGTGCTGTTGGTAAGACTTGACTAGGGATCCTCTGCAACAACATCCATATCCAAGCAGGGTTGGCAATGCCCTGCCTGGAATGCCCAGCCGGCCTTTTAACATGGTTGCTCCAAACTTCTTTACAGACTTGACCCTTCACTGCAGAGAGAGGTTTGAGAAATGCGTAAGAGTTAAGAAGATTCTCTGCTCTTTCCTGCTCACTCTGTGGGCTGCTGTAAACTCACTGACAGCCAACCCAATTCCAGGGAGTAATAATTGACAGAGAGAAAACACACATGGTTTGGTCTACCTTCACAGGCAGTAGATTGGGAACAGCGGCAATTGAAGCCACAATTCCCAGTATATGGATTCTCTTTTTCCCACTATTGGGCAACAAACAAACCATCATGCAAATAACAAGGTGCATCATCAGTGGGTTTAAGAGGGTTGAGCTGACCACATGGAACCACTGTTGTTGCTTCTATGGTTGTAAGGGAGTAAGGTCAGAGGTAAATGAAATGCAAATAGAAAAAGAAAAACAAGACAGTGATGATTTCCTAAATGCAATACCATACTAACCACAAGATTCCTATGAGTAAGATAGAAAACTCAGCATCCCACAACCAGTCAGGATTCCTAACCAACAACCAAAACTAAAAAAATCCTGGCAGCCAGTCAGCCAAGGTCACAGAAATCCCCATGCAGCACAACCTGATTCGGGGGCTGCAGTTAGTGCAGAATGCTGTGGCATGATTGCTGACATGAGTGAGACCCTATCAGCAGATAATACCTCTGCTCTGAAATCTGCACTGATTGCCAGTTTGCTACCAGGCAAAGTTCAAGGTGTGCTTTCTATGTTTCGGGTGCCACATAGTACTTATTCTGCTCTTGTAAGAAATCGGTCTTTTAGTATGGCAGTACCTACACTTTGGAACTCTCTGCCTATTGACATTAGGCTGGCACTTCATTGTACTCATTTTGGTACCTGCTAAAAACATTTTTGTTTAGGCAATCCTACCCAGGCATGTAGAAGCTATTTTTTTTATCTGTTCTTAATTCATTGTTGATTTTATTATTTTGAATGTTTTTAAATACCTGTCTTTAACTGTTTTTGCCAATAATTTTATTGTTTTAATTCCTTCTGTAAACCGCTTTGAGTTTTATTTTACAATAAAGCAGTATATAAATGTTGTAAATAAAATGCATAAATAAATTTATGAGTCACTGTGGCCCTTGGGTCTCTTTCCTCTTTTAGGCACAAAGGAATATGCCTTATAACAAGTCAGACCATTTAATACCATCTAGCTCAGTACTGATGACATAGACTAGCATTGGCTCTCCAGGATTCAGGCAATAGTCTCTTCCAAAGATTGAATTTTGGACATTTGCATGCAAACCATGTGCCCTACCACTGAACTACAACCCTGTTTAAAAAAGTATATTTTAAAATTGTTATTTTCAATTCACTAATGAATACACAGCATACTAGGGCAGATCCACACCATGCATTTAAAGCACATGAATCCCACCACAGAATCATGGGAACTGTAGTTTAAGGGTGGTGGAAACTATAACTGTGAGGAGGCAGCTACACTTCCCAGGAATCTTTCGGGGAAGTCATGTGTTTTAAATGCGAGTTGGGTGTGCTTTAAATGTATTATGTGGATCTGCATTGCTTCATAAACTTTGCCTGCATATAAATCATTTTAATTTAATTTTAAAATGGATAAGCTACAAAGTTTACTGGGTGACTATGGGCTATGAACCATCTCTCAGCCTAATTTGCCCCACAGGGTGAAAACAACATAGGGGGACTATGACCACCCCAAGGAAGGGCACACTTAAAATGTAGAGGAAATAATAATTTGTAAATAATTTACAGCCATCGCGTGAAATCAGATACGTATCAAGACATAGTATGAATAAATATTTATATAAGCATGAATGTCAAAAATGTTTATAATTTACATAACCTGTAAAGATATGTATATTGCAACCATATGCATGTTTACTTAGAAGTAAGTCCCTATGTATTCAATGGGGCTTACTCAGACAGGGAAGCATGCACAGGACTGCAATTCAGTGATAAGGAACTTCACTCATCCAATCCAAAATTCAGAATCATGCCACTTTAAGCTGTTTTGCACCTGTTTTATACTTTTTTTTGATGGTTATTGGATTTTAAATTGCTTTATTTCTTGTTTTGAGCTGCCTTGGTTTCCAACCCTACCTCACAGGGTTGTTGGAAATATTCCATACACAAACACACTGGAGATGTAAAAATACATACACCCCATATAGTAGTCAAAATGGCCAACAGGTTTTGTTGTCAAAACCTGTTGGCCACTGCAGAACATTTTTAAAAAATATATTAGTTTCCTGCCAAATAAAAGCAGTGACATCTAAGTAAGCCCTGCCTAACTGCTTTAAAAAAAAAAGGATCGGAGGGGGAGAGAAAGATTTACAACACAATCCTTTCCTATGTTATGTTCACTCAAAAGTCCCATTGATTTTCAGCACAACCCTAACCATGTCTACTCAAAAGTAAGTCCTATTGGATTCAATGGGGCTAAATCCCAGGTACAATAGGGCCTGCTTATACAGCGGGTTAGGGACCAGGCCCCCGCCGTAAAGCGGAAATTGCTGTAAAGCGGAACCCATAGACTATAATGGGGCCGTCGCAAAACATCAAAAACGTCGCAAAACATTGCAAAAGAGCAAAAATTGGCTTTAAAATAGAAAACGAAAGCCGCCGCATTAGCGGAACGCCGGGAAGCGAAGCACCAGGAAGCAGGGCCCTACTGTATGTGGAATTAGCAGCTTCATATTGGGAAGGTTTTCAAAACTGGTTATGAATAAGACAAATAAACTGCCCTCTTCAACAGTCCAGTAAAATTTAAGCTTGTTTGACTCCTTAATTAGAAAAGTATACCAATGCAGCATGTACATTTTTTAAAACATCTGTTCAAAAATTATTTGAAAGATAAAATGTATATGTAATTTTTGCAAGTAATTAAAACATCTTGCATGTACACTTTTATTATAACTAAAATTGTTTACTGTGTAGGCCTACCAAGATCCTGCTGTGATCTTCTGTTGTAGTGCTATCCTATGCATGTTTACTCAGAAACAAATCCCAATCCTGTACAGATAAAGTGCTCTTTATGCTGCTTGTGCAAAAGCATTTTGTTCCTCCCAGAAGAGAGCCAGTGTGGTGTAGTGGTTAAGGTGTTGGACTACGACCTGGGAGACTAGGGTTTCAATCCCTACATAGCCATGAAGCTCACTGGGTGACCTTGGGCCAGTCGCTGCCTCACAGCCTCAGAGGAAGGCAATGGTAAACCCCCTCTGAATACCGCTTACCATGAAAACCCTATTCATAGGGTCATCATAAGTCAGGATCGACTTGAAGGCAGGTCATAAAAAAAAAGAACATGCTGCCGAAAGCTATATATTTACTGAATTCCTGATGTGAGACAAGCATGAAAAGGAAACTGTTCTCAGAACTTGAAATAGGGTTTAGGTATTGCCTGGGGGTCAACAAATCTTGTCAATCATAATCCTGACTTCACTTATTGGCTAAAACCGTGAAAGGGAAGGGATTAGAGCAGCCAGCATTAACAGAAGTTGCGGGGTGGCTGACATTTTGGTTAATATATTTTGAACCACCTAGAAACTTTTTTCTTGTAATTAAAGCTAAGAGTTCAGAGATTAAGAGGACTCACCCAGAGACCTGGAGAAATCCCCCCAAAACCAGTCACTGGGCAAAAACCAGGGACCTGGCAACCCTAGGTATGATAATGCTTTAAATGTGTGGTGTGGATGTGACCTTAATCACTTTGAGATAGTTTTAAAATAGTCTGGCCCTTGGATATCTCAGTGGCAGCCTTCTCTATTTTACTCTTGCTTGCACACCCAGGTTGCCCTCATCTATGTGCCTGCTTGGTGGGAGGTATGGGGCAGGCATGGCCTTATCTATGGCAGCACAAAGGTTGTGGCAAATTTGCTTCCCAGGGAGGATCATCTATCTTTCCACTTCTTTTTTTAATAACAGTATACCTGTTACGAACTTTGATCTCAAAAAACAATGAAAGCAGCTTACAAAAATAAAATAAAAGCAAGATTTAAAAGAAATAAAAGCAAAACGCTAAAATAGCAGTGCCCACATTGTTTAAAATAACAGTGGAAGTGCAGCAGACCATAGGAATAGTTATAGCAGCAGATCAATAAGATGTTGAAAGGCTGCTGAAAGAACAAAAAGTCTTCAACAGCTATCTAAAAAACAGAAAAGGGGGAAATATTCCACCATTATTAATGTCCTGCTGCTGAGTAAAACTAGTTTTATTTCAGATGGTATCTTGTATTTGTACAGCTGTAGAATTTATGTTGGCGTATCCTGTATGTTTTATTTTGATTCGTTTCATTGTTGAGACTATTTATAGTCTTAAACTTTTGTTCAGACACAATGTAGATGGCCCCACTTCAGTACCAAAACGAGGGATATGCAGTAATAATTCCCAAATAAATAAACAATTCCTTCTGGAATGTGGTCCATAAATGTTCATTTTATTGTAATTGTATTTTAATGATGCTTTATTATTCTTTTTTAAAACCTTATCTAACTTTTGTTAACCATATAACAAAATGTCATTTTCAGACAGAAAGTCTTGATAAAAATGAATAGTGAGATATACAAAATATATGTACAAATACCGCTGGGCTAAGTTCAAGGTTCTAGTCTTGGTGTACAAAGCCCTATACAGTTTGGGACCAGGATACCTGAAAGACCGTTTTATTCCTTATATACCCAGTCGATCACTGCGCTCTGCAGATGAAGGCCTGCAGATGCCATCTTATCAGGAGGTCCGTTCCGCACAGCATAGGAAGCAGACCTTTAGTGTGGTGACACCGACCCTGTGGAATTCCTTTAAATATTAGACAGGCACCCTCTCATAGAATCATAGAATAGTAGAGTTGGAAGGGGCCTACAAGGCCATCAAGTCCGACCCCCTGCTCAATGCAGGAATCCAAATCAAAGCATTCCCGACAGATGCCTGTCCAGATGCCTCTTGAATGCCTCCAGTGTCGGAGAGCCCACTACTTCTCTAGGTCATTGGTTCCATTGTCGTATGGCTCTAACAGTTAGGAAGTTTTTCCTGATGTCCAGTGGAAATCTGGCTTCCTGCAACTTGAGCCCATTATTCCGTGTCCTGCACTCTGGGACAATCGAGAAGAGATCCTGGCCCTCCTCTATGTGACAGCCTTTCATGAACTTGAAGAGTGCTATCATATCTCCCCTCAGTCTTCTCTTCTCCAGGCTAAACATGCCCAGTTCTTTCAGTCTCTCCTCATAGGGCTGTTTCCAGTCCCCTGATCATCTTTGTTGCCCTCCTCTGAACCCGTTCCAGTTTGTCTGCATCCTTCTTGAAGTGCGGAGACCAGAACTGGATGCAGTATTCAAGATGAGGCCTAACCAGTGCTGAATAGAGGGGAACTAGTACTTCAAGCAATTTGGAAACTATACTTCCGTTAATGCAGCCTAATATAGCATTTGCCTTTTTTGCAGCCACATCACACTGTTGGCTCATATTCAGCTTGTGATTAATGACAATTCCAAGATCCTTCTCACATGTACTGCTGAGCCAAGTATCCCCCATCTTATAACTGTGCATTTGGTTTCTTTTTCCTAAGTGTAGAACTTTGCATTTATCCCTGTTGAATTTCATTCTGTTGTTTTCAGCCCAATGCTGCAGCCTATCAAGGTCCCTTTGAATTTTCTTTCTGTCTTCCACAGTATTAGCTGTGACCCCCAATTTTGTATCATCTGCAAATGTGATAAGCATGCTCTGTACCTCCTCATCCAAGTCGTTAATAAAAATGTTAAAGAGCACTGGGCCCAGGACCGAGCCCTGTGGTACCCCACTTGTTACTTCCGCCCAGTTCGAGAAGGAACTATTGATAAGCACTCTTTGAGTACGATTCTGGAGCCAACTATGGATCCATCTAATATCCAGCCCACATTTAGCTAGCTTGCAAATCAGAATATCATGGGGCACTTTGTCAAAAGCTTTGCGGAAGTTGAGGTATATTATGTCCACAGCATTCCCTATTCTCTATTGTCTTTCTCCTGCCTACTGAAGACCTTCCTCTTCCAACAAGCCTTTTAAATAGAGACCTTATCCCACTCTGCATCTGTGCTGCAATTGCTTTTTATAATGTTTATAAATATTTTTAAAAGATAATTTTTGATTATGTTTTGTTTTAAAAATGTTTTTAAAAATGTTTTGTGCTTTGTTCTTTGCCGCCCTGGGCTCTTTCTGGGAGGAAGGGCAGGATGGAAGTTTTATTATTATTAATAATAACAACAATAAAACAAATTGCAAACAAACAAACGTGAAAGGAAATAAAAGTGGTGATAGCAAGGAGAGGAGAAAGTTCTTTTTGGCGGTAGTTTCCGCACTTTGCCCGTCTTTTCTCCTCAGAAAAACCGCATCTCGCGCGCTCCAAGCCCTCCCTCGGTTTCCCGCCTCTTTTCTGCCCTATTCTCTATTCTCCCCCCACCCCCGCCACATCTGGAGGAGGCACTGTGCCGGAGGGGAGGGACAAAAGGAAGGGCGTGGCGGGCGACGTCTCCCTCCGCTCTTCCCCCTTCCCCCCTGCACTCCACCTGGTGGCGAGAGAAGAAGAAGAGGGAGGAGAGGACAGGAGAGAAGAGCGGCCGCGGCACTTCCGGTGGAGTGCCGCGAGCGGTGGGAGGGGTGGGAACAGCCTCCTCCAGTGGAGTCGGTCGAGCAAGAGGAGCGACATTTGGCTGAGGGAGGCGAACGGGAGCTTGGTGTTTGCCGGCTTCCTTCCTTTTCTCCCTCTTTCTCACCTGCTATGGCGGTGGACATGAGGCGGCTGGAGGGCCTGAGCCTTCACCAGCTGAACGAGCTGCTGGACGATGAGGAGCAGCTCCAGAGCATGGCCAGAGAGATGGAGGAGGTAGAGTGAGGGGGGCGAGCGGCGGGGGGGGAGGTACGACTGAGGGGGAACAGCCGTGTCCTGTTGCCCTGGAGACCGGCGCTTAGGAGCGGGTTTCCTCCTCCCGTATATTATGCGTATTGGCACTAAATATATTCTTAGTTGTGTGTTTTTCTTTTTTAAAAAACAAAACCTCTCCCACCTTAACATCTCTGTGTTTACTTTGAGGGTGCGGTGAAGTGTTTTTCCTGTATCTGTGTAACTTTCGATATTATTCTGTGTTTCAAATAGGGGTTTTATTTATTGCAAGTTGTCCAGAAAACTTTCGTTATGGGGTGGTGCGCAAATGTCCTAAGCAGATAAAATAGTTTGCAGTTTGGGCCTTGATTGTTATTACTTTGCAATATTGGCGCGGAGTGCTCAGTGTTAGCCTTGAGTGCTTAATAATCCCGGGTTTGGCCCTTTGTGTTGAGTGACGATGAGACTGACTGCTATTCCCATCGCTGTACCATAAAGGTGTTAGTTGCTTCTCTGCTCAAAAGCCACGTAGGAAGTACCTTAAACGAAATCTTATCTCATGTCTTTGCTGTTCTTCTGTACTAGGGAGTTTTGTTGTGCTTTTGTTAAAAGAGAGGAGGGGGGGAAGGTATGCTTAATGTTGGTAAAACACAAGACTTTGTTGGTAGAACAACAAAGCCTGAATATCGTTTAATATGTTTGCAGCTTGATTGTATGCATGTTTATTTGGAAGTAAGACTATGGGATTGACCCCAAGGAAGGGTCCGCAGGATTGCAGCCGTACTAGACTAAGGTCTCTCCAGCAATATCGCCTCCAGTATATCACACTGAGTCTCCCCATCCTCTGTATGTGTATTGACTCCAGAGGAGCCCCAAAAAGTTCAGTAGGGCTTACTCCCATGTAAATGTACATAGTAGTTTGGCCCAATAGAAGATTTGGAGGGGGGTGGCATTATGTATGTAGCTGGTTGATCTTCATGTCGTTCGAAAACAGACTTTAGTCTTAGCTGCCCCCATTTGTCCCTGTTGTCTGGGAAACCAGTGCTTTAATGTGTTACATAGTTTTAGAGAATGAGGGTTTTTTTGGCAGAGAAGAGAAGATAGAGACATATCTAGATGAGGATACCTCTGCCCTGTTTAGAACTCCATATTCCTAGGCTTGTTTTCTTACCCTTGTATGAAATACAGCTGCTTACAGCTTGTGGGATGCGAGAGTGCCCATAAACTTAACCAACCCTCATCCTTTCATTGTCTTTCTCTATCCATTAATGTTCCTCTTTCCCTGTTACTGAAATGTTTGGGACCATGTGTTGGGTTCTGTGCAATTTTTCTTTTAGAGTGTTTTTTTATTCCTACCCCATTGTGGGATGCTGCAAACTACAAGGGACAGGTATGTCCCTGTTTAGGGAATTCCATCTTCAGAATAGCCCTTCCGCTTGAAGTATGACTAATGTCCTCACATGAGTTGGATCAGGTCTTGCAGCTGTCCTGCTAGTGGAAGATCAGAGTCTTGGTGTTGGGTGGGCAAGAGGTGTCTGTGTAGGAGTGACAAGTGCGACTGCAATGGGTCAGTGTGAGAGTGTGGTTTAAAATCATGTGCTGTTGTGGAAGTAGGTGAGAGAGAAGCAAGAGACTTGGCAGCCTCCTACAGAAGGTTCTCAGCTTCTCAGCACACGGAAATAAAATGGACTATGAATAAAAATATAGTTAGAGGCCTGCCCTCCTCCCCTGCCTGTCTCCACATTTAGACTCCCCATTCAGTTAAGGAACCCTTGATTGGCAAAGACATGTTCTTTTCTTCCTTCCCCTTCGTGACATACACCAAGCAAAACTTTTATATGAGAGCCACCCAGGTCTGTGTGTTCCTGTGCTGTAGAACCGGATCGGTTTTGAAAAAGGGGAGGTGCCCATTATGGCGTTCTGGAGCTGTAATGTGTTTGGCATAAAGGGCACTCCCTTAAAAGAAAGGACATCTGGTAACTCTGCCCCCACAGGGGTAGCATGAATTCATTGTTAATTTCAGCTTGCTTCAGTGGCAGATGCAGTGCTTCTCCTCTCTGCCCCTTCTTCTAGTCTTGAGGAGGATGGGAGAACAGTAGGGACCCCTTAATAAAATTTACAAGCTCCATCCCATGTCTCTTTCCAATTTTAACTAAATCATACCCCCTCCCTCCCTCCCAGTAATAATAGCAGCTAAGGGGCACATCACAAAATGTAAAGGGGCTGAGCTCTCGGCATGATTTGAGACTACCCCCTTCCCTTTTGGCCTAGAATTGCTCTTGGAGTTGGCTGTACAAACTTGAAGAAATTTCTTCTGTGTACTTCCTTGTGTTTGGAATTCCAGGAGCATGAAGAAAGTTAAGTACATCTAGCTATTTTTCCATTGTGAAGGTAACTCCTTTTACATTTCCTTGGAGATTAGGGGGGAAAAGATTCTTTTATTTCTTTTCCTTCCTCTCAAATTTAGCATATAAGCTTTGCTAATTAACCAGATGCACACCTTTCAGACTTGTGACTTCTCACCACCTTCCCATTTATTTGGCAGTTTTAAGGTTCATAAGTGTAGTGCCTTTCACTCTCTGTCATCCACCCACTCTTCACTTATTTGGTTTCTAGGATCTTTATGTAGTCATTGGTCAAATAAAGGGCTTTTGAATCCTGAGAAATATTTGCTGCTTCTCTCTGTGCTCTTTTGTTGTCTGGAATTTATAAATGGAGGGAAGATCTCTAGTTCTCAGTCACTCCTTGGTAACCGGCTAGTACAGAACCCAAAAGCTAGCCTATTAGCGTGGGGGGGAGAGGAGGAATGGGGCTACAGGTCTGAAAGTCATTGTGGTAAACTGTAGAAATCCCTACTGTAACTAAGATTGTATCAAGTTTTCTGATGATATGCCCCTAATTTTCAAGGCTATAAAGAAATGTGCAGTGGAATGAAACTTAAATCTGTTCATAGTTTTCATTTCATGCAAGCATGGGAAAAAAACCCAAAGCGACCAAGAGTTGGGAGGGTCTGTCTTAATTAAGTATACATTTATTTATAAGCCACCTCTTTGGGCATAGGCCACACAAGACGGCTTCCATTTCATAAAATCAGTACAATGTAAACAGTAAGCTACACAACTCAAATGGCACCAGTACAAAATCAATTAACATAGGCCAGTTAAACATAAAACAGCCAAGTAGATTCCAGCAGCTAAGAAACCGTCTACGTTCTAAGATTTAGGTTTCTCTACAAGTTAAACTGCTGTGAAAGAAACCTAGTTTTCAAAAAGGACTGTGGACATACCATCGGTGCCTTTTGCATGGTTTGTACTGTAGTTTGATAGCTACTGTACAATATTTTCCATGAGTATTTTTGCATATTCATAGAAATGAGATTGAAATGCCTTAAGGAATGAGAGGTAAAAAACCATAAAGAAATGCAAACACTCTGGTACTTCCTGTCTTGGGTGACATCTTCAGAGAACTTTGAGAGGAAAAGCAGGTGGCAGCTGTAGAACAGTAAATCAGTGGTCAAAGGTTTTATTCAGTAAAACTTTACTTTAAAAGGCTAGTTTAATATAAAGTCAGTTATATCTTGACCATGTTCACTCCGAAGTGTGCCCTATTGAGTTCAGTAGGACTTGCTCCCAAGTATGTGTGCATTGGATTATTAAGTGAGAAGTTAAGTATGTTTTTTGATGTTTCACTGTAGCTTTGCACTGTAAGCTGGTAATAGTCATATTCTTCTGTAGACATAGTGAACTAATTCATTCTCCGATCTTTGGTCAGCCAAAACAGCACTTTCCACACTCACAAGGAAATTGTTGGCAGGCTTGGGGGGGGGTACCTGAAGGTTTTCAGGGCCACAGTGTCATAAGAGGGGGCCCTAGGGGGCGGGGGATAAAAACAGCCAAGTGAGGGCTGAACATATTCAGTGACTGAAGAATATTAGCTGTCTGGGGGAAGTAGGAAGAAAACTTTAGGGCAGGGGAAATGAAATGATGAAATGAAATGAAATGATGAATTTGAGGAGCACATTGCTAAGAACATAAAAAACCAACAACAAAAAATTCTATAAATACATTCAAAGCAGGAGACCATCTAGGGAGGCGATTGGACCCTTGGATGATAAGGGAGTCAAAGGTGTACTAAAGAACGATAAGGAGATTGCAGAGAAGCTAAATGAATTCTTTGCATCTGTCTTCACAGTGGAAGATATAGGGCAGATCCCTGAACCTGAACTAACATTTGCAGGAAGGGATTCTGAGGAACTGAGACAAATAGTGGTAACGAGAGAGGAAGTTCTAGGCTTAATGGACAATATAAAAACTGACAAATCACCGGGCCTGGATGGCATCCACCCGAGAGTTCTCAAAGAACTCAAAGGTGAAATTGCTGATCTGCTAACTAAAATATGTAACTTGTCCCTTGGGTCCTCCTCCGTGCCTGAGGACTGGAAAGTGGCAAATGTAACGCCAATCTTCAAAAAGGGATCCAGAGGGGATCCCGGAAATTACAGGCCAGTTAGCTTAACTTCTGTCCCTGGAAAACTGGTAGAAAGTATTATTAAAGCTAGATTAACTAAGCACATAGAAGAACAAGCCTTGCTGAAGCAGAGCCAGCATGGCTTCTGCAAGGGGAAGTCCTGTCTCAGTAACCTATTAGAATTCTTTGAGAGTGTCAACAAGCATATAGATAGAGGTGATCCAGTGGACATAGTGTACTTAGACTTTCAAAAAGCGTTTGACAAGGTACCTCACCAAAGGCTTCTGAGGAAGCGTAGCAGTCATGGAATAAGAGGAGAGGTCCTCTTGTGGATAAGGAATTGGTTAAGAAGCAGAAAGCAGAGAGTAGGAATAAACGGACAGTTCTCCCAATGGAGGGCTGTAGAAAGTGGAGTCCCTCAAGGATCAGTATTGGGACCTGTACTTTTCAACTTGTTCATTAATGACCTAGAATTAGGAGTGAGCAGTGAAGTGGCCAAGTTTGCTGACGACACTAAATTCTTCAGGGTTGTTAAAACAAAAAGGGATTGCGAAGAGCTCCAAAAAGACCTCTCCAAACTGAGTGAATGGGAGGAAAAATGGCAAATGCAATTCAATATAAACAAGTGTAAAATTATGCATATTGGAGCAAAAAACCTTAATTTCACATATACGCTCATGGGGTCTGAACTGGCGGTGACCGACCAGGAGAGAGACCTCGGGGTTGTAGTGGACAGCACGATGAAAATGTCGACCCAGTGTGCGGCAGCTGTGAAAAAGGCAAATTCCATGCTAGCAATAATTAGGAAAGGTATTGAAAATAAAACATCTGATATCATAATGCCGTTGTATAAATCTATGGTGCGGCCGCATTTGGAATACTGTGTACAGTTCTGGTTGCCTCATCTCAAAAAGGATATGATAGAGTTGGAAAAGGTTCAGAAGAGGGCAACCAGAATGATCAAGGAGATGGAGCGACTCCCTTACGAGGAAAGGTTGCAGCATTTGGAGCTTTTTAGTTTAGAGAAAAGGCGGGTCAGAGGAGACATGATAGAAGTGTATAAAATTATGCATGGCATTGAGAAAGTGGATGGAGAAAAGTTCTTCTCCCTTTCTCATAATACTAGAACTCGTGGACATTCAAAGAAGCTGAATGTTGGAAGATTCAGGACAGACAAAAGGAAGTACTTCTTTACTCAGCGCACAGTTAAACTATGGAATTTGCTCCCACAAGATGCAGTAATGGCCACCAGCTTGGATGGCTTTAAAAGAAGATTAGACAAATTCATGGAGGACAGGGCTATCAATGGCTACTAGCCATGATGGCTGTGCTCTGCCACCCTAGTCAGAGGCAGCATGCTTCTGAAAACCAGTTGCTGGAAGCCTCAGGAGGGGAGAGTGTTCTTGCACTCGGGTCCTGCTTGCGGGCTTCCCCCAGGCACCTGGTTGGCCACTGTGAGAACAGGATGCTGGACTAGATGGGCCACTGGCCTGATCCAGCAGGCTCTTCTTATGTTCTTATGTTATCCTGAAAAGGGACATGACTGGATGGAATCCTGACAAGGTACTTCACACTGCAACATTTTGTTGCACATCTCACTTGCATGGGATACCATCATTTTTGACAGTCATTCCCTCAGTGGTATTGCAGCTTGTCAAGACTGGGTAAGAGAAATACTTGATTATTTTGCCTAGGAGCCATCTTGAAATGTTATAAGTATGAGCCCTGCTTGGGGTCAAATGGATATTTTGAATTCCTAGGTACCAGCATTAGATTTTGAGGAGCCTGAGAAATTTCCAGCCTTTACTAAATTAGGTGAAGCACAACATTAATCTCCAGTCCTTTTAGCTACTCAGGGAAGGCATTTTTGTGGCCAAAGGTGCTCGTGTACCAGTGATGCTGTATAAGGCAGCCTTTTAGGTTCCTAGTAGGGCATAATTGAATACTGTATCTTCTCTGATTCTGTACTTGATAGGTTTTCTTAGTAAGCATCAGGGATGATCTTTGGAATGTTTGTGAGGCGGTGTGACTTATCACCATGTAAAATGTATCTGCATGCAAAATGAAATTGGTAGGGTACTTCATGTGCAATCTTTCTCAATCTATACTAGTGGAAATGGAATTCAAACCTTTGTGAGGAGGTGTTTGGACAATGAGACTGTGTTGCTGAATTTCTCCCTATTCTTAGTTACATACTTGCTTTTCTCCCGTTCCGTTGCTAAATTCTCACCACTCTTTAGTTGTCAGGCTTATTACTATCTTAAAATATGTAGACCTGTGCTTAGTTCCAGATCATGGAACAAAAGGATGCCTGGGTTACCCTTGGCTGAATACTCTGTGCTGTCAGTAGCTGTATTGTCACTTACTGTATTTTTAGATGGCTAGTAAAAACATGGTGGTTTAAAAAGACTTTCACCTTTTATTCTTTTTTTTTTTTTTTGCTGGTGTATCTCAGTTTCATTGACTTGGATTTCATTGATTTTGGATTTTGTTAATGGGAGTTTGACTTTGATGTCAAGTCTTTTTGTTATATGGAATTGTTATTTATTATTGTGTTCTTTATTTAAGCCATTTTGACTTTCTTTGAAAATTAGGCAGGATATAATTAAAAAACTGATCCTCCTTTAAAAAATAAATAACTTGCTACTTTAAAAGCTGTTAATTCTTCAAGTTCAAAGAATTTTCTACTTAGGTGGAAAGAAATAACCTTAAAGTTAAAGGGAACCCAAAAGTCCTCTTGAAATTGGGTTTGTCCTCTGTTCCTGAAATGACCTGCTTATGTTTGTTTCCCCATGCTTTTATTTTTTATTTTTTTCTTATTATTTGAAGTGCTTTGGAGTTGTGCAAAACAAGATCCTTGTATTGTTTACTTTAAAAAAATCTGATTAAGCCAGAGATTTCCCCAGTTAACTATAGGTTATTAGAGCAGGGGGTAATCTTTGCTTGAGTGCAGTGTGAGAGCCTTACTTTGTGTGAATATTGACTTCTGCTTTTTCTCTGAAAGTGGAAACGTTTTGATGCTGGCTTCATGAAGTCTTCTGTATACGCATTCATGCAAAACATGGAAATCTTTCTGCTGTTATTAACTAGTGGAAATGGGCCACTGAGATACATCTTTTTGTGTGTCAAATGGTCAAAGTCTCTAGAATATCTACTGTAGTTTGTAATGTTACAGACTTGTAGAGTTAACATTTTTAATGGTTGTGTACTGTAATCCATCATGTAAAATCAAGGCATGAGAGGTTTAACTCCCAGAAAGTTTCAGGGATGGTAAATTTGATAGGGCTTTCATAGACAGCCATTTGTTCAACAGATGAAAAACAAGCCAAGAGATGGATTCCTTGGCTCCATAGTACTGTTTTTCATCCCAGCTATGAATGTGGTCATGTTCTCTTATGCCAACATGAAATTAGGTTTTAAGGCTACTAATTAAACATGCCTATAACTACAGTCTTTGGATTCTGTCTTGTGGTTATCAATTAGGAAAGGCCTATTTGCGGCCTGTTGCCAAAATAACACACAAACAACATTCATTGGGTTAAATCATGGGCCACTTTATTAAACATAGCCAATTAGAATCATGAACCTGCAGAGGGGAAATTAAGTGCGGGAGCATTCTGACGATCCAGGCAAAGCCTGCTTGCAGCTATAGAGCAACTAAACCCTGCCTGAGCCAGGGGCTGCCCTGTGCCAGCCCCCCGGCTCCAGCCACACCCTGAAGATGTGTAGGGGGTCCAACCCGCATCACCACCCCCCGGAGCCCTGAAACTCCGAGCGGAAGAGGCATGTTGGTCCCAAAGGTGGCCCGTATTCTGCCCCCGGGCCGTATAGCCCTGAGCTGCAGGCCTCCGTACCACCTGTCACCCCCAAAGGTGCCTAAAGGTGTCACCTAGCTGCCCCTTTCCTTTTACCTTTCCCCCACGCTTCTTTGCCCACACCTTCATAAGCGACCAGTGACATATTACAGCTAAAAACCGCCAATCAGCCTATTGACCCCAAGGCGCCCGTGCTTACCCATGACCCTTCCCCCCAACCACAGTGTGGAGTAGGCAAAAGAAACCTGCCGGCAAAGCGAGGCCGGCCGGCCAAAAATATACACGCCACAGGAATGTGCTCCCAGGCGCTATAACCCTGCACACAAAGTTCATATGGCCAGCCAGCTCCTGGAGCGTGTGCAATGTCGCCTTCTTAGACCTGACTACCTCAGAGATTTTCCCTCTCAGGGCTATCAGCTTATCCATAGGGAGCCTACAGCACTGGGCCACGGTATCGAACTCGATGCCCAAAAAAGTGAGGGTGGTGGACAGACCCTCAGTTTTCTCAGCCGCGAGGGGGACACCAGTTCTCCATCCAGCCCCGCGAAATGAGCCATAAATGCCTTACAGATGCCAGATGCTGCAGGGCCTGCAAACAGGAAATCGTCCAAATAGTGTACCACTGATTGCAGGCCCGCCCGCCTTCTGACCGCCTACTCCAGGAAGGAGCTGAAGGGCTCGAAAACCGAACATGAGATGGAGCAGCCCATCGGCACCGCCCTGTCCATGTAATATTCCCCCGCAAACGTAAAGCCCAACAGCTCGAAGTCCCATGGGTGGACAGGGAGGAGACGGAAGGCTGCCTTGATGTCACATTTTCCCGTAAGGGCCCCAACCCCGAAGTCCCTAACCATCCGTACTGCACAGTCAAACTATGTGTAGCGGACAGAACACAGGTCTGATGGGATGAAGTCATTGTCAGACTCGCCCTGAGGTAAGGACAGGTGGTGTATGAGGCGAAATTTGCCTGGTGCCTTCTTGGGGACAAGGCCCAGCGGGGAAGCTCTGAGTGAGGGGATGGGTGGTGCTGTAAAGGGCCCCAACACTCTGCCTGCCTTTACTTCTTTTGCAATTCCCCCCCCCCACAATCGCTTCCCTGCCCACCACCGACTTAAGGTTGCGGGACATGAAAGGCTGCCTGATACCCGAATAGGGGATCCTGAAACCCACTGTAAAGCCTTCGAGCAAAAACTGGGCATCCTGGACAGAGCAGTTGTTGGAGCTCAGCCAGTTTAACTGGACTGGGGCCCCTTTCCTTGAGCTGTGCCTGCAGCGCCCAGCTTCCTTGGACCAGCTGAATCCCTTTTTCCCCCTCTGAAGGGGTGCCCCCTAGCGCAGCTAGTACAGGCATGGGGCCCCCCACATATCGCACACTCATGCCTGAACCTACAGGGGGTTCGACCACAGAAGCCACGGGAGCTGAACTCCCAGCAAAGCAGGCGGGGTTGAATCCCCTGCCCCGCGGGAAGGAGCTGCTGACCCATGCCACGCCAAGAGGTGGCCGCTGTCCGTCCTATTGCCGGCCACGGGCTTGGAGTGTGACATAAATTGCAGTCACAGGTCGGCCTCCTTTTTGTCCCAGGGGAGGGAGGTGTCAAAGGCCGTCCTCATACGGAACGCCTTGTCGTAGGCGAGCCATGCCATCCCCTGGAACTCAGAGTAGCCCTGATATATGATATCGTATTTGAGAAATACTGAGGCCCTCTGAGGCTGCCTCTGTATTACAACCCCCATGTACGTCAGGAATGCAGGCAACCAGTTAGCCCAAGTGCGCTCTATGCGTCGCTGCTTGGGCCTATCCGGTTCCACATCTTCACCCTTATCTTTCTTAACTGGCTCCCTGTACAGAAGTGAGAATAGGTCCACATACTCCGTTTTCCATATTTTCTCCTTCGTAGCAGGCAGCAGGTGAAAACCTAGTGGGGCTGATGTCTCCACAAAAGGTATAGCCCCGTCTCTAACTGATCCCAGAGGGTCAGCTGTCTCTGCAGGGGGGTTGGCAGACAGAGAGGGCTGGGTCCCTCCTTCCCTCACTGTCCCAGTGGTGGATTGCCAGACCTGCTCGCAGGCCTCCCTTAGGGGCTGCTGTTGCTGTGGTGCACCATCCCCTCCCCTTGTGGGAGTCCCTGCTTACCCGCATCCTTTGGTTCCAGCTGGCAGAGAAAAGGGCCAGTAGGGGTATCCCCACGGGGGCCAGCTTCACTGCTGCTGCCAATGTTGGTGTGGTGCAATGGGAGACTCACCCAGTGTGCTGCCTGCTGAAGACCCCTGCGTGTCCTGCATTGCCGAGGCTGCTTGTAAAGTGGGAGCTGCTTCTGTGCTGGGCATCCTTGCCTCCGCCCTGCTGGGACCAGCCTCAAGTGCGTCCAGTCGTGCTAGGATGGACGCAATAGCTCCTTTGTTAGCCCCACTCATTGGATGCTGCGTTTTTTTCCAGGAGCGTTTAGGGGGTGGCTCATTCACTCCCCCTGGCACAGGTTGGGCCAGAGGCGCACTAGGCGGGCTTAAGCCATTCTCTAGGGCTCCTTTGTTAGCCCCGCTTACTGGACGCTGTGTTCTTTTCTGGAGACATTTAGGGGGTGACTCATTCCCTCCCCTTGACACAGGTTGGACCTGAGGTGCACTAGGCTGGTGTGAGCCATACTCCAGGGCTTCCAACCTAGCCAGTATGGCCGCCCATGGCGCCCCCCCCACTCCTTTCATTTATCGCTGCTGGGGGTGGGTGTCTACCCCTTACCTTGGGGGCCTTTCCCTTTTGGCCCACCTTGCCCTATTTTGGATGGCATCCTTAGCTGCCTTGCGTGCCTTAGCCGCCTTGCGTGCAGCTGGCCTATACCCTGTTCAGAAGAGAGATGGGGCACCACTTTCAGAAGCGAGAGGTGGGAAGTGGGGGTGACTGCTGCACTAAAGGGGGGCCTAACCTTACTTTATCCTTGCATCACCCTGCTCCCCTTTATCCCCGGACCCGCTGGCTCCCCACTCTTGCCCCCAGTCATCTAGGCCTCCCAGTGATGACGGCGTTGATTGCCTGCCACCCAATTTCCCAGGGGGAGTCTGACTGCCCCGCACCCGCTAAGGGTTGTTGGTTGTGCTAATGCACCACCCGCCACCCCTTCCAAAGAAACCCTCAATTAAAATGCAGCCCCAAGGCCGCCTAGCCTGTGCTTGTTGCTGCCGCCGTATCTGCTCCCATGTTGCTGCCGCTGAGAAGTGCAGGCCGGGAAAGGGGGCCTCCGCTGCCGCCGCCAGAAGAAAGGCCCGCCTCGCAAAAGCCTTGGCAACAAGCCACAGGCCTCCGTCGAAGGCCCGGAGCAGCCCCTGCGGCCGCTGCCGCAAGGTCTTGCAGACCTCAAAGCCTCGCCGCCGCCACCCAGGCAAGCACCGCCGCAAGCCTCGCCGCCGCCCCGCAGCTGCCGGAGCCACAAGGCCTTGCAGGGCCCGAAGCCTCACTGCCGCCACCCAGGGAAGCCCCGCCGCACCAGGCCTCGCCGCCGCACCAGGATGGCCTCGCAACACCAAAGGCCTTGCTGCGTATGAAGCCTGCCGCCGAAATTCAAATGAGGTCGGGAAGCTGGCAGAGAGGCCTTAAACGGCCTTCAGCCACCCCGCCCCCTTGCTGCGTGACACGTCAGCGCGCCAGCGTGCTGCGTGCACCAGCGCACCCCCAAAGATGGTGGCCCAGGCTTCGGCTATGGCCGCAAATGCGCCCCTTCGCCCGGTAAGTACCGGGCGCAGAACAGGAATCTAACAATTGTAAATTTCTGTTCTGTCACCCAGGCATAATAATAGTTTTAGTGAGTTTTTCCCCCCAGAATGGGCTGTAAAATGGGAATGGGGCATTTTAAGATTTGGGTGGGGGATTGTACAGTAGCTTAATCTTGCACCAACACAAATCTGCCTGAAAGGCAGTGATTGGGAAAGAAAACAACAAAACAGGGCATTTTAAGGATTAACAATTATTGTGGCACAAGCTTTTGTGGACTTGAACTCCTCTAGAAACACAGAATGTTGCTGTTTGTTCACATTTAAAAAAAATAATTGGCAGGCATCCTGTGTTCATGTAATCTCTCTCTTCATGTCTCAGTCTATGAAAGCTCATGAAACAATATGTTGATCTTTAAGGCACCACAAGACTCTGGGTTTATGTGTGTTTTTGGTAATGTACTAAGGCTGTACTTCCAGGTAAGTGTGTATTGGATTGCAGCCTAATACAGCTAACTCTCTGAAATGGGGAGAGAATTCAGAGGAGGACCCTGGGTAAAATGTTAGCTGGATGAGCAAAGCGCATTGCAAAAAGGAGGCTGATGGGCTTGTAGTAAGTTGAGTGTTGAAGGAGAGCCAAAAATGTGGAAACCATATTGATTGATTGATATCCCGCCCTTCCTCTCAGCAGGAGCCCAGGGCGGCAAACAAAAGCACTAAAAACACTTAAAAACATATTTAAAAAATGGACATTAAAATACATTAAAAATGTATTAAAGATGTTTTGTTTTAAAAAGCTTTCAAGACATTTTTTTAAAAAGGTTAGAAACATGGTTGTTGTTTTTTAAAAAAGGTTTAAAAACATATTAAAAAGCAATTTCAACACAGACGCAGACTCGAATAAGGTCTCAACTTAAAGGGCTTGTTGAAAGAGGAAGGTCTTAGAATCATAGAATCATAGAGTTGGAAGGGGCCTTGTAGGCCATCGAGTCCAACCCCCTGCTCACAGCAGGAAATCCACAGCTAGAGCATCTCCCGCAGATAGCTGTCCAGCCTCTGCTTGAAGACATCCAGCGAAGGGGATCCCACCACCTCCCTAGGCAGTCAGTTCCATTGCCAAACTGCCCTTACTGTCAAGAAGTTCCTTCTAATGTCCAATCTGAATTTACGCTCCTGCAACTTAAAACCATTAGACCTAGTCCTACCCTCTGGGGCAGCAGAGAACAAATCTGTACCCTCCTCTATGTGACAGCCCTTCAGGTACTTAAAGAGTGCAATCATGTCACCCCTCAGCCTTCTCTTCACCAGACTGAACATGCCAAGTTCCTTCAACCTTTCCTCATAAGACTTCTTCTCCATACCGGCTATCATCCTCGTTGCCCTCTTCTGAACCCGCTCTAACTTGTCTATATCTTTCTTAAAATGAGGCGCCCAGAACTGAACGCAGTATTCCAGATGAGGCCTGACCAATGCAGAATATAGTGGGACTATTACTTCCCTCGACCTGGAAACTATAGCTCTGTTTATGCAGCCCAAAACCGCGTTTGCCTTTTTTGGCGCAGCATCACACTGCTGGGTCATGTTTAACTTATGATCCACTACAATTCCAAGGTCCTTCTCACATGCACTACTGCTAAGCCGGATATTTCCCATCCTGTACCCGTGCATTTTGTTTCTGTGGCCTAAATGCAGAATCCTGCATTTGTCTTTATTGAATGTCATTTTATTAATTTCAGCCCAATTTTCTAGTCTATCCAGGTCCCTTTGGATTTTATTCCTGTCTTCCATTGTGTTAGCTATCCCTCCCAGTTTCGTATCATCCGCAAACTTCATAAGGCTTCCCTCCACCCCATTGATAAAAATGTTGAAGAGTATCGGCCCTAGGACAGAATCCTGTGGCACTCCACTTGAGACCTCCTTCCAGTCCGAAGCAGAGCCACCGACGACCACTCTTTGAGTACGGTTTTCCAACCAGTTGTGAATCCACCTGACAGTATTTCCATGTAGTCCGCATTTGACTAGTTTGCTAATCAAAAGGTCGTGGGGGACTTTGTCAAACGCCTTGCTGAAATCTAGATAGATGACATCTACAGCATTTCCACCATCTACTAAGCTAGTTGACCCAATGAAAAAAAGAGATGAGATTAGTTTGACAGGATTTTTTCTTGACAAACCCACGCTGGCTCCTTCTAATCACAGCATTGAATGAATGAATGAATGAATGAATGAATGAATTCATTCATTCATTCATTCAATCACAGCATTGTCATCTAGATAGTTGCCAATGGACTCTTTTATTATCCGTTCTAATATCTTTCCTGGTATTGAAGTCAGACTGACCGGCCTGTAATTCCCCGGATCTTCTTTTTTATCCTTTTTAAAGAGTGGAACAACGTTTGCCCGTCTCCAATCCTCCGGCACCTCTCCTGTTCTCCAGGATTTCTCAAAGATGATGAGGTTCCCAGAGTACATCCGCAAGTTCCTTCAATACTCTGGGATGCAGTTCATCAGGCCCTGGAGATTTGAACTCATTTAGGTTAACTAGGTATTTCCTGACTATCTCCTTATCAATCTGGAACTGCAGTCCCAACCCCTTACTGAGATTGCTACCGATGCAAGGTTGCACAATGTTCCCTTTTTGGGAGAAAACAGAGGCAGAATAGGTGTTGAGCAGTTCTGCTTTTTCCTCGTTACCTGTCAACATTTTGCCATCTTCATTGAGCAGCAGTCCCACCGTTTCCTTGGTCTTTCTCTTGCTTCGAACATATCTGAAAAATCCCTTTTTGTTGTTCCTCGCTTCCCTCACCAGCCTCAGCTCATTCTGGGTTTTAGCTTTCCTTACGCTATTCCTGCAAGCCCGAGCCGCTCGTCGGTACTCTTCCTTGGTGATGCGTCCTTCCTTCCATTCTTTATACATGCTCTTTTTTACTTTTACCTCCTCCACCAGTCTTCCGTGTAGCCACATTGGCTTTTTCCGACGTCTTCCGTTTTTCTTCCTCTTTGGAATTGTTTGCGATTGCGCTTTTTGTAATATGTTCTTCATGAACTCCCACGCTTCTTGGGCTCCTTTTTTCTTTAGTCTATCTAGCCACAGGATCCTACCCATCATTTCCCTGAGCTTGCTAAAATCGGCTTTCCTGAAATCCAAGGTCCATGTTTGACTATATTCTTCTTTGGCTTTCCCCAGAATCACGAATTCCAGCATTACGTGGTCACTTTCCCCCAAGGTACCGACCGCTTTAATTCCCGTGACCAATTCGTCCCTGTTAGTTAAGATCAGGTCCAGGATTGCCGATCCCCTTGTTCCTTCTTCTACTTTTTGAAAGAGGAAATTATCAGCAAGGCCCATCAGGAATTTGTTGGAGGCTTTGTGCTTCGCAGAGTTTGTCTCCCAGCAGATATCCGGGTAGTTGAAGTCCCCCATCACTACTACTTCTTGCCTCCTTGAGATTTCAGAGATTTGTTTGAGAAAGGCCTCGTCTACCACCTCTTCTTGGCCAGGGGGTCTGTAGTAGACACCTACTACCATGTCGGTTTTATTTGTTTCTCCATTTATTTTTACCCAAATGGTCTCTACCGGACCACTTTGTTCGCTCTCTTGGATTTCCATAGAGGTGTATTTGTCTTTGACGTATAACGCTACTCCCCCTCCTTTTCTGTTGCTTCTATTCTTTCTGTAGAGTTTATATCCTTGAATGGCTATATTCCAATCATGGGAGTCATCCCACCAAGTTTCTGTTATCCCTATGAAGTCATATTTGCCTTGATGCACTAAGACTTTCCCAAGCTCCGCGTGTTGGTATATAGACACCAGAAGTCTCTTTTGTCCCGACTGGATTCCTCCGTTAATATACCGTGAGCTTTGCCGTGCATCCCTTTCTCTCTCCCAGTGTCTCCTGTACCCTTCAAATCCTTGCGTTTACAACCTGCTGTCTTTGGATCGGTCTTTAAGCTATCATCTCCATCCCCCAGAGGCTTTAGTTTAAAGCCCTCTTGATGAGTTTTGCCATACTTCTGCCCAAGAGATTCTTCCCAGTCCTCGTGAGGTGCAGCCCATCTCTTGCCAACAGTCCCCCCTCTTCAATAGGCACCAAAAAGATAACGGATAATATTTAATATTTAATATCAGTTTGGAGAATGGGTAACCTGTGTTAGTCTGATACACCTGATGAAGTCTAGAAATGTATGCCATAATTACTTCTTAGTCTTTAAGACGCCACAGGATTCTTTGCTCCATATCAAGTAACTAATGTATTTCTTCTTTTAAATGTAGCTCTGCAAGGCATTTTTTAAATCACAAAATGTAACTCTTAAAATTGGACACAAATGATCAATTGCATAAGAGTGAATCATTGTTGTACTTTGCCTCAGTGAAAAGGCCCACTCTTCTGTCAGATTTACAGTGCAATCCTATGCTTAATCTCGTCAGAAGCAAGTTCCAGTCAGTTCAGTGCGGTTTACTCCCAAGTGAATGTAGGATCGCAAATGATACCACTTCATTTGAGCTTTTTTTGTTTCAACTCTGTCCTGGCTTTTTCCATCCAAGTGATCTGAGTATTGATTTGAACTTAAGTGTAACACATGTAAAATCAGTTCCAAATCCAAGTTTATGAAGCACTTTTATTGCTCACATTAAATAGTTGCACCTCAAAATTTCACAAATTGATTGAAATGCTGATGACAACAGTCATGGTATTGTCTCATTTTCTGCAGCAACATGAACCAACCTCCTAACCGGTACTTAGGGGGAAGGAGGCATTCCTGTGGAAGGTTTCCCGCTACATATTTCTAGGAAACTTTCTGGCCTGACAAAGTGTTGTTTCAAACAGATTTTTTTAGATAAAAGTATACACCATCTGAAAACAACTTGATACAGTACAGTCTGAGCCTGCAGTGTTGTGTAGCAGGGCTTCTCCTTCTGCACTCTCTAAACAACAGTGAATTCCCTGCTATATAGAGAACTCTGGGCCAGGGAGGGGAGAAGGAAACCAGGATGTGCTCTGTTGGCACTCAGGACAAAGGCGCTATGGAGCACTGAAAAGCAGCATTGTAGAGAATTGTCTTTTGGTTCTTAGGCTTCCAACCTTTTCAGACCCTTTGATTGCAATGTGTAACCCACTTTACTTTTTAATCATATTTATCCACTTTCCTGCTTTTGTCTCTAGGGCAGAAGTGGGGAATCATTTCTGTTAAGTGCTGCTTTCCCTTTGGGATAATCTGGCGGGCACATGCAGGTAATGTGAAGGCCCACCCCTCTATCTCTCAGGCTGCTGGGTGTGTGTGCAGATGGTCTGAACTGATTGCTTGCAAAGGGATATTCTTCCTTGGGTTCCTCCACCTCCATAACATTAGGTGAAAGGCTGCAGGTTCCCCACTCCTCTCGAGTGACCACACAAAAGGGAGATGTACTTTTAATAGTTGCATGCAAAAACATGCTTTTAATAATTGTCATGCAGAGGCAAGAAGCTGTACCTACTTAAGTTTCCTCTTCTGTCTGACTCTTAGAGGTACAGGAGGCCTGTTCTTTATACCTAATTACTTTTTAAAACAAAAACACACCAAATGTTATTGACCAACCACACGTCAGGGCCTGGCTGACCACGTGAAGACAAGTATTCCAAAAGGTGTACCCACTTTTCTAATGAGGAGAAAAATCTAAGCTAATTTGAGAATTCCTATCTTGATTTATCCCAAAACAGGAAGTGTTTCCCATCTCATGCCACTCCACCTTTAATCCAGAGATCTTCTCAAGTGTGCACCATTCATCATTCTCTTCAGTGACAAAGTGAACAACTAGATGTGCATGTGTAGCTGCTCTGCTTATGAAGTGTTTTATCACTTTATATAGCATCAGTATAAATGGTGCTTTACAGAGTAGAAGCAGGCAGGTTCTTGCCCTGAGGAGCTTACAAAGTAAAAATCAACACACGGGAAGGGTAAACAGGAAAAAGTATTTTATACTGCGCTTCAGTTATATTCGAAGGGTGATCTATAACAAAAAGTCACAAAAACAAATGAATATATGGTATGCATTATTTCAGGTACATGTGCTTAGGTTTGGTTGCAGTAGGACAGGGCTAAATCCTGCTGCACTGGCTGTGCATGTCTGTCATTGCTGAGAGCATGTGCATGCAGCCAAAGCAAGCAGACCCATTTTCCCCAAGCATCAGCTGTGGGAGGGAGAAGTCTTCCCCTTTCTCTCAACTAGCTGATATTTTGGGGGGAAAGGGCTGCTTTTTTAAAGCTGTGTGTACCTGTTCCCATCAGGGAACAGACTTATGCAGCCAAACTTGTCAGCTGTAAAGTGAGGGCTGAATTCTGCTGCTTAGGTTGGAGGCACACATATACAGTGCAGAGTTCAATCCTGCCCTTCAACCCTTCAGCTGATGTCACAGGTGATTGACTAGCGGGGGTAGATTGGGGGAAATGGTTTCACAGGGCCAAATTGGACCCCCAGTAGGTTAAAATTGACCTCTGCGCCAGAGGTTCCCCATACCTGCGGTAACACATGGGAACTAGGTATTGAACCAGAGGGTTCATAGAGAAGCTTTTGAGGAGGAATTTGAGGCAAGTGAGAGATAACATCGCACAAGTGGGAGGCAGTTCCAGGCATAAGGGGCAGCAAGGGAGAAAAGGCAGCGTTCTTGGGGTGTGTGTAGGATGCATAGGAACCAAAGAGATCAGGGGCAAGGCTACTAGGGGCTTTGTGGGTAAGAACAAGGAGCATGTGCTAGATCTAGAAAAAAAGAAGGAAGCAAACCAAAAGGTCCATGCATACAAAAAGTGATCAGGATGACTAAACACGTACAGCAGAACATAAGAAGAGCCTGCAGGATCAGACTAGTGGCCCATCCAGTCCAGCTTCCTCTTCTCACAGTGGCCAACCAGTGGCCCATGGGAAGCCCGCAAGCAGGACCTGAGTGCAGGAGCACTCTCTCTCCTGCGGTTTCCAGCAACTGGTATTCAGAAATATGCTGCCTCTGATTATGGAGGCAGAGCACAGCCATCATAGCTAGTAGCCATTGATAGCCACATTCTCCATGAATTGACTAATCTTCTTTTAAAGCCATCCAAGTAGTAGTACACATTTTCCAGGATTTTATCTGGTTTATTATTTTTCAACTGTTATGTGCAAGCATGTGAATTAAATGTGCATCTCTAGTATTAGGACAGGAGAGAAATATCTCTGAAATTGAAAGTCATGATAAATATTAAACAGCTGCTATCCTGGTAAAAGTGTTTGTGAACCCCCTGTTTTTTTAAAAATTCTTATGGAAGTGTTGACAGAATTCCTTGCTGTATCATCTGCCAAAGCAAGATTATGATTATAACTGGGTTTGCCAGATTATGATGATGGGCAATTGGGATTAGTTTTATTCAGAGATCGCATTTCAGAAGGTATTTGTAGTTGTACCCTTAGTAGTTCCCTGCGGGCTAGCTTTGTTTCCCACAACTCAGCTTGGCAAATATTTCATATGAATCACTATTTTTTAGTTATCTGGTAATTTTGTGGTAGGAAAACTTGTTTCTACATACATCAGTTTTTCCCTTTCTCCACTCCCCCTTCAAAAAACACAAAAGAGAGTATATGCTTGTAGGAGAGGGCAAGGTCAGCACTCCAGATGGCAGCTGTTAGCTATTTAATAGGGTTATTACTTAATCATAACCTACAGTAAAATGACCCAGGGTCCCATCCTGCTCTAAAATAAGTCTAGGCCTGCTATCTAAGCACTTTTTCTTTAAGCCCTTTGAATAACTCTGTTTTTGGGGAGAGCGGGGAGAGAGAAGAAGAAAACTGGCTTTCTTAAATTGTTAAGAATATCACATACATCTGAAGCAAACCAGAGTGCAAACACTTCTGCCGCACTCCATAACCCAACCCCTCAAATATGACAAGAGAAATGGGGATAGTGACAGTATTCTCAGTTGGACTTCACAGTCTGACTCTGACTGCTTTGCCCCAGTCCACACTGATATAGGCAGGGCATGAAAAATTGTAAGTGGGAGTCAGTGGGCCAGGGAACTTGCGTTCCTCACATACATCTACTTGAGGCCTGTGTTAACCTGTACACTTTAGGCATGCTGTGATTTCAGGGTGGCCCGGTCAGCCTTCAGTTTTCTAGGATAATTTTAGGTCCAGTTTGTTGTTGTTGTTATGTGCCTTCAAGTCTATGACGACCCAATGAATCGGTGACCTCCAAGAGCATGTCATGAACCATTCAGATCTTGTAAGTTCAGGTCTGTGGCGTCCTTTATGGAATCAAGCCATCTCTTGTTTGGCCTTCCTCTTTTTCTACTCCCTTCTGTTTTTCCCAGCGTTATTATCTTTTCTAATGAATCATGTCTTCTCATTATGTGTCCAAAGTATGATAACCTCAGTTTCATCATTTTAGCTTCTAGTGATAGCTCTAGTTTAATTTGTTCTAATACCCAATTATTTGTCTTTTTCGTGTTTCATGGTATCTGCAAAGCTCTCCTCCAACACCACATTTCAAATGAGTTGATTTTTCTCTTATCTGCTTTTTTCACTGTCCAGCTTTCTTAGGTCCAGCAGCTCACTTTAAAAAACTGAGCTGTTGGGTCCTGCGCTGTGCTCCTCTCTTTGATCCAAAATACTGTTTATATAATTAGAAGCCAAGCTGTTTTGAAATTGGGGCTTGATGATCTCACAGCAGTCCTTATCTTGGGAATTTGTTTTGCTTTTCTGCCTTGTTGGCAATTCACAAGGAACTATTATTAGTAGGAGGATAGTTTGCTTCTGTTGGGCTTCCTTGACGTAAAGGCATGTGATTTTGAAGTTGTTTGGGCTTTCTACTTTTTGCCAAGTATTCCTCTGCTTATTGAATTACCCCTTTTTATTGGAGCATGTGACATGGCTTTTAGTTTGTAATTTGATCTTGTTTCCAGGCTGATGCTTCTGACATACTTAATATTTCACTCTGAGCCTTGATGTGGGTATTACATAAATAAAGTTATCAAAGCTCCAGCATAAAATTAATGGGGCCATAAATGAGAGGAGCATGCTGTGACGCCCTTCCCTGGCTCTGCCTGTCAGGTTCCTACCTGCGCGTGGTTACTGCCAGTCTCTAGGCACCACCAGGGACTCCACCAGTCCGGACTGTCCTTTTTTATGGTTTCCCTCTCCGCTCTAGCATAGATCTCAACAGATCCCCCTGCTAGGCAGCACCACCAGTCACGTCCTATAACCAGTATTCCCAGAGACTCTGCCTGAGTCTCCCTCAATTAGGTTACCTCTGTGACTGCGTGCTTAAGCTGTCCCAATCCCTTTGATTTACTCAGACTGCTTATAATTCTGGTTTGCTCTGAATACTTGTGGTGTTATATTCTTCCCTTCACCCGCTGCCACCATTTGTCACTCTTCAGCCTTGGTTATTTACCTCACCCTCCCTTCTGGTCTGTGAAACCCCAGCCAAGGATCAGGCCTTTGGTAAACCAAATAAGTATTTTATTATATAACAGAGATAACAAGATTTCTTTAAAAGGCACTTAAGCATATGGTTACATCTATTCCTGAGGTACTGGTCTTAGTATTAATCCGAACTCCACCCTCTCCTCACATCCACCAACTCTCCACACAATCTCCTCTCAAAACCCACCAAAACAACCCTCTCAAGTCCACCAACGTCCACCCACGTCCACCCACGTCCACACCACATCCACCCAGATTTACCTGACATTCTTCCTTTTATACTGTCAGCCATTTTAAACATTCAGCCAATCATCCAGCATTCTACTGCCCATTCACTCCCCCTTCCTCTTTCACTCCACTTACCATGTATCTTCTAAACAAACAGCACTTACCCTATTTACACTAATACAGGATCATCACACATGCCCCTTCTGTCTGGAAAAGGTTCAGAGGGAGTTTGCTTTTGACACTGTTCAGGAGTTTGATTGCGAACCCTTTTGTTTGTATAGCAAAATATTCTAAAGAACTCAACTTTCACTTCATTTGTGTTCTTCAGCTACTTTATTTAAAATGAAAGAGCTCCACCTCTCTTTAAAAAATGAAACAAAATTACACATTTAAAATAATACAGAACATTTGAAAAGATTAACATTAAACACATAAAAACAAAATATACACATTTAAAACAATACAAAGGATTGTAAAAGATCATCTTAAATATCAATATAACCTAAAATAAATAACATAATAAATCACTACTAGCAGATCAAAACATGAATATACCACAAAGACAATCCCACCCACCAAACACACGAGCGTGTATGTACAGGTTGCAGCATCATTCCCACTTCTGCTGCTACCACCCCAATTTATACTCTCACCAAAAGGTGAAGCAAAACTACACACTCCCCACCCCGGAGCTCCCTCCTCTCACCAGGGAGTACGCACAATCATTCCACACACCCTGAACATCCATGACAACAACGGGTGACACCGTTATCCTGTCGATAATGCACATAGAGTGATCTGCAGTAGCACAAATTGTATGCCCATGGACTGGGATTTGAAGATACATTGGATTAAAGCCATCCAGCAACTATACTTTCTTTCCCCACCAGTAAGCTGGCATACTCCATTAATGTCTTAAGGCCAGAATCGTGCGCTCAGGCTGCTTGCGTCTGGATGAGAGCCCAGGGCTAACGCCAAGGGCTCGCACCCTTTGCCAGGCACAAGTTTAAATCGGTACCTGAAGGGGGGGGGGAAACCAGCCTTCAGTCAGGGTCCCAGCTGCACCTCCTTTCACTAACATACACATACGTACACACCACCAGCTCCACCCTGATATTCCTGTTGTATATATCATGTTATACACTGAAATAGTCAGGTTTCTTCTTGTATTCTCATGTTACTATTAACTACAGCTCAGAACAACACTGAACTGCAACATTAATCCAGGGCTGTGGAGTCTGAGCCGGAGTCGTGGAGTCGGAGTCAGGAGCAATTTTGGGTGGAGTCGGAGTTGGTAGAAATCCCTGGGGCTGATGGGAGTTGTAGTTTAAAAAAGTAACTTTTCCAAGCTCTGGATTCACGTGGTGCTGATGAAATGCCTTGTGCTACCATTTTATTACAGTAAATTTGTTATTACTAGTTAATATACATTTGCCATTTATGAAGGAGTCGGAGTTGAAGGTCTGGCGTACCAACTCCACAGCCTTGCATTAATCCGCATCAGTCTTTGCTAACCCTCGAAGTATGCAAATAACTCTAGAATTGGTCAAGGTTGATAGTTACAGTTGATTGTTTTGGGGTTTATAAAGCTCTGAGAGCCCTTGTATACAAAGGGGCTTTGGTTTGTGGTTTTCTAAATATACAACAACAAATAGGGAAATGAAATTGGTGAAGTAATTTTCATCAGGGTTTGAAACATTGAGGGCTGCAAGAAAGAATTATTCAGCTGAGGCCATATCGTGCTACTATTGTGTTTTGGAATGGTTTATATGACTAAATGTTTATTATGACTCCTCTGCTTTTAATTCTTTTGTGCCAGTGAGAAGGGAAAATGAGCCAGTGCTTTGTGTGTGCTTCAATAGAGCCATTTTTATGGTCATTATGAAATTCTGCACTGCTATAAATCCAGTCTGTACTAGGTGGCTGGAAGGGATGCCTATTTCTTGTGTTGTGCTATGTATATGTATAGCAGGGAACAGGTGGGGGTTGGACTCCAGTTCCCAGCAGCCCCAGCTAGCATGAACAGTGGTCAGGGATGATGGTTGTTTGTAGTCCAGCAACATATAGGTTCTTTTTTTTTTTACAATAATTTTTATTCAAATTTTCATAAAACATACAAAACAAAATCATAAAACATTCAAAGACAAAAAACAAAACAAAACAAAAATGATTAAACAAAAAAATAAAATGTTGACTTCCCATTTGTCGCAGATCAAATCAGTTGTAGGTCTACAATATATAACAATCCTGTCTCTTAAATTATATTATAAAATCACTTTCCTCCAGTAGTTATCTTAATTAATCATCAAATCTCATAAACATTACTTTATTCTTTCCACAAAAAGTCAAAGAGAGGTTTCAATTCTTTAAGAAATGTATCTATCAATTTTTCTCCAAATAAACATGTCGATTAATCCATCTCGTTAATAATAATAATAATCTTATTGTCATAACCATAGTCCAAATAAACATATTGATTAATCCATCTCATCAAAATCTGTTAGGTCCAATAATTTCAATAGCCATTATTCCATTATCCATATTAATTCCATCTTCAATAGTCCTGTTAAGTCCAGTAATTTCAGTGTCCAATCTTCCATTATCAGTATTCCATAATAATCTTGCTGTCATAGCCATAGTCATATAATAAGAGTCTGATGGGAATTTCCTCTATCCCAAATATTTTCTTGCCATCAATTCTGAATAAGTTGCTGAAATATTGTTGTAAAGTCATATCTGTGTTCTTCTTTTTTACAAAATGCACTGGCTCATCTCTTGAGAGTTTTTCCATTGTCACATGGCTGCAGTTAATTCCATAGATTTTCTCTATATCAAGCTCCATCACGTCATTCCAGTCCAGAAGATTATCCAAGCCATTGATAACTTTATCTCTAATATCTTCATTAATTTCTTCAGAGAGAACGTTAAATTCCAAACATTTGATATTTTATTTCTAATATCCATAAACTCCAGATCTTTTTCCAATTCCACATTTGTTCCAATCTCCAGGGCTTGTATCTTCCCTTTATTTTTTCTTTTCTCATCTCTGATCTCATTCTCCTCTCTCACAGGATCCCCTATTTCTTTAAGCTCCTGCGTCATTTTGCTCAGTTCAATTTTCAGCTCCTTACTGCCCTGTCGCAGGGTTTGTTTCGTTATCTCAATCTCATCCATTATTTTCTGAAACATAATTACTTCCAGATTCTCAGCCACTTTCTTGATTGCCATTTTTAAAACCACGAAAACAAAACAAAACAAAAATAAAGAAGAACCACTTCTTATTTCAGCAACAATTGGGTTAATGTTCCAGGCTTGATGACATCACAGTATAAACAGAGCAGCCTGCCTTATCTCTCTATGTTCAAGAACACAAAACAAATTTAGTTCCCAGCATCAAAACAGTTAGTGGCGTTGTGAAGAAGCAGATTCGTCAAAATAAAATAGACCAAAAAGAGAATAGTCCCAGACAATATAATGTTCCTCGGAATAGAAATCCCTCTTCTGTTTATATCTTTAGAATGCACTTCCAGGACAGCTTTTTGCAATAGAAACAGAGATAAGCTGTTAATTTCGTGAATAACAGAGAAGAGTTATAGCTCACCCAGAAGTTCTTTAAAGCTGATTCATTTGACAAATCTCTTTTTGCTGCAACAATTTAAACCAAGTAAAAAAAATAATAGAAAGAAGGGTGCTTGCCTGTTAGTCCGTTTTCTCTTTGAAGAAAAGATAAACGTATCGCATTAATCAGATAGAGTTTGTTCGGAAGTCCGTCTGGCATTGCTGGCTGGACCTTCTCTCATAAATTAATGAAATCCAGTCCTCCCAACAAAAACAGGCTTTTGAGGTTGATCTCTACGTTTCTCCCTGCCCGGGAGAAATTTCATCAGTCAAAAAAAAAACGTTCTGACTGATTTATATCTGAATAAGCTTCTTTTGAGGCGGGAGCCCGTCTCAAAAGCAGGCACAAGTGAAGTCACCCTTCCCGGAAGTCAGCAACATATAGGTTCTGATGGGTATCATAGTGGCTAGGAGAGAAAGTTGCAAAATCCCCAGTTCAGGTTTCATTTCAGTCATGAACCCACTAGGTGCCTGTCACAAGTCGTGCTGCTGTCTCTGAGACTCCACGTTCCAACTGAGAGATAATATACCAAAGTGTAATATGTGCATGTGAGTATATATAAAATGTATTTTTTGTGTATTTTCTTTTAAGTTGCTTTGGTTGTCCTACATAAAAGTGGAAATTAAACCTAATGGTTGCTGTAAAGATTATGGAGGCTGTGCATGTTATCTGTCTGAGCATTTGCAAATAGTGCTATATAAATCATTGTGAAATATTAATTGCTGTGACAGAGGTGCATAACCAAAATGGAGGGAATAGTCAAGAAATCAGAAGAAGGCTAGGACTGGGGAGGGCAGTTGTGAGAGAACTAGAAAAGGTCCTCAAATGCAAAGATGTATCACTGAACACTAAAGTCAGGATCATTCAGACCATGGTATTTCCGATCTCTATGTATGGATGTGAAAGTTGGACAGTGAAAAAAGTGGATAAGAGAAAAATCAACTCATTTGAAATGTGGTGTTGGAGGAGAGCTTTGCGGATACCATGGACTGCGAAAAAGACAAATAACTGGGTGTTAGAACAAATTAAACCAGAACTATCACTAGAAGCTAAAATGATGAAACTGTGGTTATCCTACTTTGGACACATAATGAGAAGACATAATTCATTAGAAAAGATAATGCTGGGAAAAACAGAAGGGAGTAGAAAAAGAGGAAGGCCAAACAAGAGATGGCTTGATTCCATAAAGGACGCCACAGACCTGAACTTACAAGATCTGAATAGGGTGGTTCATGACAGATGCTCTTGGAGGTCGCTGATTCATAGGGTCGCCATAAGTCGTAGTCGACTTGGAGGCACATAACAAACAATGCTGTGAGTGGGCCTGCTTTGACCTGCTTATTAACTTCTCCACTGGATTTTGAATTGCTTACATAAATGCCTATGTTTACTACCTTTGTAGCGTTATTTTCTGTGAATTTTGCATGAGAGCTTTATAACAAATGAATATAGAAACTAGGCTTAATTAATGTGATGGGTAGAATGTTGGACTCTCAGTCCTAAGTGAGTCAACCAAATAGTGAGTCATATACTTAGCTGAACTGCCTGGAGAAGCGAGAGAGCACTTTTCAAACTAGAAGTGCTTCAAGTGGTAGAAAGGTGTTCTAACATGCAGAGCTTGATAAAGAATTCATAAGTAGCAAAAAGCTTTTTAGTTCTATGAATGAGAAGGGGAAGATTGTTCCCTGTTCCCCATCCCCACAATCAGCAGTTGCCATATTGAGGTTAGTACCATATTGAGGCCATGCAAAGACTTCAACTTTGAGAGACTTGTGTTGACAAAAATGTGTTAAAGCTAAAACCAAGTTTTACTTTGTCTACACCTGCTGGATGTGTTTCACTGAAAAATGGAAATGAATAAAAAATAGATTTGCTTCTGCCTATCCTTCAAAGGGATATTCAGACAAAGATTGCCTTTTCCGGGCTGCAGTGTTCCATTAACATGGCATGTGCAATCTGAGATCATTTCCCTTTTTATAGTATATTTTACCCCTTCTACAAGAATGGTTGTCCTTATTGTTCACATGATCAGAATTTTTCCAGACAACTGACTTAACTAAGTTCCCAAAGCGTGTCTGTGGTAGGGATATGAATAGAATTTAACACCTCATGTCCAAGTAATATGCAGGACAATGTGTAAGGGTTGATAAAAAGCATTTTTTTGGGGGGAGAATAAAAAACCCATTTATTTAAATCAGATTTTTAATTTAAATCAGATTTTGAAATTTTATTTAAAAATTAATAACTGTGACCTAGATTCTTTTTTGACTATCATGAATACTAATTATACAACTAATAAGAACATAAGAAGAGCCTGCTGGATCAGGCCAGTGGCCCATCTAGTCCAGCATCTTGTTCTCACAGTGGCCAACCAGGTGCCTGGGGGAAGCCCGCAAGCAGGACCTGAGTGCAAGAACACTCTCCCCTCCTGAGGCTTCCGGCAACTGGTTTTCAGAAGCATGCTGCCTCTGACTAGGGTGGCAGAGCACAGCCATCATGGCTAGTAGCCATGGATAGCCCTGTCCTCCATGAATTTGTCTAATCTTCTTTTAAAGCCATCCAAGCTGGTGGCCATTACTGCTGGAGTAAATTCCATAGTTTAACTATGCGCTGGGTAAAGAAGTACTTCCTTTTCTCTGTCCTGGATTATATTCTATGGATATGTTAACAGCAGGAGATAGGAGACAACCTAAGTAGTCCTGTTCTGCAAATGGTATACATGAAGTGCACACACTGTAACTCTCTCTTGGCCTTGCCTCTCTTAAGTGCAAAAATTGAGGAGGTCAATAAATAGATAATTTGTGGAGATGGAGTAGATCTGAACAAGGAGGAGACCACTGAAGTGGTAATCCAGCTCTTAATCAGGGCCAGCATCAGGGATACTTGTGCCCTTGGGCACTAGCCTGCCCCAGCACCCACACACATGGCCCACCTGCCTTTCTCTTGAAGTGAATGCTGGCCACGCTGTGCGCACATGCCTGCCATCAACGAAGATCAGCCTCTTACAGAAGCCTCGGCCGCCATCATGGTTGATGGCAGGCATGTGCCCGCAACGCGGCCAGCATTCACTTCAAGGGAAAGGCAGGTGGGGGTGCCAGGGGAGGCTGGTGCTGATTAAGAGCTGGATTATCACTTCAGTGGTCTCCTCCTTGTTCAGATCTACTCCATCTCCACAAACTCTATTTATTGACCTCAATCTTTGCACTTAGAGAGGACGGTGTTGCGGGCCTGAGCAGCAGTAAGGGGGTGCCTGGGAGTTTCCTCTCTACAATCCTCAGCAGGGACAGGAGCCGATGCCAGCATGGATCGCGGAAGGGAGTGCTACCCACCCACCCTAAGGAGGGGCCCTCAGCCAGGGCCCAACCTGGCTGCCCTCTGGTGCTGGCCCTGCTCTTAACCTCACGAGCCTCTTCTGCAGGTGTAGAGAGAATTTTTTCTTCCTTCGGACTAATTCATTCTAAATTGAGAAGTAAGTTGGGAACTGAAAAAGCAGGAAAGTTTCTTTTCCAGACAATGAACAAGGAAAATAAAGGTGGAGAAGAAGGCTGAGTTAACGGTACCACCCAATATTTTAAGTTTCTCATGTTGACTTGGTTGAGATTGTCTAAAATATATTTTTTAAGAACTTTACATTTATCTAAAAACTGAAATAGTTAACCATTAAGAAAACATGCACATGGATTTTTAATGTTGTTCTTTGTTGAAGAATAAACAGTCTTATTAGTACAATGTAAAAGCCTGTTTGGTGGTGGTGATTCTGGCACATCATGACAAAAGTATCATGATTTATTGAACAGTCAGAGCTGGTTCATCTCCTGAATGACTTCACAAGTTCATTCTGCTTTAGTACTAAAATGAGCGAATTATCATCCCATTTTTTAATGAAATTTAATCTGAAATCAAGAAAATTAGTCGAGAGCCAAGTGTGGTGTAGTGGTTAAGGTGTTGGACTATGACCTGGGAGACCAGGGTTCGAATCCTCACATAGCCATGAAGCTCACTGGGTGACCTTGGGCCAGTCGCTGCCTCTCAGCCTCATGAAGACCCTCTTCATAGGGTCGCCATAAGTTGGAATCGACTTGAAGGCAGTACAGTACATTTACATTAATCTGAAAACAATTCAGAATAATTGCTTAGTGTGTACCTACCTTCTAATGAAGCCTACATCTCTGAATATGTATTAAGGTTATATTAAACAATAATGTGTTTCTACTAAAAAATGATTATGAAAAAAAACCTTCCTCACTAGTGATTTAAACTGTGATATAAATCATTAAAACTAAGTCCTTCAGAGAAGCAATTTAAATCAATTTGATTTAAATTATATCCACCCTGTGCATAATGCTGAGTTCTCCAGTCCCTGTAATGTGTGTGGTATAAAAGAATCAAGGAGTGGAAAGCGTTTTCCTCTCAACCTTTAAAATTTAAATTTGAGGTTTCGGACCCTTGGCCTCTCACTTGTGGGGTGCCACTGGGCTCCATCCTCTCCCTGATGCTATATAAAGCCGCTGGGGCTGTCATCAGGAGATCTGAGCTGCAGTGTCACCAATATGCGGATGACATGCAGCTCTATCTCTCATTTAAATCTTCACCGAGAGTGGCTGTAGAAACCCTGTCCAAGTGCCTGGAGTCGGTGAGTGTATGGATGGGAAGAAATTAGCTGAAGCTGAACCCTGACAAAACTGAGGTACTGTTCATGGGAGTCAAGGGAAGATTGGGGGATTTGGAGCTAGTGCTCAATGGGGTACAATTCCCCCTGAGAGACCAGGTCCGCAGCCTGGGGGTCATTCTTCACTCTCAACTGTCCATGGAAGCGCAGGTCTCAGCTGTAAGCCGGGCGGCGCTGTATCAACATCTGATATGGAGGCTGCGCCCCTACCTTCCCAATCATCTGCTCCCATCGGTGGTACAGGCCCTGGTCTCCTCTTGCCTAGACTACTGTAATGCGCTCTACGTGGGGCTACCCTTGAAAACGGTCTGGAAGTTGCAACTGGTACAGAATGCAGCAGCGCGCCTGATTAAAGGCAACCAACGACGAGATCATATCACTCCAGTGCTAAAAGAGTTGCACTGGTTACCAGTTGCTTACCGGGCCCAATTCAAGGTGTTGGTTTTGACCTTTAAATCCCTACACGGTTTCAGCCCAGTCTATCTGAAGGAGTGCCTCCAGCATCATCAGCGATGCCGCCCAACAAGATCAGCCTCAAAAGACCCTCTCTCCATCCCACCAGTTAAAACAGCCAGACTGGTGAGGACTAGGGAGAAGTCTTTTTCAATTGTGGCCCCCACCCTGTGGAACTCCCTCCCAAATGATCTCCGCCATGCCCCTTCTATGATGAGTTTCCTCCGAGCCTTGAAGACCTGGCTCCTTAGGCAGGCTTTTGGGGTGGGCTAGGTTTTACTATTATTGCTTCAGATTTTTAATGTTTAATGTATTCGTATGATTTATTTTGTACATCGTCCAGAGTGGCTGGATAACCAGCCAGATGGGCGACTAATAAATTTAATAATAATAATAATAATAATAATTTCTATCTACAGGTTGTTTAAAATTAGTGAAGGCGCTTACTGGCTGCCTCCTAAAATGGCATTGAGGCACTGTAAAATAGCAGGTAGTCACATAAAGTTGCCGCCCTGGGCTTCTGCTGGGAGTAAGGGCAGGATATTTATTATTATTATTATTATTATTATTATATAATAAAAGTTGTCTCATAAATCAGTGTCATCACACAGGTTAATATGTCCCTAAGTCGTTATGCAGAACAGTTTATTTTCCTGCAAGCAGCAGCCAGTGGTAATCATGAGAGCAGAAAGTTGCACAGTATAATGAGATTGGGTGGGACATGCAGGGATTGGGGCTGTAAATTCCTGGGTTGGAGAGCAGCAGACTTGGTGTGGGGCAGATGTACTCTGTTGCATCCCTGCTTTTACTGTGGCATGTCATTCTGCAGAAAGGAAAAAAGGGGGGGAGAAAACCCCATAGTTTCTTTTAAAAGAACAAAAAACCTCAGGGACATACTGATTAGAAGTACTTTCAGAGAAAACCTACAGCAGTCTAGGACTGTATTTGACACAAATGCCCCTAAAGGACATCATCCCTGTGGCCACTGTGTTTATTGCAAACACACACAAAAGAAAAAAGGATTTATTAATCCTTTTAATCAGAAGCAGTACACCTTGAAACATTTTTCCACATGCAACACACCCAATGTCATATCTGTCATACAATGCAGCTGCCCGAAATTATACTTAGGACAAACTAGCAGGGTTCTAAAGAAGCGAGTTGGTGAACATATAAATAACATCAGAAATAGTTGATCAGGGGCTCCCCTGGTTGAGCACTTCGCCAGGTGTGGACACTATCTGACAGACTTCAGTTTCTGGGCGCTAGAACAGGTACATGTACGTGACACTCAACTATGTTGAGGAGAGAATTGGCCTGGATCCTAGAACTGAACACACTAGTCCCCCATGGATTAAACGAGGAGTTGGAGTTTCTTCCCCTTTTATGAGTTTTGCACTTTAGTGACGTTCCCTTGGACACAGCTGTGGTCTATTTTCCTGCCTCAGAGCCTAAAGGCAGTTGAGAGGACGTATATAACTCTATGTTTGCGGTCAAAATTCTACATGGGTAATTTCTCATTACAAAGAATTGCTGTTAAGATTAACTGAAGCATTTTAACTACAAGATAACTTTGAAGCTACACCTTGTAAACGGTATGTGAGTAATATGGGTGTTATGATTTTCCCATACCATCGCTATTGAACTGTAAGAATGTATCACTGAATATATATTTGTATGTTTTAACTTTTAGCCCCTGACGAAGGCCAACTCGACGTGGCCGAAACGCGTTGGACTCATTTCCTTTCAATAAACGGATTTGGAATACTTTTTACAAACTATATTTCTCAGCATCTTGGGGTTTTCTCCCCCCCTTCCCCCCCCTTTCTGCTGCTAGTAGATGCTATCCCCCATTGCTTTATGTCATTCTGCCACCCTGTGGCTTAAGTAGCAGGACATTCCTTGGGATACATAGTCTTTCAACTAGTATGAATTACTTCCTCTGTTGCAGGTAGGAAAGGCTGACGAATTGGGTAACCCACCCTCTGTTTCATAACTGACTCATGTATTGTAGAATCTAGTAATAAAGAGGCCAATTACACAACTTTTTTCTTGCTAACCCTGGTCATGAAGTTAGTGGAGGTTTTTTTTATAGTTGATGCATCACTTCTTCTTTGTGAATGTGTTCCTTGCTCATCAGTTTTAATCCTGATTTTAAATGTGACTGGCTCTCATCTGGAGCCCTCTGGCGTCCTTGATAATTTTCTTTCTCTATGGTTCTGTGCTAGTATTGGTATATTTGATGCACACTACACTAACAGTTTTAATACCGTAATTTATTATTTAAGAATAATTTTGGGGAAATCTTTTTACTGTCTTGGAAAGCATCTTCCCTCCCCCCCCAACGTAATTGTGTTGGAAAAACCTAGTGCTACTGTGTGTAATGGAAGCCAATTTCAGGAACACTCTGGCTTTGTTAATTTATGGGGTCGCCCTATATCTGTTACATTTACAAAGTTGGGTGAGTTACCAGTAGGGAGGACAGAGATATTTATTGCTTCTGACAGAAATATTTAAGTTGATATACTAAGTTATATGCCAACTTCTCAAAGCGAAATGTATAGATTCAGCAGACATTCATTTGAGGTTTTTGCACAATATAATATGTAGCTGGGAGTGGGCTTGTGTGGGTACTCTGTTCTAGATATAAAAGTAGATGGCATAGGGGGATGAACTGGAAAGAATTATTAAGAGCAAGCCACATAAGAAGACTTAAGTGGAGAGAACGGTGTGAAACGAATTAGTGATTGATGTAGAGAACAAATTATCTATGCAAATTTCAGGATTTCCTTTAAAAAAAAAAGATTCAGTGGATCTTAAGCTTTGTGGTATTGGTGGACTAGGGTTAAGCTTGGAAGATCCCAGGAAAACCCAGTCAGACTCAGGAGTGACATAAGAGCCTGCCAACCACATGCTTTTCAGGAGTTCCAATTAGCCATCACAGGTCTTAGCAGCTCATTAGCCCTATCTTCCAGGGGGCCTATTAACAGTATTAGATTAGATGTGGGTGCTTGGTATGACTCATTATATGACTTAATATCTTGGAGGACGGTGTTGTAGTTTGGTGTGTGATCCAAAGAGGAGTGATTCAGCAGAGGACTGAGTGTACTGTGTGTTTCTCTCCTCGAGTCCTGAGGAGGTAGAGCAACAGGACAGGAAAAATCTCATGCAGCCATTGTTGCATTGAGTCATTGCAAAACTCTGGGTTGTATCCAAGGTTTGTCATACTTAGACTAGACCCATTTAAATTTATCAGTGTTTGTTTATTATTATTTTATTAATTTATTTCGCACTTTGCCCCAAAACTGGGGCTCAAAGGTGGCTTACAAAAATTAATATAAAAATACAGATTTGTTTTTTTTAAAAATGCAGATGAAAACACATGGGCACAACAGAGAGGCATAGACAAATAGACCGACCCATTAATTTCAGTGGGTTTGCTGTCAGTAAAACTTAGTTGGATGTAACCCATTTTATACAAGATTTGTATCACCTATCAGATTGTAAGCCAGGTCTTTAAATTTTATCCTGCCTCGAATAACTTGCAGAAAATGTGTGGGTATACATTAAAATGTAGGAAGTAAGTATATGACAACAAAAGAATGATATTTCAGTCGTCTTTGAGAACAGCCTATGTGCACGCTAATCCCTGAATCCAATAAAGACCTCTTTATCAGATTTGTATAATCAAGGAAACAGGGCCTTGTTCTCCCTATCCCATCAGAGGAAACAGTATCCTGCTGTTCATTCCTGCTGAATAACTAACTTCAGATCTTACAATTCCCCTTTGATCTACAAATCTCATTATGAGGTCTCATATGAGACGCTGCCAAGCACACGCTGTAGTGTTTAGCTTTCCAAGCCTCTCCCTTGAAAACATACCTTCTCCCTGTGCCCTCCCCCATTAGATTAAAATGACAGGTTTATCTTTTGAGAATAAGCATTTCTGGCCAGTTGGATTTGACGCTGTTGAGGCTGCACATACAAGCATTTTGTGCCTGAGTGAGGCAGAAAATCCAAATGGCACTGCTTCCTTTCCGCCTATTAATTAACATCAGTACTGTGTGGTTGCGCTGGTCCCCCTCATTTTAGTGGTGGCCTGCACAGGAGAATTTCCTGATAGATTGTGTCTGTAGGTCAAATCTGTCTCTCCTACTCTACAGCCTTTAGTGACATCCAAAACCTGCCATCTCTGGAGAGATGTTATTCATAAAGGCTTCTGTGCTTATTTAAGGAGTTACCTCTCCCTCCCAGGGGAGGCGCTAATCGCAGCTGGTCTCTCAGCCGACATGATGAAGTAGGCCCTGCTGCCCCACCTTTCCCTCTGCTGCAAGCAGGTGGCATAGCTCCTAGTAGATGACCAACAGGTACTGTTATTACACCAATAGAATGCTCTAGCATGTCTTACACCAATAGAATGCTCTAGCATGTCTTGCCCATTTAACACCCCCCTTTTTTTTCTCTTGCAGGCCCAAAACGTTCAGCTTAGCAAAGACATGACTCTTGCCAGCAACCGCAGCCTAGCAGAAGGCAATCTCTTATACCAGCCAAAGCTGGATGCTCTGAAGGCTGCATTGACTCAGAAATACCAGGAGCTGCAGGTTCTATTTGAAGCATATCAGATCAAGAAAACCAAGCTAGGTAATGAACCCTTCTTCCTGCATCTTCCTTTTTAACATGTCTTGCACGATGGGCATGTAATATAGCTCTCTGTGACCCACGTTGCTGATTCTTAGGTTGGTTGGTATAAATGTGTACAGGGTGTTGGGGGTCAATAGAAATGTCAGTCAGTAAGACTGCAGTGCTTGATCAGTCACTCAGTTAGATGATTAACCTGTGGCTTCCCAGATGTTGCAGAACGTCAACATCCATCAGACCCAACCAGCATGGCGGTTGGCCAGGGATGATGGGTGTTGTAGTTCCTGCAATGTCTGGAAAGCCACAGGTTAGTCATCCCTCAGTTAGATCAACCAGTATTGGTGCATTTATCTTTTTTTTAATTGGTGCTTTAATTTTTACATTATTTTACTTGAATGTCTGAAGTCCAATATTTCATTTAACATTTCTGCTTTGATTAATGGTCCTTGCTGCTCTTTGTTCTGTTTACAGACAGACAATCCAGCAATGCTTCCCTGGAGACCCTTCTAGCGCTGCTTCAGACCGAAGGGGCTAAAATTGAAGAAGGCACGGAGGTAAGTGGAAGGAGCCTACAAAACTGAGTTGCCACCATGCCTCAGAGGAGCTCTTCTTACGTCTCAGTGCTTGTTGCAATTTTGCAAGGCTGGTCAGTTCACCTAAAAGGTAGATAAACAGATAAATACAAACTGCTTTATCAGCCCACCAACCTCAATATTTGCCTGAACATGGCTGTTTCCACAGGACTGGTTGACCAATGGCTCATCTGGGGAGTAGGGAAGGGTGTCTGTCTCTATGTGATGGGGTTTTCCTAGAGCCCTGCTGAGTGAGATTCAGTGTTGTAGCTTGGCCTGGAGAATCAGGCTCGTTGATGGTATTCCCCCTCTGGTATCCCATAGGAATTGGCATGAAAATCCAGGCTAGACCTGCTGCCTGTTTGCTTAGTGACAGAGCAGCTTATTGGAGTGCTTACAGAAATGGTGTTTCTGGCTCTGCTGGGGAGTTGAATTGTGGGCACTGCTAGAAGGTTTTCCTCACTCCCTTGCCTAGTACATCACCAGCCCAAGTTCCAACAGTCAGTTGGGCTGCTAAGATAACAGTCTTAATGTAGCTACATTTTCCAAAATGGACATTTTCCCCCCAGTGCTTTATTTTTCCATAGAAAATTTTCTGTTTCATAAGTTCACCAGTAACAGTGAATGGATGCTAATTGCAAATACAATATTAGGCAACCTTGGCAGCTTCCATTTTTTTACTCTTGTTTACTAAATGCTAGTGAAATAAACATGCTAAATTAAATCATTTTATAGGGCATCAAGAAAGTTTTTATGCAAATCACCCTAATTTGCATAGGATTCCCCCCCAGTTGAATTGGACAATTTTCCAGAACCCACATCACTGCTACAGATGACATTCCTTTTTTTTAAGCTGCTCAGGATTGAAAATAAGCAAATTCCTTGAGCATTGCACTTCAGAATGAGTGCAGATAGTTTGTCTGTATCAGTCATACTGTGCATGGAAAGAATTAGCCTCATGTTTTCAAGGCGTGTGTGGTGCATGAACAGCAATTATGTAAGCTGTGTTGAATGCCAGGTTCTTGGCAGAGCGAGACTGTGAAATATCTTCAGTAAATCATCCTGAGAATCTTGCCTTAAGAACAAAAAAGGACTCTAGTAGTCATGGTTGCAAACATATGGACAATGTCTATAGGTTCAAATCAGAGAGGGTTGGAGGGGGTGAGGAGAAGGAGCTTGTTTCCTTGTCCTCGTCAAGACCTCCAAATACCACACAAACTTTGATTTTGACATAAAGCAAAACTAGTGCTCATGTCTACAAGAAAAAAAAAATCTCCTAAAGAGGAGTTGAGGAGAAAATGAGGAAGGAGAAGGGTGTGTGTGTATATATGCATAGAATAAATAATATGCATAGAATAAATAATATGCATATTAACTTGCAGGCTACAATTTAGAAACTAAAAACCCTGGTTGAGTCCGCTTCATGCTCGAACCCTCCACTGTCCCTAATGACTGTTCTCCATCCCTGTTCTTCTACCTCTTCCCTGGGAAAACATTTCTATCTAGGTACACACCCTCACAACATTCAGTCTACTGAGTGTTCTGTTTAGAGTAGGGAAGAGTTGCATAGAGTGCTCCCTGGCATTTTGTCCACTCCCAGATGCCTTAAAGCCAGGGGAAGGGCCATAGCTGAGTGGTACAGCATCTAGATGCCGTGCATGCAGAAGGCCCCAGGTTCATTCCTCAGCATCTCCAGGTAGGGTTGGAAATATTCTCTGCCTGATACTTTGGAGAGCTGCTGCCCTGTCAGTGTAGACAGTGCTAAGCTAGATGGACCAATTGGTCTGATTCGATATAAAGTGGCTTCCTATGTTTCTGTGTACTTAAAATAGCAATTTACCAAGATTAAGCAGCCTAAAAATCTTGACTTTCTGCTTTGACTGAATTTGGTGGCTGCCTATGAGGTTTACTGTTAAGACTTTCCCAGTTAGCATAGCCCATGGCCTTTGCATAACTTGGCTGGTCATTTGGAAAATTATGTCACGGCACATTCCTTTCTCTAACAGACAAGGAAACACCAATCTAACCCTGCTAGCAAGAGGCACAGTGAAGCGATTCTTGGTTTTACGGTGCTGTTTGGATAAAGATGTGCACTTGAAAAGAGCTGATGATATAGCCTCTCATTGTTTAACAAAAGGCCTGTTCCAAAGCCACAGCTAGCATAAGATGGGGAAGGCTTGCTGGTTAACGGTAGAGCAACATACTTTGCACGTAACAGGTAGAGAGTTCAGTCCTGGTATCTCCAGTTAAAGGATCTTGAAAAGTGAGGCTGAAAGCAACTTCTGTCTGAGACCTTGGAAAGCCCCTGCCGGTTACAGTAGACTATACTGAGCTGTCATCCAGTTTCCAAAATAAAGGAACCAGCCTTGGCAGCACAAGCTTGCAGCTGCTGTGAGCTAAGCCAGTCCACCCACGTATATTCCATTTTTCATGCAGCACAGGGATGGAGAACCTGAGGGCCTCCAGAGGTTGTTGGACTTCAGTTCCCATCATCCTTGACCACTGGCTGTGCTGGCTGGGATTGATGAGAGGTGGAGTCCAGCGACCTCTGGAGGCCCACAGGTTCCCCATCCCTATTTCACAGCAAGAGATGGTTACAGGTGGATACTGATGTTGGAATAGGGTCTGTGCTTCCCACATGTGTCCTTTCCTAATGGTTTCTTTGTTGGTTGTCACAGAACATGGCTGAGAAGTTTCTGGATGGTGAAGTTCCACTGGACACCTTCATTGATGAATATCAGAGCCAAAGGAAACTGGCTCATTTGCGACGTGTGAAAATAGAAAAACTCCAAGAGATGGTGCTGAAGGGACCAAGACTTCTCCCAATGCCACCTCAGCCGAGAACCACTGAAACACCACCAGCACTTCAGACTTCAGAGGCAAACACCCCGCCTTCTGTTATGCCTCGCCGCAATCCTCCTCCTCCTCCTCTGGTGCCAGCAGTCCCAGCAGGACGCTTCCCTACACCTTTTACAGCGGCACTGAGTGCGGGACCAGCCCTCCCTTATTCAAGCGCTCCATACCCTCCACTCCCCCCTCGAACAGGAGCTCCATCTGCTAGTCAAATGCTCCCACCAGGATATCCAACTCCGTTTGTCCCCCAGTACCCACCAGCGTTGGCCCAAAGACCACCGCCTCGCCTGCCACCAAATCCTGGCTTTATCCTGCAATGAAGATGCCATCGGGACCTGACTCTTGTGTATTGATGCTGACCTTTTTGCTCTTTATCTCCCAGAAACTCAACCTAAGTAGTGGGAAACCTCCAGTGCTTTTGCACAGAGGAGTACAAGAAATCTAGGCTGATAGCCTGTGCATCAATGCATCCTGTGTTTTCCATCATCACCGCTGTGTTTTTGTTTTTTTTAAAAAAGAATTGACATCTGCATAAAACACTTGTTTTGAATGGTGGTAGGCAGCTGAATTGTGTAAATTAGGTGGAGTATTTCCATTATAAGTGGGAACTCACCTAACTCTTAAAGAGATTTCAGCCAGCATGAAATGCCTGCCTCTTTCGATGGGATCTTGTTTCTTTTTCTACTTTATTTGAGCATGAAGAACTGCCAACCAATTCCAGAAAAGAATCCCCATTCTGATATTTGAATGGTAGCTGTTGCATATGTATTCTGACTACAAGAACACAGTAAAATGGGCTAGCCAGCAACGCTGCTGACTCAGTGCTTGTGGTACACAAACTCTGTTTAAACTACAAAATTATTATTTTCAGAGTTAGCTAACTTTGGTGTTGGCATCTGATGTGCAGCAAGTTGCTTCCGTTGCTGATGTAATCCCATTCATTTCAGTGAGATGATGCCAGTGTAAGCAGGTCTCCAAAATGCCCTTTTAAAATATTTGGTGGGGATCAACTTTTTAAAAACATTATGACCTCCAGAAACCTCAGGATTTATATATACATACATATATATACATATATATATATATATACATATATATATATATATATAAAGAGTGATCTGCTTTTCCTGCTCTTGTTGCTTGACCAAATTCGAAATCAGCCTGTGTTGGGAAATCTTTAGGGCACCTCCCTCTCCTGCTTGCTGCCACTCTTCTCTTCCCATCAGTCTCTCACTGCAGCATGTCGGGAAGAGGCTCTTCTTCAAGGCTTTTGGCTTGCAATGTCTTTATGCATCTCAGGCAGCAAGTTCTGTCAAACACACTTTTTAGTCTGTGGCTTCTGTCTAATCTTGTGGGCAACTAGTTTCCATCCATTCGTATTTTCATTACATCTTGGTCCTAAGCCAAAGCTCCTACCCCAACTGAGAACCTCAAATTTGTTTTGTGTTGAGCCAGGAGAGATCCTTCTCCCCCCTCTGTACCCTCCAAACCTCCCTCTTCTTCTAGACCATTTGTTTCCTAAAACTGAAGGCCTGCTTCTGTTTACAGGTCTTGCGAGACTACTATTGTTCTCTCTATGAATCCTGGCTATTAGGTTTTTCTCTTCAATAATCTTTTGCAGTCACAACAAATTTTGTGATTTCAGTGTTGCTTTAATCCTTCTGGGGGCTAACTTGCTATCAGACGGATCTGTGACAGAGTACTGAACATTTGCTAAATGGAAATTTTCATCGCATTGGAGTTTCTTCCAGGAGTCTGGAAGAAAGTAAAAGATTTTAGAGGGATCAGTTTCCCATTTGACACTAGTGCTCATTTGTGTTTGAGTTGTTCCTGAATTTTAATATGCATAAGTAGCTCTGAAAATGCCTTGTGTTTCAAGAGGATTTGGAGGGGGACAGTTGTTGCTGAATTTGGTAGGAATTTTTTCTCTTAAACAGAGTCTAAAAGATTTTTTGGGAAAACATCCATATTCCAGGTGAAGGTAACCTTGTTTATGGCTGCATTTTGTAAGCTTTTGCATCCTTCTGCATTAAATTGCCAGAAGCTTTAATAAGAAGCATATGGAGAAAATAAAGTATTTTGAAGTGAGGAAGGTAAAGGGTAGAATACATACATAGAAGTTAACACACAGTGTAGTTATGGCAGAGTACTTAGTTCTAGTCCAAATTCTTCTGTCACCACTTTTTACTTACCTTTTCGCCACAGCATGTTGCAGGGATAGCTCATTCTATACATTCTATTCTATGAAGCAAAATGCAGATAATAAAAAACTGCTGCTGTTTCTTCAGTAGCCAGGAGGATTGCCTTGTGTGCTGTTGAATGATGTATCTCAACGAATGAGTTTGACTTCAAACTGGCAGTCGTAAAGCAAGCCTTGAATTCAAGCCTCTCTTGTAAGGGACAGCAGTGTTGCATTTAATAAGCAGATTAAGATACTGACCCAATTCACACATAGCTCTAAGCCAAAGCATGGTTTAGTTTACACCAGTGGCGGCAGTTGCAGGACTGGAGGATCAGAGTAGTTGCGATCTTTGCACCAGAAACCCATGTTTGCTCATTTGTGCTAAGCTATGGTTTGGCTCAGAGTTACTTGTGAACGGTGCCAGTGTGTTTGGGCAGTGTTGCACAGAGAGGCTGTGTTCTGGTTACCAGTATATAGGCCCTTCTGAAAGGCAAGGTAATCCTAAACAGTTAGATCACTGATTTTTGAAATTGGCTTTAACTGGGATTTTTCAACCTTCTCAAACAAGTGCTTGGCCTTAGACCATCTTTTTCCATTTCCCCCATTTCTCTTAGCCTGGCTTTGAAAATTTGTCTTGGGAATTCTAGCTATGAACTCTGCTGAAGTGGATGGGAAAGACCCAAACTTGGGTGTGGTGTCCATACAGGAAAAAGTCACATAGGTTGTAGAAGTAGGAAGAAAGTGACATTTCAGTTACACCTACTTAATTCCAAATTATGTAGAGGGTGTGTGTGAAAAAGAGAGAGTGAGAGCTGGGGGGAGAGTTATTAAATGGGAAAGCTGATCTGCATGGATCTTGAGTCATTTGTGACTGGGAAGCATCCTTCAAACTAATTTACAGCATCATTCCATTAAGGTGCATCCTGAATGCAAAGAAATTGGTGAAAGTAAAACTTGGTTGCAGTCCATAGGCAGCTTCGTTAAATCTGTGTTGCCACACGCTGTTCATGAAGAGAAGGGGGAAATGGGAAGCGGTGTGCAACATCTCTTATCAGGTTTTAACAAAGGGTGTAATTTCTCACAGCTCAGAGTACAGATACGAAAGTGTGAAGCTGTTGGAACGGTGCATCAATTAGCAGCCTGCCTTAACTGTTTCACTGTGGAAGGGTGCTGTTAATGCATTGTGTCCTTTTCAATATATTTTTTAAAAAAAACAAAGCCACAGTTGCCAATCTAGACCTTCCTGTGCATGCTCCAGTTTCCTTTTTGCCATTCTTCCATTCTTGTTTATCTCCCAGTGCTTCCTCCCAGTCTGTGGCTGGAACCCCTTTTGTGATGTCAAGAGCTACATTTTTGCCAGTTTTGCAAAGCATAAGTCAGCCATTGGGAATTTTTTTATATTGTATCATATTGTCATTCTTGTGATCTCTGCTCCTTTTTGATAAATTGCAAGGATGACTGACTAAAAGAGCAAAATACAAAAACTCTTCAGCCTGGAGGCTTCTTTCTTCAAGCCATAAATCTTCTGCTGAAAGATGAAACCCTGGTCATTATTCGTGTGTCACAAATTGGACTCAGTGTGCTTTTGTGCCCATCCTTGAACTGCCATTTTCCTGTTAAGAGGACAACTCCGTTTGCCTTGGAACAGGATATCCTCCTCCCATCTGGCTATGGGACTCTTGAGGCTTATTCTGACAAGACCAGAATCTCTCATTTGATTTGATCCTGGTGTATGAACCAACTCCCACTGTGTACCTTTGGGCGATTTTGTGAAAGCCTAGCTTGATACAGGAAAATGGGTTTCTAGAGACTTTTTGTCTAATCAAGCATGAGATTTCAGTACTCCATGGATGACATGCAATTTCTTTTTTAAAAAAAAGATGACAAGTGCATTCCTGTATCTGCTGAACACTATCCATTATAATTTGATATGAGCTAGTGAATTGTTGAGTTTTATCTTCTTTTTTTCATTTTGCTTATTGTAGAGTATGAACCTTCAGAGATGAAGTGGCTTTGAGTATTTGGTCCTTCAACTAGCTGTGATCACCTGTTCATAATTATTCTTACAAAGGATGCTTTTTACATGACTACTCGAAAGGCACGGGGATGACTCCTATGAGTCACTCCTGTGTCCTGAAAGATTATGTGGCTGAATGAGTAAGATGCGTGACTTGACCACAGACAGAGCCATAAAACTAAAGCTTCCAAAACAGATTTTGGATAACTAGTATGTGTGTTTCAACAAAGTTGTTTGTTACTTGTTCATATGAGTCACCCTTTGGAATGGGAGAGTAGCTTATCAAAGCCATTTGATGGTTGTAACGTGGCTTCTTGCATATTTTAGAGACTTGGTTAAACATTCTCTCAAAAGTTCAGTCTCAGGTGAGTCTTGGAGCATGGCAAAGAGTCCTCTTTTTCCACAAACCAGGATGCAAACATTGGTGCTAACATAGCCATCTCTTTACTGCTGCTTCAGAGCTCATCTTTGAATCCCTAAGTGACAGGCAGACCTGTTTAGTGCTGTAACTCTTGCCAGTTCACCCCCTCCCCAATTAGAAGGTACTAGTTATGTCTCTTCAAATACACATTTCATTTAACAAAAGAAATTTGTTCTCCTTGTAACACCGGCTGTCATTTCCGCTCTCCCCAGCACCCCAATACATCACACATTCAAAAGAAAAAACTTGAGTCAAATGTTGTTCAAATTGAAATAGAGATGTTGAACAAATTAGGGGGGAGCTTTAACAGCATGTGCCTACCAGTTTATCATCTGAAGTGCACAAGAGAGAAGGTCATAAGCCTACTTACGAATTTCGCAATGCATATTTATATACTTTCTGACATGTTTTTTGATTGAGTGTTCCAGTAAGAACCTGAAAATCTGTTACTAGTTTTTAGAAATACCTTTAAAAAAACACACACTTTTTGTAATTGCTGAACTGTTCAGGAATACCTCATGCAGAAGAGAACCATGCTACAATCCAGAAGCAAAGCATCACGGGAGACAAGGAGCTGAAGTGTGCCTTAGGATTACTGCTTGTGACTTGTTGAGAAAAGATACTTGCATATCTTTCAATACAGTGGCCATTCAACTGGCCTTTTCTAAGGGCTTCTTTCTGATGTTAACAGGATTTAGAACTAAACATAAGGCAGTAAGTGCTATTTGTTTGCGGTGGGAAGTGTACATCTGTGGTTGGCAACAGTTTTGCTAAACCAACACAATGAAGGAAAAGGTGGGGAAGGTCTGGTCTGACGTGCCTTCCTGTGAGCAGGCCACTATCAAGCTTGCCGGAAGAACTTCTGTTCTTCTCTGAGGTGGCAGTTAGGGAAGGGAGCTGGCAACAGCCATATGGGGCTGTGGGGGAGGAGGGTGTTGCAGTTGTGGGCCTATCTGTTTGCTGGCGCTACTTGTTGTATGTCATTGAGTTCAAACCAGTGGCGGTAGGAAGTGCTTATGCGTGTTGTAACTGCTTGGCCTCTGGAGAGCAATAGAGCAAGATCTTTGGTCACCTCTTGCTTATTGGAAGCCAAAACTTTATTGAGCTCACATTTGAGGGTGAGCACAGAAAGCACTGAGGCAAAACTGATGCCTATCAGCATTGACAAGAGGGTTGACTCCAAGCCAAGCTATGTATAACTACTGAGGTCCTGTGAATGCAATGCCTCCTACACAGGTAGCACTTGAGCACATGCTGTTGACATTTCCTCTGATTAAAGGGGGCTGGGGGGGAATAAACCAAAGGAACCTGATGCAAATAGAAGAATGATTTCTTTCCCACCGGTAACTCTTGAACAGGTTTGCACCCAAATCCTGCCTCTCCCCCCCCCCACTGCATCCTTTTACTCTGCGTATGTCAGAAAGAAGTATTGCCTAGGGGGAGGGCTTGGGCAACTAAGGTGAGGACATGAATGGGAGGCAGACCCCTCCACCCTGCATGGGAGGGGTTCCTGGCCTTTAGGCCACCTGAAGAACAAAATTGTTGAGCAAGGCTCTCCCCTTTTATGAAAGCATGGTCTAATAGTGGCAAAATACTAGTAGTGTGGTTATAACCTTGTTCAAGACAGTTGAGCATGCATTATGATGTAAAATGCCTGCAAATGGCAAATACTACCTGAAAACTTCAAAGTTTTTTTAATTAACAGAAACAGTTGAAATGCATAACTTTAGATGGTATTAGAATATAGAGAGAAACTATTTTAGTGTTGCATTTGGGGTATTGCTCTTTTGCTGATCTTTATATAAAAATTTTGCAAATGTGTTTTGTTCACTATACCTGTACTGTGCAGCTGGTGGTGTTTTTAAAAAGGTCAATGAAAACCCCCATGTATACTATTTTGAGGTGGAGGAAGCCATGTTCCCTTAAGGTTTTGTGTGTGTGTGTGTGTTTTTGGGGGGAATAGCCACTTTTTATATACAACTGTCTTAATTGCCCTTTCTATAATACACATGGATGGATGTCTGAGCTAAAGTGGAATTTCAAAAAATAATTGCTTGCCATTAAGTCCTAATCTGTTTCTTAATTTGTATATATTATGGGAAAAGCCTGAGTGGATTTTGCTGGTTTATTGTCATCCAGTGGCAGCATCAGAGATGTTGGGTGTTGTTGTTTTTTAAAAAGCACTTAAGAACTATGTGTGTTCAAGTATGGGATAGGTAACTTAGTTTTATTAAGGGAGGATGGGAGTGTATTTAAACCAAGTAGAGAAAGGAGCGTCAGGTGGTGGCAATTTGATAACCCTTTGTCGTAGGGCTGTACTCCGAGGCATTAATCCTGTTACTTGGGCCGCAGGAGGCAGGGTCCTTGACACTTCATGCCAGCACGAGCCAGTTTTGTAAAGTGTAGCATGCTACCTGTAATCCCAAAAGAAGCTGCTGGATATGGAAGAACTTTTAACTAAGCCTCTAGCAGAATCTCTCTTGCTTCTGCAAGTAGGGCTGTTCCTAATGTGACAAGACTGTAAAAGTTTCCTTTGTGCTGTACAACTGATGAGAATGTGGTTTCAAAGCAAGCTTCAGCATTGAAGGCTAGCTGTTTTTCTTGTAGAATTGGCTGTTAATGACTCCAGGATTGCAGTGATTACTGAATAAAAGAATTACTAGATTTTGTACAAATTTGTGTCACTGACTTCCTACATTGTGTGTGACTGCTGGTCATCACTTTAATGAGGAGCAATATTCCACTTTTTTGCTTTTCTCTCTCTTGCCCTGGCAAAGACTAGAATAAGTGACTGATGCTTCCGTGCACTGCATGAAAGGGAGATGATAGAAGGATGATCTTTCAGACAGGTAAAATTACCACCCCCTTCCAAACCATCCACCTATTCAGCCACCAGAAGGGAAATACCTTGAAATAAGTTGAATTTGCAGGTAATACAACTGTACTAATGTGTTAGGGTGGTTTGACTGCCAGGCTTGGAAGTGCTGCACTCTTTTTGTACAGCTGCTACTGCTGAATGTCAAGGCAAGAAATAACCCGTCCATTTTCTCAACCATTCACACAGCAATTTCAGTGCCCTCACATACCACTTGTCATATTTTTATTGCTTATGTACAAGAATACCAGAAACCACTTTTCTTGCTATTCAAACTGTAACAAATAGACCAGGACATACTTGCAGCTATTTGCTTGCAATTTTCTCATTTTACTGGTAGCTTAAACAGCAGAAACACACAAAAGGAGAGAGAGGCTCATTATTTTCTGGCGTTAAAATCTCTTACTAGCTGCAGGTACAACTGGACCACCAAAAATGACAGCCATGGTTCAATTTCAAGAAGAGAAATTTTGCTCTGGATACAATCCTACTAAGCGTACTTTGTAAGAAAAACAACCCAGTGAGGATACTTTTTAGGGGGTAGCCTGCAAGAATCTAACCTGGCTACCACAAGGCAACTGTTCAGAGATAACATTTTTTAAAAAAATAGAAACCAAGCTGAGCACCCCTGGACTTCTCCATTTAAGGGAAGAGGCTCCGCACATTGAAGCCACCTAGCTTCTAAATAGGGGCATGGGCTGATTAACAGTTGTAAAAAATTGTTATCTAGAAAAACAATAAAACATGTTTCAGGTAATTTGTTTGATAAGCTAAATAGTCCTATTAAAACTTAGTGTTTGGTTCAGCCCCTCCTGTCACCTTTTCTTTAAGTTGCAAATGTGTCAGCTTCCCATTTCTCACCCCAAATTAAATGCTGAGCACTACAACTGCTTCAATAATCTTGAAATGTGTTGAAGGGCTGGGTGGGGTTTTTTGCATTTTATTTCTAAACTGGAATTTTATCTGAAACCAGTGTAGACTTTTCTCTCTTACAGAAGTTGCCAAACCAGCCTCCTCTCTGTATATAAATCCTGTTCTTTTTTTAATGCATATAAAAACTGACACCAAAAAGATCTTGTCCTTTGAGAGTTCATCCCAGGAGAAACTTCCTTTTTCAGTTTGTAGCATAAACACTACAAGGAGAAATCCAAACAGCCTACTTAAAAAAACCCATATATCTTTAAAAAGACTTCTGTAGTACAGTGATAGATACACCAACATTTACTCCAAACAACACAAGATTCCTATTGCTTATAAATAACTGATGTCAACAGAGTGAGCTTTCTCCCTCCACCCTGCCTTCCATTTAGGATTGGTCGTCTTCATATGTATCTGACAGTCTGCTGTTGCTTTAAGAATGCAGATCTGTTCTAATTCTAGAGGTCAGGCAAATGCGTACAATTCAAGGGTTCCTTTGGAAAGATCTTTTCAAAATGAAGGCAATGCCAGAAACAAGGCAACTGAGGGTTTATCCAGTCAGTATCTGTTTAAAACACAGACATTTTTGATGGTGTTGGAATGTCTGTATACTTCAGGGGCCTTCCTGGGCAACCCCCCTTCTCTTTTGCGAGGCAGTCGTCTTGGACCTCCACCCAGAAATCTGTTGCATGGCACCAGCAGGCACCAACATGCCTGAATCTCTTAGGACAGCAGGGCATGTAGGAAGCTGGCTAGACGTGGAATCCCACAGGTCTCTTTCTCTGCTGCTGCTTTCTTCCTTTTTGTGTTCAGTCATTTGCATCTTAGAAGTTTACAAGATGTGCCTGGTACATGCTGTCGTCCTGAACCAGCTGTAAAAGAGAAGGCTGAGATGTGGATAGTTTAGTGATCACTCAAGTAAACCTTAATGCAATGAGTTAGTCTTACAACAGGCCACAATTGAATCAAACTTTTGTTTTTAAAGGGTGTGTGTGTGGGCATTTTAAGCATTCATTTCTATGTGCTTGAGAACAGAGGGAATTATTTTAAGATGGCACCTGCAAAGTTATAAACGCTTTAAAATAAAATACTTTGGCCCATGATGCAGTGATGGCATCTTCTGATAATTATATCAGCTGACTGAAACGGTTGCAATCCTACTTGCTATAGAGGCAATGGCTTCTATTCCTCATTCTAACCCTCAAGCTTCATGCTGTCTAGCTGTTGTGGATTTCCAGCTCAGTGGGCAGGGATGGTGGTTTATATGGTCCCAACAACAGCTGGAGGGCTTCTCTCCACTAAGGGACTCTTTCAGTAAAACAAGCCCAAAGGATCATTCTAAAGGTCAGCATCTTGCCTCCCATGGTAGTCAGTATAATGGCCCTCAGAAGCCCTGCAGCCCTGTTGCTTCCCAGGAGCTGATACTCAACAACTTGTTACCTCTCAACTTGGTAAAACCACAGTCCAGGCCTAGGGAACTTCTGGTGGTCCTCCAGATGTTGTTGACAACAAGGACTGCAGGCCAGCAACAGCTGGAGAGCCACAAGTTCCCCAGCCTTGCAAAGCCTCTCATTTTAAAGTTGCCTTGGGGCAGTAAATCCTTGAATTCTAGGAGTACAGGAGAAGGAAAAGTTTTATGATCCGCTATTGCAACCCTAGTCATTATTTTATAGCCCAGATTTATACACCCAATCACTTTCCTTGGTGGGAAAGTGTACCCCCCCTCCAATTAGCCATTGCAACCTGCCGTCATTTGGGGTGCTTTTTTCCTGCACGCTGTACAGCAGCAGTGGGGAGTCTGTGGCACTCTAGCTGTTGCTCGACTACAACTGTGTGGTACAGGGGTTAGTGTTGGGTAAGGGACGCAGCTCAGTAGCAGGGCATCTGCCTTGCATGCAGAAGGTCCCAGGTGCAATCCCTGGCCTCTCCAGATAGGGCTGGGAAAGACCCCTGCCTAAAAGCCTGAAGAGCTGCTGCCAGTCAGTGTAGACAGTACTGAGCTAGATGGACTGTTGGTTTGACTCTGTGTAAGACAGCTTCCTATGTTCCTGTGTGTGTCAGACTAGGACCTGGGAGACCAGGGTTCAAATCCCTGCTGAGACATGAAGCTCACTGGGTGACCTTGGGCCAAATTGGGAGAGGTAAAACCATGTTTGTATATCATCTTAGCTCCTTGGAGGAAAAGTGAGATATAAAAATGTAATTATAATAATAAACTCCCATCATCCCTGATCACTGCCCCCATAGGCTGGGGCTGATGGGAGTAATAGTCCAGCAACAGCTGGAGGGCCACAGGTTCTCCACCCCCTACTCTACAGCATTCTGCTTGGATATTACCATTTCTATGGCAAGCAGGTTATTTCAATTGTTCATGAGAAAGATCTCAAGTGGGCTTCCCAACATAAATTCCACACAGCTGTGACAAAACAGCAGCTTGTTCTGATAATGAACGGTTCAGATAAGCCTAGAAGCTTCAGAATGGTTTTCGGCCCTGACAGCTGAGAAAAGGTCCTTCCTTTTTTCCATCTAGAGAACCAACCATGCCTGCCTCCTGCTCTGTGGTTGAGAGCAGCCACCCTACCTCATGGTCTGGCTTCAGGGGCTGGGCTGGCTTCTGAGCCACAGGTGGCTTCTTCAAGCTGCCTCGCTTATGGGCAACTGCTGGTTTCTCCCCAGCGGTGGTCTCATTGCAGATCCCAGCCAAAGCGTAATGCTGCCGTCGCAGCTCGCCAAGGCGAAGCCGCTCGTTCTCCAGCGTCTTTTCCAATTCCAGCACCTTCACCTGCAACAAATAATAGTCTCTGCTGAGCTACAGGGAAGTGACCACTATCAAAGACACACACACACACACACTTCTTATACAGCCATTGACTCATTTAGTTCACACGTGACCCAGGGGTCACACCCACTGGCATGGACCAGACAGCGAGAACATTTTTTTACCTCCGCCCTTCCACTTTCAAAATATCTCCCTTCCACTGCAGCCCTTTCTCTGCCTTCTGCCTGGAAGTGCTTCCACGCAGCCCCACAAACATGTCCCCTCTGCCTCCATGTCTTCTGTGAAGCCTGTGGCACAAGCAGTTGGGTACAGGGGCCTAGATTGTTTAGCTGAAATAAAATACGACACACTCCACCGTCTCCCCTAACTTGTGATGTCCCCTGGGTAGAGTCCTGTCTACTTACACATGAATGGTGCTATATTAATAAATATTATGTAAGCTGGCCATTAACTTTTACTGAATCATCTGCAGAGTCTGCTACCTGCTCCTAGCTTTTGCCAACTGGTGCCCTTCAGCTGTTTTGGATGATATCGCCCCCAGCCATGCTGGCTGGGACTGATGGGATGTGTAGTCCAGAGCAATGGAAGGGCACAAGGTTGGCCACGGTTAGTCTCTTTCTGGTTTGTTTAATCTGTTTGTTTAACTACGTGGCTGGTAACTAACCACACTTGCTGAAGTCAGACCAGATTTTTGGGAAAAGGTGGGCGTTAGGGCTGTTGGACAGACCCCCTGGACAGCTACTTCCGTGGCCCTTAGATAAAATCAGCCCCAACCTCTGAAAAGTGAGGAGGCAGAGGGGCCCCACTCCTCTCCCCTAATAGCTACCCATTGCCATTAAGCATTTTTACCCACTCTTCAGCTGACAGTAATCAAGGCTGTGTCTACATAGCCTTTTCTAAAGGGGTGCCAATGATGGCAGCTTTCTCCTCTGTTGTGCACAGGGCAGTTGGTTCTAATAGCATCCATGAGAGCCATTTCAGGAACTATTAGTCCAACACTTATACTTTCACCAGCTTTTTCTACCTTATCAAAGACCTCGTAGTACCTGTGTCTCCATTTCCTCCATCTTGAGTTTGATTAAGGACATTCCAGAGAAGTCCATCGTATCTGAGAGGAAGAGAAGATCAAGTTTATTATGGAAGTTACATGTGCTTTCTGCAGAGGGAGAGGAGCGTTAATTTTTTTTTAAAAAAAAGGCTGTCATGTACTGCTAGCGTAATCCTTGCCCCTCTCCAGTCTGTGATTGCTTCAGCAGAAGTGTTGAGCAACATAGTATGTAATAGGAGACTGGGCCCTCATGACATTTTTGATCAAGTAGGTAGCACAGGTGGCTGGCATCCAAAAAGGCAAAGATGGGGGGGGGAACGTATGAAATTAATCACGTGCAGAATTAGACTAAAGCTGTTTGCAATATTTGTACAATTTGTTTAAAAGACTACTTTGGATACATGTTTCACGTTTGCCCCTGATGAAGGCCAAGTTTTATGTGGCTGAAACATGTTGGGTTCATTCTCTCAATAAATTGATTTGGAAATTTTTACTCATATTCCTTTGTCTCCAGCATCTTGGGTTTCCTCCCCCCCCCCCAATCTCTGTCATTTTTGATCAAGGACAGTATTTGGGAAAAGTATTCTGTACTCTTTTGCTTTATTAAAAGAAAAAAGCCCACATCCACCACTCTTTTTTTGCTATTAAATAGTACAGATTTGCCAGTGACACATCTTAATTTGATCCACAAGGTAGTTCTGCCTCCACCTCTCTGGCCGATACACGTGTCACCAAGTATAAAACATCATAGCTATGAACTGCTAGAAGCTTGCTCTTCCATGCAAAAAAACCCACAAACCCACCACCCTGCTCAAATTAGTTGTCATTCCCGCCTCCCCCCATTAGTAGACTATAAAAGGAGCCTGGCTGCTGGATCAAGCCAATGGCCTGTCTAGTTCAGCATCCTATTCTCATAGCCCACAAGCAGGACATGAGTCTCCCAGGCTGATCAGTATCTCAGCCTACCCTACCTCATAGGGTTGTTGTGTGGATAAAAGAGGAGCATGCACAGTACCCTAAGCTTCTTGGAGGAAGTAAAGGATGATGATGATAAAGACTGCTACGACTACAGTGATTGTGCTGCTATGTCTGCCTTTTATATTGGCCCTGTTCTCCTCCCACCACTTTCCTTCCCCTAATAATTTTGCAAGCCAGCAAGCAGCACTGCATGAATTGCAGTTCCTGGAAGACTTTAAAAAAGCATTCCGTGGAACCTATGCCAGCCATTCGACTCCGCCTCTCCCGCTTCCGTGCCTGCCCCCACCTTTGTCTTCAACCTGCTCTTGGCCTGACTTGGTGGAAGCCACGACGTTGGCAGCCTTCTCGTTGACTGTGCGGGAACACTCCTGCAGCTTGCCCAGGTTTCTGCTGTGCTTCTCCGCTTTCACCTGTTGTCATCATCAAGAAGATAACTCTTTTAAATATTTTTTCCCAGGGTGTAGGGAAAACACAGGCGCAAAGGGTTAGTTTTCTCTGGCGCAGAGCCAAGTACAAGTTTGCTAGTCCAACATAAAGCTTTGAGCAGTGGCAGCTGGGGGCTTTCCTTGGGCCAATTCCTTCATTTCCTAGTATATGAAGGTGAAGAACATAAGTAGGATCCTGCTGCATCAGACCAAAGGCCTGGCTGGAAATCCATAAGCAGATCACAGGGAGAACTCATCACCTTTGAGAGAAATGAGCATGAACGCTCTTCAAACTGGTGGCATTCAGCGGAGCTCAAGAGATGGCGAAGGAGTCCCCCGACACTTTGAAATGGGGGCATCCTGTTAGGCAGAGCCTTGCTGGCTCAGGCCAAAGGCTTCTAGGCCATCATCCTGTTCCCACAGTGGCTAACCAGATGCCTTTGGGAAGCCCAAAAGCAGGACGTGAGTGCAACAACCCCATCTCCACTTGTGATTCCCAGCAACTGGTATTCAGACACATTACAGCCTCAGAGAGTTGGAGAGATCATAGCCTTATCCTTCTCCATCAATTTGTGACAATTCCTGTTGAATGAGGAGCTGGGAGGCGAACCTTGCCCCCTAGTACCAACCTCTGATCCCTGGAGCCATTTTCTAAAAGAAGGGAAATAAGAAGGCTAGAAGAGTATGTTGTTCTGGATTCAGCTTGGGCCCTTGATCTTAGACCAGGGGAAAGAGCCCAGGAAAAAAGCCTAAAGCTTCAAAATGAAGGTGGTAGTGGAGGAAAATTGTCTCAGAGTCCCAGGGGGGGCTCTGCACCAGCCGCTAGTGGCAAGAACCCCTTATTTCAAGCCCACTACCTACAGCTAGAAGCAAGCTCAAAGGCTGAGTACCCCTTGGGCCAAGAGACATCCTGGGATATAGAACACTGTGTGGCCCTAACCTCTTCCAACCATATTTCCTGTAATATTCCTGCCAGCACTTGGGAGCAATACTTCGCTAACCTATTCGCAACTCAGAATGGCCAGTCCTCGCTATTTCTCCCTCTTGCGGACTCTCCTACCCAACCCTTCTGGCTGCCGGTTACACAGAGTGAGATTTCCTTTCTGATTGGCACTCTGAAACCCGGAAAGGCACCTGGTCCAGATGCTATTCCCTCTGAATTACTAAAGTCCAACCAAGCCTGGTGGACGCCTCTCCTAGCAAATCTATTTACCTCAATTAATAACACCGGCTATTTTCCCATCTCCTGGCTTGAAGCCATTGTCATTCCTATTTACAAGAAAGGAGCCAGAGACGAGCCGTCAAACTATAGGCCAATCAGCCTCCTCTCGGTAGTCGGCAAGCTCTATGCCAGCTACTTAAATCTAAAGCTGACCTCTTGGCTAGAGGATGAAAACATAGGCTGGGAACAGGCTGGCTTTAGGAAAGGGAGATCCACACTGGACCACTGCATCCTATTGAATCATTTGGCAGAAAAATACATGGGCCCCTTGGGTAATGGCTTATTCGTGGCCTTTGTTGACCTTAAATCTGCGTTTGATGCCATCCCAAGAGACAAACTCTGGGCCAAGCTCTATCACTCTAACATCGATAAGAGACTTCTGTACCTTATCCATCGTCTCCACCAAATGACTACCATCCGTGTTTGCTGTGGTTCCGATGGGACATTAACAAATTCTATCCCTGTATATAATGGCGTCAAGCAGGGATGTATTTTGGCCCCTGCACTTTTTAATTTTTATTTAAGTGACCTCAGTGTATGCTGTCATTCTCCCACTTTCCATCCCCCAAAGGTGGCTGACCAAAAATGTCCTCTGCTCCTCTATGCAGACGATGCAGCCCTTCTTGCCTTGTCTCCAATAGGCCTTAAAAGATTATTCCGAGCCTTCATGACCTATTGCTCCCTAAACTCATTACTCATAAATTTTGACAAAACTAAAATTTTGGCTTTTTCCTGCCGTCGTGCAACTTCCGAATGGACAATTAATGGGGAAAAAATTGCCCAGGTTAGACAATTCAGGTACTTGGGGGTCTTGTTCCACTCCTCCCTATCCTGGTCCCCCCATATATATTCGGCGATGCAAACTGTCAGGAATACAATGAAAGCTATCTCATGTTTTTTTTATACTAGAGGTGGACAGTACATTCCCGCCGCATCTCAGGTTTTTAAATCAAATATTTTTCCTCAACTTTTGTATGGTGCCCCCCTACGGGCCCCAAGTTTTAATCCTAAAATCGAATCAATCCTGTCAACTTTTTTAAGACTAATTTTTGGAGTCCCACGTTGTGTTCCGGGCGCAGCCCTCAGGCTGGAGGCTGGCTTACCTTCCCTTGAATTCCATGCTTGGGTATTAACTTTTAGATACTGGGTCAAACTAGCCTATATGAACCTTCACCCCGGCTACTTACATCTTCTTTGGTGTGATCCCTTCTCAAGTTCGTGGTCCAAAGCCCTCCTTGCTAAACTAGCTTTATTAGGCTTCTCAGTGGATTATTTATCCTCATTGGATCCTGAGACAGCCAGATGGACCATAGAGACTCGATTAAAGGATACTTACCTTTAAAGCTCCTTCACAAATGCGACTAAAACTTGCTCTCCCTTATACTCCAATTTAAGTTTCCCCTTCCCCAATTCAGCCCCCTATCTGGAATACCTGACTACACCTAAATTCCACCACGCCTTCTCTAGGGCGCGGTTTAACTGTATTTTTTCCTCGCTTATTGTGGGTCAATACCAGGGTACCCCCTTTGATCTCCGTTTTTGTCCTTGTAATACTGTAGACATTGAGTCCTTGTCTCATGTCCTTTTTGTTTGCCCTTATTATCGCATGGCACGTTCCAGATACTTAAATCCTATTTTAATAAACGTTCCTGGCAGGTCCAGGATAGTTTTATTGCAATATCTTCTGGATGGCAAGGACAAATCAATAACCTTATCCGTCGCAAACTTTATTTTTACTGCCCAACGGATTCGAAGGAAGATCCTCCCTCCCTCCTAGTCAACCAGGCTATTCTCTCTCTCTCTCTCTCTCTCTCTCTCTCTCTCTCTCTATTTATTCTTGGTTTTTTATTATGAGTAAAGTCAACTGTATATTGTATTTCGGGTCTTTGACTGCAAATAAACTTGATTGAGAACACTGTGTGCAGTTCTGGTTGCCTCACTTCAAAATGCATGTTGTAGAACTGATCAAGGGAATGGAGTGACTCCCCTATGAGGTAAGTTTACAACATTTGGTGCTTTTTAGAGAAAAGACAAATAAAAGGGGACATGACAGAGATGCATGAAACTGTGCATGATGCGGAGAAAGTGGAAGGGGATAGAGATATTTCTCCCCCTCGTAATACTAGAGCTTCAATGGAGCTGAATTCAGGACAGACAAAGAAAGTACTAAGGCAACTATGGAATTTGCTCCCAGAAGAAGCAGCGAGGGCCATCAACTTGGATGGCTTTAAAGGGGGATTAGGCAAATTTATGGAGGATAAGGCTATCAATGGCTTGCGAGCTATATTCTACCGCCCCTGTTGTAGATATGCCTCTGAACGTCAGTTGCTAGGATTCACAAGCGGGGAAAGCGCTGTTGTGCTCACATCCTGCGCACAGGCTTCCCACTGGGGCGAGAAAGTCCACTGGCCTGATCCAGCAGGACTCTTCCTATGTTCTTATGAAGAAGTTATGGAAGTTATTATTTATTTAAAATATTTCTATCCCACCCTTCTACCCTATAATAGGGCACTCAGGGCGGCTTACAAAAATAAAATCAAACATGTACATAATAAAATTGTAAACAGTAAAATCACAAAAACATTAAAATAAATTAAAATACTAAAATAAATTAAAATACATAAAATACAATATATATATATATATATATATATATATATATATATATATATATATATATATATACACACACACACACATACATATATATAGGGATTGGTACTAAAGGAACTACAACGGTAAAATTTAACGTAGAAGGCATATAATCAGTGTCAGGCTGTACCTTCAGTCCCTCCCAAAGGCTCTCTGGAACAAGATCGTTTTCAGAAGTCTCCGGAAAACCATCAGGGAGGGAGCAGAGCGGACTTCTTGGGGTAGAGTTAGGTATATTTGTATCTGTGAAACTACTTTGCACGCAGGCTATTGCTTCTGCAAGTCATGAAGGACAGTGCTAGACCCCACACTGTGACTGTTGAACCCTAACTCTCCTTTTCCTGTTTTGAGATTTCATTGGTCATTTTCCCTGCGTTTTGGTACAGACCTAAGAGCAGAGAACTTTAAAAGGAAATCCTCCATAATTCAAGACCCAATACAAAGCTTGTTCAGTTTTGGACACTTAGGGAAGAACAAAAAAAGGGCAAGATGCAAACTATTTTCCTTTCCGGGATGATTACCTTGGAGGCAGCTACGAGCTGAGCTGTGCTGGCTGCAATCTCGTGCGAACAGACTATCAGTTCCTCGTATTTGCCTGTGTGTAGGACAACTTTGTCTGCGGACTCCCTGGAGCAGGGAGCAAAAAGGCACAGATCAGAAAAACCAGACGCAGGCCTGGAGCATACAGTCCCACCCTGCAAGAGTGGCTAGGCCAGGGGTGGGAAGGACCTCCTCTTCGAGGTCCATAGGTGATTTGCGTTCATGTGGCCTCCCATGACAACCTCCTGCACTGTCTACTATTGTTCCTTATTCTTTTACTGTCTATGTTTCACATGTTGCGTAGTTTTTTTACGATTTTTTGGTGGCCGGCCTCGCAAGGTCAGCTTTATCATGACTGGCAGTTAAAGGGTGGTTCCCTTCCTTTCCGGCTAGCCACCATCTAACACTTTGTTTCAGTTTGGCTCTGCCTACAGGAGGAGTTAACCCATTCCTGTATGCTCCACTCCCCACTGAACAGAAGGACACTTCACGGTAAGTCCAACTTTTTGTTCCCCAGCAGATAAGCAGCTCTGCAGTCCCATGCACTTCAGGAAACAAACTAAGCAGTTTGGAAAAAGAAAGACCACAAGCAGCCCAGATACCTACACAAGCTGCGTTGCTCCCCATCCCACGGCCTTAGAAGCAGAGATGAGCCCTTCTGTCCATCTGGAGTTCTTAGCATAAAACTCCTGCGATGTTGCTGCACCCTAGTGTCCCAGGAGAGATACGACACTTAGGTCGAACAATGAGGTTAAGTTTTGCTCTGCAGGCAAAACGCGCAACACAATGGAAAAGATGACACAATTCTGCCTGGAAACCACGCCCTCTGCTCTGTTTTTTGAAAATAGGGGTGGCAGGTGCAGGTTGCTGAAAGAACACGCATGAGTAAACAATGCTGCCTTATACCGGGGGGAGTTGCTGATGGCATGGGTCCATCTAGCTCAGGAATTGCAAACATGTCCTCCAGATGGTGTTGGAGTTCCACTCCCATCAGCCCCAGCCAGCATGGCCAATGGCCAGGGAGGATGGGAGCTGCAGTCCAGCAACATCTGGAGGGCCACAGGCTCCTCACCCCTGATGCAGGTTAAGGCTCCCTACTGACACTGGGGGTGGTTCACTGTCAGAAAACGGAAGTTCCTTCGTTTGGTGATCCTGCGGATAGAATCGGGGGCCTTCTGCATACAAAAAGATTCTCTACCAAATTTGGAAGGAAGGCAGAGGCATCCGTCAGATTATTCTCTAAATGGCACTTGCCATAAATTTAAATGCTTCATTGCATTCGGCTTCAGCTATGGGGCGGTGTACAGATGCAATAAATAAATAATAAATTTGGGTCCTAAAAAGACGGCAAAGTCATTGTTTGAAGTCTCACAATCTAAACACAGATGCGTCTCCAGGAGACAGGGAGGCCCCCTCCCCCCTATTAGCTGGTGTGGCCAAGATCTCCAGGCTCCTCCCTGCGAGATGCTTAGTGCCCCTCCCCCATTTTAATGGAAAGGAAGAACAGAGGATCCAGAAACCAGGCTTACCCGTCCACTTTCTACAATCTCCTTCTGTAAATGTGTAGATGTCATCACAAGAAGCCTGATTGCCTGAAAGAGACAAGCCCCCCAACTCTATTTAATATAAGGGTTTGTCTATACTTTTAAGTCTTCTAGTACAACAATAAAGCCACCACCCCCATTACAAAACTTCTGTGAGCAGTAACACTAACCTTAAGCAAAAGCTCATCCCAAATATCTAGAGTTCTGGTTAACTTTGCAGTGTTGAATACCCTCCTGAGGCCCAGCCTTCTGGCAGCAGATGGGTTTTTCATGTACTTAGCCGGGGCTTTAATTAATTAAAAAGGCACTCACCTTCATCAGATCTGTGCAGGAGTTCAAGATTCTGTGGGAAACAAAGAGGAAGGTGCTTAATCCCTCCAGCTGGATTGATTAAACCCTCACATTTGGAATCAACAGTTTAAAAAATCATGACAACAAAAATGCAACCCAGAGACACCAAGGTTAGTAATGTAGAATGCTTTATTCTTTGCAGATGCATTACGTGCGCATCTGTACTACTAAGGTAAACCACTTTAAAACCACATTTCCTGCTGTGCCTTTTCCCAAGGAACACTGAAACTGATTCTTTGAGGGTGCATGATAAAATAAAAGGCATGAGGGTAGTTTAGTTGTTTCATCCTTCCTTTTGTTAGTGTCTTAGCATATAAAAAGTGAACAGCCAGCACTATAGCACCACCTAGTGATAGAACACAGCATTAGAATTCAAAATCATACTGAAGGGGAAAATAACTATGCATACAAACAGCCTCTCCCTCCCTACTTATCTATGGCAAAGCCTCTTAGTTCCCTGGAAGCATACTGCACTTATTATTACACACAAGCAAAACTAACCAAGACCCACTGAAATCCATGAACCTAAGTTAGTCACATCTATTAACTTCAATTGGGTCTGCTCTGAGTAGTTCTAGCATTGGATACCACCCACAGGCTCATGCTTCAGTTCAAAGGGTGAGTGCTGAGGGTGCAATGTGAGCCAATATTATGCAAATCCACATGCTCAGGGCAACTTACAGTTGACGTTTGCTTTTTATCCTCACAACAACCCTGTGAGGTAGGCAGCTCAGAGCAAGAGAGAGAACTACTTTCCCAAATATACCTTCAGGGTGAGCTTCATGGCTAAGCAGTGATTTGAAATGTGAGTACATTGAAAACATTTCAAAGAAAGCATTTATAATATTATTTTAAAAGATTTATATAGACAGACCTTGCTTAAAATGAGTCAGACTGCTGGTTCATCTAGTTAAGGACTGTGCACTCCGACAGGAAACATCTAAGAATGTAAGAAGAGCCTGGCTGCTGGATCAGGCCAGTGGCCCACCTAGTCCAGCATCCTGTACCCATGTGGCCAACCAGACGCCCTAATGGGAAGCCTGCAAGCAGGACCAGAGTGCAGGAGCACACTCCCTTCCTTCAGTTTCCAGTGACTGGTATTTAGACAGAGACATCCTGCCTCTGTCTGTGGAGGGAGAGCATAGCCTTCATGGTTAGTAGCCACTGATAGCCTTTTACTCCATGAATTTGTCTAATCTTTTTACAGCCATCCAAGTTGGTGGCCATCACTGCCTTTTGTGGAGGCAAAGTCCATAGTCTAATTATGCACTGCATGAAGAAGTCCTTCCTTTTTCTGTCAACTTCCAACATTCAGCCTCATTCGATAGCCCCAAGTTCTAGTATTATGAGAGATGGAGAAAAAGTGGCTTCCTATTCAATCATCTCCACATCATGCGTTTTATCTCACACACTTTTATCATCTCCTTCCATACTTACCTTTTTTCTGGGGTGGGAGAAAAAAGTCCAAAATACTGAAACCTTTCCTTACAGGGGAGTTGCTCCAAACCTTTGATCATTTTGGTTGCTGTTTTCGGTACCTTTACCAGCTCGACACTCTCCTTTTTGAGGTGAGGCAACCAGAATTGTGCCCTGTATTCCAAGTGCAGTCTCTCTGGCAAAGGGCTTCCCTATCCATGCTACCTGAAATCCATTTTAGCTAGAGATGTTGAGACTGAATTTCAGAGCATCTATGCCCAAAGCTACACTCTCACATTTCTATATGAAATGTAGACCAGGTATAATCTTCATCCTCACAGAACTTTGATGCTGCAGACTCACCTTTCATTTACTTCTAGTTTCACACCAGAAGTCTCTATTCTGGCTTGATTCATCATTTCCTGTGGAAAAATGGAAAAGAACTTCAGTCAGTCAGGCATCACCAAGCAAGCCCATGATCAGCTCCTAAGCGACAAAGGAGGCGGCAGCCCTGCTGGATCAGACCAGTGGTCCACCTCAGCATCTTGTTCCCCACAGCAGCCAGCCAGATGCTTCCTGGAAGCCCGAAAGCAGGACAGTGAAGGGCCTGTCCGTTGCTCCCCAGTAACTGGCTTTCAGGTAAATTGCCTCTGGCCATGGAGGGTAGGTCTCCATGTAGATATCATAATAATAATAATAATAATAATAAAATTTTATTTTTATGCCGCCTATCTGGCCGAGTGAACGGCCACTCTAGGCGGCGCACATAAATTAAAATAAAATACAGCATATAAATACAATATAAATACGACATATAAATACAGTCTTCAACTAATCAACCCACCCACATCTGTACGTTATATACTAAAATTTGCTAGGGGTCCTGTATGCCCGCTGAAATAGCCACGTTTTTAATCCTTGGCGAAAGCCTACCAAGGAGGGGGCATGGTGAAGATCATATGGGAGAGAGTTCCAGAGGGTGGGGGCCACAATCGAGAATGCCCTCTCTCTAGTCCGCACCAGCCTGGTTGTTTTCACTGGCGGGACCGAGAGAAGGTCTTGTGAGGCTGATCTTGTCTTACAGCCATTGACAAACCTCTTCATGAACATGTCCAACTCCCTTTTAAAGCCACCTAAGCCAGCAACCAATCACCACATGTTGTGGCAACCAATTCCATACGTTAACTATTTTTCAGGGAATTTATATTGTATTTATTTTATTTAGGTAATTTATCTAGTGCTTCGTTTTTCAAAGAAAATAGCTAAGCAGCTTACAGTATCCTAAAAATATGGAACAAAAGTAAAAATAATAAGTTGTGTCGAGTTGTACTTTCCTTTTCCTATATTCACACGACGACTATTTGTTTTTGAGGGGGGTTAGTTGTGTTTCAGGGTGGAATCTAAAGGACTGTCTTCACCCATAAGATACTGCCTGCTATGTTAAGATCAACTAGAGAGGCCCACAAGTACTGTTCATTAGGGTGACAGGAACAAAGGACAGGGCCTTCTTGGTGGTGGCCCCACAGTTGTGGAACTCACTACAGAACTAAAAAAAGCCCCTTCTGTACAGGCTTGCAAACATGCCTTGAGGACTCGTCTGTTCCAGCCTGCCTTTAACAATGTTTTTATGCCACTGATTCCTGAGTCTTATAATTCCAGGGTCTTAAAGATTTTACCACTCAAGTGGATCTCCTTTAGTTGCATGCTGCCTTCCCTAAAGGGCAGAATATAAACCAACCAACCAACCAAGCCGATTCCTCTCACCTCTATCCTCCTGACCGCATCTTCGATTGCAACAGAGGTGGAGGCCATCTCTTTGTCGACCATATCACCCAGCTCTTCTTGCCGGATGTCTAAACTTTTGGGCCTCAGTTCCTGGCCAAAAAGAAAAAGAGGCTGAGGGCTTAAAAGGAAACTAGGTTCAAATAAAAAATGTAAGAGGGGCTCGTGTATGGATCACCAGGGATGAAGAATCTGAGGCTCTCCTTCCAGGTGTTTTGGATTCCAACTCCCATTGCCCCCAGCCACCATGACCTACGGTCAGGGACGATGTGAGATGTAGTCTGGAGAGCTGGAGGTTCCCCATCCCTGGGTTATACAAAATGAGCTGCTCTGTTAGTGAAAGATCAGCATTATCCTTTGTCTCCTCACCACCATGGCCAAGTTAGGGAAGTGTAAAAACACACACTAATGAGCATCCAAGGTGAGATTACAGTGTCCCGTCCCCCCAATGGATTCTCCACCACCACCACATTCCTCAACTCCCTCTCTACCTCTCCCAGCTGGAGAAGCCCTTGCAGTGTTTTCTTCACATCTGCCGGATCTGCTTGCCAGAGAGTTTGCTTGTCTTTTAGCTTGTCCAGATAGTCCAGGCTCCGCTGCCCACAGTCCCTGCAGGTTTCGGTCAATTCTTGGAAGAAGGAAATAAATATTACACACAGGAAAGTCTAGCAAGGACTGTGGGAAACCCAATAATAAGTTTCATCTTTGAGCTTTCACTGTCTGATTACAGATCGGAACCCTAGAAAAGCGTTTTAAAACAAATATAGGGAACCCTTAAGGCTCCTATCCTCTAGCGCTGGACTTTCCAGTATTGTTTTTTGTGTAGTCCAACAGGACTCGGCACCTAGACGATCTGGTTGATGTCCGTCGAGCTGCTTTAACGCTTGAGATCCGCGGGCAGGAGCTACAGCTGGACTTGCAGCGCCTGCCGTATATTGTTTGTGTCTTTCTCGACTACTTGGTGGATGAGGACAACGGCTAGGCTATTTTCGACAGAGCAGGAAGCAGCTGGTGGCGACGCTGCCCGTTTTAAGGAAGTTGGCTCGACACATTTCCCCAGCGACGAGTCCTTGCTAGAGAAAGAGTGACTTTGTAGTGGCCCTTTTTATGTGGGGGTGTGTATGGTGTGAGTGTGTGTCGTGGGGGTTTGCATTATGTGCCTGGGAGAGAGGAGTCAAAGTCGACTGGGAAGATTTGAGGGGGCCCCAATTAGTGTAGTGACGGGTAGAGGGAGATATGACGTTGTGTGGAGGACTTGCCAGGTGAGGGGAACTCGGCCCAGGCAGTTAACGGCTGTGCTGGGTTCCGGTCCTCCACACACCCATAGGTTTGTTGGTTGTCCTATCAGCCAGCTCTCCGATCTCCGGATGCTGCTCCTAAATGCCAGATCGGTACATAATAAGATCTCTCTCATCCATGATTTAATTGTAGATGAGGCAGCTGATCTGGCGTGTATAACTGAGACCTGGGTGGGTGAACAGGGAGGAGTTAGTCTTTCCCAGCTGTGCCCACCGGGGTACTTGGTTCAGCATCAGGGTAGATCTGAGGGCCGGGGAGGGGGGGTTGCTGTGGTCTATAGGAGTTCCATCTCTCTCTCCAAGCACCATGTCCATACAATTACTGGTCTGGAGTGTTTGCACCTTGTGTTGGATCAGGGGGACAGATTGGGGATTCTGTTGGTGTACCGTCCACCCCGCTGCCCCACAGACTCCCTAACTGAGCTGACGGAGGTGGTCTCGGATGTATTGTTGAGATCACCCAGACTGTTGGTGCTGGGGGATGTCAACATCCACGCCGAGGCCACCTTATCTGGGGCGGCTCAGGACTTCATGGCTTCCGTAACGACCACGCTACTGGCCCAACACACGTGGCAGGGCATACTCTAGACCTGATTTTCGCAACTGGACATGGAGATAGTGATCTGAATGTAGGGAGTCTTACATCAGCCCCTTTGTCATGGACAGATCACCGCTTGTTGAGGTTTAGATTTACAGCAGCTTTTCCCCTCTGCAAGGGTGGGGGACCCATTAAGATGGTCCGCCCCCGGAGACTAATGAATCCGGATTGTTTTCAAAAGGCTCTGGGGAGTTTTCCGGCTGATAGGACTGGCGCTCCTGTCGAAACCCTGGTCGAACTGTGGAATGCTGAAATGACCCGGGCAGTTGGCATGATCGCTCCTGTGCGCCCTCTCCTATGTGGAGCTCATACAGCTCCATGGTATACTTCAGAGCTGAGAGCAATGAAACAGAATAGGAGACGGCTTGAGTGCAGATGGAGACGAACTCCTGATGGATGCAATTATGCACTGGTAAGTGCCTATACCAAGATATATTTAGGGGCAGTACGGGCAGCAAAAAAACAATATTTTGCTGCCACCATTAAATCTTCTATCTGCCGTCCAGCGGAGCTTTTTAAAGTTGTCAGAGGGCTATTACATTCTGGCCCTGGGGACACGGTAGAACCATCTGAAGCACGCTGTAATGAATTTGCTAGGCACTTCCAGGATAAAATCTCTTGCATCCGTCAGGACTTGGACTCCAATGTTATAGCAGTTGGATCAAATGAGGTATCCGGAGCACAGCCTGGTCATGACTTTTTGGATGAGTTTCAATTGGTGCAGCTTGAGGACGTTGACAAGGTGCTTGGACGGGTGCGTGTGACCTCTTCGGTTCTGGACCCTTGCCCCTCTTGGCTAATAAAAGCTAGCAGGGATGGAACAGCGGGCTGGGCCAGGGAAGTGATTAATGCCTCACTGTGTGAGGGAGAGGTCTCAGGCTGCCTGAAGGCGGCGGTAGTGAGACCACTTTTGAAGAAATCTTCCCTGGACCCAGAAAATCTTAATAATTATAGGCCGGTAGTGAATGTCCCATTCCTGGGCAAGGTTCTAGAAAGAGTGGTTGTGGACCAGCTCCAGACACTCTTGGATGAGACCAATTATCTGGATCCATTTCAATCGGGTTTCAGGCCCGGTTTTGGCATGGAGATGGCCTTGGTCGCCCTGTATGATGACTTATGCCGGGAGAAAGACAGGGGCAGTGTAACTCTGTTGATTCTCCTTGATCTCTCAGCGGCTTTTGATACCATCGACCATGGTATTCTTCTGGGAAGATTTGCGGATTTGGGAGTTGGAGGTACTGCTTGGCGGTGGTTCTGCTCCTATCTGGCGGGTCATCTCCGGAAGGTAGTGCTTGGGGACCACTGCTCGGCACCCTGGGCTCTCCAATATGGAGTTCCGCAGGGGTCAGTTCTGTCCCCCATGCTCTTTATCATCTATATGAAGCCGCTGGGTGCTGTCATCAGGAGTTTTGGAGTGCGCTGTCACCAGTATGCTGATGACACGCAGCTCTACTTCTCCTTTTCATCTTCATCAGGTGAGGCTGTCAAGGTGCTGAACCGATGCCTGGCTGCGATAATGGACTGGATGAGAGTGAATAAATTGAAGCTCAATCCAGACAAGACTGAGATGCTGTTAGTAGGTGGTTCCCCTGACTGGATGGTGGATGTACAACCTGTCCTGGATGGGGTTGCACTCCCCCTGAAGGAGCAGGTTCGTAGTCTGGGAGTTCTTTTAGATCCATCCCTGTCACTGGAGGCTCAGGTAGCCTCGGTGGCACGGAGTGCGTTCTACCAGCTTCGGTTGGTGGCCCAGCTACGCCACTATCTGGACAGGGAAAACCTTGCTTCAGTTGTCCATGCTCTGGTAACCTCTAAATTAGACTACTGCAATGCACTCTACGTGGGGCTGCCCTTGAAGACGGTTCGGAAACTGCAGCTTGTGCAAAATGTGGCGGCCAGACTGATAACTGGGACCAGGCGGTCTGAACATATAACACCGATTCTGGCCCGCCTGCACTGGTTGCCTATATGTTTCTGGGCTCGATTCAAGGTGCTGGTTTTAACCTATAAAGCCTTGTATGGCATGGGACCACAATACCTGATGGAACACCTCTCCCGATATGAACCTACCCGCACACTGCGCTCAACATCGAAGGCCCTCCTCCGGGTGCCTACTCAGAAAGAAGCCCGGAAAGAAGAACAACAAGAAAAAGGGCCTTCTCAGTGGTGGCCCCCGAACTATGGAATATTCCTCCTGATGAGATACGTCTGGCGCCAACATTATTATCTTTTCGGCATCAGATAAAAACCTTCCTCTTCTCCCAGGCATTTTCAGCATTTTAGTAGTATTTAATATGCATTTTAGTGTGTGTTTAATTATGTTTTAATTCTTGATATTTTTAACTTATTTTTAAACTGCTCAATGAGGTTTTAATTGTATGTCAGATGTTTTTACTTGTTGTGAACCACCCAGAGAGCTTCGGCTATGGGGCGGTATATAAATTGAATTAATAAATAAATAATAAATAAATTACATTTATACCCTGCCTTTCTTTTCATCATAGAAACCCAGGGCGGCTTACATATGGTTCCCAGGCGGTCTCCCATCCAGGCACTGACCAGACCTCACCCTGCTTAGCTTCAGCAGGGTGCTGGCCTCATGTGCCTTCAGACCATAGCCTGGGACCTATGGTCTATCAATGGTCTATCAATAACAGACGCTGCAGTATTATGGATGCTAAGAGGATCTTGGCCTGATCTGGAATCTGGATAAGGGATAGCTGCAAGGCCGAAGTAAGAGCAGAGTATACTATACACAATTTTATAAAAAAGGAACTCGTCAGAAATACGGATGTCATCCTCGCACAAGAGCCATGTAAATATTCCCTGAACCCTTAGACAGTATAAATATTATACAAGTTATAGGATTGTCACCCAGTTACAGAAATCTTAACTGCTTAAATCATATGAGTCTTAGATGAATTAATAGATTCAAAATGTGCACGTTTGCCTATGAAGAAGACCCAATCATTCTAACTTCTGTTTTTAGAGCAAGAGTGGTGAACCCTTTTCAGCCCAAGGGCCACATGCCCTTCTATGCAACCTTCCAGGGGCCACATGCCAGTGGCCGGGGGATCAAAAGCACCAGCGGGCAGAGCAACAAGAGTATATTTTACCTTTCTACATAAGGCTTGTTTCTACACACACACACCCCTCTCTCCTCTCTCTAGGCAAGCAAGAGGCATCTTCAGACTTCAAGGGCATATTCCAGATAGGCAAAAACCATCAAGGAGGCTGCAAAGCAGGGCAAGTGAGGGGATGTTGCCTGGGGAGGGTCCAGAAGACCAGGTAAAAGGGTCTGGAGGTTCCCTATCCATGTTTTAGGGGCTATATGCATGGGTTGCAGCATGATGTCTAGCAAACTGCACAAGAAAAAGACCAGACGGAGAAGAGGCCCTTGAAGTCTTTGCTGGTCCTTACACGCAGGATTCCTGCTAATTCTAAAACCCAAGCTACACGTCCAGCAAATCATGGGACAGAGTCCTTCCCGGATTGTACCACTTTTAGACTGCAGGGAGAGGGGAATTGGCCTTATGAGAAACCACTTCTGCGAATTGCACTCACTGTCAGCATGGTCCATGGGTGCCAGGCGGGAAGTGGCACTGCCGTTCACGATGGTGTCTGCTGCCAGGTGGGCAAACTGGGCCAGAGCACCAACCAAACCAGTGACATCTGGGAGAGGAAGAGAAAAAGCAGGATGGAAATCTAATAAGCAGATCGCAGGGATAGCTCATCTCATCCGGGAGAACCAGGCAAACATAAATGTTCCCCAGAGTGGTGGCATTCGGCTGAGTGCAGGAGGGAGCAAAAGAGCAGAGTGCGCCTGAGGTTTGTGCAGGCTAAAAGTAGGTCAGCCTCAGTCCTGGCATTTGCCTGGTTCTTTCCCCTTCCTACCCCTAACACTCCATAAGAACGTCAGAACAGCCTCTGTGCTGGGTCACAGTGGCAAAGCCAGGTGCCTCTGGGAAGCCCAAAAGCAAGACCATCTTATCAGGAGGTCTGTTCTGCACAACATAGGAAACGGACCTTTAGTGTGGCGGCACCTACCCTGTGGAATTCCCTCCCCTTAAATATTAGGCAGGCGCCATCTCTGTTATCTTTTCAGCGCCTATTGAAGACCTTCCTCTTTCAACAAGCCTTTTAAAGAGACCTTATCCCAGTCTGTGTCTGTGTTGGAATTGCTTTTTAAGATGTTTTTAAAGCTTTTAAAAAATGTTTCTAAAGTTGTTTTGCTTTAATATGTATTTAGAGATGTTTTGTTTTAAAGTCCGTTTTTAAGATGTTTTGGAGATTTTTTAGGGTTTTTGTTTGCCGCACTGGGCTCCTTCTGGGAAGAAGGGCAGGAGAAAAATTTAATTAATTAATTAATAAGTAAGTAAGTAAGAACTGAACACTTTCCCCGCTTGGGATTCGCAGCAACCCTGACACAGAGGTGTACCACCTCCAAAACAGGATCATTTCTAACCACAGTGCCTCTGGGGGCTGCCCAGTTGGCGTTGACCCATGACAGGGTCTTTTCAGGAGCAGCTCCCTGTTCGTGAAATGCCCTCCCTGGTGAGATGCATCTGCCTTCCTCATTGTTGCCTGACAGGAGAAATTTAAAAGCATTCGTGTTTACCCAAGCATGTGGTGGCTGAAAGATACTGTTCCTGGCAACCCTGAGACCACTGTTCTTAGATTGCTTTGAATGTTTTTTTAAAGATTGTTTTATTATGGATGTGTTTGCCATCCTGGGCTCCTTCGGGAGGAAGGGTGGGATATAAATTGAAATGATGATGAAAAGATTCAAACTAAAGCTTGAGCAACATGGCAAAATTAAACCATGTTTCATGGACTGACCAGACATTTGGCTTTTGTTTTTTGGGAGTAGAGGTCAAGAAGGGGGATGAAGAGAAGGATTCAAAGAAAAAACTTTCGTGACAGCAGGGGAGGGGGAAAGAGGGGGCTGAGGAGGCACAACCACTCCTTGCTTGCAACTCCAGGCACCTCCATTCCCACCCTCTCAAGGTAGGGGAACCGCAGTGGCCACCCAATGGCCTTTACCTGCCATGTTGGCCAAGTAGTGCCCATGCCCGCTCTCCACAGCGTCGACTGACTGCAGAGCTGCTTGTGCCCGGCTGACGAGGTAATCTGCAGAGAAGGAAGCGAAGGGGGAGGCCGTGGGAAATGAAATCAGAATCTCTGGCACAGATGCATTTTGTGGCTTGAAAGCAGGGCTGGCTCCAGACTGAGGGGGGCTCAGTCGGTGGGCTCCCTCCAGCATCCTTAGGAAGGGAGTGGGCGGACTCTGCACTGGTGACATTACCTGGCGGCAGCAGCAGCGCTCCAATGAGTGGCAGGCGGCCATGGCTGGGGGAGTTGCCATTTACGTTTATCCCAATGGCCCCAAAGTGGGTTCACTTGGGGCACTGTGGGAAATGAAGATGGCATCTCTCTCTGACCTGGATGCACGGGGGATTTTTTTTTAAGGGAGGCCTAGGACAGACATCGCTGGAAGGCCCTGGGGCACAGACTAAGGGTTCCAAATACTGGCATCCGGCTTGCTTGAGAGGCTTACTCGAGGATGCCTGTGCAACTTTGCTCTTTCTAAAAAAGATTAGGTTTTTTTATTTTAAAAAAGCAAAGCCACCACCAGATCCATCTGTGTTTGTGGACCTTTGGGCCTACCTGGTGAACTGGTACATCGAATGTGCAAGGGATCATCCAACTTGGCGACTGCGTCCTGAATGATGCTCTCGGCCTCCTTCACCGTCCCTTGCAGGATGCCGAACTGGTCCTCCAGGAGCTTCTGCTGTAGGTTCTGTTCTTGACTTTTCTGTGGGACGGGCCCCAAAAGTTCAAGATAACATTACCCTCCTGGGACCCATGTTGCACCCCGAAAATCAAGGTGATCCAGCCTGGGCAAAGGGCGGTTTTGTACTGCTGCTAGCTGACTCCCCCTTTCCTTGGCTTAGCTCTGCCACCTTCCTTGCTCTTCCCATCCCAAACCTGCCCATTTCCCACACCGCAGTCAAAAGTAGACAATGCCTGTCGGGGCTGGTGGGGTGGAAGGCAGGGAGGCCAACAATAGGTGGAGCCCAGATCCAATGACAGGCAGAACCAACTAATGCTAGTTTTGCCCCCATTCTCATATTAACTTCTACAATGGCAACATTGAGACTAAGGGCCCCTCCAGATGTCCCTTTTATTGCACATCCATGACGATTTGGGCTCATGATGCTCTTGGGGTGGTCACACACGATTCCACTTTCAAGTTGCAGGGCAGACATACTGCTTCGTTTCCAACCAGTGCATGTCCCATAACATCCTGCTGAAATCCTGTACTTTTTCATACCACGAACTTTCTGAGGGATTTTTTGTCCCACTTTTGTTGTGAAACAGCGCAGGAGTGGCCCTTCAAACCACCAGTTATTTATGTATAAACATATTTGTACACTGCTATTTCATTCGTTAAAAATCAAAGTGGTTTACAACAAATAAAAACCGTACAATAAAGACCATTTAAAAATACAGTAAAAACAAAGGTCAGCTGCTGCAAAAAGACAACTTCTCAATTGCCTGCATAAGCCTATTGAAGCATAAGCCTGTTAGCAGAGCATTCCGGAGAACTGGGCCGATGACATAAATTTCATGTCAGTGTTAAAGAGCTTTGCCAACTCGGAGGATAATAATGCTGTAACACTGGGGAAGTAACAGACAAAACTAATAAAACGGAATAATGTGTAGATGAGCCACTATAAATCCACCACAAATGCACTATTACTGTGCAACCCACGGAGCAGAATACATCCACAAAAACAGAGCAGGGCCTATGGGGGAAGAGTTGACAGCCAGGTCTGCCCCCTGGGCTGATTGTAAGGAAGCAGGCAGACAGGGGCTGGCTGAGGCTGGTGGGGCAGTGCCCCACTCGCCCTCGTGGACCAGCCTTCACAGCCAAGGCTTCATTTCTCCCTCCAGTACCTTTTCCAAGAGTTTCCCTTGCAGCTCCTGGACCTCCTTGGCCCTTTTCTCTGCTTCCTGGCTCAACAGCAGCTCCTTCTCTTGGATCAGACCCTTCGTGGAGATGAGTTCACACTCCTTCTCGCTGGCCGATTTCCTCAGCATGTCCTTCTCGGCCTGGAGGGCTTCCAGTTGGCTGTTGAGGTCTGAGCCAACCTGCAGGCAACACAGCAAGGAGGAGAAAGGAACCACTGGCTGACTACGTCATCATCGAGCTCCCTGACTCCAGCTTGGCCCCGCACTCTCCCTCCCCCTGCCACCGTGGCTTTTTGCTCCCCCATCGTCCTCTCTGTAAAGAGATTTAACCTAAGAGGTAACGGCAGCAGATTTGGACAGGGAGGCTTAAGATGAGCTTCCTCCACCAAACCACATGACAGCACAGAAGGCTTGATGGAGTGAAGCATCTGAACCAGAATCTGCAGCGTTTCGGACAACAAAAACTATCCATTTCCATCCCAGCTATTACAAGAACTGTCCAACTATCTGGTGCAGAAATTTGTTTTCCAAGCAAACGCGAGTTTGTTTTCCTCTTCCCTCCCTAACTCCCTTTTTTTCCTTTTTATGTCGTGTCTTTTTAGCTTGTAAACCTGAGTTATTTTTAATGATTTGTAAGCTGCTCCTTTGCAGCTGAAGGGTGGCATATAAATGCATTGAATACGATGAATAAATACCAAATAATACATCTACCAGCTATAGCAGTACAGGGTCTCAAACATTCTAGTAACTGGGCCCACCCAAAGCAGGAGATAAGGGAGGAGTGGAAGGCACAACCAAAGCATCCCTAACGTCGAGACAATGCTAGATGGCTGCCTCAGGCAAAGGATTGTGGGTGCACAGCAAGACAGCAAAGTGTAGACAGATTCCTAATAGCCTTTGGCAAGACAACCCACTAGGATAGTCTCACTGTTCTTTTTATGAGAGCTGCCTACTATTTTTAAAAAACTCTTGTTGGATTTTATTGCCTGTAGATGCTGTTTTAATTTAATTTATTTCAAGACTGAAATCCTCCTTTACTCTACCTACATCTGCTCACAGCAGCATGTGCAGTTACAAAGACATAATTAGCCAAAAAAATCTAAAAAACAATCTTAAACAACAAGCAAGAGCAATAGAACAGCCACCACAACACACACCATCAATAATTTTGTATATTTCAAATTTCATATAGTTGTAAGCTGCCTCGGAAGCTTTCTAAAAGTTTTTGATAAATAAGAAAGAAATCTGACCCACAATGCATAGGGTTGTATTCAACTAAGTCATACTCAGAGCAGACCCACTGAAATGGATGGATCCACATTAATCACGTCCATTAACTTCAGTGAAATAATTTCATGTTCGTTAATTTCTGAGTATGGCTAACATTGCATATAACCTATAACTCCAATGAGGATGACTTGCTGTTTAGCTGAGGCATTAACTGTAAAAAGATGCTTGCAAGGCTATCCTTTTTTTAAGGTCAGCATGTGCTATTTGTATGATTTCCACCATCAATATCTAAAATGAAGGTTAACTATTTAATTTTTGCAAATTGTATTGTTTTTATTGTTTTATTGATGTATTATTGATGTTTTACTGATGTATTATTGATGTATCTCTATATTTGTGTTCTTTTGTAAGCCGCCTTGAGGGCCTTTTGGCTGAAAGGCAGGGTAGAAATATTAAAATCAAATCAAAATCAAATCAAATCAAATGGTACATTTAAGTGGGGCTGAGTATCACGTTAATTAGCCAGGGGTGGGGTGGGCACCACTGCAAGGCTTTAACCCTCAGACCCCCCCCCTCAACAGCAATTCAGCCCAGCCCTGCGACACAGACCCTTTTGCCCGGCCATGTACCTGCTTGGAACGGCAGAGCGATTGCTGAATCTGAGCCAATTCCTCTTGCTTAGACTCCAATTCTCTCTTCACCTGCTCCATTTGCAGCATCTGATCGTCTAACTACACATAGGGATAAGAGAGACAGAGAGAGAACACGAATCTTTTAAACGTGCAAAATGTGCAGGTGCTAATTTATACATATAGATCTCCTCTGGGCAGATCAAGATGACGGGTGGCTCCGAGGGAAGGGCATAAAATCGATTCTGTTTGCATTTAAAGGTGAATTCATCCAATTTGCACTGTCCAAAACAATATGAGAACCAAAACACAGCTGTCCTTTGAAATCCACACCTATCCGAATTTTGCAATGCTGTCTGCCAACCAAACAATGTTTACAAAAATGCTTGCGTTAGGGGAACGTGGGCACAAAAATGCAAGTATTGGTGAAAATAACATGCAAAAATGCATTGTATGAAGGGAAATCATTTGCAAAAATGTGTACATTAGTCAAAAATTTGGACTAAAATGCTGAAGAATTTTCACAAGGATTAAAAAAAAATCACAAATTACTGCAGAGCTGCGAGAACCAAATTTAAGAATGGGAAAATGAGAAACAGAGAACTGAAACTGATAGATCCTGCCATCCCTAATCTTACCACCCATAGATCAAAACTGTCAGGGACAACCCTGGAGAGAGAAGAGGCAAGATTTAGGAGCATTCCGAAGCCAAAGAGCTCCTTCAGGCGCGAAAAGCAGACCTTCATTTCCGACTCCCGTTTCAGTTGGTCCATCTCGAAGGACAGCTGCTCCTTGACCCGGGCAACTTCTTCTTGGCTTTGCTGGGTGACTGTCAACTGCTTGGCCGTGTCTGCATTCTTGGTATTAAAAACAAAACACACAAAAAAGTTTAAAGTATATTGGAGATGACGGACGTTACTGGGAAGCCTTGGAAAACAGACTCCTTTCCTATTCAGTCTTCTGCACAGGGGAAGAGGGGGCAGAGATGTGAGACAGACGGACGCATCCCAGCAAGGGCTCAGAATCCAGTTCTGTTTCCTTCTTGCCTCTTTCTCACTGCCTGGCCTGCATTCAAGAACTTGCAACTGTTCACTATGGAGGCAGGAGAAAGGCCACGTTTTGGAAGGAAGTGCCTCTTAGGTCAGCCTCCAGCCAGAAATATTGTGGAGAGGAGATCTGATGGGGCAGGGAATCACTGCAGAAAATAGATACTAGTAGTGACCTAATTGTATGACTGGTTGGATAGAATCTGCCTGCATGCTTTTCCTTCTATTTCCACAAGTAAAAGGGACTAGATCTTTTCTTAAATGAAACCAGAACATTCAGGGAGAAGGTCTTGAATATCCCCAAGAGGGACCGTCCCTCCCCTGTGGTTACAAAGTCCTCCCATGCCCACCAAACTGTAGCTTTCTTCAAAGAACCTGCCTCCTAATAGACAGCAACCAGAGCATCCTGGTGCTTTGGACCAACAAGGAGAAACCAGAATCCATTTCCAGAGGGGGATCACAGACTTCTTTGAACATGTGGCTCAGTTACAGATACCAAGAACAGGCATCGATATGTTAATCAACAAAGCAAGAAACCAAGAACCAATGCATTTTTCAAAAAAACATACACTAAAATCTCTTGGCTGTCAAATGGCTTCCCGAAACTTTAGGCCTCTCCAGATGCTGGGTTTCCCCAGGAGCTCTTTGCACCCACAAGTGGACCAAACAGCCAGATCTTGCCCCAGAATGCTCTCCTATTGAAGGGACGTGCTCTGGGCCAGCATTTACACCATTAAGAGAAGTTGCTGGCAAAAAGCCATTCTTAGGCTCCATCTGCATGATGCGTTTGCAGTAGGCTCATACCACTTGAAACAGGCCCAGTTTCCCTCAAAGAATCCTGGGAACTGTAGTTTGTTGAAAGCTGCTGAGAGTTGTTAGAAGATCCCCTTTCCCCTCCCCGAATGACAACTCCCAGAGTTCCCTGAGGAGAGGGATGGATTGTTAAACCACCCTTGAGAGCCGCAGTGAAACCAGAGCCAACTAATTCTCATTTTGTCCCCATCCTCCTCTCGGCTGAGTTCTACACAGGGCAGCACTGAGACTAAGGAAGAAGAGGCTGACAGGAAGGCCACCCCCTGGACTGGTTGTTCTGAGTAAGAAGGCAGGTGGGTGGGGGCCTGGCGGAGGGTAGACGGAAGTTGGTGGGGCAGCGTCCCATTCGCCCGAATGGACCAGCCTCCAGTGTTTAAGTTGGGCTCTTGTGGACTGCCCATGGAAAAGGAATCTGAGTTTCTTCTGTTGTAAGCTGCTTTGAGTTTCTTTTTTGGGAAAAAAAGTGATTATTATTATTAATTATTATCACCATCATCATCATTATTATTCTCTTCTAGCATTGCTCAAAATGAAAATTGCTCAAATAAAACAGTGTGGAAATGAAACCTGGCAGGCCTCACAGATGTTACCTTTCGCAGTAGCTCTGCGTGTGTGTTGATCAACTCGCTGTGCTTCTCTTTCAGCTTGGTGTAGCGGATTTCCGTGGCACTGGCCTTCTCTGGCAAAGGGAAGGAGATTGTCACGATTTACTTCCTCAGCCCAGCTACTGAACCCGTGCTCAGAAGCCATGCAGTCTACAGGAGTCCGTCTTAGCGGACAAAGCAGCTCTTCTGGCAGAAAATGGGTCGTGGGGCCCAGACGGCAGGTCGCTACCTCAAAGGCGGCTGACTTGCGTCTTTCTAGCTTCCACAGAGGCTGGAAAATGAGATCATCATAAAATGTCTGGCGCTGTGTGTCTCTATGTGGAGGTCAAGCACACGCTTTCTATATAGGTCAGGCATAGGCAAATGTTTTCAGTCAAAGGGCCTCATTCCTTTCTAGGCAACTTTCTGGGGGCCACATGCCAGGGGTGGGCAGGGCCAGAGGCAAAAGTGGGTGGAGCGACAAATGTAAAACGTTTAGCTTTGCACAATATAGTTTCTAGACTCCCTCACACACCCCTCTCTGTCCTCCATCTGGATAAGCAAGAGGCATGATTAGAGCTCAAGGACGTATTTCAGCCAGGCAAAAGCACGCAAGGAGGATGCAAAACAGGGCGTTAGGGGTGCAGCCTGGGGAGAGTTCTGGGGGCCAGACAGAGAGGCCTCCCCTGGGCCTGAGGTTCCCCATCCCTGACGTAGATGGTCCTAAGTATGGTGCCAGCATGATGCAGCGGTTAGAGTGTCGGACTAGGACCTGGGAGACTCACTTGGCCATGAAGCTCGCTGGGTGACCTTGGGCCAGTTGTTCTCTCTCAGCCTAACCTACCTCACAGAGCTGCTGCGAGGACAAAATTAAGAGAGGGAGAACCATGTTTGTATGTCATCTTGAGCTCCTTAGAGCAGCCTTTCCCAACAGGTGTGCCTCCAGATGTTGTTGGATCACAACTCCCATCAGCCTCAGCCATTGGCAATGCTGGCTGAGGCTGATGGGAGTTGTGGTCCAACAACATCTGGAGGCACACTGGTTGGGAAAGGCTGCCTTAGAGGCAAGATGGAACAGGCTTGTAATAATAAATTAAATATAAACATCCATTCAGGTCTTCCTAGCAAATATACCAGATTCCATTACTGTTGCTGTTTTTAAAGGGCAGAACATGCATTTACACAGACACGCACCCCCCAGCTGCTTCCCAGACCTTCCACCCGACAGCGCCACCTACTGTCCGCTTCCAGGTAGAGCCCTCGGCTCTTGTCTCCCTCCAGCTTGGCCTTCTGCAGCCTTTCCAGCTCGTCCCGGAGCTGCTCGTTGTCCACAAGGGCTTTCTGCTTCTGCTTCCGCTGCTCTTCCACCTCCGCCTCCAGGCTGTTAATCTGGGCCTTCAGCTGAGCGATGTATCTTTGAGCCTGAGGACCACAACAACACACAAACAAAGCAAAGATGACCCTCTTAGTAGTTCCACCCCCTCAGAAGGTCGCAGGGCCTTCTCTGTGGCAGCCCCTAAGCTGCAGAATTTCCTCCCCACAGAGGTGTGTCTGGCATCCCTCACTGTGCAGCTTTCGTCGTAGGCTGAAGATGCATCTCTTTACCCTGGCCTTTGACACTTGAGGTGTGTGTTTTCAATAGGGTGGCTATTCCTATGACTGCAATCTGCTTTTAACGGTTTTTAGTACTGAATTTTAAATTGTAGTAACCCGTCTTGGGAACTGCTGGTGAAGGGCAGGTAATCTAACAACAGACTTGCAGGATCATGGGCAGCATGCTTTGGAATAAACAGTTGCTGGGGACAGCGCAGTTGTGCTCATATCCTGCTTTTGAGTTTCCAATAGGCACCTGGTTAGCCACTCTGGGAAAAAGTAACAGCCAGTGTAGTGCAGTGGTTAGAGTGTCAGACTAGGATCTGGGAGACCAGGGTTCGAATCCCCACTCAGCCATGAAGCTCGCTGGGTGACTTGGGCCGGTTGCCATCTCTCAGCCTAACCTACCTCATAGGGCTGTTGTGAGGATAAAATAGGGAAAGGAGAACCGTGTGCAGCAGCTTGAGCTCTTTGGAGGAAAAGGTGGGATAGAAATGTAATAACAAATAAATAAAGAATAAAATCCCAGACCCCTGGCCGTGCTGGCTAGGGCTGATGGGAGTTGAAGTCATCCCTACTCTTAGTTACCTAAAAAATAACTATGACAGAGTATTTGACAAAAGGGGTCAAATTCAACCCATGATTATATGTCATCGGCCTAGCCTAACCTACCTCACAGGATTGTTGTGAGGATAAAATGGAGAGGAGGAAAGGTGGGATATAAATGCAATAATGAACAAACAGAATACTGGATGCGAAATGGGCCTCTCTCTCCAGCCCGGCTCCCTTCCAGTACTGTGAGCACTCCACTGCTTGAGATAGGACAGGAGAGGGAGATGGTTGTTTCCCCCATAATGTATTTATGGGCTAGTGCTCCAGAAGACTTGTTTAATGAGCATTCAACCTGATTTGCTAGCGCAAAGTTTAGGGACTGGCATGCACTTGAATCCCTCGTGCAAAATACAGACAGCTTGGAGGCAATCTTATATTTGTATTAATAAAGACATCCACCGTCACTTTTAGATGTGAAGAAGGTCAACATGTGATCAACATAATCATGTCTAGTTTGGCTTTCAGGATACCAGCCAGACCTGTGGATCCTGGCATGAACCAGATCTAGAACACACCTCTGGAGCAGTGCCGGGCAGAGGAAACTTGTCTGTCTGTTCAGCCCCCCCCTCCCGGTGGCTTCTAGGATTTCAGCAAGCATTTTTACATACTTCATGAGAGCTAGAAACTTGTTTTTTTAACAAATGAATTCAGAGATTCTCAGGAAGCCCAGCATATTTTGCACCACAGCAAAATTAGAGCATCAGGGCTGGCCCAGAACATTTTTGTTGCCCAAGACAGAGCAGCAAATGGAGGCAGTCCATCTCCAAGTCAAGGGTTGCTTCCATTCCCTTTAATTGAGCATTCTACCACATCAGCTGTTTAAAGAGCATTGATCCTGATTTGCTTTACTAGACAACACTATATCAAGCAAGTCTTATCCTTCACTTTCCAGTCCACTTTCCTTTCCCTTATCAGAAAAACACCAATGTTTGGAGGAAGTCAGTTTGTTTCATAAGAGCTGCAAATCGGCTTTAATTGCAAGACCTGATTTGCCGGTACGTGATTGAGCCCTGCCCCAAAATAGCAACAGTCTGGAAGGAGCCAAGCTGCAGAGTCAGACTGCTCAAGCAAACCAAGTTTTTTGGCACCTGAGGCAGAAAATCTCACAAGCACCTCTCCACCTCCCTGGCAGTAAGAAATAGTATAATAATAACAACAGCAAATTAAATAATTATCAATTTTCTGCCTTTTTGTAGTGCCCAAAATTGGCAGAGGGAGGTGGGGGCCTCCCTTTGCCTAATGGTAGCTGGTATAGCAAAGTGGGGAGGAGAGCCTGGCTCGGAGTCTAGAGTCTGTGAGTTCAAATCCCCGCTCGTGTCTCCTGGGTGTCAAGGGCCAGCTAAAGATCATCCCAACAGTGAGTGGCTCAGGGGTGACGTGCCCTGCCACCTGTGCAGCCGTGGGCAAGCGGCATAGTCCCAAGGAGCCCAGTTGCCCCCCAGCTGGCAGTTGCGGACAAGGCCGGGGCTGGCTTGTGCAGCTGTGGCAAGCTGAGCAGGCCCTAGCCAGCTGGGGAGGACTAGCCTCAGAGGGAGGCAATGGTCAACCCCCATTAAGACCCTATTCATAGGTTAGCCAGAAGTCGGGACTGACTTGAAGGCCGTCCATTTCATTCATTTTCAGAGCTGGCTTTATGCAGTATGCATGTGTGCACACACACACAGCACCCTGATCTTACCTCTAGTTTAATCCTCTCTAGCTCTGCTCGAAGCAGATCAACCTCTTTCTTCAGGTTTTCGATCTGGAGATCCCTGAGGGGGAAAATATTTTTTTCAAAAAACACAAGAACATGCAACCTCTGAACCGATCTAGTGGTGAAGAGCACCGCCAGGTAGACTTAAGACCACATTGGTGTATCGTATGCCATCCTGGACTCCTTTGGGGAGGGAGAGAATAATAATAATAACAATAATATCATTTTATCTGTTCCAGCCTCAACCCACCCACCTCCTCTCAGCAATCTGAGGATTACAAGTGGGGGTCTGTAATGAAATGTTGCAGTAGAGAGTGTCCCTGTACTAGTTTCCAGGTGTGCCCTCTGTCAGGATACTCCATTTCATCCCACTAATTCCCAGATTTTCTAGTTTACCACTCCCCAGCAACAGTCAGCCAATATTTTGTGCCCACTGACCATGCTCAGAACCCACTGGGCTGTTGTGGGGGGTCCCACTTAAGAATTCCTAAAGTTCTGCAACCCATGGGGTCCCTGCAAGCCTATGTGCCTGGGTGTAGCTGTTTTGGCTACATAAGCAAAAGTGCTCAGAGAATGGAGTTTGCTTTTAGTATATATGATAATGTTGACCTACCTGACAGGGCTGTTAGGTACATTCAACTTTTTCTGTTGAATAATCCAAATGCTACATAAACACTAAGCCTCATTATTAAGAGGCTGGCTAATTACTCCCCTTGATTTTGCCAACAAATAGCCTTACCTGTCATCTCTTATTCCATTGGGTGGCCCAAAGGTCTGCTCAAATATATCAGACACATTCTGCAAAAATAAAAATAAAGACTGACAATGGAGGGGGAAGTCTTAAATATAGGGCTGCATAGTATGAATGTTTTACATTCCCAGGAAGAGATTGCACCACTGCATTTATCATCTATCTACACATAGATAAAATGCACCATCATGAATTGAATGTTTGCTCCATTATGCCGGTGATCAATCATTCTTCTGAATGCGCCCTCATGTGGCAGTACTGAAACACTACAATGGCAAAAGAAGCAGCCATAAAAACATCAGCACAACTCTCCCGAGATTGGGCTACGGATGATGGAGAATTCTGACAAAAATGGAATTGGGAATGGAAACTGCCATTCACTTATTTCTCCCATGACAGGAACAGAAATCAATCCAGTGAATACAATTAGTATTTGCTTTCAGCCGGCAAATGTTACGTAATTGATTTTTTCTCCATTTGCATTATGTTTCCTTTGCATTGAAATGAATGGGATGGAATAATGTCATGACAAAATAATTTATGTAATTAATTAATTACATAAATGGCATAAGTTACAGAATTTTGCCACAGCACATAGTGAGATGAATAATGTAGTTTTTGGCGGAAGCAAACTGCAGTGGAACAGAAACCGTTCTGCATGTGATGAATATAGGGTGGAACAGAAAACAATGGTTTCTTACACCTCCAGTAGTAATATAAGCACATGGCAGATCTGTTTTCGGTTGACAGCTTGCAGAAGATGCAAACATGCACTCCCCAAAATGAAACAACATAAACAAAAATCTACTATTTCAACATCCACGTGTGTACCTGCAATGCCAGGTACACAATTGCAAGGAATTTTCTACAATTACTCAGTGGGGCAAGGAGAAGACACTCTGCCCATGCTCAAAAGCACTCTTATGATTCCACTTTTTCCAGGGCCAGAAAGCATGGCCCTGAAGAAGGGAAAAGAAACTGGGGCTGAGCATGAGCTCAAAGTACGCCCCTGGAGCAGAAGAGACAGAGGGAGTTACAGCTTCTGAGGAGCACAGGAGTCTTTCTCCAGTCTCAGCTGACCAATCCAGAGACACCCCCCCCTAATATTTCTTGCCTGCTGCTCCACAGTAGGGGCTGTGCTGATCTCAATCAGATTCTCTGGTTCTTCATCCTCGGGGGCTTCCTCTGGGATCACCACAACAGGCTTCACGTGCTCTGCCAGAGCTGATGCCCGGAGAAAGTTAGGAGGGTTCTATTGGAGGGAGGGGAAAGGCGTCAGACACATTTGCACTGTAAATAAAACTAGACTGCACCAGCAAAATGACAGCTTCACAAATATTTCTTTGGGCTGGTGACCCACCTATTGAACTGGGTGAACATGCGTTTTCTTTCTCTGTCTCTGATGCACACACACCACCATTCTAGGGTCAACTGGCCCCATTTTTGGAAAAACTTTATAACACGGAAGCAGGCAGGACTGTTGTTAGGGGGTGCCCCAGGGGGCACAAGCCCCAAGTCTTTTCTTCAGGGCCCCAGATTTCCTGACACTGCCTTCCATTTTGTAATAAACATATTTATTTTACTTGGTTTACAGTAGGTGTGGGGAACCCGTGGCCCTCCAGATGTTACTGAACCAATGGCCAGGGATGATGGGAGTTGTAGTTCAGCAACATCTGGAGGGCCAAAGGTTCCCCACACCTGGTTTGCAGGGTGGCAGGGTGTGCTGAGAAGCGCAGGGCCACCGAGACCCCAGACCGCCTGCCAACTTTGTCTCCCTAGGCCAGCCTTTTTCAACCAGTGTACCTCCAGATGTTGTTGCACCACAACTCCCACCAGCCTCAGCCAGCATTGCCAATGGTCAGGAAAGATGGGAGTTGTGGTCCAACAACATCTGGAGGCACACTGGTTGGGAAAGGCTGCCCTAGGCACTCTAGATTCGTTTATGCAAATATGTGTCATGTGGGCCTATGTCCAGGGTCGTTTGTCGGGATGGGGAGACGGTACCTCAGGCAGTCGTGGGATCTGGATGAGCCGCTTGAAATACAACATGTCTGATGCTCTTTTGAAAAAGTTTTTGAGGCTACGGGGAGGGGAGAAAAAAAAGCAGAATTGTCAATACAGAGGCCAACAGCAAGGTAATTTGCTTCTTAAGAACATAAGAAGAGTCCAGGTACACCAGAGAAAAAGAACTGTCTAGTCTAGTCTTTCCGCACCTTTTCAAACTGGAGGTCATTACCACATCTTGTAGTGGCACACAAGTCTCATGACTGAACCACACAAATTCAGGGCTCTGCATTTAAAAAAAAAGACTAGCAGGTTTCTAGACCTCATGATTGCAAGATGTATTGGTGGGCAGGCAATTCCTGACCCACATATCTGCAGATTTTTCTTGTAAATAATGCAGATTACACAAACAGGGAGTCTGTTGAATAAAATATTCACTAGGAATTTAGCTCACTCAGTTTTCTTGTGGTATATACTATTAAAAAAAACAGAGACAAAATTACTGGATTAAGTGGCAGTGGAAACCTGATGTGACAGATTGAAGGAAGTTGCCTTATCTTGAGTCAGACCACTGGACCATCTAGCTCAGTATATTTTATTTATTATTACATTTATATCCCACCTTTCCTCCAAGAAACTCAAGGTTGTGTACACGGTTCTCCTCCCTCTCCATTTTATCCTCACAATAATCCTGTGAAGTAGGCTAGACCAAGAGATGGTAAGAGGCCCCAATGTCGCCCAGCAAGCTTCATGGCTGAGTGGGGATTATAACCCTGGTCGCTCAGGTCCCATTCTGACACTCTCTAACCACTACACCACACTGACACACAAATCTTGAAATCTCCATGATTTCAGGCAGGATTTCTCTTCCTCTGAGCATTTGCTGATTTCTTATTGCCCAAGCTTTTATTCTTTTTTTTTTTAATATTTTTTTTATTTTGTTTCTTCACAGGTATCTTTATATGACATGAATTTTCTCATTTACATCAGACACCAGTATAATTAAGAAGCAATAGTTATTCAACAACAACAAACAAAGAAGTATTCAAATGCTAACAAAGAAAATAAAATCTCTCAGACACTCAACCTCTGACTAAACTGATATGCAGTCTAAATGATTGTGAATAAATTCTGTTTCCTTTCTGTTAGGCCATTACATCGTTTATAAGTGTCTCCATATCCGCCAGGCTTCCATTGATGGACGATGCATAAACGTATCTTCCGAAGTGTATTCAGTAAAGGAGTGCCAAGTTAAATAAAAGGAGTCTGGTTTTTCCTTACCCTGTCTTAGTTTTAGTTCATGTGTAAGTTTTTCCATTATGGCTATATTCCAGAGGGAGTTATACCATTGTTTTATTGAGAGGTCATTTGCTGATTTCCACTGCGATGCAATTGTTAATTTTGCTGCTAAGGTCATGTAGATGATCAATTCTTTGGAGAGCAGCTTTGCGTTTGTAGCATCAAATATGTTTAATAGCAATAATTTTGGCATAAAATCAAAGTGTTCTTTAGAAATCAACAACATTTCATCATAAACCCTGAGCCGAAAAGCTTGTATTGTTTCACATTCCCACCAGAGATGAAAATATGTTCCTTTGTTTCCACAGTCTCTCCAGCATAGTGGAGAGGCCGTGGAAAACATGCGTGATACCTGGACAGGTGTGCGATACCATCGATGTATCATTTTCAATGAATGTTCTTTGACATAGCTAGAGACAGTCTTAAACGGTTTCATTTCCCATAACCTATCCCAGTCTCGAAGTTGTATTTCAGAGCCCAGATCTGTCTCCCATACTTCCTTGAGAGAAAGAGTGGATTTTAGAGATGAGTTAAGCAAAATGGAGTAAATTTTAGAGACCAGACCTTTTTCTCCTTTGTGTGTATCTTGGAGTAAGTGCTCAAATTGTGTTAGAGATCTTGTTGCTTGTTGTTTCGTGTATTTTAAAATAATAAAGCTGCGGACCTGGGCTAATGTTAGCCAGTCCAGTTTTATTCCTCTCAATTTCAGTTTTAATTGTTCAACTGAAAGGGGAAGAGAGTTTGCAAAGAAATCACATAATCTATGGAGTCCCCTCATACTCCACTCTTTTAGCTGATATTCCCTGTCAGTAGTATAAAATTTGGGATGAAAGGCAATAGGTATCAAAAGTGAAATTATGGGGGCCAATCTGTTCTGCCATAATTTCCAGATCTGAAACATACATTTAGTAAATGGATTGGCCATGTTATTGATAGTTTGCTGTCTTACTGAGAGAAAGGGTAAGGACCTAAGTGAAGCATCAGCGGCAAGGTTGATTTCCATCTCCACCCAGTGTTTCTCCTTTATGTTTTTAATTAAGTACACCATTTGACGAATTTGAAAGGCATTGTGATAATATGTTAGATTTGGAATGCCCCATCCCCCTAAATTTGATTTTCTATAGATTAAAATTTGGGCTAATCCAGATTTTTTCTGCTGAAAAATAAATTTGATAATTGTACGTTACCATGATTTTATGACATCGCTAGATATATGGATAGGTAAAACCTGAAATAGAAATAGGAATCAAGGAAGTAGCATCATCTGTAATGCAGCTATTCTGCCTAGCATTGAGAGAGAGTTATTTTTCCAAGAGTCAAGCTTTTATTCTTGATTAATACTGGCTTGTTTTTGCTGCTGTGGATGGTTGTTACCTTAGTTTCATTAAAAAAAAAAGTACTGTAATTTTGGGTTCTGATATTTTCTTGTACACTACCCTGAAGGTTTTTTTTAATGAAGTGTAGTATAAAAGTTTTTAATAAATAACAAATAAATAAAATAGTGAATGGTGTATGCAGCACCATTCTTTAACCTAGAAGAGGTTGGGTGTGCAAACACAGAATTTTCCCACTCCAGCTGATTTGTGGGGTGCTTTGTGGCAACTGACAAGAATCGGACAAAGAGGAGGTGAGGCTACAACCGTCCCCTCTGACATCCTAGCTTTTTTAAAAACGTGCAGATCATAAATCTGCACTTAGGATCCCATCACAGGAGTTCCCCGCTCCCACAGTCTGATGTAGCCCAGCCCAGGCGCAGGCTGATGAACAGGTCTCACGTCGTTACCTGCGGAATTGCTCGTGGAAACGGTCGCGATGTCCTTGCAGCGTATCAGCGGGGAGACCTGAGGAAACCAAGGGGACAAGAGACCGGAGCAGGAAGTCAGAACCTTTGGTCGAGTGAGCGCTGTTCACACACAGGGGGATGAGGCACAGAAAAGCACGAGTACCCAACCAGGACTTTCAACTTGAGTCAGGAATGCAGGAAGCTGCCATATTTCAAGTTAGATCCTTGGTCCATCTAGCTCAGTACTGTCTACACTGACTGGCAGCCGCTCTCCAGGGCTTCAGACCAGAGTCTCTCCCAGCCCTACTTGGAGAGGCTGAGGATTGAACCTGCATGCAAGGCGGATGCTGTACCACTGAGCTATGACCCTTCCATGTTTCTTAGACCGTTTACGTATTTGAACACAGTCACTGATTTGGATGCTGGCAGACAGCGTGGGTTGTCTGTTTACCCAGGGGAGCCACCACAGCACCAGCGGGAGAGCACAAGCTTTGCATGGAAAACCTCCCAGGTTCCATCTGTGGCATCTCCAGTTAAAAGGACTCCAGGCAGCAGGTGCTGGGAAAAGCCCTTCCCTGCACAAAGCCCCAGAGAGTCACTGCCAATCATGGTAGGCATTACTGGGGTAGATCAGAGATGGAGAACCTCTTGCCTGGAGCCGAATGCAGCCCCCCAGGCCTCTCCACCTGCCCTCGGAGACTCTCTCCAGGCCACACCTCATGAGCCCAGTTTCACACCCTCTTAGAGATGTGAAGGCCCAGAAAAAAGCCAGAAAAAAATCAGGGGGGGAGGGTTGTTTCACTTCCTCTCCCCTGAAAATTTCCAGTTTTTTCTCCTGAAAAAATGGGAAAACACTGTACTTTCCCTGGATTTTCCAAGTTTTTTTCCCAGCCCTTCACATCTCTATGCTCTCCTTGTGTGTTTTCGCGTGGCTGGAATGCATTCGTGAACTCTTGGTTGCCTGGAAAGAGGGGTGTGAGAGTGTGCGTAGAAACTGGCCTACCGTACAAAGGTAAAACTCACGTTCTTTGCTCTACCCCTGCCCCATCACTGCCATGTGGCCCCTGGAAGGTTTCCCAGAAAAGAATGTGGCCCTCGGGCTGAAAGAGTTTCTCTACCCCTCAGCTAGATAGACCACTGGTCTGCCTCAGAGTAAGGCAGGGCCATGTGTTTACACAAGCATTTAATGTCTGGATGTTGGAGCTCTTCTGAGGGCAAATGCACTCCCTTCACAACCACAATAAGCAGGCCTTCCCAGGTGTTCGGAAGGCGAGGCTCCAGGCTTTCCCTTCCTCACCTGCCCTCTCCTGTGGCTACAGGAGCAACATGAACAAACCCAAAAGAGGCTAAAGGGACACAAATGCGCAGGTTCCCAAAGCTGGCATTCCTATGACATACTTAAGGGCTAGTCCGGTTCTGCTGAGAGGTGCCACTGCAATGTCTGAATCTTGGACAGAGGCATTTGCTCCTCTGGTTTCCCTCAGAAAAGCCAATGGCAAGGTGTGTTTGAGCTCCCTGACTGAAGGAGGAATTGAAACCTGGGAATGCCGGTTTCCACATCTCCTCAAGAATCCTTGTCAAACCTCCCCCTTCTTAAAATTAAAAGAGAGGGAGAGAGAGGCCACAGTAAAGAAGGAAGCTAGTTAAGAGAACTCAAGGAAGGGAAGAGCAGAGAACTCTCAGCAGGGATTGTAAGAGGCTGTCCACACATAGGCCACATTCACACCATACATTGTTTCCACGCTCATGGCTTCCCCCAAAGAATCCTAGGACGTTTGGTTTGTGAAGTGTGCTGCGAGTTATTAGGAGACTCCATTCCCCACGCAGAGCTACAGTTTCCAGAGTGGTTTAACAGTCACTCCCTTTTCCCAGGGAATTCTGGGAATTGGCCTGTTCCCAGTTACTGGTACTCAGAGGCATACTGCCAGAGGCAGTATTGTAGCAGTAAATTCAGAAGTGCAAGGTCCGTTCATGATAGCCACAGCTATACCCCTTCTAAGATTATACAGCCTTCTAAGTTTATAGAATAATGTGCCCAGGCTTATACACTGCTTTCTGTTTCTCTATCGCTATCACCATTTGAATGTCTTTCTCACTGTCAGAGACTTGAATTTCTGAATTCAGTATCTACACATTGATCTACCTGCTGCTACTGAACTGCTTGATGATGCAGATGGGATGCTATCATCAGAATTCACTATCCCTTCCTTCTGCAATTACAGAATTCTCCTTCTCCACAACTTGTCTTGCCTTTTTGAAGTAGGAAGTAATAAAGACTTGCTTGCAATTGACTTGCATTGGGACTCTTCTCAGTGGCTAATATACTCCCATTTCATGCTGATTGGCTTGTAGGACACTGGAGACATAGAGACCCTGCTTGGACCTGGCTCCCCAAAAAGTGAGGGGTCTAAGACCCCCACGGGACCCCAGACGACTACACCCCTGAGCCCTCCGGCTGTGGAGATGAAACATAGCCATCCAAGTTGGTGGGCATCACTGCCTCTTATGGGAGCAAATTCCAGAGTTTAACTATACAAGTTTGTGGACAGCTACAACTATGCTCTTTACTTATGGAGAGCATTTTTGAATAGAGTGGAATTCAAATCACACAAGCCTCCATGTGCAGTTGGAAGCGGAGCAGCCCAGACAGAGCATTACCATCCTGAGTGAAAACTGGGCTCTAGCCAGTCCACACAGGACTGGCTAGGACAGGTTGGGCCTTACCTGCTTGACCTTGAAGAATGGGCAGCTTCCTAGGATCTACTGTAGCAGCCGCTATGGGGAACCTTTGGCCCTGAAGCTGTTGCTGAACTACAGCTGGGGCTGATGGGAGTTGTAGTTCAGCAACAGCTGGAGGGCCACAGGATCCCCACATCTGTACTATGGTGCTGCGGGGTTTTTAATAGTAGAACCAGCTGGAGCAAGGCACAAAATAGTGACTAGGGGGAGGGAGAAATTGGGTTCAGTTCGCATTTAAAGGCAAACCTACCTAATTCTCACGTTCCGAAACAATGTGCAAACTGAAACGCAGCCATCCTTCGAAATCCACATTTCTCCTAATGTTGCAGTGCAGTTCTCCAGCCAAGCAATGTGTACAGAAATGCATTTACTAGGGTAAAATGTGCATAAAATGCAAACACGCACACACGTGTGAAAATAACATACAGAAAAGTGATATATTATGAAAATTGCTCTGCAAAAATGTGCATTAGGCAAAATTGCATTAAAATGTGTATATTAGGAGAAATTCACACTAAAAGGTTGATGAATTTTCATGAGGACTTAATTTTTTTAAATCGCAAACTGACATGGAAAAGTGGAGAACCAAATTTAAGGATGGAAAAGTGAGAAACAGAGAGAAATCAAAATGAACAGATTCAGGAGGCAGACCTACCCTTAGAATTAAAGGCCAGGGTGAGCAATGAGCAGATGCAGGTGTTGCAAACTGAGCTCACGGTGGGCCCTTTCACATAGAAATCCACTCCTGGTTTTCCCACCCAGCCCCCCGCAAAGCTTTCTTGGTTCCATCAGCCTAATTCACAAGGGATGGGAAGCCTTTTTGTTATCGTTGCTATTGTTAAAAAACAACCAGAAAACCGTAAGAGGAGCCCTGCCAGATCGAGCCAACAGCCGATCTTGTCCAGCATCCTCGTCTTGCAGTGGCCAACCAGATGCCTGTGGGAAGCCCACAAGCAGGACCTGAGTGCAAGAGCGCTCTCCCCTCCAGCAACTGGTATTCAGAAGCATGCTGCCTTCGACAGTGGAGAGAGAACGGAGCCCTCCGTGAATTTGTCTAATCCTCTTGTAAAGCAAACAAAGAAAGCTCCACAGGAAAAAACAGAGGAAGCAACTCCAGGGGCTTGAAGGAAGGTTTAAATTTAGAAGAAATAAATCTTTCAAGCATCTGGAGTTACTTCCTCTGGGTTTTTTTCCGTTGCTTTGGGGAAGGGCTGTAGCTCAGCGGTTGGTGGTAGAGCACCTCCTTTGCATGCAGAAGATCCCAGGTTCAATCCTCGGTAGAGATGGAAAGATCTGCCCGTTGTAGTTCTCTCTGGTTCTCATTTTTCTAATCTTAATTCAATGCTCCACATTTCTGCAGCAATTCGCAATTTTTAAAAAAACAAATCCTCATGAAAATTCACTAGCGTTTCAGTGCGAATTTCTCCTAATAAACACATTTTTGTAGGCAGTTCTGACTAATGTGCAATTTATGCAAACCATTTCTCATCCTATAATGCATCTTTCTATGTTATTTTCACTCATATTTATTTTTATGCACACTTCCCCCCAAATATATGCATTTTTGTAAACCTTGGTTGGTTGGCCAACTGCATTGCAAAATACGAACATTTCAAAGGGTGGCTGTGTTTTGGTCCTCATAAGTGTGTCGGAAAGTACAAATTTTGATAGATTCAGCGTTGAAATGAAAACTAACCCTCAGCATCTCCAGGTAACGCCTGGGAATGGCTCTCCCTCTTAAACCCGGGGGAGCCATGGCCAGTCAGTGTCAACAGCACTGATCTAGATGGACCAGTGGTCCGACTCAGCAAAAGGCAGGTTTCTGGGTTCCTAAATTTCTTTGTAAACCACCAGGAGGAGTATTTCTTTTATTTGTTAAATTTATATCCTGCCCCTTCCTCCCAGAAGGAGCCCAGGGTAGGAAACAAAACCACTAAAAAACACTCTAAAACATCTTAAAAACAAAACTCAAACATATTCAAAGAAAACATCTTTAAAAACATATTAAAACAAAACACCTCAAAAACGTCTTTAAAACACAACTTGAAAAACATCTCAACCTGCCCCACATGTGTTGTCATATATGACGTCAGGAGTAGGCAGTGGTGCAGTCATCTGAGGTCCCAGCCAGGTCTCTATGTACAAGCCACTCATCATGTAAGGGGAGCATGTTAGCCACTGAGAAGAGTTCTTGTCCTTTTGTGCTGGTTGGAGGCAATCAGAGTGAAAGGAGGCAAGTCAGCTACTAAGAATACGGAGAAGACTCTTCCCAGTAGCTAACACAAAGCCTCCCATTTCATGCTGATTGGCTCTTAGGGACGTCTGTTGTAGTGGAGTGTGGACTTGGATTGCATGGAGAGCAAGGAAGATGAGGGAAAGTGGAAATGGGGAGTGGTTGTAACTATAACGAAGGGACCGTGCACTTCTGAATTTGCCATTACACTGCTGGGTGCAAGGCAGGTGGGCGTGGTTTCCCCCAAACTTGCCTCACAGGCCAAGTTTGGCCTGGGGGGGTTGGGGATTCCCTGTTGAAAGTGCTGGGATGCAACTCAGTTTGTTGGAGGGTTTGCATGGGAAAGGGAAGAGAGAGGAGGGAACCTCCGTGCTTCCTAGACTGTCTTTCTGACCTAGCCTGTGCTGATTTTCCTTCAGGTGCTAGACTGATACTCTTAGCAGTTGCTGACCTCATTTCCTGAGCCTCCCTCCCTTCTTCTTTGTCCCACCTTGGGAGAGGAGGCATCTTTCCTTTGTCTCTCTCTCTGCTTGCAGAGTTAAAGGAGCAAGCATGGCTCTTTGCATCGGCAACTTTAGTGAGCTAGAATAAGGATCTTTCCTATCCATTATGTATTTCCTGAAATAAATAAATAGGGACGTGCTAGAATTTTGCCCAATTCGGAAATGATACCAAATTTTCCATTAATTCACTTATTCTCTGTTGTTGCAGATTGGCTTTTTATGTAGTTAGTTTCCACAGCTATTTTCGAAAATGGATTTTTTATTTTTAAAGTCTCTAAAATACTGATATTAAGAATAATTCTATCAGTATTTCCTTTCAAAACATCAATATTTCCATTCAACGTATCAATAACAACATCAATTCTTTTGCGTGAGAAAAAATGCATTGGTAAAAGCTGCAGCTAGTGGACAAAGAATGAATCTGAATCTATACCAGCCTGTTAGATCGACAGAATGCTTTTGAACCAGCACCTGCCTATGGATCCCATCCCCAACAATAAATGTACACTCTCTTGTTTTCTTAAAGACAGAGTTTCAGTGTGATCACATCCAGGGTAAAGTGTGGTCACTCAGTAGTAATCCTGTTACAGTTCAGCTTCTGCCAGCATTCAGCTCCAAATACTAACATTCTCCACCCCTGGAATATAGCAAGTGGGCTTATACCAGGTCAGACCCTTTATCTACCGATTGGCTACACCATCGGGTAACTTCAAGAAGGGTAGTGTCAGTCAGCTGCAGCAAAATCAACAGGGAATCATAAAATAATTTTATTGTAGCATAAGCTTTCATGGACTAGAGTTTACCTCATCAAATGCATGAAGTGCAATCCTCAGTTGCAGATATACACATGTGGCAATAAGGGACAGGGGTGTTTTAAGCAAGTAAGCTCAGAGGGAAATGAAATGCAAAAAGTACAGATACTGACTATTCAGTTAGAGGCAGAATACATGCAGATATGAGCAGGGACCCTTTACAACAGCAGCGACAGTTGATAAAACAATCAAATTGGCAACACAGAGTTAATTAACATCTGTAATGGGAAAGGAAACACTGTCTCTCTTTAAACCTAAATGATAAAGAGTTGAACTTCTTGATGAATTGCAGTTAGGGACTGGGGAAATATTCAATTCAGTTCACATTTAAAAGTGAATCTATCAAATTCGCACTTTCTGAAACAATATGAGAACCAAAACACAGCCATCCTTCAAAATTTGCACTTATCTGAATTTTGGGATGCAGTTCTCCAACCAATGTTTACAAAATGTATATATTAGGGGAAAGTATGCATAACAGTTAATATATTTGTGAAAATAACATACAAAATGAATTATATTAGAGGAAATTGCTTGCAAAAATGTGTACGTTGGTCAAAATTGCATCCAAAAATGTGTTTATCAGGAGAAATGCTCACTAAAATACTGAAGAATTTTCAACAGCATTTTTTTAAAAAGCAAGTAAAATAAATTGCAGATTGCTGCAGAAATGTGGAGAACTGAATTCAAGATTGGAAAAATTAGAAACTGAAAGAACCCAAAATTGGCAGATCCTTCCATCCCTAATTGCCCTTCATCGGTTTCCTTTGTTTATCCACCTTACCAGTGGCAAGGTGTTCCAGTAAACTAAAATGTTCCCCTCCTGGTTGCTGAATATTGTCATTTTTGAGGCCAGTGTCTCATCCATCACCTCCTACCTGAGAACCCTTCTTTAACTGGAGATGCCAGAGAATGAATCTGGGACCTCCTGCATGCAAAGCATGTGCCCTATCACTGAGCTAGGGACCCTTTCCCAAATTAACCAGAAAAGTATGTTAAAGCCATTTCCTGAGCCTACCAGCATCAGGGAACCAAAATGTCCCAGAGTTGTGCCTGAACAATGGGTATGCTTCCACCCCCACTCCCACAAAGCTACTTACAGGAATGGAGCTTGAACATCAGCTTGACAGTATAATGGTAGAGGTGGCTGCAGTCTTGGATCACTTGAATGAGAGGAGCCAGCCGGCATTGAACTGCTGACATCTGGGAGACGGCCATGGAGGTGTTGAGCTGTCTGAAAACTGAACAGAGGAAAGGGGCAACGGAAATTCCATACACTGACTGGAGACATCTGTTTTATTGCACTTTATTTTTTCATATTGTGAGGTGCCTTGAGTGTCCTCTGTGGACAGAAAGCCAAGCATGAAATGGTGCTTTTAACTGCTAGTGGTAGTACTTAGTAATTATGACTTAGGCCCCACATATCTGAAAGACCCCCTCCTTCCCTACAAACCCACGGGTGTTCAGAACAGCCGAGGGGGCCCTCTTACTTATTCCTTGGAAGTTTGGGCAGGAGTGGCCCAGAAGAGGGCATTTTCTGCAACAGCCCCTAAATTGTGGAACTTCCTCCCCACAGAGTTGCATTTGGCATCTTAACTGTACAGCTTTTATCATAAGTTGAAGACGTACCTTTTCACCCTGGCCTTTGACACCTAAGATACATGTTTTTAGGACCCTTTCTAGTGGTGTTTGTAATTTGTTTTTAATACTGTATTTTATATTGTTGTGGCCCACCCTGGGATTTTCTGGTGAACAGTGGGTAATGGAAATAATAATAATAACAACAACAAATGCTGCAGCAGTAACTGCAAAAAGATCTGTGGAATACATGTGCTTGTGTATGCACATGCGTAGGTTTATTTTTATACATAATTTTCCAAAAACTATATAAAATAAATATGAACCAACAAAACAAATAGATCTAATACTTTCACTTTCTATCTTCCTCTGCTGAAGTGTTTAATTAAACAGTGTGAAATCTATATCTGTGTCATCATTTACTTATTTCTCTCTCTCTCTCTCTCTCTCTCTCTCTCTCTCACACACACACACACACACACACACATATATAATCTTCGATCAATCAGTCTTAAAAGCAGCTAAACAACACCACAGACTAGTAGGTTCTCTCTCTCTCTGACTTTATGTATTTATTTATTAATCAATCACACATACTTAATATATAAACATGATAAGATAAACTGAATTTTGCAGCTTATATAAAATGGTGCATGTTTTCAAGATTGTTCTAACCAAGTCTAGAAAGATGAAGGTGTAATTGTTTCTAAATAAATAACCCACTGTGTCCCAGAGGTCAAGGACAAAACACAGTAGCTTCGCATCCACTTTCACACCCTTTGGTGAACATGGCAGAGATATTTGGCCAATGGAAGCTGGTCCATGAGGGCAAATGTGGCACTGCCCCACCAACTTCACTCTGTGCTCAGGCAGCCACTACCTGCTGGCCTTTTTACTTCCATCCATTCCAGGAGGTGGCGCTGCCCAACAGCTTCCTCCTCTCCAGTGTTGCCCTTGTAGAACTCAACAGGGAAGAGGAGGATTGGGACAAAGCTGGAATTAGTTGGCTGTGCCTGTGATTGGCTCTGGCTCTACCTGTCATTGGCTCTGATTCCATCTACTGCTGGGCCTCGTTGCCTTCTGCCCTACCATTCCCAATGGGCACCAGCCACCATTGTATCTGGCAGGCCACCAATGGAAAAGGAAAAAGTCCTGGACCCAGGACACGTTTGCTTGGATCCAGCAAGGCGATTCCAGTTTCCAGCATTTTAATGCCCAAGGTAACGAAAAGCATAGGACACCTGGCCTGTTAAAGAATTGGCATGCAGCAGGTAACTGTGATTTCCCTGTGACTGCCTTTGTTTACTCAGGTTGCTGCTGGGTAGGACCAAGCAGGTTCTACCCAGATTACAAAAGCTTTATCATTAACCAGGAGCTACACAGCCTTGCCTGCTGGCAGAAGGAATAGCAGGTTCACATAATGACTGATAGGAGGAAAGGATTAAACAGTAGTGCAGTCATGACCAGCAACTTCCTGAGGGCAGGCCCATTCGATGCTCTGCGCCAGGAGAAACTCCACACAGCCCTGTTCTAAGAAATGTCACATGTAGAAGTCTGGAACAGGAATGTCCTTGTCTTGTTTCAACTGAAGAAAAGTTTCCCCCTAAGCTTTTGATGTCAAATGGCTAGAAATAATGGGACCTGAATGGCTAGGAGGTGATTAAACTTAAAAAGGTATGAATGGGTTTGATGACTAGTAGCTAGAGATGCAAGAAAGAATCATTTTTCGATTTCTGTATTTGTTGCACGCAGCACTGTTTCTGTTTCGCTGCAGTTCACCTTTTGTCAAAAAACTATGTTATTCATCTTGCCATCTGATGTGGCAAAATTACGTAAATCACGTTGCCATTACAGTATTTCATCCCATTCATTTAAATGCAAAGGAAGCACAATGCAAATGGAGGGGAAATGTGTAATATATTACATGGAAAATACCAGCCTGGCCTGCTCCTGTACTTTTAACAGCAGTTTGATCCACAAGTAATGCCTATTGCTGTGGAAAACTGTAATTGCTGATTTGTACAAATCAAGCTGCTGTTAAAGAGATGGGAGCAAGTTCGAACTTTTTTTGGGGGGGGGGGCTCTGTCAGCAGTCCTGGAGTACATGCAGACTATGTACAAAAACGGAGGGAAGTAAGTGGGATATTAAACACTGAAAATAAAATAAAGGGAGGGACTGAAGTCAACTTACCCGACTCTGCCAATTTGAGTTCACAATCCATGTAGTCAAACATCTCAACCGTGAGCTGAAAGCTATAATTTTTTTTTGTTAAAAAAAAAAGAAGACATAAAACAAGGGATGTAATGATTGTCAAAATATCCCATAATTAGCCTGCCTTTTCAGAGACAGTATACCAGCTTTCCCTAATCTGGTGCCCTTCAGATGGTGTCAAACTACAACTCCCATCAGCCTCAGCCCATGGGGCCAACGGTCTGGAATGATGGAAATTGTAGTCCAGCAACAGCTGGAGGGCCACAGGCCAACCCACACAATCCACTGTTTGCCAGTACACCTGGAAGACACATCCCAGTTGGGAGTCTGCACGACGGATAGCGCAAACCATGGTTTGGCATTACATCTGAATCAACCCATCGTGATTCAAAGACACTACCTACATTTCAACTGATGGGCATGGGGGACGCTTTGAAGCATCCCCTTGGCCCAGAAAACATGGCCCCATACCTGAGCCTGGACTGACTAGTCCAAGGGAAGGGTGGATGCCAGGAGGCAGTATTAATTGGGCTATCCCACAGTTGCAAGGAGGAGGAGGCCTCTCAGCATTCTGGGAGCCGATTCAGAATATATACAGATCTTTTTGAGTGCAAGGAAAGAATTGGTACCTTCCGTTTTAATCCAGGAAAAAACCAACAGCCCAAAACTCTGACCTAGGTTTTGTATCCCGTGTTACAGTAAGTAACCGTCCCATCAGTGCAAGGATTTATGTCTGTGCAACGGCGCTTCTCCTGCCCCTTGCTTGTGCCCCACACACTAGGGGCCTGAGGAAGCCAGAGACTTCCCAAGCAACAACACCAATTCAGGCAGGACCGAGGGCCAGTCCAACATCAGGGTTCACACAAGCAGAGTCCACAACAGAGGGTCAAGCAATAGGCAGGCTCACAGCAGTCTACGGTCAGGGTCTGGTCAGCCCGGGGCAGGCAAGGGCAAGGCCAGGAGGTGGTCCTGAGTAGTCTGGGGTCAGGCTTGGAGTCAGCAGGAGATCAGCTAACAGGCCAAGTACAAAGCTGGTATATAGATGTCAATCCAGCAGCTCTTCTAGCCAAGCACTGGGGTTTCTGAGCTGCAGCTGCTGGAACCACATCCCCAACCTCAGCTGACTCCTATCAACCACCTTCAGCCAGACTTTTATTCCAGAGGAGGACTTTACTCCTGAGGAGACCTTGCTTGTAGTCGAGTACTTCCTTTTTTCTTTGGAAATATTTGTTATTAACATTTTATATAATGTACAGAAATGCAAACAACAGACAGGAAACATGGAAAGAGACAAATGCAATCATAGAAGAGCTAGGCATTTGGAAATTGGCAAACAAAAGATTAATCATTGTCTCAAAGTAGACCTCCATAAGTGGCCATGTGTACTGGGAGGATGGGTCCATCTATCATGAGCATTAACAAATTGAACGAAGGGAAGCCACACAAGTTCAAATTTGACTTTCTTGGTTCGACCTTGTGCTTTTCTGATCTCTGCGGTTAGCTTCTCTGCCAACGCCACTGTCCGTACTCGACCACACCATGAGTCTAAGAGTAGCCCAACCAATGTATGCCACTTATAAGCGATTTCGAGGCATGCTGCCACCAACAGTAATAGAATTAAAGCTTTACACAACACATCTTGGATAGAACCTTCAAACACATTTACAAAAGCTAGCTCCGGTGACATAGTAATGGATTGCCCCGTAATTAGAACAATTTCAGAGAATACAGCCATGCAAAAGTTTTGTATTAAAGGGCAAAACCACCACATATGTAAGTAAGTTCCAAGATGACCACATAACCTCCAGCAATCTGGACATAGAGCTTGTAACCCTGGATAGTTTGGCTGGGGTCATGTACCATCTGTGGATGACCTCAAAGGAGTTTTCCCTTATTTGAGCCAACAGAGAATGAAAGGGTTCTGTCAACCACAGAGCTGTCCATTTCTAATCTGCAATGGTTAAGCCCAGTTCATGGTTTGCAGTCAGATACTTTTCTGGATAGGCCAGGACTCCAGCTGGTGTTTGAGGTGATGCCTCTCTCTTGGGCTTGGAATCCCTCCGGCCTCAAGGTCAGAGGCAGAACTCATCCTGGGTAAACATGGCCGTTCCTTGGCCTCGTTGCAGGACACTGGATGAGTCTAAGGCTGGAGCCTCCTGGTTATCCTCTCATGAGGACTCCCCCGGCTGGGACCTGACACTCTCCTCCCAATCTGCTCCAGAGTGTTGGGAGAACCACCAGGAGAGATTTAGGGGCTGCACAGGAGGAAGAAGAGCAGAAGGAGGGAGACTTCTGTTGCACACTCATAAATTCTTGTGGGATTGTTACTTAATGATACACTGGATACCAGTCCAGGTATTGGAAGTTTGGGAAACAGTGATCTGGGAGGGTCAGTTAATATCAGCACAAAGCAGCCAAGGAGCTATTTGGGCTCCTGTCCAAAGCATCCTTAATGAGGTACATTTCACTCTTGGGACACTCCATTTACACCCTGGGAACAAAGGCAGCCATTATGCTTTGTGGAAGATCTCAAGTAACCAGAAAGGTGGTGGTGGGGGACTAGGGGTGAAACGTACATGTCATTCACATCTGTTCCAGCAGCTTTTTCTAGCACTTCGTCAGTCACTTCTAGGCCTGGAGGGAATTCAGGGTGCTTTGAGGAGAAAAATAAGAAATGGCATTCATTAGTTAGGAGTGTGCTGCCTTGCCCCTAAACAAACCCAAAGAGAGAGACATCCCGTGCTAGTAGCTGTCTAAACCCCCTCTGCTGGGTAAGGCCCATAGTTGAGGGGTAGAGCATCTGCCTTGTGTGCAGAAGATCCCAGGTTCGATCCGTGGTATTTCCAGTTTGGGCAGGGAGGGACTCCCTGCCTGAAACTCTAGAGAGCTGCTGCCAGTCAGTGTAGACAAGACTGAGCTAGATGGACCAATGGTCTGATTCAGTATAAGGCAGCTTCCTATGTTTTGCCCCCATGGGCCCAGCACATTCACACATCAGTTTCATTCATGTGCCCAGAAGAATATTTTTACAGGTCCACCTTAGCAGAGCTTGGAAAAGTTACTTTTTTTGAACAACAACTCCCATCAGCCCCAACCAGCATGGCCACTGGATTGGGCTGATAGGAGTTATAGTTAAAAAAAAGTAACTTTTCCAAGCTCTGCTCCTTAGGTATGATGAGGCTCTAACAGCAGACGGTTCAAAGCTACATGATGATCTCATTCAGCTGAAGGTCCGGGCTGTCAACCTTTGAAAGCATGACTCTCCTCCGGAGAGGTCATGGCACAGAATCCAGGGGCCAAGGCGCAATTTGATAGGGTGGTGGCTAGAACTGGTATGAATAGCTGAGTTGAGCCTGGCAAAATCTCATGTTTACTGGCTTTTCAGACCTCAGCACTGGTTATCTAACAGAACAGTTTTGTGCCCTCCAGACATCCTTTTTATTGCAGTTTTGTGCCCTCCAAACACCCTTTTTATTGCGCATTCATAATGATTGGTGCTCATGAGGGTATCAGGCAGACATACGGAATTCTGCTTTTAATACCATTTGTGCCTGCAAAAGTTTTAGGGCAGTCATACTGCTTCATTCCAATTAGTGCATAACCTGTAACTTCCTGCTGAAACCCTCTAACATTTCATACTGAGGGAGGCTTGAAGGGCGGTGACAAGGAAGCAGGTCTTTTCAGTGGTGGCTCCCCATCTGTGGAAGAAGCTTCCCAGTGAGGTCTGCCTGACCCGTTCATTGACATCTTTTCAGTGTAAGGTAAAGACTCACCTTTCCCCGCAGGCATGTGACAGACTAAGATGATGTGGTTTGTACTAGCATACTGCCAAAGTTTTGTGTGGCTGTATGGGGGTGGTTGTTTTGTTATTTGGTAGGACATGTTTACTTTTGTTTTTAACAATGCTGTCAGTCTCTTGGAGACCTTCGGCTAACAAGCCACTAATAAATCTAATTGTCCTGTTTTCTGTTGTGCTACAGCCCCTCCAGACAGCAATCATGTGGTAGCGCTGGGTAAGCATCGCAGGACAACTAACAAAGCAGAACAAATCCACCACTAATGCATTATCATTGCGTCAAGAACATATTGTAGAATTCACCCGCAATAAAACGCCAGCCTGGAAGCATCCCTGAGTGGCCACATCAATAAAATCCTGGCTACAAGGCAGCCATAGTTTAAGGCAGATGTGCATACCCGTTAACCCTAATAAGTAAGACTACCTTCCTCGTGAATGTCCACTGTAGGTGATGATAAAAATACTTCCTCTTTGCGGGGAAGGAGAAAGAACTCCCATGGTTCCCACACTAGGCTGCAGGTCTTGGGGTTGAAACCAGTTATACACCTACCCCAAGTCACCTTCCCTACCCCACACAAACAGGAGAGTACCAGCCCCACAGCAAAGATCACTCAAAAGGTTGCAAGAGGTGCAGGAACTGCATAAACAGAAATTACCTTTAGGTGGAAGGAGATTTTATTGAGCAGAAGTTTGGTGTAAATATTTACAAGCTGGCCGTATCGATCGTGGAGATGGCCCTAACAAGGAAAAAAATGGACTTCATTAAATTTTTTTTAAAAAAAAGAGATGAAAACAAACCAGGCTTGTTTATTTTTACATTTAGTAAACAAGGAGCTCAAGGTGGCATACATGGTCCTCCCTCTCCCCATTTTAGCCTCACAACAACCACAACAACCCTGTGAGGTAGGTTAAGCTGAGAGATGGTGACAGGCCAAAGGTTACCCAATGAGTTTTATTGCCAAGTGGGGATTTGAACCCTGGTCTTCCAGGTTCTAGTTTAGCACTCTAACCACTAACCACTACATCACACTGGCTCTCAAACCTTACTGGCTTAGATCTGCAACTGGCAGCCCCAAGACAAAATCTATCACTTTGGATGTGTCGTCTGCCCTCCTCCTGTCAACTGTCAAGTCACAATAGATCAGGAGCATCTGTTGCAACAGAGCAGGGCTGGAGAACCTTTGGCCCTCCGGATGCTGCTGAACTACAACCCCCATAGTCCCTAGTCATTGACTATACTTGCTGGGGCTGATGGGAGTTGTAGTTCAGCAACATATGGAGGGCCAAAGGTTCCCCACCCTTGCAATAGGGCCTTTGCCGAAGGGAAGATGGTAGCCTTGCCCCTCCCCCCTCCCAGATCAAAATGGCTCCCAACAGGACTGACCAAGTGTAGTTGCTGACCAGGGGCCTATAGCCCCTGTCCTAAATCCAGGACAATATTTGAAGAAAGCATTCCAAATCTCTTTAAAATTTAAGGCTCTTGGAGAAGCTGGAGTAAGCAGTGTGTTTCTGGAACTTACCCAGAGGTCTCCAGTTTCTCGGATGTTACTCCGATACCGCTGGCAATCTTGAAGAACCTAGAGAAGACGGCATTGTCAAGAAAGGTTAGGAACACAAGAGAATCAGCCACGTGAGAAATTCAAGCTATAACTTCCAAACAATATTAAACTGATCCCAGTCTGTCTGCCCTCCGTCCCCCCAGCAAAAAAAAGATGATCCAAGTCTTATTTATTTATTTTTCTTTAACTAGATTTATCTACTGCTTAATCTCTTTTTTAAAAAAATCTGTTTTAACATAAAATGGCTTTTTTATTTAAAATTAGCACTAAAAGGAACAGTCATAATTACAATTTCAAAATATAGGATTGCAGCCAGCCCTATTCAGAGTAGACTCATTGAGATGGATGAACATAACTTAGGTTCATTAATTTCAACAGGTCTACTCTGAGTAGGACTTAGTTGGAGACAGCTCATAGATACAAATGAAAGGATCTCATAAAATTACATGTCTGAGCTGGCTTGCCTAAACAAAAAAGTGTTTAGCAGGCAATGAAACAGTACAATGAAGGCACCTTTGCCTGATAATCAATAGGGAATATATGATGCAAAGTAGAAGCTCAAGAGTTGGCTGATTAATTCAAAGCAGTGTGTGAAATTCAGCAGCATTATGGCCTTTGACGACCCTTAAGGGCAGTACAGGTTGCAATACCTGCATAATTTACAGAGGTTGCAAAATTCAGCTTTTCTTTTCAGGCCATCCAGTTACTTTTGATAATCATTTCTGGATGTTTTGCTGTTGTTTTCTTAACCATCGCATAGACTGTCCCACCTAGAATATCCACTTTAATACAGAGCCTCAGGTACATGGTCTCTTTGCAGAGCTTGGAAAAGTTACTTTTTTGAACTACAACTCCCATCAGCCCCAGCCAGCATGGCCACTGGATTGGGCTGATGGGAGTTGTAGTTCAAAAAAGTAACTTTTCCGAGCTCTGCTTTTGTCAAGAGGCCTTTACACATCAGGTGAATAGAAGGAGACCAGCGAACTTACATTCGGATGCCCATCGCGGAGGACCTTGTGGAGAACATGGCAGAACTTCCAGCTGAGGATGGAGCTGCTAGGCAGAGGGAGGCCAATCGCGTACGACCAAAAGGTAAAGGCTCCTTTCTCATGATGAGTCCCCAAAATAATTCCTTCATGGAAGTCAAGGTCGGTATTAAATTCCAGGTGTTTGAGTGCCGGAGGGGAGGGGGAAAGGTAATGACAACCAAACACGACCAGCCTTCTCAGATACTTCGGCATTTAAAAACATTTAAACATTGGAAGAAGGGTGGGATATAAATGTAAAAAATAAATAAGTAGAATTTTTATTAATTTCTCTCATAACTTTTGACCTGCTGCTCAGAAACTAATGAAGGATTGTCTTCCTCAACAAACCTAATTAAAGCACATCAACAGTATTCACCAACATTTTAACTTGCTTTACCTGTGGCTTTTTTAACCGGGGCAATTTGCAGTTTGGCACATTTGTAAGCCTCACCAAACAGATCATGCATGCCAAGTTTCAAGTTATTAGCTTCATTTTTGTAAGCAACAGAATTCAAAAGCTTATCATGGCAGAACTTCTTTTTGTGCTTGTGGCTGCATACACACCATACATTTAAAGCACATGGATTCCCAAAGAATTCTGGGAACTGTAGTTTACCCCTCACAGAGCTACAATTCCTAACAGCCTTAACAAATGACAGATCCCAGGATTCTTCAGAAAGCCATGCACTTTAAATGTACAGTGTGCACACCGCCTGGTGAGAAAACACCACATTTTGGAAAAGAATATTGGCACCAAAAATGGCAGCCCCATGTTGAATTTTCCCTCTGTGATAAGCAATTCAGTTTACCTCATCTTCTACGGCCCTTATATTGGGTGCTTGTCCACCTCTCCCAACAGCAGCCAATCATGTGGCACAAGGATGGAGAAAACACACAGCACAATGATAGCAGGACACCAAGTGAGTTTAACTTCATATTAAGAGGGAGACGAGGCAACGCAACACTAGGCAGCCATTTTGGATGGCAGCCTAGTATCCCGAGAGCTTGTTGTCCTGCCCTCAGGTCATTTCTCTGGTACATAGCCTGCCTCGTCAGGAAAAGAAGGCTTTAGAGGCCTAGAGGAAGATCTCATTTAGGCACATTAGAGAGTGTGTGGGCATTATGAGGGCCATTCCCATGCTCATTTATGGGCAGAGGAAGCATGCAAATGTTTTTAATCATCTCTCAGAAGACTTAAATGATGCCACTCTTTCTCTTTTCCCCCCCACCACAAATCCCTCCCAAAATACTTCCATTTTTGGCTTAACCTCCAGGAATGCCACAACTTCAACTGAAAAGAAATTAAAGCCAACGTGTTTAAGGCTTTTCAATATAGAAATAGAGGTATCTACAGTATTTTCATTTCTCTGTGGCATCCAAGTCAGAAGAGGCTACGCAGGTTCTTGACCAGTGTCTCAGTTTGGTCAGCTGGTTGACGGCCAATAAACAGAGAGTGAATCCTGACAAAACTGAGGATCATGTGTCCAGGAATTGGGTAGGTTGTCTGTCCTGGATGCGGTTGCATTGCCTCTTAAGGTGCAGGCACATAGTCTAGAGGTACTCCTAGATTCAACATTGTTGAACCAATTCATGAAGGGTAAGGCTATCAAATGGCTGCTGGCGATGGTGACTATGTTGTTTCTGCTGTCGGAGGAAGTATGGCACTGAATACCAGTTGCTGGTGCTTGGAGTAGTGCACCAACACTTGTAACAAGTAACCTGAACCGGGGGGGGGGGGTGATAGGCAGAAAGAGAACCTGTTCTTGCCCCGCTGATTCCTTCTTTAGAATCCACTTGTTGATATGTATATTGTTTTTCTCAGGTTTTACTTCCTTCTTCCTTCTTTTTAGATAGTGTGCGAGTGTTAAACTCATGACTGCATAATGGCCATACGTTATGTCTGTACTTAGAAAGGCTTTATTTGCCAGGAGTAATAAACCTTACTGTTTCTTTATTCTTGCAGCTATCAGTCTTACCAGACTGTTTTTATTTCTGCACCCCGCTGCTATATATCTCATAAACACCAATAGCTTGGCATCACAAGTCGGGCTGTTGCCTGCAGGTTCTACTTGTGAGTTTCCCATAGGCCTCTGGTTGGCAACTGCGAGAGCAGGATGCTGGACCATGATGGGCCTTTGACCTGATCCAGCACGGCTCCTCTGAGGACTTGGCGCAGACCAGATTTCCCCCCACTTGCTTATGTTACCTTGTAAACCATCATATATACTGGTATAGACTCTACTGAATGTGTACTGTATTAAAGGTATGCTTTATTAAACAGCAACAAAGTTTTTAACTCAAGGAAGCCAAGAGAGCAAGGGATATATAGTTAAAAAGAAAAAGATGAGGGAAAAGGATACGGCGAGCATGTTTCTCTTTCACTGGTGCTTCTACTGTGTTGATAGCTTTGCTGATGCTCATGGCCTGGGAGGGAGACAAAAGGAAAACCAATATGAAAAACAGTGCTTATTTCTAGCGATACAATTATCAGTTATATGGAAGGGGCCTACGAGTCCATCCTCCTGATCAATGCAGGAATCCAAATTAAAGCATGCACACATTCAATGAACATAAGAACATAAGAAGAGCCTGCTGGATCAGGCCAGTGGCCCATCTAGTCCAGCATCCTGTTCTCACAGTGGCCAACCAGGTGCCTGGGGGAAGCCCGCAAGCAGGACCCGAGTGTAAGAACACTCTCCCCTCCTGAGGCTTCCGGCAACTGGTTTTCAGAAGCATGCTGCCTCTGACTAGGGTGGCACAGCACAGCCATCATGGCTAGTAGCCATTGATAGCCCTGTCCTCCATGAATTTCTCTAATCTTCTTTTAAAGCCATCCAAGCTGGTGGCCATTACTGCATCTTGTGGGAGCAAATTCCATAGTTTAACTATGCGCTGAGTAAAGAAGTACTTCCTTTTGTCTGTCCTGAATCTTCCAACATTCAGCTTCTTTGAATGTCCACGAGTTCTAGTATTATGAGAGAGGGAGAAGAACTTTTCTCTATCCACTTTCTCAATGCCATGCATAATTTTATACACTTCTATCAAGTCTCCTCTGACCCGCCTTTTCTCTAAACTAAAAAGCCCCAAATGCTGCAACCTTTCCTCATAAGGGAGTCGCTCCATCCCCTTGATCATTCTGGTTGCCCTCTTCTGAACCTTTTCCAACTCTATCATATCCTTTCTGAGATGAGGCGACCAGAACTGTACACAGTATTCCAAATGCGGTCGCACCATAGATTTATACAACGGCATTATGATATCGGCTGTTTTATTTTCAATACCTTTCCTAATTATTGCTAGCATGGAATTTGCCTTTTTCACAGCTGCCGCACACTGGGTCGACATTTTCATCGTGCTGTCCACCACAACCCCGAGGTCTCTCTCCTGGTCGGTCACCGCCAGTTCAGACCCCATGAGCGTATATGTGAAATTAAGATTTTTTGCTCCAATATGCATAATTTTACACTTGTTTATATTGAATTGCATTTGCCATTTTTCCGCCCATTCACTCAGTTTGGAGAGGTCTTTTTGGAGCTCTTCGCAATCCCTTTTTGTTTTAACAACCCTGAACAATTTAGTGTCATCAGCAAACTTGGCCACTTCACTGCTCACTCCTAATTCTAGATCATTAATGAACAAGTTGAAAAGTACAGGTCCCAATACCGATCCTTGAGGGACTCCACTTTCTACAGCCCTCCATTGGGAGAACTGTCCGTTTATTCCTACTCTCTGCTTTCTGCTTCTTAACCAATTCCTTATCCACAAGAGGACCTCTCCTCTTATTCCATGACTGCTAAGCTTCCTCAGAAGCCTTTGGTGAGGTACCTTGTCAAACGCTTTTTGAAAGTCTAAGTACACTATGTCCACTGGATCACCTCTATCTATATGCTTGTTGACACTCTCAAAGAATTCTAATAGGTTACTGAGACAGGACTTTCCCTTGCAGAAGCCATGCTGGCTCTGCTTCAGCAAGGCTTGTTCTTCTATGTGCTTAGTTAATCTAGCTTTAATTATACTTTCTACCAGTTTTCCAGGGACAGAAGTTAAGCTAACTGGCCTGTAATTTCCGGGATCCCCTCTGGATCCCTTTTTGAAGATTGGCGTTACATTGGCCACTTTCCAGTCCTCAGGCACGGAGGAGGACCCGAGGGACAAGTTACATATTTTAGTTAGCAGATCAGCAATTTCACCTTTGAGTTCTTTGAGAACTCTCGGGTGGATGCCATCCGGGCCCGGTGATTTGTCAGTTTTTATATTATCCATTAAGCTTAGAACTTCCTCTCTCGTTACCACTATTTGTCTTAGTTCCTCAGAATCCCTTCCTGCAAATGTTAGTTCAGGTTCAGGGATCTGCCCTATATCTTCCACTGTGAAGACAGATGCAAAGAATTCATTTAGCTTCTCTGCAATCTCCTTATCGTTCTTTAGTACACCTTTGACTCCCTTATCAACCAAGGGTCCAATTGTCTCCCTAGATGGTCTCCTGCTTTGAATGTATTTATAGAATTTTTTGTTGTTGGTTTTTATGTTCTTAGCAATGTGCTCCTCAAATTCTTTTTTAGCATCCCTTATTGTCTTCTTGCATTTCTTTTGCCAGAGTTTGTGTTCTTTTTTATTTTCTTCATTTGGACAAGACTTCCATTTTCTGAAGGAAGACTTTTTGCCTCTAAGAGCTTCCTTGACTTTGCTCATTAACCATGCTGGTATCTTCTTGGCCCTGGCGGTACCTTTTCTGATCTGCGGTATGCACTCCAGTTGAGCTTCTAATATAGTGTTTTTAAACAACTTCCAAGCATTTTCGAGTGATGTGACCCTCTGGACTTTGTTTTTCAGCTTTCTTTTTACCAATCCCCTCATGTTTGTGAAGTTTCCTCTTTTGAAGTCAAATGTGACCGTGTTGGATTTTCTTGGCAATTGGCCAGTTACGTGTATGTTTAATTTAATAGCACTGTGGTCACTGCTCCCAATCGGTTCAACAACACTTACATCTCGCACCAGGTCCCGGTCCCCACTGAGGATTAAGTCCAGGGTTGCCGTCCCTCGGGTCGGTTCCATGACCAACTGATCTAGGGAATAGTCATTTAGAATATCTAGAAACTTTGCTTCTTTGTCATGACTGGAACACATATGCAGCCAGTCTATGTCCGGGTAGTTGAAGTCACCCATTACTACCACATTTCCTAGTTTGGATGCTTCCTCAATTTCATATCTCATCTCAAGGTCTCCCTGAGCATTTTGATCAGGGGGACGATAGATCGTTCCCAGTATTAAGTCCCTCCTGGGGCACGGTATCACCACCCACAACGATTCTGTGAAGGAGTCTGCCTCTTTTGGGGTTTCGAGCTTGCTGGATTCAATGCCTTCTTTCACGTATAGAGCGACTCCGCCACCAATACGTCCTTCCCTGTCCTTCCGATATAGTTTATATCCAGGGATAACCGTATCCCACTGGTTTTCTCCATTCCACCAGGTCTCCGTTATGCTCACTATATCAATGCTCTTCTCTAAGACCAAGCACTCCAGTTCTCCCATCTTGGTTCGGAGGCTCCTAGCATTAGCGTACAGGCACTTGTAAGCAGTGTCTTTCTTCAAGTGTCTTTGGCACTTGTGGTTAGGCCTGTGGTAATTTTGCTCTTCTGAATTTATATCCTGTGCCCCTGCTCTCACAATGCCTACTTCTAGGCCTACCCCTTTTAACATTTCATCATTTCTTTGGTTTTTATCCCAGGGGGGAGGTTTATTCCGAACCGGACCTTTCTCAGCTCCTGTCGGGTTTCCCCCCTCAGTCAGTTTAAAAGCTGCTCTGCTACCTTTTTAATTTTAAGTGCCAGCAGTCTGGTTCCATTCTGGTTCAAGTGGAGCCCGTCCCTTTTGTACAGGCCCGGCTTGTCCCAAAATGTTCCCCAGTGCCTAACAAATCCGAACCCTTCCACCCGACACCATCGTCTCATCCACGCATTGAGACTGCGAAGCTGGGCCTGTCTGGCTGGTCCTGCGCGTGGAACCGGTAGCATTTCAGAGAAAGCCACCTTGGAGGTCCTGGCTTTCAGCATCCTACCTAGCAACCTAAATTTTGCTTCCAGGACCTCACGGCTGCATTTCCCCATGTCGTTGGTGCCAACGTGCACCACGACCACTGACTCCTTCCCAGCACTGTCTACCAAACTATCTAAACGACGGGCGATATCCGCAACCTTCGCCCCAGGCAGGCAAAACACCTTGCGGTCTACACGCCCATCACACCCCCCACTGTCTATGTTCCTAATGATCGAATCACCCACTACAAATACAAGCATTCAATGAAATACAAGCATTCAATGAAATTGACAGAAATTAGTCCCTATAGACATGGGATGAGGCCTGAATATATATTTTTACTGATTTCATCCACAGAAACGTACAAAGAACAGAATTTAAAACATATATAAAATTCTGAATATCGCTTTAAGAAAATTCAGTTCCACAGACTAAATGGCACATCAAAAATTACGTAAGAATTACTCTCTATAAAGTACAGCAGAAATGTCACACAGGAAGCTGCCTTATAGGGAGTCAGACCTTTGGTCCCTCTAGCTCAGTACTGTCTACATCAGCCTTTCCCAACCAGTGTGCCTCCAGATGTTGTTGGACCACAATTCCCATCTTTCCTGACCATTGGCAATGCTGGCTGAGGCTGATGGGAGTTGTGGTCCAACAACATCTGGAGGCACACTGGTTGGGAAAGGCTGGTCTACACTGACTGGCAGCTGCTCTCCAGGGTTTCAGGCAGGGGTCTCTCCCAGCCCGACTCGGAGATGCCGGGATTGGACCTGGGACCTTCTGCATGCAAAGCAGCTGCTCTGCCACTGAGCTACTATGGCACTTCCCTAGAACAAATATCACTATTATCCATAATGTTACTATTCCCAAATAAAACAAACCCAAAGAACTACAAGTTCCACAGAGTAGCCTACTGAAATGGCAGCATTGCACAATTCCTTTTCTTATTCACTTACTTCATAAAATCAATCCATTCTAATCCAAAACGATCCCTCTTTTTAGACCCCCCCCAGCCAAAGTGTTAAATAACACTCCAGCTCCCATCAGCCCCAGCCAGCATGGCCACTGTTCAAGGGTGATGGGAGTTGTAGTCCAACAACATTAGAAATAAACTCTACAGCAAAACTGGCATAGATAGATTGGCAGCGACGACCAATCTTCCAGGGAAGTTTATTGATTGTTACTAATCCTTTCATTGAGGGACCCCCAAGAATTTTCTGAGGGACTCCAAAATTCCCTAGAACATAATTTGAAACCCAGTGGCCTTGCTGAATCAAACCACACTTCCCAGGACTGTTTCTAGCACTGGCCAGCCAAATACTTTTCAGAGCTCCCAAGCAAGGCAAAACACCCTTTTCCTGCTGTTGATCTCCAGTATCTAGGATTCAGAAGCATACTGTTCCTGAACATGGAGGTTTCATTGAATGTACATGCCTAATAGCTTTCCACAGCCCTATCCTCCAGGATTAGATTAGGCACACAGGCTTGATATTTAATACTGACAAGCGGGACCCGCAACAAAGTGCTGCAGCATGGAGTGTTTAGGTTTGGAGTTCTAGCCAGTCAGCCATGCCTTTTCCCAAAATATTCCACTCCATTCCTCCCATCCATTCTTCGCTTGCCCATTCTACTGCCCAACAGACACTCACACATTCTGTGGCCGCTGAGCATGCTCAGTTGTCTATGGAATGTTTTGGGATCTTCCGTTTTGTTTTTTTTCCTCCCCCCTAGAAGTTTTTTTAGGTACATCCACAAACCTTGGGGTTCCCCCCAAGCCTGGGGATACATTCATCTTGGGTGTGAATGGTGCCTTTGTGGCTAAATAAATAACAGCAGTCAGAATGAGCTTGCACGTGTATGATAAAGAGAACTATCCTCAGCATCTCTGGTTCAAGCAAGGGCGGGGAACCTGTGGCCCTCCAGATGTTGCTGGACTGCAGCACCCATCTTCCTGGACCAATGGCCATGCCAGTTTAGGTTGATTAAAGCTGGAGTCCAACAATACTGAGAGGGCCACAGATCCCCCATCTCTGCTATATAGGACAGATATATTTATTTTATTTATTTATTACATTTATATACCGACCCATAGCTGAAGCTCTCTGGGCGGTTTACAGCAATTAAAAACATTAAAAACAAATATGTAAATTTTAAAACACAAAAACAATTAAAACACAATTTATTTTTTTTAAAAAACAATTTAAAAACACACGCTAAAATCCCTGGGAGAAGAGGCACCGAAAAGATAACAGTGTTGGCGTCAGAAAAATCATTCCATAATTGGGGCCACTACTGAGAAGGCCCTCTCCCTTGTTGCCAGCCTCCCTCCCAGTAGGCACCCAGAGGAGGGCCTTGGATGTGGAGCATAGTGTACTGGTGGGTTTGTGTTGGGAGAGGGGTTCCATCAGGTATTGTGGTGCTAAGCCATGTGAGGCTTTATAGGTTAAAACCAGCACCTTGAATTGAGCTCGGAAACGTACAGGCAGCCAATGCAAGCGGGTCTTGCATTATAAGTGGAGGTAAAATTATGCATTTATCACTGAACCAACTGTTAGGAGAAAAACTAGACAATCATTTTCCATTTTAAAAATCGACATTTTCCACCTTATTCAAGCTATACAGAACACACTGAACACTGAGTGTTCATTTAAAAACTTTTTCAAGTGTTCTAAATTCTAAATGCTATGTTTGGTTCAACAATATATGGCCTTGTTCATACATACCACTTGGCCAATCTATGGTTTAGCACAGACAAACAAGCATGCAGTCAGGACGTTACAGCCACTTCATTCATCTGCTGCTACCACTGAGACATAAGCCATGGTTTGGTTTAGCATTATGTATGGACCTGGGATTATGGTTTGTCTCGTTTCAACAACCACAAGCTGTAACCAATTGTGCGCCAACATGCTTGCTTGTTCATGCTACACTACAGTTTGGGTTAGTGTTACAAGTGAAATGGGACACTGCTCATTCTCATCCACAGTAACATCCAACACTTTCCTCTGATCACCTCCATGTTTTCTTTCCTTATGAATAATTCCAATAACAATTTTTAGTAAACCACACACCCCTCCCCATTTATTAAAAATGTTAACAGTCCTATTCACAAGAAAATAAGGCACAAAGTTGATCACTGTAGAAAAAGGTTTATTTCAGAAATGGATTCTCTTTGCTATCTCTTGAAATGATAAACAAAATCAGACCTCATGCAATGATGATAATTTTGTATACTTTTTATAGCTCCTGGAATTTTCATTTCTTTATTAAACAAATGTATATCTCATCTTTTAAAAAGAAACTTTCAGATTTCTCCATTTGTTTCGAGGGATAATCTTTATCAGCAAAAGTTTAAGGCTATTAACTGGTGAGGTTTCATAATGTTTCCAGGCTTCAAGACCTTTTATCTAACACAAATTTGAATGAAGATTTTTTTATTCTTCTGTGACGCTTTGAGCTATTTCCTGCAGTTTTATTTTGTTAAAAGGATGAATATGCCCTCCAGCCATTGTAAAAAAAAACATTTTTTTTAGTGTGGCAGCACCTACCCTTTGGAACTCCCTGCCTACTGATATCAGGCAGGCGCCTTCGCTGTATTCCCTTCGATGCCTGCTTAAAACCTTTCTGTTCAGGAAAGCCTGTGCAGACACATAGATGTTGATCTGTTTTAATCTTTTTACAGAGCAATCCAACTCATGGGAAGCTGGTGAAAGGGGGACTGGCAGACGAAGGACCAGTTGGAAGCTCCACAGCGTCCATTTTGCATTTGGGAGCCACCGGGCTGGCTGAATGACGGCTCAGCCGGGAGCTGCATGCAGGGACCACAGAGTAAAAGCCTGACCAGGGAGTAAACACTCTCCATAGACTTCCATTGTAATTATTTTCTTAGACCGAACCTTTCTTCCATAGTAACTGGCCCGCATCGGGACCCATAGGAGCACTCTGAAGGGGAGCTGGATGTTGCATAAGTCCCCCCCTCAGCCCCTCCTCTGACACACCCCAGAATGTTCCTTTTTCTGGGTTTTCCCAGCAGACCCCTGGCTAAACCAGGCTTGGCCTGGGATTTGCCATATCCAACTCAGAGCTTGGCAAAGTTACTTCTTTGAACTACAACTCCCATCAGCCCCAGCCAGCATGGCCACTGGATTGGGCTGATGGTAGTTGTAGTTCAAAAAAGTAACTTTGCCAAGCTCTGATCCAACTCCCCTCAGCCCAGTATAAATATGAATTGGATTGCACCCTTAGTTAGCAGCTATTTTAATTGTTTAAAATAGGTTTTAATTACTTGCTTTTAACTGTTTTATTGATAATTTTAATGTTTTTTTATAAAGCGTTTAGAGGTTTTTACATTAAGCAGTATATAAATTTTGTTAAATACATAAAATAAATATACAGCAGGGGTAATTAATGTGATGCTGTCCAGATGTTGCTGGACTCCAACTCCCATCATCCCTGACCACTGGTCAGACTAGGGCTGATGGGAGCTGTAGTCCAACTAGATCTGGAGGGCACTATGTAGCCTACACCTGATACATATATCTATAACAGTCTTCCACAACCTGGTACCCTTGAGATGTTTTGGAGTACAACTCCCATCAGCCCCAGCCAGCTCAGCCAATGATCAGGGCTGATGGGTGTTGGAAGTCCAACAATATTGGGAGAGCCACTAAGCTAAGGAAGGCTAATCTTCCACCTCGATTCTACAGCAAATCATCTTTTAACCACAGCTCACTCGGAAACAGACCACCCATATCCATAGTTTTTTGTTCTTCCCTGTCTCAACACACTGTGCTTCTTTGTTTCTCATGACGTTTCAAAGTGTGCATTCTGAATTGAAATACTTATCCTGGCTGAACTGGAAAAATCAGGCAGCAAGGTATATTTACAGACTTAAACTGAGGAACTACCTGAACAGATGGACCGTTTTGATAATAGTCAGGGCGGGAAGCATGTTCCACTGCAGTACTTTCATATAGTGTTAAGCTGTGATACAGTGTTTAGGAAGGGACAGAGATCTTTTATTTATTTATTTCTGTCTCTCCTGTCCACCGCAGACCAAAGAGGAAGTCTGCGCCAGTTCTCAAAAACACACAGAAAACAACCAAGAGGATTTAAAAGAGGATTCTGAAGAAGCCCTATGAATAACTGCAGACTCCATTAACTAAACTGAAAATCAAAATAAAAAGAGTGGTGGCAACCTGAATTAAATGATCTTGCGGTTATAAGATTCCCACTTCTGAATTAGTTATGATCATCAAATGCTGTTAGAAGCAAAATACATCCCCAAACCATATGGCATCTAGCACAGTGCATTACAATGGTTACATCAGGCAGAAAAATCATCAAGTGGTCTGCCAAGACCCTCAGCAATGTTCAAGTGGTCAGTGGGGGGGGGGAATAGTTGGGAACCAGGGTTCTAGACCTCATGGTTGCAGATAAAACATTAATGCCCAAGGTATACATGAACATGGAATCAAACAGATGTATAGACTCTCAAAGTGGCACAGTCTATGTGAAAATATGTGCATTTTCAAGAGTCAAACGTGGCATCTCAGTGGCTACTGCTCATGATATCTGAGCACTACAAGCCAGCACCAGAGGAACGATGCCTTTTGAGTAGAAGCCACTGGGGAACATGAGTGCAAGAGGCTATTGCAGTTAAGTCCTGCTTGTGGGCTTCTCAGAGGTATCTGACTGGATGCTAGGCAAGATGGACCTTTGGTGTGATCCAGCAGGACTCGTCTGAGGTTCTACTGCTGAACAACACCAGAAAATCCCTTTAAAAAACAAACAAAACACAGAAGCCTCTACTAGTCCCAAAACCAAACCTCAGGCTCAGTCACAAGAGAAGAGTGATGTGGCCCCATTTGAGGAAACATTTCTAACAAGGCTCTGTGTGTGCCAAAAATAATCTCTCAACCCAGTCTCACAAGGTTACGGGGTGCATCCCACATCGAGACAGAATTAATTACCACCTCAGCAATGTTCATCGGGGCAGGTTTGTAACCTGACCTGTTGTTAAAAGCTTCCAAGGATTCTTCAAGGCTGGAACTGGATATGGCTACACCTCCAACATTTCATTTTTCTCTAGGGAGACCTACAAATGTTTGCGTGTGTGGAGGGGTGTTGCCCCTGAGTTTCAAATCACATGTGGATATTTATCCGCAGCAACTTTATTTCTGAACCACTCATAATAATCATAAATCTCATAATATAAACCTGGGTTTACATGCCAAAAATGCCTTCACTTTTTAAAAAAGTAAATGTTTTCAGCTGTGTTTATAACTTTGCTTTATTGAAAAAGTATCGTTTATTTATTAATGATGCATATAGATCCAGAGTATGGGATATTCCATCTTAAAGTCTCTGCCCCAAGAATTTGCAATCTAATTTAAAATCTTGGATATATCCAAGACAACAACATCATATGTTCACACTCACACAAACAGGAATCGACAGGAATTTTCTTCCAGGGAGGAGTAAAATACTGAAAGGGGGGACCAGGCTAATTTCTCACCAGCAAAGGAGCAGAAAGTGCCTGAACGTTTTGCCTCCTATCTCAAGTTCTACAAATGCTAGAAACTTACTCTTTATTTTGTTGGAATGTATGAGGTTCAACTCCAACTTGGTGGGTTGAGGCTGCATGGGGTTAATAAGGGTAGCTAGAGAGCTAGACCTCTTGCTGGTTGAGGCTATACCTATCCCTTTGATCCTGCGTCTCTTCCCTTCCTGCTAGATTGATAAGTAACAGGATGTTTGACCCCAGTTCCTTCCCGCCTCTCTCTGTGTTCTCTTTCTCTCGAGAGGGGAGCAGACATCTTTCCTTTGTCTCTCCTCTCAACCAGGATGAGGGCGAGTACTGGGACCAGTGCTTGCTGCTCCAGCATAGCCAGTTAGCTAGATATAGAACTCTTTCCTATCAAGCATGTACTTCCAGAATAAAGTAGTTGTTTCTTATTTTAAAGCTTAAAGTTTCTGTCTGACTAATTTGCAGGGAAGGTAGAATCTTAGCAAAGATTCAAACACACACACACTAAGCTCGCTCGATACTCTCCATTCCGCAGCACTACGCAACTCTACTACACAACTCAATAGAATTCCGACATTTTTTTTTTTAAATGAAAGCAGATGTTCTGGAGATCATGGTTCATCTTTGGAGCAGGGTGAACTGTGCTCCCTTCCCTCCCTCTTGGACACCCATGTAGAGAGACACAAAATGACTCACTCCTCTCTAAACACAACTCCAATGGACATTTTATTGATCTATAAAACTGCTGAGATGAATCGAGATCTTCCACAGAAGCCCTTCGGGCTGCCTCTTCAAGTATTGGTAAGGCGATAATGAGCAAGGCAATGCTTTCTGTGGTGCCCCCTCCCATGCCGCTGGTGGAGTTCTCTCCCCCTGGAGATTTATATGGCTCCATCACTGCTTGAGCTTATTCTTCTTAATCAGGCTTTTGAGGCCTCCTAGATTTTTTTGCAGTGAGGTTTATTTGCTGTTGCTTATTTATGTTGTTTCAATTTGGGGAGGGGTGCATGCTTGTACCTTCCACATGCTGTTGACTGGAAACAGTTCTACCATGTGCTTAGCCACCACAGATGTCAGAAAGCATCGCTTTCTGTTCCGCTCTGTATTCGTTGCATACAGCAAGGTTTCTGTTCCTCTGCAGTTCGTCTCCTGCCCAAAACTACGTTATTCATCTTGCTGTCCCCTGTAGCAAAATGACCCAGCTTACCTAATGTACGTAATTAATTGCACAAATTACACTGTCATTACATTATTCCAACACATTCATTTCAAAGAAAATGAAACACAATACAAATGAGAGGGTGCAGAAACAATCAATTACGTATCATTTGCGGACTGAAAGCAACAATTGCAGTGAATACCAATAATATTCGCTGGACTTATTTCTGCCCAGACATGGGATGGAGAAGTGAACAGCAATTTCCACTCCCATTTCCGTTTCCATAAGAATTCTCTGACATCCTTAAACACCACTCCCCCAAGGAGTTCTGTTTTAATCTGTTTAGGCCAAGAGAAGGTGGCTGTCCCAAAGTCACCCAGCAAGATTCATGGTAGAGTAGGTATTTAAAACCAGATCTTCTTGAGCCACATCCAAAATATTATCCCCTGCATCTGGACAGCTATCCTACTGTGTGCCTTTTAAAATGCAACATCCTGTTTTCTACCAACACCTTGAGGGCAGGAATTTCACAGTATCTTTACAAAAAGCCAAAGCAGCTGCAGCAGCTGTCTTGAAACATTCATGAAGCAAGGATAGCACAGGAGTAACTGATATTAAGATATATTAGGATATCCTTGCCAGTGGCACTGTAACATTAACATTCACAGTCGGAAGTAGGACTGCAAGGAAAGACTAAAATGGTGTGGGGGTTTAAAGAGGCAACTATACAGAAATGGGCCATGAAAGAGATTTATAATGTCTATGCCTGCTGTGGATAGAGAGAGGCTATTTTCCCTTTCCCTTTCTCTTATGATGCTGGAACTTAAGGTCATGCAATGAAGCTGAATGGCACGAGATTCAGGACAGCCATCTTCACACAGCGGACAATTAATTTACGGAGTTTGCTAGCAGCACCCGTCTGGAGATGTTTAAAAAGTGACATTCAGCCCTCAGATTTTGGACGAGCTTTTATCTGAAAGCTGAATTGATCGCCTTCTGTGGACGCTCCATCCCTTGGGCAGAGGGGCTTTTTTTCAATCGCTCTAGGCCTGACCTCATTTTATACAGAAGTCCATTGTGGCGCCGATTCATTTAGATTCCAAGAACTAGCTCTGCAGCTGAACTGTACAAAAATGAATGAAGATGTCTCTTTTGAGAGCTATATATGACTAATTGTCCTGTCTTCTGAACCTGCAAGGTTTCCACATGTCGGCAGCAAAAAAATCATATATCCATTCTTGACAGAGCCACCCTAGACTTGTTCTTACACATTGTTAGCGCAAACTGCTATTTGCTGCTCCGGTTGTCACGACAGAGTAAGGGAGAGTGAATTTTTGGGCTCGACTTGACATAAACTTCTGTCATGATACTCATTATTAATATCTTAACTCTTAAGCAGAGTTGAAACAATGCTTGTGGAAAAACTTCAAGAAAGTTGTCAGTTTTCAAATGTAATTTTCATCATATCATTTTTTTTGTTAAGAAAACATCTTAAGTTACAGATTCAGTGACAGACTACGACTCCCATCAGCCCTGTTTACTAGCTATACTGCTGGGGCTGGTGGGAACCGTAGTCCGACATAATCTAGAATAGCAGTTCCCAAACCTTTTGTCACCATGGACCACTTGAAAATTGCTGAGGGAATTGGTGGACTATTTAATGTTTTTTGTTATTGTTGCAGCAATTTGAATGGGCTGTGCTAGATGCTGCACGATTTTTACAGGGGATGGCACATCCATCGCATTAAACATTCATATTGATTTTTAGTTGTATTTTTATTGCTTTTTTATTTTTCAGATGTTGTATTTTATCGTATTACAATTTGCATTCCATAGAACAGCCTTTCCCAACCTTTGGGCCCCCAGATGTTGCTGACTATAACTCCCATCAGCCCCAGGCAGCATGGCCAATGGTCAGCATGATGGGAACTGCAGTCCAGCAACATCTGGAGACCCAAAGGCTAGGAAAAGACTACCACAGAATTCAAACTGTAATATAATAAGATAACAATACAAGAAATTAAAGAAGGAATAAAATACAATTAATAATCATTATGAATACTGAATGCAATGGATGTGCCAACTCTCACCTTCAACCACAAATCTACATACACATCGCAGGCCACCTGAATGACACTTGGGGACCAGTAGTGGTCTGCAGACCAGAATTTGGTAACTCCTGGTCTAGAGGGCATCACATTGGCTACCCCTGGATTACATTCCTTTTAGGGGTTTTTTGCGGGGGAATTATTTCACTTGTCAGGTTGATACTTTGATTTTATTGCCTTATGGATCAACAAAAACCAATGCCAACACCCAGCCTTTTACAAAGTCAATAAATGCAAGGAGGGGGAGTTCTTGTGCCCCCCCCCAGCTGTGCATTCCTGTGTGGAGCTCTCTCCACATAATCAGAAACTCTGAAAATGCAAGCTCCTCTGCCGTGTGGAGAAAGAGAACTCCTGTGAGGACAATCGTAGGGCTATCAGGACCTCAGGTCCAGAGGTCAACTGTGGCCCTCCAAAGCCCTCTATCTGGCCCTTGGGACTCTCCCCCTCATCAACTACATTCCTTTTTGCAGGCCACATCCCTCACTCGCCCTGCTTCATGCTCTCCTTGAGGCATTTTGGCCTGGCTGGAATGTGGCCCTGAACTCTGATACTCTCTTGTATGCCTGAATGGAGAACAGAGAGCGGTGTGTGCAGAAAGTGAACAAAAGGCAAAATTCACATTTCTTCTCTGCCTACTTTTGTCTCTGGCATGCGGCCCCTCAAAAGGTTGCCAAGAAGGGAATGTGGCCCTCGGGCTAAAAAAAGGTCCCCCCGCCCCGGACTAGGGATGTGCTAGAATTCTGCCCAATTCGGATTTGGTACTGAATGTTCTATTAATTCACTTACTCTCTGTCATCGTGGATTAGATATTTATGTAGCAATTTTCCACAACTATTTTAAAAAATGCCGCCTCTAAAATAAGAACAACAATTTTATTGATATTTCATTGATCAATATTTCCTTTCAAAATATCAGTATTAATATAAATATTTTTTCCGAGGGGGGAGAAACAGATTGGTATAAGCAGAGACTAGCGGACAAAGAACCAGCTTCAGTCGATACCGGCCATGGAATGCTTTTGAACCGGCACCAGCCCAGAGATCCCGTCTCCGTCCTGGACATGTGTCAGTTGGGGGATAAGAATTGCCATTATGATCCTGTCACTCACTCACTTACACACACCGAATGTGTGAACAGGGCAATGGGCATAAGGCCAGCATTACCAGCAGCAGTACCAGCCTGTGCCTAGCTAGGGCGGGATTCTCCTCTACAGTCTTGGGCCTAGAAAGGGCTAGCCATCTTGCTGAGGGAACTTTAGTAACTGCTTGTTCATTTTATATGGTGTCTCCTCTTGTTCTGAAAAATATGTTTGATACCATATGTGTTGTGTACCTCATTGTAAAGCTTTGAAGAATACTTGGAAAAGCTGGCCATGTGTTTCCAAAACTTATATCCTGCCTACTTATATTCTTAAAAGAATTTCATTTGTTGTCAGTGTGTACAAACACAACCAATCTACATCAACAGAACAAAACATAAGAAACATCACAAAGAAACAAACCACATCCAGGGATGGTTTCAAATTTGCACCCCCGTTCTTTGGCAGTCCTGCAAGGCTGTTATAAGTACATAGAAAAGTATGACAACGTCTGAGTGTCCAGTCCGGCACAAAACAATTACCCCTCTTGACCCCATGTCCGCATCCCCAAGTCCTCTGCTCAATGCAAGTTCAATACAGAACAATTCCCACTTCACCCACCCTCCCAAAGCCTTCGAAAGGCAGGTGCAAGCATCAAATCCACATTTTGTTGTCTGGTGTTCTGGATAAAGCAGAAACATTTTGAACAGAAGTCTAGTACATTACCCTTGACCCTGGCCACCTTCAAGTTAGGCGTTAATTTTTTCTGCTATAGCAATTTGCCACAGTCCGCTGTACCAATTCTTCATTGTCAACCTGAATCACAGAATCATAGAATAGCAGGGTTGGAAGGGGCCTACAAGGCCATCAAGTCCAACCCCCTGCTCAATGCAGGAATCCAAATCAAAGCATTCCCGACAGATGCCTGTCCAGATGTCTCTTGAATGCCTCCAGTGTCGGAGAGCCCACTACTCTAGGTAATTGGTTCCATTGTCATATGGCTCTAACAGTTAGGAAGTTTTTCCTGATGTCCAGTCAAAATCTGGCTTCCAACAACTTGAGCCTATTATTCCATGTCCTGCACTCTGGGACGATCGAGAAGAGATCCCAGCCCTCCTCTATGTGACAACCTTTCATGTACTTGAAGAGTGCTATCATATCTCCCCTCAGTCTTCTCTTCTCCAGGCTAAACATGCCCAGTTCTTTCAGTCTCTCCTCATAGGGCTTTGTTTCCAGTCTCCTGATCATCCTTGTAGCCCTCCTCTGAACCCGTTCCAGTTTGTCTGCATCCTTCTTGAAGTGTGGAGACCAGAACTGAATGCAGTATTCAAGATGAGGCCTAACCAGTGCTGAACAGAGGGGAATTAGTACTTCAAGCGATTTGGAAACTATACTTCTGTTAATGCAGCCTAATATAGCATTTGTCTTTTTTGCAGCCACATCACACTGTTGGCTCATATTCAGCCTGTGATCAATGACAATTCCAAGATCCTTCTCGCATGTCGTACTGCTGAGCCAAGTATCCCCCATCTTATAACTGTGCATTTGGTTTCTTTTTCCTAAGTGTAGAACTTTGCATTTATCCCTGTTGAATTTCATTCTGTTGTTTTCAGCCCAATGCTCCAGCCTATCAAGCAAGGTCCCTTTGAATTTTGTTTCTGTCTTCCATGGTATTAGCTATGCCCCCCAACTTTGTATCATCTGCAAATGTGATAAGCATGCTTTGTACCTCCTCATCCAAGTCGTTAATAAAAATGTTAAAGAGCACTGGGCCCAGGACCGAGCCCTGTGGTACCCCACTCGTTACTTCCGCCCAGTTTGAGAAGGAACCATTGATAAGCACCTGCTTGCATCCTTCCAGTTTTTGGGCAACTCTAATCTGGCAGCCATAAGCATGAAAGTTATTCAGTCTTTGCTCATAGTCCTGCCTACTTTTTTCAGAAGAAACTCAAGGCAGCTAACAAGGTAAAAAAGAACTAACAATTTGTTAAGTCAAACTATTCGCATAAAAATCAAGACTAACAACTGTTACAGCCATTCAAATGGAAACATCAAAATACTAGAAAGATATTCCTTATTAAATCAAGAAACAGGAATTTCCTCAATGCAAGGGGGAGGAAGAGGTTTGTTTGACTCTGTTATACAAGACTGGCTACCCACTGAGCCCTTTCCTAATGTATTATGCAAACTGAAGGCAGGTTAGCCACAGCCGATACAATGCCCCACAAGGGCAACTCCCCACCTACATACAGATGCAAGACAAAGTTGTGCGCCTTAATTGAAGCAAGCTCCTTCTGCCTTTGATCTCTGGCACCTTCTCATTAAGCTGTCATTTTACCAGGAACTTGATTTAGGAATCTTCAGTATTTCCTCAATTCATCACTTGTGTGTCTTAACCAATACCCTACAATGACAACAACGCCACCACATCCTGCTCATGACAGGGTTTAATCGGAGCGAGATGGGCCTAGCACACAGAAACTTGCTCGCTCGCTCTCTGCCACATTTTAATTTGGTACTAAATTCTTAATAAGGCGCTTAGCTAAGGGATTACACCGTAAGGAGGCTAGTGAGGCTGCCACCCTCTTAAACAGGGTCAACCTCACTGGGTTCTTTTTTTAAAATGACAGCATTTATGGTAAGCTTCTGCCAGACTCTAGCATTGGCAGAGAGAAGATGGCACTTTATTTATTTATTTATTTGGTTTTGGGTGACTAACAAGCAGTCTCTAGGCAACTTAACAAGAGATTTAAAACAAATTTAAATAAGAATCCTCAATAAAAACAATACATTAAAAGCTATAGACAATAATCAATAAAAACCTAAAACCCATCAAATAACAAAAAGGAATAACTAAGACAGCACATCTCAAGGCCCAATGGCTGAGTGAAGAGGAAGGTCTTTGTTTATTTATTTATCATTTTATTTATTAATAAATTTTGTATTCCGCCTTTACACTAAATGTTGGCACCTACAGATGGATAGAGAAGGTGCCAGGCATGCCTCCCTGAGGACAGCATTCCACAACCGGGGGCGCTACCACTGAAAAGGCCCATTCTCTTGTTGCTACACTCTGCGCTTCCAGTGCAGGGGGCATATCAGGAAAGGCCTCGGAGGATGAAGGCAGGGTCCGGGTCAGTTCATACGGGGAGTGGCAATCCTTAATATACTGAGGTCTTGAGCCTCATAAGGCTTAATAGGCCAAAACCAGCAGTTTGAATGGGCAACCATGCCAACCCAGGTAAGACTAGAGGAACCAACTAGTGAGTGCCAGTCTTTCAAAGGTTATAGAGTGCCACTTTGCTATCTTTAGTATTGGAAAGCAATTTGGGAGGACTCAAAAGATATTTGATTATCCATCTCATGGGTGATCCTAGTGAAGCATAATGAAAGCCACTTTCTCTCTCAACTTCAATCCCCCTTTCTACTGTTATGCGCAGTCTGTAACATCCAAACTGGACTACCACAGTGTATTGTCCATGGGGCACTTTTTGAAGACATTCAGTTTGTGGTTCAGGAAGCAGCTACCAGACCAGCCTTTCCCAACCTGGTGGAGCCGCCAGATGTTTTGTGCTCTAGCTCCCATCAGACCCAGCAAGCATGGTCAATGGTTGGAGATAATGGGAGTTGTAGTAGTTTTTTGTAATGGTTGAGGTTTGTTTGCTTTTAATAAGGTTGAATTGTTTGTTTTAATACTCTTGTGAGCCACCCTGGGAATGGCAACACTGAAAGTTGGTTATAATCTTTAAAATAAATCAGTTAAATAAAACAGGGATGATCCCAATGACCTACCTCACAGGGCTGTGGTAAAAGAATAGCACTGTGAACACCTAGGAAGTGCTGTAAGAATGCTCAGTGATTATATTATGAATCCTTCAATGCTAATGTAAAGGGGTGTTCCCTTCAGGAACTTTTCTGTTCACACTGACAGAACATCAACTACATTTCCTTTCACCAACGCATGCAAGTATGTCACTCACTGATACCAGCATATTTCTGCCTACAATGAAACTGACTGCATCATGGCCTCCCACAGAAAGCAAAATTTGATAAACTGCTTCATCAAATACCAAAATTCAATCCAGGACAAATCTACCACTGTCAATTTGCCATTAACATGTAATTTAGGGGCAGTGTACCTCTGGTATGCTTCGGCCATAAAGCTCCCTGGGTGATCTTGGGCCAGTCACCAACTCTTAGCCTAACCTACCTCACAGGGTTGTTGTGAGGATAAAATGAGGAGGAGGGGGAACCATGTACACCACCTTGAGATCCTTGGAGGAAAGGAGGGAAACAAATGCACTACCACTACTACTACTACTACTACTACTACTAATAATAATAATAATAATAAACTGACTACTGGAAACAGACTTTCTGGATTCAGTAGATCTTTGGAAGCAGTTGTAACAGCATTTACTGTATGTGGAAGAATTATCTGGTTAATTTGGAGAAGGAATCATAGCTCAGTTGTAGGAAGGGATGTCAGAGAATTCCAAACAAGAACAGAAACAGAAGCGGAAATTGCCAGTGTTTGCTTATTTGTCCCATGTCCGGAATGGAAATCAATCTAGCGAATACAATCAGTATTTACTGTTGTTATTGCTTTCAGTCCACAAATGATATGCAATTGATTAAGTCCCCGTTCCCCCCAATTTGCATTGTGTTTCCTTTGCACTGAAATGAATTGAGTGGAACAACTCAACTTAGGTCATTTATTACATAACTTACAAAAGCTATGTCATTTCACCAATGCAGACGGTGAGATGTGTAATGTAGTTTTTGGTGGAAGATTAACTGCAGCACAATGGAACTGTCGCGGCATGTGACAAATAGAGGGCAGAATGGAAAATGCTACCCGTTACATCCCTAGTTGCAGGGATGCTTTGAATGCAGAAGATCCCAGGCTCATTCCCTGGTATCTCCAGTTGAAGAAAGGCTCTTTGACTGCAGGTGATGGGACAAACCCAAGAGTTTGACTTGGTACAAAGGCGGTTCCATTAAAAATAAAAAAAGTCTGCTTTCTCTGCTCTGTCTCTCCAGCCTATTCTGTTTCAGGAAGGGCCACAGATATGTGCTAAAGCAACTGCTTTGCATGCAAAAGGTCCCAGGTTCAATCCTCAACATTCCCAGTTTAAAAAGGATCAGAGAGGAGATGATGAGAAAGGGCCTTCTTTACCTGAGACTCTGGAAAGCTGCTGCCAGTCAGAGTAGGCATTACCGGGATGGATGGACAAATAGGAAGCTATCTTATGCCAGGTCAGGCTTTGCACCTTCCTAATTCTTGTGCTCTTATGCACTCACCCTTTTTCTGAATCATAATATGTGTATAAAAAGCTGCTAAGATGTCACTTTTGATTTTTTTAAAAAAAACTACACTAAAAATCCAAGAAAATTAGAGGCATACAAATCTGTGAATTATAGTTTCGTCATTCTGTTAGGAATCCCCAGCTCCTTCACGAAAGCACAACTGGCCATTCTCAACATTTTAATCCCAAAGGCAAATATACAGGGCCAATTAAGGGTCACACCAACGCAAGCATTGAAAACCTTGGAAAAACAAGAATTGTCCACAACTGTGATCTTTTTCCGCCTCAATGTAAATATGTACCAGATTTGTTGCCAGGAGTTGAGTATCTTACGCAGCACAGCAGCAGGTAACATAATGCAAAAGCCAGGTGAAGCAGATGACCAAACGCAAGGCATCAACGGCACTCTCTCTTAATTAACCCAAGAGCATGCCTGGCATTCTGTCCCTTGCAAACCTGTGGAACTATCTTGTGCAATGCGCAGAGCATTTATAGCAGCAGCAACTGACAGCACTGCGATAGCCGAGGGAAGGGGACGGGAGAAGATTGCTATACTTAGGGGGGAGGTTCACACTTATTGAAAGCACTGGATGTGTAGCGGGTTCAAGTGAAAGGGAAGCAGTTCCACACTTCTCCAAAATGGTTACCTAAATTTCCTGTATGTAATTTAACAAATGAATGATCATTGATGCAGCAAGGATCCTACAGCTGCAATGGTAATCTGTCCACACTAACAGACTCTTATTTAGAAGCCAGGTCATAGCACAGCATCACCAAAAATTACAATATAACATTTTATATAACATAGCATAATATAACAAAACATTTTAAATATATTTTGTTTTAATGTGTTTTAAAGTTATTTTTATGATGTTTTAAAGTTTTTAGTGCTCCTGCCGGGAGGAAGGGCGGGATATAAACCAAATAATAAATAAATAATAATAATAAAATATGTTTGGGGCATGCTGTTTTCCCCAAATTAAATTGAGAGGAATATGTCAAAAAAACCTGTCTTAGTTAATTTCATACCTTCCACAGTGGGGAAGCATTGCTAATTACTGGTCTGGGCATGCCTGCTAACTGGAAGGAAATATCCTCAGAAGAGTGATGCATGCAGAGATACAGCAAGTAACCTCCTCAGAAGGCAATTAACCTCTTCTGCATTAAATAGACAGATTCACCCATTGCCAGGGATTGTGGCTTGTTTCCTCTCAATGTGAGTGGTGAGGAGACAAACAGTTCTCTTGGGTGCATTCACAGTAAACCATCATGGTGCGAACTGAGTCATTAAGGTGTCAACACCCTAGGAGCATACTATGCAGACGCAATAGGAAAATTCCCCTCTGGATGGATTAAAAACAACAACAACCCTCATGTGAGGTTAAGTAATTCATTTCTCCCAGCACAGAGTTCGGGATTACTAACCTAGATTCTTCTATAGAAGATTCCACAGAAGAGTGTGTGCAGGCAGAGGGGAAGTAAACAAACCCCTCTCACCCACATACACGATCTATCACGTTCTCTTCACTGCCATGTTCTGTAATAAGCAGCATTTGGCAAGCTTCCGTATTGACCCCTTAAGCTATAGGAGCAACGCGTTTGAAGCTCAGTTTAGTACCAAAAAAAGGAAAAGGAAAACAGAGCAGCCCATCCCACCCACTGCAGAGGGAGGAGAGGAGAAGGAGGCTGTAAGCACTTTCCCAGACAGATTACAGCATCAGTTTAAAACCCCACTTGGCTCCCTCTGAGGCTGGTGTCTCATTAAAAACCAGGTCTTCACCCACTACCATGATAGACCAAAGATCTTTAATAGAGATGCTGGCTGCGGAGATATTTTTTTTCTTACCCACCAAGTGGCACATTTAAAATTGGGGGCCCTTGTGTGGAAGATGTATCTCAACTTTCAGGCACATGTGTAGAAATGAAAGTGCATGGACACAAAACACTTGCGCATTATTTCCTTTGAATGTCCCCTGCCACACACCCCTACCTGTCCAGAGACAGTAAATTATTATTTATTTTTTTTATTAGATTTATATCCTGCCCTTTCTCCCAGTAGGAGCCCAGGGGAACAAATGTTGCTGAAGAAGTTTGAATTGCTGTTATCTAGTAGCACATTTCACTAGATCCAATGTGAAATTAAGCACACACACCGGTAAAACATTATTGCCTTTTTCTTTCTTTTTATAAAAAAGGTAACTTGTGTCCCACCTACAAACGAGTCCTGCTTCAAAAACCAGACCAGCACAAACTCCCACAGAGTTAGTATGAAGAACACCTCACCCCATTTGCAATATTAAGTCCAATATTACCATATGAATACCTTTGGGGGAACCTGCCCTAGCTTTCTCCTGCTTTCAGAAACAAGCCGACTGGAGTAAAAAAAAAAAAAAGGGAGGGCCTTTTCCATCACAGCACCACAGCTACAGAACATTCTCCCAAGAGAGGCCCACCGACCCTAATCACACTGCTTTCCTTTCAACAAGCAGTAGATAGCTGGCTCTTCTGGAAGTCTTTTCATGTGAGTGAAGGGTATGTCTGTTGCTAGACTGGTTTGTAGGTTTTTTAAAAAAATGTTTTTACCGTAGTGCTTTTTCTGATGCAACTAGATTTTGTACTCCTTGATCATTTTTTAAAATTCTCTTTATACCTTTTCAACATTTCTGTAAGTTGCCATGGGGGCCCTTTTCAGACAGAACACATGGACAATTAAATATTGAGGGTGCTTCCAGACAGGGGCTTAATGTGGTAAATGGGTCATTGGCAACTGTTTGGTTTTTTTAAACATCATATTTTCCCAGAAAAGAGTAAAAATATGGATTAAATGAGGGGGGCATTTTGGTGACAACAATGGTATGCATATGCTGCCCGCCCCAAAAAAGCTTGCATGCATGAGGAACACCAATCCCACAATAAACATCTGTCTCTGAAAGCACCCTGTAATAAAAAAGTAAAAATAGTGAGTGAATGCAAGATACAACAGATGAAAAAGTGACATCAGCAATGCATTTGGGAATGAGAAACAAGCCCATGTTTGTTTTTTAGTTTAGATCAGCAGTTCCTAAACTTTTCCTGCTCACAGGTCATGTTCTGAGGCCAATTTTGGAGGCTCTCCTCCAAGTCCCCCCATTAACTGGGGTAAGGTGGGTGGTAACCACAGAGCCTTCGTACTGATGGCACCCTGGTGATGGAATTCCCTCCCTATAGAGATCTATCTCCCAGTGTGCCAACTTTGCCTGGCATTGAAAGGATAACAAAGCATTGTCATGCTCCCAGGCCTTTTAATGTATTAACATGTTGTCTATGTTTCGTTTGTAATTTACTGTATCCTGTTTTTGTAAACTGCTCTGCTGAAGGCCTGCATAGACATTATTTATTTATTTATTTATTTATTTGTTTGTTTGTTTATTTATTTATTTATTTATTATTTGATTTATATCCCACCCTTCCTCCCGGCAGGAGCCCAGGGCGGCAACCAAAAGCACTAAAAACTTTAAAACATCATAAAAACAAACTTTAAAACACATTAAAACAAAACACCTTTAAAAACTTTTCTTAAAAAAAGCTTTAAAAACATTGTCTAAGATTAAAAACATTTTTAAAAAAAGGTTTAAGAACATATTAAAAAGCAATTCCAACACAGACGCAGACTGGGATAGTTCTCAACTTAAAAGGCTTCTTGAAAGAGGAAGGTCTTCAATAGGCACTGAAAAGATAACAGAGATGGCACCTGTCTAATATTTAAGGGGAGGGAATTCCACAGGGTTGGTGCCGCCACACTAAAGGTCAGTTTCCTATGTTGTGCAGAATGGACCACCTGATAAGATAGTATCTGCAGGAGGCCCTCACCTGCAGAGCGCAGTGATCGACTGGGTATATAAGGGATAAGATGGTCTTTCAGATATCCTGGTCCCAAGCTGTATAGGGCTTTGTACACCAAAACTGCAACCTTGAACTAGAAATCCTTTAAATAAGATACCCCTTTAATAAGGGACAGTCCTTTCAACCACCTCATGACATCATCATGTCACCTCATGACTTTGCTGTCTGTGTCAACCAGGGCTAAGGTGCTAAAGATGTTAAGGGGCCATTCAGTGGTCCTTTTTATTATGCATTCATGATGATGTGTGCTCATGATGGCATGGGGAGATTATGCACAATCCTGCTTTCAATACTGTTTCCGCCTGCAAAAGTTTCAGGGCCAACATGCTGCTTCATTTCCAAACAGTACACATTTTGTAACTTCCTGCTGAAATCCTGAAATGTTTTACACCACAAACGTTCCAGTTCATATTTTGTCCCTTTTTTGTTGTGCTATAGCGCAAGAGTGCTCCCCTCCAGTAAATTATTTTGCGGTACAACTAATAAAGTGGAATTATGGGTGGACAGTCCTGTATAAATCCACCACTGATGCACTACTGTGGCATCAATGACATGTTGCAGAAAACACTCGCATAAAAACTCCAGTGTGGAAAGGCCCTAAGAGAGTTTTTAGAAGTGAATGAAAGAAAAGGAAAGTGGGCAAAGCAGTGGCTTCCTCTTCCTCCAGAGGCAGCAGCTCAGGGGTTTTGCAGTTCTACAATGCAAAGGGGGATAAGCTCATGCCTCAAGAAGTACTCATCTCATTCAAAGCATCCTCCTACTGGGAGGAAGGGTAGGATATAAATTTAATAAATAAATAAATATATATATATATATACATACACACACACACACATATATATATATACATATATATTATATATCATTCATCATTGGTGATCACTCGAGGCTGAGTAAGATTGTCTTCCAAGATAAGGTCTTTAACAGTGGGTCCGTAAGTGACTGTGGAGGCCAATTCTGGATCCACACAGACATAGGTTTCCAGATGGATTTGCTTGGAAGACGCCTGTGCGTGAATTTGTGTCGTGTGGGGAGATCGGTGCACAACGATCAACACGCAATCTTGACAGAAAAAGGCTTTGATCCAATGGCATGGGATATCAAGACGATTGGAAGTCCTTTATCTGCTGCAGCCTTCATCTTCCTTCACAGCCGCTGTAACGTACACATTGTTATCCTCCGCCTGTTCTGCCATTGAGGACTTTCTTGGATCGTTCTTTGTCTGGTTCCTTGACCTTACTGCCATGGGTGAACCTGCTGGGAGTACATGACTCCCGACGGCATCGCTCACAAGGGTTCATTGGAACACACAAGCCCACTCACCACCACAAGGTGATGATCCAGTGAGAGGTATATATAGCCCCCACTGGAGCTTGATTTGGAATTGCTCTCATTTCTGACTCTATCCACCACCAGCAGCAGCATGTGGCCACCAACAGATACCCCAAGACAGTGACCTCAAGAGAAAAGTAGCCCACTCCTGCTTTATAGCATGGTATGAACCTGAGGAGGCCACACTTTTGTATTATTTCCATCACAGTATTGAAGGATACGTGCCAGCAGTGCAACTGTACCACAACTTAGACGGGCAAAGAGTACATAATCTGCTTATTGTTTTTGCTGTTTGGTATCTTTAATCAAGCAGGTTTCCCACAATAGGAAGTGAAAGGGTCAACTTCAGCTTGATTACAGGCATAGGAAGGGTCACATGCAAAGCGGAGGCAAGGTAATATTGTCCTCATTATCCCTGCAACCTAACACAATTAAGAGCTTCCAGCCTTTGAAATGCTACTGGAAATTAGGAGAAATGCAGCACTGGATAGTTTGTTCACACATCTCGTGAAACTACAAAAACTTTGAATCTCAGCAGCTGTAAAGGCCCACAGCCTGAAAGACAGACTAGGTATATAAGGGGTGAGATTATCACCATGGTCTGCAGGTGAGGGCCTTACCAGGTGGCCTGTTTCGCATAATATAAGGATCAGGCCTTTAATGTTGTGCACCTATACTTTGAAATTCCCTCCCTTTAAATATTAGACAGGTGTAGTCTCAGGGACCTACAGAAGACCTTCCTCTTCCAACAAGCCTTTTAAGGAGAGGCCTTATCCTAGTCTTCATGTGTTTTGGAATTCTTTTAAAGGGGTTTGCATTGTTTTATCGCTTGCTATTTGCTGCCCTTTGGAGGAAGGGTGGGATATAAATTTAATAATACATGAAAAATAAACTATTTTAAATACTTTCCCCCAATTACTAGGTCTTCAGTGAAGGAGAAAGGGAAAGAATAAGGTGTATGTAAGAAGTGCCCTGCTAGATCAGATCAAAAGCTCATTTACTCCCACCCACCCTTTTCCTACAGTTACCAATCAGATGCTGTGAGGAAGATCACAAGCAGAGCACCAATGCAATGGCCCTTCCCTGCTGTTGCTCTCTAACAACTGGCATTCCCTGGCACACAGCCTCTGAACACCAACAGTCCAGGCAACTCTTCCCCAAGCAGACAAACCACTAGTTATGGCACCACAGCACACCCCGAATCTCACACAGAAAGCCCCCCGCTGAAGGCATACCATGCAACACATACTGCAATCTTAAACACACACAATTGGAATCATGTTTCCTGAACCACCCCCCCAAGGCGGGGGGCATTACATCCAAATTCATTCAAAATCCAAACAAAGAAAGCCGGTGTGGTACAGTGGTTGTGCTAGGACCTGGGAGACCAGGGATTAAATCCCCAAATCATCCATGAAGCTCACTGGGTGACCTTGGGGCAGCCACTTTCTCTCAGCTTAACCTACTTCACAGGGTCATTGTAAGAATAAAATGGGGAAGGGGAGAGCCACGTATGGCTCCTTGCAGGAAAGTGAGGATATAAACGTAATAGATAAACAAAAGTCTAGTGGATCAGCACATTAGCCTCCACATTTGGACAACAATTTGTCCCTCATTAAGCTTTGCATTATTATCATGGTTACTAAAATTAAGAGACACGAATCCCTCCTTCAATGCAATCAAGCTGTTTGGCCAGTTCTTTAGCAACAAGTTTCCCAGATCCAAACATCTTGTGCCAGCCTCATTCCCCTTGCCAACCAGCAACTAGGCTCCGAGGTGCCAATCCGTCCGTCCCCCGCCCCCACGGTCTCCTAAGCCAACCAGGGAAAAGGAAATGACTCAGAGACAGCTCAGAACCAGAGTAAATGTACAGTCATGAAGCAAGGCTGTAATTGCTTTGTTTTTAAAACCAAACTGGTATTTCTGGTTCGGAGGTGGCAAATGCATTTAGGCTTCCCGATTGCAAAAAAAAAAAAAAAAGGATACTTCCTTCAAAGTTGATCTTATTTCCCCTTTGGCCACTGACTTAAAGTTGAGACCGAAAGCGAAAGAACAAAAATCACAGGGAATCAGGAAAGGGTTGGTGTATGAGATTGTTCTGGATTGTTTTTTAAATCCCCCCCCCCAACAAGTATCATTCAAACCTTTCCAGGAAAGTGACAGAGAAGTGCAGACAACTAGCACCAAAAGAAAGCCAAACCAGACCTCATCAAAGCTTTCAGTCAACCCTTACAAACAAGTGAAGTTGCATGCTACAAGGGCTATTCATTTAAAGCAACGTGGTTTCCAGGGCTGTGGAGTTGGAGTCGTGGAGTCGGAAGCAATTTTGGGTGGAGTTGGAAGAAATGTACCGACTCCAACTTCAAAATAAATTTTGATTGACAAATTTTTTAAAATATAAATTCACAACGTCAAAGAAGCTTCCCACGAAGTCATCTGTAGTTGAGCATTTCACCATAACTCAAGATGGAAAACATTTTGTGTGTCAGGGTATGACACTGGACCCAGATGAAGACAAATGCTGCCAAGATCAGCGCATATTCAGGCAGCGATAAAAATGCTCCTATGAGAGCTTCCAATTTAAAAAGACATTTACAGCCCTTTCCAGGGCTGTGTTAGAAGCAATTTTGGGTGGAGTCGGACAGTAGAAAAATAGAGGAGTCAGAGTTGAAGGTTTAGCGTACCGACTCCACAGCCCTGATGGTTTCCCCCCCCCCTCAAAGAATCCTGGAAACTATAGATGACCCCCTCACAGAATTACAATTCCCAGCGACCTTAAACTACGGCTACCAGGATTCATGTGTGTGTGTGTGTTTTAATGTATGGGGTACATAGCCTGGGTTTAGTCACTGGTTCATCTAGTTCAATATCATCTACTTTGCATGCCAGTGGCTCTCCAAAAAGAGACCTTTTCTCAGAACTGGAGATACCAGGGATTGAACCTGGGACCTTTTGCAGGCAAAGCACCTGCTCTACAGTTCAGCTACAGCCCTGGAAGCAGGAGTGGGGAACCACAGAATCATTCAATTGTAGAGTTGGAAGGGGCCTATAAGGCCATCGAGTCCAACCCCCTGCTCAATGCAGGAATCCAACTTAAAGCACCCCAACAGATGGCTGTCCAGCTGCCTGTTGAGTGCCTCCAGTGTTGGAGAGCCCACCACCTCCCTAGATCATTGGTTCCACTGACGTACCACTCTAACAGTTAGGAAGATTTTCCTGATGTTCAACTGAAATCTGGTTTTCTGCAGCTTGAGCCCACTATTCTGTGTCCTGCACTCTGGGATGATCGAGAAGAGATCCAGGCCCTCACCTGTGTGGCAACCTTCCAACCTGGTGCCCTCCAGAATTTATTGGAACAATTAAACTTGAGGAGACCTGCAATTATGTAAAGCCTCATTGGGTGTGCAAACCAAACCATTCCCCATGAGCAACACTTACCTCACAGGCACCATTTCCAAATAATAGAACACTGTTTCCAGAAGGAGCTTGCTTCAATCAAAAGTGCAGAGATTGACTCACATGCTAAGTGACATTCTTCAGCAGGTTGTATTAGTTATGACAACTGGAAGCTGCCTCATATTGAGTCAGACCACTGATCTGTATGGCCTAGTGTTGTCTGCCATCACCGGCAGCAAGTCTCCAAGGTTTCAGGCACAGAGCAGCCACCCATTCTAGGCTGAGTTTATTTTTATTTGTCTGCAGCTTTGCAACATCAGCACTTAACCAGGTAAAGTAAGAAGAGCCAGAATCAGATTTCATCTCATTTCATTTTTTTTACAAAAATTAAAGGTTGTAGTCCTCATGGTCAGAGGGGGTGGGGAGACAACATAGAAATGCGTAAGGGAACAAACAGATTTGTTTTTAACTGAGACTTTCAAATAATGCTACTGCTTTGGCAAAAATAACTCCAGCCAGTTTTTGGTTTGGTTGGAGAGCTGTGGCACCAAAGCAGACCAAACATTTTCCCAAAAATGGGTGCACCAGAGCAGCTATAGGAAGCCTCGAAAGACTGCCAATAGTCAAGAAGAGATGCTTCTTCCAGAAAGTACAGCTATTAATCCCACCCCAGCTTGGCCGCCATTTCCTGTCCTTGCTGCAGCCCACTTGTCAAAGGGTTCCCGAGTTTGATTTGCGCTTCCCATTTCAATTACAAGCAATCATCTGGGGTAAAAACTAATGCCAGGCAACACAACTCAGACACAAAGCATAAAATTCTTCAGTAAAGCAACTTCAGGAACTCAAATAGGAAATATTTATAGATCAGTTTTTTAGGCAGAAACAGATTTTAGGCAAAAAAAAGTATGCCATTGTTTAAGTTTATATTATTTAATTTTTGAGTTATTATGCAAAAACATTAAATGTAACAAATCACCATTCAAGCCATGGTGACCTTAGGGCAGCCATTTTTTCTCTCTTTTAGCCTAACCCACCTCACAGGGTTGGTGTGAGAATAAAATGGGGGTGGAGCTTGTAGAAATGGTGGGATATAAATATAATAAATTGAAAATGAGATGTGTCATGCACCAGAACAATGGATTAAAATAGCTTTTCCCAACCTTTGGATACCCAGATGTTGTTGGACTAGTTTCCATAATTCCTGACCAGTGGCAATGCTGGCTGGGGATGGGAGTTGTAGTCCAGCAACAGTTAGGGACCCAAAGGTGGGAAAGGCTGGATTAAAGTGTTTTTGTCCAGACGACCATTGCAAATACTTGCAGGGATGTTTTCAAGAACTTTAACTAGTGCTAATTAACTTGACTTTATGCCGTATGCAAACTTATCTATTTCGGAAAGATCCGTCATTTCCTTTTTGTTTTGGAATTGTTAAACCCATTCCCCTTAAATGTGTCCAAGCCCCTTTCAAAGCCATCTATAACATGTGCTCCATTTCCTCTGAAGCCACCAAATTCTCTTTCCATTGGGGAAGTGGAAGATGGGGGCAAAACCTTAGTTCAGTGGTGGATCCTTTGCTAGTGCCTGCACCTTGGCAAGTGCCCAACTGTGTTAGCCACTGATGAAAGGACCACAAATAAAGGGAGATGGGCCAGCACCTCAACACTACCAGCCACAGTGGCCTACCAATTCACTCATAGCTTTCTCCACACCTCTTTTGCTTTGGGGAGGCTGCATCACTCATGGGGATAAATTCAGCCCTGGGATTTCCAGGTGCTCTCCATTGCATGCTCTGTTGAAGTCATTTGCTTGATCTATATTCTGCTCCATCCCAAAGTTGGGTGTTAGAACAAATTAGACCAGAACTATCACTAGAAGCTAAAATGATGAAATTGAGGTTATCATACTTTGGACACATAATGAGAAGACCTGATTCATTAGAAAATACAATAATGCTGGGAAAAACAGAAGGGAGTAGAAAAAGAGGAAGGCCAAAGAAAAGATGGATTGACTCCATAAAGGAAGCCACAGATCTGAACTTCCAAGATCTGAACAGGGTGGTTCACGACAGATGCTATTGGAGGTCGCCGATTCATACGGTCGCCATAAGTCGTAATCGACCTGAAGGCACATAACAACCATCCCAAAGGTTCCAAGTCCAATATACAATAATATTTGTGTATTTTAAGGGGCAGTGCCGTAACTCAGTGGCAGAGTGCATGCTTTGCATGAAAAAGGTCCCAGGTTCAATCTCTGGTATCTGTAGGTAGGGTTGAGAAAGATTCCCTATCCATAACCCCAGAGAGCCACTGTCACTCAGTACAGTCAATACTGAGCTAAATGAACCAATGGCCTGACTCAGTATAAGGTAGCTTCCAAGGTCTGTCTGTGTTTAAAATTTAACAATCAAAAATTACAACCATTTTTGTTTGTGCACGCACATGCATAAGAGAGTTTTGGGAATCTATCGGCAACCTCATCTTTATCTTGCCAGTGAAATTAGATCGCAAGCATTCCACTTTCTGTTCCAGCTGGTCATTAACTATTTAACTTTACAAAGTGGTGCCTGAGTGTGCAAGTTTTCCTCTTCCCTCCTCATCCCCTCTTCCTTTCGTGTGCTGTCTTTTAGATTGTAAGCCTGTGGATAGGGACCGCCTTGTTTTTATTCATTGCTCTGCTCTGGGAGTCTTTTTGGCTTAAGAGCAGGATAGAAACACTCCAAATTTAAAAAATAAAAAGCAAACATAGACCTTCTTGCAAACCCCTTTAAGTGGAAAATACCAAAATCCATCAGGAAGTCACCATTCATTTTAATAGGGGCTCATGCAGTTTTAATGACGCAGTTTTAAATTTGGAGCTGTTTTTGTAATCACGTATAATTATATTTCTGACACTATTTGTTTTGTATACTTGCTGGTCTATGACAGTAACAAATAAATTAATTAATTCATTCAATATATTATACAGCCACAAGAGTGGCTGTATACTATAGTCATAGTCAGTAGGGATTTTTCGCATTCTACCATGTTAAATGAAAATACCCCCCCACACCCCTTTCTGGTGCTTTCTGTAGTTCCAATTCAAAACAAAAACTTACAAGGCTTATACTGTTGGATTCAGAATCGCTTGCTCTACAACTCTGGAAGTTTTCTTGGTAATACACAACCCCCCCCCCCCACGGAGAATCCACAGGTTAAAGTGAAAAACGGGAGGGAAAAAAACTAGAAGCTGTTTGGACTTTTTTTTCTTGAAATTGACATAATCTGTTGTCCTTGATTACAACTCAGAGATGACTCTAAGGTATCCCTAATGAATTGCCTGAGCTTGCCTCAAACACAGTACTTCATCTGAAGTAGGTTTATATTAAAAAAACCGGCATGGTTTATTTTTAATTATTTTTTTAAAAAAATGCATTGTAGTGGGTGATAACGTACCACATGCGTAGAAGAGTTCTTTCGGTTTCACTCTTCCTCTCCCTCCCCCTCCCCTTCCAGTTACGTGGAGGAAGCAGGGGAAGCCTGTGATTGGTGGGCAACAGACATGTGACTCACACCGGCCTTCTCCTGAGCTTGCTCTGTGTGAGGAAGCAAGAGAGAGAAAATGGCCGATGGAGGGAGAAAGCAGCAGCAGAATGGAGGTGAGTGGGAAAGTTTAGAATATTTTTTTCCAGTCTGATGTGCTTCAGAGTGAACAAATAAGAAGACCTAGAGCCCAGCTAAGTCTTGCTAGCTGGATCCTCCAGAAGGTCACGTTAACCTGCTTTTCTTGATTCTGCCTTGTGTAATTATAAGCATTGAATGGTGCTGTGCTTCTATAGCTAGAATGAATTTCCAGTGTAACATAAGATTGGTTTGGAGAAATGTACTGGTTTCCAAAGTAAACTCTCATGAAACCTACAGGCTTCTTTTTAAAACATCAAAGCTTCGGCTATGGGGCAGTATATAAATAAATCAAGTAAGGAAAATTGTGGATTCCCATGTTAACAGGTTTAAGTAATTGGGGTACACCTATAAATCATACAAGCGACAGAGGATACTGTGTTTTAGCTTGCATATTGTTTTGGAAAGTGCAAATTAGGTACATTTCCTTTTAAATGTGAACTGAATCAAATTTCTCCCCCATTCCTAGCTGAACTGTGGTCTTTACATGATTTGTCTTTCTTGTGAATATACACACCTTTAGCCCTTCCCATGTTAGAAGCAGATACTTATTTAGGTGTGTTTAGGTTAACACATGAAGGGTTAAACCAGGGATGGGGTCAGGAACACACATGCAAGCACAGATGCAACCCAATATATCTGGGTGCAGCAGCTACATTTTAGATTTTTGCGCAATTATTGTGAAAGATTTTAAAGCTAGATTGATTGCACATGATTTTGAAGGGAAGGAGGATAAAGTCTACTCAGAAGTAAATCACACTGAGTTCAGTGGGACTTACTCCCAGGTAAGTGGAGCGGAGCATGTGTGTGCTAGCGATGAGCTTCAGGGAACGAAGGTGGAAAATTGTCTACTCAGAAGTAAATCCCATTGAGTTCAGTGGGGCTTACTCCCAGGTAAGTGGAGCAGAGCTTCTGAATAGACTTTTTAAAAATTGCAGAGTCCTTCAAAGCTCCCCCCCCCCAATTTTTTGACTCTTTCCTTCCCTCAAGCTAGATTCAGCGAGTGGGGAAGGTAGGCAGTGGGAGAGAGTGCAGGTGGGGGCAGGGTGATTGAGCCAATGGAAAGGGCAGGCTGTGGGAGACAGCGGGGGTGGGAACACACACACACACACATCACCAGAAGTAAGTTCCACTGAGTTTATTGCAGCTTACTCTTGAAGTGAAAGTGAACATAGAATTACAGCCTTTAACTTCTAAATTCAGTTCTTTCCTTTAAATACTAGGTGATTTATCAATAAATATTATAAAAATTATGTCTGTTAAATGTTCAGTGTGTCATCATGTGACTCTTACTGTTGCTTGTTAAACACCTGCTCTTCAGGATAGTGCCACAAATAGATTCCAAAAAGTCTGCTTTAAACTTGCTCCAAACCCCCTGTGGCATGTAATGAATGTAATGAATGTTCCAGTTTGTCTGCATCCTTCTTGAAGTGCGGAGACCAGAACTGGATGCAGTATTCAAGATGAGGTGTAACCGGTGCTGAACAGAGGGGAACTAATACTTCATGCGATTTGGAAACTATGCTTCTGTTAATGCAGCCTAAAATTGCATTTGCATTTTTTGCAGCCACATCATACTATTGGCTCATATTCCACTTGTGATCAATGACAATTCCAAGATCCTTCTTGCAAGTATCCCCCATCTTATAACTGTGCATTTGATTTCTTTTTCCCAAGTGTAGAACTTTGCATTTATCCTGGTTGAATTTCATTCTGTTGTTTTCAGCCCAATGCTCTAGCCTATCAAGGTCCCTTTGTTTGTCTTCCACGGTTTCCGTTTGGAAAGGAAAGGGGGTTCCCCTCTGCCCAGTGCCCATCCACCAAATATCCTCCCCCCCTCCTCTTCCCCTCCCTGCCCCTCCCCTGGGTCAGTGTTGAACTATGAACTAGGAGACCGGGGTTCGAATCCCCACACAGCCATGAAGCTGACTGGGTGACCTTGGGCCAGTCACTGCCTCTCAGCATCAGAGGAAGGCAATGGTAAAACCACCTCTGAATACCATTTACCATGAAAACTCTATTCAAAGGGTCACCATAAGTCTGGTCGACTTGAAGGCAGTCCATTTCCATTTTCAAATATGATTGCATAGAAATAAATCCCACTGAACTCAAGAAGTATGCAAATGATCAAACCCAACCTCCCTTCTCCTCCCTCCTATCCTCTCCCTCTTGCCCCTTTGCCCCTCCCTCCCCATTCCCATCCCCTTTCTATCCCCTCCTTCCCCTTCCTCCTCCCCGTGGTCAGTTTTACCTATCTTAAGCATGACTGCATGGAAGTAAATACCATTGAACTCTATAAGCATGCAAATGATCAAACTTGCCCTCCTCTCCCCCTTCCTTTGCTCCCCTCCAATATACTCCTTCCCCCCCTTTTTCCCCATGGTCAGTTTTTCTTATCCTAACCATGATTGCATAGGAGTAAATCCCATTGAACTCAATAAGCATGCAAATAATCAGACCTGCTTTTCTTCTCCTTCCCCTCTCCTCTCCCTTCCTCCTCCCATCCCCTCCTCCTTCTTTCTCCTCCCCTGCCCACTCCAGCCTTCCCCCCCTCCCCACCTGGTCAGTTTTACCTATCCTAAGCATGACTGCACGGGAGTAAATCGCACTGAATTCAATAAACATGCAAATGATCCACCCCTCCCCCTCCTTCCTGCTCCCATCCCCCTCCTCCACTCTGTGTTTCGTCCCCTCCCTCCTCCTTCCCTCCCCATCCTCTGTGGTCCGTTTCACCTATTCTAAGCATGATTCAGGGGAGCAAATCCCATTGAACTCAATAAACATGCAAATGATCAATCCATTCTCAGCAAACTTGCATAGGACAGGATCCCATTTCTTACCTCCCGGATTAAAAAGCAGGGTAATTCACTAATAGGCAAAAAACCTTGCGGTTTAAGAATGTACCTATAGCCCACAGCTATTTCTATCAAACTTTAAACAGAAGGGAAATTGGGCAGCTATAGTGAATGCACCAGGGGAGCAGGAGACCTGAACTCCTCTCTGAGATATTGGACTGCCCTACAAAGTGGTCAAAATGCAAACACCATTTGGGTTGGTCTTTCACAGTCCAATCCACTTCCTGTGTAGCTTGGAAGAATTTGATAACATGTGCCTCTGAGCATATGGTGAGTGGTGGCAAAACCTGCAATCAGCCCAAATAACAGAAACAAGACGTGTGCTGTGCTGATCTTGTTTTAGCAGGGAGGAAGCAACATTATTAAGACAGTTGATATAGATCAGATGGTCACTTTGAATATGTCTGATTTCCTTTGCAATTTTAGTGACGTTTCCTATAGGAAATCATTTTCTTTTGTTTCTGTTTCTGTGAATGTGTGAAGTACAGCAACGTTTTGCAAAATTTACACTAAAAAAACTCCAAACATAATTGTGGAATAAGGGCACTGACTTCTGCAGAATAGTCTCCAGTGGACCTCAGGAGTGTCTCAATTTGCACAAGATAAAACAGTGGGAGGTGAAATATATTCTAGCCAAATGCTAGGTGTGCTCTATGTTTTTGATTGACCATGCCCACCTTGCCTTAAATGAAATGGTTTAAACATAGCAGGCTGAAAACATCATCCTCTTTTTTCCAACAGCTAGAGTCATTGCTGAAGCAGCAACATATTGGAATCAGTCTGATTTTACATCAAACTGCAGGTCCAAATTCCACTGTTAATGCACCCAAAATAGAAATAGGACATAACCTCCAATTTGAAACACAAAAGGCTGTCTTCACCATCATATGACACTGACCAATAAAAAGGCTTTGAAATTAATAAAAATAAATTTGACAAAGATTTCTGGGATGAACAGTGAGGGAAATAAAATTTTCTAGTTCACATTCTCTGTAGAAACATTAATAACACAGAAAAGAAGCAAAGTCAGAAGAACACCAACAAACATACAAAAATGTAGTTCTCCATCTTTGGAGATGGCAGGTGTTGCCACCACTCACCAAATGCTCAGAGGCACATGTTACCAAATTCTTCCAAGCTACACAGCAAGTGGATTGGACTGTGAAAGACCAACCCAAATGGTGTTTGCATTTTGACCAATTTGTAGGGCAGTCCAATATCTCAGAGAGGAGTTCAGGTCTCCTGCTCCCCTGGTGCATTCACTATAGCTGCCCAATTTCCCTGCTTTTTAAAGTTTGGTAGAAATAGCTGTGGGCTATAGGTATGTTCTTAAACCACAAGGTTTTTTGCCTATTAGTGAATTTTAATATGTCCCTGAGACAAAAATAGTTGAGACTTACTCATCCCCAGTCAGGGTTACAAACTGCAATAGCAACCAGGCCATCAGGAGGGCACAGTTTTGCCCACATTGCACTTCGGGTGTGTAGCAAAGAAAATGCCATCTCAGCGTTTGCTGCTGCTGTTGTTTCTTTAACCTTCAGAGGGCTTCCTCATGCCTGGAGAGATTCCATATCGTTTCTCCCTCCTCCAGATCTTAACCCACTGCGATAAAACTTTCTATTCACTTCTTTGCTAACGCTGGAGATATGTTTGTAATAGGCGATAAGGTGGGATGAGAAGAAAGGTCTTCTACCATATTACAACAATATTCCCCTCTGTTCAAACCTAGTGGGGGACAGGCGGGTCAGGGTAATCATTCCCAAGGGGATAAGGACTCTAGAGCAGGGATGGAGGGGGGAATTCAATTCAGTCTGCATTTAAAGCTGAATCAATCAAATTTGCACTTTATTAAACAATGCAAGAACCAAAAGACAGCCATCCTTCAAAATTCACACTTACCCAAATTTTGCTATACAGTTCTCCAAACAAACAACATTTACAAAGATGCATATATCAGGGGAAAATGTGCATAAAAATGTATATAAAATGTGTATGAAAATTGCAAACAAAAATGCATTGTATTAGGAGAAATTACTTGCAAAAATGTGTACATTAGTCAACTGTGCATACAAAAATGTGTTTATTAGGAGATTCACACTAAATCTGAAAAGAATTTTTTTTAAAAAGTAACCCACAAATTGCAGCAGAAACTGGAGAACTCAATTTAAGATTGGAAAAATGAGAAACTGAGAGCACTGACACTGACAGATCTTTCCAGCCCTACTCTATACTTCCAAGAAGGGAGAAGCAAATCTGTCACCTTTGGTCTCTCTCCGTTTATTTTCCCAATCCAGTTCAGTTCTCCACATTCGTTTGTGAACTTTATTTTTAAAAGTCATCAGCATGTTAGTGCAAATTTCTCCTAACATACACATCTTCGCATGCAATTCTGCCTAGTGTACCATTTTCGCAAAGTGGTGTTCCCTAACAGTATTCATTTGTGCATGTTACTTTCACTAATAAATGCATGCATATGCAAACTTTATCCTAACCTGAGCATTTTGGTACTTGGCTGGAGAATCGCATTGCAAAATTCAGAGAAGCGCAAATTTCAAAGGACGACTCTGTTTCAGTCCGTCTGTTGTTTCAGAAGCTGCAAATTAGGTAGGCTTGCGTTTTAAATGTGAGCTAAACTGAATTTCTCTCCCATCCCTGCTTCTAAGTAAACAAGTTTTAGGACTGAGCCAAAAGAGAAAACAGTTACCGATCTTCAGCACTTCTTTTCTTCTTCACTCATTCAAACCTGGCAAATTCCTTGGACAACAACATGATCTGCCAGAAAACCCTCAAGCAGGATACTTTCCTAGAGGATAAGCCCCACACAAAGTTATTCTGAAATGCTAATTAGAATAGATAAATTAACCCAGATTTTATAAGCAGGCACGGATTCCTATTCAGAAGCAATTAAGCATGCAGAACTTGGTCCTAATGACTTTTCTGCATCCCCTTCTCCTTGCCCAGCCTTTCCTGCCCCAAAGTGCCCTATATGTACCCCCACCTGACAATCCATGAATACTCCGCTTCTCCATCTTCCATGCCCCTCCGCTCCCTGAGCTCCTAGTCAGCAACTAGGGGGAGGTGGAGAAGATGCTCTGCATGCACAAAGTCCTGGATTCATTCCTTGGTAGCTTCAGTTAAAACAAATTTGCTTATACTGTAACAGGACTGAGAAAGGTCCATCTGTGGCTGAGATCTTGCAGAATTTCTGGCCATGAGGATAACGTCAATGTTGAGCAGGGGGTTGGACTCGATGGGCTTGTAGCCCCTTCCACCTCTACTATTCTATGAAAGTTGGGCCAGGACTCTGCCTTGCTGTGAGGCAGCTGCAGGATGTGTTCGTTCATTTGTGGAAGGTCACTCTGACCATGGAACTGGAGTGAAAGACCAAGGGCTCAACTTCCACCCACTCAAGTGACGGTTTCCAGAGTGGTTTATCAATCCATCCTTCTTCCCAGGGCACTCTGGGAATTGTAGTTCTGAGGGGGGAAGAGGGATCTCCTAACAACTCTCAGCACCCTCAACAAAATACAGATTTCTTTGAGGGAAGCCATGACTAAACAAAGTGAGATGGTTTAAAGTGGTATGATGCATAATGCAGACTGGGCCTTTTAAGTGTGAACATGGACCTCCTCAACTAAGGGAAGGAGCTGTCACCACCCAAATGCTTCAGAACCGTGAGTGGAGAGTGGCCCTTCCTGGATTATGTCCCCTTTAACAGGGGAAGGGAGGGTAGACATAACGAACAAAGGTTTTAATGACGCCTCAGCTTTAACCATAGTTTATTAAGGCCACATTCACACCATACATTTAAAGAACTATTATTCTACTTTAAACAGTCATGGCTTCCCCCAAAGAATCCTGGGAACTTAGTTTGTGAAGGGCGCTGAGAGTTGTTCAGTCACCATATTCCCTCACAGAGCCACAGTTCCCAGAGTTTCCTGGGAAGAGGGACTGACTGTTAAACCAGCTCTTTGAAGGGGATCGGAGTCTCCTGCCGACTCTCAGCATCCTTAATGAACTACACTTCCCAGGATTCTTTGGGGGAAGCCATGCCTGTTTAAAGAAGAATAGTAGTAGAATAAATGTCTGGTGTGAATGTGGCTTCACTACGGTTAAAATTAACCATGGCTTCACACCATAGGAGAACCAGGGTGTTCTCTCCCAGCCTAACCAACCTCAGAGGGTTGTTGCAAGGATAAAAGGGGTAAAGGGAGAACTAGATATGCTGCCAGGCACAAAAAGTGGGATATAAAAGTAATAAATAAATAACTGGGCCTTTTTTGCCAAGAGATAGTATATGCATGAAATATAAAATTTGCTCATTTGTTAAAACAAGGGCAGCCCCCCCTTTTTAAAAAGATATTGATCTTTTTACAAACTCTGTGCCACCCCACTGTTCAAAACTGTGGTTCAATAAGTATGTCACTTAACTGAGCCCCAATGACAAAACCTACAACAAACTTTTGACCTCTCCAGTTTTGGAGTGTGCCAAACCGGATTCGAGAGCAGACCAACTAGGAAGCAAGAGAGATCTGTTTCTGGAACCCTAACAGTTATGAGAGAAATAGAGAACAAACGCAGACGGAACACAAACCACCCACAAAAAAGTGTTCCCAGATTCATTTTTAACCAGGAAAGATGGAATTTTTAAGGAAGGCCTCCCCCAACTTCCTGATGTTTATCCATAAACACTCTGCCTGTTTCTCCTGGAGCGTGCACACACACACACACACATACACACACACACACATAGACACACATGCGGAGGGAGGGAGGGAGGAGAGAGAGAGTCAACACGGCTCTGCCAAAACCATTTTGAAACCTGCTGTAAAGGTGTGTGGCTTCTAGGCTGTCAGAGCAGCCTGTCCTTCCTCAAACCTTCAAAGACGCAGAGCATCTGGAGACAATAAACACAGTGTATTTCACACCGACAAAAGCACCATTTCCTCCCTGCAAAGGAACAATAGTCAGTCTTGAAAGCAAGTCCCCGATTCAGATTTAGTTCTCCAGATGTTGTTGGACTCGAGTTCCCATCAGCCCCAGCCAGCAGGGCCAATGGTCAGAGATGATGGGAGTTGCAGTCTAACCACATCTGGAGGGCACCCCTGTTTTGAAGCTTATGGTGGAGCTCTGGTATCAGTTCCAAACCTGAATCAGGGACTTAAGAAGTTCCCAAGGCAAAATAAAAGAGTTTCAATTCTGTCCTCAAAACTCTATTTTGAAAAGAGGTGGGGCAGAGTTTAAGAGCCTCACAGTCATTCTCCTCTGTTGGGGGGCAGAGTTATGTGTGCCACACAACTTGTTTTGTGTCCCCAAAATTGCCCCCAGGTGCTCTGTTCCATTACCAGTAAGATTCAACTGCCGATCTGGTCAGTTTCTTTACATGGGATTGCGGGGGGGGGGGGGGGAAGGGGTCACCATCTTGTCTTTGGCCTCATGCAGCAAAATGTCTTGAGCCAGTCCTGAGGACGCATGCCACCTGCCTCAGAGGGTCCCTCCTTCATTGTAAGTGTTCAGGGACAGGCTGGTTTTGGTGATGGAAAGGGACTCTGCATATGCTCAGGATTTATTTTTCTTGACCAACAGAAAAGACCTCAGAAGAGTAAGCGTGTTCATATGTTACTGCAAACACTCATACACATACAGTGTCCTGTGGCGTGTGAAAGTGGAACAGAAGCTTTTGTGAACTACAGGCCACTTCAGCGGACTCATGCACAGGCTACGCAAACTTCTGCCCCAATAAGTACATTCCTCTTCAAGATGCTACAGGTATTAATAAAAGATCTGTTTAAAAACAAACAAACCATTTATACCACTTAGGACCAGATTTTTATCTCTAGAAAGGTCCCATCTACACAATACATCTAAAGCAGTATCATACCACTTTAAACAGTTGTGGCTTCGCCCAAAGAATCCTGGGAACTGTAGTTTGTTAAGGGTGCGGAGAGTTGTTAGGAGACCCCGCCCTTTTCCCCTCACAGAGCTAAAATTCTCAGAGTAGTTTAACAGTCAATCCCTCTTCAGAGGGAACTCTGGCAATTGTAGCTCTTTTTGTTTTGATCCCAAAGGGTAAATGTAAATGTACTGCCTTCAAGTCAATTCCAACTTATGGCGACCCTTTGAATAGGGTTTTCATGAGGCTGAGAGGCAGTGACTGGCTCAGGGTCACCCAGTGAGCTTCATGGCTGTGGGGGGATTCGAACCCTGGTCTCCCAGGTTGTAGTTCAACACCTTAACCACTGTAATGTAGTGGTTATGGTGCTGGACTACAATCTGGGAGACCAGGGTTCGAATCCCCCCACAGCCATGAAGCTCACTGGGTGACCTTGGGCCAATCACTGCCTCTCAGAGGAAGGCAATGGTAAACCGCCTCTGAATACCGCATACCATGAAAACCCTATTCATAGGGTCGCCATAAGTCAGAATCGACTTGAAGGCAGGCCATTTCCATTTAAGGGGAATAGAGATCTCCTTGACACAATTAACAAACTACAGTTGCCAGGATTGTTGGGGAGGGGGGCAGCCATGACTGTTTCAATCCTAGGTCTTTAAATGTATAATGCTGATGGGGCCAGAGAAGTAGAGACTCACATACACAGAATAACTAATACAGCCCTACGAACCAGCAAAGAAAATACAAATTCTCTGTTACCCATTATGTATTATATACTTAGAAAGAATTACTCCAGTAGTATTTACGTAAGAACATACACACACACTCACAGATACACACAAAATTCTGTTATAGGGTACCAGAGAGGCCATGCACATTCCTGATACATGTATGCACAGAGCATAAAACAACCATATAGGGTGAAACAGCCAAAGAAAGAAGCCATAGGAAGCTCACACAAACAAGGACTCAAGCCCCAGATGTGATTTTATTGCCAAGGCTCTGCCCAGGAACATCAGAAATAAAGAGACACCAGCACTACTGAGCATCTGCAGAGGGCTTTCTCCTCCCCAACACTGAAGTAAACACAAGTCACACCCAGCCAGTATCAGGGGAAAGGAATTCCAGATCATGGGGTGTGGCTTGCAAGCACCTCAGGACTTCCCTTTGAGAAGTTATGCATCAGCCCTAAACACAACACGTGAGGAATGTCAAACAGAAATATACATTCTGAACCTATTGACAATTTCCCCAGAAACACCAAAACACAGGTCAAGCCAGAGGCCAAATACCGAGCATGTCAAAATCATTATTCAAGCTCATGTTTGGAGTGCCAATCTCCCCTCCCTTCATCCCCTCAAAAAAAAGCCGTTCTTGAAGATTATAAACCTAGCCTCTCCCCTCAAACCATCAGGGTTAAATATACAGTATTTAACAATACGCACATTCAGATAACACAACTCAAACACAGAACTTACTGACGGGGACACACCAGTCCCGAACAGCAGACGTGACACACAAACACAGTTATTTATTTTAACATTTTACATACTGCTCTTCAACACAACATCCAGGGTGGCTTTCATAAATAACACACCATAATTTTTTTAAAATAACGTAAAAAGAAATGATCAAAATCACTGGATTAATATGGGGTGGGGGTGGTTTAAGCATTAAAAGTGGCAGCTAAAATTAGTTCTCATCAGCAAGGCAACCACACAGTTGTGGCCAGCAAGTGGCATGCTCCCTGCGCCTTTGGGATGTGAGACCCTGTGCTAAACTGGTGCAGCAGAAGCACACACCCCTCAATGCTTTTCTGCCATATGTTTCACAAACCAGTCCTTGAGGGGTTAGAGAGACAGGGGTGGGGATGACAATCACAAACCTCAATTTGGGGGTTATCTTGCCTAGGGGCATCTTGCCCCCTCTCCCAAAACCCATGCTCACATGTCTCATACATTCACCGATACATTATTTGGGTGCACAGATACCTTCCTTTAGCCATACTGCTCCACATACTGCTCCAGTAAATACCTCAATTTTTCTTTTGCCTCCACAGAAGGAAGATATTTTCCTTGCCACCCCCCAGATGTGGGAGAGTCATTCCTCTTTCTCCTCTCCCTTCTTGCAACCATGAGGACTACAACCTTAATACTATTATTATGAAAAACCTCACAATTTTTATTTATTATTATGAATAGTCCCTCAATTACACAGGAGGGGAGAGTGCTCTTGCACTCGAGTCCTGCTTGCGGGCTTCCCATTGGGGCATCTGGCTGGCCATCATGTGAACAGGATGCTGGACTAGATGGGCCACTGGCTTGATCCCGCAGAGTTACTTTTTATGTTCTTAATTTGTCTTTTGCCTCCTCGGAAGGAAAAAATAGCTTTCTTACCATCCTCCCAACATCTGAGAGAGTCACTCCTCTTTCCCCTCCTCCATTGTAACCATAAGGACTACAACCTTGATAATAATTTCAAATGAAATCTGGGGTTCTGGCCTGTCTTAGGACAGCCTCCCTCAAATATTCCTTTCTCCTTACCTATTTCTGATCAAGGTGATCCTCTCCCCCCCCTTTATGACTCTGCCAAAGACACCTCTTTCCCTCTCTGTTGCCCCCCCAGGTCCTAGGCATGCTTCATCTCCTTGTCTTGTGGAGGAGGGGATGTCTTATCCAGGTAGCCCCTTTCCAGGCACACAGGCTCCATCGTGCTCTGATGTCCTCGGCCTCCCCCCCAATGCTAATTTGTAGCCATGCTCCAGGTGGCTTGGGAAGGAGTGGGGGGTCGTTTTACAAGAGTTCCCTCTCCCCTAGCTAAGGAGGAAGCGTGCATAAAGTCCGGGGTGTGTGTCAAAAGAGAAAGGATTCCTTTTACAGGACGAGGGGGTTACTGACCATCCACGGGATCAAGCGGTGGAGGGGGAGGGATACAAAAGCATGCATGCAAAGGGGGTCTATTTTATCCCTCCCCTAAAAATAATATGCATACGCTCTCACTCATAAAGAAGGTTATGCTTCAACACACACCCCTTTCCAATGCAATTTCCAGGGCTGCCATGCTGTTACTCCCATCATGCATAAACACGCCCCCCCCCAAAAAACCCCAAGAAATGCCTTGCCTGATTCTTGTCAAACTGCTCCCTCTCTGCCTCCAGGCTATGGCCCACCCGGCGACTCAGCACGCGCGCAGGCACGTTCTTGATGGTGTTCATGTTGCAAGGCGAAGGATTCCACCAGCAGCAAGTCCGATCCGGTTTGGCCCAGGCTGGCAGGTCCCTGGCTACTGCGATTCCCGCTTTGCTTGCTCGCTCGCTCGCTTCTCCAAGAGCAGCGGCGGCTGCAGCAGCAACTCCCCGTCGACCCGGGAGACTCAGCCGTTTATTCCCGGGGACCGGAATGCAAAGGCGCTCGAGGCAGCGCCGGCCGCGCACCAGGGCGCCCCTAGAGGGCGTGCCGCGCAACTGCCGCTCCGCCTCTTTCTCCGCCTTCCGTAGCAATCACACCTCCTGGCTCCCTGACCTGGCTTGGCCATTCGCAAGGCGACGGGCAGCCGCGCCCATCTGCCAGGCAGCCAATCCACGCCCCCTCCAGGCTCATTCGTGGCTGAAAGGGTCGGGATGATCCGCCTTCCAAAATGATCTCCGCCACACCCCTGTGGCGCTTGCCGCGGCTCTGCAGACGTTTCTTGCAGCCTTTCTCTGGAGACCCCGCTGGGCATTGAACTTGGGACCTTCTGCATGCAAAGCGGGTGCACTGCCGCTGAGCCATGGGCCTTGCAGTGGCTAAACGCCAGACTGTTTGGTTCAATATTATCTACCGATTCTGGTCCGCTTGCATTGGCGGCCTGTATGTTTCTGAGCTAGATTCAAAGTGTTGGTTTTAACCTATAAAGCCTTACACAGCTTGGGACCACAATGCCTGACAGAACGCCTCTCCTGCCATGAACCCACCCGTACACTACGCTCAACATCCAAGACCCTCTTCCAGGTGCCTACTCCGAGGAAAGCCGGGAGTCTGGCAACAAGGGAGAGGGCCTTCTCAGTGGTGGCCCCCAAATTATGGAATGATCTCCCTGACGAGATGTGCCTGGCGCCAACACTGTTATCTTTTTGGTGCCGGGTCAAGACTTCCCTCTTCTCCCAGACATTTTAGCATGTGTTTTTAAATTTTTTTTTAAGTGTTTTTAAATTTGTATATTTGTTTGTAATGTTTTTAATTGTTGTAAACTGCCCAGAGAGCTTTGGCTATGGGGCGGAATACAAATGTAATAAATAATAATAATAATACCGCAGGAATTCCCAAACCGTGGTCTATAGTGGTCTGTAGGCTTCATTCAGCTGGTCCAGGGCCAGTCTGTGGATTTGTGGTTGAAGGTGGGAGATGGCACAACCATCACCCTGAATATTCATATTGATTGGTCAATGTCTTTTATTGCCTCTTTCATGTCTTATATAATATTTGAATGCATTGCCATCTGAATTCTATGGAATTGCAATGGCTGCAACAGGCAGGAACGTCCTTAAGTGGCCTACCAAGACTCTCTGCAATTTCCCAGTGGCCGGTGGGGGGAAATGCTTCAGAACTACTGGTCTGCAGTGACCAGCAGCAGCTCTCCAGGGTTTTAGGCAAGGGTCTTTCCCAACTCGAGCCTGAAATGCTAGGGATTGAACCCTGTTGCCTTTTGCCTGCCCAGCAGGCAATCTACTGCTGAGTTACAGGCCTTCCTATAAGAAGGTTCTAGTTCTCATGGTTCCAAATAAAGGGCCTAATTGAATATTTATTTATTTATTTAATTACATTTCTAGACCGCCCTATAGCAGAAAGCTCTCAGGGCGGTGTACAACAAATAAAATCACAATTAAAATATGAGCAAGTGTGGAAAATATATATATATATATAGTACAATTATAAAACATTAATAAAATTGCCATTGAGATTTATAAATTAAGATCATATTAAGTTTAAAATGTTAAATTTAAAATATTTAAAAATTTACAAAATTTAAAAAGCCTGGGCATAGGGACATAGGAAGATGCCTTACACCAGGTCTGATCATTGGTCCATCTAGTGACGTATCGTTTGCACTGACTGGCAGCAGCTCTTTAGGGGTTCATATGAGGTTTTTTCCAACCCCACCTACAGACGCAGGGAACTGAACCTGGGACATTCTGCATTCAAAACATGCTCTACCAATTGCTTTTTAATACGTTTTTAAAGCCTTTTTAAGAAATAGGTTTTTAAAGCTTTTTTTTTTTTTTTAAGATTTTTAAGGGTGTTTTGTTTTAATATATTTTAAAGTCTGTTTTTATGATGTTTTAGAGTGTTTTTGGTCCTTTTGTTTGCCACCCTGGGCTCCTCCTGGGAAGAAGGGCAGGATATAAATGTAATAAATAAATACCACTGAGCTGTGACCCTTCTTACATTCCATGCATAATATGCAGCTCAAATAAGATTTACCTTTCTGTGGATTTAAACTGTAAGCCGCATTGGTACACAATTCTGTGTAATGTTGGTTGGTATTGGTGCCTAATAAAGGTATTATCTAGCTTTGGATTTTGGAGGTGTTTTTTTTTTAATGGACCAATATAGGTTCCTTAATTTATTTATAATTATTTTTATATACATGGTGTGCCCAAAAGTGCTTTAATTTTGTATTATCTGAATTGCCTATCAGTCAATTTAGTAGGGTCACCCTTATTTATTTATTTATTTATTAGATTAATATCCCACTCTTTCTCCCAGTAGGAGCCCAGGGCCTTAAGCTCCAGAGTTGTCTTGTGGGAGAAAGGAGGGGGGATTCTCTCTATTCACTTCATCTTTTTATTTTACTGAATTTTCTTAAATATGCATGTCAAGAAGTATAATTAGCACATTTAAATAAAAACCCAGACACAATTCGCTTTCTCCACCTCATTCAACATTTTTAAAAACCTTTCATTTTTTTAATGTTGGTTATCAGAGGTTATTGATTTTTAACAGCAATAGAACTCCACCAAACACATTCAATGCTAACTGAAGGAACAACTCTGTTGCAGAGTGTTGTGGCACCTGAAAAACTACAGCAGAACTTTTGTAGACTACAGTCCCATTCACTTAACGCATGAAGCATTGCACTTGGTGATGTTCAGGTGTTTGATAATGTTACTGCTAGTCCATTTATTTATTTATATTTATTTATCCAACTCTTTCCTTCAAGGAGCTCAAACAGCTCTCCTCACCATTCTATCCTCACAACAACCTGTGAGATAGGTTACGCTGAGAGACAATGCCAGGCCCAAGGTCGCCCAATGAGCATCATGGTTGTGTGGGGATCTGAGACCTGGTCTCTAGTCTAACACTCTAACCACTACACCACACTGGCTCCCATCTAGGGCTTTTTGGGGATCTCTGGGTGAGTCACCCCAATCTCTCACCTTTCCTTTTTTAAAAAATGAAAGTTTCTAGGTGGTCTGGTTCGACAGATATACACCAAAATGTATACACCAAAACATCAGCTGCCATCCCCCACAACTTCTGTTAAATGAGCTCTTAGCTGGCTGCTCTAACCCCGCCCTTTTAGGTTTGTATCCAGTAAGTGAAATCTGGGTTGTGTATGACAAGGGATTTGTTGACCTCTAGGTGATAGCTAGAACCCATTGCAAGACCAGAAAAACTTGTCTTTTCCTGGTTGTCTGAAAATCTCATAAATTGAGTAAGTTTATTGCTTTCAGCAGGAGCAAATGTCCATTTCTCTCTGTGCAGGTCAGGAGATGTTGAACAAAAAATCAAAGCAGGTGCTTGTTAGGCAATTGTTTACTGTAAATAATTTGTTATGATTATAATAAAAGTGTACATGCAGGGTTTTTTTAATTACTCGCAAAAATAACATATTTATACATTTTATCTTTAAAATAATTTTTGAACAGAATTTTAAAATAAGTGTACGTGCAATGCTAATCCCACATACTGGTAGTAAACCCCACTGAATTCAATATGACTTACTTTTGAGTAGACATGGTTAGGATTGTGATGTAAATCAATAGATCTCTTGAGTGAACATAGCAAAGGATTGTGTTTGTGTTGTATATCTTTCTCTCCCTCTCCAATCCTATTTTTAAAGCAATTAGGCCAGGCTTACTTAGGTGTCACTGCTTTTATTTTGTAGGAAGCTAATACTGATTTTATATATATTTTAAAAATGCTCTGCAATGACCAACTGGTCTTGACAATAAACTTATTTTATCCAGTGTTGTGTATATGGAATCTTTCCAACAACCCTATGAGGTAGGGTTTATTTATTTATTATTTGATTTATATCCCGTGCTTTCTCCCAGCAGGATCCCAGGGTGGCAAACAGAAACACTAAAAACACTTTAAAACATCATAAAAACAGACCTTAAAATACATTAAAACAAATCAACGTCAAAAATATTTTTTTAAAAGCTTTAAAAACATCTCTTGAAAAAGGGTTAAAAACATATTATTTAAAAAACACATATTAACAAGCAATTCTAACACAGACGCAGACGGGGATAGGTCTCAACTTGGAAACCAAGGAAGCTCACAACAAGAAATAAATCCATTTAAAATTCAATAACCATAAAAAAATATAAAACAGTTGCAAAACAGCTTAAAGTGGTATGATTCTTAATTTTGGGTTGGGTGAGTGAAGTTCCTTATCATTTGAGGTTGCAGCCTTCTGCACACTTCCCTGTTTGAATAACCCCCATTGAATACATTGGAACTTGCTTCTGAGTAAACATGCGTAGGACTGAATTATAAATATCTTTACAGGTTGTGTAAATAATAAACATCTTTCACAGGCATGCTTCTATAAATATTTCTTCTTACTATGTCCTGATAAGTATCTGATTTCATACTATGGTTGTACATTATTATTTCCTTTACATTTTAAGTGTGCCCTTCTTCCTTGGGGTGGTCATGGTCCCCCTCTGTTGTGTTCACCCTGAGGGTCAGATTAAGCCAAAAGATGGTGAGTAGCCCCTGGTCACCCAGTAAACGTTGTAGCTGATTTTCATTTTTAAAAGTTAATTAAAATGATTTACATGCAGGCAAAGTTTATTAAGTAGATCCACACAAACCATTTAAAGCACATCCAACTCGCATTTAAAGCACATGACTTCACCTAAAGAATCCTGGGAAGTGTACTATCCCCCTCACAGTTAGAGTTCCCACCACCTGTTACACTGCAGCCAACTCAGAAGGGACAGGAAGGGGGGAGGCATGAGTTTCAGGCACCTCCGCAGCCAGAAGTAGAGTTGGGGATTGTTGTGTCTGAGCAGGAGCGAACGGGAGGAGGGCAGCCTGCTCTTCAGCCAGTTCCCACGAGTAACGCCCTTCCCGAGGAGCCGAGCGCACCGCCCCCAGTTGATGCAGAGAACGGGTGGGGGGAAGTTTCAGAGTCAGTGCCAGCTCCTCCTTTTCCAAGCAGTTCCAAGGAGGATTCCAGTGCGGCACCGCCCTCTGACCTTGAGCCTGTTGCTCGCGAGCAGGTGTCTTCTGATGAGCAGTTGGATGCGCGCCCCCTGTCTCCTCGTTCTCGCCAGCGCGAGAAACGGACAGGGCAAAGACAGGAATTACGAAGGAGCCAGAGATTACGTTCAAAAACATTTCCTTTATAAGCCTGCCGCTCCCAGTGGGGGGTCGTTGAGTCAACTTCCTTCACACGCTGCAGAGCATGTCTAGAGTATAGTCAGGGGTTTTAGTGAGTTAGCATAAGGTTTCCTATGAAGTGCAATGCCTTTGATGTATCCATTACTCTAATAAAACGAGATCTACTCGCACACACACTCCAGCCTCATTCTTTCAGCTCTGGACGGGACACCACCCTTAACAAACCCATGATTCTGTGGTGGGATTCATGTGCTTCAAATGGGTGTTGAATGTACTTTAAATGAATGGTGTGAATCTGCCCTAGGTACGCTGTGCATTCATTTAGTGAACTGAAAATAAAAATTTTAAAAGATACTTTTTTTGAAACGGGAAAGGCTGTAGCTCATTGGTAGGGCACATACAGTGCTGTGTAAAAGTAATCAGACCCCTCACCAATGCCTTCATATTACTGAATTACAAATGGTACATTGTAATTTCGTTCTGTATGATACTTTGTTTTGAATCACTGAAACTCAAAATCAATTATTGTAAGGTGACATTGGTTTTATGTTGGGAAATGTTTGTAAGAGACATAAAAAACTGAAACATGTTGGTTGCATAAGTATTCAGTCCACACACATTAATATTTGGTAGAGCCACCTTTCGCTGCAATAACAGCTTTAAGTCTCGGGGTACGTTTGCACAGAGTGTTGGAGGGATTTTGGCCTATTCTTCTTGGCAAGGCTGCCCAAGGTGTGGTGCCTCAGCATCACGCAATGTGTGACGCTAAGTGCGCACTTAGCGTCACACTTGGAGTCATCTTGCAGTCTGAAATCCGTCGCCCACCAAGAAAAATCATTGCTGCAAGTGCTGGAGAGAAAAGGCAAACCAATAAGTTGTGACTGAAAGCCTGCCCTGCTTTAGGATGAATATTTGATACTTGAATGGTTTTTGTTCCTCGGTTGAAAGATGAGGGCAGTGGCATTGCCTACTATGTTGGAAAAGTGGTTTCTCTACCCCTAGGGTGAGAGCCTGGTGGGCATAGTTTCTGCCCCCTTGAGAGACAAGGGGGAGTGTTTGGTATGAATGTTGTACGTAGAATATGTGTGCGCGTTATTTGGCTGTATGTAGATTTGAGTGGTTCTCATAGTATGGATATGTGAATGTGTTGGTTTTAGGATGTGAGGCTGAATTCTGTGAGTGCTTGTAGAGTGTGATCTGAGGTAAGCCTGAGTGTGTTGGTTTAGAATGTTATGTTTAAATATGAATGCACTGATATTGTAAGAGTGTGTTTGAGTAAACTAAACAATTCCCCCCCCCAACTATAGTTAGACGAAATTCTGTTATAAAAGGGGCTGGTTGTTTTAATTGTTTTGCTTTTTATTATACTGTGATTAAGAAATGAGCTGATTTGTTTAATCTGTTATGTTTAAAAATAAGCTTGTTTTAACTTGGTTTTTGTTTTGCTTTTTGCCTTGAAGCGTAGGGAATATTCTCTTTAGTCTATTATGTATGTTATGATTTTTTTCTTGTACTTAATTTTATGTGCAATGTTTACATTATGTTGATACTAAAGAAGGTGTTTTGTTCACTTAATTCTATTTTATTGATTTTTTTGTATCTGCTGTTTTAAGATGTTTTGACTTGTTGTACACCATTTAGTTTTATTTAAATATAAATGGTGGTATATAAATGGTCTAAATAATAACAGCTAGACTGGTGAGGACTAGAGAGAGGGCTTTTTCGATTGTGGCCCCCACTTAGGGTTGCCAGATCTCCGGCAAACGGCCGGAGTCTCCATCCCCGCCCTTGCCTTTCTCACCTCCAGCCAGAATTGCCTCCATGTTGTGTAATCTCCGGTTTTTGGCTGGAGTATCCGGTTTTGGGGGGCCCTCCAGCTCTCTGGCTAGCACCCCTTAATCTCCGGACTCTCAGCTTCAATTTAAAAAAAAAGTAAGTTTCTAGGTGGTCTAGTTCCCGAGATATACACCAAAACGTCAACCGCCCCCCCCCCACAACTTTTTTTTTATAGATCCTTGCTCTAGCTACAACTCCCATCAGCCCAATCTAGTGGCCATGCTGGCTAGGACTGATGGGAGTTGTAGTTAAAAAAAGTAACTTTTCAAAGCTCTGGCTGTAACCCTGCCCTTTCAGGATTGTAGCCAATGAAGCCAGAGTTGTGACTTGTTGATCCAGGCATGCCTAGGCTGAACGTCAGGAAATGGTGGCTTTAAGATTTTTGCAGTTTGCGTAAGTAATATGGCTTAACGTTTTTTTTCCTCTTCTATCCAAGAGTCAGACCCTGGGCTATGAAATATGAAAGTATTTAATCCAATATCTGCTTTTCTGGGAGTAAAGCAATTTCTGGAAGTAAAGCATGTACCTGGAGTAAACCCCATTGAACTCCATTAGGACTTACTTTTGAGTAGACATGGTTAGGATTGTGCTGTAAATTAATGGGACTTGTGAGTAAACATAGCGCAGACTTGTGTTTGTGTTGTAAATCTTTCTCTTTTCCTCCAACCCTATTTTTAAAGAAATTAGGCAGGGTTTATCACAGTTTTTATTATGTAGGAAACTAATACTGATTTTTTTAAAAAATGAATGAAGTTTATTTATTTATTTTTATTTATTTATTATTTGATTTATATCCCGCCCTTCCTCCCAGTAGGAGCCCAGGGCAGCAAACAAAAGCACTAAAAGCACTTTAAAAATCATAAAAACAGACTTTAAAATATATTAAAACAAAACATTTTTTAAAGCTTTAAAAACTTTTTTTTTAAGAAAGGTTTAAAAACATATTAAAAAGCAATTCCAACACAGACGCAGACTGGGATAAGGTCTCAACTTGAAAGACTTGTTAAAAGAACAAGTTCCTTATCACTTCAGGGTACAGTTTTCCCTGGTTGAGTAAGCCCCATTGAATACATTGGGACTTGCTTCTGAGTAAACAAACATAGGATTGCCCTATATCTTTACAGGTTGTATAAATAATAAATATATTTGATAGTCATGCTTATATAAATATTTTCATAGAATCATAGAATAGTAGAGTTGGAAGGGGCCTATAAGGCCATCAAGTCCAACCCCCTGCTCAATGCAGGAATCCAAATCAAAGCATTCCCGACAGATGCCTGTCCAGATGCCTCTTGAATGCCTCCAGTGTTGGAGAACCCACTACCTCTCTAGTAATTGGTTCCATTGTCATATGGCTCTAACAGTTAGGAAGCTTTTCCTGATGTCCAGTCAAAATCTGGCTTCTTGCAACTTGAGCCCATTATTCTGTGTCCTCCACTCTGGCACCATCGAGAAGAGATCCCGGCCCTCCTCTGTGTGGCAACCTTTCAAGTACTTGAAGAGTGCTATCATATCTCCCCTCAGTCTTCTCTTCTCCAGGTTAAACATGCCCAGTTCCTTCAGTCTCTCCTCATAGGGCTTTGTTTCCAGTCTCCTGATCATCCTTGTAGCCCTCCTCTGAACCCGTTCCAGTTTGTCTGCATCCTTCTTGAAGTGCAGAGACCAGAACTGGATGCAGCACTCAAGATGAGGCCTAACCAGTGCTGAATAGAGGGGAACTAATACTTCACACGATTTGGAAACTATACTTCTGTTAATGCAGCCTGATATAGCATTTGCCTTTTTTGCAGCCACATCACACTGTTGGCTCATATTCAGCTTGTGATCAACGACTATTCCAAGATCCTTCTCACATGTCGTACTGCTGAGCCAAGTATCCCCCATCTTATAACTGTGCATTTGGTTTCTTTTCCCTAAGTGTAGAACTTTGCATTTATCCCTGCTGAATTTCATTCTGTTGTTTTCAGCCGAATGCTCCAGCCTATCAAGGTCCCTTTGAATTTTCTTTCTGTCTTCCACGGTATTAGCTATGCCCCCCAATTTTGTATCATCTGCAAATTTGATAAGCATGCTCTGTACCTCCTCATCCAAGTAGTTAATAAAATGTTGAAGAGCACTGGGCCCAGGACTGAGCCCTGTGGTACCCCACTCGTTACTTCCACCCAGTTTTGTCATGCTGTGTCCCTATAAGTATCCGATTTCACACTATGGTTGTACAATACATCCTTTATATTTTAAGTATGCCTTGGGGTAGTCATGGCTCTCCATTGTTTTCATCCTGAGGGGCAGATAGGCTGAGAGATGGTGAGTAGCCCATGGTCACCCACTACAGTTTATAGCTCATTTCTGAACCATATGTACAAACTCTGCGTAAAATAGGTCTCAGAATAGCTATTAGACATAATGGTAAAACAGAACCTCCATGTTCAGGGGCGGTATACCTCTGAATATCAGATGCTGGAGGCAAACAGCAAGGGAAGGCTCTTGCCATTATGCCTTGGCTGTGGGCTTCACGGAGGTGTCATCCTCAGCTCTAGGTTAAGCACACCAGGGCACAGTACCTTAAGCCACTGACTCTCTCGCAGCCTTCACAGGGCTTTCACAGAACTCAGGCTCCAGGAAATGCCCTCCGCATACCTTGAAAGGAGATTTATTGGAATTCCAGTTGCAGAACGGAAGTTGTTGATTGCGTGATGGCTTCATTGTTTCACAGGTCGACATCACACAGACATACATGTAATTTCACAATCAGATCAAGCACAATGGAGTCTATTCTCACATTCAAGTACAGTCGCCATGTACTGAAGTCTGCCTTTGTCTAATTAATGATTCCTTCACAACGTTGTGAAGTAGGGCATCCTAAGACAGGGATGGGCAACCTCAGGCTGGAAGGCCAAGTGCGGCCCTCCAAGCTGCTCTGTCTGGCCCTTGGGACTCTCCCCACACCACACCCCCTGCTGTCCCTGCTTTGCCCCTTCCTTGAGTGTGGTACGAACGCGTCCTTGAAATTTGATGACTGCTCTTGCTTGTCTGGATGGGAGGATAGAGAGAGGTGTATGATGTGATGTTCCTATATTAATGTATATATGGGAAGTGTTAGTTGTTTAGAAGATACATGGTAAGTGGAGTGAAAGAGGGGGAGTGAATGGGCAGTAGAATGCGAGATGATTGGCTGAGTGTTTAAAATGGCTGAATGTATAAAAGGAAGAGTGAGAGTGGAATCTGGGGGGGGAGAAGAGAACTGAGTGGGTTGCTTGGTGGGGTTTGAGAGAGTTGTTTTGCCAGGAGAGAGTGAAGAAGGAGGGAGGTGGAGTTCGGATTAGTATTGAGTAAAACCATATGCTTATGTGCCTTAAGAAGAAATCTTGTTAATCTTGTTAGCTTTGTTATCTTTAATAAATACTTAATTTGGTTTACCAAAGGCCTGATCCTTGACTGGGGTTTCACAGACCAGAAAGGAGGGTAAGGTAATGACCAAGGCTGAAGGGGAACTGTAACAAATGGTGGCAGCGGTGAAGAGAATATTCAGAGTCTCTGGGAATACTAGTATTAGGACGTTACTGGTGGTTGCCTAGCAGGGGGATCTGTTGAGATCTGTGCTAGAGCGGGGAGAGAAAAAATAAAAAAGGACAGTCCGGACTGGTGGAGTCCCTGGTGGTGCCTAGTGACAGGCAGTAGCCACGCGCAGGTAGGAACCTGACAGGGAGAGCCAGGGAAGGGCGTCACACGTGGTGGCAGTAGCGGTGGGATACGAACAACAGAGAATCCAGATACGAACCTTGTGAGAGTGACTGGCAAAGAGTGTGTGGCAAAGAGTGAGTGACCATGGCTGAATACATAAAAATGAAAAGAGAGGAGCTGGTGGAGAAGTGCATAACATTCAATTTACCTCACGAGGGTAAAGGGGTAGATGAATTGAGGGTAGGACTTATAGGATTTGCAACTGCCCAGCAAAAACAACCTGTCAGGGAATCGACCCCAGAAGGATACTCAAGCAATCCCACTTATATAGAGTATTTGAGAGAAAAGTTAAGATGGGAACATGAGTTGGAAACTGAGAGATTGAGGAGGGAGGCTGAGGAAAAAGACAAGCAGAGGGAGTTGGAAGCTGAGAGATTGAGGATGGAGGCTGAGGAAAAAGACAAGCAGAGGGAGTTGGAAGCTGAGAGATTGAGGATGGAAGCTGAGGAAAAAGACAAGCAGAGGGAGTTGGAAATTGAGAGATTGAGGATGGAAACTGAGAGAATGAGAGTGGATGCGGAATTACAGGCAGAAAAATTAAAATTGGATAGAGAGAAATTTCACTCTGAGGAGACAAGGAAAGACAGAGATGGAGCAAAAATAAAAATTACTCCAAAGGACTTTGCTGTGTATGAGCCTGGTCAAGATCCTCAAATTTATCTCACAACCTTTGAAAAGGCAGCTCAGTTGTGGGGGCTACCTGAAGATAAATACATGCAGTATTTATCAAATTTGATTAAAGGGGAATTGGCAGAGGTATATCAGTACTTCCCCTCAGACAGGCCAGTAACATATGCTGAATTCAAAGAAGCAGTGTTTAAAAGATTCAGACTGGGGCCTGATTATTTTAGAAAGCTTTTCAGAAACTGCCAGATACAGACAGGGAGGTCTTTCGTGGAGCTGGGGGCAAAACTGATGGACATATTTGGGAAATGGCTGACAAGTGCAAAAGCTCAGTCTGTGGAGGAGGTGAAAAACCTCATGATATTGGATCAGTTGTACCATCAATTGCCACCCGAAATAAGGCTCCTGGTCAAAGACCGTTCCCCTACATCGGTGCAGGAGGCTGCAGAGATGGCGGATCACTTCGCCTCCAACAGAACTGGCTGGGTGGGGAAAACATCAAGAGAGTTTAAACCCAGACCATATAATGGTGGCAGAAGGGATGTGGTACCACAGCGAGTGAGTCCTCCAGTAAAATCTGAAGGGCACAGGACACCCCAGAGTGGATCTGTGTACCCTAAAAGTGAGGAGAAATTATGCTACAAATGTGGTAGACCGGGGCACCTACGTTTTCAATGTGAGGTTGCCAACCCCATTAGTAATCCTACTCAGACAAGGGTAGTGAAAATAGAGCCCAAGGCTTTAGAAACAGCGAAAAAGGTTCAGTTCTGCCAGATAAACTGGACAGGAGTAACAGACCTTGATTCAAGTCTGAGAGAGGAAGTGAGTGTACAAGGGGCAAATTATTGGGCATTGCTTGATACTGGTGCCGCTCAGACATTACTGAGGCCAGATTTAATAAAATCTGAGGTAATATTACCTCAGGAAACTGTGACTATCCAAGGAGTGAGAGGTCAACCAGAAAGTTTGCCTGTGGCCCTGGTGGATATGACTTGGAGAGGCCGAGAGGGCCGATATAAAGTAGGCATTAATGCCCAGCAACAAGAACCAGTAATACTGGGAAGGGATGTAATGGGCGCCCAAGGAAAGATATATGTAGTGACCAGACAGCAAATTGGCAGAGAAAAAGAAGCCATATTAAGGGGGGCTGAAACAAACAGGGTGGAATCTGTTAACCAGCCTCAGGTCACCATAGCAACCACTAGCAGGCCTGCTGAAGGAGACAAACTGTATCAAGTGGTCTCTGGGGAAGAAGCAGATCAATTCAGGGAAGAGCTGCATAAAGATATAAGTTTGAAGCAGATAAAGGAACAAGCCCTGACCCAACAGATTCCTTTCACTGACAAACTGAGGAATCAAGTTGTGTGTGAGAATGGGATTTTATATAGACTGTGGATGCCTGCTGAGAGAAAGGATGAATGTGAACCAGTGAAGCAATTGATAGTACCTAGCAAATACAGAACCAGATTGCTAGAGGTAGCCCACGATGTCCCATGTGCAGGACATCTGGGAATAAAAAAGACCAAGAGGAGATTGGCTGCACACTATTATTGGCCAAACATCTCCAAAGATGTAAAACAACATTGTCTATCTTGTGGAATATGCCAAAAGGTGGGGGAAAGTGGAGTAAAGACTAAGGCACCCTTAAAGCCCCTTCCTATAATTGGACAACCCTTTTATAGAGTGGGAATAGATTTGGTGGGCCCTTTTTCCAAACCCACAAGGCATAGCAAGAAATATCTATTGGTGGTGGTGGATTTTGCCACCAGGTACCCAGACGCAGAAGCACTAAGATCCGTGGAAGCCCCTGTAGTGGCAGAGGCTTTATTAAAAATCTTTATGAGGCTGGGTTTCCCTCATGAAGTGCTGATGGATCAAGGCAGTGTATTCATGGGAGAAGTGATGCAATGTATGTGGAAATGTTGTGGTCTAAAACATCTAAAGACCACTACTTACCATCCCGCCACTAATGGGTTAACAGAGAGATTCAATGGCGTTTTGAAGGGCATGATCAGAAGCTATGTTCAAGATCACCCACAAGACTGGGATGAACGGTTGGGATGCTTCTTATTTGCATACAGAGAAGTCCCTCAGGAGTCAACAGGCTTCTCACCCTTTGAACTCATGTTTACTAGAAAAGTGAGGGGACCTTTGGAACTGCTAAAAAATTCATGGGAAGGAACTCTGGGAGAGTACAAAACTTCTGTAGTAGATTTTGTATTGGAATTCCGCAATAAATTAACATCAATGATGGAAGTAGTGAAAGAGAATTTGAGTCATGCACAGGAGAAGCAAAGTTACTGGTATGACAGAACAGCCAGGGAACGTGTGTATGATGTGGGAGATATGGTTATGGCGTTCATACCCAGGAAACATGACAAATTACAGGCTAACTGGGAAGGACCATATACCATCAGAGAAAGGCTTGACACAGTGACGTATGTAATCACCACAGACCAATTAAACAAAAGCAAAGTGGTTCATGTAAATATGTTGAAGCCTTACCATACCAGGGATGCATAGCTGTTGCAAGTTACCTTATTCCCTGAGGGAAGTGGGCCTGAACTTCCAGATTTGGTACAGGAAAGCAAAGACAAAGGAGGGGTAGATCAAGTGGAATGGTCAGAGGAGGTGAAGGAGGAAGTAAAAGAGGAGATTCTGAGAGTTTTGAAAACCTATAGGAATCTCTTTAGCAACAAACCTGGCTGAACCAGTATAGTTATACATTCCATTGATACTGGAGATCATGCCCCAATCAGATCTGTTCTGTACCGTGTGAATGGGAAAGTTTTGAATGAGATCAAAAAGGAGGTGGAAGATATGCTGGAATTAGGAGTGATCAGGGAATCCATCAGTCCCTGGGCCTCAAGTATTGTCCTGGTTCCGAAAAAAGATGGAACGACAAGGTTTTGCATTGATTATTGGCTAATCAATGAAATTACTGTCCCAGATGCGTATCCTATGCCTAGGGTAGACGCAATGTTAGAGTTATTGGGGGCAGCAACCATTATCTCTACACTAGATCTCTGTAAAGGATTTTGGCAAATGGAACTAGACGAGCAATCCAGAGCCAAAACTGCCTTCAGTACACCAGATGGGTTATATGAGTTTGTGACCTTACCCATGGGACTAAGGAACTCACCGAGTTCATTTCAGAGGCTAATCAATACTGTGTTGCGAGGCATGTCAGATTTTGCAGTGGCCTATATCGATGACGTGGCCATTTTTAGCAAGTCGGTGCCTGAGCATGTCCAACACCTGACAACAGTATTGGAGGCCTTAAGAAAAGCAGGCCTCACAATAAAAGCTAAGAAATGCCAGTTTGGACTAAAGGAAGTAATCTATTTAGGACATAAGGTGGGGAGTGGGAAAATCACCCCCTTATGGAGCAAGGTGGAGGCAATACAAGCGTGGCCGATCCCCTTAACCAAAAAACAAGTAAGGGCATTTCTGGGTGTGGCTGGATTTTATAGGAAGGTTGTGAGAAATTTTGGGGAAATAGCAACCCCCTTGCATGAATTAACAAAGAAGAAGTGTTCTGAGCGTGTGGTATGGACGGATGAATGTCAGAAGGCTTTTGATCTACTGAAGCAAGCCTTGTGCCAAGGACCCATATTAATAGCACCAGACTATGAGAAACCATTCATCGTGGCTACAGATGCGTCGGACCTGGCGCTGGGAGTCGTCTTGCTACAGGAGAGAGAAGGCACCAGACATCCAGTGGTGTACCTGAGTCGCAAGCTGACGCCGAGGGAGAAAAACTATTCGTCGGTCCAGAAGGAGTGCCTAGCGGTCGTGTGGGGACTGAACAAGTTGCGCCCATACGTGTGGGGACGAAGATTCACAGTGACTACGGATCATCGGGCCTTGTTATGGTTGCAGACTATGAAAAACCATAACACTATGCTGCAGAGGTGGTCCTGGGCCCTACAGGACTATCAAGTGGACTTCCAGTTCATAAAAGGCAAGGACAATGTACTGGCCGATGGACTTTCCAGGCAAGTGGCCGGGACTGCAGTGACGTGACCAGATGAAGGAACAAAAAAGACATTTTCCCCATAGAGACTTTTATTTGTTAATGCGACGTATAAATCCTGGAACACGAATAATACTCTGCTGTTGTTTAAGGGGGGGGAAATGTGATGTTCCTATATTAATGTATATATGGTAAGTGTTAGTTGTTTAGAAGATACATGGTAAGTGGAGTGAAAGAGGGGGAGTGAATGGGCAGTAGAATGCGAGATGATTGGCTGAGTGTTTAAAATGGCTGAATGTATAAAAGGAAGAGTGAGAGTGGAATCTGGGGGGGAGAAGAGAACTGAGTGGGTTGCTTGGTGGAGTTTGAGAGAGTTGTTTTGCCAGGAGAGAGTGAAGAAGGAGGGAGGTGGAGTTCAGATTAGTATTGAGTAAAACCATATGCTTATGTGCCTTAAGAAGAAATCTTGTTAATCTTGTTAGCTTTGTTATCTTTAATAAATACTTAATTTGGTTTACCAAAGGCCTGATCCTTGACTGGGGTTTCACAGACCAGAAAGGAGGGTAAGGTAATGACCAAGGCTGAAGGGGAACTGTAACAAATGGTGGCAGCGGTGAAGAGAATAACAATACAGTATTCAGAGTCTCTGGGAATACTAGTATTAGGACGTTACTGGTGGTTGCCTAGCAGGGGGATCTGTTGAGATCTGTGCTAGAGCGGGGAGAGAAAAAATAAAAAAGGACAGTCCAGACTGGTGGAGTCCCTGGTGGTGCCTAGTGACAGGCAGTAGCCACGCGCAGGTAGGAACCTGACAGGGAGAGCCAGGGAAGGGCGTCACATATGACTCTAGAGAAACTAGTACAAATGTAACAGTTACATTTGTTGCTCCACCCACTTTTGCCATTGGCCCCACCCACCATTTGTATGTGGCCCCGGAAGGGAATGTGACCACAGTTGTCTGAAGGAATTTTTTGGCGTGGGGTGGGGAGTAAAACACTGAAATGGGGGGGCAAGCTAATTTCTCACAAGAAATGAGAAGAATAGTGTATCGTATCTCAGGTTCGATATACTAGAAACTATTTTTTAAAAAAAGAAAAGCTGGGAATCTGGGAATTATGGTTCATTGGGGGGGGACAATTGCCCCCCTTGAAGCCCCTGTGGACATCCATTATGCAGCCATCAGGCTGAAAAAGTTCCTTGCCCCTGGCCTAAGAGATATAATCGACAATATGGGTCCTTCCTATTCTTCTTACCTCCAATCCCATCACAAGGAGGGGCTATTTTAAGGAAATTAATAGAGATGGATAGAAAAGGAAGCCCACAATGCAGTGCCAGGTGCAGAGGGCAGCCAGGTTGGGCCCTGGCCGAGGGCCCCTGCGGCCCAGAGGAGCCCCTCCTTAGGGTAGGAGGGTAGCGCTCCCCTTCTGCAATCTACGGCAGTGTTGACTCCCGACCCTGCCACAGATTGCAGAGGAGGAGCTCCCAGCCCCCCCATACAGACTGGGCAGACGTGCAACACCCATCCGCACCCCCTGCTTTCCTCTCCCTTGCCGTGAATGCTGTGCATGCTGCTCTTGCATACCTGCCATCAACCAAGATGGGGGCGGAAGCTTCTGTAAAGGGCTGATGCTCCTACTGTAATTATGGTTGATGGCAGGCATGTGTGCATGAGTAGCGTAGCATGCATGCACGCCTGCCATCAACCAAGATGGCAATGGGGGCATCAGCCCCTCAGGGTAGCCCCCACCGCCATCTTAGTTGATGGCAGCCATGTATGCACAGCACGCAGGGCATTCTTCCTAAGGACTAATGGAGAAGTAGGTGGGGCGGCCCCAGGGCAGGCTGGTGCCCTAGGGCCCAGTCATGCCTGGTGCTGGCCCTGCCACAGTGGCCAGAACAAACTTATTGAAGACATTTATTTATAAATTGCATGCAGTGTACAGCAGCAAATCAGTAAACAATATCATTAAAAGAAAAATACAACATAAAAACAGTAATATAAAAGCATATAAAAACGGGAATTCAAAGCATTCTTACAAATAAAAATAAAAACAGTCTGATCTTATGGACCAGGGAAAACCTGGGCAAAAAGTTATGTCAGCATCTGAGGGAATTGATGGTTGTTGCTTCATGTATGGCAGAGGGAAGGGCTTTCCATAGCATGGGGGCAATCACACTGAAAATACCCATTTTGGGATCACCGCCCTATGAAATTCTGTAGTGTGTGGTGTCATGCTGTCCAACTATTTCTGGCCAAGAGGACAGAAATCATCCCACTCTGCTCCAAGCCCTGGGCTTCTACTGGGAGGAGGGCGGGATACAACCACCACCACCACCACCATCATCATCTTCAGGAGTAGCTGAATCTGCAAAGATTTAGGTGCGTTTATATCTCATCACCTTACATCTGCTGAAGTTTGCGTGTGTAAAACAGTTGGTTTTGCAAACATAATTATAAATAATGGTAATTAGTGAGCAAAAGGGGGAGCAGAATGAAACACCCAGATCACATTCTGCTGACCCTAAAGACTGAAAAGAAACCGACCTATTCTTCATATTCCTGAGAAGGTGCAATCACCAAACACACAAGTAGCACCTGAAAACCTAAACTTGCCTGCTGCTGAGACTATGCCTGAGCCATCTGGTAAAGCTGACAATGATGTTAGCACTCAAGTTTCTCCGTCACCCAGAAACTTTCAAGACGAGTGACTGATAACTGCAAAATGTTTCAACTGTACTGATTTGTTTCTTTTTTAAAAAAAGTGAAATGTGTGGATAGATAGTGTATCCTGGTCCCAAGCTGTACTGTATAGGGCTTTGTAGACAAAACCAGAACCTTGAACGTAGCCTGGTAGGTAATAAGCAGCCAGTTTATATACGGAGGGAGCAGCTTTTATGAGTTTGCTAATTAGATTCTTATATCACTTTTGCAGCCTATAAGATGGTCCAGAAATTATACTTTTTTTTCTTTTTTAAAGATATTTTAGAGTGTTTTTTATTTATTAATTTATTATTTTATTTCTATCCCGCCCTTCCACCCAGCAGGAGCCCAGCAGTGCTTTGGTTTGCCACCCTGGGCTTCTTCTAGGAAAATGGGTGGGGTATAAATTTAATAAATACAATAAATAATAATAAATAAATAAATACTGTGTACATTGGTGGAGCTGAATAAAACATAACAGCAGCAACAGTTCTATAAAAGTCTGCAAATTTCACCCAAAGTTTCGCCGCATGACTGTCAATTACTTAAAAAAAAGTTAAAGGAAAAAACTGTGCTGCTTCTGCTTTTCCTCCCTTCTCTCTTGCTGATGTAATTGCTAGCACTTGCCCTTGATCTTTAATCACCAACACTGTTTTGCTGCAGAAACTACTGTAACTTGATTATACACACACACATTAAAAAACAAGCTCTGTTCTACCACTTTCTTGTGTCTTGACCCTCTAATTAAACACAAAGCAGGAAGGAATGGGGAAAGCCTACACACCCTAGCTGAAGGCAAGCTGGAATTAATGGAAGTGTTGTTTTCCTTGCATAGGAGTGGTGAATGTGACTACAAGGCAGCCAACCCTGCCCTTATTTGCTGCATTTCCAAAAGGACACCCCCATTCTTAGCCATCTGAAGAACACAGTGCACATCTGGGAACACTTCTGACAAACGTCTGAAATCAAACACACACACACAGCCCACCAAAAAATGATAGTGTGAGGTAGGGATGGACAGATCTGACAATTTCAGTCTTTTCAGTTCTCCATTTTTACAACAATTTTTTTTTGGGGGGGAAGGCCTCATGAAAATTCATCAGCATTTTAGTGCAATTTTCTCCTAATATACACATTTCTGCACTTTCCCCCATATAATGTACTTTTGTTATTTTCACTAATTTTTATGCACATTTCCCCCTAATATACACATTTTTGCACACATTATTTGGTTGCAGAACTATCACAAAATTTGGAGAAGTACAAATTTCAGTTCTATTTCGGTGCACATATTGTTTTGTAAAGTGCTGATTAGGTAGGTTTGCATTAAAATCCAAATTTAACTGAATTTCTCCCCTATCCCTCAGCACAGGCTCATCAATAGTCCTACAGACCCTGAACTGAAAAAAGATTTGGCTAACACACATCCTCCTTGAAAGCTACCAATTTGAGTGTCTGGGCCATGCTGTAGGCAGAGGGAGAAGCTCTAGCCCTGCATCTCGATGGGGCAAGAGCTGGTATAGCACAGTGGGGAGGAGAGCCTGACTGGGAGTCCAGAGTCTGTGAGTTTAAATCCCCGCTCATGTCTCCTGGGTGTCAAGGGCCAGCTAAAGATCACCCCCACAGTGAGTGGCTCGGGTTACGTGCCCTGCCACCTGTGCAGCCGTGGGCAAGCTGCATAGTCTCAAGGAGCCCAGTTGCCCCCCGGCTGGCAGTTGCGGACAAGGCAGGGGCTGGCTTGTGCAGCTGTGGCAAGCTGAGCAGGCCCTAGCCAGCTGGGGAGGACTAGCCTCACAGGGAGGCAATGGTAAACCCCCTCTGAGTACCGCTTACCATGAAAACCCTATTCATAGGGTAGCCATAAGTCGGGATTGACTTGAAGGCAGTCTATTTCCATTTTCAGTTGCCACATGGAATTGCTGGCCACATTTCAGTTGGAAAGAGCAGCACCACTCAAAAGGCACTGGGAGAAGGCCCCCTTGAACACATGCACCCCAAACGATTCTGTCTAGAGATGGGTCCACAGAGCATCCCTCCTCGTTAGATGATGTCATGGGCCCTAAGGAGATTCTCTGGCAAAGTTAAGAGGATGGAGGCGAGGTTGCCAACACTGGGGAGGACATGGCCAGCACTGATGAAGGAAAGGAGGAGAAGGAGCTCTGGTGAGGCTCGGCGGCACTCACTGCGAGGGAGAAGGGACTCGGGATTCCTGACCCTGAAAGACTTGGGAGGCAGCTGACCAAGAAAGGAGGAGGAGGTGAGGTAAGCAGCTCATCTGCATACTTTCTTTCCCACCAGACTCAGTGGCGCTCACTGCGAGAGAGAAGGGACTCGGGATTCCTGACCCTGAAAGACTTAGGAGGCAACTGACCAAGAGAGGAGGAGGAGCAGCAGCAGCTCTGGTGAGGTAAGCAGCTCATCTGCATACTTTCTCTCCCACCAGGCTTGGGGGTATGTGCCTGATAGGGGCACGCAAATTAAACACACAGACACACACACACACACACACAAACAAACTACAATCCGTTCAACTAATTCCTGGCACTGACAATAGGAATATCAAGACTGCCACTGGCAACAGGAATATCAAGACTGCCACTGACAACAGGAATAGTAAACAACAAACAGAAAATGGAGGGGGATCAATCAGTTGTTGTCACCTGCAAGATGTGTGCTATGTTCATTTTCTTAACGGAAACCATACACTTCCAGCAAGTGCAGATTGGTGGCGCTCCTAGAAGAAAAGGTCAGGGGGCTGCAGCAACGCATAGACACCCTGCGACTTATCAGACGAGGACTTCCTCGATAGAACACAAGAGGAATTAAGGGAATGACACAAAGTACAGGAAGAAAGTGACAAGGAAGAAGAGGACTGCAACAGCAACAAATCCCCATGGAGGACTGTCACTGTAAGGGCAAGGAAAAACAGGAGGGATTCGGAACTGTTGCAACTAACAAATCGCTTTCAGCGTCTCTCGGCAGACAGCACCTCTGAAGAGCCTCAACAAACTCACCTGCATCAAGAGTCACTGGCTGCAAAGGAAGACTCCACACCCCAGAAGAAGGAAGCTGATGCAACCACCGCTCGCAGCAAAAAGAGCGTGCTGGTGGTTGGAGACTCGTTGCTCAGGGGGGTAGAGGCACTGGTATGCCAGCCGGACAAAATGAATTGGGAAGTCTGTTGTCTCCCTGGGGCACGCATCCGGGACGTCGTTGACAACCTGCCGAGGCTCATTGGGAACCAAGATAGGTACCCCTTTCTCCTCATCCATGTGGGCACAAACGATACGGCCAGAAACACCTTGTAACAGATCACCTCAGACTATGAGGCTCTGGGTAGGAAGGTCAAGCATTTGGGGGCGCAGGTGGTCTTCTCGTCAATTCTTCCTGTGAAGGATAGAGGACTACAAAGGGAAAGGAAGATACTGCAGGTCAACGACTGGTTACGCAGATGGTGTCGACGGGAGAGGTTTGGATTCTGGGACCATGGTCTAAGCTTCTTGGAGGGGGGACTGTTGGCAAGAGATGGGCTGCACCTCATGAGGACTGGGAAGAATCTCGCAAAACTCATCAAGAGGGCTTTAAACTAAAGCCTCTGGGGGATGGAGATGATAGCTTAAAGACCGATCCAAAGACAGCAGGTTGTAAACGCAAGGATTTGAAGGGTACAGGAGACACTGGGACAGAGAAAGGGGTGCACGGCGAAGCTCACGGTATATTAATGGAGGAATCCAATCAGGACAAAAGAGACTTCTGCTGTCTATATACCAATGCGCGGAGCTTGGGAAACAAGCAAGAGGAGCTTGAAGTCTTAGTGCATCAAGGCAAATATGACTTCATAGGGATAACAGAGACTTGGTGGGATGACTCCCATGATTGGAATATATCCATTCAAGGATATAAACTCTACAGAAAGAATAGAAGCAACAGAAAAGGAGGGGGAGTAGCGTTATACGTCAAAGACAAATACACCTCTATGGAAATCCAAGAGAGCGAACAAAGGGGTCCAATAGAGACCATTTGGGTAAAAATAAATGGAGAAACAAATAAAACCGACATGGTAGTAGGTGTCTACTACAGACCCCCTGGCCAAGAAGAGGTGGTAGACGAGGCCTTTCTCAAACAAATCTCTGAAATCTCAAGGAGGCAAGAAGTAGTAGTGATGGGGGACTTCAACTACCCGGATATCTGCTGGGAGACAAACTCTGCGAAGCACAAAGCCTCCAACAAATTCCTGATGGGCCTTGCTGATAATTTCCTCTTTCAAAAAGTAGAAGAAGGAACAAGGGGATCGGCAATCCTGGACCTGATCTTAACTAACAGGGACGAATTGGTCACGGGAATTAAAGCGGTCGGTACCTTGGGGGAAAGTGACCATGTAATACTGGAATTCGTGATTCTGGGGAAAGCCAAACAAGAATATAGTCAAATATGGACCTTGGATTTCAGGAAAGCCGATTTTAGCAAGCTCAGGGAAATGATAGGTAGGATCCCGTGGCTAGATAGACTAAAGAAAAAAGGAGCCCAAGAAGCGTGGGAGTTCATGAAGAACATATTACAAAAAGCGCAATCGCAAACAATTCCAAAGAGGAAGAAAAACGGAAGACGTCGGAAAAAGCCAATGTGGCTACACGGAAGACTGGTGGAGGAGGTAAAAGTAAAAAAGAGCATGTATAAAGAATGGAAGGAAGGACGCATCACCAAGGAAGAGTACCGACGAGTGGCTCGGGCTTGCAGGAATAGTGTAAGGAAAGCTAAAACCCAGAATGAGCTGAGGCTGGCGAGGGAAGCGAGGAACAACAAAAAGGGGTTTTTCAGATATGTTCGAAGCAAGAGAAAGACCAAGGAAACGGTGGGACTGCTGCTCAATGAGGATGGCAAAATGTTGACAGATAACAAGGAAAAGGCAGAACTGCTCAACGCCTATTTTGCCTCCGTTTTCTCCCAAAAAGGGAACAGTGTGCAACCTTGCATCGGTAACAATCTCAGTAAGGGGTCGGGATTGCAGTTCCAGATTGATAAGGAGATAGTCAGGAAATACCTAGTTAACCTAAATGAGTTCAAATCTTCAGGGCCTGATGAACTGCATCCCAGAGTATTGAAGGAACTTGCTGATGTACTCTCGGAACCTCTTGCCATCATCTTTGAGAAATCCTGGAGAACGGGAGAGGTGCCGGAGGATTGGAGACGGGCAAACATCGTCCCACTCTTTAAAAAGGGTAAAAAAGAAGATCTGGGGAATTACAGGCAGGTCAGTCTGACTTCAATACTGGGAAAGATATTAGATAATAAAAGAGTCCATTGGCAACTATCTAGATGACAATGCTGTGATTAGTAGGAGCCAGCATGGGTTTGTCAAGAAAAATCCTGTCATACTAATCTCATCTCTTTTTTTGATCGGGTCACTAGCTTAGTAGATGGTGGAAATGCTGTAGATGTCATCTATCTAGATTTCAGCAAAGCGTTTGACAAAGTCCCCCACGACCTTTTGATTAGCAAACTGGTCAAATGCGGACTAGATGGAAATACTGTCAGGTGGATTCACAACTGGTTGGAAAACCGTACTCAAAGAGTGGTCGTCGGTGGCTCTGCTTCGGACTGGAAGGAGGTTTCGAGTGGAGTGCCACAGGGTTCTGTCCTGGGGCTGATACTCTTCAACATTTTTATCAATGATGGAGTGGAGGGAAGCCTTATGAAGTTTGCGGATGATACGAAACTGGGAGGGATAGCTAACACAATGGAAGACAGGAATAAAATCCAAAGGGACCTGGATAGACTAGAAAATTGGGCTGAAATTAATAAAATGACATTCAATAAAGACAAATGCAGGATTCTGCATTTAGGCCACAAAAACAAAATGCACGGGTACAGGATGGGAAATACCCGGCTTAGCAGTAGTGCGTGTGAGAAGGACCATGGCATTGTAGTGGATCGCAAGTTGAACATGACCCAGCAGTGTGATGCTGCGGCAAAAAAGGCAAACACGGTTTTGGGCTGCATAAACAGAGATATAGTCTCCAGGTTGAGGGAAGTAATAGTCCCACTATATTCTGCATTAGTCAGGCCTCATCTGGAATACTGCGTTCAGTTCTGGGCGCCTCATTTTAAGAAAGATATAGACAAATTAGAGCGGGTTCAGAAGAGGGCGATGAGGATGATAGCCGGTATGGAGAAGAAGTCTTATGAGGAAAGGTTGAAGGAACTTGGCATGTTCAGTCTGGTGAAGAGAAGGCTGAGGGGTGACATGATTGCACTCTTTAAGTACCTGAAGGGCTATCACATAGAGGAGGGTACAGATTTGTTCTCTGCTGCCCCAGAGGGTAGGACTAGGTCTAATGGTTTTAAGTTGCAGGAGCGTAGATTCAGATTGGACATTAGAAGGAACTTCTTGACAGTAAGGGCAGTTCGGCAATGGAACCGACTGCCTAGGGAGGTGGTGGGATCCCCTTCGCTGGATGTCTTCAAGCAGAGGCTGGACAGCTATCTGCGGGAGATGCTCTAGCTGTGGATTTCCTGCTGTGAGCAGGGGGTTGGACTCGATGGCCTACAAGGCCCCTTCCAACTCTATGATTCTATGATGATTCTATGAAATGAGGAGGTTACAGTGGATGTGTCTCCAGAAGCCTGAAAGCTAGCAGCTGGAGTTACTAAGGTTGAGACAGCCTTTCCTTGTCTCAGCCGGCTGGTGAGGCACCAAGGCCAAGCATAATGGCAAAAGAGATGAGTGCTAACAAAAACATTGAAACTCCTCAGGCAGAGGAAAATGAAAGCGACTCAGCAGAGTCAGAACCTGGCGTGTCTTCAAGGTTGCAGAGGTTACAGGTGGCCCAATTTTGTCCACACATTCCCATCACAGCCCCCGCCTTGCAGCTCAACCTAAAAAGAGCCTGAATTAATTCATAGTGTTAAATGCCTCCCCTTTTTTCTGTATATAAGAAATAGTACTGCTTGTATTTGCTGTTGCGACAACTCGTCTGCTGTTGCTTCCAGTGTCTAGTTATGCCTGTTCCTGTTTGAATCCTGGTTTAGGCCTACCATGAAAAGCAAGATCCCTGTTCTGATTTCTGGAATAAATATGCAGAAAAACCCTGTCTTCAAGTCCTGAGTCTGCTTCTCTGGTTGGCAGCTAGAACAGGTAAACCTCCGCAAGTGACATTCTCCTTCTCGCCACTATTCCCTGCTGTTCCTGGCAGGGGTTTCCACATGTCCTGATTCCTCCTTCCGTGTTATCAACTTGTGCATGCACAGCATCATGGGGAAATATAACGGCTGAGAATAGCTTGCCAAGGAGCAGTAGGCACATGGGATTAGTGACGGCATCAGGCAGTACTGCACCTCACCCAACAACTTAGGCAACACTGTTGTGGAAGTTATAAGTAATTTAAACACAGATTAATTATTCAGCATCAGCTGTTATGGAGGACAAGCAAAGTCTAAAAAAGAAACATAATGTTTATTAGCTTATGCACGCCATGATGCTCAAAATATTTTGAAACACACACAGACCAATAGGGCACAGCTAAAAGACAAACAAGGTGCAGCTAACAGAAGGTATATATTGTTGCCGGCATAGCCAGGTAAGCACAGTCTGCATGGTATGGCCTTACTCCCATTACAATCCGGAGTCAAGGCCTAGACCAGACAGGCATAATCCAGAAAGTGGTTCCCATTCACAAGCCCCATTGAAATCTGCAGTAGCTGTGACTACAGCTCTTGTTGATTTCAGTGGGGCTTTGTGGAGGAGAAACTTCCTCCTGGATTATGGTTAAAATCTTTTCTCCACATTGTGGACAATGGCTCATACATATAAAATGCATATATTCCAACAACAGTGTAGAGTGTTCCTTTGTTTATGAAATACTTCATATAAGGGATGAAAAGGATCCAGCGGTAAAACACTGAGCATATATGAACACTTTAGTCTCCTACCCTAAATGCAGAATATTTGTACAATGACAGGGAAAAGCCAAGAAAAAATCTTTATTTTTTAAAAATAACTTTTGAATGAGCAATTATGTATTTAAATAACCTTCCAAAAATATACTTGCAATTAATCTGAGCATAGATCTATTGTGAAGTCATTTTATTAATTTCAGCATAATTCTAGTTTTAAAAATAAAAAATAAGGAATGAATGCCAGTATTTAGTCACAGGTCTCTGCCACTTATGAGGTTTCGAGAGATTTAGATGAGCTGTAGGAGATTGGGTGACTGTTTGTTGAGCTTAACATACAACAATAATCTCCTGTTTTAGAGAGAGAGAGAGCATATAAAATGAGTGTTTTGTCACAGCAGCAAAGAAAACACAGGGCATCTACCTTTAAAAAGAAAAAGAGAGAGTTGTGAAAAAGCAAAACATGCTGAAACTCTACACTGTAATTGAGTTTCAGGTTTGCTGCTTTATGACAGGTCAGTTTCTTAGCATATGGAAAAACACGGCCACTAAGAACCTCAGGGATGGCTGGAGATTTTTTGTGTATTTAATCCATTGGATAAACTCCCTGCTTCAAAGCTGTCTTTGTGTCATTGCTGGAAACTTTTATTTCCATTGCTCTGCAAACAGCTGGCAGCTCAGGAGTTTCCATGTTGACAAAATTATTTCTTCTTTACTGCCAACATCAGGATCATCAGGATTTACAAGCCATGAGACATGCCAGAGATGCCAACAGCTCTAATGTGACATTAATGTAACATTTTTCTCATTTCTTTCACATTTGTCTAAACTCCTTTGCAATGCAAGCCTACACAATGGGAAAACATAAGGCTTGAGGACTGTACACCTTATTGTTTTAATTTCATTTGCAGATTTATCAACTGCTTCACAACCAAAAGCTACTGAAAGCAGTACACAATAAAATAAAATAAAATAAAATATAAAAGATTACAGACTGAATAAACTAAAAGCAATAAAACCATTCCTACAATAGTACAATTAATATCCCATAAAATGACTGTGTCACAGTTCAGGGAAAGCCTTCTTAAAACAAGAATGTCTTCAATAACTGCCTAAATATCAAGATGCTAGGCAGTTATCTAATTTTAGCTGGTAACTAATTCCAGTGGGCAGGAGTTGCATCACTAAAAGCCTGGTTTCTAAAACATACTAAGTGCACCTCTGGGGCATGCAGCAGTCTCATTGATGCCCCATCTAAGAGGCTCAGTTGTCAACAGGGATATATGGGAAGAGATGATCCCTTAGGTAACCTGACCCCAAGTTGTTTAGGGCTTTTAATGCTAAAAGCATTTAAATCTTGAGCACAACACACTGAACCCGATTCCCAGACTATGCTGAAATGATCCCGTCACTGCTATGGCATTTAAGTGCCCACACATGGCAATGGAACAGCTCAGGATCTGCAGCCAGGGAGCCAAAACCTTGCCACAATACAGTACTGCAACTATGGTTTTCAGCAGCCTAAGACTAGGTAGCCAATCCCACTCAAATTACTCCCTGAATATCACATCTTCTTCACCTGCAAATACACTTAATTTGCTGTGTGCAGAAAACATGCAATATATATGAAACATAAAAGGCAAGTTAGATATAAGTTTGGCACAAGTTGTCTGTATAGACAAGATGTACTGCTTTGCAAATGGCACTTGAACCTTACAACTATAGATGTTCATACTTGTATTTTTACCATTCACCTGGGTTCTGTATTGTGCGAAGTAACAAATACGGACAGGAAAGGCAGAACTGACCTGAGGTTATAAAGAAAAAAGGGAGAGTTTCATCTCACTTTCCTCCACAGCTGGCAATCTCCCTTTGCAAACAGATTCGGTATACTCCGCTGCCTGTCAAAGGACATAAACATATCCTTAAGAAAATAATCATGGACAAAAATTATTGTGTGTTTCTAGGGCACAAGCTGGGATAAAAACTACTTATAAATATCCTGAAATTGGATGTTAGATTGATACATAAGATAGATAGGCAGGTTCTATCTTTGTTCTGCCTTCTATTCCAGATTATTTTCTTTCTGGAAAGCCAATACATACCATATGAAGGCTGTTGTTGGGACTGCAGCCGGGGCTGGCACCAAGCAGGTTGCTGAGCTCAAGGTCTGCTACCATCTGTTGGGATTCGGCAAGCAGCTGTTGCAGCTTACTGGTGGGTGAGCAGGAATCCTAGGACAAACCAGAACAAAATGCATGAGGGGCAGCTGGAACCAGGGATATGAGGCAGGCTTGGCCACAGAGATCACCTGGAAGAAAAGGGCCGATACAGCCTAACTTTGGAATATCTCTATTTGCATCCAGGACTGTGAACAGGTAATCTGGAAAGGCAGGCAACAGTGGGAACAGGGACAACCAGAAGCAAGAACCTGTGGTAGCCTTGGGACCCAAACCAGAGATGATGCAGGTCCCGAGTTTCAACTTCAGGAGAAGATGGGGATTGTGAAGGGCCCAAAGGTGAGTGCAGAGTAAACTGTGCAGCTCCTTAGTAGCCACATCACCACTGCACCTTGAATCTAGCAAAACAGCTGAGTCCAGAGCTCTGACAAAGGTGAGCAACAGCAGGAGCGAGAGGAGAAAGCAGGCAGCTGTGAGACTTCTGCAGCGCCAGCACCCGGGACAAATGTGGCCACCAAGAGGAAGGGATGGCCATGGTTCAAGAGCACCACAATGCCCAGAGCTGGCCCAGCAAAACATGCTGCCTTTCAAAAGCAGACACTCACATGGCGGACAGTAGGATGGCAGCACCCATTGGCTGCCTGGACGTCTGTTAAGCTTGTGAGCTCCAAAGGCAGCTCCATGTCCAACAACTTCTCGTGTCTTTTACTCCCACTTGTCTTTTGTGTTGATGTCAGACATGGAGCATTCAAGTCCAAAAATTTCAGATCCACATCTTGGTCACTGTTAACAACAACAACAATGATGATGATGATAATAATAATAATAAATAATAAGTGACCTGAAAAAGACATCTCCAGCACACACTGTAAGGAAGTAGCATAAATACAAGGGTATGGCACCCCATCATCCTTTTTTAGACGTAAGAGGATGAGACGACAACAGGATGCCAAGGCTCATAAGGCAATTCATCTTGACCCAAAGACTCTAATTTTAAGCCTCTTTTTAAAAAACAAATTTCTAGTTTTTGTGATTACAGAAACCTGGTCTGCAGCAGTGCAGCCAGGGCCCCTTTTCTGCTGCATACCTTGACAGACAGGCTCCACTAGGCAATTCCATGAAGCCTCTAGGCAAGCCCCACTGCTCTGTTGCACAAGCAAGAGCCCAAAAGAATCTCTAGCTTTCTCAATTGAAATTAATGGTGCGGCTCCATAGTGCACCCATTATCAAATACCTCTGTCAGGGGGCACAATTGTTTGCCTGTTCTGTAGACCGTGATAATGGCCCCACAGTCTGGGGTGCAGAAAACAATGGAACACTAGAATTTGATGCTGCTCCCTCTGTGGTTGAACATGATACATCGTGGAATATAAAACTCAAGATTTATTAAATGTTCAACAGAAAGCAGTCCCAAACTGCTGAAGAGGGTCGGGGTCTGTCGGATAGACAGCAGGTATTACATTTGATTCTAAATCTCTTTGCTCATTACACGCAAGCTGAACCTCTGCCCTGATCACAGTCATTTGCAAGCGTACTTTGGGGGCTTTGCTACCAATCTCCATTGTTGGCTGTTACCCTTTTCTTATCAGCCGCTAAGGTGAGCTGGTCCACTTCATGCTTCGTGTGTTATTCCCATTTAAAATGCTCAGAGGTGAGTGAACAAGCAAGCATCAGCAAATGCTCAAAAGAATCCAGGAGATACAAAGCAGGTAAAACAAAATAATTCCTTGGGCTGGCTTAAATTGTTGTGCGTATGTGCAAGCTTTAAAGAATGCTATTTAGGTGGCAGACCTGCTTTTTGCACAGCTTTTCCCGTTGCAAAAGGTGGCCCCTGGTGCCAGAGATAGCAGAGTTACTTCTTTAAAGAGGGATAAAATAACTGTATAAATGTCATGTGATGCACTTGGGATATGCAGGGCTCTTCCTGAGACAGGGTGTGCCCAGTTAAAAGTCATGTGAAATCTGAAAGGAAGAAATGAGGCCATCTTACAGACACTTTCCCCATTTCCACTACGTGGTGCATCCCAGACTGTAGTTGGACCTAACTGCTTCTGCTTTAGGTCGTCAGCTCTAAGCTCACTAGAATGCCAGTCGCTTGGCCCCAGTTCTGCAAACTATAGCTTACTTTCTCGGCAGGCGCTGGACCTTACAATGTGATTGCTTTGCTTCATTTGTATTTGAACAAATAAATGGCATGTCACACCTAAATGGCATGTCAAAAACAGCACAAAACAGAATGGAAGAAAGAACCAGTCCCACATAAAGCTGGCATGAATTATCTAGTCAACCAACCTAATGGCATGACAAAGGCAGCTATAGCTATTGCTTTCTAAGCGTTATCAGGCCTGGATTAACATCCACAGGGAAAAAGAAGTGTGCTTGTACAACGGAAAAGCTGCTACTGCCGCAATCAGCAGGCTGAGAGCAAAAATTGTCCCATCAATACTATATCAGGATGTGATGGTGATGGGGAATTTTATTTATCCACATATATATAATCATAGATATTAAAAGGGTATATGTTTTATAATCATAAGAAGTTAAGCATAGGCTTGTAGGCCTATTAAGAACTGAGATTCAGGCTCATAGAAGACTCTAAAATCTTAGCATTTAATTCAGACTTGTAAGCAAGAAAACCTGTTGCAAAACAGCAGCGGTCACAGGGACTTTCTGTTTCTTTGCCAAGACCCGGCCGGTACATGACTGGCTGAGATTAATTTCTCTATTGTTTGGAATCAAGGAGCGTTTAACCTGTGAGAGAAGCTGTGATTGATGTAACAAATAGGAATTGCCAATGTTTGATTCTTGAATATAGCAATTATGCCATCTAGAGAGAAAAAAGCTTTACAGCATAATCAAATGTTTAATGAAGAGAAATAGTGAGATGTAATAATGATTTTTAAAAATAACCCAGTGTGTTGTTATATTTACAACTTTATAAGTGTGTCTTCATTAAGAAAAAGGGGTGGCCTGCCTCCTCTATATATCTCTGAGGCTGAAAGATACTGGTTAGCCAGAGTCATCCAGCTTTTTCCTTAGTCTGTGTGGTTTCACAATGTAGCTCAGGAGTTTAAACAAAATCCTCTTTCATGAGTTGTGTATTTTATAAGCAAGGAAATAGGATTTCTGAGAAAGTATAAGAACATATAAGACCCCATAGCTGTTAAAAACCTGTGATGCTCATGAGATTTCAGTTAGCCTGAGCTGAGGTAAAACCCAAGCAGGTGTACCTGGTCAGCCTGACCCACCAGAAACAATGCAACAATGGAATGTACCAAGTATGCTTGAAAGCATATTCACAATAATAACTGTTCCAACTAGAACCAAAATTCATTAGTCTTGAAAAGACAGTAGGACAATCGAGACATTAATGGTATGGACAGAATCTTGGATCACCATTGGAGTTAGCTAATACTTTCTGATTGGTTTGGAACGATTGTAGAGAGGAGGAACTGTGATGTTGGGTGGGCAGGAACTCATGAGATTGGTGGAATCATTGTCACATGCTGTAACTGTACTCTATAAAAGAGCTTGCACACAGTGCTTCAGTGCAGTCACTCCTGGATGTTCCTGGGAGGGTGACCCTGCATATGCTTGTAAAGAATAAAGGCCTACCTTTTTGCTTCAAGCCTGTGTCGTCAAATTTTTTTTAAGGACCCCCAGAAAAAGATCCCAGTGGAGAAAGAATTCTCCAACAATGGGTCATGGGATCGCAGTTGCCAGGAGTTACAAAACGCCAAACAGGAAACAAGGGAGGTTTGTATCATGACACAGCTAGCCATCTCCCTTAGCTATCTGGACATAGCACACGTACGTTGCTCCTGAAAACAACAATTAGCCAATGGTGGTCAGTGCCCATTGGAATTGGGAGGGTAGGAGGCCAACAGTAGGTGGAGTCAGAGCCAGTGACAGGCAGAGCCATGTTATTCCAATTTTAGCGCCATCCTCCTCCCTGCTAAGTTCTACAGAGGCTGATTGTAGGTAGGAAGGCAAGGAGGTAGGGATTGGTTGAGGCAGGAACAAGCAAAAGGCCTCTAGGTCTCGAATCAAAGTTGAAGCAGGGATGAGCCCTACAACACATGAAGAAACTATTTAGAGCTCTTGAGCATGTGCAGAGATCCCTTCCCTCAACAAGTAACAACCAGCTGTTACAGACAAAGGATTGGAGGGAAGGAGAGATTTCTTTATTCCTCTACATCCACCATAATTTCACAGGTGAAAATAAAACACAAGCTTGTGACATCTTTATTGTCATGCCAAAGATCACTGCCCAAACCGTCACTATTAGGCACTGTTGAAAGCTCTACTTCGGGGGGGGGCATTTTTCAGTCCAAGGGTTGCATTCCCATGTGGGGAAACCTTTTGGGGCTCCATGCTAGTGGTGGATGGAGCCATGAACGTGACCCTTACATTTCTACAGTAGGCTACGTTCTAGATGCACGTAAGTGAGAGGTTTCTAAATCCTTCCCCAGGATTTCCTTTCTCTGCATGCAAGCAAGCAAAAGGCATTATCATAGTCTGAGGATACATTCCAGGCAGGCAAAAGTCTTCAAGGAAGCCAGAGAGCATGGCCAGTAATGGGCGTGGCTTTGGTGGAGGGGACACGGCCTAGGGATGGATATGGCCTGGGGATTTATTGATTTATTGCATTTGTATAACGCCCCATAGCCGAAGCTCTCTGGGCGGTTTACAACAATTAAAAACATTAAAAACAAATATACAAATTTAAAAACACATTTTTTAAAAGCAATTTAAAAACACATGCTAAAATGCCTGAGAGAAAAGTATTGACCTGGCGCCAGTGTTGGCACCAGGCGCACCTCATCAGATGGATCATTCCATAGTTTGGGGGCCACCACTGAGAAGGCCCTCTCCCTTGTTGCCATCATCCAAGCTTCCCTCGGAGTAGGCACCCGGAGGAGGGCCTTTGTTGTTGAGTTGATGGGGATGGCCTTGAGGGCCAGATAGAGAGGTCTAGCGGGCCACGTTTGGCCCCTGGGCCTGAGGTTTCCCACCCTTGCTCTACTCAGTGCCATCCAAAGACATTTTGCTACCTGGAGCAGAGCCCAAGGGGCCCTTTCCCCCTTTCTAGGGCCAACACTTTAAAAATTCCTGATGGACCACCTCTCTCTCTCTCTAATGGTGTTGCCTGAAGCAGGTCATGGCTGCCTGCTGCAAGGTGGGGCCAGTCCTGGCTCCACTGCCTCTCTGTATGCTGTATCGATTGGCTCTGCAATGGTCTGTCCTTCATTGTTGAAAAACTCAAGATAGATGCAACAGGAATATATCATTCTTCCAACAGTGTGGTATCAACATATACTCCAGAGACTCCAGTGTGTGGAATGGCAGACTCTGCACTATACGGTGCCTTAGTGCTCATGCGGGCGTATTTATGCACATGTGCACTAGAGACAAGATGCTCGCTTTCCTCCTACACAGACACAAAACTGTAAGAGACCCCCCTGGAAAGAGAGCTGAACCATGCAGAATGGCAACTTTAGCAACAAAATGCTAACAAGGCACCCCCAAAATGCAAAAACAGGGACCCAGTAGCAACAGTGATTTACCCAAGACAAAGATCAACCTAGGTAAGTTGGGACAGTTGGGAGATACGTTCCGCTATCTCAGGGGCAGCCAATGTGATGCCCCCTCCCCAGATGTTCTTGGACTATCTCCCACAATCCCTGTCCATTGGCCATGCTGGGTGGGGCTGATGGGAGATGGAGTCCAACAACATCTGGGGGGCACCACGTTGGCTATTCCTGCCCTAACTGGCAATTGTCCCGGCATAGTGTGATTCAGGTCTGCACCTGCCACCATGCACAGGGAATTGTCTGACTTGCCAGTGTACAAACCAGCTTTGCCATTGGTTCACATGGTTGCAGGCTAAAGGAAAGTCACAGGTCTTTTCATGGGCTCTGGAAGAAAGTGAAGAAACTTATTTACAGCCGGTGTAGTAAGCTGGAGGGACTGTTTCTGAATTCCAAGGAAAGTCAGATGGGGCTGCTCCAGAACCACATTCCATTTTAAAGCATGTGCCCTTCAAAACAGCTATGTGGCTAATCTGACCAGCCCCAGGCCCAACAGTTTTCTGTTGCTACATCTCGATTCTCTCTCTCTGTTCCCCCCCCTCAAAAAAGACTTTTCCTCCTCTTCAGCATTTTGAAAAAGAGGCTGAAATTTTTAAAGTATTTTTGTTTTGTTTTTTCAATTTTTATTTTATAACCTTTTTGGAGCTCCTACTGCTGCTCCCTTGCCGCTATTCCTGCCTGCTATTTTTGCCTTTTGTAGCCAAGTCTTATTTGCTTCATAATGTGGCCACTCTTATGCATTATGGACTAAGACAGCTTCCTCCTGTTCGATACACAGGAAGTCCCATGTTTTTTCCTATTAAGCAGCTATACCAACCAGTGTCTCCTGCCATCAACAGCCTGTTTCTCATCTTCTTTAAGGGCCTCAACGCAGATAGATAGAAGGACCCCAAGTTCTCTATTCTCCATTTCAGGGTGCACCCAATTTAAAAGGTTTTGAGTCTCCTTATATTATCTCTACACCTACTGAGACCTCTACTGAGACTGTATCTGTTGGTGAACACAGGAGTTTCTTTCTATGCCCTCAAAAGACTGTTGTCATTATCCTCTGTGGGGGTGGTGGTAAAAGAATGGACTGCTCTCATCCTTCAAAAGACCTGTTAGCCAGCTTGGGCATCTGACCCTTGAAAAGATCTGGCTCATTATATGCTTTTCTCTTGTTTTCCAAAATTTTGGCGAGCCAGATAGGCTCTACTTCTGTAAACCTGATGGCAGGACCTGCTGTGCAAATTGAATACACCTGATGGCACACGTGGAATTTCCTCAGGATTTGACCCTAAATTGCTTTTCTTTTCTTTGGCTGCTAGTGACAGATGGGGGCACTGAGCCCGGAGGAGGCACCCTCCTGCTCCGGACTTTCAGATGTTCCAGAGTGTTTGTGAGCTTTCCAATGAAGCTACTAGCAGCTGAATCACTATAAGTACAACAGGCTCTTCCCTATGGTAAACCCCTGTGCCCCTTGGACCAAGGGGAGGAGGTAAGCATTACTATGCATTGCCATGTCATAAAAAACCCCTTGGAGCAAGGAGTACATGTTATAATTCAATTGTTAAATGACAGAATTAACTGCAAATTTCCCCCCTTTTCTTAAGATTTGTCTCATTTCAGGCCACTTACTAAGGAATAAGCACCCCTTCTTGCTCTGATCCATTCTGATTTCCTAACTACATTCTATGAGATATTATGAAAATTTTAAGGCTATGTCTTTTACTGATTGAGAAAATGCTTTATTAAAAGGAATGCTTTTGTAAATTTAAGTCCAAATGTTATTCCCAGTCCCACAGATGGAGAATCTCATGGCTTGGTTCCTGATAATTGTATTGCCTTAAGTGGACACCCACTTGCAAAAGTGAACACCCAGAGCCTTGGTGCAAATGATTATTATACCCAGTATTGATCTTTCTGATGTTCTTCTCTATTCTTGCTTTGGTATCACATACTGATGGGTCTTGCATATGCAAGAACATTGAGAATTGAATACACATACAAAATGATATTGGAAATTGATTATTTGTTATGCTGGCATTTCTAATTGTAATAGTCACTGTAATATTCTTCCCGGAGTTTATTTTCTTCCAGGGACCATAAGAATGCTCAAGCAGCTGCACTTGTCACCTCCGGTCAGGCTACAATTATCTATACTGATTCTAGATGTGTGTTTGGTGTCTGTCATTCTGTTTTGGTAAAGCACAGAAGATTCCTCACCGTTTTTTTGGTTCCATTGTATCTCATTGGTAATTGATTCATGCTCTTTTGCATGCTATTCTTCTTTTGTTTGTTCTTCTATCTGTTATTTCCGTTATTTACTGTGAAGCTTATTCTAATGAAACAGATGCTGTTCTTCTAGACCACAAGAAAGCTGAGATAGCGACCATATAGCTACCTGCAGTTCCTTTCTTTTCTTTCAGATTTCTATCTCTCTGTGTGATAATATTCTGAAGTCTGCAGAATTGTAGAACGAGGCTCTTACGTTCTGTTCCCCCCCAAAAGATGGCCCTTAGAAACCCACACATATTAGAAGCTCAAAATTGTTTTTTGTGTTTTTAAATTGTTTTTTGTGTTTTACAATTTGTATATTTATTTTTATTGTTTTTAATTGCTGTAAACCGCCCAGAGAGCTTCGGCTATGGGGCGGTATATAAATGTAATAAATAAATAAATAAATAAACTGAACTGAACTGTGTGGATCACATAAATTACCAAAATTAAGCCTACAATTTCAGACCATGTTTGCAATGAAGCCTGATTTAAGAGTGCTCAAATTACGGGGTGGTGCTCCTTTAGTTTCTGATCAAAGGCACCACGGTTTGCCTAAAACTGGGGGGGGGGGGAGAGGGGAGTCCAAGAGTAAGGCTTGTGGATTTCATCTACGGCCCTCTACTTTCACCCCCTCCTAGTCCTAACTATTAAAGCACAGCTTTTAATAGTTAGGACCAGGCTTGGAGCATGCATTGACTGATCCAGAGCTCCCAAGGTCCACTGCTGGAGTTGTGGACTTGAGCTGGGACCCCAACCTGAAGTGCAGATGGCAGAAGGTGCTATTCTGTGGTGCAGGCAAGGGCAAAAAGCCAGATAGTTCAGACTGACATAAAGCTTGGCTGATCCAGAAGCTTTGTGCTGCCTATCAGTTGCAGAGGGCTGCTCCTCCCCACCTGGAGAAAGTCCTAAAGCCTGACCACAGAGAGCCCCAGGTAGCTCTCTAGGCTAGGTTCAGCCATTCAGGTACTGGTTCAAGCAGTAAAGTCCAACAAATACAATATAATAACACAGCAAAGTTCACTGAGGTTTAAGGGCCAATTGCAGCAGGATGATTTGGCAAGGAGCCTTAGTCCAGGGTTAGAGACCTTGCTTTGTATGCAGAAGGTCATCGATTCTGTCCTCAGCATCAGCACCAGCTAAAGGAGAGGGAAAGGTCCTGGAGAACCAGTCAGATTAGACAATACTGAGCCAAATGGACCAAGAGTCTGACTCGCACAAGGCAGCTTCAGACGCTCGTGCCCAGCTGACTTGAGGAAGTGGTCTTGGATAAATGAAAATTCATGTCAGGATGGAACATGCCACACTTCTAAGGATGATTCCAAGAATAGGATTCTAGAGTTCTGTATTCATAGAACTGTCCCTGGGGTGGAGGGGGAGATGAATGATACTATTAATCTGAATAACCACAGCTTTTCAGTGTTCATATGCCCACAGCAGAATCTCTTGAAAAAAATATCCCACAAACACACAGAATTACCTTTAAAAGCCCTCAGAAACCTGATTCCTCAGCAGTCTTCTCTGGCTAAAGCCTAATTATTTCTAATCTAATTAAGACAGCATTTGTTCTAGTCTGGTGGCAGACAAGCCAGGTAAACACTTGCCTGGACATTTAACAACATCTGCTTTGTTTCCTTTTTTGCCTTGAACAGCTTGGTGAAAAATATCTAGTTTGAAAGTGTGCAATGTTTCTAAACAGCTAGCTGATTCGTTAAAAGATTGCTCCTTGTCCTACACTTTGCATTCAAGGTAGGGACAATCATAGCCAACAACAGCATAGTTTAATTTTGTAGGCAATTAGCAAAATACTGAACCTTTTAGACTTGGTGCATTTAATCCCAGCCTGAGGACTATTGGGAAAAGCTCCACACCATGAATCTCCTTCTGCTTTTACAGGCCTGAAAATCTGCATCCACTCCTGGTCGCTTACGGGCTGGTTCAGGGTGGCTTTGTTGATGGAGCTGTGGGAACAGTAGCCCGAATCCATCCCTTTAGCTGAACTGGGAGGCTTGTTGGGACTTGGCCCACATGAAATCCCAAGTGTGTCCATCTCCGTATCCTCACTGGATTTGCCAGACTTCCCCGACACACGACTCTGGCTGTTTGAGGGCTCCGCATAGGAAGTCAGGTCAAGCCAATGCTCATGTATTGGCAAAGATGCCACACAGTTTGGCTCTGATGCCCTGCCGTCTGCCTTCCACACGGTCTCCGACTGGGAGATAGGTCTGCTCTCTGTCTCCCCAGCACTAAAGGAACCGCTCTGCTTCAACTCTTCTCTATGCAGAGTCCTCGGCCCGTAAAACAGCCCTTCCTGAAATTGATCCAAGCTTGCTGGCAGTCTCTCCTCAGGGCCCATTTGCAGCCTATTCTCAGCTCTGCATGCTTGGCAGGTATTTGTCGAACTACAGCTGGGAGCATGCATGAACCGGGTATGTATCTTCTGACTGACTTCGCAATGCACCGTGTCTCTGTCGCTGCTACTCTCGAGATCTGACAAAACCATCCCTCTGCTATAAATGGCATAATAAGGAATTCAGGTTATCCAGGCTGCACTTAACAACTAAAATCTATAAATGATCTATTCCATCAATCTCTACCCTCTTCCTCCACCCAATGACATGGGATGTCATTGCCGGTCTGGACATCCACGATCCTCCCACCTTTTAGGTAACCCTGTCCCATTTGGCTTCTTTTGATTCTGCATGTGTTCTCCAATTCATCTAATATTAGGACTACCTTATTTTTCTTTGCTTCTGTTAGCTGACTTTCAAGGGAGCTGGGAGTTGTAATTACTGGTAGAGACAGACTCAGATAACTCCTGGTTTTTCAACCTCTAGTTGCTTCTCTCTCCCAGCATGCCTACTTAGTCTGCAACAGTGTCCTTTGTTCCTCTTCAGACTGAAACAAACTCGGTACAGGACTTAATACCATGGCCATTACCAGAAACATCCCACCTTTTTCAATATTTGTTTTTTAGAAAAACATCAAGCCTAAGGAAGATTTCCTTGGTTACTTCATTCGTTATTCCTAAGCAAATTATTATTGTACTCTCCCTGAGTAAATGAAATGCTGTGAGACAGCCTAGAAAACCGGTGGCTCTCACCAGAGACAAGTCCACGTGGCTCAAACGTAGGGGAACAGAGTCACAGCTCCATTTGTGAGGGATGTGGCACATCCAAGGGGCTCCCATTCATTCATTCAGCTAATGGGGATTGGCAGAGGCTGGGCAGCTTCCATTTCCGGCTTCCTTTTTCCAGCACAGGGATGGCCCAGGGAAGCTGGCCTTTACAAGGGTGCTCCAAGCTCTGTGCCACATTGAAAAACCAAGAGCAGGAGTATGGTCAGCTACTACGTGGCTATGCTCCAAGAGTTAGCGGAAGGGAACAGTTCAGCAAATGCAGTTTCTCCAACTCCTGCTAGCTGCACTATAATGGGTATGATTTATTTCCATATTTCTAGCCCAGTCTTCTAGGGGTTTCCTTATGAATGAGTGTTAGTGAATTTGATTTCAAATATGCTCTAAGTGGGGCTAGAAGTACCCTATGCCCCTGTGCATCTAGGCTCCTAGAACACTGATGCTGGTGGTGCCTAGGAATTGGATTTCCTCTCCTGACTTTGCCTCACAGCGATGTTCAGGTCTGGGTTCCAAATATCTGTTGTGGGTTAGGATTTTGAAGTATCTTCCCAGCCCTGGCTGTGTGCAATGTGTAAGTCCCCTTTAAAAGAGACCTCCCCTCTGGAAAGCCATTCATCCTGCTTACCTGGCTTCCTGTGCCTCTGCCTTGTATTTCTGCTTCATTTCCTGGGAACTCTCCAAGTTGAAATGCAGAAACTGCAGATCCCTCTGCTGCTTCATATAGATCTGAAGGCAGACAGCAAAACAACCAACAAACCTCAGACGACCGAGGAGTTCATTTTAAGATCTTCTTTTTGCCCTGTTTCCCTCTCCACAGACACAAAAAGCAGCTTACAAGAATTTTATTTATTATGTGATTTATATCCCATCCTTCCTCCCAGTAAGAGCCCAGGGCGGCAAACAAATGCACGAAAAACACTTTAAAACATCATAAAAACAGACTTTAAAATACATTAAAATAAAACATATTTAAAAACATTTTTAAAAAAAGTTTTAAAAACATTTTTTTTAAAGAAAATGTTTAAAAACATATTAAAAAGCAATTCCAACACAGATGCAGACTGGGATAAGGTCTCAACTTAAAAGGCTTGTTGAAAGAGGAAGGACTTCAGTAGGCGCCAAAAAGATAATAGAGATGGTGCCTTTCTAAGGGGAGGAAATTCCAAAGGGTTGGTGCCACTACACTACAGGTCCATTTCCTATGTTGTGCGGAACGGACTGCCTGGTAAGATGGTATCTGCAGGAGGCCCTCACCTGCAGAGCGTAGTGATTGACTGGGTATATAAGGGATAAGATGGTCTTTCATGTATCCTGGTCCCAAGCTGTATAGGGCTCTGTACACCAAAACTGGAACCCTGAACTTAGCCCAGTAGCTAATAGGTAGCCACTGCAATTCTTTCAGCAGCGGGGTGACATGTTGGCGATACCCTGCCCCAGTGAGCAGTCTCGCTGCCGCATTTTGCACCAGCTGCAGATTCCGGACCAACCTCAAGGGGAGCCCCACACAGAGCGTATTACAGTAATCCAGCCTGTAGGTTACCAGTGCATGGACAACAGTAGTCAGGTTATCACAGTCCATAAACGGCTGCAGCTGTCTTACCAACTGAAGCTGGTAAAAGGCACTGATAGCCACCGAGGTCACCTGGGCCTCTAGCAACAAAGATGAATTGAGGTGTGTGATGATCCTGTATTAGTGTAAATAGGGTAAGTGCTGTTTGTTTAGAAGATACATGGTAAATGGAGTGAAAGAGGAGGGGGAGTGAATGGGCAGTAGAATGCTGGATGATTGGCTGAATGTTTAAAATGGCTGACAGTATAAAAGGAAGAATGTCAGGTAAATCTGGGTGGATGTGGTGTGGACGTGGGTGGACGTTGGTGGACTTGAGAGGGTTGTTTTGGTGGGTTTTGAGAGGAGAGGGTGGAGTTCGGATTAATACTAAGACCAGTACCTCAGGAATAGATGTAACCATATGCTTAAGTGCCTTTTAAAGAAATCTTGTTATCTCTGTTATATAATAAAATACTTATTTGGTTTACCAAAGGCCTGATCCTTGGCTGGGGTTTCACAGACCAGAAGGGAGGGTGAGGTAAATACCAAGGCTGAAGAGTGACAAATGGTGGCAGCGGGGAAGGGAAGAATAACACCACAAGTATTCAGAGCAAACCAGAATTATAAGCAGTCTGAGTAAATCAAAGGGATTGGGACAGCTTTAGCACTCAGTCACAGAGGTAACCAGATAGAGAGACTCAGGCAGAGTCTCTGGGACTACTGGTTATAGGACGTGACTGGTGGTGCTGCCTAGCAGGGGGATCTGTTGAGATCTGTGCTAGAACGGGGAGAGAAACCATAAGAAAGGACAGTCCGGACTGGTGGAGTCCCTGGTGGTGCCTAGAGACAGGCAGTAACCACGAGCAGGTAGGAACCTGACAGGGACAGCCAGGGAAGGGCGTCACAAGGTGCACTCCCAGACTATGGACCTGCTCTTTCAGAGGCAGTACAGCCCCATCCAAAGCAGGCAACTGACCAATTGTCCAAACTTGGGAACCACCAACCCACAGTGTCTCCGTCTTGCTAGGATTCAGACTCAGGTTATTAGCCCTCATCCAGCCCATCATTGAGTCCAGGCAGTGATCTAGGGCTTGCATGGCCTCTCCCGATTCAGATGTTACAGAGAAACAGAGCTGGGTATCATCAGCATACTGCTGACACCTCACCCCAAATCTCCTGATGACAGCTCCCAAGGGCTTCATATAGATGTTAAACAGCATAGGGAACAAGAGAGTACCCTGCGACACCCCGCAAAACAACTGCCAGGGGGCCTAAAGACAATCACTCAATGCTATTCTCTCACAACAACCCTGGAGATAGGATCAGAACAACTGTAAAACAGTGCCTCCAATACCCATCTCACCAAGTCGGCCCAGAAGGATACCATGGTTAATGGTATCAAAAGCCACTGAGAGATCAAGTAAGAATAACAGGGGTGCACTCCCCCTGTCCTTCTCCCGATAAAGGTCATCCATCAGGGCGACCAAGGCCAATTCAGTCCCATAACCAGGCCTGAACCCAGATTGGAAGGGGTCAAGACAATCCGTTTCATTCAATACTTGCAATTGCTGCGCCACAACCCTCTCAATCACCTTCCCTAAGAAGAGGGTATTTGCAACCGGTCAGTAGTTGTCACAAACCAATGGGTCCAGGGTGGGCTTTTTCAGGAGTGGTTGGACCACCGTCTCTTCCAGGGCAGCTGGAACCACTCTCTCCCACAACAATGCGTTGACCACACCCTGTACCCACTTGGTTAAACCCCTCAGCAAGCTTTAATAAGCCAAGAAGGGCAAGGGTAAAGAGGACACATTGCTGGCTGCATCATTGCAACTACCTTGTGCACATCATCAGGCCGCATCAACTGAAACCGTTCCCAAGAAGTTGCAGCAGACGTTGCATTGGACACCTCAGGACACCTCACTGGGGACTATAGTAGATGTGAACGGGGCATCAAGATCACTACGGAGGCGAGCAACTTTACCCTCAAAGTGCCTTGCAAACAATTCACAGTGAACCTCTGAACGGTCTAAAACTCAGTTTCCTGGAGTTGATGTCAACAGAGCCCTGACAACACAGAAAAGCTCCACTGGATGGCTACTTGAGGATGTGATGGAGGCAGAGAAGTGGGCCTTCTTCATTGCCCTCACCACCACACAGTAGGCAATGTTATGTTTTATGTGTGCCCAATCAGCGTCACAACACTTGCATTCTAGCCGTCGTCCAGCCTATTTCATTGCCTTTAGCTCACTGGTGTACCAAGGTGCAAACCGGGCACCACAATGCCAGAGACGGCATTCAGGGGCAACCGTGTCAATAGCCCAGCATGCTTCACTGTTCCATAGCGTGACAAGGGCTTCAACAGGGTCACCTGCTCTATCTACTGGGAACTCCCCCAGGGCATTCAGGAATCCTATGGATTCCATTCACCTCAGGGGGCGGGCCATCTTAATCTGACCGCCACCCCTGCAAGGGAGGATTGGAGCTATAAATCTAAACTTCACCAGGAAGTGGTCTGACCATGACAATGGGGGGACATCAACCTCCCCATCTTCAGACCACCCCTTCCTCCATCTGGAGCAAAACCCAGGTCGAGGGTATACCCTGCTCTATGCACTGGGCCAGTGACAACTTGAGACAGCCCCATGATTGTCATGGAGGTCATGAAGTCCCGAGCCAGAACACCAGAGGCAGCCTCAGCATGGACATTGAAATCACCCAGCACTATCGTTCTGGGCTCCTCCAATACCATAGCCAAGACAGCCTCCGCCAGCTCGGTCAGAGAAGCTGCCAGGCAGTAGGGTGGACAGTACACCAGCAGCAACCCTAGTTTACTGTCTCCTCGGCCCGACACCAGGTGCAGGCCCTCACAGCCAGCTCCAAGACAGAATGGTTTCCTGGTGACAGAGATGGAAGTTCTGTAGACCACAGCAACTCCTCCTCCCCATCCCTGCAGCCTGTGCTAGTGTTGCTAGTATCCAGGTGGGCAAAGCTGAGTCAAATCAACTCCTCCCAGCTCACCCACCCAGGTCTCAGTAATGCACACCAAATCGGCACCTTCATCCATGATCAAATCATTTATTGGATGAGTTTCAGTTGGTACAGCTTGAGGACATTGACAAGGTGCTTGGACTGGTGTGTGCAACCACCTCTGTACTGGATCCTTGCCCCTCTTGGCTAGTGAAAGCTGGCAGGGCTGGAACAGCCGGCTGGGCCAGGGAAGTGATAAATGCCCCCTTGAGAGATGGAGTGGTCCCTAGCTGCTTAAAAGAGGCAGTAGTGAGACCACTCCTGAAGAAACCTTCCCTGGACCCAGATAGTTTGAACAACTATAGACCAGTAGCGAATGTTCCATTCCTGGGCAAGGTCTTGGAACGGGTGGTTGCCAGCCAGCTCCAGGTGCTCTTGGATGAAACCGATTATCTAGATCCGTTTCAATCCGGTTTTAGGCCCGGTTTTGGCACTGAAACAGCCTTGGTCGCCCTGTATGATGATCTATGTCAGGAGAGGGACAGAGGGAGTGTTACTCTGTTGATTCTCCTTGATCTCTCAGCTGCTTTTGATACCATCGACCATGGTATCCTTCTGGAGAGACTCACAGAGTTGGGAGTTGGAGGTACTGCTTGGCAGTGGCTCCGCTCCTACCTGGTGGATCGTCTCCAGAGGGTAGGGCTTGGGGAGCATGGATCGATAACCTGGACTCTCCATTGTGGAGTTCCGTAGGGATCGGTCTTGTCCCCTATGCTTTTTAACATCTACATGAAGACGCTGGGTGCGGTCATCAGGAGTTTTGGAGTGCGTTGCCACCAGTATGCTGATGACACGCAACTCTATTTCTCCTTTTCATCTTCTTCAGGTGAGGCTGTTAATATGCTGAACCGCTGCCTGGCCGTGAGAGACTGGATGAGAGCTAATAAACTGAGGCTCAATCCTGACAAGACTGAGACACTGTTGGTGAGTGCCTTCTCTGACCAGATGGTGGATGTTCAACCTGTTCTAGATGGGGTTACACTCCCCCTGAAGGAACAGGTTCATAGCTTGGGGGTTCTTTTCGATCCATTCCTGTCTCTCGAGGCGCAGGTAGCCTCGGTGGCACGGAATGCATTCTACCACCTTCGGTTGGTAGCCCAGCTACGTCCCTATCTGGAAAGCGACGACCTCGCCTCAGTTGTGCATGCTCTGGTAACCTCTAGATTGGATTACTACAATGCGCTCTATGTGGGGCTGCCTTTGAAGACAGTTCGGAAACTACAGCTGGTGCAAAACGCAGCTGCTAGACTGCTGACGGGGACTAGGCGGTCCGCACATATAACATCTGCTCTGGCTCGTTTGCACTGGCTACCTATCCGTTTCCGGGCTAAATTCAAAGTGCTAGTTTTGACTTATAAAGCCTTACACGGCGCGGGACCACAATACCTAGCGGAACGCCTCTCCCGATATGAACCTACCCGTTCACTACGTTCAACATCTAAGGCCCTCCTCCGAGTTCCGACTCAAAGAGAAGCTCGGAGGGTTGTAACAAGATCTAGGGCCTTTTCAGTGGTTGCCCCCGAATTATGGAATAGTCTCCCCAATGAGGTTCGCCTGGCGCCTACACTTTTATCTTTTCGGCGCCAGGTGAAAACCTTTTTATTCTCCCAGGCATTTTAATCTATCTTTTAAGCTTTTAATGTATATTTGGTTGTTTATTGTTTTAATATTTACGCTCTACTGTTTTTGTGATTTTATTGTATTTTATCCTATGCTGTGCACCGCCCTGAGAGCCTTCGGGCTGTGGGCAGTATATAAATTGAATAAAATAAATAAATAAAATGGATGAATGTGGTCTTATTGTGCACCAATCTGGCATTAAACAACAGCACACACAGGCCAGTGAGCACAGCAGATGAGCAACGAGGAACCCGTCCATGAGAGTGGGAGCGAGGAACAAGGCACAGATAGCCTTGCCCTCATCCTCTTCACCACCTCCCTATGACCTTACCTCCCTCTACCCATGATCACTGAAATTGGGGTGGCATCACCCATGTTCCTCCTTACTAAGACTCCTTCTAAACACCTGATATGGACCCAGTAAGAGCCCACAAACAAAACCTGCCTGAACCAATTTTCCCAGTAGGCCTTTGCGAGAACTGGAAACAGTCAGACCCATTAAATATCTTTTACACAGGGCACATCTACTCCCCCCCCCGTCTCACACCCAGGGAGGGCCAGCCTTCTGCCATTTACAGACTCTCACTCTGAAGGCATCTGGCGACTTTCTCCTATCATTCAGTTCATAGCACAGGCTCTCGCCCTGCACAGGAACTACACATACTCTCCTCCTACCAATCTCCTCTAGATTGGTTAAAAAAAATAGAAGGCGGTAGTGCCCTCGCCCTCAGAACTCCCCAAGGTGCAACCCTGCCCGTGGCAGACCCACCACCCAAGGGCAGCCAGTTTTTTATGCCCCCTGACCCAGTCAGGAGCTGTGCAAGAGGCTGCGAGATTGACTGCAGCCTCTCTCTGGAGACAGGGTCAGGCAGGGGGTCCAAGTCCTTGCAGCACTTACCAGGGACTTCAGCTGTCTCAAGAGACAGCAACCCAGAGGAGCGAGCAAGCAAGCACCCAGATGCTCAGATACTCACTCCCAGGGCAGGTCTCCTCCAGTCCCACAGTGCTGCAGTCTTAAAATGAGCAAGGTATTTAAGACAAAAACAATCATCATGGGGGTGTTTCAGATACAGTTCTCTGAAATCTTAAATGGTTTGTTTTTAAGATTTCAGAGAACTGAAGCGGAAACATATCCCACCCCATTTTTTCCATATTCAGTGCATGCTCCCACACCACCAATCAAGGTATGTGTAAAAGAGTATCGAGTTTTTTGAGGGGAAGTAAAATATTTATATTTTGTTTTCATAGATAATAGAATAAAAAGAAAGAAAAAGAGTCTTCTTATATCTTCAACAGAAATGCACATGTACAAAGTAGTACCCCATTGTTATTGTTTTTATGTCCCAGCCTTCCTTCAAGGAGCTCTAGGTGGTGTTCCTAGTTTCTTCCACCCCTTCTTCCAAATTGTAATCCTCTTAGTAACCTTGTTAGGTAGGTTAGACTGAAGGATGGTGACTGGGCTACTATTACCCAGTAAGATATGTGGCTGAATGGGGATTTGAACCTGGACCTCCACAGTCTAGCCACTTTTTTTGTTTAAAGAATTTTATACTGCTCTTCAACCAAAAAAGGCTCCCAGTACAATAACACCATTTAAAAAATGCAATCTCTCCTCCAATTTTTATTGAACCACAAGCATTTGGATATATCCTCCAGCGCATGTGGATTCGAAAAGCTTTACTATCTTTTACTGAAGATACTTAGAGGCATTCCTCCTTCTGCTTAGTTCACATATTCCAAGGCTGAATCCCAGTGTCAAAAACAGGTTCTTCAAACCAGTCCAGCAGAACTTATTGCAACAGCAAATTCTGTTCACTTTTGATTTTGTTCCATTCCTCATTGCAACATAAAAGGACATAACAAATACAAACTCCTCCCCACCATCATCACCAAACAGCCAGAAACTGGAGTCAAACCTGTCGCAAATTGCTCAGCTCTGTGTCAGTCCGTAGTTGCTTAGATTTGGCAGACTGAAGCAGCTGGTCTTTTCTGTTTGCTCTCTCAGCTGTTGGGGAGCAGGATGGAAGGTTCAGTTATGTTCCACAACAAAAAAACACATGGAGAAACAATAAATGTCACAAAGAAATCAAACATTAACCTAACATTGTCACTTCTATATGCAGGGTTTGCTTTAAAATCAATAAGTCAGGGGAGTCCCGTAAACCAGGGATAGGGAATCTCCAGCCATCATTGTTGGACAACAGTACCCATCATTCCTGACAACTGGCAATGCAAGTTGGGGCTGATGAGATCTGGAGTCCAAACAATATCTGAACAAGTTCCCCAACCCTGCAAACAGATAGCTAATTCCCTAATGATACTTTGAAGCTGTGATTTAGGCTCCTATCAGTAACTTGCTTGTTTCATACTCAAAGAGCGCGTATAAATAGTTCCTTCTCAAACTGGGTGGAAGTAACAAGTGGGGTACCACAGGGCTCAGTCCTGGGCCCAGTGCTCTTCAACATTTTTATTAACGACTTGGATGAGGAGGTACAAAGCATGCTTATCAAATTTGCAGATGATACAAAATTGGGGGGCACAGCTAATACCGTGGAAGACAGAAACAAAATTCAAAGGGACCTTGATAGGCTGCAGCATTGAGCTGAAAACAACAGAATGAAATTCAACAGGGATAAATGCAAAGTTCTACACCTAGGAAAAAGAAACCAAAGCACAGTTATAAGATGGGGGATCCTTGGCTCAGCAGTATGACATGTGAGAAGGATCTTAGAAATGTTGTTGATCACAGGCTGAATATGAGCCAACAGTGTGATGTGGCTGCAAAAAAGGCAAATGCTATATTAGGCTGTATTAACAGAAATATAGTTTCCAAATCGTGTGAAGTATTAGTTCCCCTCTATTCAGCACTGGTTAGGTCTCATCTTGAGTACTGCATTCAGTTCTGGTCTCCGCACTTCAAGAAGGATGCAGACAAACCAGAACAGGTTCAGAGGAGGGCAACAAGGATGATCAGGGGACTGGAAACAAAGCCTTATGAGGAGAGACTGAAAGAACTGGGCATGTTTAGCCTGGAGAAGAGAAGACTGGGGGGAGATATGATAGCACTCTTCCAGTACATGAAAGGTTGTCACATAGAGGAGGGCTGGGATCTCTTCTCAATCGTCCCAGAGTGCAGGACACAGAATAATGAGCTCAAGTTGCAGGAAGCCAGATTTTGACTGGACATCAGGAAAAACGTCCTAACTGTTAGAGCCATACGACAATGGAACCAATTACCTAGAGAGGTAGTGGTCTCTGGAGACATTCAAGAGGCAGTTGGACAGCCATCTGTCCGGAGTGCTTTGATCTGGATTCCTGCATTGAGCAGGGGGTTGGACTTGATGGCCTTATAGGCCTCTTCCAACTCTACTATTCTATGATTCTATATTTCAGAGACTGGCAGCTGGGTTGCTTGAATGGCCAAACCTGTCACAAGTTCTGGAGCAAACACAACTCATTAATGAATTGATAAGTTCTTGTAGCTTGGCCTGAAATGAGGGTAGGCCAAGATTATTTTAAATCCACAAAAGTGTTAAAAAGAGAGAGAGAGTAGATTTGGACATGGGAGTGTTCAGTATAATAAAGCTTCAGAGAAGACTGAAAGCTAATATGCCAGGCGGCTACCCGGCCAGATTCAAGGTTCTTGTATTCACAAAGCCCTAAACAACTTGGGCCCAAAGTACCTTAAGGACCACCTGAATCCTGATGTTCTACCTCAATCATAGAGATTTTCTGATGGGTCACTTTTGGTGGTCCCCCGTGCCCCTTGATGTTCAGTTTGCCTTTATCAGGGACCAAGCCTTTAGTATGCAAGGTCTTGCCTTGTGGAACACCTTGCTGATTTAAGGTGGCAACAGTCATCCCAGCTTCCTGTTAGTGTGCAAGGCACTGCCCTGTGGAACTCCTTGCCAATGTAAGTTCAGCAAGAGTCATCCGAGCTGCCTTTCTGAATCTTTTAAAAACTGTGCTGTTCAGGCATGCTATTGTAACTTGACTTTTTTATCAGCCTGTTTGCTGACATGCTGTTGATGTTATTGTAGCATTGTTTTTTATGTTGTACACCACCTTGTTATATTTCCTATGAAAGTACAGTTTACAAATATTTAAATAAAATAAAAACACCATTGCCAAAGGGCCCTCCAAGAAATCTAATTGTAGATAAGTCACAGAACACATGTAGTGCTCAGGGTCAACACAGCTTGGCAGCCAATCAAAATTTCTTTTCAGCAAGGTCTGAGGGAGAGTACAGGTCTTCTAATATACACTGAGCTTGAGACTCAGCACAGCTGGGGTGGGTGGGTGAGCCCTGCCCTTCTCAACAGCTGAGGGATGGAAGCTCATCTCCATTGCACTAAGCACTCAGAAGGCAGCAAGTTGCCTTACAGCTCTCCACATGTCTCTGAGGCTCAGTGCACCATCTGGGAAAGCCTCTGTCATTCTCCGGTCCTGCTGAGGTCAGCCTGGTTTCACAGAGAGTCCTCCCCAGGCACAGCAGGAGGGCAGGGGTTCTTCTAGATTCTGTGCTTCTGCTAGAGCAAAATATGTCCTCGCCAATGGTGAGCACCTCTGTGGATCATTGTGTAGTACATATGGACCATGATGCCATTACTTGTGCTCATGAAAGCTATTATATGTAGATTAGGGCTAGGAACCTCAGTTCTGGGGGCTGAATATGGCCCTCCAGACCTCTCTGTCTGGCCCTCAGAACTCTCTCCAGGCCATGCGCCTCTCACCAGGCCTCCTCGGTGCTTTTGATTGGCTGGAATGTACGTTTGAACTGTGATAATGCCTTTTGGTTTGTCTGGATGGCGAGATATGCATCTGGAAGAAACTTCTTACTTCTGGTTGTCTGGAATGTAGCCTATAGTACAAAGGTAAGGACCACACCCATTGCTCCTTTTTGTCTCTGGTTCCCCCCACAAACTGGCATGCAGCCTTTGGCAGGTTGACCACAAGGGAATGCATCCCTCAGGCTGAAAAGGTTCTCTACCCCCGACGTAGATCAGGCAACCCTCTAACTTTTGAACCCCCAGCATAGAAACAAAGTAACTAGTCCTGAATGCTGGGGTAGTTTTGATCAAAGATCTAAGCTGTTTCCCGACACTTTTAACAAAATTATAGTCTAAAGATCCAAACCTATTAGCTGCAATCAGAGATAGACCTCCTCAAAAGCCAAGGTCCAAACTTTAGTTCTTGTCTACTCACCACTAAGCATCAATTCAGTATTCAAACAACCATTTTCTTGTTTGAGGCGTATGATTTCCTCCCTCTGTTCGTTGCTTTCTTTTGTTTTCTCAGTGAGGTCTCCTATGTATATATATATATATATATATATATAAAAGAGTGCTACTGAAATGAACTCTTTCATATAGGCAGTTCACATCTTCTCATATTATCGTAAGTGTGATGCAATAAACCAAATGTCCAATTAGGCCATTCTTTGTTGCAATGCAATACACAAATCCACATTACTGAAACCAGTGGGAATAAGTCTTCATGGTTAAAATTACACACTGAAAATACTGTTTATTAGCAGCAATATATTGTATTACCATTAAAATTATGTAATAACTATAATTGGCTCATTCATGTCAGGGGCACTGAAGGACAGTAGGCTCCCATAATAATCTGCCTGCGCATTAAGATCTTCTGCTCTGGGTACCCCATCTTCAGAGGTGAGGAGGTGGTGACCAGGCCTAGCTTTATTAATCATGACATCTTAATCTGTTGTGTTAATATGAACTGAAATGTTAAATTAAAAATGCAGCAGTTTCTCAAGGGCTTCTGACAACAGCAACATTTGATACCGTATCTGTGGTGGCACCCCCCTCCTTGTTATGGAACACTCTCCTTGGGAACATTTATCAAGAACCACATTATCATCATTCAGGCACCAATTAAAAGCATTTTGATTGCCTGGACTTTGGGTGGCATTTGCGTTACATTTGGAAAATCTTTTTCCCAACCAATCTGCTTATCTTATTTTGCTTCTGTCTCCATCATTTTTGTTTTGTTTTATTGCAATGCGTCATTTTTAATACTATTATGCTATTTTGGTAAGCTGCCTGGGGGGGAGCAATATTGGTGAGGCGGGGTACAAATATTTTAAATAAAACAAATATATGTTAAACCACAGTCTGATTATGAAAAGTGGCATATAAGTTTTTGGGAGTTTTTTTTTCATTCTAACGCGTTCCTATAGTAAGAAATGGGGGGGGGAGAGAAAATATTAGATATTGCCCTTTCCCTTCCAAACAGGGGCAACAGTTTTTGTTCTTTAAATTCTAAGTTCTCACATGCTTCCTTCAATATCTGAAAAAGACACTTATATTTTGAGTTTTGGGTAAACTGAAAATTTACTGAAATTTAAAGGGAGATGAATAATCAACTGAAAATTCTCTAATTGATGGACAGCCTGATTTGATTGGCTGAGGAAATGCAAATATGAATACTCTCTTCCCCCATATTCAGATTTTAAATTATGGATATCAAATTCTAAGCATTGTTTACCTTTTAATTTGTTTGTTTCCAACATAAGTTCCTTCAGCCTGAGTTTAAAATCCTGCTTTTCCCTGTTGATGCTTGACTCTTCCATCTTTGCTGCACGTAGAGCATTTTCTAATTTTTTAAATTTACATGTAAATTCAGTAATGTGATTGGTTGCTTCAAGTATATCATTATCCTAACCAAAACAAACAAAAACAATTTTGTTCATAGCTTTGCCTTGCATTTGGCTATCTGTGCATCTTTCATTTTGCATGCTGACAGTAATTCATCTCATTTTTAACACTAGTTCAGAACTTGGCTGTGTTCATCTGACCGATGGAACACCATCACATTTTATTTATTTAATAGATTTGTATCCCTCTTTCTGACCAGAGTCCCCAAAAGTGTCTCATAATCTTCAAAAATATAACTGTTCTATCAAAACTCTTATGCTTTCAAAATAAAAGCTATGAAAGAAATAGATCTACAAGGAAAGCTATTAGGGGAGGAATAGAGAGAGAAGAGCTGAATAAGTTGAAAAACATATTCTAAAATACTGGACTCCAAAACAAAAAACAGGAATTAAAAATAAAACTACCAGTGGGGAGAACATTTACATCACAATTTGTTGCAAATTGGCCGAGAGACCATAGCACAGTGGTAGAGCAGCTGCTTTGCATGTCCAAGGTCCTAGATCTGATCCATCACCACCAGACAGGGCTAGGAGAGACTCCTGCCTGAAACTCAGGAGAGCTACTGCCAGTCAGTGTAGACAATACTGAGCTAGATGGACCAAAGGTCTGACTTCCTATAAGGCAGCTACCTATGTTCCTGTGTTCATATGCATGTCTATTCAGAAGTTAAGCCACACTGTATTCATGGGAGTTTATTCTCACGTAAGTGTGCATAGGAATGCACCCTTAAATTTATCTAAAGGAGATGTATGATGGCATTTTCAATTGTCTCCCGCCCTCTCCTAGTTTTAAGTGGCAGAATGACCCTGACGACGGCAGATCTGTGTGGAGAACCAAGTCTGTTGCCAAATCCCTACAAAGCAACTTAAAGCTTAGTATTGGGAATGGGAATTTCATGTCCAGCAGAGCATCCCCCCCTCCTCCAGGCTTATCTAACCCATTTTTCTCCAGATGGAGTTCCACAACTGAAAAAAAACAACCCTGACTGGGAGGGGAGACAGGTGAAATATGAGTTTATGTAGAGATGTGCAGGTGCTGGTGGTGGAAAGAGCTCAACTCCTCGCTTCTGACATCACACTTTAAATTCCAGTTTCATTTCCCCACTTTATAAGGAAATTAGCAGAAACTTGTTTGGGTCCTTCCATGGCCACATTTAAATGTGCCTAGAAATGGCGGCGCTCCCAATGGATAGATAAAATTACCTTTAACTTTAACATAGTAAGCAGCTCCTGTTCTCTGGCTTGGTGTTGTCCTACTCTATTGGACAGCTTCATCACTGAGCAACTGAGACCTTGATTCTTCTCCTAGGCAACAAAAAAGAAAGGAAAAAGTATTGACCCAGAGTCCAATCCCCATGCACAGTTTGTTCCTTCACTACCCTATTGCATCACAGGCATAAAGCCATCCTTGCAGGCCGCAACTTTGCTCAGGCCATTTATGGATGACTGGAGAAGACATGACAGCTCCTCACCTGTGTTTGCAAGGAAGTGATGAACCAGCCGCTTTGGTGCAAACTCAACACTCTATCATGAGAGCAGCATTCCAGCTTGTAACACGCCCAAATTGGCCAATGTGAACTAGCTGAGTTCTCCCCCTCTCTCCCCATTCCTCCTATCAATATGCTATAACTGACATCTGTTTGATCTATTTCACACAGGAACCTTCAAATCAAATCTTTGTTATTACGGTCAATGACCAGCATAATGAACAGGAACCTTATTAACACACCAAAGTAGGAGTGAAGTGGGAGATCCACGACAGGATCTCCCATTTAGTTAAAAGCAGCTGCAAGCCTCCTGGATTTGGATCAGGGCCATGGCACTGGGAGAAAAAAGATTTAGCTCCCCTCCTGATGGAAACCCACCCCTCTCCCTGAAGCTATTAGCCATGAAGGGTGAGAAACAAGAAACATACAATACAAGAGATTTCGTTAGGGAAGAACTCTCTTTCCTATGACCCAATCCTATCACACATACGCAACAGACACACACATATCCCTGGCAGCTGCCTTTCACTAAAGAAAGACAGTGAAATATCTCAGTCATGGATTCTCCATGTCAGGGCTAGTCAGGACCAGCAGTGGGAACTGCTGGGCACCTACAAAGGCCCAAGATCCAGTAGGGAGTGGACTGCCAATTGCAAGACCCTCCTGCTCCTTCTGTTGCTGATCTGCCCTCTCCAAACCAACAACCAGCACACAAAGGAGTGGTAACTTCTGCACAACTTATCCTTTCCCAGTGGGAGGTGGTGCAGATTAAGCCCAGAGAGAAAGGGCAAGCAACTGCTTTGTGGTAGCAATGGCGAGTAGGAGGAGGAAGTCACACTTAGAGCATCTTGTTCAAGCACCCCCTCCCACAAAACAACGCTGGAATTGGCACTAGGTCTAGTTTGGCCCTTAGCTAGTTTCACTCAGAGATATATTCAAACCCATCCAAGGCATTCTGAATCTAGCCTTGAACTGACGCTTACCTCAAGGGCCTGGCAGTGGAGTGATGTGTCAGATGCTTTCCGAGAGAGTTCTTGAAGCTTCTGCTGAGTAGTCTCAAGTGTCATCTTGCGGTTGTTCTGCTGAGATTCAAGGCGCTTTAACCTTCTGGTCAGCGTGGTAATCATCTCATTTCTCTTGTGCAGCTCATCTGAGGGGGAAAAGGTCAGGTATTATTTCTGGGAAAACAACAACTGAAAGCAGTGATGCACACACAAAAAAAATATTTCTCGTACTAAGCTGAGGTTTTAAGTGTAAACACACACACACGCACACGCACAGAAATCTTAATTCCAGAAAGGAGTGCATAGCTAGGAGCCATCCTAAAGCAGCAATCTGGATTGATTTACCTGCCATGTTCCTTCCTCTTAAACTCCACGATTTGGGAGTTTTGACAGAGTTCTCAGTACATCTTTCATGTTTTATTTGAAGGTTTTACTTTCAGATGCTAAGCATATAAAAATGACTCTAATACAAAACGATATAGCTCTTTCTTGAAAAGCATAACATAATCTGGTTTATGAGATATTGGTTCTTTGAGAAAACTCTATGGGCATCTTGCTATTGTTACAGGATCACTTGCAAAAGGTTCTACGCATTTCCTGCCATCCACAACATTCTAGCATTTCCATGGTGCTTCAGTTCAGATAAAATCTCCATTCTGTTGTCAGCCAGCACCTGTGGGACCAGGCAAACAGATCCTCTAAGTCTGTTTCCTGATGGCTTGCAGCATTTCTGAAGTTCCAACACACAGCTTAGGATATATGTAAGAACAGATGCACTTGTGCTTTAATTAGGCTTATTATCTTTTCATTTAATTTAATCTCTTCTGTCTTTAACCAATTATTGTAGAGCACAAATCATAATGTAACAGCTAAGAGACTAAACTTCTTAAGCTGCTTTAAATAGAGCCAGGCCATTAATCCACCTTGTCTATTGCTTTCCTACTCAGGAATGGCAGTGGCTATGCAGAGACTTAGCTACAGATGGGCCTTTGCCATCATCTGGTCCATACCTGGTCCTTTTAACTGGAGATGGCAAGGACTGAACCTGGGACCTTCTGCATGTAAAACAAGTGCTATGCCACTGAACTATGTCCCCTCCCCTGAAGGGGAACTGGGGACAGCAGATCTGGATCAGGAAATCACAGTTCCAGTCTCACCGATGCCACGAACTCACCAAGCGGTCTTAGGCAAGTCAATGTCAGGCTCAGTTCCCCCATCTGCAATATGGGTATACTACAACTACTACAATGGCTTGATTCCTCAGACTGTGGCTTGTATGGCTCTCACCCTCCAACTTGCTGCACCGTTCTGCCAGTGTCAGTATTTTTTGACGATCATCCTCCCATGCCAGCAGCTGCCTCTGATGCACTGCGACCATATCATTGAGCTCTTTATCACGATCTTTCAGCTCTGCAATTAACAGCAGGAGTTCTTTCCTCTGCTTCTGAATGGTGTTGTTTTCCAGTTCCGAGGCTGTATTCTGCAAATGAGAGAGAGCCATCCCACATCACATCACAAATTAGGAAGATGTTACAGAAGTATGTGTTTCAAAATACAAAGCACTTCTTAAGAGCGCTGTGCCTTGTTTGTATCAAATGAAAAGCTTGCAACTGTTTCGTTCAAAGCCCAGAGACTATCGTCTGAAACCAGAAGCCTTCCAGAAGTGTCCTAAATTCTAATCTAGAACTAATCTTGAAAGCAAAAAGGAGTATATACATGTAGGTCCATCACCCTTTGGTGCTTAATAAAATATAAATTACATTTTCAACATTGCGTTCAGGTTCCACTTGGTTTTGTTACCTGGGGAGGAGTGGAATGAGGCAAAGATGAATCCATAAGGGCTCTGGGATCAGGATTCTACCACGTTAAAATGGTGTGGTGGAAAATCGCATGGACAATTTTTAAATTCAGTTCAAAGGTCCGAGAGAAGTGAAGAATCCTATTCTTTGTGCTGCAGCTTAGTAATCCAGCTGTTAACTGTCACAACAGAGATGTGGGGGAGGGGAATACATTGGAAAATATTATTTATTTATTATTTGATTTATATCCCGCCCTTCCTCCCGGCAGGAGCCCTGCGGCAAAGTTTATTGCTTATAGCTAGAGGCCACCTCAATCCATATGGAAAATTTTAATTACTTGGCGGCAAAGAGACACATTCCCACTTCCCAGCATATCCTTGGGAAGTGTGTGTGTGTGTGGTGAGACATCTATTTACGAACCACTGGGGTGGGCATGAGGGGGAACAATGATGACGTAACATGGGAGCTCTTTCAGGTATATGCCAGGAGGAGGACTGGGGACAAAGAAGACACATTGTATTGTATCCAATTAAATTTTACTCAGAATTGACCTGCTGAAATTAACAGACCTAAGATAGTGATGTTTATTCATTTCAATGGGTTTACTCTGAGTAGAACTAGCATTAGATACAATAGTATTAGTGCTGCTAACTGCAAGAGCCAGTGTGGTGTAGTGGTTAAGGTGTTGGACTATGACCTGGGAGACCGGAGTTCGAATCCCCACACAGCCATGAAGCTTACTGGGCGATCTTAGGCCAGTCATTGCCTCTCAGCCTCAGAGGAAGGCAATGGTAAACCCCCTCTGAGTACTGCTTACCATGAAAACCCTGTTCATAGGGTCGCCATAAGTTGGGATAGACTTGAGGGCAGTACAAATAGAAAAAAATAGTGCTGCTAACAGGGGTGTACATATATGCTAAACATGCACATTTGGGTATATGGGGGGGGGAACCTCACTTTGACAATCTGGTGCCCCTTCAGATATTTTGGACTACAAATCTCATCAGCCCCAGCTAGCACAGCTGAATGATGAATGGGCTGATGGGGAGTTCTAGTCCAAAACATATGGCGGGCATCAGATTGGCAATAGCTGACTGTGATTTTTTTTGAGGGGGAAGGAACATCTCCCTATATTTATATTTATTTATTTACATAATTTATGTTCCGCATATTAAAAATAGATTTATGTTGCCAGGACAGCTAACCAGAGCACCAAGAAACAAAAAATACCAAAAAGAAAAGGGGGAAAAGTACAATTTAAAATGATACAGTAAATCAATGCAAACAAAAACTATAGCAACGGCTCATTTGAATGGATGGCAAAATCAAACTGCACTAATTAATTAAAGAATGCTTACATTAGCAGTCCTTAAAAGGCGCCTAGATGATATAGTAATGAGGTCTCCAGGCAGACCTCGTTCCAGTATATATGTATTTTATTGCTGATGTTTTGATTGGGAAATTGCTTCAAGATAATTTATGGGAAGCTATTCCTAAGTGGAAAGAAGTAACTAAAAAAATATAGTGCGAGTGTAGATGAATGAGTATACATACATATCAGTTTTTTAAAATGTGAATTGAACACCACTCTGGTATCCATTGGATGAAAGGCAGTTGAGAAATACTTTATTTAAAATCACACACACAGGTGTGATCTGAGCGTGTATATATAAATTCACTAATAGGCAAAAAAACCTTGTGGTTTAAGAACATACCTATAGCCCACAGCTATTCTATCAAACTTTAAAAAGCAGGGAAATTGGGCAGCTATAGTGAATGCACCAGGGGAGCAGGAGACCTGAACTCCTCTCTGAGATATTGGACTGCCCTACAAATTGGTCAAAATGCAAACACCATTTGGGTTGGTCTTTCACAGTCCAATCCACTTCCTGTGTAGCTTGGAAGAATTTGGTAAAATGTGCCTCTGAGCATATGGTGAGTGGTGGCAACACTTGCCATCTCCAAAGATAGAGAATTGTATTTTTGTATGTTTGTTGGTGTTCTTCTTACTTTGCTTCTTTCCTGTGTTATTAATGTTTCTACAGAGAATCTACACTAGAAAATTTTATTTCCCTCATTATTCATCCCAGAAATCTGTGTCAAATTTATTTTTATTAATTTCAAAGCCTTCTTATTGGTCAGTGTCATATGATGGTGAAGACAGCCTTTTGTGTTTCAAATTGGAGGTTATGTCCTATTTCTATTTTGGGTGCATTAACAGTGGAATTTGGATATGCAGTTTGATGAAAAATCAGACTGATTCCAATATGCTGCTACTTCAGCAATGACTCTAGCTGTTGGAAAAAAGAGGATGCATATTTTCAGCCTGCTATGTTTAAACCACTTCATTTAAGGCAAGGTGGGCACAGTCAATTAAAAACATAGAGCACACCTAGCATTTGGCTAGAATATATTTCACCTCCCACTGTTTTATCTTGCGCAAATTGAGACACTCCTGAAGTCCACTGGAGACTATTCTGCAGAAGTCAGTGCCATTATTCCACAATTATGTTTGGAGTTCTTTTAGTATAAATTTTGCAAAGAGTTGCTATACACATATTCACAGAAATAGAAACAAAAGAAAATGATTTCCTATAGGAAACTTCACTAAAATTGCAAAGGAAATCAGACATATTCAAAGTGACCATCTGAACTATATCAACTGTCTTAATAATGTTGCTTCCTCCCTGCTAAAACAAGATCAGCACAGCACATGTCTTCTTTCTATTATTTGGGCTGATTGCAGGTGTTGCCACCACTCACCATATGCTCAGAGGCACATTTTACCAAATTCTTCCAAGCTACACAGGAATTGGATTGGACTGTGAAAGACCAACCCAAATGGTGTTTGCATTTTGACCAATTTGTAGGGCAGTCCAATATCTCAGAGAGGAGTTCAGGTCTCCTGCTCCCCTGGTGCATTCACTATAGCTGCCCAATTTCCCTGCTTTTTAAAGTTTGATAGAATAGCTGTGGGCTATAGGTATGTTCTTAAACCACAAGGTTTTTTGCCTATTAGTGAATTTCCCTGCTTTTTAATTCGGGAGGTAAGAAATGGGATCCCGTCCAAGTTTGCTGAGAATGGATGGATCATTTGCATGCTTATTGAGTTCAATGGGATTTACTCCCCTGCAATCATGCTTAGGATAGGTGAAACTGACCACAGAGGATGGGGGGAGGAGGAGGAGGAGGGAGGGGAGGAAATGCAGAAGGGAGGACTGGGATGGGAGCAGGCAGGATGGGGAGGGGAGGAGAAGGACATGTTTGATCATTTGCATGTTTATTAAATTCAGTGCGATTTACTCCTGTGCAATCATGCTTAGGATAGGTAAAACTGACGGGGGGGGGGGGAGGGAGGCAGGGCTTGAGTAGGCAGGGGAGGAGGAAGGGAAAGGAGAGGAGAGGGGAAAAGCAAGTCTGATCATTTGCATGCTTATTTTCAATGGGATTTACTCCTATGCAATCTTGGTTAGGATAGGAAACACTGACCATGGGGGAGGAGGAGGGGAGTGGGAAGAAGCGTATTGGAGGGGGGCGAAGGAAGGTGGAGGGGAGGGCAGGTTTGATCGTTTGCATGCTAATAGAGTTCAATGGTATTTACTTCCGTGCAATCATGTTTACGATAGGTAAAACTGACCATGGGGAGGAGGAAGGGGAGGAGGGGGAGGAGGAAGGGGGGGAGGAGGGGGAGGAGGAAGGGGGGGAGGAGGGGGAGGAGGAAGGAGAAAGAGGGGATTGGAAGGGGATGGGGAGTGAGGGGCAAAGGAAGGGGCTGGGAAGGGTCAAGAGGAGGGGATAGGAGGAAGGAGAAGGGAGGGTGGGTTTGATCATTTGCATATTTTTTGAGTTCAGTGGGATCTATTTCTATGCAATCATGTTTGGAAATGAAAATGGACTGCCTTCAAGTCAATCCCCACCTATTGCGACCCTTTAAATAGGGTTTTCATGGTAAACGGTATTCAGAGGTGATTTCACCATTGTCTTCCTCTGAGGCTAAGAGGCAGTGACTGGCACAAGGTCACCCAGTCAGCTTCATGGCTGTGTGGGGATTCGAACCCTGGTCTCCCAGGTCGTAGTCCAACACTGACCCAGGGAAGGGGCAGGGAGTGGAGGAGATTGGGTGGGTGGGCACTGGGCAGAAGGGAAGCCCCTTTCCTTTCCAAAAGGAAAACATTGTAAACAGAATCATTCTTTTTCAGCCTTTCCCCCACCTTTTTATTCTACAGCAGACACATGTAGCCTCCCACCCAAATTTAAACCAAAGCGGTCCCTGGCCACATCCACACCAGGCCTTTATTTCACTTTGGACAGTCATGGCTTATCTCAAAGAATCCTGGGAAGTGTAGTTAGTGAAGGGTGCTCAGAGTTGCTAGGAGACGCCCTGTTCCCCTCACAGACCTTCAATCAGAGTGGCTGACTGTTAAACCATTCTCTCAGGGGAATAGGAGTCTCTTACACCCTTCACAAACTACACTTCCCACGATTCTTTGAGGGAAGCCATGACTGTCTCACATGAAATCAAAGTCTGGTGTGGGTGTGGCCCCCTGATTAGCCAAGCCCAGCAGCTGTGAGGCTTTCAGAACTCTGACAGTTGGTTCTTACTGAGCATGCTCCGTGCTATCATTGGGTCCCAGCCAAAAATTATTAAATTAATTAAAAATCAGCCAGGCATTTTTTCAACATTTAATCTGCAGCAGATGAAGGTCAGAGTATGGGGTAACGTCAGTATTAGGATTACAGGTGCTCTGTGAACATGACTGATTTTTAATGAATTTCAACAGATTATAACTCTCAGAGAAAAAAGTCCAAAAGGGCTCTGAGGTTTTTCTCTCTCTTTTTACACTTTGAACTGTCTATTATCTCTGACTGTTTTGTGTATCGCCATGAAAATTGACAGGGTTGTTAAGCAAGCGTTTCTGAGTTCAGGACTATAAGTTTTGTAAGGTTTTGTTTTGAAATGAGCTTACAGGAAGCCTCAGAATGGCATGGGGGTATTTTCAATTTAACATTGCGGAATGTGAAAAATCCCTGCTGGCTATAGTATACAGCCACTCTCATGGCTGTATAACACTCTCGTGGCTGTATAATACACACAGAGACACAATATGCATGTTTCCATCTGTATTGTAACTGTTTTTAAGACGTTAAGGATTTAAAAAAATATTGACTTAAATTTTTTTTTAGCGTTTGATCACTTGTTTGCTGCCCTGGGCTCCCTTTAGTTGGGAGGGATATAAATTTAATACTAAATATAAAAAAGTAATATGCCTGCATGCATATAATACCTATATTTACACATATGACAATGACAATGGACTACCTTCAAGTCGATCCCAACTTATGGAGACCCTGTGAATAGGGTTTTCATGGTAAGCAGTATTCAGAGCTGGTTTACCATTTGCCTTCCTCTGAGGCTGGGAGGCAGTGACTTGCCCAAGGTCACCTAGTGAGCTTCATGACTAGGTGGGGATTCGAACCCTTGTCACTCATGTTGTAGTCCAACACTCTTAACCACTACGCCACACTTTTTACACACACACACATATATACATAGCATGCATCACCCTGTGAGAGTCATTACTAAGGGAGCATGATAATAAAGTGTGCTGTAGTGGTTATCATTGGACTATGATATGGGAGGCCAGGGTTCAAGTCTCTACTTGGCCATGAAGTTCCCTGGGTGACCTTGGGCCACTACTTGTCAGCCTAACCTACCTCACAGGGTTGTTGTGAGGTACAGGAGAAGAAGAACCATGTTAGTATGCCACCTTGAGCTCCTTGGGGAAAAGTGGAATATAAATGTAATAATTTCCAAAATGAATCAATTTATACCCAGACATAGGTGAGATGAAGACGGCAAGCCCTGGCGACCGAATACACTGGATTGTATTCAATGCTAACCCTGCTCAGAGTAGACCCGCTGAATTAATTTCATGCCTCTTAATTAGTTTTTAGGCTCACTCCATTTCAGTGGAGTAAAGTTGAAGACAGTGCATTATCGCTCAGGGAAGAGCCCAGCCACGGAGCTGCCCAGGAGGGAGTCAGTCAGGGGAGTCCCCCTCGCGCACACCCCGCCAGAAAGTGGGGGGCGAAGCAAAAAGGGGGCAGGTGGGGGAGTCCTTATCGCGCCATCAGGCGGGGGGAGGGGTCAGCAGGCCGGGGTGGGGGGGCAGACCCCCCCATCTGCGCGCGCAACAGCCTCCTCGCCTCCGCCCCCGCCCCAACTTGGGAAACTGGGAGCGAGCGAGGGCAGGTGGGTCTCCCCCCCGTCAGGGCAGGCAAATGGCGTCGGGGGGGGGATCGCTTACCCGTTGCTGGCGCACGTGCGCGTCAAAACGGCGAGTCGTTCGGCCGCGGCGCCGGCCCTCGTGAAGAGACGAGGAGGCGGCGGCGGCGGCAGTAGCAGCGGCCCCTTAGCTTGGCCTGTGCCCTCGGAACTCCAGTTGTCCCTGTCCCGCCGAAGTTGGACCCCGCCTCCTCCTCCGGCTGCGCCCGCTGCTGTTCCCAACGGCTGCCCCCATTAGTCGTCTCCACACAGTCACCCATTCATCATTCCAGTTTTGACTCCATTTTCATTAATGCGAAGCGGCGGCGCCCCACAGACTAGATAGAATCTCCTCTTCTGCCCCGGACACGGTTTCGTGCCCTCCTCTACGTGCCTCCTCAGAAGTAAGCCCCACTGAGTTCAGTGGGGCTTGCTCCCAGCCTTCGGCTGCAATCCTAATGCACGCTTCCCTGGGACTGAGGCTAATTGATCTCAGTGGGGCGTACTGCCCAGCAGGGGTGTAGTCGTCCAGGGTCTTACCGAGTCTTAGACCCTTTATTTTTTTGCGAGCAGGGTCCCTATGTCTCCAGCGTCCTATCAGCCAATCAGCATGAAAGAGGTGTGTTAGCCACTGAGCAGAGTCTTCGAACATGCTTCCTTGTCCTTTTACTGATTGGAGCCAGAGTGAAAGGGAGTCAGCCACTGAGAAGTCTCTTCTCAGTAGCTAACACTCACCCCTTTGATCCTTATTGGCTGCAAGGGATGTCTATTGTGGGAGAAGGCATTAGCAAAGATCTCAGCTGCAAAAAAGGGTGAGAGGCTGTGGCTAACATGAAGGGACCCTGAACTTCGGAAGTTGCCACTACACTACTGCTGCAGAGTAGGGAAGCCTAGGATTATACTGCCCTGCACACAATCACGGGAGGCATGACCAGCATTCACCCATTTTAAACATTTGTTTTGCTGCTGTTTGTTCTCCTGGACTAGAATTTCCTCTTCCTCCACCGATGCATTTTTGTTACATAACACACACATATAAGATCACACCGGGCTGCACTCTGGTTTATTTAATTTGTGACCACCACATAACTCGTTTTTTCCAAATGTGCTGTAGCTGAACGGACGGAATAAAATTTTACTCCACCAGCTGAGCCCTTACATTTTAAAACATGCACTAGCCCCAGACTGATTCAGCTCATTTTTTTACTCCGCATTAATCCAGAATGACTGCCACAGGTCAGGATCTATACTTTGCTCATAAGCACATACAAATCCACCTCAGATTTTATTCCTTTGGAAACAGGAGTGAGGAACCTGTGGTCCTCCAGATGTTGGATTCCAGTTCCCATCAGTCTTGGCCAGCAAGGCAAATTGTAAGAGAGATAAGAATTGTCCAACATCTGGAGAGCCAGAGGTTTCTTACTCATCTCAAAGTAATCCCACGTGAGTACCACATTAGAGCTCATCCATCTATCCTGCCACACACCCCAAACAGAGATGTCTTAAATACATTTACCCCATATTCATTTAGAACAGAGTTCTAGCAACTTTAAATAGGCCATGGCAACATAGAAACTGCCCTCCACATCCCCAAATACTTCCAAGTTACTATTATGTAATGTAGTCTCAACAGTTCCTTTTTTTTCACCAGACAGGTAGGTGTGATGACAGAACTGATCTGTGAATTGCGTCAACTCAAGGCAATATGTTCACATTTATGCAAAAGCTGAATCACACAACTTTGCTAGAATGTATTAAATTTAGACTTTCCAAAAATCACACTATTTTGAGAATGAGATGTTGGGGCAATAAGATTTACTACATCCAGATATTAAAATGTGCTTTCTTGGGCACCATTTTGTCAATGCTCCAATGGTCCTAATTAAAGATCCAGCAGTTTAAAGGGATAGCTTTTATCTGTCAGCTTTTGGTCACAGTGTAAAAGTATGCATGCTTTCAGTTCATGCTCAGCTCTTCATCAGACTTGAAAGATTGCAACTCAAAGCACCATGAAGGCAGCTGTAAACACAGTCATTAAGAATATGCATGCAACACAGTAAAAAAAACAAAAGGAGTCTGAATTTCATGCTGAGAAAAATCCAAATTGTAAGACACCAACAAATTAAGAACATGGATGCAGTGCTGCTTATTTGGCATCGTTTATTTTGCTTCTACTAGCTATGGACAGGAATGAAGGACTAAATACAGCACCAAAAAACCCTCTTTTATTGCTGGAAGCCTTCCTCAGGTCCGCAATTCCCTCAGAATAACCTAGTTTTAAAAGCTGCAGGATGGCAATTGTTTTAGAGTACTCGAAAACTCTAAACCCTACTTAATACCATGGGACAGTTTAGCTGGTCTAAAGGTGTCACCCTACTGTGGCATTGCTTTTGACATCCCCCAGGCTCGTTCCTTAAGCTGACACAGATCTGTTAACACAATTTTTAAATTCATTTTCAAAAGCTCTCTGCAGCCATGAAGGCTAGAATTTTTATGGTGACACAAAAAGCCAAACATCTTGAAGGCAAACTTTGTAACTGCAAATTCCAGAGGGACAACTAGGTGAGTCTGTTGCAGCGCAGATGTTAAAAAAATAGTGCTTTGTAGCATATCAAAAGACTTAAAACAGATTTACTGTGGCAAAATCTTTGATATGCAACTCTTACTTAAATACCGTAGGCTACTATAGCACAGTGGGGAGGAGAGCCTGGCTGGGAGTCCAGAATCTTGTGAGTTCAAATCCCCGCTCGCGTCTCCTGGGTGCCAAGGGCCAGCTAAAGATCACCCCCACAGTGAGTGGCTCAGGGGTGACGTGCCCTGCCACCTGTGCAGCCGTGGGCAAGCGGCATAGTCCCAAGGAGCCCAGTTGCCCCCCAGCTGGCAGTTGCGGACAAGGCAGGGGCTGGCTTGTGCAGCTGTGGCAAGCTGAGCAGGCCCTAGCCAGCTGGGGAGGACTAGCCTCAGAGGGAGGCAATGGTAAACCCCCTCTGAATACCGCTTACCATGAAATCCCTATGCATAGGGTAACCATAAGTCAGGATCGACTTGAAGGCAGTCCATTTCCATTTAAATACCTAGCAGATTGTGTCTAGAAAACACATCAGTATTTCAAGCTGTCTTTTGATGAGATGTGCTGAGGGATGGAAAACCATGTTAGAAAAAAAAGGAAACACTTACTTGGTGAGGAACAATAACTTCTTTATTTGATCAAGTCTCTACTTCATGCGGAAGCATGAGAGTCCCACTTCCCCCAGGCTTAAACTTTGGCAAAAATCACAAACAGAAAATAAGCAGCCAATACAGAACAGTGAAAATGCCAACAGTAAGGGCGCCCCTTTAACAGTTCTGCTGTCAGGCAAACACACGTAGAAGCCTTGCTTTGGCTACGGTGACTAGAACTAGGTGTTTGTTAAAAGGCAGTGTTTTTTTCTTCTTTAAAAAAACAACATCACTTCTTGACTTCTCCTAGATCTTCAATGCTATCATCATCCACCTGCAAGATAAAGAATTGTGTCCTCAGTCAGAAGACATTATTATATTATACAGGGCCATCAAGAAGTTGTAAAAAAAAAATGTTATATTGTTATATTGCCCATCCATCCAGGTTTTCTGGGCAGCTTACATAAATAATAAAGCAAGATTCAAAATAAAATCATAAACGCAAAAAGTAACTAAAATCAACATAAAACCAGCATAAAAAACAGTGAAGGGAACTCGGTGCAACAAATTGTAATTTAAAAGGCCTGGGAGATCAACAAGGTATTCACCTGGTGCTTAAAAGGTCATAGTGGAGACACCAGGTGAGCCTTTCTGGGGAGGGCATTCTTTAAGCAGGGTGTCACCAGCAAGAAGACCCTCTCCCCAATAACTGCTCCACCTCACTTCATTAGGCAGGGAAACCTAGAGAAGGCTCTCAAGGTACAGAGTCACACGTGAAAAAGTTTCCTTTGAGCACTTTTTCTTTGAGCAGGGGTGGGGAACCTTTTCAGTCCAGCAGGCCTCATCCTGAGGTCCCCCACACGCGGCAGGCCACTTTGCCTGATGTCACCAGAGCATCAGAAGACCCAATTTTCCATTGCAGTGCAGTCTGCGTTCTAACCAATCCAAACGGGTTGTGAAGTCATCAAGCCCCGCTTGGATCAACTACACTGTAGAGCTCCCGATAGGTAAACTCCAGAGAGTCACTGATCTCGGAATTTGCATCACCACAACTGTGCTGTGAATTCTCAAATGCAGCATATGGTGGTTCCAAATTCTATCAGTGTATTTAATAAGAAATCATGCAGAGTTTCTAGTTCTCATGAGGAGAAAGATCTAAATCTTTGCTTAACCTAGCCACTCTTTCACCACCTCTCTTACTCCTTTTTCCCCCTTTCAGACACTCTGCAATGGTGTCTGAAGTGTCTTAGTATTGCAAAAACCAGACTCCACAGTGACTAGCAGCTTAATTGGATGCAACAGGACAGGGAACTAAATACATGGGGAGATAGTTTGTTTTTACCTCAGGCCACTTTTCCTGGATTACGTCAATGATGTCATCGGTAAAGTCCCCCTGAATGATTATTTCATCCTCTCCTGTTACTGAGGCACCGCAGGAGAATTTCTGAGCAAAGAACCTTTGTGCTTCCTTAAGGTCTATTTCTGTTTAGGGGCGATAAAAAACGGATAAAACAATACCAACTTCATATTTGCTTATTCTCTAGTTTATTTAAATGCCGCCCAAGGACATGGTGCTATACACAGTAACATAAATGAGAGGAGCTTACAATTTAAACATTTAGACATAGGAGGAGATGGGGGTGCAGAAGACAGAAAAACAGTTCCGCCTGCCCTGCGAGGGAGAGAAGCAGTAGCTGACAGCGAGGAACTGCCATCTCCATTTGCTGCTGCTCTTCCCAGCTGGGGTGGGTGCCTTTCCCCTCACAGAGGTCCTTAGTTCTGCCTGCCCTGCTCCTTCAGCTCTGGGGGGTGAATAGTATCAATAAGGCCCCTCCGAGCCTTTCTACCATGACAGGAGTGAGAAGCAGCCAACTGATTCCAGTTCAGCTACAGAAGGTCAAGATCAACTGTAAGATCAAATGGCTGCTGTACAGTAACTTCCAGGAAGGATGGTTCGACATTTTTTTTTCCTCAGAGGGCTGACAACTTTTTAAAACTGTGAGCAGCCCATTTCCAGGCAAGCTGATTATTACAAGAACCTTGGAACATTAAGAGTTTTCTTGTTTTTCTCTTCCCTCCCTGTCCCCTTTCCTTTTATGCCGTGTCTTTTTAGACTCGTATGAGCTGTTTGGGTCCAGGCCCATGTATACAGGACCACACAATGGAGCAAAAGTACATCCATAGATACACAGGAACCTGCCTTTCACTGAGTCGGACCATTAGTCCATCTTGCTCAGTATTGTGTGCGCCACTGCCCTTCAGCCTTGGGTCCCCAGATGTTGCTAGACTACAACTCCCATGAACTGCAGCCAGCTTAGCCAACAACCAAGGATGATGGGAGCTGTAGTCCAGCAACATCTGGAGGCCGAAGGCTGAAGAAGTGGGCACGGATCACTAGCACATCCCTAAAATGCTAATTGCCATCAGGGGAGGGTGTAGGGGGGAGTTGGTATGGAAGGGAATGTTTTGGCCCACATGTGAGCCCATACCTGTAACTTAAATTGGGACAGTCCAGAGAACTCAGAGAGAACAAGCCTGCTGTCGACTCACCAAAAGTTGCAAGACCACACACTCTCGTGACGTATTTCTTCTTTGCTCTTGGAATTTTCGCTATCGTCACTTTTTGTGGTACGGTCTTCTTCTTCTGTTTTATCTGACCTCTTCCACCTAGGGACAGAATAGAAAATCAGCAGCAGCAATCACTGCCAAGGCTACACTTTGCTTCAGAGAATGGAAAGAAGTGTCATTCTAGTGCATGCGGGGGCTGGGAGGGGTGAATTTCCCATCCCAGCACAAAATGGCCAACAGCAGCTGTTTTTTCCACATTCCTTTTTTTCCCTCTTTTAATGGTGGGGAAGGGCCAGAGCTCAGCGACAGAGCAGCTGCCTTGCGTGCAGAAGCTCCCAGGTTCAATCCCCAGCATCTCTAGGCGAGGTTGGGACAGACTCCCGCCCCAAACCCAAGAGATTCCTCCTGCCAGTCAGTACTGAGCTAGATGGATCAATGGTCTAACTCAGTATATGGCAGCTTCCCATCTTCTTAAAGGTATTGAACCCATGAATAATCAGCTAGGATGGGGAACCTCAGGCCTGGAGTGCAGGAGGGAAGGTGAATGCAGCCCTCCAGGCTTCTTTATCCAGAGCTTGGGACTCTTCCGGGCCACACTCCCTCTCAAAATATGTTTTAATATGTTTTTTTAAAACCTTTCCCCCCCTAAACAATATGTTTTTAACCCTTTTTATTTAAGATGTTTTTAAAGCTTTTTTTAAAAAAAATGTTTTTAAAGTTGTTTTGTTTTAATGTATTTTAAGGTCTGTTTTTATGATGTTTTAAAGTGTGTTTAGTGCTTTTGTTTGCCGCCCTGGGCTCCTGCTGGGAGGAAAGGCGAGATATAAACCAAATAATAAAATTAATAAATAAATAAAAGGCCGTGTCTCTCACCGGCCCTGTTCCACACCTTCCTCAAGTGCTTTTGCCTGGCTGAAATATGCCCTTAAAGTGTGATAATATGACTTTTGTGTGCCTTGAATGTACTCTACAAAGTTAAGAGTCACATCTGTTGCTCCACCCACTTTGGCCTCCTATCCTTCCCACTGCTAGCATGCAGCCCCTGGAAGGGCATCCATGAGGGAAATGGAGCCCTTGGGCTAGAAAAAAAAAAGATTCCCCACCCCTGATTTAGACCTTGCCTCTCTTTTGCTTTTTCTTCTCTTCCTCTTCACCCGCTGTCCCTTGACCTTCTCCAACTCCAGATTCTTGTTTAGGAGAATTTTCTAAATTAGGATTAAAAAAAAACATGCTATTAACAATGATTTAAGCTTGACAAAGAGAGAAATTGGGTACAAAGTCACTTTGCAATCAGGGGGATGTCAGCAAGATTAAAGTTGTTTTTCCCCAGCACATTCCCACAAACCATCATTGCCGTTTTAGCAAATTGGTGACACATATAATTGGTTTACTATTCTCACTGAGAGAGAATGCGATGCAAGGAAAGAAGGCCCCCTTTTAAAACAAAGTAATCATACACAGGTTTACTCAGAAGGAAGGCTCACAAAGTTCAAGGGGATTTACTCTCAGTAGGCATTCCCCATGGAAAGGAGCCCTACCTCATCTCTAGAAATTGAAGAGCGTTCTGGATAGCGTAACACAACCTTCATGCAAGAGTAGCCAGGCTGATCTATTGTAGCAAAAACAGAGTCCTGGGCTACCTTCAAGCTAACAAATTTACTAAGACGAGAGTTCTTACAAATAATCTGTTAAAGCAGGTGTGAGGAACATTTGGCCTTCCAGATGCTGCTGTACTACAACTCCCATTAGCCCCTTCAAGCATGGCCAATAACCTGGGATGATGGATGCTATAGTTCAGCAACATCTGGAGGGCCAAAGGTTCCTCACACCTGTGTTAAAGTCTTGGAAGGATGCAACTTCAATGGAAATTACATCCAGGTTAATTGTGCTTAGAAGACCCTCTGTCTCTCCACTCTCTTCCAACCAAAGAATTATGGGATGGAAGAGGAATAAATCAGCAAATCCAGGAGAAAGTGAAAAGTCAATGAAGTTTGGAATGAAGTAGAGTAGTCATTACTGGCTCACTCTAAACTAGGGGTGAGCGGGAGCTAGATCAGCATATACTGGCAGATCTAATTCAAAACTGCTCAGAAGATCAGCTAGGGGTTCCAATTTTCAATTTTTCATAAATGGCAATAACAAAATAGCCACACACAACCCAAAAAATCACAAGAAATGTAGAATGTTGGAAGGGAGGGTAACCAGTAGTGGATTCAAAACACGTTCCTGGGGTCAGAATTCTTCAGTCCTAAGTGTATGAATTTTGCAGCTGGTTCTGGTTGGGGGATCTCAGAGTTCTCGTAAAAAAAGTAGGCCCCACAAGTATGTCTACCTCTGCTCTTGGGATGTTACTCCTAGAACAATTATGTGCAGATAAACTCTCAGTTCTAATCAGTCAGTTTACACGTAAAGGTCTCAGTTCTGTTCCTTTTGATATCTGTAGCAAAACTTCTACTGAATGTTATCCTCTCTTGAGTATCTGAACTCTTTTCCTCATCTCCCAGTCTCACATTAAAAAAAACAAGACAGCAGTATTCTTACCTACAGTAAGTTTTGCAAACTCTTTTGGAAAATTTTTCTCTAGCCACTGTCTGCATTTTGCCACGTCAGGCATGTATTCACAATACTGGGGGGGGGGAAGATACATGGAGTAGAATTGTTAGTTGAGAGAACTCCTCCATACACACAGATATGTTCACAGAGCATAAAAGTACTGTTTATGACAATGTTCGCATACAATAACAGCAGACAAACAGCCAGGTCCAGCATATCTTATGGAGTGTCCTTCTTCATGCAAGCCCTCCAGACCACAAAGATAATCAAAGGAAGTTGTGCTCCAAGGACCAATTCCCCACACTGCTGGCAAGAAGCAGAGTCTTTATTACAGTGTTGACCCCAGCTCTGTGGAATTCCCTGCCTGGCATAGCTCACCATTGCTCTATCTTTCTGGCCTTCAGGGAGAAAGCTAAATCAAGGGTGGGGAACCTCAAGCTCACAGGCCTAATTAGGCCTAGCCCTTCCCACATTGTGAAGCAGTTGTCCCCAAACCACACCCATCTGCCCCACACCTGACATCATATGTGATGTCAGATGTGAGGCAGGTTGAGACACAGCTGCCAATGCACAATTGGGACCTTTAAAGTGCTCTCTTGATTGTGCTTTGCCCAGGGAGGCGTGCTGTCACCACCAATCAGCTGATGGGTGGCAACTTGAAGCCTTCCTTGTTTTTTCTTTTGCAGCATTTCTTTTTGCCACACTACAAAGGAAATATTTGTCACCAGACATCATAGTGATGTCAGGTGGCTGACAGGTGGGCAGGGCACTGCCCACCTGTCAAAACAGCCCATTGGCATAGGGATCCGTCCCACCAACCAAACCCAGTTCCCCAATCCTAAATTAAACCACTTTACATTTAATCCTATCAATCTTCCATTGGTGGCAAACTTAATCTGGCCTCGAGCTGGCAAAACAATGATGTTACTTTTATTTTATTTATCATTTTGATATTTTGGTGTGTACACATTTATGACTTGCATGTATTTTTTTTGAATGTGTTACTATTATAGCATACATATGTTGGAAAACGGGTTGTAAATTGCTTGGAGAAATCTGCATAACAAGCACCTAACAAGTCAAATTATTATTATTATTATTATTAATAATAATAATAATAATAATAGTTTGAACTATGAGCAATTATTGTAGGTTTGACTTTGGAGGGTGGGATATAAACATTTTAACAGGAATAATTTCTCCTTGATCTTTACTCCAGGGTTAGCCAACATGATGCCTCCAGATGCTTTGGAGTACCCTGATCGTCAGCCATGCTGGCTGGGGCTGATGGGAGATGGAGGGCACCACATTGGGTATCCTTGATTCAGACCCACAATTCCAATTCCAAAGCAAAGGTTTTAGAACTGCAATAGAAAGTAGCAAGCAGAACTGTTGTAAAAAGAGAGGAGGTGATTAAAAACAGCTAATGAACACATTCAAGAAAGTTGGAGTTTAGAAAAAACTGATCAAATGCACATAACTGCATTGCGCTGGGGGTTGGACTTGATGGCCTTATAGGCCCCTTCCAACTCTACTATTCTATGATTCTAACCAGAATGCCTTTAAACTAGGCATTGCTACCCATTTTTGGCCTGAGGACCACATCCACCACTGGCCAACTCTCCGGTGGTAGGTGTGGCCATCCCACACTCTCATATGCATGCACACAGATAGGGACCCACAGCCCCCCCTCCTCAGCTAACCTGTGCCAATCAGCTGGGGAAAGTTATTGTCCCCTCTCTGGCCATCAAATGATGGATCTGATGACCAAAGAGAGGGCAATCCGTATCCCCATGAAGTTGGTGGGCTTTGCCCACCCCAGTGATGTGTCTACTTTTTTTATTATTATTATTATTTTGCTGCTGCCAAAAAGATTGGTAGTCTTGGGCCCCCCAAAATATCTATCTGAAGCAGGGGTAGGGAAGCTGTGGTCCTCCAGATGTTATTGGACACCAACTTCCACCAGCTCCTGGAAGCATGGCCAAAGGCAGGGGTGATGGGAGTTGTATTCCAACAACATTTGGGGGCAGCAAGTTGAAAAGGGCTGACACAGACAGAGAAAAGAGCAAGGGGTTGGGTTGGAACGTCAGACTAGGAATAGAATCATAAAATAGTAGAGTTGGAAGGTGTCTGTATGGCCACAGAGTTAACCACCTGCTCAGTGCAGGAATCCAACTTAAAGCATACCTGACAGGTATCTGACTAGAAAGAAGTGGTACAGTCCAGGCAGTTACCTCACACTGCTGCCTGCACAGACCAGGACTAAGCGATTCAAAATTACGGCAACTTACCTCTGTTGGCAACGAGCAGACTGGGGAAGAAAAGAAGATATTTTTTACTACAGTCATCACATTTGCTCTATCGTTTCCATATTTTAAAATGTTACCATTTAAGACAAATGCTTCTACATACTCTTACTGATTCCCACCATGAATTTATTTCATTGGCAGCTCTCCAAGCAAAATCACGGAAGGGCCATAGCTCAGTGGAAGAGCATCTGCTTTGCATGCAGAAGGCCCCAGATTCAATCCACAGCATTTCCAGGGCTAGGAATATCCCCTGTCTGAAACCCTAAATAGCTGCTGCCAGTCAGTGTAGACAATATTAGCTAGATGGACCTAAGGTCTGACTCAGTATAAGACAGCTTCCTATGTTGCTAATTTTACACGGCGAGTTAAATAGACACAATTATGTTACTGACTTTCTCCAAAGCTACATCCAAGGACCAAGGGATTATTTGGGGAGTGGGGAAAAGAATGGATTTACCCCCATCTCCTCAGCTGTCTACAGTTGCAACCTCCAAATTGTTAATTCTAATGTAATCCCAATTATTTATTTATTTTATTTTTCTACTACATTTCTGCCCTGCGCTTCTCCCCAAGGGAGTCCAGGGCAGCAAACAGAACAGTAAAAACAATACAATTAAAATCAAATAAAAGCATATTTAAAAGAATCAGTGATATTCCCACAGAATTACTAATTTCAAGGGTGCTGGGAACAATATCTTTCAGCAATCAAATCCAAGAGTGAACAGAAATGTTTTTAAATTTCTCCTAAATGTTAACACTGAGGGAGAGGGGCACACCACTCCAAGGAGGGCATCTCACAAAAGGGGAACCACCACTGAGAAGGCCCTGTCATAAGGCCCAAGTTGGCCGATATTGGGGGAGGCACTCTTTCAGGTACTTGGGTCTCAATCCATTTAGGGATTTCTACGCTGGTTCTAACACCTTGAATTTCCTTTTCCTACTCAAATTACACTTATTTTAGACAGAAAATATGCATACACAAGACATATACAGCTTATAAAATATATGATACATACAATTAATATTTGTATCACAACTTGATATTGATAATAATGTAAGGGTGCAGTCCCTATACAGTGCAATCCTATGCATGTCTACTCAGAAGTAAGTCCCACTGAGTTCTATGGGAGGGAATATAAAAATAAATTAAAATCATTGACAAATTCTACAGGGGAATGCAACATCTGTCACAGCAAAAAGAAAAAGGAGTATTTGGGTAACTTAAGGCGGCAATCATATACATACTTAGGAGTAAGGCTGCAATCCAATACATGTTTACCTGGGAGTAAGCCCTACTGAACCCATTGGAGCTTACTTCTGAGTAGACATGTATTGGATTGCAACCTAAGTCTCATTTTAACCGAGGAGGTTTACTAAATAATCATCCATTTGCCCTCTCTTGCAAACTATCCTGGGCTGCTATCATTCATAGTAACAGTCCCACCATGCCCCTTTATAGCACTTGCCTCCACAGTAGAGAACTCGGAGAGGATAGTCTGCATCCGGCCTGGCATTGCACCTTTGGTCTCCTTTACAATCAAGGACTGCAGACTCAGTTGCATCCATTGCCATCTCACAAGTCTAGGAATCACACAAGCAAAGAACTTCAGTATAAATGTCAACCCTAGAAACCAATGCAAAATCAGAGCAGGCAACTGGCTCCCCCGAGGCCAAAGGTGTGGCAAGCGATTGTTGATTTACAGTGCAATCCTATACACAGGATTTGGGCTGGAAAAGAGAAGGTGAAGAGAGAAGGCATTGAGTGATGATGGCATAGACATGAGGGTACAAGGCAAAGGTTCGATAGCCTTGGCTGCTACTGCACGAACTGCAATAACTTGGGATAATCAGGAACTACAGCAAGATGTTGGAGTGGGGAAGAAGGATTTGAGTGTTAGATATGAGGCAGATAAAAGCTGAAGGATTCACATTTGAATGTCTGAGAAATGACCAAAGGTACCATTTTGAAAAAGGAGAGGAGGTACTGAAGAGTGATGGTGGTTATAAGTCCGGGGGCAGGCAAACCACGGTGGTGGGAGAGAAGCACTGATGTGTGGTTATAAATACCAGGTGTCAGCCAGAAAGAAGAGTGTGTGGGGCAAGTCTGAATAGGCAAGAGAAAGAGAGATGGCTACTGTTCTGGAGACAGGCAAAACAAGAATATCTGGGCACAGGACAAGGGTGGGCATGAGGCGGCTTGAGCCAGGAACTGGGGTATAGGCATGCTGGAATGTAACAAAGATTTTTTATTTATTTATAAAAAGATGTATATACTGCTTTTCATACAATGTACCCAAGGAGTTTACAGCATGACTAAAACAATATTATATACATTATAACCAACATATAGAGAAAAAACCCCACACAATAAACACAGGAAATGAGTCAGCAATGGGGCATAGGAGGGAGAAAGAGAGAGCTCAAGAGCAGAAGGTCTCTGGTTCAATCTCTGGTGACTCCTGTTAAAAGGATCAGGTAGCAAGTGATGACAGGGAGTCTCATTTCTCCCCGAGATGCTGAAGAGCCACTGTCAGTCAAAGTAGACAAGATGGGGTTTGATGGACAAAAAAGTCTGAGCTCCCTAACTGAAAACAGGAGTCAGTTTTGAGTTTTGTGGATATACTACAAGCTATGTTAAGTGCTCTTAAATGGAGAAAGGATGGGTGGGTTGGTGTCAGAGAGAAAGAAAAGAAAGGCAGCTCAAATCTGACAAGATAAATCCATGGTTTTCCTCTCCCTTTTGTATCATACCTATTAGGGATTCCCTCAGAAAAGAAAAAGGCAATATAAGCGAGCAATAAATTGACCATGTGGTCAGGGGCTGTTTTATTTTTCGGTATCCGTACAACGCTTAGAAAATGTACAACTCTTAAACTGAAATTTAAATCTAGGCAAGCAACTGGCTGACCCAAACTAAGCTGCAAGTCCTAATCCCAGTTACCTTCAGAGTATGTCCCATTGAATTCAGTAGGACTTATGTCTAAGTAGGCATAGTTAGGATTGCACTGCTAGTCATTATGCTGTTTGTGGGGTAAACTGTTTTAATTTGATTTTTTTTCTGTTTATGATTAATTCTGTTTTATTTCTCCTCACATTTGTAACATTATGCCCCTCTCCCCTCTTCTACATCGGGATGCCTAAACAGCACTACATTTGAACTAAAGAGGGAAATAATACCCATTTTTAATAATAACGTAGGGCTTGAGAGACTAGCACAGAAGAGCTGCCCAGGATGGGTGGCATCCAGCATATGTGAATGCCAGGCATGGGCAAAACCTTGGGAGGTGTCCAAAGGGGTGGGCAGACACGAAGCAGGCAAAGCTACAAGTACCAACTTTTTTTGGGGGGGGAGAGAAGAGATGGCAAGGTAGGGGCTGGGCAAGGCATGGTGGAGAAGAGTCGTGCCAGCCTCGGGGCTGGGCAATGGCAGAAGTTGTGATTCCCAAGTGCCCAGGCAGAGCCAGTGTGGGGAAGGGAGCGTGTCTCTTACCCAAGGAGCCCTCAAGCCACGGTCTGGCGGGGAGGAAGGGGCGGCGGTTCCTCCTCCTGCCGTTTCCACCCTCTTGAGTGGCACATGCAGCAGCAGCCCCAAAGCTTTAGGCAAGCAAGCAGAAGCAGGAGATATCGCGAGAGCTGCGGATTCCTCGCGAGGTTCCTACCAGAGAGTCTCCCAGCCTGAGGCTGATGATGACTCTTCTCGGGTGGCACCGCCTTCGCTGCACGGCTTGAGCTGAGTCGCCCCGGCCACCGTACAATTTTGGATTTTTTTTTTTTAGAAAAAGTCAATGTCTTTTTTTTAATATTCCTATTATGGGTCGAGCAGCTGGATAAAAAGAGAGGCGTCAGACTGTGCAACAGTGGCACCCACATAATTAAAAAAAATGATTTTGTGTGACCTCAAAGTTGTGGATCCCAAACTTGCCCCCCCTCCATGGATCACTTGGAAATTGGTGAAGGGCTTGGTCGACCACTTAATGATTTTTCTCTCCCTATTGCTAGGATTAGAGGCTGTCTGCTTTTTAATTGTATTTCCATTGCTTCCTTTGTGTATGCATTGCATTTTATTGTACTGCCGTTTGAATTTCATAGAGTTCAAAGTGCAGCGCAGTCCTATTCGGTATAAGAAATAAAACAAGCAATAAAAATCCAATGAAAAGTAAATATATTTAACGCGATGGATGTGCCGTCTCCTGTCTTCAGCCACAAATCCACCGTGGACCACTTGAATAAAACTCACTGGCCGCTGGTGGCCCACGAACCATAGTTCGGGAACCCCTGGATTGACAGATGCATTTACTGTGGGGTTCAGATTTGTGCGATCACATGTCTACTCAGAAGTAAACCCCAGGTCAGATTTGCGTGATTCTATAAATATCTACTCGGAAGTAAATCTTGTTGAGTTCAATGGGACTTACTTCTGGGTAAGTGAGTATAGGATTGCACCTTAAGGCAGCAATCCCATGAACCATAAATACTGTTGAGCTCTGTGGGACCTTGAAGAACATGTTTGTGCGTTTTTAATTTTGTGCGAATGTTGGAAGCCACCTTGACTTCGATCTCATCATAGAAAAGCAAGGTCTGTATGGCAAAATCAATAATAATAAATAAATATGTTTTACTTAAAACTAAGCCCCGCTGATACCTTCCTAGCAAGCCTTTTTAGCATTGGAACCTTATCTGAAAACATTGCACTTTTGAACCCTTTGAAGCCAAAATATAATAAAAGTTATTTGTCCCCTCCAAGATGCAAGACCTCATCGGGGTCTGGGGCTGTTCAAGAGCTGACTCTACTTAAGATTGTAAATTTGTCTTTCTAATCTTGAATTCTGGGACTTGCCGTAGCTGCGGAAGTGAGGTGCAAACCATAGAGTTAAGAAAGGAAGCGTTACAGTACGGGTACGCTACGGAAAGTTCGTTGGGCTAAACTATTGGCGCTCGCTCTTTTCCAGGTGCTGAGCTGGGGACAGGGAGTGATGCCTCGCTATGCCCAGATGGTAATGGGGCCTGCTGGGAGTGGGAAGGTGAGTTGAGGGGCAGGGTCATTTGGTGAAGGCTATGGGACCATTTGGCTATGGGGCCATAGATTTTCTAGGGAGGGGATCATTAGTCACACGTTCTTCCACATCTCCGCTCTCAAATCATGCATTTATACTCTTCTTTAGTTGCTAATTAATCCTTATTAGGCATAGTAACACTGTTTATTATTTGATGTATTTATTTTTTAAAAGTTTTCTGTGCCATCCTTTAGTATAAGTATGATTTATGCCATCCTGATGCCCTCCAGATGTTTTGGTCTACAACTGACTGGAGTTGTAGTCCAATACATCTAGATGGCATCAGGTTGGTGAGGACTGAAAATAAAGGAAGAATAACAAAATAATAGCAGAAGTTGAAGAGTATAAAACGGTGAATTAAAAAAAAATCATGCACCAATAACGTTGACACAGTTTAACAAGGAAACCCCTGGGGGGGATTGGTAGGCACCAGGCATACCAAACTGAGGAACAAATCCCATAAATTGGGTGCCACCACAAAGAAGGTCTTCTCTGCAGTCCCCACCCACGTCTCACATGGCAGAGCCACACAGAGGAAGACTTGGATGGTTTCAGTACGTGACCAGACTGATGTAGAGGCAGGTGTTTCTTCAGAACTTTTCAAAAAATCTATATTATACTTTTCTGTTAATTTTTATTTTTATTTTTTGTAACCTGCTTAGAGTCTTTACATTCAAGCGGCTTATAAATTTTGTTATATAAATAAATAAAATAAAATAATGACCAGGGTGGTTTATGTAAAATTTAAAAAACTCATACAGAGCTGACTGATGATACTTCCTAGGGACCCCAACAGATTGCAGTCAGTGTTACTCTATGTAATGGGAACTAATGGTTCTTTGCTAGTTGACCGTTGGTCCTAAGGAGGCTGTGAAAGATATCTTGAGCTGCTCCTCCTTTCCTCCAAATTGTTGAATTCCTGACCACTGCTAGAAACCTCCTAGTGGCTTTTGTTATTTCATTAAAGCTCTGCAGTTTTGATTCCAGAGCACTTACTGCTCCACTATGGTCCAGCACTGTGAAGCACTCAATCGCTCAGTCCAAGTGGTGAATCTTGATCCTGCTGCAGAACACTTTGACTACGATGTAATGGCAGGTAAGTCCAAGGCTGACAGGTTTGTGGTAAAGTATATGATCATAAGAAGAGCCCTGCTGGTTTGAACCAAAGGCCCATCTATTCAGGTATTCTGTTCTCGCATGCCTATAACCACGAAACCACATGCCTGTGGGAAGCCGAAAACAGGACACGAGTATTCCCTAGCAACTGGTATTCAGAGGTACACTGACACTGAATCTGGAGGTTCCAAATACCTGTCAAGAGTAGTAGCCACTGATAGCCTTACCTTCGTGAATTTGTCCAATCCCCTTATGAAGCTGTTCAAGTTTGTGGCTGTCACACCATTCTTCGGGAACAAGTTCTGTAGTTTAATTATGCACTTTGTAAAGGAGCCCTTCCATTTGTATGTCCTGAATTCTATCACTTCAGCTTCATTGAATGACCCTGGATTCATTCAATTATGGGAGAGAGAAACTCTGAACATCTCCCCTTTCCTAGGAATACATTCCGTATATCCCTGACATCTGTGGCATGCATAACCACTGTGAAATGGATCCTAAATTAAAGAACTGGTTAAGGAGAACTTGGGGAAAAATATGGAGTCAAGTTAACCCTTCTAATTAGATTCTTGAAAGGAAGAGAAAGAGAGAGCTAATGGGATAAAAACTCTTTATGAACATGGACATTTATTTTTGGAGCAATAATTTTAATCAAAATATATTTTATGAGAAAATAAATTTCCAGGTCATTATTTTGGTGCTAATTAATATATTTTACAAACTGTGTAAGAGGATGAATGGCAAACATATAATTGGAAACAATTACATGTTACATATTCTCTTACTGTACAACAACTGCATTGTATTTTAAATCGTATTAAACTAATATATATTCTAGAAAAACAGAAGGTTTGTACATTGCAGTGGAAGGATTGCAGCTCAGGGTAGAGCATCTGCTTTGCACACAAAAGGTCCCAGGTTCAATCTCCAGCATTTTCAGAAACTGGGATAGACTTCTGGGAAAGAGGGTTCTGGATAAGCTGGACCTTCCAGCAGAGATAGGTACAACTGTTTTCTTTTAAAATACAAGTGAAGCCTAATTATTTTACAGGGGAAGCTCATTAAGAACATAAGAAGAGCCTGCTGGATCAGGCCAGTGGCCAACCAGGTGCCTGGGGGAACCCCACAAGCAGGACCCGAGTGCAAGGACACTTTCCCCTCCTGAGGCTTCCGGCAACTGGTTTTCAGAAGCATGCTGCCTCTGACTAGGGTGGCAGAGCACAGCCATAGCCATTGATAGCCCTGTCCTCCATGAATTTGTCTAAGCTTCTTTTAAAGCCATCCAAGCTGGTGGCCATTACTGCATCTTGTGGGAGCAAATTCCATAGTTTAACTATGCACTGAGTAAAGAAGTACTTCCTTTTGTCTGTCCTGAATCTTCCAACATTCAGCTTCTTTGAATGTCCACGAGTTCTAGTATTATGAGAGAGGGAGAAGAACTTTTCTCTATCTACTTTCTCAATGCCATGCATAATTTTATACACTTCTATCATGTCTCATCTGACCCGCCTTTTCTCTAAACTAAAAAGCCCCAAATGCTGCAACCTTTCCTCGTAAGGGAGTCACTCCATCCCCTTGATCATTCTGGTTGCCCTCTTCTGAACCTTTTCCAACTCTATAATATCCTTTTTGAGATGAGGTGACCAGAACTGTACACAGTATTCCAAATCCGGCCGCACCATAGATTTATACAACGGCATTATGATATCGGCTGTTTTATTTTCAATACCTTTCCTAATCCCTAGCATGGAATTTGCCTTTTTCACAGCTGCCACACACTGGGTCGACATTTTCATCGTGCTGTTCACTACAACCCCGAGGTCTCTCTCCTGGTCGGTCACCGCCAGTTCAGACCCCATGAATGTATATGTGAAATTCAGATTTTTTGCTCCAATATGCATAATTTTACACTTGTTTATATTGAATTGCATTTGCCATTTTCCCGCCCATTCACTCAGTTTGGAGAGGTCTTTTTGGAGCTCATTATAATGCATCTCACTGTACCGCAGATTTGAATATACCATGGGTATGATTATGTCCCCAAGAAAAATACTGTACACAGTACAGCAGTTTTCATTATAATATGGAACCCCTATAACATGGGTGCATCTTTTGCCCACCCTGTCCCCTATGTTATAACAAGCTGTCATTGTACTTAGGGGGAGGAGATGTAGTTCAGTGGTAGTTCGTCTGCTGTGCATGCGGAAGGTCCCAGGTTCAGTCCCCAACATCTCCAGGCAGGGCTGGGAGAGACCCCTGCCTGAAACCCTGGAGAGCTGCTGCTAGTCAGTGTCAGCAGTGCTGGATTAGGTGGACTAATGGTCTGAGGATGTAGAAAGCAGTTTCCTATGTTCCTAAACCCTGGAGAATCTCTGCCACTCAGCGTAGACAGTACTGAGCAAGATGCGCTTTTGGCTTGATTCGGTAGATGGCAGTTCCTATTTAAATTGGTTCTTTATTCAGAATCATGAGGACTGGAATCTTAACCTTATTTTTAGGTGAAGAACCATAACTCAGTGGTAGAACACACCCTTTACATGCTGAAGGTCTCAAGTTCAATCCCTGGCATCTCCACAGTAGGCTGGGAAAAACCTGTTTTAGTCTAAGACACTGGAGAGTTGCTGCCAATCAGTGCTGGGCTGGATGGACAAAAAGTCTGGTCTGATATAAGGCATAAAAAACCAGAACCTCCATGTTCAGAGGCAGTATTCCCATGGACCTCAGACGATGAGGAGGAGGAAGAGAAGAAAGTTTGCTGCTCTTGTGCCTTGCTGTTAAACTTCCTAGAGGCTTCTGAGTGGCCACTGTTAGAAATGGGATGTTAGACAAGTTGCAGCCTTGGTTTGTTCCAGCCGGGCAGTCCTTAGTTGTCAGTCTATGTCAGGGGTTCACACACTGCGGTCCATGGGTCAGCAAGGTTCATTCAGGTGGTCTGCGGCATGTCTGCATAAAATATTCATATTGATTTCTGATTATATTTTTATTGCTGCTTTTATCTCCTGTATTCTATGGAATGCAAATTGTAATACAATATAATAAATAAAAGAAGCAATCAAAGAAGTACAGCATCTAGCACGGAGGAATACAGTTGCTACAACAGGCAGAAAAATTGTTAAGTGGTCCTCCAGCACCCTCAGCAATTTTCATGTGGTTTATGAGAAGAGACGCTTGAGAACCACCAGTCTAAATCAAGCAAAAGCGTTCTTTCCCCCTTTTTCTTTCAGATATCCGGGAATTAATTGAAGTTGATGACGTTATGGAAGATGACTCCCTAAGGTTTGGCCCCAATGGCGGCTTAGTCTTTTGCATGGAATACTTTGCAAGAAATTTTGACTGGCTAGAAGAATGTCTTGGCCATGTGGAAGACGATTATATACTTTTTGATTGCCCAGGTAAGCAAAGAATATAAAAATAATGGAAATAAAGGCTTTGTACCGCACTGGGGAGCCTCCAGCCTGCAGGCCTAGTCAGGCCCATCCGGCCTCCCCATTTGGCCTGCAAGGCCGTTTTCACCAAGCTGCGCCCACCGGCCTTCCATCTGATGTCATATGTGATGTCACGTGTGTAGCAGGTAAAGACTCAGCTGGGCCACAAGGGGGCTTGCAGGCACTGCCGATCCGCTCATTGGTGGCATCTTCAAGGTCCTGTTTGTAGCGCTTTGCAAGTACCACCAACTTGTCAGACGTGGCCGGTGGGGTGGGGAGGGTAAGATAAGAATTCAGGCCACTGGCTGGAAGTAGTTCCCCACCTCTCACTTACAACACAGCCCTGATCAAGACCACATTCACATCATACATTTATTCCACTGTTAACAGTCATGTCTTCCCCCCCCCCCGCCAAAAAAAAAAAAATCCTGGGAAGCATAGTTTGGAAAGGATGTTAAGAGTTGAAAGGAGACACACACACACCCCATTCTCCTCACAAAACTACAATTCCCAGAGTTCCCTGGAGAGATGGATTGTTAAACCACTCTGGGAACTATAACTCTGTGAGGGGAGTAGGGGGTCTCCTAACAGCTCTCAGCACCCTTCACAAACTGCAGTTCCCAGGATTCTTTGGTGGAAGCCATTACTGTTTAAAGTAGAATAAATATATGGTGTGAATGTAGCCTGAGAGATATGCGCTTCTTTGTTCATTTGCTTGTTTACCTCAATAATCAACGGCACAGAAACAGTGTGGCCAACTGTGGCCACAACGTCTCTTCTGCCAATTTTTTGCCTCTGGCCTCACTCGCTTTCATCCTTGGTCTTTAAGCTGCTGCTCTTTTTATCTGCTATTTCTGTCTTCGGTTGTTACTATCATTATTTTATTTATTTATTTATTTATTTATTTATTATACTTGTATACGGCCCCATAGCCGAAGCTCTCTGGGCGGTTTACAATAACTGGCTCCCTATTTGCTTCCGGGCGAGATTCAAGGTGCTGGTTTTGACCTATAAAGCCTTACACGGCATGGGACCTCAATACCTTGTGGAACGCCTCTCTCGCTATGAACCTACCCGTTCACTTCGTTCAGAATCTAAGGCCCTCCTCCGGGTACCAACTCATTGGGAAGCCCGGAGGGTGGTTACTAGATCTAGGGCCTTTTCTGTGGTGGCCCCTGAGTTGTGGAACAGCCTCCCCGAAGAGGTACGCCTGGCGCCTACACTTCTATCTTTCTGGCGCCAGGTAAAGACCTTTTTATGCTCCCAGGCATTTTAATCTTTTAATTTTCTTAATCTTTCTACTTTTAACATGTATCCTTAATTTGTGTTGTATTTCGTTTTTGTTGTGCTTTCTGTTGTTTGTTTGTACATGTTTTTGTGATTTTTTACTATGATATATTGTATTTTATCTTGTTTGTTCACTGCCCTGAGAGCTATTCTGCTAAGGGCGGTATATAAATTGAAATAATAAATAAATAAAATAAATAAATAAAAACAAATACAATTTAAAATACATCTTTTTAAAAAACAATTTAAAACACAATTTAAAAATTTAAAACAATATAAAACACATGCTTAAATGCCTGGGAGAAGAGGAAAGTCTTGACCTGGCGCCGAAAAGATAACAGTGTTGGCGCCAGGCACACCTCGTCAACAAGATCATTCCATAATTTGGGGGCCACCACTGAGAAGGCCCTCTCCCTTGTTGCCATCCTCTGAGCTTCCCTCGGAGTAGGCACCCGGAGGAGGGCCTTTGATCTTGAACGTAGTGTATGGGTGGGTTCATATTGGGAGAGGCATTCCATCAGGTATTGTGGTCCCAAGCCGTGTAAGGCTTTATAGGTCAAAACCAGCACCTTGAATCGAGCTCGGAAACATAAAGGCAGCCAGTGCAAGCGGGCCAGAATCAGTTTTATATGTTCAGACCACTGGTCCCTGTTACCAATCTGGCCGCTGCATTTTGCACAAGCTGCAGTTTCCGAGCCGTCTTCAAAGGCAGCCCCACATAGAGTGCATTGCAGTAATCTAATTTAGACGTTACCAGAGCATGGACAACTAAAGCCAGGTTATCTCTGTCCAAATAGGGACGTAGTTGGCCACCAACCGAAGTTGGTAGAAGGCACTCCATACCACTGAGGCTACCTGAGCCTCAAGTGACAGAGATGATTCTAGGTGAACCCCCAAGCTATGAACCTGCTCCTTCAGGGGGAGTGCAATCCCATCCAGGACAGGATGGACATCCACCATCCTACTAACAGCACCTCAGAAGAACCACCCACTAACAGCATCTCAGTCTTGTCTGGATTGAGCCTCAGTTTATTAGCCCTCATCCACTCCATTGTCGCAGCCAGGCACCAGTTCAGCACATTGACAGCCTCACCTGAAGAAGATGAAAAGGAGAAATAGAGCTGCGTGTCATCAGCATACTGATGGCAATGCACTCCAAAGCTCCGGATGACCGCACCCAACGGTTTCATGTAGGTGTTGAACAGCATGGGGAAGAGAACTGACCCCTGCGGAACCCCATACTGGAGAGTCCAGGGTGCCGAGCAATGTTCCCCAAGCACCACCTTCTGGAGGCGACCTGCCAAGTAGGAGTGGAACCACTGCCATGCAGTACCTCCCACTCCCAACTCAGCCAGTCTCCCCAGAAGGATACCATGGTCGATGGTATTGAAAGCCGCTGAGAGATCAAGGAGAATCAACAGAGTCACACTCCCCCTGTCACTCTCCTGACAAAGGTCATCATACAGGGCAACCAAGGCTGTTTCCGTGCCAAAACCAGGCCTGAAACCCGACTGACATGCGACTGAAATGGATCCAGATAATTGGTCTCATCCAAGAGTGTCTGGAGCTGGCCTGCAACCACTCGTTCCAGGACCTTGCCCAGGAATGGAATATTTGCTACCGGCCTATAGTTATTAAGATTTTCTGGGTCCAGGGAGGGTCTCTTCAGGAATGGTTTCACTACTGCCTCTTTCAGACAGCCAGGGACCACCCCCTCTCACAGAGAGGCATTAATCACTTCCTTGGCCCAGCCGGCTGTTCCATCCCTGCTAGCTTTTATTAGCCAAGAAGGGCAAGGATCCAGCACAGAAGTGGTGGCACGAACCTGTCCAAGCACCTTGTCAACATCCTCAAGCTGCACCAGCTGAAACTCATCCAAGAAATCGGGACATGGCTGTGCTCTGGATACCTCGCTTGATTCACCTGCTATAACACTGGAGTCTAAGTCCTGGCGGATGCTAAAGATTTTATCCTGGAAGTGCCTAGCAAATTCATTACAGCGGGCCTCAGATGGTTCTGTCATGTCCCTGAGGCCAGAGTGTAATAGCCCCCGGACAATTCTGAAGAGCTCTGCTAGACGGCAGATTGATGATTTGATAGTAGCAGCAAAATATTGTTTTTTCGCTGCCCTCACTGCCCCTAAATACAGCTTACCATAGGCACTTACCAGTGTATAATTGCATCCACTAGGAGTTCGCCTCTATCTGCACTCAAGCCTTCTCTGATATTGTTTCATCGCTCTCAACTCTGGGGTATACCATGGAGTCATACAAGTTCTACACAGGAGAGGGCGCTCAGGAGCAATCATGTCAACCGCCCGGGTCATTTCTGTATTCCACAGCTCGACCAGGGTTTCGACAGGAGCGCCAGCCCTATCAGCCGGAAAACTCCGCAGAGCCCTTTGGAAACCTTCCGGATCCATTAGTCTCTGGGGGCGGACCAACTTAATAGGTCCCCCACCCTTGCAGAGGGGAAAAGCCGCTGTAAGTCTAAACTTCAGCAAGCAGTGATCAGTCCATGACAGAGGGACTGATGTAAGGCCCCCCACATTCAGATCACCAACTCCATGTCCAGTTGTAAAAAACAAATCTAGAGTATGCCCTGCTACATGTGTTGGGCCAATGGCATATTGGGACAGTCCCATGGTTGTCATGGAGACCATGAAATCTTGAGCCGCCCCGGATAAGGTGGCCTCGGCATGGATGTTGACATCCCCCAGAACCAACAGTCTGGGGGATCTCAACAGTACACCCGAGACCACCTCTGTCAGCTCAGCTAGGAAGTCTGTTGGGCAGTGGGGTGGGCGGTACACCAACAGAATCCCCAGTCTGTCCTGCTGACCCAACGTAAGGTGCAAACACTCCAGACCAGTAGTCACATGGACAGGGTGCTTGCAAAGGGAGATGGAGCTCCTATAGACCACGCAACCCCCTCCCTGACCCTCAGGTCTACCCTGATGCTCAGGTCTACCCAGATTATATGTTTTTATTATCATTTTTATTGGTCTTAAATAGGCTAGGTTTGTTTTTTGAAATAATGAGCCCCCTGGACCTTGTATGGAAGGGTGGGGTACAAATGTGTTAAACAAATAAATTTAGTAAATGTTGTGTCCTCCACCTTAGGTCAGATTGAACTCTACACCCACCTGCCAGTGATGAAACAGTTTGTTGAGAAGCTGCAGCAATGGGAATTTCGCGTCTGTGGTGTTTTTCTGGTTGATTCTCAGTTTATGGTGGAATCCTTTAAGGTAACTTGCAATTCCCCCTCCCCCAAGCAGCAACAGGTCTAGATAAAATGTGTGTGTGTGTGTTGGAGGGGTACTTTAACGGTCTTAATATGTTTTGAGTCTTTTTTTTTTAATGCTACATTTTGGCACATTAAAAGATCTTGACCTGTCGTCTCAACAGCCGAGCTGCTTGCTTTGTTGTACTACTGTAGCATCTAGATTTTTGGACAGTGCCAGCCTAAGACATTCAGCTGCCTGAAGTGGAGCCCAAATCCCTGCCCCCCCAACTCCCGGCTAACACTTGAAAAAGCCTGGCTGCACCATTTGGACATCAGTTCATGAGAACATAAAAAGAGCCCTGTCGCTGGGTCATATCAAAGGCCCACCTAGTCCAACCTTCTGTTCTCACAGAGGCCGACCAGATGACCGTGGGAAGCCAGAAAGCAAGGCATGAACGTGGCAGCACTCTCCCCACTTGTGATTCCCAGTACCTGGTATTCAAAGGTATAATGCCTCAGACACTGGAAGTAGTAGAAAGCCATCACGGCTAGTAGCCACTGATAGCATTATCTTCCATGAATTTGTCCAACCCCCTTTTAAAGCTCTCCAGGGTAGTGACCAGGTCTACATCCTTTGGGAGCAGATCCCATAGTTTAACACTGAGCTGTGTGAAGAAGGCCTTTGGTTTGTCTGTCTGCAATGTTCCAGTATTCCACTTCATTGGATGACCCCGGGTTCCAGGCTTTGAAGAAAGGGAGAAACTTGCTCATATCCACCTTCTCCACACCGTGCATGATATAAGATGTCTCTATCCTGTCCTCCCCTTTCTCACTTTTTTTCTAAACTAAAAAGGCCCAAATGTTGCAACCTTTCCTCATTACGGAGTGCTCCGTCCCTTTGATCATGCTGGTCTCCCTTTTCTGAACTTTTTCCAGCTGTACCATATTCCTGCCTTCCTTGATCTCTCTGCTCCCCACCCACCCCTGATGCCACCTGAAGCCGGCTACGCCACCCTCTGAATGTCTGGGCTAGCTCTGATTTGGGCCCTGGCATAGCCCTGTTGCAGCAGCAAACAGGTGGCATTTTGGAAAGCCTGTTCCGCTCCTCCAATTCTCTTCTTGTGTTTGTGTTTCCCTTTTGCTAGTTTATTTCCGGAGCCATGGCAGCCCTCAGTGCAATGATATCCTTGGAGATTCCCCAAGTCAATGTGATGACAAAGATGGACTTGCTGAGCAAGAAAGCTAAAGCAGAAATTGAAAAGTAAGCACCTTGCCTCAATATTGTGGCAAGTAGATTTCAAGTAGTAGTATAATTATTTGACTCTTTCTATTTATTATTATTATTTATTACACTCATGTCCCACCTTTTCTCCAAGGAACTTAAGGTGACAAACGTGGTTGTCCCCATCTCTATTTTACCCTCACAACAATCCTGTAAGGTAGGCTAGGCCGAGAGATACTGACTGGCCCAAGGCCACCCTGCGAGCTTCATGGCTGAGTGGGGAGTTGAACCCTGGTTTCCCAGGTCCTAATCTAACTCTCTAATCACCACACTGGGTCTCAAACTGCTTTATGTTTCAAAGAAAATTGCTAAGCAGTTTACAACATCCTGTAAATATCACAAATAAAAGTCAAATACAAAAATGCACTTTAAAAATCCACATTTTAGAGCAGCGCATATAACCAGGGCTGGCACCAAAGGGCAGCCAGGTTGGGCCCTGGCTGAGGGCCCCTGAAGGCCCCTCATTAGAGTTGGAGAGTAGCTCTCCCCTTCTGCGATCCGCCAGGCCGCCCACCCATTCGCTCGCTCCACCTGCCTGTCTCCTGCTGCTGCATGCGCAGGGCTGCCATCAACCAAGATGGCGGCAGAGGCTTCTTTAAGGGGCTAATGCCCCGACCACCATCTTGGTTGATGGCAGGTATGTGCGCGCACGTAGTATACTGCGCGTGCGTGCCATCAACTAAGATGGCGGCGAGGGCTTCAGCTCCTTAGAGAAGCCTCCGCCACCATCTTGGTTGATGGCAGCCCTGCAGGTGCAGTGCACACAGCAGCAGAAGACAGGAGAGAGGCAGGTGGAACAGGCAGGAGCCGTGTGCCCGGGGCAGGCTGGTGCGCAATGGCCTAGTCATGCCTGGCGCCAGTCCTGCAAATAACAATTTGATCAGAGATCCTCCTAAACACAAATCCTCTGAGACACCATGCATATGGGGACCACAGTTACGACTAGAAGATCCAAAATCACCCATCAGTTATACAAGCGTCTGTTTATAGGTAGCAGCAGTGCAGTACACTCTCTTCAAGGTATGCTTTGAGGTCTTTTTCTTGTCTCACCTTGGGTCCTTCATCACACACTCTGGCCACGCCTGTACCATCCATTTAAAGCAATATCATGCCACTTTAAACAGTTGTAGCTTCCCCCAAAGAATCCTGGAAACTGTAGTTTGTTGAGGGTGCTGAGAGTTGTTAGATATTGCGTCCCATCGAAGAGCTGCAATTCCCACAGATCCCTGGGAAGAGAGACTGACTGTTACACAACTCTGGGAATTGTAACTCTGTCAGAGGAACAGGAGTCTCCTAACAACCCTCTGCACCTTTCACAAACCACAGTTCCCAGGATTCTTTGGGGAAGCACAAATGTTTAAAGGGATATGATACGTTGTGGCCCCTGTGTGAATTGGAGATACTGTGGGGGCTGGCAAGAGGCCTTCAAGTCTCTTTCTTTACTACCTATTAGCCTGTCTGCCCAAATGCTTAAAGCAGTTTATAATTTTAAAAATAAAATGGTTAAGCAATACAATAAAAAAGCAAAACAAATTGGAGGGAAGGGGGAAAAAGCAAGTTCAAAGTCCCAGCAATCTTCTATGATGATGATGATGATTTATCATTATCTTCATTTATTCCCCACCCTTCACCCAAAGGTCCCAGGGCAGGTTACAACAACTTTAAAATATGACATTAAATGCAATTTAAAAACAACCTAAAATCCCCAAATCGGGTGGGTCCGTAAAATACATGTGTCGGGTGCCGAAGGCCTGGGTAAAGAGGTGCATCTTCAGCATTCCCCAAAAACTGTACAGCGAAGTTGCCAGATGCACCTCAGTGGGGAGGGAGTTCCACAATTCAGGGGCCACCACAGAGAATGCCCTCTTCCAAGCCACCACCACCGCACGTGCTTCCCATGGTGGCAGAACTACGGAAAGGGCCCCCTCTGCTGATCTCAACACCCAAGAGGGTCTGTAGAGAAGGAGGCAGTCTTCCAGATATTTGGGACCAGGTTGTTTAGGGCTTTAAACACCAGCATGGTGAAGTTTTTTAGAATGAAGGAGGCCTTTTGGGGGAGGAAGGGGCCAAATGGCAGTTGCCAGGCCTGAGTAAAAGGCCATTATAAATGAGAGTAGTGGAAGGGACCATAGCTCAGTCGTAGAACATCTGCCTTGCATGCGGAAGGTTCCAGGTTCAATCCTCAGCATCTCCAGGTAGGGCTGAGAGAGGCTCCCTGTCTGTAACCCTGGAGAGCCTCTGCCAGTCAGTGTGGAGAGTACTGAGCTAGAAGGACCTGTGAATCTGATTCAGTATAAGGCCACTTCTTATATTCCCAACCTGTGGCTCTCCAGATGTTCTTGGGACAACAACTCCCGTCAGCCCCAACTACAAAACTCTCTGGGGTTACGTCTGCCATGCCATAAAAACTTGAATTCAGTTTTCAGTGAAGGGAGAGAAAATGCAATAAGGGAGGAGAGGGATTAAGATCTTCCACAGCCCAGAAAGAAAAAATGAATTAAAAAATTAAAAGTCTCCTGTAATTGAAAAGAGCAGAGGGGGGTCCAGACGTTAGCTGCCATCAGCCCTAGCCATTATAGTCAGTGGTCGGGGTTTATGGGACTTGCAGTCAGTCCTCTGAGAGCGACTAACCTGTGGCCTTCCGGATGTTGCTGGACTGCAAACCTCCAAATTTCACTGGACTGCAAGTCCCATAAACCCCGACCACTGACTATAATATATATATATATCTCAGATCTGTGCATACGGTGAAGGTGAAAGTTGCCAATGCAGTGGAACTGACGTCTTGTGCTGCTCACAAAACCTCCAGGGTTAGGTTGTTGGCCCTTTGACTGTTTGCAGCAGTTTGCATACTGATGCTGTGTGCATTTATTCATGGGGACTGACAGCCCTGGATTGTCCCTTAAATCAGGGATAACCAGACTTCAAGCTTGATGGATCTTTTATTTTTTATTAGAATCACAAGATCTGCCAACAAGAGCCAGGCATACAGTTAGTATTTAAGAGTGGGGTGCGGGGAGGGCTTGTGGAAGAATTCACTCAGAGACAAATTTGAGCAGAAGCAGATTCCAAATTTATTCAAAGCATACAGCGGTGGAGAGCCAAGCAGAAAACTGCAACTGACTCTGACTCTCTACAACATGGCGCAGGCCTTTATAGTTTTTCAAAGACTTCAAAGAACAAAGACTTCAGATGAAACTCTCACATTTCGAGCATGTGTAATACATATGAGATTCTTTTAATTCAAAGCATTCTGTTTATCTATAGATTGCTAGAACAGGTTGTTAGGGAGTACCGGGCCATGTTGCTAAGGGAGTACTTGCTAACTACAGTTGTAACACTTTGAAGCTGGTTATACTGCCGCTTCAAGGGCATGCAAGAAAACACAAAGGCATGTTTGCTAAGCCATCTGGTCTATCAGTTGTTTTCCCACACTCAGCAGTTTTTTACACTTTCCAGACACAGACAGAACCAATATTTTCAGATACCCAGAATCCTCTACATCCTGGTTATTTTACACCACAGGCTCTGAAAATGTTTGCAGCACTGAGCTGAGCTCGCAAGTCCCTTCTTAATTTCCGTTGCCTAATTTAGGTGGGAAAAGTTGTTGCATTAAACAGTTGGGAGTCAGAAGCCCTTGCTGATCTATCGCAGATCACCCAGAGATCTACCAATAGATCCTATTTCCTTCTCCTCTGCCCCCCGCCACCACCCGAGGTAACACACACAGAAAATTAAGGATGGGAATAATTTGTGTTAGGCGCAACTCATGTACAGTTAATATGAAGACGTTGTCAAAATAGCTGTGTTTTAAACTTTCTAATGCCTTCCAGGTACCTGGACCCCGACATGTATTCTTCATTGGAAGATTCTACTGATTTGGTCAAAAGCAAACGTTTTAAGAAATTGACTCAAGCTATCTGTGGGTTGGTAAGTGGTTCTGTCTTAAGATCCAACACAGAGTTGGCAGTTACCATAGCTTGTTAGTTGACCATTTTTGACAGGTCAGTCTATCACTGTCCTAGCTGCCTGCATTTGATACCTTAAAATTGCCACCTGCAATAGCCCAGCATGGTGGATTGTGTCATTTTTATGCTTGGTGTGAATTAATAGGGCTGCCCACCTGTCAATCTCAGTGGTTTGAAGTTGGTTGAAGATCTGGTTTTGTTCCAAGGGTGGTAACCACAGTTTCCCAGTTCAGATGAAACAGGAAACTTTAGTTAATTGGAGACTTCCACATTGTGTTCAGTGCATGAGAGAGGATAGAAGCAGCTGCTATTGGATGTTGTATCTGGCGCAAGCAGATGCCCAGGATGCAGAACAGTATAGTGACAGGCTAGATGCCAGTTGAAGCAATGAGCCAGACAAGTAATAAGTTTTAAGAGTCACTTTACTGACCATAGAATATATCACAAGCTCTCTCTCTGTACAAACTCCTCGACCCCCACACCGACTGGCCAGATCTGCTAAGTCTTATAGATAAGGCCAGCTGGTTGCCTTGGATACTTGTCCTTGAGATCTGCACGGACTCTGTGCTTCTTGGCCTTGTAACTCTGCTGTGGAAAAATACATTCAGGCACTCTTTCTTTGCCAACACCCCCCACCTATTTTTCCATAGCATAAATCTTTATCATTTACATTACATCTTTCATGTTTCTTCCAACTTTTGTTATCACAATTACAGTTACATTCCTTGCAGTCACTTAAATTACATTTCTCCACATGATACATTTCTTCAGTTTACATCAGCATCATTTGTAATACATTTATTTCAGCAATTATTTTTCATGATTCCCATCATCCCACTTTCGCTGTCATACCTACTTGATTTATCAGTTTTAAGAACTTGTCTTCACTTAGTGGTTTTGTCATAACGTCAGCCAGCATATCAGCAGTGTTACAATAAATTAATTCCACAAACCCTTGTTTAATCATTTCTCTGACATGGTGATATTTGATGCTGATATGCTTGGTTCTCTTGGTGTGTGCTTCTGACTGAGCTAGCTTAATGCAGGTCTGATTGTCCTCATATATTTTGATTGGTTTGTCTATGCCTTTTCCAATTTCAAACAGTAGATGGTCGAACCAGGTAAGTTCGTTACAAACCAGAGACAACGCTATATATTCAGCTTCTGAACTCGATGTAGCCACTATAGTTTGCCTCTTACTGCACCAATCAATCACTGAATCATATAATAGAATGACAACACCAGTAGTAGACTTGCGGCTACTGTGATCGCCAGCATGATCCGCATCTACATAGCAGCACATACTCCCGTGTTTACTGCTGGACAACACTAGACCTTTACTGCTAGTACCTTGCAAATACCTCAGGACTCGTTTTATTCCTTGCCAATCTGTCTCAGTAGGCTATTCTACTTTTCGACTTAAGATGCTAACAGCATTACAAATGTCAGGTCTTGTTACCTTAACAAGATATTGCAACTGTCCTATGATGTGTCTGTACCTAGCAGGGTTTTCACAAGCTGTCTCTGTGGTTTCTTGTTGAAATGATGTTGTCATGGGAGTCCCTACTGCCTTACATTCAGACATCCCACATTCTGCTAGTATTTGTTTTATCTTTCCTTCCTGTTTTAACACGAAACTCCCGTCTGAACCCCGTATGACCTCTGTACCTAAATAATGACTTACAGGTCCCAAACTTTTCGTTACCACATGTTGTTTCAGACTATTATGGAACTCTCTTTCGTCTTCCTCCCCATGGGAAAAGTACAGGATGTCATCTACATAAACTAGGCAGTATGTGAGCCCCCCCTTTGTTTCTTTCACATACACACAGGGGTCTGTCACACAACGCTTGAAATTCATTGACTGCAGAACATCATCTAATTTTTCGTTCCAACAGCGCGCACTCTGGCGCAGACCATAAAGGGATTTCTGTAACTTGCAAACTAGACCTGGCTGTGTTTCACATCCGGGAGGCTGTTCCATATAGATTTCTTCTTTTAACTCCCCATGTAAAAACGCCGTGCCGATGTCATAGTGGCTTACATGCATGTTTTCTATGGCAGCTATTTTTAGCAAAACCCTGATTGACTCATGTTTCACCACGGGAGCGAAAACTGCATCGTAGTCCGTCCCGAATTGCTGTGTAAAGCCCTTAGCTACTAGGCGTGCCCTATACCTTTGTATCTGTCCTGTACTCGACCGCTTACGTTTAAATATCCATTTACACCCTATAGCTTTCTTCCCTGGGGGCAGAGGTACTAGCGTCCATGTGCCATTTTTTCGCATTGCTTCCAGCTCCTCTTTCATCACTGCATGCCATTCATTCTGTTCGGCTATGGGTAATTGTTTTATATCCCCGAGGCTTGAGGATAAGAGTTTTAAGAGTCACTTTACTGACCATAGAATATATCACAAGCTCTCTCTCTGTACAAATTCCTCGACCCCCACACCGACTGGCCAGATCTGCTAAGTCTTATAGATAAGGCCAGCTGGTTGCCTTGGATACTTGTCCTTGAGATCTGCACGGACTCTGTGCTTCTTGGCCTTGTAACTCTGCTGTGGAAAAATACATTAAGGCACTCTTTCTTTGCCAACAGCTGCACATGCATGCACTAGGCTCATTCATAACTTGACTTAATAATCTGACATACAATTGTCTGAATCAGACCATTTCTATAAAAGTAGACCATATCAGCATTCATTGTATTTTATTTCCTTTAAGGCAATCTGTGAGTGCTAAGTGTTTTGGCTGTTAACTGTTGTTACTTGTAGCCGTTGCCACTCACTCTCTCCACATCTGTCAATTACCTTTTCTAGATTGATGACTACAGCATGGTTCGGTTCTTGCCGTTGGATCGCTCTGATGAAGAAAGTGTTAATATTGTGCTGCAGCACATAGACTTTGCCATTCAATATGGGGAGGATCTGGAGTTCAAAGAGCCAAAGGTAAAGATTATAACGCCCTCCTGCAAAAAAATTGTGGCCTTTTATTCAGGATTTAAGCCACCCCTGAAAATTAAGGCCACAAAAATTGGCCTTATCAATAGCTACTCAGCCAAGATGGCTGTGTTCTGTGTCCATTGTCGGAGGCAGTATACATCTGAATACTAGGTGCAAGTAATCACAGGTGGGAAGAATGCTGTTGTGGTAATGTTCAGCTCACAGGCTTCCCATGGGCATCTGGTTGGCCACTGTGATGTATGGCTCCTGGTATCTGGGCCAACTCGATTGGATTCAGACTCACTGATGTGTTTTTCTCCATTATGTTTAATGTGAAATCTGGGTTTAGAGCATTTCATAGATAATCTTACAGATTACACAGAACTCTGGATCTCTACACAGTACAACTAGGCATGACTCCTCAAGCTAAGAAGTTTTGCAACAATTAGATACGCCCCTTGAAACCCTTTAAATAGGCCTGGGGCAGGCGTTCTATTTGTATGGAGAGGGTTTCTCTGAATGAGGCGGGGCTAGCAATCTGGCCCTCCTATGAACAGGTTGAAAAGCCAGGACCTTCTGTGAGCAAATCTGCCGTCCATCCTTGGAGAAGGCAGCAGCGGTACTTCATTGAGATCCTTCTCGGGCACCGTCTCTGGTTGAGCCTCTGATCCTTCCTCCTCGAGAGGAGGCACAAGTGGCAGCAGCTTGGGCAGCAAGGGAGGGCCGAGGGGAGAGAAAGGGGCTGGCCCATTGTCAGACAGCATTTCTTCAGTTGTAACTGGAAGTGCAGGGGCGGAGCTGTCCCTGTTAAAAGTGCTGAAGCCTTCTCCTGTTTCAGTCTGCTGGGAGGAAGGGCAGGATAGAAATCAAATAAATAAACCCACTGGGCCCCTCTCTAGGATCCCAGGCTTCCTCCTCCTCCTTCTGATCAGTTCAGGAAGGCTCCATGGGGCCCACTCCTGGGCTATGCAGTTAACTTGAGTGATGTTGAGTTTGCCTCCTAACAGCACAACCTTGTGCAGGTCTATTCAAGGAATAATTTGCACTGTGCTTGGTGGAGTTTACTCGCAATGAAGCATGTATAGCAGGGTTTCCCCAAATGGTGTATATTTACCCCCAAAGGTCGGTGGTACTATGCAGGGAGTGAATAAAGCCCTAGGGGTCGAAAAGGGCCTAGTGGTGGCAAAGATGCTTACCAGGTATAGTGTGAAAAATTTAATTAGGAACTCTGAGCCTCGGAAATAAAGGCCATGGGCATGTACAGAGTGCATCTCCTTTGCCAATGAGGAACCTCTGTATTTAAGAAGATGACTCTACAATAAAACAGTATTCCTTATTTTTGAAAATGTGTGATTCCTAGCATTGGTGATTGATTATTAATAAATGGTGATTATATGTTGATATTTCTTGATATTATTTCATTTACATTCCTAAGAATTTGGCTTGGCCTTCAATGCCACTTTGTAAGTGCATCAAGGGGTCACTGAACTCAGAGGTTTGGGAAACCTTGGTGTATAGGACTGCTATGAAAGAAAGCCAGCTCAGATTCTGGATGTTGCATCTTATTTTGGGGTCCATTCTGTTTGGTTTAAAAATGAAATAGGAATGTATGCGGTCCTATTTCTTAGCAGAAGTATTTAGTAACAGCTGATTTTGAGAATCAACCAGCCCACCTTTCCCTCAGACACAAATAACAACAGAGACAATCTTCTTAGGTAAAAAGTATAAAGGTTTACTCATGACCTTTCATATGTTCAGGAAACATAGGCTCTTGCTTAGATGAAAAAGTAGGAGTCCATTTTAGTCTTTCGTGATGATGCTCCTGGAAGGGCATCTGCCATGCTGCTGCTTCTAGAGGTTAAAGCTCAATAATGGTGGATATGCAGGAATCTACAATATCCCCAGACAAAGGAGGAGGAAAAAGAATCCCTGTGGAATTCCCTCCCCTTGAATATTAGGCAGGCGCCATCTCTGCTATCTTTTCGGCACCTTTTGAAGACTTTCCTGTTTCAACAAGCTTTTTAAGTTGAGACCTATCCCAGTCTACGTCTGTGTTAGAATTGCTTGTTAATATGTTTTTTAATAACAAGCCTTTTAAGCTGAGACCTATCCCAGTCTACGTCTGTGTTAGAATTGCTTGTTAATATGTTTTTTTAATAATGTTTTTAACCCTTTTTTAAAATATGTTTTTAAAGCCTTTTTTTAAAATGTTTTTAACGTTTTGTTTTAATGTATTTTAAGGTCTGTTTTTATGATGTTTTAAAGTGTTTTAAGCGCTTCTGTTTGCCGCCCTGGGCTCCTGCTGGGAGGAAGGGCGGGATATAAATCAAATAATAAATAATAAAATAACCCCACCCTTTAAGGAAGTTACATCATGGTAAACAGGTATATAGAGATATTCCCCAAATATTAGTTAGAGGAAACATCTCCCTATCAAAGGGGGCAGCATGCAAGCTTGTTTAAACCCAGTACATTCAATATACTATTGGCCTGAAGGGTGAGAGACAAAATAAAAGACAGCCATACAACATTTTCAGTACATCCTGGGTGAAAATATTTACTCTGGACTCTTATAAGAAATAGGGTTGTATGCAATTGCGTGTGTGTGTGCACCCGAGTTTAGGATTGTCATTTTCATGAGAAAAAAATCACTACAGACAAGGCTGGCACCAGAGGGCAGCCAGGTCAGGCCCTGGCTGAGGGCCTCTGGGTCCCAAGGGGCTCCTGAAGGGCCCCTCCTTAGGGTGGGCATGAATCGCGGAAAGGAGCAGTACCCACCCACCCTAAGGAAGGGCCCTTCAAGGAGAGGTAGGTGGGGCGTGCGTGCGTGTGCTGGGGCCCAGGGCAGGTTGGTGCCCAAGGGCCCCAGCATGTCTGGCGCTGGCCCTGATGACAGAGTTACCTCTTTTTGACAGAGTTAGTGTGCATTTTGGACAGTTGTGCAGCCTTGAAGAGTTCAAAATGTTAAAGATTTGAATATCTGTTTTCCCAACAGGAAACTGAGGAAAATAAACCACCTGCTTTTGATGAATACTTCCAAGATCAAGTGGATGAATGAAGGCTTCCAGGTTGATTTTGTAAAAAGAAGGGGGAAAAGACTCTTCAGATTTGCCGCACGTTGTATTTTGAAATACACAAACTGCTCCATGTGTCTTTGGTGTCAGTTGAAGGAGGGGCATTCCCCCCCCCCGGTGAAGAGTTCAATGTGTATATATTTGTATAATGCCACATCGCACAGTTGTATTATTTGAAGACATTACCCTAGCAAAAAAAAAAGGGGCATTGTGAGAAATAAATTATTGACTGATTTCTAAGCTATGAGAAAGCTGGAGCGTTTCTGTTTTAGTCTGGCAACCGTTTGTGGTGGCGGAGGTGTGTCTTTGGTCTCTCAGGCAACTGGAGCAAGGAGGTACAAATGTGGGGAGGAGGGATTTGTGGGAAGGGCTGTAGCTCAGTGGTAGAGCATCTATCTGCCTTGCAAGCAGGAGGTCAGAGGCTCAATCCCCAGCATCTCTAGGTAGGGCTGGAAACGATTCCCTGCCTGAATGCCTGGAGAGCAGCAGCCAGGCAGTGTTGACATTACCGAGTAAGATGGACCAGTGCGCCAACCACTACAAGGTTCCTAAACTTAACCATACTGTGGCATTGGGGTCCTGCCGTTCAGCACTGCCTTCCTGCCCTTCAGTCTTTCATCTGGACATCTTTAGCTAAAGGGGAGCCTTGACAAACGAACTCTCGTGTGTTTTCCAATAACTGTTTGCCCAAATGTACAGCAGTACAGGGACAGGGGGCACTTGCGGCCCTCCAGGGGTGGCGTTAGGGTCCAGCTCTCATCATCCATGACCAGAATTTTGCGGATATCATGGACTGTAAAAAAGACAAATAATTGGGTGTTAGAACAAATTAAACCAGAACTATCACTAGAAGCTAAAATGATGAAACAGGTTATGATACTTTGGACACATCATGAGAAGATATGATTCGCTAGAAAAGACAATAATGCTGGGGAAAACAGAAGGGAGTAGAAAAAGAGGAAGGCCAAACAAGAGATGGATTGATTCCATAAAGGAAGCCACAGACCTGAACTTACAAGATCTGAACAGGGTGGTTCACGACAGATGCTATTGGAGGTCGCTGATTCATAGGGTCGCCATAAGTCGTAATCGACTTGAAGGCACATAACAACAAACAAACAAATCCCCCACCACCACTGTATTTTTTATGCTGGGGAAATGTTGCCAGTTGAACTTCTGCCTGTCGTACAGAAACCCTGCCATCCAGTTCTGTAACAATCTGCATCGGTGACATTGCCGGCTGTCGAGGCTCATCCCGCGGCCTCCGTTCGGGTTTCCTTGTCTTCTGCTGCCCCCTGGCGGCTTGTCGTCTCCATTGCCTGTATGAGCGCTTAATAGCATACCCGCCCCTCACTTCCTGCCTCGCTCAGCCGCCTTGGGTGGAACAGGAAGGGCTTTGCCGTTTGCAAGATTTGCTGCCTTTACTCCCTGGAAAGGCTTCTCTCCTCTTCCTCCTGGATCACTGCCCCAAATATGCCGGTAAGATCTGTGTGCGTTTGAGAATTGCACGCAGGTTCATTTAACTGCGGTCGTTTTTTTAAAAATAAATGCTACTAGTGCAGGGGAGGGAAAAAAGGAGAAGTAGGAAATATGGTGAAAGATGCTGGGCCCGGGGAGTGGGGGAAGAGGTTGTATTCACCGGTCGCCGTTTATTCCTTTTCTGTGGTAAAAAACGTGTCCAGCAAGGAGGTTGGGGTATCTCTAAACTCTCTCTCTCTCTCTCTCTCTCTCTCTCCAATGTACTATTTGGGTTTGTGATTTCTGCGCCGCATCAGCCTTGTGTTGCTCATGGCTAGGAGTGTCAGCCTTGGTGAAAAAGGAGAACTTCCTTATATAGCCAATGGGGTTTTAAAAGTAGCAGAGTCTCTGCGGTGGATAGTTGTCTGTGCAACATCCTTGTCGGAAAAAAGGGGGGGTGGAGTTTTTGAGGTGTATCTGACAGCGGCACTGGACAGTAGTCAAATCTCCAGGCAAAGCAAACGTCTGTTGCCTTTTGTTTTTAAAGTTGCTCTTTCAAAACCTTGAGCCAAATATAATACTTGATATCCAGAGTCTAATATCCAGAGCTGTAGTGGAGGCTACTAAAAGACCACTAGCTTGATGCCTGGATATAAGCCTAGTTGGCTGGTGCCTTGTAAACCAAGTCCATGATCTCATTTCTTAGGGTGTGAAAGACTGGCAAGTGTTTGTAGAGTGGGGGTGAAGTGTTGTCTTGCAGCTGTGCTCATTTGCCTGAATCACCTACACCAAGGGTTCTCAAACAGTGGACCACCAGCTTCATTCACACAGTGCTCGGCACGACTGTAAAAAGGCAATTGAAAATCCTACAGCACCTTACAATTGCTGCAAACGGCAGAAAAGGCATTCAGTGATCCGCCAAGACCTTTGGCAATTTTCAAGTGGTCTGTAGAGGAAAAGTTGGGGAACTACTGACCTATGCTCACTAGACCTGCAACTACCTTAATAAACACCTTGCATTTCACTCAAGATCTTGCCTAGAGGCCGAGGCTGGACCAGTTGACCTTCCGGTCGAGAGATGGGGAGCCTGTGGCCAGATGATCTAAGACTGCCGCCCTGGACTCCTTTGGAGAATGGTGCAGGAGATAAATCTAATAAACAAACTCTTGTCATCCCTGGTGATTGGCTATGCTGGCTGAGATTAATGAGAGTTACAGTCCAACAGCATCTGGAGGGCCACAGGTTCTCCATTCTGTTCTGGTCAGTTCAGCAGGTGTATTTGATGGCATCAAATGTACCAGGCCTTGCTTCTTTGTCTAGAATGGGGGCAGCCAATGTAGTGCCCTCTAGAATGCTTTGGACCACAACTCCCATCAGCCCCAGTCAGGAAAGTCAAATTGCCATGGATAATGGGAGTTGTAGTCTACAGCAGCCTTTCCTAACCTTGTGTGTGTGTGTTATGTGCCTTCAAGTCGATTACAACTTATGGCGACCCTATGAATCAGCGATCTCCAGTAGCATCTGTTATAAACCACCCTGTTCAGATCTTGGAAGTTCAGGTCTGTGGAATCAATCCATCTCTTGTTTGCCCTTCCTCTTTTTCTACTCCTTTCTGTTTTTCCCAGCTTTATTGTCTTTTCTAGTGAATCATGTCTTCTCATGATGTATCCAAAGTATGATAACCTCAGGTTCATCATTTTAGCTTCTAGTGATAGTTCTAGTTTAGTTTGTTCTAACACCCAATTATCTGTCTTTTTCATGGTCCATGGTATGTGCAAAACTCCTCCAACACATTTCAAATGAGTTTATTTTTCTCTTACCCACTTTTTTCACTGTCCAACTTTCACATCCATACATAGAGGTCGGGAATACCATGGTCTGAATTATCCTGACTTTGGTGTTCAGTGATACATCTTCGCATTTGAGGACCTTTCCTAGTTCTCTCATAGCTGTCCTCCCCAGTCCTAGCCTTCTTCTGATTTCTTGACTATTGTCTCCATTTTGGTTAATGACTGTGCCAAGGTATTGATAATCCTTGACAAGTTCAATGTCCTCATTGTCAACTTTAAAGTGACATAAATCTTCTGTTTTCATTACTTTAGCCTTCTTGATGTTCAGCTGTAGTCCCTCTTATGTGCTTTCCTCTTTAACGTTCATCAGCATTCCTTTCAGATCATTACTGGTTTCTGCTAGTAGTATGGTATCGTCTGCATATCTTAAATTATTGATATTTCTCCCTCCAATTTTCACACCTCCTTCATCTTGGTCCAATCCTGCTTTCCATATAATATGGTCTCCATATAGATTAAACAAATAGGGTGATAAAATACACCCCTGTCTCACACCTTTTCTGATGGAGAACCAATCAGTTTCTCCATATTCTGTCCTTACAGTGCCTCTTGTGCAGGTTGCGCATCAGGACAATCAGATGCTGTGGCACCCCCATTTCTTTTAAAGCATCACATAGTTTTTCATGATCTATAAAGCACAGGGTGATTTTTTTTCTGAAATTCCTTGCTCTGTTCCATTATCCAACGTATGTTTGCAATATGATCTCTGGTGCCTCTTCCCTTTCTAAATCCAGCTTGGACATCTGGAATTTCTCACTCCATATATGGTAAGAGCCTTTGTTGTAGAATCTTGAGCATTATTTAACTTGCATGGGATATTAAGGCAATAGTTCGATAATTACTGCATTCCCTGGGATCCCCATTCTTTGGAATTGAGATGTATATTGAGTGCTTCCAGTCTGTGGGCCATTGTTTTGTTCTCCATATTTGACAATTTTTTGTCAAAATTTGGACAGATTTCATTTCAGTAACTTGTAGCAGCTCAATTGGTATGCCATCTGTTCCTGGTGATTTGTTTCTTCCAAGTATTTTAAGAGCAGCTTTCACCTCACATTCTAAAATGTCTGATGGTTTATGGTTTCTCCTAACCTTTTATTAAACTGTTATTGTAGGCTGCATTAACAGAAGTATAGTTTCTAAATTGTGTGAAGTATTGGTTCCACTCTATTTGGCACTGGTTAGGCCTCGAGTACTGCATCCATTTCTGGACACCACACTTTTAGAAAGATGCAGATAAACTGGAACGGGTTCAGAGTGGGGCAATAAGGATGATCAGGGGACTGGAAACAAAGCCCTGTGAAGAGAGACTGAAAGACCTGGGCATGTTTAGCCTTGAGAAGAGAAGACTGAGGGGAGATATGATAGCACTCTTCAAGTACTTGAAAGGTTGCCACACAGAGGAGGGCTGGGATCTCTTCTCAATCGTCCCAGAGTGCAGGACATGGAATAATGGGCTCCCCCTTGCTGGAAGCAGCCAGAAAGTGAGAAGGGGGAAGAAAAAAATAAAGAGAGAGAAATGTAGGAAACTAGAGGAGAGAAAACTTGACCGGGCTATTGTTCATCAAGGTGGGACTGCTTGTGGGCTCCTGTACCTTTAACAGTTGAGCAGAAGTGGGGATTTCAGCAGGTATAGTTTCTACACTACTATTAAAGGTGCAGGAGTCCCCATCTTCTTTTCCATTTGGCCACCCTATTTGTGGGTCAGGTTTGATCCAGGAGGCCAGTAGTTGCCAACCCCTCTTCTCACTTTAAGGACCTGTGACCCGTTAATAAATTTCAGGGGAGTGGGGAAGTGTGCATCTTCTTCTGTATATTTTCAGGACAACATGTAAACAGGTTTTCTTTGTGTTTGACCTTTCCCCCCCCCATTGCTCATTCACCATTTTCTTTTGTGTAACAGGCCTATCATTCTGCTCTTATGGATACTGACACCAAACTGATTGGGAACATGGCCCTGCTGCCCATTAAGAGTCAGTTCAAAGGACCAGCGCCCAGGGAAAGTAAGTTCACAGTGGGTCTCAAAAAGATTAACTCAGGTGGGCTCTAGCCCAGTGGCAGAGTAATTGCTTTGCATGCAGAGGGGTCCTAGTTCAATCCTCAGCATCTCCAGGTAGGGCTGAGGAGGAGTCCTTTCTGAAGCCCTGGAAAGTTGGTGCCAGTCAGTGTAGACAGTACTGAGCTCTAGGGAGCAACAGTCCGACCCTGTATAAGGAAGCTTTCTATGTTTCTAACCCTGGTTATATTGATTTAATTGAGATAGTTATACCCCTGTCTTGTGGTTAAAATAATTTATAGCCTGCTTCTCCTAATCCAGGAGAGCCAGTGTGGAGTAGTGGTTAAGGTGTTGGACTACGACCTGGGAGACCAGGGTTCGCATCCCCGCACAGCCATGGAGCTCACTGGCTGACCTTGGGCCGGTCACTGCCTCTCAGCTTCAGAGGGAGGCAATGGGAAACCCCCTCTTAATACTGCTTACCATGAAAACCCTATTCATAGGGTCACCATAAGTTGGGATCAACTTGAAGGCAGTCCATTTCCATTTTCTGCGATGCTAGAATAATCTGGCCAGGTTTGAATGCTGCTGCCTGCTTCTCTGTCACTCTCACCATCTGACTGAGTTGTTTAGAACAGTTGCTTTTTTGTGTGCAAATTTATGCTGGTTAATTTTATTAATAGTCTGGTATAATTGTCTGTAAAGGCCTGAAGTCTCTTTAAGTCCTCATTTAAATGGATATTTACATCAAGTTTTTACGTTGATGGCACTCGCCCATCACAGTAAGCCAAGCTCACCAGCTTATCATGGTTTCCCATGAACAGACAGTGTGCTGGTCCACACAGCCCAATCCCTCCTGCTTTGCACCTCCCCCTGCATAAGCCAGTGTGGTGTAGTGGTTAAGGTGTTGGACTATGACCTGGGAGACCAGGGTTCGAATCCCCACACAGCCATGAAGCTCACTGGGTGACCTTGGGCCAGTCACTGCCTCTCAGCCTCAGAGGAAGGCAATGGGAAACCCACTCTGAATACCGCTTACCATGAAAACCCTATTCATTGGGTCGCCATAAGTCGGGATCGACTTGAAGATAGTCCATCTCCTATTCCAAGGCTCCTGGATCTGTTTACAGAATAAAATTCCACACAAAAATGTTATATATGAAATCAAGTGGGTATAAAAAATATACAGGAAGTCTACCTTAAGATCAATAGCAAACAATAAGCAATGTCGGGGATATGCACAAATATTGAAAACAGGCCATAAGAAGAAGCCTGAGTAAACACATGTGTTTTTAACAGTCTTTGGATGCTGTGGATGCCCCCCATTCAGTGGGGTGGGGGAAAGTGTTCCCAAGAGTGGCTGCCACCTGGAACAGGCCTGTTTCTGTGTCGTTGCTAAGCAACGTATTGCAAAATGCGACGCTGCTAAGGAGGTCTGTAAGCAGCACGTCAAAGCATTCTGTTCAGACGTGCGTTTCGCAGGGGTTGTTCCTGAGCCCAGTCATATGCATCTTATTTAGCCCCTGTCTGTGCTATACATTTGAAGCAATCTCATACTGCTTGAATCAATCATGGCTTTCCCCAAAGAATCCTGGGAAGTGTAGTTTGTGAAGGGTGCTGAGAGTTGTTGGGGGGGGTCCCTCTTCCCCTCACAGAGCTACAGTTCTCACCGTTTCTGGCAGGAGGGATTGATTGTTAAACCGCTCTGGGAATCATAGCCCAGTGAGGGGAATGGGGGGCTCCAAAAGACCCAGCATCCATAACAAACTATAGCTCCTAGAAATTCAGGCTGTAATTCTGTAAGTACACTCTTACCTTGGAATAAGTCTTATTGAACTTGATGGGGTTTACATCTACTTTTATAGGACTGCAGTATAGGCAGGGGTGTAGTCATCCAGGGTCTCTGGGGGTCTTAGGCCCCTTACGCTTTTGAGAGAAGGGTCCCAGCAGGGTCCCTTTGTCTCCAGCATCCTATGAGCCAATAAGCAGGAAAAGGGAGTGTTTTGGTCACTGAGAAGAGTCTATTAACATGCTTTCTTGTCTTTTCCTTCTGATTAGAGCCAATCAGAGTGAAATGAGGTGAGTCAGCCACTGAGAAGGCTCTTCTCTTTCATGCTCATAGAAGGTTCTATAATCTTAAAGGGGGTGTGGCTATGAGGGGGCGTGGCTGTGACGATCATACAGGGACCCTGCACTTCTGAATTCACCACTGCACTTCTGATTATCGGACATCTTCAGGAGTCATTTCTTAGGATGCCTCATCTTCTATATGATTCCAAATACATTTAAACTCTTCCCTTTCTTTGTAGCAAAAGATACAGACATCATCGACGAAGCCATCTACTACTTCAAAGCAAACGTCTTCTTTAAAAATTATGAAATCAAGGTAAGGAAGTTTAAAAAGGCTGCTTTAACATGCTTGCAGTGCTTAGTGAGTAACAGACTCTAGAAGGCGAGCGGCTTGTTCTCTGAAACACAGACAATAAATATGGGCATAACAGTGACTTAAATACATAAAGAATGCAGCATGTTAACAGGGTTTAGTTGTGCCCGTCGTAAGAAGAGCCCTGCTGAAAAGTCCACCTTATCCAGCACACATTTTCCTAACAGTCACCAGACAGAGGGTTCCAGGAAGCCCCCAAACAAGGATGAAGGCAATTTCCCCTGTCAACTGGTATTCAGAGGTAGACTGCTTCTGAATATGGAGGCTCCGTGTAGCATCCTACTAGCCATGATGGATATGCTCGTGCCTCCACTCTCGGAGGTAGTATGCTTTTGAATACCATTTGCTGGAAACCACAGGAGGGAGAGTGCTCTTGCACTCAGGTCTTGCTCGTGGGCTTCCCATGAGCATCTGGTTGGCACTGTGTGAACAGGATGCTGGACTAGATGGGCCGCTGGCCTGATCCAGCAGGCTCTTCTCATGTTCTTACATTCTTATCCTGGCTAACTGCTGTTAGTAAACACATCTCCCATCCTAACCCCATTATCCAATACGTTTTTTAAACTATTTAAGTCAGTGGTGGGGACTTCAGTACATTGATAATGTATTATTATTATTATTATTACTATTACAGTTTGTATGCCACTTTTTCTTATAAATATGTTCAAAGCAGTTCACAACAAAACAAAAATACAAATCACTAAATCAGTAACAATCAAATACTAAACTATTTAAGAACAAAAGAATCCAACAAATAACTCAATTTGATGACCATTATATTTAAAATAATAATAAAACAAACTATCAATCAAGTAAAACATATCAATTAATAACAAACATAATAAGCGGCTTGAGCGGAGATGGAGACGAACTCCCGACGAATGCAATTATGAGCTGGTTCGTGCTTCTACTAAGCTCTATGTAGGAGCAGTGAGGGCGGCAAAAAAACAACATTTCGCCGCCTCTATTCAGTCATCTCTCTCATGCCCACGGGAGCTTTTTAAAGTGGTTCGTGGCCTACTCCATCCAGGCCTACAAGATACGGCAGATACATCGGTAGCTCGATGTAATAAATTTGCTGAACACTTCCAGCATAAGGTCTCATGCATTCGCCGGGACTTAGACTCCTATTTAATAGCAGTTAATCCTACTGAGGTGTCCGGAGCACAGTCTTGTCATGTTTTGTTGGATGAGTTTCAGTTGGTTCAGTTCGAGGATGTGGACAAGGTGCTTGGACAGGTTCGTGCGACCACTTCGGTACTGGATCCTTGCCCCTCTTGGCTAATTAAAACTAGCAAGGAAGGAACAGTTGGCTGGGCCAAGGAAGTGATTAATGCCTCTTTACGAGAGGGAGTGGTCCCTGGCTGTCTGAAAGAGGCGGCAGTGAGACCACTCCTGAAAAAAACTTCCTTGGACCCGGAGGATGTCAGCAGCTACAGACCAGTAGCCAATGTTCCGTTCCTGGGCAAGATCTTGGAACGAGTGGTTGCTGACCAGCTCCAGGCGCTATTGGATGAAACCGATTATCTAGATCCATTTCAATCGGGGTTCAGGCCTGGTTTTGGCACTGAGACTGCCTTGGTCGCCCTGTTTGATGACCTATGTCGGGAGAGAGACAGAGGGAGTGTAACTCTGTTGATTCTCCTTGACCTCTCAGCGGCTTTTGATACCATCGACCATGGTATCCTTCTGGAGAGGCTTGCAGAGTTGGAAGTTGGAGGCACTGCTTGGCAGTGGTTCCGCTCCTACTTAGCGGGTCGTCTCCAGAAGATAGTGCTTGGGGAACATTGCTCAACACCGTGGGTTCTCCAATGTGGGGTCCCGCAGGGTTCGGTTCTGTCTCCCATGCTTTTTAACATTTATATGAAGCCGCTGGGGGCGGTCATCAGGAGTTTTGGAGTGCGTTGTCATCAGTATGCTGATGACACGCAGCTCTACTTCTCCTTTACATCTTCAGGTGAGGCAGTCGACGTGCTGAACCGTTGCCTGGCTGCGACAATGGACTGGATGAGAACTAACAAACTGAGACTCAATCCTGACAAGACTGAGATGCTGTTGGTGGATGGTTTCTCTGATCGGATGGTGGATATATACCCTGTCCTGGATGGGGTTACACTCCCCCTAAAGGAACAGGTGCGTAGTCTGGGAGTCATCTTAGACTCTTCCCTCACACTTGAGGCTCATGTAGCCTCGGTGGCCCGGAATGCGTTCTACCAACTTTGGTTGGTAGCCCAGCTACGTCCCTATCTGAGTAAGGAGGACCTCGCATCAGTGGTACATGCTATGGTAACCTCGCGTCTGGACTACTGCAATGCGCTTTACGTAGGGCTACCTTTGAAGACGATTCGGAAGCTACAGCTAGTGCAAAATGTGGCAGCCAGACTGCTAACAAGAACTAAGCGGTCTGAGCATATAACACCTGTGCTAGCCCGTTTGCACTGGCTTCCAATATGCTTCCGGGCCAGATTCAAAGTGTTGGTGCTTACCTATAAAGCCTTATACGGCGCGGGACCACGATATCTGTCGGAACGCCTCTCCCGATATGAACCGGCCCGTACACTACGGTCTACTACGAAGGCCCTCCTCCGGGTTCCGACTCATAGGAAAGCCCGGAGAGTGGTGACAAGATCTAGGGCCTTCTCAGTGGTGGCCCCCGAACTATGGAATGGTCTCCCCGAGGAGGTGCGCCTGGCGCCGACACTATCATCTTTTCGGCGCCAGGTTAAAACCTTTCTCTTCTCTGAGGCATTTTAATTCCAGTTAATTCTAAATTATTATATTTTGATTTTAGACTGTACAGTTTTTTGTACAGTTTTGTATTGTGATATATTGTATTGTGTTATTTTTATTGTATTTTTAATGTTCACCGCCCAGAGAGCTGTTGCTAGTCGGGCGGTATATAAGCTTAATAAAATAAAATAAAAATAAAAAATAAGCCTAACAATACAAGAAGACAGACAGCTGCTCCAGCTCAGATGTTACAGCTTCTGATAGTACTTTTTCTTTTGTTTGCTATTCACAAAGAGCTTTATTCAGTTCTAGTATTGGAGAAGAGGAAAAGCAAATATTGTTCCCTCTCATTTCTTATGTTCAGGTGATGAGGGCCGATGCTTATACTCTCCAATACTTATGTGTTTTTTTAGTGAATTCCCTAATTCCCATTTCATGTGTTGTTGTTTTTTAATTGGTTTTAGGCTGTATTTTTTAAAATTATTTTTCAAACATTTATTCTTAGAATGAAGCCGATAGAACTTTGATCTACGTAACTCTCTACATTTCGGAATGCTTGAAAAAGCTACAAAAGGTAACAGCGTTGGGCGGCTTTGAAAGGGCGTTGGCCTTCGTGAATTTGTATAGCAATGGCTACTAGTCATGATGGCTCTATTATTACCTCCACTATCAGAGGGAATGTGCTTCTGAATACCAGTTGCTGGAAACCAGAAGAGGGGCGAGTGCTCCTGTGCTCAGGTCCTGCTTGTGGGCTTCCCATTAGGGCGTCTGGTTGGCCACTGCGAGAAGAGGAAGCTGGACTAGAGGGGCCATGAAGCAGTCTAAGTCAGACCATCAGGTCCATCTAGATCAGTATTGTCTGCACTGACTGGCAGCGGCTCCAGGGTTCCAGGCAGGGGACATTCCCAGCCCTACCTAGAGAGGCCAGGGATTGAACCTGGAACCTTCTGCATGCAAAGCAGGTGCTCTGCCCCTGAGCGATAGCTTTTCTTGTTTTCTTAGAGTTCAGAGCTTGTTGTTGTCTTTTTAAATGAAAGGAATTATTATTATTTCAATGTTTTGTTCACATGGAGGTTTCAGGTTGGGTTACAACAGTTTAAAATATATACTTGCAAACAAATTAGAACTTAAAATCACAAAAATAGGGTGGATCCTAACAATGTACATCTCAGGTGTCAAAGGTCAGGATAAAGAGTCACCAAAAACTGTATAGTGAAGTTGCCAGACACACCTCTGTGGGGAGGAAATTCCACAATTTAGGGGCCACCACAGAGCATGCCTTCTCCAGGGTCACCACCACCCCAAACTTCAGAGGACAGAGGAGTGGCCAAGAGGGCCCCCTCTGCTGATCTCAACCCCTGAGAGGGTCTGTAGGGAAGGAGACAAACTTTCAGATATTTGAGACCTAAGTTGTTCAGGGCTTTTAACCCTAACATGAGCACCTTGAATCGAACTGGCAACCAATCCAGCTGTTTTGAAACAGGGGTTATGTAAGTGCTAAAAGGAACTCCAGCCAGTCATCTGGCATTTTGGACCAGCTGAAGTTTCCGAGTCATCTTCAAGGGCAGCCCCAGGTACAGCGCTTTGCAGTAATCCAGTCTGGAAGTTACCAGAGCGTGGAGTACAGTGGCCAGATCCTTTCTGTGCAAAAGGAGCCGCAGCTGGCAAACCAGCTGTTGCTGGAAAAAGGCACTCCTAGCCACCAACGCAGTTTTCTTTTGAAAGTAGAAATGTATTCTTTGCCCATGCCTGATCTTTTTTTTCAGGGAGGGAGGGGTGTTGAAAATAAACTTGTTACATTGGAAACCAGTGTTTGGGATTTAAGTATATTTATCTGTAGAGAGCCTAATGTCACAAAAAGGCTGATCGTTACTGTAGACTTCTAGCTCTTAAGGCTGTGATCCTAAATGCACTTACTAGGGCATGGAGGAAAAACCTGTGGCCCTCTGAATGCTGTTGGACTACAACTCCCATCAGCCCCAGCCAGTGTATAGGGATGGTGGGACCTGTAGCCCATCAACATCTGGAGGGTCACAGGTTTCCCATTCCTGTACTCTGAGCCAGTTCCTTTGAACACAGTGGGACTTGCTTCTGAGTAGCCGTGCATAGGATTGTGCTGTAATACTGCAGCTTCCCATTGCCACTGAGTAGCAAATGGGTAGAGATCCCCAAAACCATAGAAGGATGGCCCTCCCTCATTCTAGAGAGAAGTCTGGTTGAAGAGTGTGTTCCTAGTACATTCTGGTTAGTTATTGTGACGTCTTTTTGTCACTGGATCTTGCTTTCTTCTACTCTGTTTGCCTCCAGTGCAATTCCAAAGGCCAAGGAGAGAAAGAAATGTATACATTAGGAATCACAAATTTCCCGATCCCTGGAGAGCCGGGATTTCCACTGAATGCTCTCTATGCCAGACCCAGCAACAAGCAGGAGGAAGGTAAGGGTGGGTTCACCGTGAGGACTACAAGCTTGAATTGGTGGATTAATCCACTAATTGCCTAATCTTAAACGTGTTTATTCAGAAGTACTACTGAGTTCAAGGGGGCTTACTCTTGGGTAAGGATGCATAGGATTGAGACCTTCCCACTGCATAAGTAGCAGTCCCCAAAGCAGCTTTTGCCCCTGTTTCCCTACAACTAATTTCCCATGTATCATTTACTCCAGCTTCCACTCTTTCTACTTTGCCAACGTGCAGCCTGATTTACAGGTCTGAGTGTGTCCGTGCGTCGCCTCTGCCCATGAGCTGATCCATTCAGTCTGATGGAAGGATCGGATCCATGTGAGCAATGGAATGCACAGACTGGCTTGCTCCACTGGATTGGAGAAGGAACTCCCTTGAATGAGTCAGAGTTTGCTGCTTCTGAACAGTAATGTCCAATCCATAAATAAATAGAGAAATCTAGGCTTTATTTATTTATTTATTATTACATTTGTATACTGCCCCATAGTCGAAGCTCTCTGGGCGGTTTACAGCAATTAAAAAACAATAAAAACAAACATACAAATTTAAAAACACAAAAAACAATGTAAAAACACAATTTTAAAAAAATTAAAAGCAAGTTAAAAACACATGCTAAAATGCCTGGGAGAAGAGGAAAGTCTTGACCTGGCACTGAAAATATAACAGTGTTGGCGCCAGGCACACCTCATCAGAAGGATCATTCCATAATTTGGGGGCCACCACTGAGAAGGCCCTCTCCCTTTAGCCCAATAGAGAACATTCCAGCTTGTTATGTGAAGAGTTTTCAAAGGAGGAAAGGGGCAATGCCTCTTCACCTGCAGGCTGGCTGCAGAAACCACTCTTTGGCAAGTGGAGTGGCTACAGCTTGGCTGCTGAAAGTATTCTTTGGGAAGCAGGACACGGCAGCACCAGCTGGTGGATCCATGTTAGTGGGTTAGTGAAATCCGCTCTGGACTTTAGTTAGAACTTTAGTCTAAACGCCTTGAAAGTTCGGACTAAAAGGTGAGGCGGATTCCATTGCCCCAGGGACATGGAGCCTCCAATCACCACTGGGGCACAGTGATGAATTAAAGCAGCTCTATGCTTTGACAATGGGAGGAAAATATGTTAAAATTGCCGAACCCTTTTGACTGAACAGAAAGTATATAATATGATCTGGTCTTAGCTGGGTGTACTTCTTTGTTTTTTAAGAGATTATGAGGGCCTACTTGCAGCAGCTGAGGCAAGAAACTGGCCTGAGGCTTTGTGAAAAGGTCTTTGATCCCCAGAGTGACAAACCCAGCAAGGTAAGATGTTGATCTCATCTGTGGCTTGGCTCTGTTTAAGCCAGGGGTGGCTAACCTGCAGCTGTCCAGGTGGGGTTTGAATAAATGTTCTGTTTATATAACTGTGTCAGCCTTCCCTAACCTGGTGCTCTCAAGATGTTGGATTCCCAACTCCCATCATCCTTCACCTGCATAGCCAATGGTCAGGGATGACGGGAGTTGCAGTCCAAAACACCTGCAGAGCATCAAAGGCTGTTTTATGGCAATGTACCCTGAGCCAATTGGATAAAGGTTGGAATGTGCCAAAATAAATACATTAAGCATATCAGCAATCAGGGTGTGTTTTGTATATGTACCTTTTTACTTCACAAACACTCGTTTGGGCAGAGCCAGATTTGATAGCAAGCACTGGACTGCTGTCAAACAGAAGCTCTGTGTTTAGTTTTCCCCTGGATGTCTCTTGTGGGACATGAGGGGGGAGCCTGACAAAGGGCTTCTGTTTTCAGCAGTAGCCCCATATCTGTCATTGAGCCTAGATCTGGCCCAACTGGTCTGTGTGAAGTAAAAACCTAGGGGCATATTCAGCTAAATTCTTGCACTAGTGGAACAGCTTCAACTAGCACAAGGGGTTTTTCTCCCCCAATGCCATCCCCTAATCTGCTCCAGACGGTTGGAGGACATATTTTTTGGGGGGGAGAGAGGGAAGAACATTCTATTGTGCAAGGAAAAACCTTTGTGCCGATAGCACATTTGAATTAGCGCTACATTGAATACAACCCAGTCAGTGCACAAACCACTGCATGATGTGAAGTCATCACACTGAGATGTTGTACCATCCAGTTGTGCGTAGCAAGGTGTGATGTCGTGTCACTTGATGAATTTCATTAGATGTTAATTGCGAGATCGGCCAAGAACAGGGCCAAAGGGATGTCGTTTTTGGTGGATGCCCTGTATTGTCTATGAATACTAGTTATGGGGGGGGATGATGACTTGAGAGTATCCCCACTCTTTCACTCCATTTTCATACCTTTCATTTCTTTTCCTTTTGTCTCACAGTGGTGGATCTGTTTTGTGAAAAGGCAGTTCATGAACAAAAGCCTGTCTGGGCCAGGGCAGTGAAGAGGAGCGCACAGGTGTCTTGTCAAAGCACTTTGCTGCCAGATGTATAAAATTTTGCCTCTGTTTTAATATATGTTTTCTACCAAGAGAGAATAAGTGCTTCTGTGGAAAGTGCTACCCACCGGTGGATGAAAAGGTAGAGCTAAAAATCACGTGCAAATCTTGTTGAGCTGGAGCTCGATGATGATCATTAATAAAAAGTGGTTTCTAGCATTGTTTTGTCTGTACTTGCATCTGACAAAGATGGACAGGGAACCTCTAGGCCAGACCTTTCCCATCCTTGGTGTCCCCAGATGTTGCTGGACTACAATTCCCATCATTCCTGACCATTGGCTGGGGTAGATGGGATTATTAATAAAAAAGTTTCTAGGCTCTAGGCCATGGGTCTGATGTTGCCTGTCAGAACCCTGCCCGTGGTCACCACCTTGTGACGGTCCCACCTCAGGGTCCTGGTCTCTTAATGGTTCTCTCACCGGCTCTAGCAAAGATCTCTCAAGATCGGGCTGCTAGGCAGCAGCACCAGACACTCCCTGTAAACAATATTGCCTTGAGACTGTGCCTTCGTCTCCTCCTGGCTTATTGCTACGTTGTGTCTGGGTGCACTTACAGGCCACAACCCCCCTGTATCTTTGTGCCTATAAAGATTACAGCTCTGGGTTGTTTTGGATACCTGATGATGTTACACTATCTCTTCACTGCTGCCACCATTGGTACTATTTCCCAACCTTGGTATATGCCCTGCCCACCCTTCTGGTCTGTGAAAGCCCCAGCCAAGGATCAGGAGTTTTGGTATACCAAGAACTATTTATTTATCTACACAGGGAATAACAAGATTACTTAAAGGTTTAGTCAACAAGCATGTGGTTTCATAAGATGTGTTACTCTTTATGTTTCTTAGTCATCAATATCCTGCCTCACTACCCACCTAATCCAATCCACCCAACAACCCTCTCCAAAACCAACCAACCCTCCAAAACCCTCAGAACGAACCAACCCCCTCTCAACTGTCATCCTCTCATTTATACCTTGACACTCAAACGCTCAGCCAATCATCATCCAACATTCTTCAACATTACAACCCATGTACTCCTCCCTCTCATTCAGTCTACTTATCACATATATTCTAATAAACCCGCACTTATTTATTTATTTATTTATTTAATTTGTTTCATTTATAAACCGCCCATAGCAAGTAGCTCTCTGGGCGGTGTACAAAAAGGTTAAAATACAGAAGTATCACAATAAAATCAGATTACAAACGATAAACACAAGCAACAAACAAAATAATATATTAAACAAAGTATAAAAGTTACAGTATATTTACAGTATTATATATATACAGGGACATCACATGGCCCTTCAGGCCTTTTTATCTGGCCCTCAGGTTTCCCCAGGACCCACCCCTCATTCCTTCTGCTCCCTGACTTGAGTGCTTTTGCCTGGCTGGAGTGTTTTCATCAGCTGTGATAATACTTGTTTGCCCGGCTTTGGTGTGGCTGCATTTATAGCCCAAATGTTCAAAGGTAAGTCTTTTGCTCTGCCCTCTTTTGCCTCTGGCCTTGCCCACCACCAGCATGCAACTCTTTTAAGGGTCCCACAAGGGAGTCTGCAAAAGGTTCCCCAGCCCTGCTTTAAGATGAAGATATTTATACTATTGTGAAGTACTCTAGAGATCCTTACTGGGAACATCCTTGATTAGAAAATCAGCAATATTTTTATTTTACAGCAATTTGCAGTATCACAGCTTATTAAAACAGTTAAAACAATTGCATCTATCAAAACAACTCAAAAAATTATAAATATAAAAACGGTTTAAAACAACAACACTGCATGCGTAAAATGAATTCTGATCCAAGAGAGGTACCAACTGGGGTAAAGATTTTAGAAGGCTTGTGACAGAGGAACATCTTTAGCAGACACCAAAAAGACAACAGAGAAGGCGCCAGATATGCAACGGGAGGGTGTTCCAAAGGGTAGGTGCCACCACAGTAAAGGCCCAATTCCAACATCATGTGGAGCACAACCCCGGACAGTATGGTATCTGCAGGATGCCCTCTCCTGCATAACCCAGTGATTGGGTAAGCAAGGGATAGAATTGTAGAGTTGGAAGGAGCATATAAGGCCATCAAGTCCACCCTCCAGCTCAATGCAGGAATCCAGCTTAAAGCATTCCCGACAGGTGGCTGTCCAACTGCCTCTTGAAGGCCTCCAGTGTTGGAGAACCCACCACCTACCGAGGTCATTGGTTCCATTGTATCACTCTAACAGGAAGTTTTTCCTGATGTTCAGTTGAAATCTGGCTTCCTGAAACTTAAGCCCATTATTCCATGTCCTGCACTCTGAGACAATCGAGAAGAGATTGTGGTCCTCCTCCGTGTAACAACCTTTCAAGTACTTGAAGAGTGCTATGTCATCTCCCCTCAGTCTTCTCAAGGCTAAACATGCCCAGTTCTTTTAGAAGATTTTTTAGGTATCCTGGTCCCAAGCTGTATAGGGTTTTGTACACCGATACCAGCACCTTGAAAGTAGCCCTGTAGCTAATTGGCAGCCAATAGCAAACAGGTTTCTTTGAAAGACAGATTTCCCCAGTGCTAATCTGCCAGTGCAGACAGGACATGCTCAATTTGCACAGGTTGATTCTGAGGCCCAGAGACCAGTGCCCTGTGTGAACTGGCTCTGTGCCCAAGAATAAGTCCCAGAATCTTTTGCAATGCTCACGGGAGATGGGTTGACCCAGCCCTAGCATGAGCGACGCTGAGCCACCTGTCCAAGGTGGCATATTGGGAGGAGCATCAACATGAAGAACCTGTACCCAGTGCAGGTCAGCTAGAATGAACGGCCCCTTGCCAGTGGCTGTCATGGCTTGAGCTTTTGTTACCGGCCACTAGACAAAACTATTAGTAAGAGCTGGCTACAGTATTTTGATGAAAAATCAATGTGTCCCCTGATGAAGGCTTGGTTGCACAAGCTGAAACGCGTTGGGCTTTGAACTTCTACAGAGTATTTCCTAAGCTTTTTCTATTTTTTTTTTTAAATTGGCATATATTTTTAATAGTACTTTTGTACATAATAAATACCTTTTCAGCATTCTGGTCTTTTACCTCTTTTTCTTGCATTTTGTGGATGCTAGCTTCTCTACAGTGCCTGATGGAAGTAGTCGCAGGGGTACAGAGGAGCCCATCTTGTCTCAGGCAGCAAAACAGCTTGGGACAACCCAGGCAACAGACTGGAGGTTATTGAGCAGACAAACAATTGCAGAAAGGATTGTCTTAATGTGGAAAGTGTACTATCACTGCTTAAAAGAGCAATGTAAATTTACTTAAGTTTATGACAACATATTGGGTGGTATTTAACTTTTGCTCAAAGTAGATCCATTGAAATTAATGAACATGACTAAGTTAGGTCCATTAATTTCAAGCGGTCTACTCTGAATAAAAGTTAGTTGAATACAACCCAGAGTTTGGAAGGAGTCAAAGGGCTATTCAGGCCAATTTATTGCTGCAAGACAGGAACATAAATATGCTTGTCTACATTCTGCTACTATGATACCAAGCAATGCCAAACACATTTCCGTTGCAGAAATTTGCTTCCATAGCAAATAGTTTCAAACGATGCTGGACTACCCTAGAGGAACCCTTAATGTGATCCAGCAGATATAAGAATGTATTTTATCTTTGGGGTACCCACCCTACAAAGGCTCATCTGACACCAATGTTTTATCTTTTAAGCACCTGGCAAAGACTTTAAAATTTGCCAGGTCTTTTTAGATGTTTTACCTTACTGGACCCCTGGTTTTGTGTGACTGTTAACTACTCCCTTTGATTGCTAATGTTCTGCAGTTGTATTATTTTTACAGAACAATCCTATCCCTGTCTACTCAGAATTCAATGGGTTTTATTCCCAGATATGTATAGCACGGCCGTTTTAACAGGTTTATTGTTGCTTTAAGTGATTTAAAATTGTTAGTCTTTCAGGGTTGATATAACTGTCAAATAAAATTAAGATGAGCAATATTTAGTCTCTACACATCCTACTCCTGTTTGTATTTAAATATGATAAAATCTGTCACAGCTGACCAGGCAAATAGAGAAGTAGCCGGAGCTCCTACTACACATGCTCAGATCTTTATCTGTCATACCTTGGAGTATCGCGGGGACGCTTAGTACGCATGCTCAGATCTTTCCGTTGCCTCTTTGTTTCTAAGCTGGACCAGGGCGTCTATACCAGTGCCTGATTTCTTGATTTTTGTTTATAGCTTCTCTAAATAACAAGAATATATATATTTTTAGAAGGAGCAAAGCGAGTCCGGAGATAGGATCATAAACCCCGCGATGAAGAACTGCAACTTTTCCTACTCAGGCGAACGCCATGGCAGCCCTCGCTCAGGTGGCGTTTGTGTACGGTTTTGTTTTTTTGTATGGGTGTCATGGCCGCTTTCTCTGCGAGGACCCCTCAGAGAGGCGCCATTTTAGAGTTCCTGACGCGGCGCTGAGATTCCCCGGTGCTGAATTAGGAGCCGCCGCCTTCGCCTTCTCCTTTCTCTCTCTTCTCCTTTCGGCTCGCCCGCAGCCATGAGCGTGGTGGATCATGTGCGGGAGATGGCGGCCGCGGGGCTCCACTCCAATGTGCGGCTCCTCAGCGGGCTTTTGCTGACCATGAGCGGCAACAACCCGTGAGTGAGGGACCCGGAGGAGGATGGAGTTGCGTTGCGCTGCCTCCAACATGCCACCGATGACAAGAGGGGCACGATTGCAGCCTCTCGGGGGTTTCTTTCTTACATTTGTATCCCGACCAGAGAATCCCGGGAGCTGTAGTTTACCCCACGGAGAGTCACAGTTTGACTATGATGAAAAACTACAGTTCCCAGAATTCCCTCTTTTTTCTTTCTTTGCAGAATTCTTCTGCAGACTGACTGCTCATGCTGTTCAGGGTTATATTGTTTAGGTTGTTTTCAACTGTTTAAATTATGTGTTTTGAAATTGTTGTAACCCGCCCTGGGACTTATGGGTGAAGGGCAGGTGGTGGTGTCAGTAGTAATAATCATAATAAATCATAATAAATAAATATTTCTTTTAAAAAGGCATCTTCGACATCAATCCAAGAGGCAACAACAGGGACACTGACTGGTCGATTTTACATGTTGTTCTGCCCTCCTTTCTCCATAGAGAGCCAGTGTGGTGAAGTGGTGTTAGAGAGTGTCGGAGTGGGACCTGGGAGAGCAGGGTTCAAATCCTCGCTCGACCATGAAGCTCACTGGGTGACCTTGGGCCAGTCACTGCCTCTCAGCCTCACCTACCTCACAGGGTTGTTGTGGGGATTAAATGAGGGGGAGAACCATGTACGCCACCTTGAGTTCCTTGGAGGAAAAGGTGGGATATAAATGAAATAAAAGAATAAAGCAGCTCAGGGTGGTTCATCACATTTATCTTCACAAGAACCCTGTGAGGTGGGTTAGGCTCAGAGTTAGGCACTCTCCCCAAGTGACCCAAGGTCATAACAGTGAAACATCATGACGTGGTGATTGGGCTTGGGTCTCCTTACCCCCTTTTATGAAACTTTTAATCTAAGGATGGGGGACCTGTGCCCTCCAGATGTTATTTGACTCCAACTCCCATCAGCCCCAGTCGGTGACAATGGGAGATAATAGTCCAGCAACATCTGGAGGGCCACAGGTTCTCCATTCCTGTTCTGAACATTGAGTGGACTAGATGGGCGGGGCTCTTCTAATGTATTGAGGAGAAACAAAGGTAGATCTGAGGCAGATCCACACCATACATTTAAAGCACATGCAACAGACATTTAAAGCACATGAGTTCTCCCAAAGAATCCTGGGAACTGTGGTTTCCTTTCCCACAGCTATACATTTCCCGCCCCCTTAACAAACTACAGTTCCCGTGATACTTTTGGGGGAAGTCATGTGTTTTAAATGTAATGGTGTGGACCTGCCCCTGCACCATCAGATGCAAAACAGCACACGGGTCCTAGGCCATTAAAAATTGTGTAAGGATGATTGCACATAGCATTTATATGGTGCTTTATCAAAGCTCTTTGCATTCATTATCTTGGTAAGCCTTGAGAAAGCTCTAGAAGTAGGTCCTTATTAGTATTACAGATTGGAGAGGCATTTTGAAGCTGACAGAATAAAAGTTTGCTTAAGGCCCCCTTGTGAGTTCATGGCTTCCTGGGTGACAGATATAGGGAGCAATTCCCCCCAAAACAGATTTGTGGGGTGCTTAATGCCATTAGTGAGGCAATGCATTATAAGTTTGTGGTGCATAATTGGAAAATGGAATTGGTAAGCGGTCTCTGAACAAACGCACAATTCTTTTTATTGTTTCCACCTTTGGATAGCCCAGGGATGTTTGATGCAGGAGTCATGATGTGGTCAGCTGACGGTGGTCTGCCTTCTGTTTCTTACAGTGAATTATTTTCTCCGTCGCAGAAGTATCAGCTTCTGGTGTATCATGCAGATTCTCTCTTCCATGACAAGGAATATAGAAATGCTGTCAGCAAGTATACGGTGGCTTTGCAGCAGAAGAAAGCACTGAGCAAAACTTCAAAAGTGAGGCCCTCTACTGGGAACGCTGCATCTACTCCTCAGAGCCAGGTATTCATAGTTTCATTGATGCTGATCATAGCTTGGTCATAGTCGGACAAATGACTCTGGTCTTGCATTGACTGCTTATTACCCATGGCAAGAAGATTTCATTTATATCCAGTAAGGCTTTTTCTCTCTCTTATGTGACAGGGGGACGGGGACGGATTAAATATATTGGATGTGGTTGTGTTTAGTTCTTACCTTGAAAACACAAAATAGGGATGGCACAGGCATGGAAGGCCAAGCTGAAGAAAGGGGCTGTGAACTCATTCTTCTTCTTCATAATGGATGTGAAACCCACCTTGGAGTGCACCCCTGAAAAGTATAGATTATCTCTGGCCACCCCTAGCACCATACAACACACAACCTGGTCTTTCCTAGCAGATCTTGCCTCTCCTGTGGCTCTCCGGAGGTTGTTGGACTCCAGCTCCCTTGAACATTGGCTGTTCTGGGGGGGCGGGATGGAAGTTGGAGTCCAGCAACATCTGGAGGGCTTCAGGTTCCCCACTCTTGCCATATATGCTAGCTTCCCTGCTAGATTGGCAGCACCTGCCCATGACCCGATCCCAGAACCCTCTTTTCAGTGAGCACATTGTGTATCTCATTCCTAACCCCGTTTGTAATGCTTGTGGTTATGTCTGTTGCACTGGATCTGCTCCTCTTTTTTAATATTCTAAAATATTTCTTGAAAATCAATAAACATGTTGCTTTAAAAAAAGAAAAAGGGTGATGGCATATCTCAGTGCTAGGCTATGCAGCACTGAGCAGGCCCAGATCCGGTCCCTGGCATCTTCGCAGTCTCTTGCCTTCGTTTATTTCTGCCTGAGAAGATTGTAGAGAGCTTCCAGTAATCAGGTTAGATAGTACTGAGTCCAGTGGGCCATGGGTTTTAACTCTAAAATCTGTGGTTAACAAAAAATAAAGCCGTTTAAGTTCCTTCCTGTTGCAGGAGCTACAAAATGATTCAAAAGTAGTTTCTTATCTCTAAATTGAAAGCTGGTAAAGCACCAGGGAGTGATAATATTCCACCAGAACTTCTTAAGTTAAATTTAGAGTGATGGGCCCCTGTCCTAGCATCATTATTCAAATGCATTGATCACACAGCATGTGTTCCAGAGGACTGGGGGCTGGCCATCATCATTCCAATATACAAAAAGGGGAAAAGGTCCGACCCTGCTAATTATAGACCGATTAGCTTGCTAAGTATTATTAGTAAGCTATACGCTTATCATCTGCACGAGAAACTATTAAGCTGGCTAGAGCAGGAAAATATACTCGGTGACGAGCAGGCCGGTTTTAGAACGGGTCGTTCCACAATTGATCAAGGACTTGTTCTTCGACATCTCATGGAAAAGTATGCCTTGTCAATGAAGGACAAAAGCTGTCACACAGCTTTTATCAATTTTAAATTAGCGTTTGATTCGATTTCAAGAGAAAAACTATGGGAAAATTTTGAGGCCACAAACATTGATAGGAGGCTCCTTATACTAATGCGTAGCCTGTATGAAAATACATACTTGAGGGTTAAATGCGATCGTATTGGTCACTTAACAGGTCCCATTCTCACTTTAACGGAGTGAAACAGGGATGCATTTTAGCTCCCACATTGTTTAACTTCTATATTAATTCATTGATCAAAATCCTAGCAAAGGTAAATTCACACCCTCCCAATTTGGCAAATAGACCTGTGTCAATCCTTCTCTACGCTGATGATGTGGTACTCCTATCATTGTCAAGCATCAGCCTGAGACGTCTTTTAAGTGCTTTAGCTTTATATTGCAGAGAAGAACAACTGACAATTAACTATGACAAGTCTAAAGTCCTAATTTTTAATAGGAAGAGGTGTAGGCATCGATGGCAGATCAATGACCATCAAATTGAGCAGGTTACCTACTATAGATATTTAGGTGTAACCTTCCATTCAGCAGGCTCGTGGAAAGTCCAAATAAAAAATGCCATTGCAAATGCCCAGAGAAGCACAAAGGCACTTCTATCCTTTTATTACACCAAAGGTGATCAATATATCTCCACGACTCTACAGGTTTTTGTTGCTAAGATGCTGTATGGTTCCCAGCTATGTGTTTATGATAATTTTGCTCCTTTTGAGACCATCCAAACTAAATTTATAAGAGCAATGTTAGGTACCCCGTTATGTGTCCCTAATTTAATTTTGCGGCTGGAGGCGGGCCAAATCTCTGTAGAGGCTCGCGCATTGATATATAAGATAAAGTTTTGGCTATAAATAATGTTCTTCCCAGTGGGCTTAGCTCCATTGACTCTGATAGATACTTTTCAGTCGAGCTGGAAAAGAGAATTGTCAATGAAATTGTCGCATTTGGGTCTTTCTATTCCCACTATTATGGCATTAGGCTATGTTCAAGCAAAAAAGGCTGTCTCCCAGCGAATCATGGACATTGATTTACAAACCCATTTGAGCTTGGCTGCACTCTATTCTAACTATGGAGATTATGCAAGTAAGTTTACAACAACAAATTATATGAGAATACTGTCTATTCCAAAGCACAGAAAAGCTTTCACGCTTGCCAGACTCAATGTCTTACCTTCTGCGCTTTTGGAAGGGAGATTCAATAAGGTGCCAGTACAGGAGCACTTATGCCCCTGTGATATGGGAAGTGTGGAAACTACTGCACATGTATTGTTGTACTGTCCGTTCTATCAAGACTCCCAGTCTGATCTCATCAACCCAATTCTCCAAAAAATCCCAGGGAGGTCTGATGCATTTTACTTAGAACATTTACTCTCAGATAGGAGTCAGCAGGTGACAGCTAATGTGGCAAGATTTTGTGCTTCGGCTGTTACCTGTAGGAGAGTGATGACAGCAAACAACAATAATGGATAACCTCGGGTGGGCCATTCCCCATTGTTGCCCTAATTTTAATACCACAGTTCCATATTATCTCAGGCTGCTGCTGTTTGTTTCCTTCTCTGTATAATATTGGCATGTTTTATTGTTTGCTGTTTTAACATTTTATAATGCTGGTCATTGACCATAATAAATGATTGATTGATTGATTGATTGTAGTTTCTGTTGTATTTTTAGTGCCTGCCTTCTGAAATTGAAGTTAAATACAAAATGGCAGAGTGCTATACAATGCTAAAGCAAGACAAAGATGCTATCGCTATACTTGATGGAATCCCGTCAAGGCAGAGAACCCCAAAGGTAGGTTCTTCCTCACGAATGAAGTTATGTTTCTGGGGAGCCTTTGGCTGGAGATGTCATAATAATTCTTTGAAGCACCCTCTGGTTATAAAATACAAGGCACAAATCTCCAGCTTTTTTAAAAATAAAGGTAAAGGCAACTTCCCATCAGAGAGTTGTGCATCCGTAGTTGGAATTAACAAATCCAAAGCCCACCCTTGGTGCAAAGTGTTATGTCTTATGACAACATTAAACCTTGACTGTTCTCATTGCTGGCTTTCTGTGGGTTACAGATTAACATGATGCTGGCAAACTTGTACAAGAAGGCAGGTCAGGAACGCTCCTCTGTGACGAGTTACAAAGAAGTGCTGAGGCAGTGCCCACTAGCCCTTGATGCCATCCTAGGTAGCCACTTTTCTTCCCATCAATGCTTCCTGTTGAAAATTGTGATTGAGATATGTTGGTACATCTAAACAGTCTTAGCATGGGCGGGTGGGTCAGAGCAGTCAGCCGGTTGCCTGTGAGTTATGATGTTAAATGGGTGATCGTTATGGCTACATGTATGAGATGCCTTAAGGGCTGGGAGAGGCAGTAACAATAGCGTTGCAGTACTCTTTCTGGTTTGAGGGAAGAGTGTGGCGCTAGAGATGGCAAGACAGCTGGTGTGATGGTTAGGTGAATTTTTAAAAAACTATCTGCAGAGCTGGATCACTGAACTCCTTGAGCAGGAAATCTGGAACCCTCCAGATTTTGTTGGACTTCAGTTCTCATCATCACTAACCATTGGACAATGCTGGCTGTGGCTAATGGGAGCTCTGAGTCCAGCAACATCTGGAGGGCCACAGATTCTCCATCCCTGCAGTTATCAATTATCTGCTGTTGTTGGTCCCTCAGCACATCATGTCCTTTATTCTGCCAAGCACATTTTATCAAAATGGTGGTCACAAAACCTTTTGTTTCTCGTTTAGGCTTGCTCTCGCTCTCAGTGAAAGGTGCAGAGGTAGCTTCCATGACGATGAATGTGATCCAGAGCATCCCAAACTTGGACTGGCTTTCAGTGTGGATCAAAGCATATGCATTTGTGCACACGGGTGATAACACCAGAGCAATCAATACCATCTGGTAAGAATCCAGGGCAAACCTAAACCAGCTTTCTTGAAGAACCTTCTGCCTGGTATCTTGTCAAACACGCTGCTTGGTACGGAAGGCAATTTGCTGTTTGGAGCAAGACATTTCCAGTGTTGGGTGTGTGTTTAAATGTTCAACAGCTCAGCACATTTAAATCTCACATATATGTATCTTTTAAAACAGGGATGGCCCTCCAGAGGTTGTTGGACTCCAATTCCCATCGTTTCTGACTGTTGATCAGGTTGGCTGGGGCTCAGCAACATCTGGAAAGCCATAGGATTTCCATCACCGTTTAAAAATATAGGGTACAATTTGCTAGAGGTGGAAGTTTGCTGACTTCAGATCATACTGTACTGTTTTTATCCTGGTTTATATCGAAGACTGGCAGGTCTATACCCCTTGGACACCAAAGCTGACCTAAAGATAATTTACTATTGGTTGTGGTTGCATTCTTAATGTGGCAGAACACCAAAACGTTCTTGTTTATTAGAGAAGTTTTTTGCATTATTTTGAGATGTTCCACTGTGAAAGAAAACAATATATGAAGCATGTATCTTCCCCTTTCTGACTTTATTTGTATCATTCCTTCTCCTCCTTTTAATCTTCTTTGGGTGGAAGATGCCCTGAATCTAGCTGTGCTGGATGGAAGAAAGAGTTGTTATGACATTGGATAGGTTTGCCTTACAGCAAAGTACCTTTCTTTCAGACATGCAGGATATAAATTATTTTTTAAATAATACTTCAAGGGGTTATTTTTAAATTGCTGTTCTAATATATTGATCTTATTTTGCAATTTGTTCTTCCCCCCCAAAAGCTCACTGGAGAAAAAGTCATTACTGAGGGACAATGTGGATATACTAGGAAGCTTAGCAGATCTTTATTTCAGAGCTGGTGACAGTAAGAATGCAATTCTAAAATTTGAACAGGCGCAAATGTTGGATCCATATTTGATAAAAGGTAAGTCTGGAAAATACAGAGGACTTGTTAGAATCATTTGTATTCTGTATACAGCTCTTACAGTGCAAGCCTATGCATGTCTATTCAGAAGAAAATCCTAATGAATTCCTAAGTTGATGTTTATAAGATTTTTAATTTTATTTAACAAAATGTATATCCCGCTTGGATGTAAAGACCTCTAAGCGGTTTACAAAAAACATTTAAGTTATCAATAAAACATTTTTAAAACAAAACATCTACTAACGAAAAGAATTAAAACTGATCAACATCTATGTGTCTGGATAGGCTTGCCTAAACAAACAAAGGTTTAAGTAGGCACCAAAAGGAATACAGCAAAGGCACCTGCCTGATGTCAACAGGCAGGGAGTTCCAAAGAGTAGGCACTGCCACACTAAAAGAACAATTTCTTACATGTGCAGAATGAGTATTATGTGACATTTGTAACAGTGTCTATTCTGCAGATCGAAGTGCCCGAGTGGGCACATATGGCGTAAGGTGTTCCTGCAAGTAAACTGGTCCCGAGCTGTTAAGGACTGCAGCCTTTATATGCTTAAAGGAACAATTCCCACTACTTTATTTTATTTATTTTTTTGTAATAGTGTTGAGGTTTGTAATGGTGAAGGCAGATTAGGGGAAATGATGGTGATTTTTCTATCTGTCCTTACACTTACTAAAATCAGAGAAATGATTAAACCACAAAAACACTTGTAATTAATTGAAGACAAATTTCTACAGTTAATGATTGATGCAGTAATAGCATTATATTAACTGAAGAGTTTTGTAGGTTAACATTCTTTATTTGTGTACTGTTATTTTGAATTTGTGTGGAACACATCATAAATTATTCCCAGCCATTCATTGCCTGTTAAATTGTAATATTGCTGTTTGTTTCCTCCATAATGAGTAGATATGGATTACTATGAATCTCTAAAGAAATATGAAAAATACTTAAACTGATCAGTTTTGTCAAAAATATTTTGATGTTACATTTTGAGTTTGTCCATGATTGTGGATACGCATATAGAAGTGCAAACATTTTCCTACCCTTTCTAAATATTTAGAAAACATTTGGATTTAAACACTGTTCCTGCTTACTAGGTGAAAGATGTACACAATATTGTCCTAGTTTTCCTCAGTCTTAATTTTTTTTCTTAGTAGCTTTTGTGGTGTTTTTTTTAATGCCCAGCTCTTTACTACTTTGCCTTAGGAATGGATGTATATGGCTATTTGTTGGCCCGTGAAGGTCGCTTGGAGGATGTGGAGAATCTCGGCTGTCGGCTCTTCAATATTTCTGATCAGCACGCAGAGCCATGGGTGGTCTCAGGGTAATGGGCTGCTTCTCCCTTCCTTTTGGCTCTTCCATTGAACTGTCTTAAGGCAGAATCCACCTAGGTACAATGTCCCATTAAATTAGTCGGTTGGTTGGTCTTTGAGTAATCTCAGGTTTAAGACCAATGACTTGATATCAGGCAGCAAAATCTTGACTTGCTTGAAGTTGGTAAATCCAGTCTGTAGGAATTTGACCCAGGCTATAGGTAAGATGTCCAGGAGTCTCCCTGACTGAAATGTACTATAGGAATGGCACTTTCAAAACACCTCATGCTGTTCTTGAACTAGTTAGAGTTGTTGGGGAAGGGCTGTAGCTCAACAGTAGAACATCTGTGTTTCATGCAGAAGTTCCAGGTTCAATCCTCGTCATTTCCCAGTAGGTCTGGGAAGGGACTCCAGCCTGAAACCCTTGAGAGCTGCTGCCAGTGAGTATGACCACTGTTCTTCAGCTTTGGGTCCCCAGATGTTAATGGACTACAATTCCCATCATCCCTGACTATTGGCCATGCTGTCTGGGGATGATGGCAGTTGACGTTCATCAACATCTGGAGACCCAAGGTTGAAGAACAGTGGTGTAGACAATACTGAACCAGTGGCCTGACACAGTATAAGGGAGCTTCCTGTGTTCTCACGTTGGATCCAAAAATATCCATGGACTTAGAAGCCACTCTGCCTGTAATAAAATTCTGGAAAGCTAATAACCACTTATACATTTTGTAACTCTGCCTTCTCAGTAATGCTACCCAAGGCAGTTAATTAAAACATCCCAAAAAGTCCTTAAAATCTTTCCTAAAGCAAAAGCACTTTGCTGCGGTATCTGAAAGCTGGTAGGCGCCAGCAAGAATGGGCTTCCTTTATCAACATGTTTCACTGATTTGGAGACTTTGCTGAAAAGTACATATTGTTTCAGAAAACTGAAGATAAATCGCCTTTCCTTACAGCAGTAGATCTTTCTGTTTTCGGTATAGAGAACTTATTTCCTTGATTCGGGGGAGAGAGAGAGAGAGAATTTTCCACCCATCATCAAAAGCAATGGAAACAGAAGGTCATCAGGGTTGGAAACTGGGTGGGGCTATATCAGAAGAGCCCATCTCACTGTGGCCGGAGGTCCTGCCCACACCTTTTGACCCAGTGGCAATCCATGCTGCCCTGGTTGAAGAACTCTCTTCCAGTCCACTTGAGGAGGAAGTAGTTGAGCGTATTAACCACCATTCCCTCTTTTTTTTCTGCAGGTGTCATAGTTTCTACAGCAAGCGCTATTCTCGTGCCCTGTACTTAGGAGCCAAAGCCATTCAGCTGAACAGCAATAGTGTGCAGGCTTTGCTGCTGAAAGGTGCCGCTCTTCGGAATATGGGGAGAGTTCAGGAGGCCATCATACACTTTCGTGAAGCGATACGCCTTGCACCATGTAGGTTGGACTGCTATGAAGGCAAGTAACGAGGCTGGACTCCTTGAGACAGCTGTTGTTAAATCTGAGCGTAGAATGAAAGTAGGCCAACTAGCAAGCAACATCAGCGTCTCCTTCCTGACATGCCAGGGTCCTTCCTGAAAGGGTTGAACTGACAGCCCGCTTGGCTAAATTCTGTGACTATTGTTTAGGAGAGAGCTAGCTATGGTTTTGAAAAAGAAAATGTAGCTCTTCTTGCCCCTTGCTAGAAATGGTTCTGAAAGGTAATCTATGCAAAAAAAATTTTTTTAAAGACTTTAACCTTTCTCAGGCCTCATTGACTGCTACTTAGCGTCCAACGGTCTCCGTGAAGCCACAGTGATGGCAAATAACGTCTACAAAACCTTGGGAGCCAATGCACAGACACTCACTCTCTTGGCGACTGTTTGTCTGGAAGATCCCGTTGCGCAGGAAAAAGCAAAGACGTTGCTGGACAAAGCGTTGACACAGCGCCCTGATTACATCAAAGCAGTGGTAAAGAAGGCAGAGCTTCTCAGTAAGTCTGCTTCATCCCCTTTGGTGTGCTTAACACATGCCAATCAGTGCAGGTCTTAGTCGGAACATTTAGATGTGTCCTCAGGTGTAGATCCTTCCCACCGAGTCAGGAAGATGGTGGAAGACGGCAATTCTTTCTCCATCCAAACCTCTTCGAACTATAGCCATATTCTGAATGAAAGCGCCCTTTTTTCACTCCTGATGTGGCACACCAGCTAGCAATGCCCATCCGAAACTACCCATTACAGTTTGAGCCTCCCTTGGTGTCATTTTGGCAAAGAGTTGCATATGAATTAGCCATGCAGTGTTCTGCCAATTTATTTAGATTGGGTTTTTTTTAAAAGTGCCCTTTATTTAATCAGGTAGCAGGTTTAAAAAATAAAATAAAAATACAGGTCCTTACAAAATGCATAGGTAATTGAGCGGTTTACACAATTCCTTAAATAAAACTACCTTCTAAGAATAGGCATTCCTCCTCTCATGCAAAAGAAGGGTTTGCTGCTCCTGCTTCTCAGATTGTGTCTCCTGTGGCATACATGAGCATCCTCTAAAAACCAAGAATGGTTTTTCCTGAAAATGTAACTCTGCAAAACTCTGTGTATGAATACATATCTTCACAACTGCAGAAAAGGCTTTGTTGCTTTTAGTTTCCTGGGCCCTTGGTCTTTTGCATCTTGTCTTATTTTTATCTTGCTGCACACCACTTTGGTAGTTCATGGCTATGAAGCAGTTTGGGTGACAGCCCCAACATTAATAGCTTGAAATAACTCTCCTCGTTGACAGGCCGAGAACAGAAATATGAAGATGGAATAGCTTTACTGAGGAATGCCCTGGCCAACCAGAGTGACTGCACTCTGCATCGCATGTTAGCAGACTTCCTTGTAGCTGTGAATGAGTATCAGGAAGCCATGGATCAGTACAGTATTGCTCTAAGGTAACCATTGCTGCGACAGCCATGAGTGAAAATTTCTGCAGCCATCTTTCTGCCTTGGGTTGCTGATAGACCCCAGTGAGCTTCTGCCTCCTTCCGCTCACTCTCCAGTTGCCTTTCCTTCCACGGACTGTCAATACTCCAGTTCTTTATGTCATGTCATCATGTCTGTCCACAAGACAGCCTTGTGATAATCCCAAAGGATGTTAAGATTCTGATTTTGAGTCTCCCAAGTGGGTGCACTCCTCTTTTCTCTTGTCCTTCCCACCCCATGGCCTTTGTGAACCTGTGTTTAACAGGGCAGTTTGAAAGGTCTGGTAGGTCACAGCCTCGGCCACATGTAAAGTTATGTCTTGAGGAAGTTGGTTTGGTGATAGAATTGGGGCACTGGTCCTCATGGCTTGGTGCTACTAACTCTTCACAGGAACTTTATTTGACAGCACTTACCTAAAATGGCTGAGAAAACTCCCATCAGGCCTCCTCTCCTTCAATAGCTATTCCATCAGGCTACCACAGTAGGAAGCAGGGCTCATCCCATCAGCTCTGCCATCAGGTATCTCCTACCCCTGAGCTGTTTCTGTGCCAGCTGGTCATGGTAACAGCTACTCTTTAAGAATTGCTGCCTGAGATTGCTTTTTCCCTCTTCCCTCCCTGCCCCTTTCCCCTTGTACGTCATGTTTTTTTATTGTAAGCAGCCAGGGACTGTCTTGTTTTAACTGAGTGCACATAAGCCACTCTGGGAGCCTTTTTTCTGGCTGAAGAGTGGGGTACACATAGTATAAATATATAATGTTATAGTTTATTTCTTAAATGTATAGCCTGCTTTTTTTAGGGCCTTGAGGCAGGTTAGCTGTACTGATGTCCATGAGACTAAGCTATGTTGCTTGGGTAAGCCTGCTTGCGCTGTCTTGAAGATTGCACCATGTATCTTATATCTTGTGCTGTGCTTTGCTAACAGTTGGAAAGGCAAGTTTGTGTGCAGTCAGGAGGTTCATGGAGTTCAGCCAAGTGGGTTCAAAAGCCAAATGGCAAGATCCAGATAGGGTCTTGGTTGCACACCTCCTTGGACTGTAAGAGCTGGCAAAGTACTTCTCTCGGCAGTGGGGGGAAGCATGGAGGATATGGAGGATGCATATATCGGAAACAGTGCCCTGCAATTAGAAAAGCTAGGAAGGAGATGAGCGTGAACCATTCTGTCTTTTTCTTGCTACTAATCTCTGACTTAAGATATCCTTTCTCTTATTTACTCTTCCCCCAGTTTGGATCCCAATGATCAGAAATCACTGGAGGGAATGCAGAAAATGGAAAAAGAGGAAAGCCCCACCGATGCTACCCAGGAAGAGGATGTGGATGACATGGAAGGGAGCGGAGAGGAAGGCGATCTAGAAGGCAGTGACAGCGAGGCGGCCCAGTGGGCTGATCAGGAGCAGTGGTTTGGCATGCAGTGAAATTGACTCCCCGAGCTGACCTGGGATTGTAGCCCTTGATGAGTCCCTGCTTCTCCCTGGAATGAAAAATGTCATGGAGGGCTGTGGCTGCTGCTGCTGCTGCTGCTGCAAAAACTAGACTGAAGCATGAGTCAAAGCGGCCTCTCCTGTTTCTGTGTTATGTTCCCAACGCTCCTTATTTAATAACGCTGAGAAATTTCAGTAGTTTGGTGCTTGGGAGGCATCTGTGCCAAACAGCGATTTTGAGTTCTTATTTCTAAAATTAGAAGCTTTCAAAGAATAAAAAGTGTTTCTCCAGCATTTGTTAATGACTAAAACGATGTCGGAATGATGTTGCATACTAATTGTGCTTGATCCCCAGTGGTGGATAAATGTAGGCTGCTTTTATATCCTTTTATAAAAGAGGCTTTATCCGCAAAGACTGCATGGTGTCTTTTGAGATATGAACTCCTCCAGAAACCTGCAGGAGTCTCTCATGGGGGCAGTAAATTCCCTTCCAGCCTTTTCCCAACCTCTCCAGGGGTTTTGTGTAAGGCGTTTAACGTGCGCACTCTGAAATAGAAACATACCACTTCAGGCTCCTAATTGATATGTAATTTTGTAGCTGATGAAGCCATATATACCAGAAGTGCTGGTATATGAAAGAGTCGGCTATTTCCACTTTCTCGGCTAACAAGTGCTTGCTGCTTCTTTTTAAGCCTCTGTTCAGGGTACTGAAAAAAGTGAAATGGAGCCATGTTGAGGAAATTACAGCCAGTGAAAAGTTCTTAAGGTTATTTCTTAGTGGGTAATACCAATTAACAGTATGTAAACCACACAATCCTTCCCTGCATAGATGACTATGAAAAACAGCCTTGCCTAACATTCTGTGCTTCTGAGTTTGATTTGGCTGCAATAGATAACTGTTCTTCAAAGTGCAGTCCAGCAGCAAGTTTTCCTGTGTGTGCTGCAGCTGCACCAGAGCACAGCAATGCTGTGTTTTCTGTTAAGTAATGATTTTTAAAAGAACCAAGCCTTTCTTCCCTTTCTCTGTGCCTCTTTCGGAAGGGGGGCTAACCTGCAACCTTCCAGCTGTTGTTGGCTACGACTCGCCTGATCATTGCCCATGCAGGCTGGGCCTGATGTAATCCAGCAACATCTGTACAGTCACAGTTTAGCCCCCTCTGCTCTTTTGGAATCACAGGAGACTTTAATTCACTTTTATTTCTGAGGTGTGGAAGATCTTATTGCCTCTCCTCCACTGTCCCCTCCTTCACTGGAAATAGAACTCAGGTTTTCTAGTGCAACCAATTTTATCAGGGTCGGTTTATCCCTTGCGAGTGTTCGTAGCAGCCAGTGGGTGTCATGAGAGGGCTGCGGTTGCTTCTGATTTTTGTTTTCTTTTTGGTTGTCATCCTCCCTCAGATGTCCAATCAAGTTCCCACAGCCAATTTAGCAGGGTTGAATTTGCCGCCCATCAGCTGATGGGTAGTGAGTTCAACCCTGCTTTCTTCAGGGCTCAGCTGCGCAATTGAGTTCTCTAGCAGGCCAAATTTCACCCATGCGCTAGAGGTTCCCCCACCCCTCACGTACATGCCCAAAAAACTCAAATAAGCTTGGCAGTCCTGGAATAAGAGGACAGGTCCTGTTATGGATCAGTCATTAGTGAAAGGACAGGAAGCAGAGAGTAGGGATAATTCACTAATAGGCAAAAAACCTTGAGGTTTAAGAACATACCTATAGCCCACAGCTATTCTATCAAACTTTGAAAAGCAGGGAAATTGGGCAGCTATAGTGAATGCACCAGGGGAGCAGGAGACCTGACCTCTTCTCTGAGATATTGTACTGCCCTACAAATTGGTCAAAATGCAAACACCATTTGGGTTGGTCTTTCACAGTCCAATCCACTTCCTGTGTCGCTTCGAAAAATTTGGTATCGTGCCTCTGAGCATATGGTGAGTGGTGGCAACACTTGCCATCTCCAAAGATAGAGAATTATATTTTTGTATGTTTGTTGGTGTTCTTACTTTGCTTCTTTCCTGTGTTATTAATGTTTCTACAGAGAATCTACACTAGAAAATTTTATTTCCCTCATTATTCATCCCAGAAATCTCTGTCAAATTTATTTTTATTAATTTCAAAGCCTTTTTATTGGTCAGTGTTATATGATGGTGAAGACAGCCTTTTGTGTTTCAAATTGGAGGTTATATTCTATTTCTATTTTGGGTGCATTAACAGTGGAATCTGGACCTGCAGTTTGATGAAAAATCAGACTGATTCCAATATGTTGCTACTTCAGCAATGACTCTAGCTGTTGGAAAAAAGAGGATGCATATTTTCAGCCTGCTATGTTTAAACCACTTCATTTAAGGCAAGGTGGGCACAGTCAATTAAAAACATAGAGCACACCTAGCATTTTGCTAGAATATAGTTCACCTACCACTGTTTTGACAGACCCTCCGTGGAGCAGAGTGGTAAGCGGCGGTAACGCAGCCGAAGCTCTGCTCACGGCCGGAGTTCGATTCCAACGGAAGGAGGAAGTCGAATCTCTGGTAAAAGGGGTCGAGGTCCACTCAGCCTTCCATCCATCCATGGTTGGTAAAATGAGTACCCGGCATATGCTGGGGGGTAAAAAAAGGCCGGGGAAGGAACTGGCAATCCCACCCCACATATACGGTCTGCCTAGTAAATGTCACAAGATGTCACCCTAAGAGTCAGAAACGACTTGCACTATAAGTGTGGGGACACCTTTACCTTTTACCACTGTTTTATCTTGTGCAAATTGAGACACTCCTGGGGTCCACTGGAGACGATTCTGCAGAAGTCAGTGCCATTATTCCACAATTATGTTTGGAGTTTTTTTAGTATAAATTTTGCAAAGAGTCGCTGTACTTCACATATTCACAGAAATAGAAACAAAAGAAAGGAAACTTCACTAAAATTGCAAAGGAAATCAGACATATTCAAAGTGACCATCTGAACTATATCAACTGTCTTAATAATGTTGCTTCCTCCCTGCTAAAACAAGATCAGCACAGCACAAGTCTTCTTTCTATTATTTGGGCTGATTGCAGGTGTTGCCACCACTCACCATATGCTCAGAGGCACATGTTACCAAATTCTTCCAAGCTACACAGGAAGTGGATTGGACTGTGAAAGACCAACCGAAATGGTGTTTGCATTTTGACCAATTTGTAGGGCAGTCCAATATCTCAGAGAGGAGTTCAGGTCTCCTGCTCCCCTGGAGCATTCACTATAACTGCCCAATTTCCCTGCTTTTTAAAGTTTGATAGAATAGCTGTGGGCTATAGGTATGTTCTTAAACCTCAAGGCAGGATGGGGAGGGGAGAGGGAAAAAGCAGGTCTGATTATTTGCATGCTTATTTTCAATGGGATTTACTCCTATGATAGGAAACACTGACCATGGGGGAGGGGGGGGGGAGTGGGAGTGGGAAGGAGCGTATTGGAGGGGGGCAAAGGGAGGGGGAGGGGAGGGCAGGTTTGATCATTTGCATGCTAATAGAGTTCAATGGTATTCTGTGCAATCATGTTTAAGATAGGTAAAACTGACCATGGGGAGGAGGAAGGGGAGGAGGGGGAGGGGAAGGAGAAAGAGGGGATTGGAAGGGGATGGGGGGTGAGGGGCAAAGGAAGGGGGTGGGGAGGGGCAAGAGGAGGGGATAGAAGGGAGGGTGGGTTTGATCATTTGCATATTTTTTGAGTTCAGTGGGATCTATTTCTATGCAATCATGTTTGAAAATGGAAATGGACTGCCTTCAAGTCAATCCCCACCTATTGCGACCCTTTGAATAGGGTTTTCATGGTAAACGGTATTCAGAGGTGATTTCACCATTGTCTTCCTCTGAGGCTAAGAGGCAGTGACTGGCCCAAGGTCACCCTGTCAGCTTCATGGCTGTGTGGGGATTCGAACCTGGTCTCCCAGGTCGTAGTCCAACACTGACCCAGGGAAGGGGCAGGGAGTGGAGGAGATTGGGTGGGTGGGCACTGGGCAGAAGGGAAGCCCCTTTCCTTTCCAAAAGGAAAACATTGTAAACAGAATCATTCTTTTTCAGCCTTTCCCCCACCTTTTTATTCTACAGCAGACACATGTAGCCTCCCACCCAAATTTAAACCAAAGCGGTCCCTGGCCACATCCACACCAGGCCTTTATTTCACTTTGGACAGTCATGGCTTATCTCAAAGAATCCTGGGAAGTGTAGTTAGTGAAGGGTGCTCAGAGTTGCTAGGAGACGCCCTGTTCCCCTCACAGACCTTCAATCAGAGTGGCTGACTGTTAAACCATTCTCTCAGGGGAATAGGAGTCTCTTACACCCTTCACAAACTACACTTCCCACGATTCTTTGAGGGAAGCCATGACTGTCTCACATGAAATCAAAGTCTGGTGTGGGTGTGGCCCCCTGATTAGTCAAGCCCAGCAGCTGTGAGGCTTTGCTCCGCGCTATCATTGGGTCCCAGCCAAAATTTATTAAATTAATTAAAAATCAGCCAGGCATTTTTTCAACTTTTCAACTGCAGCAGATGAAGGTCAGAGTATGGGGCAAGGTCAGTATTAGGATTACAGGTACTCTGTGAACATGACTGATTTTTAATGAATTTCAACAGATTATGAGAACTCTCAGAGAAAAAAGTCCAAAAGGACTCTGAGGTTTTTCTCTCTCTTTTTACACTTTGAACTGTCTATTCTCTCTGACTGTTTTGTGTATCCCCATGAAAATTGACAGGGTTGTTAAGCAAGCGTTTCTGAGTTCAGGACTATAAGTTTTGTAAGGTTTTGTTTTGAAATGAGCTTATAGGAAGCCTCAGAATGGCATGGGGAGTATTTTCAATTTAACATTGCGGAATGTGAAAAATCCCTGCTGGCTATAGTAGTACAGCCACTCTCATGGCTGTATAAACAGTTCTTACAGTGGAGAGATGTAAGAAGTGGGCTCCTCCAAGGATTGGTAGTGGGACCTGTGCCTGTTAACTTGTTCAGAAATGACCATGACCTGGGGCCAGAGATACAAAGACCCAGAAAAATGGCAGGGACCAGTTTTTTCCTCTTATTTTTTTCCTGAATTTTTTTTTGGGGGGGACACAAGGCAAACAACATGAGCTTTTTCCATTTTCTTCCTGAGCCTTCACATCTCTCACTGGGCGTGGCAGTGAGATGGCCAGGCTTGCTGATGACACCTGATGACAGGGTGGTAAGAACAAAAAAAATTGTGAGAAGTTCCAAAAGGATCACTCCAAAGCAGGTGAAGAGTCGATATTGGTAGTGCTATTCAGTGTAAGCGAATGTAAAGTGATGCATGCTGGGGCAAAAAATTCCTAATTTCACATATATGTTAACGGGGACTGAACTGGCATTGACGACTGACCAGGAAAGAAATCTAAGGGTCACAGTAGATAGCTCGTGGAAAATGTTGACACAGTGTGTGGCAATGGTGAAAAAGAGAAATTCCATGGCAGGGATCATTAGGAAAGGAATTGACAATAAAACTGCCAATATCATATATGAATGAACAGGAGGATTGGAGGCTGGAGCACAGGTGGCACAAATCTTGGTCTGAACTTGACCAAATGCTGAAGATGCACCTCTTTATCTTGGCCTTCGACACCTGAGATGTAAATTTTAGGACCCACCCTTTTAACTGTGGTGCTGTTTGGATTGCTTTTAACTGTTTTTAATTAGGTGTTTTTAAATTGTTGTAACCCGCCCTGATAATAATAATAACACTGCTATACAAAACTTCTATATGGTGTGACTGTAATTGTAATGCTGTATACAGTTCTGGTCACCATAGCTCACGAAGGGTATTGTAGACCTGGAAAAGATTCAGAAAAGGGCAAGGAAAATGCTCAAAGGGCTGGAACTGCTCCCTTATGAGGAAAGGCAATGGCATTTGGGGCTTTTTCATTTAGAAAGAAAGGCATGTGATGGGGAACTGATAGAGAGGTATAAAATTATGTGTGGTGTGGAGAACGTGGACAGGGAGAGATTTCCTTCTGCCTGTCTGTCGTGCTAGAATCCAGGGCCATCCAATGAAGCTGAATGTTGGGAAATTTGGGATAGGCAAAATAGCGCACAGTTAACTACGGAACACTCCCACAAGACTTGGGCAGCTTTCAAAGGGGATTGGACACATTTATGGAGGAAATGCCAGCGGTCATGATGGCTATAAATTACCTCCAAGACTAGAGGCGTGTGCCTCCAAGTATTAGTTGCTGGGGAACACAAATGGGGAGAGCAGTCTTGTGCTCAGATCCTGCTTGTGGGCTTCCCAGAGGTATCTGCTGGCCACTATGAGAACAGGATGCTGGACTATGATGGCCCTTTGGGCCTGATCTGGCAGCCATGCCCTTCTTAGCTTCTCCAGATGTTTTTGGACTCAAGCCCCCAGCCAACATGGCTAATGGTCAGGGGACAATAGAAGTTGTAATCCAGCAATAGCTGGAAGGCTGCAGGTTCCCCACCCTGGTCTGTGCTATGCTGAAGGAGGGTTTGGCTGTGGAGCATGAAGGAGACAAGTCCCATTAGTACATCTTTATATGTCTCCTCTTAGAACAAATTAAAATTGAATCACAGACAGCTGAGCTTTCTCCAAGGAGTGGGGCTTGGATATTAGATCTATCTATCTATCTGTCTATCTGTCTATCTATCTGTCTATCTATCTATCTATCTATCTATCTATCTATCTATCTATCTATCTATCTATCTATCTATCTATCTATCGCCCCATAGCCAAAGCTCTCTGGGCGATTTACAGCAATTAAAAACATTAAAAACAAATATACAAATTTTAAAACATACCAAAAAAATTAAAAACAAAATTTAAAAACAATTTAAAAACACATGCTAAAATGCCTGGGAGAAGAGGGAAGTCTTGAACTGGCACTGAAAAGGTAAGAGTGTTGGCGCCAGGCACACCTCGTCAGGGAAATCATTCCATAATTTCCTTGAGCCTTTTGGTACCAACAGGTTAGACTAATGTAAGCCTCCCTCATGGCTAATATTCCTGCAAAACAATACAAGGCGGGTCGGCGGTTTACACCATCAATATTCACTTGCTCCTAATATCTCTGGACTAGCCACTTCCAGAGCTACTAATGATGGATTTAATAGCTATTTAATGCTCTGTGCAGAAGGCATGCTGGAAACTTCACTGTGGCTGCTGACGGATGTTTATATTGTGAAATCCATCAGTAAAATTGCTGCCAGCCCTCCTTTGTCCCTCCTGCATGCAAGCCAAAGGACCTTAATGGACTTGCAGTGCGTGTTCCCTTGTTCACAGAAGCAGCTGCTTTATTTTTTTGAAAGTGGTCTGTCCATAAGACTGTGAATTGGACTCCCACCACCCCAGGATGGCCTGAGCATTGCTAGTTAAATATAATAATTATTATAAAACAATAACAGACACCTACTGATGAAAAATTCATATTCCCAGAGCAAAGAAATGTGAATCCTAGGCTGTGTTCCAGCCTGAACCTTAATCCTTTTAAATAAGAAGGGTAAGGAGCCTCATGTCTGGGGGCCAAATGCGGCCCTCCAAGCTGCCTGGCCCTTGGTACTCTCCCAAGGCCACGCCCCTCACCACCCCTGCTTCGCACGCTACTTGAGTGTTTCTGCTGGCCGGAATGTGTGTCTAAAAATTAGCTTAGTGTACAAAGGTAAAAAAACAACTCACTTTTGACTCTGGCCACAAACCCCCAGAAAGTTGCCCATAAGGGAATGTGGCCCTCAGGTTGAAGAAGGAATACACTTTTGTTTGTTTGTTTGTTTACAAGATTACAGTTCTGCTTCTCCGACAAATAATAGGATACAAGGCTACTTGCACAGGTATTTTAAAAACACACACAACTTGAGACCATCACAAGCTAGAGGAATATATTTAAGCAGCTTAATGAGTTTGCAACTGATGCGAAAAACGAAGAGGGATCAAAAACAAAACTGAAGATTCTTGGCAATTAACCAGTAAGCAATTAACTAGTAATAAAATAGCAATATACAACATATACTGTTATATTGATCAGGAGGAGACCGAGGATAAAATAGAGCTTCTTTATTTAATAATTCTTAAACAGTAAAACATCCGAGCTTCACTCAGCACACACAACACCGACTGACTAACTCCAGGATCTAACTTGAGCTCGATTCAAGGTGCTGGTTTTAACCTATAAAGCCTTACATGGCTTGGGACCATGATATCTGATGGAACGCCTCTCCCAACATGAACCCACCCATACTCTACACTCAACATCAAAGACTCTCCTCCAGGTGCCTACTCCGAGGGAAGCTGGGAGGCTGGCAACAAAGGAGAGGGCCTTCTCAGTGGTGGCCCCCAAATTATGGAATGATCTCAGTGAAGAAATGCACCTGGTGCCAACACCGTTATCTTTTTGGCGCCAGGTCAAGACTTTCTTCTTCTCCCAGGCATTTTGGCATGTGTTTTTAAATTGTTTTTTAAAACTGTGTTTTTATATTTGTATATTTGTTTTTAATGTTTTTAATTGTTGTATACCACCCAGGGAGCTTCAGCTATGGGGCAGTATACAAATGTAATGAACAACAACAACAACAAATCATTCTAGGCCCCCACCCCCAGGATGTGTAATACCCTCTAGAGAAAATTAACTCTTTCTTTGCTAAGCATCTAACCTAAAGACACATTACACTACATTTCCCTTTATTTGAGTTCTAACTTATTTTGTGTGTGTTTTTTCTATCAGCCAACATTGTGTAGAATAACATTTAGTCTCTATAACGTTCTGGTTTTCGAATTACTCTGCCTCTGGATGTCACTCTCTTCAGACTCTCAAGAGACAGGCTGTCTTTGGCAGGTGATGCTTGCTCACATGTCAGTTCTTTGTTCTCAATCTTTTGAGATTGTTCTGGCAATAAATCCTGCTCTTCTGGTATTTCTGCCTCTGAATTATCACTTTGTTGTGAAATTGGTTGTGTTTTGGGAACCCACTGTAGATGACTCCTGTTCCTTCGAAATGTACCATTGTTGGTAGTGATAACATAAGATCTTGGAGTCTGACTTTGGCTCTGGATTGTTGCTGGTTCAGACCATTCCTTCTGGTCATTCAGTCTCAGTCTTACTTGTGAACCAGGTTGTAATTTTAGAAGTGTCTTCACTCCATAACGTCTGTCGTAGTAATATTTGTAGCTTCTTTTAACCATGTTGTCTGTGATACAGACTTTTCCCAAATCAGGCCACTTAGGATACAAATTTGCTTCTAAGGTTGGAATTGGTGTCCTTAATTGTCTTCCCATTATCAGTTGTGCAGGACTGCACTTCATTGCGTTGATAGGTGTTGCTCTGTAGCTTAGCAGTGCTATTATTGCCTTGAGGTCTTGCCCTATTTGTGGCCACCAAACAGCCATTCTTGCATGTTCTCTGCACTTAATGATTCCTTGATGACCTTCATGGAGTTTTTCCAACATTTCCTGTTGCATTGCATTGTAGCAGGAATGACAATTCTATCACCAAATAGGACTGTTCCTTCCAACTCTGTAAGGCTTCCCTTTTCTGCAAAGAAAGGGTTAAGGTTAGCTGTCACTTCAGACATGTACAACGGCCAACCAGTTCTGACAAATTTCAGCACCATTGAAAGGTCTGGGTCAGTGCTGGTAGCTGCTTGAATGCGTTGAAGGAGTGTGGTAGATGTTGGTTTAGATGCTTGTATCAGATTTACATAGACTTCTGATTTCCTCAACTAACTGCGTTGTTTCAGGGTCTGGAGTTTCCAGTGGATTTCTTGACAGTGTGTCTGCTACAACAAGAGTCTTGCCTTGTCTGTATTCTGCTTGAGGATTGTACCTCATCATGCATAAAAGGAATCACTGACATCATACTGGTACTCGATCCAGGTCTTTGCAATTTATCAGCAGTACCAAGGGTTTATGGTCTGTACAGAGTGTAAATGATTCTAGCCCATATTTTGAGAATTTTTTACAAGGTCAAACAGCAGCTAGACATTCCTTTTCTATCTGAGCATATCGGGTCTCAGCTTCTGCTAGTGTTCTTGTGCAACAGGCCACTGGTTTCAACTCTCCATCATGATTTTGGAGTAGTACTCCTCCCAGGCTGTAACTGCTGGCATCAGCACTCACTACGGTCTTCCTGTTAACTTCATAGTAAGCGAGTACTGGAGCCTCTGCTAAGAGTTTTTTCACTGTTGAGAAGGTCTTTTCTTGGGTTGGACCCCAGCACCATGTGTTGTCTGCTTTCAAAAGTGTATTTAATGGGTGTAGTTTCTCTGCCAAATTTGGCAAGAAGCGTCGTAAATAATGTGCCATGCCCAAAAATCTTTTCAGTCCTGTGATGGAGTCTGGAGGTTTGATTATGGAAATGGCTTCTACTTTCTTAGGATCTGGACTCACACCATGCTCATTTATGCAGTGTCCAAGATATATAAGGTTTTTCTGGCATAAGATGCATTTGCTACTGTTGAGTCTTAACCCTGCTGCCTTTACTGTTGCTAAGACTTTGGCCAATCTTTCATCATGTTCTGCCATTGTGGCACCATAAACCAACACATCATCCATGAACACTGAAACGCCTTCCACATGTTGCAACAGCTCCAACATTTCTCTCTGAAACAGCTCAGATGCACTTGAAATTCCAAATGGCAATCTTTTGAGGAAGTATCTCCCAAACCAAGTGATGAATGTGTCAATTTAGCAGTGTCAGAAGCTAGGCAGATCTGCCAGAATCCACTTGCAGCATCAAGCAATGAAAATATGCGGGCACTAGCGAACTGTGGCAGGATATCATCCATAGTAGGAAGAATGTACTTTTTCTGCTTGACAGTTTAGATCCACATATATGTGTACTGTTCCATCCTTTTTTGGTACTGGAACCATTGGAGTGCACCAATCAGTAGGTTCTGTGGTAGGTTCTATGACTCCACAGCGAACCATTCTATCTAGTTCTGCCTTTATTTTGGGTAGCAGTGGAACTGATATTGTTCTGGCAGTGTGGACAGCATAAGGTGCAGCCCCTTCTTTGAGCCTTATTTGTACTGGTGGTGTCCTCAAAGTTCCAACTGTGTCAGGAATTTATGTGGAAAGCTCATCTAAACGTTGCACCAACCCCATCATAGTTGCAACATCTCGGCTTAGGAAGTTATTAGTCTTTGCACAGATCACATACACCTTAAAGTCATAGTCATTGTCTCTATAGCAGGTTCTTGCTATGAAGTATCCCATGCAATTTAGATTCTGTCCTCCAGGTCCAGTTAAAACTGCTGTTGTTTGCTGGAGACTAGGCGGGTTAGAAAAAGACTTGTAAACAGACTCAGAAATTATGCTGACATCTGCACCAGAGTCTATTTTAAACTTTATCGAGAGCCCACTTCCCAAGGATCTGTGGAATTTTCCACCCATGTGACTGGACAGAGAAAAAATTGTTCTTGACTTTTCTGCTGCTCCAGTTTCACTTACCATTCTAGTGCTGCACACAGTGGCAAAATGACCTGTCTTCTTACGTTTGTGGCATTCTGCAGCCTTTGCAGGACAGGCTGCTCTTTGTGCATGCTCTTTCCCACATCTTGTGCATCTAGGGACTTTTATTTGAGCATTAGATGCTTGACTGTATATTTGTTTCTGGTATTTTGGAGTTTGGGGTTTCCATTTCTGCAGGGGTTTCTTGGCTATTTCTTGCAGCCCTTTTAAAGCACCCTGGTCTTGGACCTGGACTTTTATAATCTCTGAGTTTCTTATCTCCACAGTCCTCTCCAAAGTGAGATTTGATTCCATCTGCAGCTTCTGGGGCAGGTCTTTATCCAAAATTCCCACTACCAATCGGTCTCTGAGCATTTCACTTCTGGTGTCCCCAAAAGCACATTCATTCAATGAGCTTTCTAATGCAGCCATCTTATGTAGGCCTCTGCAGATTCCCCTAGTTTCTGATGACTCTGGTGAAAGTATGCCCTCTCATGAATTAGATTTTTATTTTGTACAAAATATTAATAAAATTTCCCCAGGACTAGGAGGTAGTCATCCTGGTCCTCTGTAGTAGCAAACTCAAATGATTTAAATATCTGCTCTGCTTGCTGGCCCATGGCATAAATCAAGGAGCATACCTGAATTTCTTCCTTCTCTTCATTCAGTTTTGTAGCAATGTGGTATCTGGAAAACCTCTGCTTCCAATCTAGCCATGCTGCGGCCTGGTGAAATCAAAGGCTTCTGGTGGGGAAAACTTTGCCATTGCTTTCCTTTTTGTTTTTTCAATTGTCCCAGGACTCTGCTATTCTGGAGACACTATGAGGATTTCTTAACTTCTGACACCATGTTATATTGATCAGGAGGAGACCAAGGATAGAATAGAGCTTCTTTATTTAATAATTCTTAAACAGTAAAACATCTGAGCTTGTTCTGTGATAGGCCTCCCCCAGCACCACAACACTGACACCACAACTCCAGTACCTAAATCAGTCTAGCTGACCCTAGGGTGTGTAATACCCTCTAGAGAAAGTTAACTCTTTCTTTGCGTACACATTTCACTATATACACTACCAGCTAAATATTCACCATCACCTAAAACTCAAGTGAACAAGAACAGGTACCTAAAAAGCAGACAGTGCCTGTTGACCCTTCCTAAGGATGTGAAATAGATCTTTAGTAAAAGCCAATGTTAAGTTGTCTGACATGCACAGGTTAAGGGATGAAGGTTGACACTGGAACAACAAGTGAGATTCACATACAACTGTATCATCTTGTGTGCTGTGCGTAACTATGCCAGGCTAAGACTCCCAAGATTCCCAAGACTCCCACCTGCGTGCTTTGTGCAATCTGCCTAGTGATAGAAGAATATATCTATGCTTGTGAGAACTGTAATTTTAGACCTCACTGGACTGCAAGAGCTGCCTGTGAGTCTCCGTTTGCAAACGAAATAAAGAAAGCTTTGGTTTGAAACCTTGAGTCTCACGTTGTTTGAGTATTGGGATCTCATCCAGCGGTACGAACCTCGGAATTGAGTGTAACACTACCAGCTAAATATTCACCATCACCTAAAACTCAAGTGAACAAGAATTAGGTACCTAAAAAGCAGACAGTGCCTGTTGACCCTTCCTAAGGATGTGGTTCTATAACCAGGGTGCAGCCACTGAAAAGACCATGCCACCTAGAGTTGCCAGGTTCAGGGCCTGAGACTGATCCTGTATCTTTAGGAGAAGAGAAAGTCAGCCAAGTGCAGGTGTTCTTGCAACCCTGTAATGGGAAAAACCACAAGGTGGAATTCTCCCTTCCCCCTGCACAACTTTTAAAGATACAGAAGACCTCTTGGAGTCTGGGCCTGCCAACCAAGAGGTCTTCTGTATCTTTAAAAGTTGTGCAGGGGGAAGGGAGAATTTCACCTTGTGTTATTTCCCATTATAGTGTTGCAAGAACACCTGCACTTGGCTGACTTTTTCTTCTCCTAAAGATACAGGATCAGTCTCAGGCCCTGTACCTGGCAACCCTAATGCCACCTGTCTAAGCTCTGAAGACAGGCATGTCCATCTGAAGACAAGGGCCTCCAGTTACAATCTCAGCTATCAGACAGGTTTGGACAGGACATGGCGGTCTTTAAGACACTCAAGTTACAGATTGTTTAGGATTTTAGACAGAACTACAAGAAAATGTTGCAGCGTGAAGTGCTCCTGTTCAGGGTGCCAGCCGGCCAGCCATGCTGTCTTCCAGAATACTCCATTCCATTCCACCCACCCACCTACCTGTCAGTCAGCATTTAGTGCCTAGCACTAAGCAAGCTTGATTCTTACTGAGCTTTTCTTAGGTGGGGTTTTCCCCCCTCCTTTTAAATTTAGGATATTGTCCCCAAAAATATTTTATCACAGCTGCAAATCTTGGGGTTCCTCTGAGCCTGCTGATACCTCACCCTTGTGCACGGATGATGCATGGATCCACACTTGGAAAAATGAGGCTGCAGTCCTAACCCCACTTCCCTGGGAGTAAGCCCCACTGAATTCAGTAAGACTTTTTTTCTGAGCAGACATGGTTAGGATCACACTGTAGGTACTGGTGGGAACTGATGGCACTGCAGGTACTGGCATTCATTGTGGGCCCCTGTTAATAGTCTGATTGCTGTTATGAACCAGCTGCAGTTTCCAAATACTTTACAAAGGCAGCCCTGTATGTATGCTTTACAGGGGTTAAACCTGTGCATTACTAATGCATGGATAACTGTGGCAAGGTCCTCTCTTTCTCTGCAGTCCTTGGTGTAATCAACAGAAGTTAGAAAAATGCAGCTTGAGCTATGGTCCGCTGAACCCTCTTCCTCGCCCAGCTGTTGAAACGGAGCTGGTAAGCAACAACAACCTGTCTTTTTTCTCTCTCTCTCTTGCACTCAGATGGCATTTAACGCCCACACTGATGTGGAGCAAGAAAAGGCTAAATAAACAAGGGATGAACATAAGCAAATACAGTCACTTTACAGCTAAAGGATAAATAAATTAGGTACTCGAGGCTATTCAAAAGGATTGTTATGGAAGTTTGCACCCTGAATTTCCATTTTAAAACCCACAAGGGAAACAGCTGTAGCTCAGCGGTAGAGAGCTCAGGCAAAAGGTTCCAGGCTCAATGCCTGGCATTTCCAGGTAGTGCGGGAACAATTCCCGTCTGAAACCCAGGAGAGCTGCTGCCAGAAGACCATGCTTGAGCTAGATGAAGCAACGCACTGGCCGGGTAGCTTGCTATCCTTGCAACAACCCTGCAAGGTAGATCACTGATATTGCACCCATATTGAAGAGCCAGGATGGTGTAGTGGTTTCAGTGCTGGACTAGGATCTTGGGAGACCAGGGTTCAAACCCATCTTCAGCCATAAATCTCACTGGGTGACCTTGGGCCAGTTACTGTCTCTCAGCCTAGCTCTACTCCATGGGGTTGTTCTGAGGATAAAATGGGGGTGGGAGCGCCATATACGGCACCTTGGGCTCCTTGGAGGAAAGGGGGGATAGAAATGTGAGGACGATGTTGCGATGATGTCGAGTCCATAGCAGTTTGCCTAAGGTTAACAATGGAATGAATGGAAGAGCTAAGATGCGGATCACAAAAATGAGTCACTATATTAGTCTAGGATTCTGATCCTATTTTTTCAAAGTGTTAGTGCTTATATTTTATATTTATATTTTAAAAATCTTTATCTGCTTAATCTCTACTATTATAATAGTCAAAAACATTCCAAAACTTCTCTCCTCGCCTGCAATTAAAGCTTGGTACATATATTCTTTACTATTATTTCATTATTAACAACTGATAAACTGTAAACTTTTATTTTATTTATTATTTTATTTATATCCTGTCCGTCCTCCCAGCAGGAGCCCAGGGTGGCAAACGAAAGCACTAAAAACACTTTAAAACGTCATAAAAACAGATGTTAAACTACATTAAAACAAAACATCTTTAAAAACATTTTTAAAAAGCTTTCAAAACATCTTTTTTTTTTAAGGTTAAAAATATATTTTTTAAAAAAAGGTTTAAAAACATATTAAAAAGCAATTCCAACACAGACACAGACTGGAATAAGGTCTCAACTTAAAAGGCTTGTTGAAAGAGGAAGGACTTCAATAGGCAATGGAACCAATTACCTAGAGAGGTAGTGGGCTCTCCGACACTGGAGGCATTCAAGAGGCAGCTGGACAGCCATCTGTTGGGAATGCTTTGATTTGGATTCCTGCATTGAGCAGGGGGTTGGTTGGACTCAATGGCCTTATAGGCCCCTTCCAACTCTTCTATGATTCTATGATTCTAGGCACCGAAAAGATAACAGAAATGGCGCCTATCTAATATTTAAGGGGAGGGAATTCCACAGGGTAGATGCCGCCAAACTAAAGGTCCGTTTCCTATGTTGTGCGGAACAGACCTCCTGATAAGATGATATCTGCAGGAAGCCCTCACCTGCAGAGCACAGTGATCAACTGGGTATATATGTGATAAGACAGTCTTTCAGGTTTCCTGCTCCCAAGCTGTATAGGGCTTTGTACACCAAGACTAGAACCTTGAACGTGGCCCGGTAGCAAATGGGCAACCAGTGCAATTCTTTCAGCAGCGGGGTGGTATGTTGGCGATACCCTGCCCCAGTGAGCAGTCTCGCCACCACATTTTGCACCAGCTGCAGCTTCCCGATCAACCTCAAGGGCAGCCCAACATAGAGCACATCACAGTAATTGAGCCTAGAGGTTACCAGTGTGTGGACAAAAGTGGCCAGGCTATCCCAGTCCAGAAACGGCCGCACCTGTCTTACTAGCCAAAGCTGGTAAAATGCACTCCTAGCACGTAGGTCACCTTGGCCTCTAGTGACAAAGATGGATCCAAGAGCACCCCCAGACTACGGACCTGTTCTTTCAGAGGGATTACAACCCCATCTAAAGCAGACAACTGACAAATTATCTGTACAGTAGGGCCCTGCTTTTCAGCAGCCCCCTTTTCGGCATTCCACTAATACAGCAGCTTTCAATTAGAGTAAGGCTCCACTCATACGGCGTTTGTTCCGCTTTTACGGAGTTTTTTGGGCATCGGGCACCGTTCGATTGAATGAGTTCCGCTTTTTGGCGGATTTCACTTTTCAGAGGGGGTCTGGAATGTAACCCGCCGTATGTGGGGCCCTACTGTACTTGGGCACCATCAACCCACAGAGCCTCTGTCTTGCTAGGATTCAGACTTAGTTTATTGGCCCTCATCCAGCCCACCACTGAGTCCAGGCAGCGGTCCAGGGCTTGCATGGCCTCTCCTGATTCAGATGTTACATAGAAATAGAACTGGGTATTGTCAGCGTACTGCTGACACCTCGTCCCAAATTTCCTGATGACCTTTCCCAAGGGCTTCATAGAGAGAGAGAGAGAGAGAGAGAGAGAGAGAGAGGAGAAAGAGGAGAACCGGTTGGATTGGTAAGTGTTTACCAAAGAACAAAAAGTACTACTTGCATCAAAGCTAGCTTGGCGATGAGACAGAGTTGAGGGACCCACAGTCTTGCAAGCTGTGCTTTCAGGAGTTTGGAACATTTCCAAGCTGTGAATCTTTGGCTTAGGAAGAGTTTAGCAGTTGGCAAGAATGAGATGCTTCTATTGGCAGCCAAGGCAGAAACTTGGAATTGATAGCAGTCGTGCAAAAGCGTAGATCAGGCTGGGGATATGGTTTCATGGTGCATTTTGCAAATGTGCAATGTGCATTTTAAACATGCGCATGTGCCATCTCAATTGAGCTCTTTCTTTTCATCCCAGCATAACCCCACCCCTTTCTGCAAACAACAGAGTACACCACGACATGCCAAGTTTGATCATAAAGAACATGCAGAGAACTGGTCTTGGTGGATGCTCCACAACTGTGGCACTCCCCTTTTAGAGGTCTGCCAAAGTCCTTATTTTTCAGGAGGGGTATACAACTTTCCTCTTTAGACTGGCAGTCAAACATCCAGGGTTAAGGAGGTGTAGAGTGTATAACCAGGTGCTTTGTTTCTGTTACCAAGTGTGGCGTATGTGTGTGTTTCTTCCCTGAGCCTTGGGGAATGGGTAGGATAGAAATTGCAACGAGCTAGTTTATTAGTCCCTTATGCACAGGGATTGACTGGAAAGCTCCACTGAGAATGTTGTGCTAGAAACTGTGATGGCTGGTGCCCAATGGGACTGGGAGGGCAGAAGGCAGGGAGGGCAACAGTAGGTGGCGCCAGAGCCAATCACAGGCAGAGCCAACTCATTCTAGATTTGTTCCCATCCTCCTCCCAGCTGAGATCCACACAACCAAATAATGTATTGAAACTTCAAAATACATCTACACCATCAAAATGCAACATAATTACAGTATATAATCATAAATACTTCCAACACCACCTTTAATTTATTTCAGTGATTTCTAAACTCCCACTCACCCATGGACCACTTGAAGATCACTGAGGGTCTCAGAAGACCACTTAATTTTTTTTTGCCAGTTGTAGCAGTTGCAATGAGCTGTGGTAAATGATGTATGATTTTAATTAGATTTTTTCAGACATGCTGCAGACCATCAATCAATCTTTATTGCATAGTCCACAGACCATCACAAACATATCATATACATAACAACAATAATCACATAGCAGAGTGACAATGGATATATGAGCTTAAGCAAAGGTTATCAAATACACAAATCAAGGGTTATACTTGATCAGATTTTTTCTTATCGTCATGGCCTGGTTCAGAAATTTGGCTACAGATAAGGTGATATCTTTATCCAGACCCTGGAGGAGAATTAGTAAAAGAGCATCCGTCGTACAACCAGAAATAGCATGAGTAATGGGAGATAAAAGATCATTTCTAACTTGAGCATACAATTTACATTTAAAAAGGACATGCAGAATCGACTCCACTTCACATATACCACAAAGGCAATATCTTTGAATTCTTGGTACCTTCTTATATCTACCCTCCAAAAGTTTGGAGGGTAGTACATCAAAACATGCCAAACAAAAAGCCCGCCTGTACTTTGGAACAGAAAGCCAGGTTAGATATTGCATCCCTTCTTTACTAGGTGTTACAGCTAAGCCCAGGGCATGGGGGGAGCATGGACCAGAAGCTGCTGCATATACTCCTGATTATCAATATCCTCCAGACGTTGTTTTACCGTTGCCTTGGCCACAATTAATTCCATTCCCTGCAGATCTACTGGGGAGAGACCTATCGATGCTATTTTTTGTGAGACCAGGTTAAACCATGAGGCGTTATACAAGGGGTTTAAGATCTGTCTAACAAGGGATTCAGGAGTAGGCTTAGAAAAGCTTCAAAGCCAATAGTAAATAGTGTGCAGCCATGCTAGGCAGTTTACAGAGTGTAAACCGACTTCTAGCATAAGGGAAGCCCCAGAAATGCATCTGGGAAACACCAGAATAGATCTTAAGAAGGCATGTAGGACTCCTTCACGGTGCCCCTTTTGAAAGGGAGTCCAAACCGGCGCCCTGTATAACACCATTGGGATTACTTTGAATCTAATAATACTAATTGCAGCTGGAACGAATTGGCCTCCTTTGGAGAAATAAAAACAAGTTAGGGCCCCTAAGTTCTTTTTCGCCTTAGCTTTAATATAGTTAATATGGGATTTCCAGCTCCCCGACTCTTGAAACCAGATCCCCAGATATCGGAACGAATTAACCTGCTCAATTCTTTCAGATCCCAGTTTCCAGTAAAACCTAGACCTGCTCTTAGAAAACACCATAACCTTGGATTTTGCATGATTAATAGTCAAGAAATTATCTTCACAATAGTCCGCAAAACCCAAGAGTAGTCGTTTTAATTCCAGCTGGGTTTGAGATAATAAAACCGCATCGTCGGCATAGAGCAAAATTGGCACTTTGGTAATTCCCAGTTTAGGGGGATGAGATTGTAATTCTCCCAAAATGGAGGGAAGATCAGCTAAATATAAATTAAATAGAATAGGTGCTAAAACACATCCTTGCCTAACGCCTCACGAGGAACGTATTTCTTGTGAGAGATGACCACGATGGTCACAGCGTACCTGGATCGAGGTGTTATGGTACAAAGCCGATATCAACCAAAGGAGTCTCTTCTCAATAGAGAGAGATTCTAATTTATTCCACAGACGTTTGCGTACGATAGAGTCAAAAGGAGACTTCAAATCAATGAAGGCCACAAATAATTTGCCTCTACGGGGCTTAGAATACTTATATGCTAACTGAGCTAGAACCAGACAGTGATCTATAGTAGAATGGCCCACTTTAAATCCAATCTGCTCCTTGCCTAAGATATTGTTGGCACTAACCCATATTTTTAACTTAGAGCCCAAATAGCTAGCATAAATCTTTCCCACCACAGAGAGCAAGCTTATAGGCCGATAGTTACTTGGGTCATTTTTAGGGCCATTCTTATATATGGGAATAATAAATGCTCTCAGCCAGGATGCTGGAATCACTCCCGATTTATTAATTATCGTAAAGAGAGACGCCAGCATAGACGCCCACCAGGTAATATTACATTTTAACAGCTCAGGGGGAATGCCATCTGGGCCAGATGCCTTACCAGATTTAAGTTGAGTTATTAATTCTACAACACTGTCCGGGTCAACTGGAGACCATTCAGGAGTATCAGGTGGTAGTACAGGAGAGGAGGGGTGCCATACAGAATCAACATTGTTAAAAACGGTCCGAAAATGCCCCTCCCAAGTATCAGCTGGAATATGGCAGTCAGAACCACCCTTGCGGCTAGCTAACGCTGCAGTAACTAACTGCCAAAAAGGCTTAGTGTTACTTGTAATGGTTGCAGCTACAAGTAAGCACCAGGAATCCCTGACAGCCTCACCTTTTTTCCTAGTTATGAGTTGCTTATACTCTTTACGTAGTACGTAATAGGAATATGGTAATTGGCGTTCGTTATTCCTACGATAACTGTGGTAGACAGACAGAGGCAAAACACGTCCCTCTCCTGCGCAAATCCAGAGGCAGAGGAGGTGAATTGTCTCTGAAATGTCTCTTAATCATAATACCTCTTCTCAAAAACATCTCCTTAAAGGAGTAAACTAGGTTCGTTATGGAGACAGTAGCAAAAGTTACTTTAGCACAGGCTGTTCTCGTATTATTTTATTTATTTTATATTATAGTATTATAGTAAAGATATTCAGTCTTCTTAAAGAAGTCCATTTTCAATGATGGCTTAACTTCCAAAGATAAAAACTTGAATAGGTGTATTTTCCGTTCCCGTTGCGACATCCATCCATAAGGTTTAGGGTAGTTAGTAAAGACTAAAACCTTGTCCTCTAGCTGGAGGCACCACTTTTTAATTTCCAGGAAGGGTGTCCGATAGTTCTCTTGGTGCTCACAATCCATATCGTTGGTTAGGAGTACTTCGCTCCTTTTTATGGGTCGTCCAATTAGACAGGGCTCTGAGAGGTCCATCTTATCACAGGTACTCAGGATTTCTGGGCATTGTGTCGAAGAGAATCGCTTTTGTTCAACATTATTGTTTTTATTTTTGTTTTTAATTGTTTGTTTCAAGGAATTTGATATCTCATGGTCTTTCTCCTCACATCCCAATATCTTTAAAAGTCTATTAAAATTCATTTTAGAGCCTCTCTTGGAACCGCCAGCAGTTTTTATATTTTTCGATTTTCGTTTTAAGTTAGCTGAAACCGTATTGTTTTTCCGTTTAGAGCCTTTTTTATTTAGGCCCTTAGTATAACATTTATTAAGTGTATGGGTTGTAATTGTTGTGCTAGTCTGACCTGCACTCTCATATTGACAAGTGCCAGCTGACAAAACCGGTTTAAGGGTAGCACTAATTTCCCTGTCTTCCCGAGACTTCAAATCCTCTTCATAGCTCACTTGATTTGCGGAGGGAGGCTGAACCGGTCCCTTTAAATTGGTTGGTATTAAATCCGTTAGCATAAGCAACTGCTGTCTGCATTCAATTAGTAGATTCTCAATCTTACACAGACCCTCTGTCCACCTTATAAACAAGCATTTAGTCAGCTCCAGCTGTGAGCAAAAAAGCTTAATCATCTCTTGAGGGTTAGTATCATTACTGTTGGCTTCTTTATGGCTGCAGCTAGAAGACTGACAAGGGCCGGTGTGATTAACCCTCGAGATCCCTGAACTCCCAGGGCTCCGATGTATATATGAATGTTCGGGAATAAAGACCTGCCCAGAGTTTAAATTGAAAGACTTAGCTTGCTCTAGCTCCACAGCCAAGGAGCATTCATCAGCCTCCATATAATCCCCAATCTAGGCATTTTCCATTGCATTCAGATGATGACACCTCTAAGAGTTCTGCAGCAGGAGGATCTTCCTGTTTGGAGCCATAGAAATCTGTGATTTTAAGTTGATTTTGTTTTTTCTCATTGCATATAATACCCTCTGCCATGGGAAGCAGTCCCAGTTGTTTGTATCCCTCTCTGGTGAGCACCATCACTTCTAGCCAAAATACAATGTTCCAAGGAAACAGCTGCCTTAGCCTTGGGTCCAGAGGGAAAATTTTTTTTACTTAGATAGAATTCAGCCCTGGCACTTTAAACCCGTTGGTCTCATTCAGCAGCTCCTGATAAAAATTCAGCCGGCTGACCAATCAATAAAAATAGAATAAAAAGCAAGAAGTAAAAATAAAAATAGTATTATACTGAGCAATAAAAGATTAAAACAATGTCTAAGCAATATAAATAGTAAAAATAGGGAGTTAGAGGAATTACTTCTTATTTAACAAACTGATGAATCCAGGAACTTTCTACCTCCTTATCATTGGCAGCGTGGGAGCAGCAGATAACTCCAGTTGTAATCAGCAGACTTGTCCTCATAAATTACAGAACAACATGTGAAGTTGTTCTAAACATTAAATGTTGATTCGTAGTACATAGTACTATGGTACAATGAGGCAAGCTAATAAATTACAAATCACAGTTCACGGAGCTCAGAAACAACGAGCCTCTCCGTCGCCATCTTGTTCGTGGAGGAAGTTCATGCTGCAGACCATGAATGACGCTTGCAGACCACTAGTGGTTCATGGACCACAGTTAAGGAACCCCTGGTTTATCTATTAAATAAATAAATAAAGGGTGGCAAACAACAAGTGCTAAAACACTAAAATTATTGAAAACATCTTACACAAAACCAAATTTAAAAGGCGTCATTTGTATGCATGTATATTGATTTATTTGGTTGTTAGGGTGGTTGACTTGATGACCTTTCACAGTATTCGATGTTTATGGTCTGTAAACCAAATAAACTACATTTGAAATAAACTGAACTTGAAGTAGTGCTTGGTCTACAATATTTTTGTTCAGGAAAATGTGTTTCAGCTTTTTGGAGGTGGTGAATTTATTAATTTTATTATATTGTCATAGGAATTAACTACAGTAGTTCAAAAAGCTACGTCTTAACGTAATAAGATCCTGCTGGATGAGGCCAGTGGCCCATCTAGTCCCACATGCTCTTCAGACAATGGCTAACCAGATGCCCGTGGGAAGTCCACAAGCAGCGCCTGTGCGCAAGAGTACTCTCTCCTCCTGCGGTTTCCAGCATCTACTAGCAGCCACTGATGGGCTTATCCTTCATGAATTTGTCTACTCCTCTTTTAATGCCATACAAGCTGGGCATCAGTGCCTCTTGCAGGGAGTGAATTCCATCTTTTCTGCACTTTGTGCAAAAGTACTTTCTTTTGTCTGTTCTGCATCTTCCAGCATTCAGCTTCATTGGATATCCATGAGTTTGAGTGTTATGAGAGAGGGAGAACAGCTTTTCTCTAGCCACTTTCTCCATGCCATGCATAACTTTATACCCTTCTATCATATCACCTCTTACACGCATGTTCTGTAAACTAAAAAGCCCCAAATGCAGCAGCGTCTCGTCATAGGGAAGTCCCTCCCTCCCCCATATCTTTTTGGTTGCCTTTTTCTGAACCTTTTCCAATTCTACAGTATCCTTTTTGTAGTGAGGCAACCAGAACTATACACAGTCACACCATGGATTTGTATAACGGCATTATAATATTGGCAGTTTTATTTTTGGTACCTTTCCTAATGATCCTTAGCATGGAATTTGCCTTTTCCACAGCTGTCACACACTGGGATGACATCTTCATTGAGCTATCCTCTACAAGCCCAAGGTCTCATTCCTGGTTAGGAACTAGTTCACTTCAGCTAGTTAATTTTTAAGCTATCAACTTTTAACTTTTTACTAGTTTTAAAACATGCTAAACTTTTAACTTTAAAATGTCGAAACTCAGCTTTTCTGCTGTTTTCCCTGACGCAGCCACTCTCTAGGAACCACAATTATATTTTTTTTTCTTGAAACTCTCTTTGTTTAAGACTAGACAGAAACTAGTGTGCCATCCTAGGAGAGATGGCCTCTTACAAACTACAAGTCCCTGAGTTCCTCAGTTCATGCTGGATATTTTTCTGCATTTGCAGAAATAATCAGGGTTGTGAATAAAGATTCCCAATCTCTATGTATGGATGTGAAAGTTGGACAGTGAAAAAAACGGATAAGAGAAAAATCAACTCATTTGAAATGTGGTGTTGGAGGAGAGTTTTGTAGATACCATGGACCACAAAAAAGACAAATAATTGAGTGTTAGAATAAACTAAACCAGAACTATCACTAGAAGCTAAAATGATGAAACTGAGGTTATCATACTTTGGACACATCATGAGAAGACAGGATTCACTAGAAAAGACAATAATGGTAGGAAAAACAGAAGGGAGTAGAAAAAGAGGAAGGCCAAAAAAGAGATGGATTGATTCCATAAAGGAAGCCACAGACCTGAACTTACAAGATCTGGACAGGGTGGTTTATAGCAGATGCTATTGCAGGTTGCTGATTCATAGGGTCGCCATAAGTCCAAATCGACTTGAAGGTACATAACAAACACATGAATAAAGATATGTGAGTAAATAAACTAGCCTTGATTCACAAGTTTAAAAGCATACCAGAAATTAATGCCAGTATGATTGGTGTGATAAAATTATTTCAGAGTTCTGACCATTTTTAAAATGTTGCTTAATTTCCTAACAGGCATAGCAAGTTGCCTTATACTGAATCAGATGAACCTTTGGTTCATCTCGCTCAGTATCGCCTGTACCAGGTGCGGGTAAGTCTTAATCCCTCACTTTTCTTATCGCAAAAAGTTCAATCTTTTAGCAAAATGGGTTTGATGCGCAACCCAAATTTGCGGTATGTGATTGAATCCCACCTGGAAAAAGCAACTGTCTGGAAGAGCCCTGGTTGTCAGAATCTAGGATCCAATTTTAGGCCTCACCTGAGTGGGCCAGTTCTGCTGCTGCTGCTGTGGTGGAGTGACTCTGCTGCCCAATCCAATGAGCCAATGTCTTCATAAGTCTGGGCCATCAATCTTACTGCCCTTCTTCGCTATTCACACAAGGGGCATTCTCTTCCACCTACCTACCTGTCTGGGCCGGGAACCTCAATATGAAAGGCAGAGTTCCTGCTGTGAGTCTTAGCAAGCAGTCTGTTTAGCACTTGCGGTAGTATATTCTCCTGTTCTGAAATGAACCTCTGAATCCAAGAAGGGAAAGATGACGGTATTTGCAACTAAGAATTAGCGTCAACCAAATTACTAAAAAAACCTCCCAGATAGAGATGGGGGGAGGGAGAAATTCGATTCAGTTTGCATTTCAACCCGAATAGATCAAATTCCCACTTTCTGAAACAATATGAGAACCAAAACACAGCCATCCTTTGAAATGCACACATCCAGATTTTGCATATATTAGGGGAAAGTGTACATAATAATGATTATGCTAGTGAAAATAATATACCAAAATGCATTATATTAGGAGAAATGGCTTGCCGAAATGTGCTCATTAGTCAAAACTGGATACAAACATTCTGTTTTTTTAGGAGAAATTCGCATTAAAGTGCTGAATAATTTTCATGAGTTACAAGCAAAAATAGTGAATTGCTGCAGAACTGAATTTAAGATTGGAAAAATGAGGGAAACTGACTGATCCCTTCTCCCAGATTTGATCCCAGTCTACACTGAACAACAGTACCATAATAGGGGAAACTGAAAGCTGGCGACAAGGAGGAAAATGGTGCTAAATATTTCTAAGCCCTTCTAGATACGGAAGTGCAAGGCACCAACTCAACTCTGCAATATGTTTACAGGAGGGAATGAATCCCACTCTATATCCATTTGCTGTTCTCTGCCAAATTATCACTGATAATCGCAATGATTATGGGAATCACTTCTGTTTACTTGGCTTACTTCTTAACTGCAAGGGCTGTGAAGATTTGGTCCTCCGGCTCCTTACTGTGTTAATTGGCAGCAATAAAAAGGACACTAAAATTATATATGTAGCTGAATGTGTGGGTAAAGTGATGCACAGAGGCAAAAAAAATATCCTTGTTTGACATATATCTTGATAGAGTCTGAGTTGGCAAGCAGGACTCTGACTTACTGAGAACAAAAGAGATCTCAGGGTCAGAACAGGAAGCTCAACAAAAATGTGGAGCCAGTGTGGAGCCACACAGAAAGAAAATTCCATGCCAGGGAACAGTGGGAAAGAGATTGGAAACAAAACTGCCAATATCATAATGCTGGTTATACGAATCTCTGGAGCAGCCACACTTGGAATACTGTGTTCAATTCTGGTTGCCACACCTCAAAACAGATGTTGCAGAACTGGGAAAGGTACAGAAAAGGGCAACTAAAATGATTCAAGGGTTGGATCAATTCCCCAATGAGGAAAGTTTACATTTAATAGAATCCTAGAAAAGTAGAGTTGAAAGGGGCCATCGAGGCCAATCCCCTGCTCAATGCAGGAATCCAAGTTAAAGCATACCCAACAGGTGGCTGTCCAGCTGCCTCTTGAATGCCTCCAGTGTCGGAGGGCTCACCACCTGCCCAGGTAATTGGCTCCATTGTCATACCACTCTAACAGTTAGGAAGTTTTTCCTGATGTTCAATTGAAATCTGGCATCCTCTAATCTGAGCCCTTTATTCTGTGTCCTGCACTCTGGGACGATCGAGGAGAGATCCTGTCCCTCCTCTATGTGACCTTTCATGTACTTGAAGAGTGCTATCATATCTCCCCTCAGTCTTCTCTTCTTCAGGCTAAACATGCCCAGTTCTTTCAGTCTCTCCTCATAGGGCTTTGTTTCCAGTTCCCTGATCATCCCTGTTGCCCTCCTCTGAACCTTGGGGCTTTTTACTTTATGAAAAAAGTGAGGGGGGCATCACAGAGGCTATGAAATTATGCATGGTATAAAGTGTGGGGAACTTTTGGCCCTCCAGGCGATGCTAAACTACAACTCCCATCAACCCTGGACATTGGCCATGCTTGCTGGGGCAGATGGGAGTTTTAGTTCAGCGACATCTGGAGTGCCAGAGGTTCCCCACACCTGGTGTAGAAACAGTGGACAGAAAGTTTATTCTCCATCTCTCATAATAGTAGCTCCTGATGGTTTCAAATTTTGAGAAAGCCTCATGCATTTAGCTAATGTTTTTCTTAACTAGCCTATATTGTACAGCAAACCATTTGTGTGCCTGACCGCTCAGACTCTTAGATGACAGTGACTTTACTACCAGAGGTCTAAGTTCGGTTATTATCTCAATACATAATTTACTGCATTTGGATTTTCCAAAACACATTAGCATCACTCAAGCATATGGGGCTGTAATAACTTTCCATATATAGTTTCATCTATCATGGAGATCCATTTAACTCGTTTGTCCCCTATTCCTGCACCATCTACTTTATGTGCTTTCCTTTTTTCATAGGTGTTAATCTTGATTTAATTTGCAATGGTAGATGGTCACTTTCAATCCTGCCTAACAAGTCCATAAAATAAATCCAGGGAAAGTGTGTGTGAGAGAGATTAAACTATAATGAACTACACTTCTACCTCTTTGGTTTAAGAAAGTGTAGTTACCTTCTGATTTGTCCAAAGGGGTATCACGTAATGTAAAAAAAGATTATTACTATAAATAAACTCCAATATTTTTTTACTGTGCTTATTGGCCGCCTTCCCTCTAGAGGTGTGTCCAAAAGGTATGCTACTCCTTTAACATTATAAAAAATCAACTCGTAGCACTTGCCCAATTGCTGGAGAGAATGTAATTGAGAAGGCACATATATATGTGGTGGATGTGTCCTTTGGCAAGAGAATGTTGAGGCTAGTTTTCAAGAAAATGGAGGAATTCACAAGACAGACACTCAATATGGCTCCATAGTTTGAAAGAACATCAGAAGAGCCTGCTGGATCAGGCCAGGGGCCCATCTAATCCAGCATCCTCTTCTCACAATGGCCAACCAGATGCCTCAGTGGGAAGTTTGCAATTTCCAGCAAGTTAACCTTATTGGATATATTTACTAGCCACACTACACCTAAAAAGAAAGGAACCGAGAGGAAAAACATGGCAGTTCTCAAAACCACTGGAAAAACAAATGGTAAAACACTGCTAGTGCCAACAGCAGGTGGAGCCAGGTACCAATGACCGGCAGCGCCAACTAATTTTGCCCCATCCATGCTGAGTTCTGGAAGGGCAACACCAACACTACAAGGGAGGAGGAAGGCGCCAGTGCTGGACTGGCTGTAAGTACAAAGGCAGGCAGGCAGGGGCTGGCACAGGGCAGACTGAAGCTGGTGGGGCTGTGTTTCCTTTGCCCTAATGGCTCCACCAGAGGATGAGTTTGTACCCTCTCAATAATTATCTACTGTACTTTAAAATAGTGTTTAGCAGACCATGTGCTGTCTGGTGCAAGTTCATGTGCATTGCCTTCGTAATTTTTTTTAATAAAAATGAGTTTCAAAAAATTAAATCAGTTGGAGGGGAAAGGATGGTTTGTTTCTCTCAGAAGGTTTTGGTGTGTAAAATATGTGATTTTATATTACTAGAGGGTGTCATCTAACACATACCTATGCAAGACTCACATCAGCAAAGGGGGGGTCAGCACTCCAAGGGGGAAGCCACATCACTCTAAGAGGAAAACTGGTTGCCTTGGCATTGCTAGGAAACTATGTCCAAATATGGCCACAAATAACATGAAAACATGGCTAGTTTGAAGGAAATCCCCCTGCTGTTGATGTTGTGGAACTACCCAAGACTTGTGCATGTTAAGTGCCATTCTCTTTCGTTTGAATGACAGAGGCCCATCATGCCTGATCACAAATGGGTTTTGGCAACACTCTTCAGCTTCAGAAGGCATTTTCTGTGCAGCTTGCTGTTCAAAAACACCAGTTTCAAAGCATCCTTTGGTTTTTTGGATCTCAGCCAGTGCATTTTCCCCCTGAGACCATCTACACATTACACAGAATGAAAAGGGTAGAATTCCGGACTCTCCACACCTCTGGCTGTAGGTGAGATTTCACCGTTTTGAATATTCTCCCATGTAAAAAGTTCCCCATATCTAGTAAACTAAATTGGGAACTGGGCTTTACTAAAAAAACTTCTTATGGAGGACAAAGCTGTCTTCTACTTCGACTGTTGGAGGCAGTAAGCCTCTGAATGTCAGTTGTGGAGAGAGGGCTCTTGAATTCAGGTCCTGCTTGTGGGCTACCCCTAGGGGCATCTGGTTGGCTACTGTGAGAACAGGATGCTAGACTAGATGGGCCATTGGCCTGATCCAGCAGGCTGTTCATGTTCTCTATCACTCTCTCCAATATGCTAGGCAGTAGTGTAGTGGCAAATTCAGCAGTGCAGGGTCCCTTCATGTTCATCAGAGGAGAGTGTTAGCTACTGAGAAGAGTTTGACTTGCCTCCTTTTACTCTGATTGGCTCCAATCAGCAGGAAAGGACAAGGAAGCATGTTAGAAGACTCTTCTCAGTGGCTAACACATTCCCCTTTCATGCTGATTGGCTTGTAGGATGCTGGAGACATAGGGACCCTTCTGGGACCCTGCTCCTAAAAAAGTAAAGGATCTAAGACTCCCCCCCCCAAAGACCCTGCACGACTACACCCCTGGTGCTAGTTTGGTACAGTGTGAATTGGTAACATCTAGAATTCTACCATCTTAAACCTGTGGAATGTGCAGAAAGGCTCTGAGTAAACATTTAGAATTAGCTTGCAGGGATGGTTGCATGTACCTAAAGCAGAACTAAAAGTATATCCAGACAGTATACCAACTATGTATCGTAGAATAAGTTTATTTTACCCGAATCCAAGACGGCAGGTGCAATGCTTGTCACCATCAGCATTGATTCATACAATGTTATTTACAACTTCTAACAAAAAAAAATCACACATGCTGTCTCATGAACTGACTAGGTTCATTATTAGGCTTTTGTTAAGATAAAATGCATCACAACATGTGTATTGCACCAATGTGTGTCTACGGCTTTAGGTTTAAATAAGTTACATTATTACAGTGCAAAATAGGTCTATTTGCACACTCCAATATATTTTAAAAAAGCTGAAGTTATGGAATTGACAGTTTAACAGTTTCTTAAACATTCAGCAACAGTACCGTTGTCAATGAATCTGTATAAATAGAATTGCATATTGTACAGAGCTGTTTTAAAGTGTTATGTTAAGATACAATAAAGATTATCAGCTGCTTACAACTGAAAAGCATGCATTACAATCCAATATTGTACATTTTATAAACTATGACATTTTACACAACGAAGTATGGAAAGAAAGGGGGGGGAGTTAAAACTTGGCCAATCATCATTCTTTAATTCTTGCTTAGCAGTTTAGGGAGATTTGTCTTCATGCAACCCTAAAACTTCTTTGCAGAGGTCTGTTTTATCAGATAAAAACTATATTGCACATTGGTAGATCTGTATATTAACTGAAGCTTTAAGAGCACCACACACTTCCGTCATGGAACACGAGTTTTCTATTTTTTTCTCCCTCCCTAGGGAAAGGTTTTTTTTTCCATTTACAAGACTCATGCAGATGTTTTCAGTAGATGCGTTGCTAAAGACGCATGCAAAAAAATTAACCTTACAATTCTGCAAAATTTGTTTAGGACTAAGTGATTACTCCAGTTTTGCTGTAAAGGAGAGAAAGAGAGAGAGAGAGAGAAAAGGAAAACGTTAGTGGAAAAGACGGCTAAAGAAGACTTAATAAGAACTTTTCTTTTTTTTAAAAAAAAAGGCTCAATAATTTTAACAGTCTGAGAACTGGACCTCTCATTTTTAATGGGAGAATACAGGTTAATTGAAAAAGTATGAGAGAGAATTAAAAGCTGGAATGATACCTAGTTAGATGTTCTTCACCCCAAACCAACCCTGCAAACTTGTTAGTGGATCCAATTATCAGAATCTAGCCAACTGCCAAATCTGTTGATTTGGTAGCTGTTGCACAAGGGAGCCATGAAGACACTCTACTTACACAAGATGCTCCAATTCCTTCAAAGTTACTGTGATGGCTGATCATAGGACCTAATTTCCCTTTCACTGCAAGCCAGGGAAGGGGAAGCTGTGGCCACTCTTGAGTTGCTGGACTCCCAACTCCCATCAGCCCCAGCCAGCTTGGCCAGTGGTCAGGGATGAAGGCAGCTGTAGTGCAACAGCATCTGAAGGGCCTCAGATTTCCTAACCCTTCTGTAAGCTCTTCTCTCTGACCACCTTTTGTGAGCAGAGAAAAAATAGCTGTCCCCAAAGCTCTTGAGAAATAACCAAAAGAGCTGGCTCACACCCCTCTGCTTATGACGTGTTGACCGTTAATGGCTTGTCTGTGTGAATTAAAGAGCCACATACCAGCGGTCAGAAATAGAATTGGATGGTCTGAAATCCACAGCTTCTTGGAACCCTCAGACCCTAACAAATTCCTACTGCTCAATTTGCTAGTGTGCAATAACCTTTGCAACAAAAGGGGAAAAAATGGTTATGCTCATCCACTTGTCTATGTGTTTCTTATCTGACATACTTATCAGCCCAGCTGCCAGTCCAACCAGCATCTCTTTCAGACTTCCTCCAGGCAATAGCACTGCTTTACATTGTTGGATTCTCCAGTGTTTATTTTACACTCTCTCAATATCTAGTCATTTCAGCTGTATTTTGCTAGGGCCTTTATCTAGGTCATCCCACTAGTTTGGGATGCAATTGATATATTGGAAATTGTGACAAGCAAACAGGCTCAATAAGTAGGAAATATATCCTACTGGTCTATCTCATCCTCCCACCCACCCCCAAAATACACAAATATCTTAAAAGGGAGGTTGACAAACCAAGGGCTGCAGTGCAGTTCCACCTGCTGAGACCACCTTTCAGAAAAGCTTGATCATCAGAACCACTGGTGTGCGGGACTTCCGGGAAGGGTGACTTCGCTTGTGCCTGCTTTTGAGACGGGCTCCCGCCTCAAAAGAAGCTTATTCAGATATAAATCAGTCAGAACATTTTTTTTTTTGACTGATGAAATTTCTCCCGGGCAGGGAGAAACGTAGAGATCAACCTCAAAAGCCTGTTTTTGTTGGGAGGACTGGATTTCATTAATTTATGAGAAAAGGTCCAGCCAGCAATGCCGGACGGACTTCCGAACAAGCTCTATCTGATTAATGCGATACGTTTATCTTTTCTTCAAAGAGAAAACGGACTAACAGGCAAGCACCCTTCTTTCTATTATTTTTTTTACTTGGTTTAAATTGTTGCAGCAAAAAGAGATTTGTCAAATGAATCAGCTTTAAAGAACTTCTGGGTGAGCTATAACTCTTCTCTGTTATTCACGAAATTAACAGCTTATCTCTGTTTCTATTGCAAAAAGCTGTCCTGGAAGTGCATTCTAAAGATATAAACAGAAGAGGGATTTCTATTCCGAGGAACATTATATTGTCTGGGACTATTCTCTTTTTGGTCTATTTTATTTTGACGAATCTGCTTCTTCACGACGCCACTAACTGTTTTGATGCTGGGAACTAAATTTGTTTTGTATTCTTGAACATAGAGAGATAAGGCAGGCTGCTCTGTTTATACTGTGATGTCATCAAGCCTGGAATATTAACTCAATTGTTGCTGAAATAAGAAGTGGTTCTTTATTTTTGTTTTGTTTTCGTGGTTTTAAAAATGGCAATCAAGAAAGTGGCTGAGAATCTGGAAGTAATTATGTTTCAGAAAATAATGGATGAGATTGAGATAACGAAACAAACCCTGCGACAGGGCAGTAAGGAGCTGAAAATTGAACTGAGCAAAATGACGCAGGAGCTTAAAGAAATAGGGGATCCTGTGAGAGAGGAGAATGAGATCAGAGATGAGAAAAGAAAAAATAAAGGGAAGATACAAGCCCTGGAGATTGGAACAAATGTGGAATTGGAAAAAGATCTGGAGTTTATGGATATTAGAAATAAAATCTACTGTTTGGAATTTAACGTTCTCTCTGAAGAAATTAATGAAGATATTAGAGATAAAGTTATCAATGGCTTGGATAATCTTCTGGACTGGAATGATGTGATGGAGCTTGATATAGAGAAAATCTATGGAATTAACTGCAGCCATGTGACAATGGAAAAACTCTCAAGAGATGAGCCAGTGCATTTTGTAAAAAAGAAGAACAGAGATATGACTTTACAACAATATTTCAGCAACTTATTCAGAATTGATGGCAAGAAAATATTTGGGATAGAGGAAATTCCCATCAGACTCTTATTATATGACTATGGCTATGACAGCAAGATTATTATGGAATACTGATAATGGAAGATTGGACACTGAAATTACTGGACTTAACAGGACTATTGAAGATGGAAGATGGAATTAATATGGATAATGGAATAATGGCTATTGAAATTATTGGACCTAACAGATTTTGATGAGATGGATTAATCGATATGTTTATTTGGACTATGGTTATGACAATAAGATTATTATTATTATTAACGAGATGGATTAATCGACATGTTTATTTGGAGAAAAATTGATAAGATATATTTCTTAAAGAATTGAAACCTCTCTGACTTTTTGTGGAAAGAATAAAGTAATGTTTATGAGATTTGATGATTAATTAAGATAACTACTGGAGGAAAGTGATCTTATAATATAATTTAAGAGACAGGATTGTTATATATTGTAGACCTATAACTGATTTGATCTGCGACAAATGGGAAGTCAACATTTTATTTTTTTGTTTAATCATTTTTGTTTTGTTTTGTTTTTTGTCTTTGAATGTTTTATGATTTTGTTTTGTATGTTTTATGAAAATTTGAATAAAAATTATTGTAAAAAAAAAAAAGAAGAACCACTGGTGTACAAGCATCCTACTAATGGGGATTTACGAGAAGCAGCAACAGAGATGGCGCTGGGGTGGGGTAGTCCCATGTCTTCTGCTCTTTTCATTCCAGTTCTTTAAACTTAACTTCAAAAAAAAAATAGCTTACAGGGCAGTTGGGCTCAATGCAAAGCACAGTCCTGTTGAGACCCAGCCACCTTAAATTTACCCAGAGGCATTGCTAAGTTAACATATGGACATTTTCTGCAAATTTCTGTTCCCAGTTCTTATAGCAGCTAACAATGTCCTTGGCCATGGGAAAGCTTCATTGTGATTCAGCCTGCAGCCCTTATCCTATTTGATCCTCATGCTCTATAGCAATTTTCAACATGGCTTTTGCAGAATTGCTGTCTCCCATCGCACAGAGTTTCGTATTAGACAAAATATGCAGATCTTTCTACTGTCCAAGTTGAATGATTTTTTAAAAAATGCAATGAGCAGAGATTAGGGAAACAATGGTTAAGAAGTGCAAAAGGTAAAACGAGACAAGTGCAAGGACAGACAGGTTTGGGTTTCTTTTACCTATGCCTCGCCCATGCTGTACTCCACCCCTTCTCCCTCTCCTCTTGTTCATCTTTTAAGTCTCTTGTTGGCTGTGTCCTTGGAAGACACTAGAGGACTGCTGTACTGCATTTTATCACCACAGAGGTTGGATCCCCCAGTACTAAACACTAACTTAAGGGAAAGCACAGCTCAAGACGATTTTTTAAAAAGTGAATAGCTATGAAGGTTTGCATAAAGTTTAAACAAAAAAAAGTCACTTGCTGATTTTAGAAGACACTTGTACTGTGAAAACAAATGGAAAGAAAGTAAATGCTCTTTGGCAATCGTAAGAACATAAGAGGAGCCACTGGGTCAGGCCAGGGGCCCATTAAGTCTACCATCCTGTTCTGACAGTGGCCAACCAGATGCCTGTGGAAAGCCCACAAGCAGGACCTGAGCGCAACAGCACTTTCCCCTCTTGCAGTTTGATATCTAAAAGAGGACGGGAACCTCCAGCCTGCAGGTCAAATGTGGCCTGCCAGCCATTTTTCTGGAACCATGGCCACCTGCCCCACATCTGACATCATAGGTGATACCACATGTGGGGCAGGTAGAGATACAGTTGCACAAAGCAGGACTGAACTCCTGTGCATTAGCTGATGTGTAGGAAGTTCAGTCCTTCTTTGTGCAGTAACAAAACCGACACCAGCCGGCCAACTTTGACAGGTGGGTGGTGCTATCTCAAGAGTTAGGAAGTTTGGGGTTCAGATCTGTCTGGAAACACAACCTTCCCCTCAAAAAAAAACACCCTTTCCTGCAAGTGCAAAGTGTGTGCATCTATATAGTGGGAAGGGAAAGGAACTCTGATTAATGTAATCCACACCATACATTTAAAGCACATTTGTTCCCCCAAAGAATCCTGGAAACTGCAGTTTGTTAAGGGTGCTGGGAATTGTAGCTCTGTGAGGGGTAAACTACAGTGTTGAAGATTTGGGGGAATTCATGTGCTTTAAACATTTGGTGCAGATGTGACCTGACACTGAAGCCGCTGTATCGCAAGGTAGACCATTGGCTTCGCTGTTCCAGCATTGTGTGTCATATACTGTTCGACTACAACTCCCATCATCCCTGATCCCATTGGCCATGCTGGCTGGGGCTGTTGGGAGTTGGAGTCCGACATCTGGCAGGCGACAGGCTTCCTATCCTTGCCATGCAAAGAGAACTATGCAGGCATCTCTTCATCTGGATGAGAAATGTCCTTGACTAGGCCACTTGTCTAATCCAGCAGGAAAGTGCGCGTTTGCATTCATACATACAGAATTTTTCTGCCCTTATTCCAAAATAGGTTAGCTATTACTAGAGCGTCTCTGCAAGTTCCTTGCTCCCTCAAAACAACTGTCATTTCTCCCTTCCTGCCGTTTATGGAGCTGCTTGCCAGAAGATCTGCATGATGCTCCCACTTGCTTCCTTCAAATAATTTTTCAAAAATTTTGTCATGTCTTTGGCACATGTTTAATCATCCCTAAATACATGTAACTGCACATTTTCCCTCTGCTTTGATTTCCCCTCCCCTCTTCCTGTAAAGTTAGGTTACAAGCCCCTCAGGGAAGGGACCTGTACTCTTTTACTTTGAGGATGTTAAATAAGACTAATAAGCCTTGGGGATCTTCACGTGTTCACTTCTATGAGCAGCAAGAAAGAGGCAGCTATAGGAAGCTAGAGATCTCCCGATAGGCAGCATATGGCCACTCTATGGTGCAGGTGCCACAGGTGGTACAAAGAGCAGGGCTTTGTGGGAGTCCTCAGCCTGCCTATCCCATATGGCAGGGGGGGCTACTTTGTGGCCCTCCAGATGCTGGTGTAGCCCACAGATTAGCCACCCCTGCCACAGAGTGGAGCCTGCCTTAAAAACATTGTGATAAAGTGGGAACTAGAGTCTTAGGTTTAGGATGACTTGCAACAACTTTGTCTAAAAAAGTTGGTTACCCCTATGCTCCTTACACATCTGTACATCCCAAAGCCCTCCTTTCACTTATACACCAGTGAAACCTTCCATTCCCGAGGGGTTTCACTTTATACATCTGAACATTTTGAGCTTAGCCACAAACTGTTCAGTGCTAGTCACACACTGACAAAAGTGATTACCAAACTTTAATCCACCCACCTTCTAAACAAAGAGTGAAACAGAAAATGTGCCTGCCAGTCCCTCTGCAACTAAGCTGTGCTATGTTCATCCAACTGTTCGTTGGCAGTCTTTGTGGGGTGTTAAGACGCAAGTCTCCGCTCAATGAGAAAAATCAAGAAATTGGTCCTGTTACAGAGATACCTGAGATAATGTAACTGAAAAAGCCATGACCTTCTGAAATTAACACTTGTTACCTTTACAGCAAAACAGAAAAGCCGTCCAAGAGCATCGAAGTACAGGATGCAATGAGCTACATGGGACTGGTGTCCAAGGACCTCTATCATTGTTGAGGTGTGGGAAAGAGAGTATGTATGACTGGCGGCTCTGAAAAAGCAGTCACTGCATCCTAGTCATTCTGGAGGAGTTGAGTGTCATGCGGGGGGAATCCTGCAATTTTCCAAGAGTCTCAGGGCATTGCTCTTGCTAGTTTAGCTCTGCAGATTTAAGCAGGGAGAAACTGGGGCTGCAAAATGTGCTTGTGCTTCAGGTCATCTGGGCTTTACGATACTGGATGCAGAATGTGAAGAGTGGTGATAATAATGTAGCACAGCAGAATATCTGACAAAACGCAGCATGGAATGAAGGAAAAATTAGCATTTATTCTTTGACATGTATACAGCATATGCTATCTTTTTTTTAACACAGCACATCACCACTGGAATGGTGAAATGGAAGAGAGATACTCACTTCGGTCGATGAATGTTGGAAGGCATTGGAGAGAAACACCACACAGTTAGGACTGTTAATGAACTTACACATTGTTGGTACAGGACTCAATTTGGAGGGAAAAACACGACATGCGCTAACATTTATCCGCAATAGAATGATGGTGGTTAGTGCCACATTAAAAATAAAAATAGTACTATACAATATGTTCATTTGGTCATGTGGTATTTACAGATTTTACAAAAACACACATAACATACACGCACACACACACAATTTGTTACTTTGCCACTTCAGGGTAAGATGTGGCCAGCAGACGATATCCCAAGATGTGGCACTGATAGTTAAGAGACCGAACAAAAACCCAGCGAAAACTCCACCTGTGCAAATGTGAGTTGTTTGTTTTCAGGTCCCATTATAAATGCCGCATTACAAAAAAATGGACAAAAAAACCTTAACACATGGAATTTGCTGATTAAAACAGAACAGCCTCTGAGGTATGAAGGAAATGAAAAACAGAATTTTCTCAATTTTAAAAAAGTTTATTCATTTATTCTTTTTTCCTTGTTGAAGTCTATCCTGGTAGCCTTTTACCTCTTCTGCTCCTCCCCCACCCTCCCCAACTGGGCAATGCTGGTGAAAATGCTGTTACAATAAAAATACATAAGATATTTAAATAAATAATTAAATTTTTTTAAAAAGAAAATCTACATGTGTTGGGGAGGGATAGGGGTAAAAACAGCAACAGGCTGCCCCTGGAATGGTATTTTCTGCACCAGCACAGACAGGCATACCTCTCTCAAAGACAGGCGTAAACAAGATTTAGCTGGAATTTAAAAATATTGGAAAGGGCAAAAAATGTTGGGGGAGGAGAGGGAGAAAAGATACTGAGGTAGCAGGATAAGTCTGCCCAGTGCAGAAAAAAACCAGCGGAATGGCAAATTAAGATTAGATGACCATGCAGAAGACACAAACAGTTGCATGCTTTTAGTTTAAGAAAAACACACACAAAAACATTCATTCCCTAAAATCTGCTACCAATTACAGTTTGCTCAATATAGTGTCCACTGGCACTGCCCCCGCAAAACACGTTTTTGTTTGTTTTTACAAGGATGAGTTGACTATTAAACAGAACACTGTACATGCTTCTCCTCTACAAAAAATATTTGCATAAAATAGTGTTAATTTCTCTGTACATTTCAATGGACACCCTAGTTGTGTATAAAAGGGGGGGGAGAATACTACTCCCCCACTGGAGTCAGGGAAAAAAAAGAAAAACCCAAAAGGTCTAGACCAGCCTTCCCCAACTTGGTGCCCTTCAGATGTTTGGGACTACCTTCCATCCGCCCCAGATAGCACAGCTGCAGCAGCTAGGGCTGATGGGAATTGTAGTCCCAAATACCCAGAGGACAGCAGGTTGTATAATATGGAACCTCAGTCACCGGCATTTATGTTCATGTGAAAATTCAGCAGAATAAGACAATTGCTTTAAACAATAAAAAAATTGATTAAGTTAAACATCTCTCTGTCAAACTGTTATCACTTCAGGTCAAGACAAGAACATGTCACTAAAGTTAGTGTCTGTGCTATACAGCCAGATAACCAAGGGTAAGGTAATGAGCACGAACGGCCAGGAAATCCCTTCGGTGCATGCAGACAAAGAGCATAGCTTTGTGGCAGGTGGCACACTATCTTTACCAGGCTCTAGGTAGTTACGCGCCACAAATTTAAGTGTCTCATCCAGCAGGATGACGGGCAGCGAGATTTTCAACACCATCAGCCACTGTGTCACATTCAGAGGTGTGATTTGGAAGATCAGCTGGGGAACAAGACAAGAGAGAGGATTATTGTTGAAGCCTTTTGATGAGCTAGAGGCAAGTATGGTGAAAAGCTTTTCTTCTTTGGCTCAAGACTGGTCCCTAGATATGAGCTATGCAAACTTACTGGCAGTGGCTCCACAGAAAGGATGAGGAAGTGAAGAGACATGGACAAGCAAATGGAACCCAGCAGCCAGACATTCTCCCATGGAGGCATCCGCAGCAAAGACTGGTTCTCTGACAAGCTGAGAGAGAAAGAGAGAGGATATATAAAGCTTCACAGTTCACTATTGCTCTGTCCCTCAAAAGGCAGCCAACAAAAAGCATACAGGACTACTAAGCACAATTTTGCAGTGCTTAAATCATCTTTTCCATATTATCTCTGCAATCCTGACAATCACCCCTGTAAAACATTATTTTGTGTATTGTAGATGGAATGAGGGGAAAGCAGCTTGCCTAAAGGCCATGTTAAATGTGATTTGACCCAGGACTTGCAGCTCCTGTGCAAAGCTGCTACACTTCACCAGTTCTCATTTCTGCCCCTCTCCCTTTCCCCTCCTGTGAGGTTTTAAAATCCTTGTAGTGGATTCTTCTGGCTGCCATGATACCAAGAGCATGCACATACAATAGCATAACGCCAGAAGCCACAGGAACCTCTACTCAGTTTTGCTGGATTTGGCTCAAATATTATTCCTTTCAGTGGCCATGGGCCATCAACATCTCTTTAGCAAAAGGCTCAGTTGTAGTTCCCTAAATATGTTCTGTAAAAACCTTTAACCCAGCTGCACCTAATTACTACACTTGGTCAGGCCTGTAGAACTTTGCAATGCTTCTGACAGTACTGAGGCAGATGCACTTGTGAAGCTCAAGCAAGGGAAGATTTCTTTTCAGCCTCTGGTAATCTGCCTCTTCTGCCCATCTTCTAAACATCTCCTTCATGAATTTAAATAATTTTAATTAACAAGCAAAAATATCTGAATCCCCCAAATCACTTCTGAAGTCAAGGCAAGTTCCTCATTCAACATGATGAAATCTAGAGCACATCTCTGCATCCATGATACATGGTGTATAAAAGCAATCAAGGCAGGCTTTCATTTTCCGTTTCAGGTACACCAACCTGTTGAGAGCATTACACATCTCTATAGTGACCAAGACAGAAAGGGCCATCGTCATAGGGTATGGAGACTCAAAGACCACACAGTCAACACCTTCAAACTCTGGATTGTCATCTTTGCACTGCAAGAAATGGCTCTGGAAGATGCAACATAAATGCCAATTAGTCTAGGTATGCTCTTTACATCACTGCTCCCTCCCCCCCCCCATAAATTCATCAACACACTCTTGTGCTAACATTATAAAAAAGTACAGCTATAAAGTTGAAAGAACCAAAGCTTTTCCTAAGCACTCTAATCTGATTTTTAATGTTAAGTAGGAATTAGTTTTTTTGATGTTTGTAAGATCTTGCAACAGATAAAAACTAGTGATCGTTTAATAAAGACATCTGCAACTTACATGCTACAATTAGAAAACTGCATGATGAAAAATGTAAGTATTGTTCCGAAGATGTTAACCATGTTTTTAACATTGACATTTCAGAAGGAAAAATCATACCAACTGGTAGTAGGTAATTCTTGGGCCACCATCAGCAGCAATAAACCACCAAGCCGCAGCTCCCACCGTAGCAGCTCCAACATAGCCTTAAAGGGGAAGGGGGGAAGCGTGTTAGTTCTCTGTAGGCTGAACAATAGGGCAACTGTATTGCTTGCTCACCTCACCTGAACTTCCTCTCCTCTGTACAATAGGTTACTGTGTAACCCTTTACCCATTTCCTGAAATTACGATTCATGCTTCTATCTTGATTGCCAAGTCACCACAACTGGATTCTTTCCAACATTCACATCTCTCATTTAAAAACAGACCAAGGGCTGCGGCTGGGCATAATGAACGGAGCAAGAGCTTTGTGAGAGATACTTCTGCGCTTTCCCACTGAAAATCTGCCTTAACTGAAGTAACTCTTTTAAAGGTGCAAATTCTTTTACACAGTCGTTCTTGTAGGAGATTATTCAATCCAAAGCAATACTGGCTCAAAAACGTTTAGGGTGCTCAGTTTAAATGGAGTCTTCAGAACTAGATTAGTCTGGTGGTGCCACTGTCAAAGTAGCACTTTGCATTCCTGCTGTGCTCAGATTAGCAGTTGGCAGAGAAAGGGAAGGTGAAGAAAAAAGGATGCAGCAACAGCATGTGACAAGAAGTTCCTGGTATCCTTATGCTAAACTTCTACCATTCTACCAACTTCCAGTGTGGACCAGCTCATTTCCTGCTGCTGTCTTTTGGGCAAGAGCCAAGAGGGGAAAAGGAAGGGAACAGAGAGATACTGGAAATGAGGGAAGGAGAGAGCAGAGAGCTCTGCGCTAATCCAGGAGTTCAGAGCCAAAGCCAAAATGAACACTCACATCCAATTGCCAAGTAACGGAAGAAGAGCCACCCAGAGATCAAGGGCTCTTTAGGATTACGAGGCGGTTTGTTCATGATGTCCAGATCAGGAGGGTTGAAGCCCAGAGCAGTGGCAGGGAGCCCATCAGTCACCAGGTTTACCCACAACAGCTGGACAGGGATTAAAGCTTCAGGGAAACCCAAAGCAGCAGTCAGGAAGATACTGTCAAACAAGAAAGGAAAAAGCACAGGCAACATTAGCCATTTTGAAAATGTTAATACATAAATTATACTTAGGCAAGTATAGGCTACAACTATCAAGAATCAAGTTCTCAAATCAGCTATAGCCCTCTGGCTCTTGATGCTATTTGGCAACTCAGATAGTCCTATGCAAATTACGTATGAAAAGGAGCACTTGAGTGCTGCATCTGAGGGTGGACAACTGTTCTTGATAACAGCAAGCCGCCCTTTCATTACACAAAATAGCAGAAATGAAGAATACTTCCCCCTCAACCCATCCTCTGTCATTTTCTCTCATTCGGAAGGAGAACAGGAAAGATTTGTTAAGCCACCCAATAGACACCTTTGGACTGAATCTGTCCTGGATGCTTGATTTATGACAGCAAAGTTCACTTGTGCAGTTCTTGAGAGGACCTGCAACTGCTTGGTACACCTACCAAACAACCTCTCCAACATTGGAGGAGATGAGGTAGCGAATGAATTGTTTCATGTTGTTATAGATTGCACGGCCCTCTTCTACAGCTGCTACGATGGTTGAGAAGTTGTCATCAGCCAGCACCATTTCTGAAGCTGTCTTTGCCACAGCAGTGCCCGACCCCATAGCAATGCCAATCTCTGCTTTCTTCAGCGCTGGGGCATCATTTACACCATCTCCTGTCTGAAACAGAAAGTTTGAGAAATGAGCACCCACACATGCCACTGTGTCAGGGTACAGTGGAGCTCCCTAGCTTCAAGTTTGTGGAGGTTGGCAAAGGTAACCCTTAAGGTTCATCTGAGAACTGGGCAGCACAATAAGAAAAAGACTTGGGTATTCTATTCTGCATCTTCATGCTGCGAGACAGAATGTCAGTAAAATGAAAGTGCCAAAAGACCCCTCCCCAAACCAATACACAGTTTTATTTCTACACAAAAGAAGTTGCCACCTACCTATTATCCCCCTTACATACTTACCATTGCTGTGATGTCATCAAATGACTGGAGAAACTCAACAATCTTAGACTTGTGGGAAGGCTCCACACGGGCAAAGCAGCGGGCGGTGAGGCAAGCATCTCTCTGGGCAGCTGGGGAAAGTTCGTCAAATTCACGGCCAGTAAAGGCTTTTGTGGTGACATCCTCCTCTTCCCCAAAGATGCCAATACGACGACAGATAGCCACCGCAGTCCCCTTGTTATCCCCAGTTATCATAATCACACGGATGCCAGCGTGCCGGCATAACTTTATGGATGAAGCCACTTCAATTCGTGGGGGATCCAGCATTCCCACGCAACCAACAAATGTCAAGTTGGTCTGAAACAAGAATAAACCCCCCAGTAAGAATTAAGATTTTCCAAGTAAAAAAGTAAGAACTGATTCATACGTTCTTAAGTTGCTGAACAGAACATATAGAGGATGCAATTGTTATACCATTACTGCTTAACGACAACAACAACATGCTTTTAAGTTTTAATTCCCAACAATCCAAGGTCAGTCACTACAGCTTCCATTTTATAGCTAAGGAATGAAGGCTCGATAGCCCTAGGTAACTCCATAAAGCTGAGGATCAACGAGACTTGAACCCATATCTCTGAGACGCAAGGGCATAAACATGACCCAGGATGTCTAGAGATAAACACACAAGTTACCGTGGGATAAGGATGGGGACACAAAATGCTACAAACCAACCTTCGCTGCATCCTACTCTCCCTCCAAGGAGCTCAAAGGGGCTCACTTGCAGCTGCCATCCAAACACAGACCTGCTTTGTTTTAGGAACCTTCAGCCATCCTCCACGAGCTCCAGATAATGAAAGCAACAACTGGATACTAAACCAACCTCATAAGTAATGAAACTGGCAGAATCCTCTAACTTCATGTCTTCCCTTCTTGGTGGATTGTCATGTGTTGCCAAAGCCAGGCAACGCAGAGTATCTCTGCCAGTGCCCCACTCTCGGATGACGCTCATGATCTTCTGCTTAATTCCTGACGTCATTGGCACTTTGATGCTTCCAACACGGACATGCGTACATCTGTCAATTACCCCTTCAGGGGCACCCTGCAGGAGCACAAGATAGAAACTGATTGGCCTTGTAAGCAAGATCAGAAGCATTTGCCTTCCCATCACAGAACCATTAAGGGCTAAATAAATCAATAAAGCAACTCACAGCAGGAGTCAAAATACTATTCAGCATCAATTTTTTTTTTTTGCGACTCCACTGTAAATTTGTTTTGGCACAACATAAAGAGTCATGCTGCCTTGCAGCTAATTACAAATGCCTCCTTCCATAAAGCGCACTTGCCTTAACAAACATCTTGCTCATGGCTGTCCGGCTGGGCTTGTTTGGAGTGCAGTACACTGACATGGATTTCCTATCCCTTGAGAATTCAAGGGTGAATTCTTTCCTCATGAGTTGCTTTATCACCTGCAAAAAGAAAGTGGGAGGGACAGGGAAGTCAGAAATGCATTGCACTGAACTTGCATGACAGGAGAACGATTTCACGGGGTTCTCTGTTATGAAGCATTTCAGACGTACTGACCGAGTTGCAAGCGTTCGCTCGTTCAATTCTGGACAGTCCTTTCAACTCTGTGTCAAACACATTCATCTTTTCAACCAGACATGTGAGGGCAGTCTCCGTAGCTTCACCAACCTTCTCATACACTCCTTTAGCCTTTAAAAAACAAATATTACCATTAATCAAGATCACAGGTTGCTTAACAATCACATATTTGGGAGTCTTGTTAACAGACATCCACAAATTCTTTCTCAAGATAAAAACAAGATCAGGGTTTGTAAACAAAATCAGTTTATGCATTTTCTTAAAATTATTTTTATACAAATTCTTACTTCCTTTTCCAACACATGAACTCCCTTCACTAGGTCCCTTGTATGCACGTTTAATTTTAATCATTTTTAAAAATGAACAATTATATTTTATAAAGCACCTCGGCTCTCCAGTGCCAAGTTAAGATATGTTCCCCAGATCATGAAAAAAGCAACTGATGCAATTGCTTTCCATAGGATTATTTTGATAGCAGATATCTACACTAGCCTTATTGTGCACACTTGCATGTATCAGACATGCATCTATCAGAAAAACATCCATTTCTGTTGTACCAACCAAACCACTTAAATAAAATAAACAGACATCCCCAGAAAGGAATTTATTTATTAAATATTTCTTTATTATGTTAGTCTATTTTTTGCACAAATGTGTGCACTCAAACTGACTTACAGTTAATAAAAAATTAAACTACAGGTAAAAGATTTACATAATTTTTTTAAAAAACCCACAGTATGTAAGGCAGTGTTCTGCCTTGATGCCTTTTGTATAGTGATCATGCTTTCGGGTTTGTATTTGTTATATATTTTTGTTACTTCATTTGTTATGTATCTCTATGACTTATTTGTTCTCAATTACTAAGTCGAGTCATTTTAGACACAACTGCCAGAAAAGGGGTGCATAAATAACTAAACACACGCACTTTTCAGGAACAGCATCTCCTTTGAACCAATAGCACTCTCATGTGAAGAGGATGTGAGGGATGTACCTTGACATGAGTGTTGCAGTCACTGCCCTTTCTAATGAAGGAGTGCAAGAGCAACCATTCTCTTGAACTGGACAGAGTTGCTTACCTCATTGAAATCCAGAGAAGAATCGTTGCAAAGGGCACAGATAGTTGCCAATTCGATAAGACCATCGTACTGACAGCATTTGACAAGTTTGTCATCTTTATGCCTGTCAAGAAAAATATTCCAGAGAAAAATGAATGGTGAGGCTTTCCCGCGTGATGCTTATGCAGAATCTCAACCACTGGCTCAGATCCTTCCCTCTCTTGCCTGCAAGCATTACTCTCATGCCTCCTCCTCTGAAACCCAGAAAGCACTCAACTGCCTGGCTTGGGCTACACAGATCCTATTGACATGAATGGGCATGGCCATTGTACGCTAGATTATTTTTATGAGATAAAAGGCGGGGCAGAACCCACTATTACAGGTAGGCACACCGGTCTTTGGAAACTCGGTTCTCTGTCCTGATCAAGAATTCCTTCTTGCCCACTCAAATAAAAAAACAAACTATGGTCAATGAGACAAGTGTGCTGTGTTCTTTAAGATGGGACAAATAATTACACTTTTGTGGAATTTTGTTCAAGGGCAATCTAGATTACTATTACGCAGAAAACAGTTAGCAGGGGCCATCATGGGATCCTTTCACATCAAAACTTTGTTATCAATGACTATAAAGATTTAACCAATTTACTTTCTAACTGGGAGAAATTAACTTTGCTGAAGCATCTATGAGTACTTCATCTTATGTGCTCCTTCTCAAGGGCTCTATGTAAACAAAGACATCAACTAGGGAATGATGACAGATGTTATGCTTTTTTCAGTCATCATCTCAGCATTAACAATCTGTACCATTATTTGAAACTATGAAGACCTGGAAAGGCATTTGCGTGTACATTTCTTTATATGGAAAGAAAATTGCCACATAAGAGAGGTAGCAATATGATATACAGATTCAAAAACATTCAGCAATTCACTCCAACACAATGAAAGATTTGGAGAAATTAAGGCGTGAAGGAGTGAGAAGATGGCATTCTTGTAAATAATTTAGCCTGCAAAAAATATTTAACTAGTCTGCTGGGAGTTGACAGAAAAGAGATGGGGGAGCTCCTTATGAGGAGGAACAGAGAACTCAAGCCCTCCTCTGCCAGCCCAATTACTCATGCAATTCCTTATTCTCTACAGCTACCAGGCAAATGCTTAAATACAAGCCTGCATAAGAGTGATCATCATGACAAATAGGGCACATAAGAGATGTACTATAGGACAAAGATCAATTCTGAGGGCGGATTTGGATTATATTTGTAACGCTCAGAGCTGAAAGCAAGCAAGCAAGCATACTAGGTCAGACCCATCACATTCTTCCCTGCAATAGACAACCAGATATTGAGAATTTATCTTAAACCTTGAGGAAAGCTTCCAGTTTCCCCAGGAGAGTAACTATTCCAAAAGATAAGGTTTAAATTGGTAATCTACAAATGAAGAGGTTGCACTTCAGTACCACTTTATATTATCCACCTTTCTTTCAGGCTGTTAAATTCTAGACCTAAGTGCTGCTACGCACACACAGCCAGACCTAAAACTGGTTCAGCTGGCAAGAATGAAGCTTACACTTCTCCCATGGGAGCATATGTTGAGCCAGTCACTGTAAATTCATTCAGAGAACAGCCATCCCCTTCCACTCGGTCCACAATGAACATCTGTAAGACAGACAAGTGTACAGACAGAGTAAACCAACTGAAGAAATGTAAAACTTAAATGTCAAGATATAAAATGCTTCTTGCACTTCTGTCAGTGGCATCAAGAATTATAACATTTAACCTTAAGAGGATACCAAGCAGTACCTTTTAAATCAGATAATGTACACAAAATACAAGATTCTGACTGGTACAGAACCAAAATTTTGCTTAATGTTTTATTTTTAGTTCCATATATATATATATATACACACTACTGAACTTGTTGTCAACCATTAAGCTCAGAAGTCCTTTATATATAACTAATATTTGAACAGAGTGCGGGCTTGAGAGTACCCTCTCCACTTGTTTTCTTCCCTCTCCCTGCTTGACCCTAATATTGCACTGTTCTTAGGCAGTATGGTCATCACACCTCTTGTGCTTATACAGTTCAGAACAAGGACCTATACAAACTGCCAAGACTGGTACTTCAGCTCCATCCACAGAAACTGAAATTCGGAGAGAATGTTGGGATCAGTGTCCTTCCCTCAGAACAATGCTATCCCTGTAGTTGCTGAAGAACAAGGTCTGATGCCATGAAGTATTTTAAAAGTATGGGCCTCCTACTCATACATTTCTTTAGAGCCATTCCTCTTTGATACAGTTCTATATTCTGGAGTTTCTTTATTCCTAGGAATTTATTTTAATGCAGAAGCATAAAGCCATTGAATCAGTCTAAGTTTAATGTTTAGTCTAGTCCAGGTAAGCATGACTATGCCAACTTCAGAGCACTGAATTCTGCTGCCAGATGTTGGGCAGTTTTAGAATCAGGTGAATACTTCAAGAGTGATGCCTGACTCCAACAACATTGCTTTTGCATCCGAGTAACAGGATTTCGGCATTGGACATGGGAATGTGGTGATATGAGCTTTAACATTCATTTAGTATGACCAGAATACAAGGGGCTGCCCAGAATACAGGAGGCAGTGTAAGCCCCCTATAGCAAGGCCCCTCTACATGAAATACAAGAGTATGGGGGGGGTATCGTTCAGAAATTAACACAAATACTGAGGAGGAGGCAAGGAGAGTCAGAGGGCAGTGTAGACACGGCAAGTCTTTTTTTTTTTTTTTTTTTTACTGAAAGTGGGTCTTGAGGAGAAGAGGGAAATTCTGCTTCTACAAAAAAAGGAGCACCACAGTTCAAATGGAGGTAGAGCAGGAAGAAGAGACAGTTCATTCATTGTTGGCATACACAAGAGACTATGCCTAATTTGGGGAGTGAACTCTAGTCCCCAAGACAAAACACCACTACCTCACCAAAAGGCAAATCATTATCAGAAGAACTTCCACCACTCAAGTGACTACAGTTACTTTCCTTTAAGGCCTGCTCTGCATAGGTATCAAGCTTCAGTTCACATAAACTTGGACTGGCTATAGTTTGGCAACAAACCATAATGCAGAAAAAACTCTTAGGATTGCTTCTGCAAAAGCTTCCTGAAGAAAGCAAGAGAGAGAGAGAGAAAGTGTGCCTCTTATACAGGCAAATGCTGCTTTACTGCTTTTATGTGCCAAGGCTTTCTTCCAAAAACTTGCAAACAATGCCTTTTCTGCATTACCTAACAGACCCAACATTAACAAAAACAAAACAAAAACCCTACTCTCAACTATATAGGATTAGAGAAAGTTTTTATCTCAACTTTATCTAAAATAAACCTTTTCACAAGGCAAAAGACTTGGATGTTCCTATGCTGAGGCACCTCTCTGTTTTTTGGCATCTACCTCCTTAAAAGACAGCCTGTTATGCAAGACCCCTGCAAGTAACCTTCTCTGGAATACAGATGAGCAACTGCTTTGTGTTCCACTACAGCATAAAATTCTGGACAAGACCAGGAAGCAACACAAATTGGTAAACAGCAAGTTAGAAAAGGAGCACCAAAGTTTATTACAGACACACAAGCCATAAAATTTAAAAGATACAAAAAAAGGACTAACATCTTTATCATGGTTTACTCATTTGAAATTCTACCTTGGCCCAATATATGTGAATATAATTATCTGCAGCCATACACTACACTCAGGAAAAGCCCCAGCCTCTCCAATAATTACCTTTCACAAATAAGACTGCCTTAATTTGACTAGGAAATCTTACTTTGTGTTCCTATTCAGTTCTTGCTTAGAGTATCAAGCACAAGTGAAGTACAACACAATTTTTTTAAAAACTGGCATAGTTGCTAAAGAATACAATACCTGGATTCATAAGCATTCATTGACTTTCTCAATACATACACAGAATGAAGCACCTAGCATCAAAGATAACTTAGGAAATCTAGTTAGTGCCCTGTTTCAGTATCAGATGATGCATTAAATTTTACACTTGGGCCTCCCAGATCTAATCCAGCCTGAATCTGCTGAAAACTCTGATGCTATCCACACTATTAAAATTACAGAACTGGGATGTGCAGAAGGAACAGGCTGCCACGAGTGTGACAACCTGAGAGAGAAGAAAGTCTGAAAAAAGTCTGCTTCCTTTCCTGCAGACCTCTTGGGTGTTAAGATCAGCCAAGGGACCCCTCCTGATAGTTCCACTGCCCTCAGAAGTTTGGGGGTGACAAGCCAAGAGAGGATATTCTCTATAGCATCTCCAAGGTTCTGGAATTTCCTCCTCACCTTCATGATATAGTTTTTGTAGTGTGCTGAAAATGCACCTCTTTACCCTGGTCTTTGATACTTGAGGTACATTTTCAGGGCCCATCCCATTTCTGTGACTTATTTTAAAACTGTTTTTAATACTGAATTTTAATCTGCTGTAACCCACCCTGGGAGCTCAGGGTGAATGAGATAAGAAATCAAATCAACAAATAAATTAATCTCTTCTCCAGTCTCTACTTCTCCAGGGTTTATCTTCACTGAAATGGTAATCATGGGTCTTATTCTCCAACGTTAACAGGTGATTTAATACAAAATTATTATTATGACATTTATATCCCATCTTTCCTCTAAGGAGCTCAAGGTGGTTCTTCTCCCTCTCCATTTTATTCTCATAACTACCTTGTGAGGAAAATTAAGCTGAAAGACTATGTCTGGCCCAAGGTCACCCAGTGCACATCATGGCCGAGTGGGGATTCAAACCCTGGTCTCCCAGATCTGAGTCTGACACTCTAAACCAGGCTTTCCCAACCAGTGTGCCTCCAGATGTTGTTGGACCATAACTCCCATCAGCTTTAGCCAGCATTGCCAATGGTCAGGAAAGATGGGAGTTGTGGTCCAACAACATCTGGAGGCACAGTGGTTGGGAAAGGCTGCTCTAAACACTAGACATTTGTGTCCCCCCTCCCCCAAAGTATTTTCAAAATGAAGGGTAAGAAACCTGCTAAGCAGCATGTGATGAGGAAGAGTAATTTCCAAGCCACCAGCCTGGGAAGCTTCTAATAAACTGGAAAAAGTTTGATTTCTTCCCCCTTCTCTCCTTTTATCTTCACCCCAATTATCAAGGCTGGGTCAGTGGTGAAGGAAAGTCAAGGGACTCTTTCTTCCAGAGCTGATTCCAGGCACTGAACACAGATTCTAGGGATAGTCATTGGTAAACTCTGGTTCATACCAAGCCCTGTATGTATTTTGTTTCTCGTGTACTGAATAATGCTCAAGTTACAAAGAGAGGCAGTACTCTCCTATTGCTTCAATGAGGTTATCTATTCTGCTCATAAAGTATATGCAACAAGGGTTTGATAAAATACAGGCTTGGAAGCAGTTTTCGGTGACAGAGATATACAGATGGGAACGCAGGCCAAGTTGACAGTTCTTCTGAGAGAACTCCTGACAAATTGCCTAAGTTAAGTTAAGAAGAAACCAAACAAGTGAATTAACCATACCCTGCAAACTGACATCTGGTTGGTGGTAAGAGTGCCGGTCTTGTCTGAACAAATTACAGAAGTGCAGCCCAGGGTTTCCACGGATGGCAGGCTTCGAACAATAGCATTCTTCTTGGCCATCCGGCGAGTGCCCAGAGCCAAGCAGGTGGTAATGACAGCAGGCAGGCCTTCCGGAATTGCAGCCACAGCAAGTGCCACAGCAATTTTGAAATAGTAGATGGCACCCCGAATCCAGGAGCCACCATGGACAGGATCATTGAAGTGGCCAATGTTGATTATCCACACAGCAATGCATATAAGTGAGATGACCTTCGACAGCTGCTCTCCAAACTCATCCAGCTTCTGCTGAAGTGGGGTCCTCTCCTGCTCAGTGGCCACCATTTCATCACGAATTTTGCCAATTTCGGTGTTCACACCACTTGCCACAACCACACCCATAGCTTTCCCTGCAGCAATATTCGTACCCTAAACCAAGAAGTTAAAAAGGAATTGAACCAACTGTGTTATAAACCACTATGACAGAAAGCTAGGCCAACAGGTTATGCTTTCAGATACCATTTTTTACCAGGATATTATATTCTAACTCCAAGGATTTTAATCTTATTTTGGCTAGTTTTGAGTTGCAGCATTCATTTTTTTAGGTTGCTGTTAACAGCATTTTGCATGTTACATTTTGGTCTTTGAACAGGGTTTTTATACCATACAGTCACAGTTACTATCACTGATTTTTTTTAACTCTCACTCTAGTCAACTTTAAAAAACAAACATTCACAAGGAGTGTGCTTCCAACATTGTAGATTAATACTGAATCCCACTCTTGTGTATCCTCTCACCAGTCATGGTGGAGTTCACTACTACTCCCAATCTAGAGAGGGGAACATTGAGGCAGGCAGGCGGGTTTCCCCATGGCCTCCAAGTATTTTCCTGACTAGTTGGACCCCAAACATAGCTACCTTGAGGGGTCCATCGAGCTATCAGCAAATTATAATCAGCAACAGAAGCATAAATTAAAATTGATTACACAAGCAATCACAAAAGTGACAGATGAGCAGCTGCTGACCAAGATACAAAAATTAATCAGAAGATTCCAGAAACATTAAAACACACATGCCTGCTAAACAACCAATAAGGCTCCACTCCTTAGTGGCCCACTGAAACAAGGGTTGGCCAGTCTTCGGAAAACCAAGACTGAGCAGCCTGACAGGCAAGTCTGGGTAGCAGCAAATGCTTCTTTGAGGGAGGAAGATCCACAACAAGGGTCCCTTTGCAGAAGAGACTATGAGCCCCCCTCAGGGTGACCTTAGGGGAGAAGGAGGCTCGAATGTGGGAAAGCATTCTTTTTGTTTTCTTAAACCTAACAATGGTGTTACAGACATTCTCCTGAAGATTGTAATTCTACTGATCCTTCCAAAAAAGAAGCATTTAACACTTTCCAGAACTGCCTAGGCAGCACGGGCAAGAGTTGAGCATATTATGTGGTCAAACACACTTTCCACATCCTCAGTTGAACTCATCCAACAAATGCAACGAGCACAGAACCTCCTACATTCAAAATGTGGCAACTAACTCACAAGAGATGCAAGAGAAATTGGGCCCCTTTCTAAGCCTCTCTGCCAAATACATTTTAGCATTCTTTAAAAAAAGATAAAGAGAGAAACAGAGGTATCAGTTAAAACTTGGAAACTGAACGAACTTCAGTTACAAACAACACTTTGCAGTAACTGGCAGGTGACAAATTTATTATTTATTTTATTTATTTATTTAATTACGCTTTTAAACCGCCCTATAGCAACAAGCTCTCAGGGCGGTGTACAGCAAAATAAACACCTTGCTTTATAACCACAGCCCTCTTTTATTTGCCTCTCAAGCAGACACCCTAAAACTATCTACTCTCACCAGAAGCCTAGGGATGCAAGCCCAACAAACCCACCCACCCGCAGGCAACTGTGGATTTCCAATAGTTTTCTGTTTTACTGCTCTTCAGTTTCTGCTTTGCTTGTGCAAGGCTAGCTGAACAGAGTATACGAAGATTGAAGAGACCATGTGTTTATATGCTTTCAGGTTTTTAAGCTCATTTAGTTCCATACAAGGTAACCATTTAGATGACCAAGATATTCTTAATACTTTAAACATGAGTTACCCTAAACAAAATGAGTGTAGGCTAATTTTTTTAAAAAATCCCATAGGAAGTCAGCACTGCAGAACAATCCTTTAACAATCAGCATGCACAAACAGAATAAAATATTTTCAAGATTTACTCACAGAAAAGAGCATGTTCTTCTTGTCTTGGTTCACTGCACGAGGATCAGGCACAGGGTCCGTGTGCTTTATTACAGATACAGATTCACCTAGATGAAAGTTATAGTTTTAGTGAGATATTAAAGGCTCTTAGCGTCAATTCCCCACCATTTTGCATTTGCTGAACACCACTTGCAAAAGCCATTACATTAGAATACAAAGTTTACATAGATTTTGCATTCCAGGAAAAGCATTAGTTTACAAAGGCCTCCAAGTTAAAATTGTAACCATTTTTTTAAAACTACATGAAAATAATTTAAGACACTGGTTAGTTTAACAAGCCAGCTTGATAACTAATCATTTGACTTTGGCTGGTTTGTTTATTGTTTAGTGAAAGGATAGATTTTTACAATTAAAAAATCCAGCCAAGCCAGCTTCCCAGTGATGCAGTGATGGTGCAGGATATGCAACATTAAACCTCAATCTCCTGTTGTTCCCTCCCATCCCCAAACTTCAGGTCACTGAAATGTTCAGTTCTGTGTTTTACAAATTAAACAATTCACAGCTATCATTTATACTGGCTTGGCTATTCTAGAAATTATTATTGTTGATGGAAAAATGTAAGCAAGAAAAAAGAGAAAAACAAAACAGTGTTAGTGGTGCAGAGGGTGAATGGTGCAAGGCAGGAAATTAATCTTCTACTCATTCCATCTAAGGTTCTAAAAAAAATTGTAACTAACTGAAGTTATAAATAAGCCACAATTCCTGGTTCAGACAACATGGCAAGATGAGATTCAGGGAACATGAAACGAACACCAGCAAAGTCCTCCACCCAACTATGAAAGAGATAGGGTGGGGAGGAATACGCTCAAGGCCAAGGCTTCATTTCAGCTTGCAAATGTAGCACTGAGCCGTGGTTTAGTGTTACGTGCAAACTAGGATGGAAGGAAAGAAAGAATGGGTTAACTTTTGCCCTTGTCCATTCTAATACAAGGACTTTTATGTTGTAGGGTAGTTTTATTTTCACCAGCAAAACTGGCAATTAACCCAGGAATATTAATCAGAAGGAGCAAATCCCTCTAGTTTTCAATATACCTTTCTAAGATATAAATTGATTGTGCTTAGATTACTGAAACAGACAGATCTTGTTCAACCCAGCTTCGAAGCAAATCTGATGTTTGGGGTACTTTATTTTAGTTTAAAGAAAGAAGAATGCCAAGATAATCTAATGGCATGCTCCCAATGTAACACAGATTGTTCTTGTTCACCAGGACGATGCCTAAGAGTTCTGTTGAACACTGTGAGGAGGAGGCTGCAATCCAGACACAGTTTCTAATTTGTTTTTAGAACTAACAAGAGTTTCTGAGAGTTACTCCCAAAAGTCACATACCTGTGAGAATTGACTGGTCTACCCTTAGAGTTGTAGATTTTATGGAAGTAATTCTTATGTCAGCAGGTACCTTGTCACCAACTGTGGATGAAAAAAAGTACATCTGGGTTTGACTTGAACATTAGTGAATGCAAATATTTTCCAAGTACTACCAGAATGAGCACACATAAGTTGTACTTCTTCAAAATATTTCTCACTTCACTTTTGAAATAAGAGAAGCTATCCTACTTTTCAGAGCTTTCCAAGGTTAGAATTTCCATGACCTACTTTGGAGGTGTCTCTCATTGACCAAGCATTTAGGAACATTTTGCTATGTGGGATTTCTCCTCATGTAGTTCAAACCCCCTTACCAGATCTTCACCCTTTAATGAAGAATCTAATTAGGTCAACATCAACACTGTACATTCTCAAAGTGAAAAGCATGTGCACATATAGAGCTTTCTATGAATTCTCCATCAGCCCATTAAGATGCTGACAACTGTGAAAATCCAACAAACCATGTGACTAGTAACAGTCAAGGGGGCTTTGGATTTCTCAAATATCAGTACATGCCTGCACACACATATGCCTGCACACACCCTCATGTCACATGGCAAACCACTTTTGAAGTTGACAATATTTCAAAACTTTTCTATAATAGAATGGGCACCTGATGTTCAATGGACTAAAAACCCCATTAGGAACACCCAAGCCCTTAAGCCTGAACAACATAGATCTTAAGAATCAGACCAGGATCCAACCTCCTGTACCGCCAGGATTCAACTTCTTGTACTGGCCTACATTTCATCTAGTAAATATTTCTCAAGAAGCACACATGAAGTCTGAAGGAAAACCCCATAAAATGCTTCTTCTGCATGCCCAAACCCCAAGAACAGGGTACTGTAAATACTTGCATCACCAGACAATAATTACTAATCCTGTCAGAGTGTGTGGACTTGTTACACCATAGTCCCTGTAGCTTTACTGTAGGGATGCACAGAGTAAACGCTAATTCCTATAGGATCTGCTTATGCAACTGGCAGCAATTATGCATGCAGGGAGAGAATGACACTGCGAGAAAACTAGGCCTGCAACCTTTAAGTGGTAGGTCATGAACATAAGAACACCATACCATAGGATTAAGCATATACTATTTGTGGCTTTGGAAGCTCTTTTAGAAAGTTGATTTCTGTGCAAATTTCTCACAAGCTTAAAATTATACAGTGCTGGCTTGGGCAGAGTATTTGGTGGGTAACTTATACAATTCTCTATTTAAAATAAGACAGCTAGACTTTTTTCCTTTTTGTTCTGTTATTACACATGAAAACCAAACTCACTGTGCCCTTCAGCAGTGAAGAGAAAATAGTACAAGACAAACAATGACCAAGGCCAAAAATGGGCAAACTATTTGAATGCACTTCCCTGGTGTCGTGAGGAGGTTTATATGTAGATACATGATAGCAGCTGTTTTTTCAGCTATCACAATTCCAACAAACAGCAGACTAAGACACAGCACAATGCAGGAGAAAGCCCATCAGTCTATAAGGGCACACACGGTTGCTGGGCTTTCAACAGCTGAGCATCTCAAATGCACCGCCACACTTGACAATAGCATATTAAAAGACTGGATCTCTTTACTGGAAATGTATATAGATCAGCCTAGACACAACTGCTATAAACAGTTATAAGAACTATTGGAAGAAAGCACAGAAAGATTATTCTAACACCCTGTGCTTCAACACATGCCAAGTGAACACCACAACATATTTGCTCTTCAGTACAGCATCTAGAAAAAGCACCAACCCTCAATAGCATGTTCTGAAAGTTTATTAACAAAACTTCTGTGAAAATTATGACAGTCGAAAGGTGATGAATTCAAATAAGAACCAAGTTAATGTACTCAGCTACACCACTGGCATTGGGGGTCTTGGGAGGTCTTAGACCCCTTACTTTTTGGTAGCAGGGTCACAGCCAGATCCCTGCATCCAACATCCTATGAGCCAAATTGCATGAAAGGAGAATGTGCTGGCCACTGAGACAAATCTTCTAACCTGTTTCCTTGTCCTTTCTTGCTCACTGGAGCCAATCAAAGTGAAAGGAGGTGAGTCAGCCACTGAGAAGACTCTTTTCAGGAGTTAACACACTTTTCTTTCATGCCAATTGGCTCCTAGGACCGTTTGTTGTTGTGGAAGGCATGCAGGGGAAGGACTAAGGAGTGTGCAGATGCCAACAGAAAGAAAGCAAGAGAGTTTGGGGGCATGACTGTGACTGTCAGGAAAAAGCCCTGCACTTCTGAATTTGCCACTACACTACTGCTGGCATCCAGTAAGTTCCCTGTACAAAATGCATGCTTCTTCCTAATAATTGCTGCAAATTGTTTCAGGTAGCAAGGATAGCAACCAACTTAAAGCTTCATTGTTCTGAAGCTTGCTTTACTATCCAAAGTGAACAATTAAGTTTGGACAGCACATACAAAGACACAGTGACCTTTCTAATGCCGAAGTACAATACAATGGTTTGATATTCCAGTAACCACTGAAAAAAACTATTTTGCATTCTTGTTTCCTTCACTTTGAGGCCTACCTTCCCTGAGTTTTCTACTGTCTAAACTCAATCCATAAGAAAAAACACATACATTAAGTGTAAATCTTACTTTGACTTATTTTCTAACTTAAGATATACTTCTGGCATCCTATCCAACTTATTGCAGAACATGGAAACAAAACAACGGTTACATTTATAGATTTTTGCCTCAGTCATTTGTGCAAGTGTAGGTATACTGCCCACTATTTATTTCATTTATACCCCGCCTTTCTTTTCATGATAGAAACCCAAGGCAGCTTACATATGGTTCCCAGGCAGTCTCCCATCCAGGCACTGACCAGACCTGCTTAGCTTCAGCAGGGACCTGGCCTTATGTGCCTTCAGACCATAGTTTGTATACTATGTAAATACTAATCCAGCCACTCCATACAAACTATACACTGCTTCCAGACACCTTAATGACATTGAGCATGTCATTCTTGTTCAAACTTACTTTACACACAGTGATGTGGTTTTCTAGAAAATTCCAATGCAAAAATGATCAGTTTGCAAAGAAAAATGTTCTGATGTCCTACAGGGTGATCTAGTTTACCATGTTTATTTTCCTCATATTTAGTAAACAGAGCTAAAACCTGAGATGCCAAGCTTTTTCAATTGGCATCTATTCACTATTCTGGAAAATTTTCCACCCCACATCTCTGGTTCAGAGTAAGCAAAATACTGGTACCATTAAGAACTTGAACGAAGAGAATGGACCATTGGTCTCACCTGAAGGGTGATTTTCTCAGGTAGACTGCCTTCATGTGGGATATAGCACCATCTAGCGTCCGAAGTCAAGACCTGGGGCATCAAGCCCCTCCCACTCCAGTTCATTCGTGACGAGACCGAAGTGAGAAACATCTGGGAAGACAAAACAGGCCAACGGGCCTACCAGCAAGGAAACATTGTCCCAAATAATAACCCAAAGAATACATGAATTTTAATGGTTCGAAAGGGTCTTGACTTGGCTAAATAGTTTAAACAGTATAACTCTAAAGAGTGATAAGTTGCAAAATACCAAAAAAACCCAATAGCCTCCAACAGGGAGGGCCATGATGGCAGTCTACCTGAGAAAATCACCCTTCAGGTGAGACCAATGGTCCATTTTCCTCAGGTAGCCTGCCGTCATGTGGGATGTACCAAAGCAGCCCTCAATAGGGAAGAACCACCCCTTGATTAATTGTCATAAAGAACTTGTTGTAAAACGCGCCTCCCAAAGGAGGCATTGGCAGAAGCGTAACGGTCTATCTTGTAATGTCTTATAAAGGAATTTGGGGTAGACCATACAGCCGCTCTGCAAATCTCTGCCAGAGAAGCGTTGGTTGCGCAAGCAGCCGTAGTGGCTGCTGACCTAGTTGAGTGCGCCGTTATATTATGAAGCACTGGCAGCTGAAGCGACTCATAGGCCAATGCAATGTAGGCATGCAACCAACATTTTTTTAAAAAATTGTAATTTTCGGTTTTATTATAGTTTATTATCAGCATTTCCTTCTTACAATAGGAGGCAAGTGCCCTCAGCAGGCGATGTAGGCCCAACTCTGGTTTGAGACAGGAGGACAGCGTCATCCGCGCAAAGTAATACGGGCAAGGGTCTATTTGCCAATTTGGGGGGATGGGAATTTATTACCGCTAAATAATTAACTATCGAGTTAATATAAAAATTAAAAAGGGTAGGAGCTAAAATACAGCCCTGTTTAACCCCGTTAAAAGTGGGAACATGTGCTGACAAATGACCGGCACTATCAGTTCTTACCCTTAGGCTTGTATCCTCGTGTAGGCTACGTATTAAACATAGCAGCCTTCTGTCAATATTAGTGCTCTCCAATTTAACCCAAAGTCTATCCCTGGGGATGGAGTCAAATGCTGATCTAAAATCAATAAAAGCAGCAAATATCCCTCCTGGAGTCGCAGAGTATTTTTCGACCAGGTGCTGGAGAACAAGGCCATGGTCCACCATTGATCTCCCTGACCTGAACCCCACCTGTTCATTAACTAAGATATCCTCCTCTTCCAGCCAACTGTGTAATTTTTCAAGGAGGTGTTTGGCATATAACTTGCTAATAACACTCAGTAGGCTGATGGGCCTGTAATTTGCCGAATTAGATCGATTTCCTTTTTTGAAAATGGGTATAACAATTGCAAATCTCCAATTCTCGGGAGGAATTTGTGCTGATCGATCAATAGCAGTAAATAAAACTGCTAGGATTGGGGCCCACCAATCTATATTCTCCTTTAATAGCTCAGAGACAATATTGTCACTTCCAGGAGCTTTTCCGGTTTTAAGTGCGTTAATAAGGGAGATGATTTCAGAAATGGTTACCGGAGGCCATTCCGGAATGGAAAGTAAGTCCTCCCTCAGCGAACACACATTGTTTTGCATCCCGGCATAAATGTCACGAAAGTATATTTCCCAGACGCTAGCCAGGATATGAGAATCCAAAGCCCTCAAGTTGGGTTGCCAGCCCGATCACCAGCCTCCAAAACACAGCCGAGTCTTTCATCCTGGAAGCTGTAATTAATTTTTGCCAGGCCTCGTGCTGCGCCTTTTTCTTTTTTTCATTTATCAAGGTTTTATATCTTCTCTTCAGCATCAAATAGTCTGAAGGCATAGATGGCAGATCAAGGGTTCTGTAGACTTTATACTGTGCCAAAAGAGCATTTTTCAAAGCGACACATTCCTGATCGAACCATGGTTTGGAGACTGGGCCTAATACAGGGAGTCCACTAGTTTTATTTATATTCCCAAGATAACGTAGAACTGGGCACCTTTTTCCCCAGAGTACGAGGATGAAAGGATACAAATAGTGACTCCGTTGACCGTATGTCCTGGGTTCGAGACAGGTAGGTCTTGAGGGCCCTCCGGACATCTAGTGAGTGCCAGGCCTTCTCCAGTGGATGGACAGGATCCGGACAGAACAAAGGAAGAACAATGTCCTGGTTACAGTGGAACGCCGAAACAACCTTGGGACGGAAGGAGGGATCTAGACACAGTACCACTGAGTCCTTATGAAAAATACAGAGATGGCGGGCCGAGGACAGTGCCCCCAACTCTGAGACTCTTCTCACCAAGGTGATCGCCACGAGGAACAGGACTTTGAAGGACAAAAGACGTAATGGCACAGATTGAAGGGGCTCAAAAGAAGGCTGCTGCAGGGCTTGCAGGACCTTCGATAAACTCCACAAACAAAAGAGGTGACAAACTGCTGGCGACAGTAGGGTGGCTCCCTTCAAGAAACGTTTGACGAGTGGGTGTGAGCCCATAGGAATACTAGGATATGTGATAGAGAGAATAGATGATATGGTGGCGGTGTGGCGACGCAAGGTGTTAAGTTTAAGTCCCATCTTCAGGCCTCTATGTAGAAATTGCAGTAGCTGTTGAACATTAGCCTGAGATGGTTGTACGTTTTGAGAGTCACACCAGTTAGAGAAGGCAAACCAAGTGCTCTGGTAGATACGAGAGGTTGATTGTTTTCGAGACGCAAGGATTGTGTCCACAACTTCCTGAGAAAGTCCAGAAGAAATCAGATGTCCCCGTTCAAATGCCACGCTGTCAGATTGAGCCATTCGGGATCCGGATGCCAAATCGGACCCTGAGAGAGGAGATCTGGTCTGAGCAGCAACCTCCAAGAGTCCGTCACTGAAAGGGAGAGCAGATCGGAGAACCATGGCTGGCGGGGCCAGTACAGGACTATCAGGACCAGACGGGCCTTTTCGCATCGCAGCTTCCTCAGGGTCCTGCTCAGTAGCGGTATCGGGGGAAAGGCATATAGGAGGCCTGCTGGCCACTGTGTCAAGAGTGCATCTACCGATTCCGCATTGGTGTCCAGATACCTGGAGAAGTATCTGGTAGCTGGAGAGGTAGCTGGTAATTGTGACTGGAGGCAAACAGGTCCATCGAGAGGATGCCGAACCGTCGTTGAAGAAGGCTGAACACCATGGGGAGAAGCTTCCATTCTCCCGGGATCACCTGTTGTCTGCTGAGCCAGTCGGCCATAATGTTCAAAACACCACTGAGATGTTCTGCTCTCAGTGAAATCAGATGTATTTCGGCCCAGTCAAAGAGTTGAGACACCTCTGTCTGGAGGAACTGTGACCTGGTTCCCCCTTGCCTGTTCAGATGTGATTTCACACAGGTATTGTCCGTGCGAATCAGTACATGGCCCAGAAGGAATATAGGTTGAAAATGCCGAAGAGTCGGATGGACTGCTCTCAGTTCCAGCCAGTTGATATTCTGACTTGCTCCTGCGCTGGACCAAACACCCTGAACATATCGGGAATTGCAGAGGGGCCCCCATCCAGACAGACTGGCATCTGTCGTTATTACAGTTCTGTCTGGTTCTCAGAACGGGGTTCCCTTTCTGAGATTTTCGACTGTCACCCACCAATGGAAAGAGGCCCACAGAGACGGATGCAGGTGGATTGACTGGTGGTTGGACATGGCAATGTCCTGTTGGAAAGGGAGTAAAGCCCACTGTAAGGTTCGAGTGTGATGTCGAGCCCATGGTACGATGTGGATGGTCGAGACAAACATCCCTAGAGCCCTTGCCAGAAGCATTATGTCCACCCTTAATCGAAACACGAGGTGCAAAGCCATCTCTCTGATGGCCGAAATCCGATCTGGTGATAAAAAGACCATGGCCTGTGTGGTGTCTAAAAGAGCGCCCAGGTGTTGTAGACGCTGAGTTAGCTGAAGTTGACTTTTGTCGAGGTTGACAAGCCAACCATGGGTGCGCAGAACAGTGAGGGCAGAGTAAACGTGAGAGAAGGCCAGATCCCTGGAACCCACCCAAATCAACAAATAGTCCAAATAAGGATAAATGTGAACACCCTGGAGGTGGAGAGAAGCCACCAGGGTGAGCAGTACTTTGGTGAAGACTCTCGGGGCCGACAAGAGTCCGAAAAGCATTGCCCAATATTGAAAGTGGTGGGGGCCGAAGGCAAATCGCAGGAAACGTCTGTGGACCGGGCAGATGGGCACATGGAGGTATGCTTCTTTCAGGTCTATGGAAGCCAGAAAGTATCCTTCGTGTAGAGCCTCTATAATTGACGCCAGGGTCTCCATCTTGAACCATTGATATTTCACGAAATGGTTGACAAATTTGAGGTCTAACACCGCCCTCCATGACAGATCTCGCTTGGGAACCGCAAATAGGAGAGAGTAAACCCCCTGCACTCTCTCCACCAATGGTACTGGTTCTATTGCAGCTATGTCGACAAGATGGGCGATGGCTTCCCGCATGATCCGGTGCCTGTCTCGAACTCTGGGTAGGAGGGAGGGGATGAATCTGTCTGGAGGGATTAGCCAAAATTCCACTTTGTAACCGTGCGTGAAGAGATCTCTGACCCAAGCGACCTCTGTCAGACGCAACCAGTGACTTGCAAACTGTAGCAATCTGCCCCCAACCGGGAAAGCATCAGTATTGTCTACGCTGACAAGCTCCTCTGCCATATGATGCTGAGGCCCCTTGCCTTGCTCAGTTCTGGATTCTGCCTTAGAATCGTTGTCTGTTCCAGGTTCCTCTGGAGGGACGGAAATCTGAGGATCCAAAATCGCAGCCCCGTCCCCCAGGCCGCGCTCCTCAAAAGGGCTGGAAGGAGCAGTATGGGTTGAAATGTCTAAACAGCCTACGATTCTCCCTCTTGGATGTGGCCAACACTGGTCTTCGGCTGTCCTTAGCGTCTACTAAGACCACCTTGAGGGCTTCCTCTCTGAAAAGTAATGACCCAGAGAAAGGTGCCCTTGACAAGTTGCCCTTGGCCATAGAATCCGTGTCCCAGTGCCTGAGCAAAAGCGTACGCCGAGCTACCACTTGTGAAGCTAGGGCTCACGCTCCCAGCTGAGTGGCATCTAACGTGGCATCGGCCACGAATGCTGCAGTCTTATGTAACTTTACCAGGCCCTTTCTAAGCTTTACAGGGTCTGGATTGGGATCATCCAAGAGTTTGTCCAGCCACATCATAGATGCTCTTGAAAAGATGGAAGCTGCAGAGGATGCCTGAATAGTGAAGGCGGTAGCTTCGTGATTTTTACGCAGAGCGTAGTCCATACGGCGTTCAAAGGGGTCCTTTAGTTGTGAGACCCCTTGTTTTGGTAGGAGGGATCTCAAAATCAAACTAGAGACCGACTCATCAATGCCTGGGACATTCAAGCCATTCATGAAGTCTGGGGCCAAAGCATAGAGTCTTTTAGCCATAACAGAAAAGCGGCGTGCCTGCAGCAGGTGATCCAACTCTTCTTTGGCTAGTTTGCCGATGGAGTCTGGCACAGGAAGGTAGTGATCCGCTGATTTGGGAGATTTGAGGACTTTGGCCCCTTTCATTGGAGGGGTGGTAGATTCAGGCAGTGGAGTCTGAAGACCTAGCATGCCCAGAACTCTACGAGCGAGGGGAAGAAAGTCAACCGTATCAAATAGGCGATAGGACGTGTCCTCCTCGAGTTCTGCATCATCCCTCCACTCATCTTTCTTGGCCTGAAGAGAATACTCTGGATCCTCCAAACCAGGAATCTCATCTCCAATCCTGCCTCTAACAACATCTAATGGGTTGGGTGAGGGAGGAGGTACCGCATCAGTACAGCCACACAGCACAGGAAAGTCATTGCTCACTGTGCTGGAGTAATGGAGCTGTTTGGGCTCTCGACTGCTCATGTGATAAAAAATTCAGCATATCCTTTAACTGCAAAAGGAATTCAGGAGATAACAGCAGTCCTAGTAAAGGGGCAGGCAGTTGCCCTTGTTGAGGTACAGCTGCAGGGGGCTCCCTGGACTGGGGTGGCAAAATAGACTGAGAGGGACAGACCACAGGTTGGTCAGGAAAACCCTCAAAGTCATCCTCAGATGATCCAGCTGGGGAATGAAGGAGAGCTGTCAATCTTTCTTGGCCAGCAGCCTCCGAATGCGGAACAGAAACGCAATGTGCTCGCTTGCTGGCACTGTGGCTAGACAGGTGTTTGGTTTTAGCCATGGCCTTGGAGTGAAGTCTGGGGTGTTTTTGCGTAGCAGACTTGTGATGCGAGGCCTTACAGGGTTGCTTTGCCCCAGACGAATGTGCCTCTGGGTGTTGATCCACCATTATACACGCCCAGAGTTGCAGTACTGATATCACCAACACACGCACAAAGGTGGGGGATGCAGTGTGGCGAGGGACTATCACCGACACATGCACAGAGGTGAGGGGTGCAGTGTGGTGAGGTATTTCAGTACATGCCCACAGGTAGGGGAAGATGTACAGTCCCAAATGCACAGTGCAGCAGTGATGTGGCCACTTCAACTTCTGTACACGCCCGCAGATGGGGGAGAATGTACGTCCCAATTGTGCAGCTGCTGTGCAGATAAGTCCTAATGCAGGTAAGTCGCGTGGGGAAAGAGCTCAGACTGTTGTAGAGATGAGCCTTGCAGGATTTCTCTATAAATTATATTTAAAATAAAAAAACTTGGAGAGCCTGACTAAATAAATGTCCAGTCAATGCAATCAAGGAGGAACAGAAAAGGTGGGAAAAGTGGGCAAAACAAACTGGCACCCACGAAAAGGGCAGGAAACTTGAAAACAAAATGGCGGCCGGGAAGGAGAAGGAGCAATGGCGGGCTCTACTTGCTTCAAACGGTCGGGACAGACCTGTAACGGCCACGGTGGGTGCCAGGCAAATGGTTAGGAGAGGAGGCGCAAGGCAAGCTCCAAGTGCTGCCAGTAAAAATAAAGCGCCGCCGCTGCCGCCTAAGAAGCTAAGGTGGCGGTAGCTAGAAGAGGAGCCGCAGCCACAGGCTCCCAGACAGGCGGCTAAGCCTGCAAGTGCCACCCGAGCCTGGAGAAAAACAAAGCCAGCAGCAAAATGCCAAGGGGGAGCCACAGCCGTGTGCTCCCAGCCAAGGCACGTCTCGGGCAAAATGCCTGAACTGAAAAAGGAAACCAAACGGCAGCCGCCAGAGCCCCAGAGCGGGCTGAGGCGAGGGGAAAAAGCTTAACATGGAGTCGCAGCCGTGGCTCCCAACGAAACAGCTAAAGGAAAAAGGGAGCAAATAAAAACCACCGGTGCCTAGGGAGAGGCAGTAGTGGGAGATATAAGCTGAAAAAGGGAACTGCCGCCGCAGATCCCAGCCAGGGGTCATCTCACGGGAAATGAAACACCCCCAACGGGAGAACGGCAGCCGCCAGAACTCCCAACAAAGGTACTAAGGGGGGGGAAGAACAACCAAGGAAAAAGCCCCCTCAACAAACAACCCAGTCAAAAATAAAATAACAGTGAAAGAGGGAAGAGAATGAGAAGACAATAACGCAATCAGTCCCACACACTCTATCACTCACAAAAACTCTTAGCTACAAAACGCTATACTACAAATCCAAATGCCTCGAACAAAGGCAAGAATGAACTGGAGTGGGAAGGGCTTGATGCCCCAGGTCTTGACTTCGATCCATTCTTGCCTCCGTACGCTAGATGGCGCTATATCCCACATGACGGCAGGCTACCTGAGGAAAATCGTTGGGTTCCTGTTAATTCTATAGTACTTTCCAGTGTACATTTTTTTTTACTTAGAGAGGGAAAGTTGCTTAAAAAAAAGAAAAGCGTTTTTGACTCCTGGAACTACAGAACTAAGGTGAACAGTTTACAGATTACATATAGTATGTTTTGAAAATGTGCCAAAGTACACTAGCAAGCTGAGACATCCTCTATTTCTCCAAAGAAAAGGGAGCAATGGTGGTAAAAAGAAGAGAAGGAAGGAAATATCCATGTCTCACTAGGGAAAATAGCTTCTCTTTCATAACACAAGCTAGTTTAATCTTAAAGAAATTTTCAAGAGGAAGGAGAATCTCAGATGAATAACTGAATGCATCTCAAGTTTGTTCTTTCAGCCACTTCTGTACAGGTGCTGGACCCCCTATCCTCATACAAATAGGGCATTTTTAAAGGGAGGCTTAGATAACTCTGGGATCAGAGTTTTGAATGTTTGTTCTGCTGTACATTGCAGGAAGGTACAAAACCTTTCCCAGACAATATTCAGATCTTGACTGTGGGACTTTATGTAAAAGCTATTACGAATATTAGCTACTGCACAATACAGTGAATTCAATTTTAAAAAATATCAAATTATACAGAAACACACATTTCCCTACCTCTGTTAAAGCTTTGTATGTGTTGGGGTGTTACAATCTGACAAACTGCACCTGAACCAGCAATGGCAAGGCCCTGTGTAGCAGCATCACTAGATTACAATGAATCAGAGCTCAAAGTCCATATCCTATTATCTTTTTGGCATCTGTTGAAGCCTTTTCTCTTTCAAAAGCCTTCTAGGTGAAATTGTTTGATCCCAGTTGGTATTCAGTGGGATGTGGCATGGAATTGTTTATATACATAACTGTTATGTTTTTATTGTATTGAGAAATCACTTTGAGATGCTTCATGGAAAGACTCACAGATTAAATAATAGTATCCTGTCAACCCATAATTCCAAATTAATAACATTTTCTTTATAAATCCTATTCTCCATTATCCAAAATGTCTCTCTTTCCAGGGCAATAAGACTACATTAAGAAGTCTCTGGACTCTCCAATTTTAGCCATGAGCTCAACCACGAAAGAACTCTGGAAAAAGCAGAAGAGAACTTTAAGTATCCAAGCATATAGATACTATTTTCTCTCCAACTCCCCTCCCCCAAATCTGCTTTGAAAACACACAAGTTAGCAATTTTTACATAAATCCTGACCAGACTTCAGCAAATTCCTGCTCAGGCTTACTTTAGAACTTTGACAGCAGATATGCTCATCAGCAATCTGTTGGGAAGTTAATGGGTTAAAAAAACCCACAAGCCAGAGCCTTTAGCCATCTATTCCAAACCACTCACTGATTGATTCTTGCAGCAGCACTCTTAACATTAGCGAGCTCCCAGCCCTTCTTTATAAACATTGTTACTCTGGATTCTTCCAATAGAGTTAATTATGACTGTCTGACTATAGAGCATTAAACCGATTAGTTGAAAAATAATTGGGCGACTTTAATTATAGCAATAGCTAATGCGTAGGCTTTAGAAAACACAAGGAAAATAAATCCACAAAACAGCAGTAACAGTGTAGTCAACATAGCTAGTAGCACAAACGCAACCTCTTAGCTCAAGGGTCCATAAGGGAAGACTGTCAACATTCAGGAATTACCACTGTTAAGACTACTGTGAAAGGAGAGTCCGGAGTCGTACAATGGACATAACAGGAACATGGAATGTGAGAAGCATGAACCAGGTAAAGTTAGAAATTGTCAAAAAAAGAAATGGAACGTATCAATATCACAATACTTGGCGTGAGTGAATTAAAATGGACTGGAATGGGACACTTTCAATCAGGAAACTACAAAATATTTTATGCAGGAAATGATAAATTAATAAGAAATGGGGTTGCTCTAATGAGAAGTGATGTAGCAAAAGCAATTAGGAGCTATAACGCAAGATCTGAGCGAGTGATATCAATGGGTTAACGGGAAACCTATCAACATAACCATCATCCAAGTCTATGCTCCAACGGCAAACACAGAAGAAGAAATTGAGAGATTTTATGCAGAAGTACAGGAGGAAATTGATCACACACCAAAACAGGATGCTCTGATAATCATGGGGGACTACAATGCAAAAGTAGAAAACACAGAAGAACTAGACATTGTGGGAAAATGAGGCTTAGGAGACAGAAATGAAGGAGAGAGACTTATTGAATTCTGTGAAGCCAATAATTTGTTTCTTGAAAACACATTTTTCAAGCAACCGAAAAGACAACTGTACATGTGGACATCAGCAAATGGGCAATATAGGAATCAACCTGATTATATAATTAGAAGTAGAAGAAGTTCCATACTTTCTGCAAAAACAAGACCAGGAGCAGGCTGTGGTACAGATCATAAACTGGTCATATCGAAAATCAGAGCACAGATAAAGAAGAACAAAGCAACCATAATGCCAAAATACAATTTAGATAACAACCCAGAAGAATTTAAAGATCAAATAAGGAACAGATTTGAGGCTTTAAACCTAGCTGATAGAGAACCAGAAGAACTATGGAGTGAAGTCAGAGACACTATCAGGAAAGAATGCAAAAAGACAATACCTCTAACTAAAAAGAGAGAAAGACCTCGATGGATGACTGACGAAACTCTTTATTAAAAGACAGAAGGAAAGCAAAAGCAGAAGGAGAAACACAGAAGCCTAAATGCAATAATCCAGCAACTAGTACAGTAGGGACAAAGAGAACTATTACAATAGTTACTGTATTGCGATAGAAGAGGACAACAAAAAGGGTAGAACGAAGGCTCTATTCCAAAAGATGAGAGAAATTAAAAGGAAATTTAAACTAGGAGTAGGGATGTTGAATAATCAACAGGGGATCACACTGACTGACCGAGATAAAATAAAAGATGGAAGCAATACACTCAAAAATTATATAAAACTGATGCAAGGATGACACATTCATTCAAGGAAGAACCGTATGAAGAAGAACCAGGCATTTTAGGATGTGAGGTGAAAGCTGCACTTGAAATATTTGGAAGAAACAAATCACCAGGAATAGAGGGCATACCAATAGAGCTGCTACAAGTTATTGAGACAGAATCTGTTCAAATTTTGACAAAAATGTGTCAAATATGGAAAATAAAACAATGGCCCACAGACTGGAAGCACTCAATATACATCCCAATTCCAAAGAAAAGGGATCCTAGGGAATGCAGTAATCATGGTACGATGTGCTTAAGATTCTACAACAAAGGCTCTTAACATATATGGAACAAGAAATGCCAGATGTCCAAGCTGGATTTAGAAAAGGAAGAAGCACCAGAGATCATATGGCAAACATACGTTGGATAATGGAACGGACCAAGGAATTTCAGAAGAAAATTCCCTGTGCTTTATAAATTACAGCCAAACCTTTGATTTTGTAGATCATGAAAAACTATGGAATACTTTAAAAGAAAGGGGGTGCCCCAGCATCTGATTGTTCTGAAATGCAACCTATACTCTGGACAAGAGGCTACTGTAAGGACTGTAATGGAGAAACCAATCAGTTCCCAATCGGAAAGGGTGTGAGACAGGGGTGTATTTTATCACCCTGTTTATTTAATCTATATGCAGAACATATCATACGGAAAGCAGGATTGGACCAAGATGAAGGAAGTGGAGGGAGAAATATCAATAATTTAAGATATGCAGACGATACCATACTACTAGCAGAAACCAGTAACGATCTGAAATGAATGCTGATGCAAGTTAGAGGAAAGCACAAAAGCAGGACTACAGCTGAACGTCAAGAAGACTAAAGTAATGACAACAGAAGATTTATGTCACTTTAAAGTTGACAATGAGGACATTGAACTTGTCAAGGATTATCAATACCTTGGTACAGTCATTAACCAAAATGGAGACCATAGTCAAGGAATCAGAAGGCAGCTAGGACTGGGTAGGGCAGCTATGAGAGAACTAGAAAAGATCCTCATATGCAAAGATGTGTCACTCAACATCAAAGTCAGGATCATTCAGACCATGGTATTCCCAATCTCTATGCATGGATGTGAAAGTTGGACAGTGAAAAAAGTGGATACGAAAAAAATCAGTTCATTTGAAATGTGGTCTTGGAGGAGAGTTTTACAGATACCATTGACCACGAAAAAGACAAATAATTTTGGGTGTTAGAACAAATTAAACCAGAACTATCTCTAGAAACTAAAGTGATGAAACTGAGGTTATCATACTTTGGACACATCATGAGAAGACATGATTCACTAGAAAAGACAATAATGCTGAGGGAAAACAGAAGGGAGTAGAAAAAGAGGAAGACCAAACAAGAGATGGATTGTTTCCATTAACAAAGCCACAGACCTGGGACTTAAAAGAACTGAACAGAGTGGTTGACAACAGATGCTATTGGAGGTCACTGATTCATAGAGTTGCCGTAAGTCGTAATCAACTTGAAGCCACATAACACACACACAAGACTACTGGATGTATTCAGGTAATGAAAAGAGTACACAGAGGTATTTCAGCAGAGCCCCCATAATCTTAATACACAAGGTTTCTATTGTCCAGTTGAAAAGTATTTGTCAAAACAGCATGGAGTACTAACAGCAAATTATCTTGATGCTGAAGCATTTTTTTCTGTACAGTTGTGAAGCATCATTTCTATTAAGGGTATAAAAGGGAAAGTATTCCATGAATCCAAAGAATGAGAATAGCATATGTTTCACGCTCACCACATCTTGTAGTTCAGTAATTCAGAGGAAAACTCCAGAAAGAGACATCAAATTCAGCAATCCTTGTATAAATTCTTAAATAAATGTGCTGTCCTAGTTTGACCCCCAGACTATTTCACAGATTTTAGTGGGATGTGGCATACAGCTGGGATTATTTTGTGTGTGTTAGAACTGCCTTACTAGGGCTTCTCTCTTAGAGCCAAAAGCACACTGAAAGCTTCATTAAACAGTGCTAAATTCTCAACTATGGCTATGCTTTCCCACACAACATACTGTTTTACAAATGCTGTTTATGGACGATAGAAGAGCATGGTGATGCTGAAAGCAGACACTGTTCATAAAAGTCTATCCCTATTTAACTCTGAAATGATCAACATCAAATTCTGTTCCTTGCACTCCAATTATTTAAGAATAGGGTTTCTATCAGAATATATAAGAATATAGCATATACTATTACTTTTTTGTGAATAGTGTTTTACTGAGATTTCTAGTAAATGTAACAAACAAAACAATCAAAAGTACAATAAACATGTCACTCTAAAAAAGTGAACATTTGGCAACAGAAGCTTTATATATAAAATAGAAAGAATACCAGAAAGTAGAATAATAGAATTAAAGAGCAGGGTACGCATCCCACCAAAGGGAAGTTAATAATGAGGGTGGTTTCACTTCTGCCCCATTTTCGATTGCGTAACATAAAAAGGGATCCCATATTGGAGTAAATTTATTGGAGGATGTCTCCTCCCAAGCTTTTTTCGCTCTTGAGTTAATTTATCATCTAGTACAAGTTGCCAAAGTCTAGCAAACTAAATTTTTATCGATAAATGTTCTGCCCCCTTCCCATTTTTGGCTATTTCAAGCTTCACTGCAAGTAGAAATCTGGATAGGAGAGACATCTGAGTTTTAGGAGCAATGGAACCCCCTTTAAGGAAAAGAAGTGCCAAGGCCAGATCTGGGATAATTGTAGCTTTAAGAACTTTTGTGTATACTATTACTTAACTTTTGTTTTTAGACAAGTAACCTAGAAACAAGCAAATTAGGAAAAGTGGAAATAAGTTCATCTAAAATCAACTGCACTTCTAAGCAAGCTGTTTTCAGATCAGTGTTAAGCACATGTCTGTTATTAAACCACCAGTTACATACTTATAGTCAAGAAAAAAATATGCACCCTAATGAATAAGAGTTAAACCAACCATACTTCATACTGTCTATACTCTTCTACCAGTGAACTTTAAGAACAGTTATCACATGACTGTTGTGTAGTATAGGGGAATGAGCAGGATGGTAATTAAAAGGAGTTTCTTTTTTGCAATATAACGAAGTGAAGCTAAATGTGTATGACTTGAATACCTAATTTACAATAGTTACATTGCCTAAACAGTTTGCTTGAACTGTTTCAACAAGCTTTCATGTCATCCAGCACAAAATTCATGTAGTTCCCTTTCAGAAATGTGAAGGTAACACACATACTATAGAACTTCAGTTATCTGTACATGGATGATCCAGTTAGACCACATATTGTCTGCAAAAACAAAGGCTGAGGTACAGAACTTAGCCAAAGTGTAAGGAACCAATAATTGAAAACTGCATGAAACATTCAAAAACAAAATTGGATCGCCCAAAGAACACCTCTTCCCCCATGCATCAATTATGTGTGCACACAGTACTTTCAGAAAAAGCAGGAAGAATTCAGAACCAAGTTAAAGTGCCTTTAGTTTAGTACAAACAATTAATGCAGCTTAAAACAAACAGCATCTGCAGAGTTAAAAAAAAATTCCCAATTCCTGGAAGTTAGCTCTCCACAGCAAAATCTGAATCAGATGAGTAAAGTACAAAGTAATTTAAGGACAACTGGATATTTTCTTGTTATCTGTAGGTTACTAAACTACATTTAGCTGGTTACACAACACCTGAAACCCTCTGGAGATCAGTGAATGATCCTAAAGGTTTATATCCCCAGACTATTCTTTCACTCTTCAAAAGAAGCTTCCTATTGATAGCTGATCTTCATACACTGCGATAATCTGGCAAGATAAAGTAGCATTATAGTAAGCCTCCCTCTGAACAGAATCTTTTTTTAGAAAATGATGTCTATTATCACTAGTTCTAATTAGATGTATCCTGAACAGTCACTCACTTTCCCACAACAATACCATATGTAAAAACCAAACAAAAGGTTTCAAAATTTGTACCTACTGTTGGATTGCCAAGCTGTCTTTTTTTGGTTCATATACGACCAATGTTCAAGTGCAAGCCTCTTTTTCATCAGTGGTCTTAATCCATTAAGAGGACAGTATTTTAACCTCTTTGCTCAAATCTTAATCAGCAACTTACAACTGCAAGAACTACCAACTTCTTTAACAACTGGCAGGAATAGTCTTTTACTGCCATTATCTAGCCACGACCAGGTAGCTTCAAGGTAACACCGTTCTGCATGGTAGCATTTGTACATAGTCTTATCACATTCTGCATTCAGGTGGCTGCCAGTCATATTAGGCGACAGGCCTCTTAGAGAAGGTAACCTTATCACCCCACATGTACCTATGTTAGCAAAAGCATAAAGTTACCTTTTACCATGACGCTAGTCACTACATTCTCCTGCTCTCTCCATGGATGCATGTTCCATGGCTAGAGTGTGAGCAATATGGGAACCAGCCTACAAACATTTAATTATAAGCTCCAGTGAAACCCTAACATCATACAACATAGTCTTTATTAATCCACCATGTACCAAGTACTTTACATACTTTGAAAGTGCAGTGTGCGCTTAATGTTGTTCAGTTATTGCCTAGCAAGATATGGCTGATGGAGAAGAAAAAAAGCTGTCTGTGTTGACATAGAGAATGCTTTCATTTTATGGCCGGTAACTGGGCCCCAAAGACTCTTTTTCTTTAAAAACAACAACACCCTATGCTAAAATATCCATGAACATTAGGCAGCACTGAAACGTGGGAGATAACTGTCAACTGTGACCTGGTTATTCATGACAGTCAATGGTGAGGCGCACTTGCCTGCACATGCAAATGGCATTGGCACACTGCCTAAATTTCCATACCCAGATATGCATCCCCGCATCAAGTGCTTTGTCACTTCCCTACATGGTCCTCTTTCTGCAGGCTCCATGTCAAAGGCCATCCAATATGCTTACACTTATGACAGAGGCATGCACACAGTTTCTCTCACCTCCAGGTCTTGACACTAGCTGTGGAACACAGTGTATGCACTCTTGCCACCCACCTTCAGTTTTTAGCTTGCTTATAATCACTTACAGTGAATGGATTGCATTTTTACAGTATTGACCATGGAAGTTCAAACGGAAGGCTGATTGATAAATTAAGTTTAGTTATTCTAAGGGTAAGAATTGCATTATTGCAAATGTGAGACTACTAATTATCAGTATGACAGCTTGTCCACACAAAAGTTCCATAATATCAACAGTATATAATATCTGTTATTATTTATTTATTTTATTATTTGAGTTATATCCCGCCCTTCCTCCCAGCAGGAGCCCAGGGCGGCAAACAAAACCACTAAAAACACTTTAAAACATCATAAAAACAATCTTTAAAATACATTAAAACAAAACATCTTTAAAAACAGTTTTAAAACTTAAAAGGCTTGTTGAAAGAGAAAGGTCTTTTAATAGGCACCGAAAAGATAACAGAGATGGCACCTATCTAATATTTAAGGGTAGGGAACTCCACAGGGTAGGTGCCACCACACTAAAGGTTCATTTCCTATGTTGTGCGGAACGGACCTTCTGATAAGATGGTATGTGCAGGAGGCCCCCACCTGCAGAGCACAGTGATCAACTGGGTATATACGGGATAAGACTAGAACCTTGAAGTTGGCCCAGTAATGAATAGGTAGCCAGTGCAATTCTTTCAGCAGCGGGGTGACATGTTGGCGCTACTCTGCCCCAGCATTATTAACAACAGTAATTTGAACCAGAGAAATAAAGCACTCCCATTAGGCAGCTACCTTCATCATCTGTCATTGCAGTATCAGTGTGGTATCCACTACAAGTTATATGCTAGATATGCATGTATTAACTCCTACTCTATCCACTTCAGTACACCAAGACACACACGTGTGTATGCAAGAGTGAAATATTTACAAGGTGTTTATATCAAATGTAAAAAACCAGGAGGGAGGCACAGAAAATAGGAAAAAAGGCAAAAAGAAACTTTCTCAAAAGTGCCAGTTTAGAAGATTGATTACAGTTCAATGAATTTTGGAACACAGATTCTTTTTCAGGAGCAAATACCACAAAATAGATGAAGAGACAAAGGGTTACTGTGGGGGGGGGTGCACCCTGAGCCTCCCAGAAAAAAACATCATGGCAAGGGGGATCCATCAACCTGTGAAGCAACAGTCGCAGGGAACTTCTCCCTGCCAGAAAGAACACTTTGTCAGTCACTCTGAGACTTGTAGGGGCTGAAGGAAGACACATTCTAACCCTATCCATTGGCCAAGGGCCACTAGGAAGCTACACTTACCGCCTATGGGGTGCCTTTTACCAGCTTCGGCTGGTGAGACAGATGTGGCCATTTCTGGACCGGGATAGCCTGACCACTGTTGTCCACGCACTGGTAAACACCAGGCTAGATTACTGTAATGTGCTCTATGTGGGGCTGTGTGATGTTCATGTATTAGTGTATATATGGTAAGTGCTGTTTGTATAGGAGATACATGGTAAGTGGAATGAAAGAGGAGGGGGGAGTGAATGGGCAGTAGAATGCTGGATGATTGGCTGAGTGTTTAGAATGGCTGAGGGTATAAATGGAAGGATGACAGTTAAATCTGGGTGGACGGTGAACGTGAGTGGGTTGTTTTGGTGGGTTTTTGAGAGGAGATTGGGTGGAGAGTTGGTGGATGTGAGGAGAGTGTGGAGTTCGGATTAATACTAAGACCAGTACCTCAGGAATAGATGAAACCATATGCTTAAGTGCCTTTATAAAGTAATCTTGTTATCTCTGTTATTTAATAAATATATTTGGTTTACCAAAGGCCTGATCCTTGGCTGGGGTTCCACAGACCAGAAGGGAGGGTAAGGTAAATACCAAGGCTGAAGGGTAACAAATGATGGCAGCGGTGAAGAGAATAACACCACAAGTATTCAGAGCAAACCAGGATTATCTGCATTGATACAAAGGGACTGGGACAGTTTAAGCACGCAGTCACAGAGGTAACCTGATAGACTCAGCAGAGTCTCTGGGAATACGGGTTATAGGACGTGACTGGTGGTGCTGCCTAGCAGGGGGATCTGGTGAGGTCTATGCTAGAGCGGGGAGAGAAACCATAAAAAAGGACAGTCCAGACTGGTGGAGTCCCTGATGGTGCCTAGTGACAGGCAGTAACCATGAGCAGGTAGGAACCTGACAGGGAGAGCCAGGGAAGGGCGTCACAGGCTGCCCTTGAGGTTTGTCCGGAAGCTGCAACTGGTGCAAAATGCGGCGGCAAGACTGCTCACTGGGGCAGGGTATCACCAACATGTCACCCCACTGCTGAAAGAATTGCACTGGCTGCCCATTTGCTACCGGGCCAACTTCAAGGTTCTAGTTTTGGTGTACAAAGCCCTATACAGCTCAGGACCAGGATACCTGAAAGACCATCTTATCCCTTATATACCTAGTCGATCACTGCTCTCTGCAGGTGAGGGCCTCCTGCAGATACCATCTTATCAGGAGGTTTGTTCCGCACAATATAGGAAACGGACCTTTAGTGTGGCAGCACCTACCCTGTGGAATTCCCTCCCTTTGAATATTAGGCAGGCGCCATCTCTGCTATCTTTTCGGTACCTTTTGAAGACTTTCCTCTTTCAACAAGCCTTTTAGGTTGAGACCAATCCCAGTCTGCGTCTGTGTAAGAATTGCTTAATATGTTTTTTAATAATGTTTTTAACCCTTTTTTAAAGTTTTTTTTAAAATGTTTTTAATGCTGTTTTGTTTTAATGTATTTTAAGATCTGTTTTTATGATGAAACCTTCCCTGGACCCAGATAATCTCAACAACTATAGGCCGGTAGCGAATGTTCCATTCCTGGGCAAGGTCTTGGAACGGGTGGTCGCCAACCAGCTCCAGGTGCTCTTGGATGAAACCGATTATCTGGACCCGTTTCAATCCGGTTTTAGGCCCGGTTTTGGCACTGAAACAGCCTTGGTCGCCCTGTATGATGACCTATGTCGGGAGAGGGACGGGGGGAGTGTAACCCTATTGATTCTCCTTGATCTCTCAGCTGCTTTTGATACCATCGACCATGGTATCCTTCTGGAGAGACTCACGGAGTTGGGAGTTGGAGGTACTGCTTGGCAGTGGCTCCGCTCCTACCTGGTGGACCGGCTCCAGAGGGTAGGGCTTGGGGAGCATTGTTCGATACCCTGGACTCTCCATTGTGGAGTCCCGCAGGGATCGGTTCTGTCCCCCATGCTTTTTAACATCTACATGAAGCCGCTGGGTGCGGTCATCAGGAGCTTTGGAGTGCGTTGTCACCAGTATGCTGATGACACGCAACTCTATTTCTCCTTTTCATCTTCTTCAGGTGAGGCTGTTAATGTGCTGAACCGTTGCCTGGCCGCGATAATGGACTGGATGAGAGCTAATAAACTGAGGCTCAATCCTGACAAGACCGAGACGCTGTTGGTGAGTGCCTTCTCTGATCAGATGGTGGATGTTCAACCTGTTCTAGATGGGGTTACACTCCCCCTGAAGGAACAGGTTCGTAGCTTGGGGGTTCTTTTTGATCCATTCCTGTCTCTCGAGGCGCAGGTGGCCTCGGTGGCACGGAATGCGTTCTACCACCTTCGGATGGTAACCCAGCTACGTCCCTATCTGGAAAGCGACGACCTCGCTTCAGTTGTGCATGCTCTGGTAACCTCGAGACTGGATTACTGCAATGCGCTCTACGTGGGGCTGCCTTTGAAGACAGTTCGGAAACTACAGCTAGTGCAAAACGCAGCAGCTAGAATGTTGACGAGGACCAGACGGTCCGCGCATATAACACCTGTTCTGGCTCGTTTGCACTGGCTACCTATTTGTTTCCGGGCCAAATTCAAAGTGCTAGTTTTGACTTATAAAGCCTTACACGGCGCGGGACCACAATATCTAGCGGAACACCTCTCCCAGTATGAACCTACCCGTTCACTACGTTCAACATCTAAGGCCCTCCTCTGAGCTCCGACTCACAGAGAAGCTCGGAGGGTTGTAACAAGATCTAGGGCCTTTTCAGTGGTTGCCCCCGAATTATGGAACAGTTTCCCCGATGAGGTGCGCCTGGCGCCTACACTTGTATCTTTTCGGCGCCAGGTTAAAACCTTTTTATTCTCCCAGGCATTTTAATCTATCTTTTAGCTGTTAATGTACAGCAGGCTGTTTAACTGTTCAACATGTATGCTTTTACTGTTTTTCGCAATTTTATTGTATTTTATCTTATCTTGTGCACCGCCCTGAGAGCCTTTGGGCTGTGGGCGGTATATAAATCGAATAAAATAAATCGAATTAAAAAATTAATGTTTTAAAGTGTTTTTAGTGCGTTGTTTGCTGCCCTGGGCTCCTGCTGGGAGGAAGGGGGGATATAAATCAAATAATAAATAATAAAATAAACTTCTTAGTACAAGGGAGATGAAACCTGGCTCCATCAGCAGTGAAAGAGAGACTGCTCCAGTGTTGCTTATACCAGTATGGTGTAGTGGTCAGTGGTAGACTAGGACCCGGGAGACCTGGATTAAAATCCCCATTCAGTGAAGAAGCTCACTGGGTGTCCTTGAGTCAATTACTTTCTTTCAGCCTAACATACCTTATAGTGTTCTTGTGAGAATAAAATCAGGAAGGGGCAGAACTACCTTGAACTCATTACAGAAAAAGGGGTAAATAAATATTAGATTATGGGTCTGAAGAAAGAGATTCTTTTCTTTAAATACTAGAACAGCGCTTAACATTTTTAAGTGTTTTCTAAGAGTTGAACACAAGTAAAAACACTATCAATGCACCATTCTGAATGCTAAAAAAAATTGCTAAGGATCATTTGGATGAAATTGAATTGAACTGTGAATCCAACTAATTCATTTTGCAAAGGGACAAGCATGAACTGGAATTCGCTCTTTTGGGGACAGGTTGAACTTGAACTAGTTCCATTTTTAAAAGGAACTTTGCAAGATTTGTGCGTTACATACAATTCCAACAAAATTAAGCCACCCATTTCTCATGTAGTGGAAAGACCCCATAATCTTAAACATACCTCAGAGGGATGGCAGCTGGAACTAAGCATCAAAATATCTGAACACCACATTTGGGGGCATGGGGGCAAGAAGAGAAAACTATCCAAAGCTGGTTTGAAGTAAGGGGAGTTGTACTACTTATCTATTAAATGCACACACTTTAATGCATCTACACTGCTGATTAAACCAACAGACCTGCAGCCAGATGCATCTGGCAAGGAAGACTCAGGCTTCAAGGCTCTTTGTTGTTGTTTCCACAAACCAATATGGCTTCTCTTTGAATGTGATCATTAAAGTAAGTTAAAGGGCTATGCGAATCTTAACAGAAACACATACCAACACAACACACTAGGAAAATTGAAAACCAGAGGACTACCATGAAGAGAAAGCGCAGGGAAGCCACGCCCAGCACAGACTGCACAATAATCCCACAAGAGAAAGAAGCTGACTGTAGGAAGACAAGCGACTATTAAACATGATTTTTGCTTGCATGTCTAGCACAAGATGCAAATTAACCAGTTGCGGAAGCTGTTAGAGCAGAGGTGGGAACTTCTGCTCCATGGGCCATATTTGACTTGCCTGTTCTCCCCATTTGGCCCATGAGGCCATTTCAGGCAATTTACACTCACCTGCCCCACACCTGATATCATATACGACGTCAGGTGTGGGGTAGGGAAAGGGGCTTTGCAGACTTGCACACAGCACTTCTGAAATGCCTGACAACTAGCTGATCCCACCCACCTGTCAAAATTGCCACATGGAGGGGAAGATAACGATTCAGCCACCCCTATAAATGTTCCCCAGCCCTATGCTAGAACCTTTACATATACTCACTTGCCTTCCGTTAAATAAAATTTGCTTGGAAACATCCCACTGCCCCAAAGCACAGTGGTTTTACTGTATACAAGTTACATTGTAAACGTCAGTTTCAATGCAAATTAAGAGACAGGAATAACCTATGGCTACATGAGCTAGGGCAATTCTATTAACATTCTTTACCACTGCAACTCCAGGCCTACGTATTTTATCCCCATGACAAAGCAAATTGCTCTCACAAGACACTATTCTATTTAGGTCACTTCATGTCAGTTCAGCTGTCGCAGCAGCAAGTTTGGGCCTCACCTCACAGTACTAAGGTTGGTGAGGAAAGGGAGTTATAACCAGAAATATTATGTTGATAATGCAGACACTCAGATGTCAGCAGGATTAACCTGAGCTGAAAAATGACAGCAATTTGATTACAAAAAATCTCAGTGACAAAAGCTTTGCATGATAACATAGTCTAGAGCTACATAAATTAAACTTGATGGGAAGTTAGTAAAACTTCCACATGTTTTAAATAATTCTGGAGTGCATCCTATTAGGCACTTTTCTCTATGTCTTAAATCAATTCCTAACAAATAAAAACCCACGCATAATTATGTAGCAAATAAACCATCTCACCAGCTACTTCCACAATGTCACCAGGGACTATGTCTCTTGCTTTTATCCTTTGTACACTTTTTCTGTCTTGTCGGTACACTTTACCCATTTCGGGTTCATATTCTTTAAGAGCTTCAATGGCATTTTCAGCATTTCTCTCCTGCAAGAAAAAAAAATTACAAGGCTCAGAAACGGTTGCTTTTATGACTATTGTTGGCAAAACTATCAGCTTCCAGTTTTCCCATTTATACTATTAAGCAAATAATCTATGTTCCTTCACTGACATAACTACTGTTGCAACAGAGGAAGCAGCCTGCAAAGTATCACTGTCAAATGCAATCGAGACTCAGTTGCCAATGCTGCAGTTCATTTCACATTCTTTTAAATATAGTGTTTTAAGGCAAAAGGTTCATTTGGAGACAGTTCTTCAGCAAGAGCACCTCTTCATAATCAAAGGGAAATTATTTTCTCATAAAAGACAGGCAGCACCCTGTATCACTTTACAGCAAGCAACTCAAACTCTAAGCATATTTCTTATAGTTCGTGATTAAGTGTTTAACTAATATGACAAGACAGTTTAGAGTTACTTCTTTTGAATTAAGTTCCTTTTTCTATCCCTCCCACAACATTTAGCCACTGTTTGGCTAGATGTGTTCATAACTCTAATGTGTCCATAGTTACAACAACAACTTTGGCATCAGGGTTGAAGAAAAACAATTTCCCTCAAAGCCTCCTATTTGCACTTGTAAAATAAGAGATAGTACATGGCATTCCACACAAGACTTGCTAACAAAGTACCTACTATTAGTTGAACAAAGTGCTAATATTGGTCTTTTACAACAGAATGTATTAACACCTCATAGTTATTTCAATGGACTCTCCATTTGTCTACAAGAAATGAATCCGATTACATTAATTGTGGTTTATGGGTGCAGTTGTTTAATATGGGCCTTTCGGTTAATAACATTGTCTTCTCCCAGACAGTTTAATGTTAAAATCTTGCTAAGTTATTATAGGTTGTCAAAAGAAAAAAATTTCAGTCAGCCAACAGTTCTGGCTTTAATATCTACACTGAAGATCAAATGAGAAGTACCTGTCTGTAGTTTATGCTGCCAGTATATTCACATACAGCACTGGTACAAATAACAAGTCTTCAAAACTTGAGAAAAATTTACATTGAGGAGAAATACATGCCGACATGAGCTGCTACTTGCCATAAGTCTACTAGTCGATAGACTAGTAACCACTGTTGAAGCAATATCATTACAACCTTATGTACATCATCATTCCTCTCATATTCAAAAGGCATAATTCGAGAAAGATAGGGTTCTTTTTAATTTTATCTGCCATGAAATAAATGAGTCACGCCTGAATCATAACTTTCCCAAATATAACATTAGCAGATACCAAGAACTGTTCTTCATATTTTTCAACTGCAAAACACAAAATTTAACTAAGTGCTTTGAGGATCATGCAATGAACTAAGTGCTGAAAATCAAGTCTCTTTTCTGCCAAACCAGCAACTAGAGTTAGCTTTCAAAGGAAATATTCATATTGTTACTAGAAGTTTCGTGGGGCAAAAGTGACATTTGTCTCCCTTGGAATGCCTATTCAGAATTGCCAACACAACCATATTTGCTGTTATTAAGCTACCCAGATGGGCAACTTTAATAGCCATTAATAAATGACTATTTTTAACATTCCATCTGTGAGGGCATGAGAGAGGACAGTACAAATTAAGAGACCTGTACTATAGGGACATCCTGCTCAAACTTTCTGCTCCATATTAAATTCATACATTTAACTGTTTATAGCATTTGCTATGTGTTGAGAATAGTCGTCTTATATATTCCAAGCCAAGGCAGACTTCAGTAATCATATACAGTTAGGCAATTTGTGAAACACACTGGCTGGTTTTGTCATCATGGTCTTCAGGAAAGCATTGAGATTGTGTTATGAATTCATGCTCTCTCTTCTCTCCCCCTCCCCCATAGCTTGTGCAGACAGATTTCCTCCTCTACTTCCCATTTCCCAGTAACCATAATCTGCTGAAACATCCAAATCAGGCAAACTATGGCCAAACCACTTTTAAAATACCAGCCTAGAGTCTATGTGCAGCCCCTATCTATCACCAGCCATTCAAAATTTTGTGCCCACTATTTTCTATTTAGTTTAATTTATGATAGCTACCCGCTATTCCATGTCAAACCCGTAATATCAAAACCCAGTAAAATCCAACAAAATAAATGGAAACAGGTCAGTTGCTGAATTCAAGTTAACGTATCCCTATCAAAAGTTATTAGAATCTGGCAGCTCCTTCTTGGCAGTGGTTTTATACTTATACCTTATTTAGACTTCCATCAGTATTTGTGTTACCTGGGGACAGTCATTCCCAATTCCCCATACATTCAGAAATAACTATCTGGGACCTTTCCTTTTCAAACATCAGGACCAAGATTTCTCTTGAACACTGCATAGCAACAACCTCCAATACACTCATCTGGGCAAAAAGGCGCAAGATGTTAGGATATGGGATTGTGGGCCTACAATATGCACAATTCCGACTGTAGAAGTAACTCAAGAAATACCAGAATCTGCCTTCTAGCATTGGCTGAACAGCAGTTACTAGAGTTAGCATGCTATTGCTGAACACATAACCTCCCAAACACTCAGCAACCAATGCATATGATCATGGAATTCTACAAAAGAGCATATTTAAGAAGCAATTCATAGCAGACAGGATGCTCCTAACCTTTTTACTGGCATGTCAAACTATGCATGCAAATTAAACAAACAGAGTCAGACACATTTCAGTGTCAGGCATCAGCTACAAACAACACTCTTGGTACCTTTAGAGCACTGCCATTTAAAAGTGTTGCTCATAGGATGAGAAGTTTTTCTGCCAGACAGCACCAAATTGTAAGGCTTTAGAACAACACTGCATAATGTATGTAGATGCGGCTTTCAGTAGATAGGGTGATTCACAATACTATGCACATGTCAGCACAGCCCCACCTATTTTTGTAACAAGCCTCATTCACAATACATTATGCAATGACTTCACAGGGCAGTGTGATCAAGTTAACCCAGGCCAGCCTGACTGAAGAACTCTCAAGACTTCTTATCTCCAGGCAAAACCTAATTTATCACCAGCAAGGTAATTTTCAAGAGATGCTTTTTGTTACATAGGTAGAAGGCCAACCCATCAACTTTTGAAGTTTTAAACCTTAGAAAGATTAGAAAGAAACCTTAGATCCCAACTATCCTAAGAGATTACAATATAGTATGATTGTTTCAATTGAGACATTCAGTTTTAAGAATAAGCATACAGAGATTGTAGCCGTAGAAAAAGCTACTCTCGGAGGGCCCAAAAACTTAGGTATGCTCTGAAATTTCTCTTATCAACATACAGAAAAAGTACACAGATTCATAAGAGTGAAGACTCTAAGGCTGTACATCATAGTCTCTCATTCCCCCAAACACTCAATTTTCATAAAATGACCTAAAGTTCAACACTCTTCCTGAACTCACAGAATCTGATTTCTAGCACAGCAGATCCATCATGAAAGTCCCCCATTTAAAAAGATGTTTGCCACATAGTATGGAGGAGTGCTGTTTAAGCAATACAAGCCCAAATTTTGGGGGGTGCACTGAATTAGTTGCACAGCTCTTAAGATCCTGGAGTAGTTCTACAATGTTAAGAGTGTCCCTCAAAGAAGGCACAATCTGAAACACCAAATTATTTCTACTATTTCACAGCATGCATCTACTTCCAGGTCACTTTATAATATCTATCTATATTTATCTCTATCTATCTATCTATCATCTATCTATCATCTATCTATCATCTATCTATCATCTATCTATCATCTATCTATCATCTATCTATCATCTATCTATCATCTATCTATCATCTATCATCTATCATCTATCATCTATCATCTATCATCTATCATCTATCATCTATCATCTATCATCTATCATCTATCATCTATCAATCTATCAATCTATCAATCTATCAATCTATCAATCTATCAATCTATCAATCTATATAAATAGCAAGTTTCCTTAGAGGTAGTTTGAAATTAGTCTGTGCAAGTCGCATCATATTGCAACCATGATAATAACTTTTTACAAGATTCTGCATTACAAAATATTTACTTACCTGCCACACACCCACAATTGCATTGGCTACCAATATCAGTAAGATTACAAAAGGCTCTACAAAGGCTGTGATTGTTTCTTCACCTTCTTCAAACCAGGCCAACACCTACAACAGAGATTGAAGAATAGGTCATTTTACAGATTTATTTATTTATTGTATATACCGGCCCATAGCTGAAGCTCTCTGGGCGGTTTACAGTAACTAAAAGCACTAAAACAAATATACAAATTTAAAAACACATCTTTTAAAAACAATTTAAAACAATTTAAAACAATTTAAAACAATTTAAAACAATTTAAAACAATTTAAAACAATTTAAAACAATTTAAAACACATGCTAAAATGCCTAGGAGAAGAGGAAATGTAAAATTTAGACTGCATTTTCTTATAATGGTCACCTTAATTGTAGCTATAGTTTGTTCACTGGTAATTAGACATTTATTACATCATTTAAAAAGGAAAGTCACCGAAGCCACATCTTAGAAGCTAAAAGCAAAATTCATTTTGCAGAAATAATCACCCCATATGCCTCTTCCCAACTGGCTTGCATTTGAAAGCATTTTGCACATCTTAGACATCAGAAGGCTAGAACTGTAGCTCTTATTTTTAAAACAAGTTTCTAAGTTTAACTTTATTTACAATATCTAAATAAATTGGACTTGCATAAATAGTGCCAGACACACAAAAATAACCTTTAACAAAAAAGATTTTTCCTTGGGGAAGCTTACATAGCAATGTTAGAGGCTGCTACTAATAATTAAAATCAGGAGGCACGATTTGTAATGGTTTCTGGAAGAGATACCTGGTTTAGATCCATCCACGTTAAGTTTAATTTACTTTAAAAGCTATTGAAGAAACTAAACATTAAGAAGCATAGGGAAGTGCCTTTCTAATTCTTCACAAATAAATGCTGTCAAATACTTAAGTATCTTCCTGAACACATGCAGTTCCTTGAGTATACACATGAGCTACTCTCATGTTGTTATGTGGTTTCAAGTCAATTACAACTTATGGCGACCCTATGAATCAGCGACCTCCAAGAGCATCTGTCATGGACCACCCTGTTCAGATCTTGTAAGTTCAAGTCTGTGACTTCCTTTATGGAATCAATCCAGCTCTTGTTTGGTCTTCCTCTTTTTCTACTCCCTTCTGTTCCCCCCAGCATTATTGTCTTTTCTAGTGAATCATGTCTTCTCATGATGTGTCCAAACTGATAACCTCAGTTTCATCATTTTAGCTTCTAGTGATAGTTCTGGTTTAATTTGTTCTAACACCCAATTATTTGTCTTTTTCACAGTGCATGGTATCCGCAAAGCTCTCTTCCAACACCGCATTTCAAATGAGTTGATTTTTTCTTATCTGCTTTTTTCACTGTCCAACTTTCGCATCCATACATAGAGATCGGGAATACCATGGTCTGGATGATCCTGACTTTACTGGTCAGTGATACATCTTCGCATTTGAGGACCTTTTCTAGTTCTCTCATAGCTGCCCTCCCCAGTCCTAGCCTTCTTCTGATTTCTTGACTATTGTCTCCATTTTGGTTAATGACTATGCCGAGGTATTGATAATCCTTGACAAGTTCAATGTCCTCATTGTCAACTTTAAAGTGACATAAATCTTCTGTTGTCGTTACTTTATAGTCTTCTTGACGTTCAGCTATAGTCCTGCTTTTGTGCTTTCCTCTTTAACTTTCAACAGCATTCCTTTCAACTCATTACTGGTTTCTGCTAGTAGTGGGGTATCATCTGCATATCTTAAATTATTGATATTTCTCCCTCCAATTTTCACACCTCCTTCATCTTGGTCCAATCCCACTATCAGTATGATATGTTCTGCATATAGATTAAACAGGGTGATAAAATACAGCCGTCTCACACCCTTTCCGATGGGGAACCAATCGGTTACTCCATATTCTGTCCTTACAGTACCCTCTTGTCCAGAGTATAGGTTGCACATCAGGACAATCAGATGCTGGGGAACTCCCATTTCTTTTAAAGCAAAGCTATTTTATATTAAGGAACCATTGATGGCACACATATTGAATGCTAGTATATTATCAAAAGGTTTCTGAGCCTTTTGCCCTACTTTCCCCAAAAACATCCCCTGTGCTGCCCCAGAAAGCATCCCAGAACACTTTCAGAAACCATCTTCAACACAAGCATGAAGAACTGCTGCCAAGGGAAAGAATAAAAGCAGTCAGAGTCTTGGTTCACACACAATGCTCAAGGGTCAGTAAGTTAACAACAAACCATGTTTTCTTTTCACAATTTTAAAAAAACCATAGTTAAGGCTCTGGGCTAGATTCACATGTATCTAACCCATGTTCGTTAAACCATGTTTTAGCTTTACATGTTAACTAAGCCAATAATGGGCTATTTTGAGTCACAGTCAAGATCTCCTTTATACCAAAAAAATTAAGTTCATATGAGCAATCCAGTCACATGGTAGCCTGTATCGAACTCTACAATGATTAATGCAGAAAATAGCTACTACCGGATTAAACATATTGAGCAACAGGAACTACAAAGCAACAAACTTGAATAATGCTGAAATCATCAGTGCTTGGAAGCCAGTCAATAGTAAGCTGAGAACAAGTTTCTTCTTCTGCACAGAACTACTTTCCAGGTGGGATCAGATGCTGTGGGAAAATGGGGATGGGAGCAATACTGCCCTATAAGAGACAGGGAAGGCAACTTCTAGCTCATGTGACAGAAGGGAATGGTAAATCTTAAAACAAAGAATAGTTCTACTGGTAAAGCACAAATACACACAGTATGCTAGAATACAGGGTTTAAGACACTGAACCTGTGTTCTAACATAACTGTAAGAACACCATAAAATTTACATCATAAGGTTGTTGAAATGTTAATTGCCCCAGAACAATCCAGTATTTTTATTTTATTAATACATTTATATCCCACCTTCCCTCCAAGGAGCTCAAAGTGTTATAAAACATGGTTCTCCCCCTCTCGATTTTATCCACAAAACAACCTTATGAAGTATCTTCGGCTCAGAGATGACAACTGATCCAAGGTCATCTAGTGAGCTTCATGACCAAGCAGGGATCTGAATCCTGGTCTCCCAGGTCCCAGTCTGACATTCTGATCACAACACTGGTTGTAAATTATTATTTATTAAATTTATATCCCACCCTTCCTCCTGAAGGAGCTCAGAGCGGCAAACCTAAACAAAATAATTTAATAAGAAAAAGAAAAACATACTAAAAACAGTTAAAAACAGGTGCCAAGCACACACGTTTTTCTCAACATTTCTCCTAGCCATCTGGCTAATAGGCAAAGCAGGAGTTTTGCAGCAGAGAAGGAAGAGAGCACAGTATCCAGATTTTACTCCAAAATTTAATCCTGGCTCTTTTAAATGGCTGCAACTACAACTTATCATTAGCCACTTGACAAAGCTCCAATTATGCAGCTATGATGTAGCCAGACATTCAAGATCCTAGTACTAAAATGGAGGATTAAAGTATTTTCACAACTCCATCTACCAATGGAACAACAGCACCAGTAAGAAAGCCAATTTTATAGTCCATCCATGCACAATATAAAATAAAATAAAAATAAATCTCTCTTCTACTGCTCCATCTATAAGGTCTTATCCTTCAGGATTTTGAAGCACATTAGCTCCCACTTAGGCATAAGGAGTACAATACAGTAGGGCCCCACTTCTCTGCGTTCCGCTAATATGGCGGTTTTCATTTACAGTAGGGCCCCACCCATACGGCGCTTGTTCTGCTTTTTTCGGGCATCAGGCGCCATTTCATTGTCAGTGTTCCACTTTTCGGCAATTTTCGCTTTTTGGCGGGGGTCTGGAACCTAACCTGCCATATGAGTGGGGCCCTACTGTACGCCAATCTGAATGTTTTATGGTGGCCTTTAATTTCTGGTACATAAGAAAATTTTTATCTACCTTTCTCAACAGTTCCCAGCATAGACAATGGGCACTGGAGAAGCATCAGACAGAGAGGCACTAGCCACTAACACCACAAATAATTGACTAGAGGGTCACAAGAAAGACGTAACACTTGTTTCAGTGGAAGGTATCTCATTCTAACTTCCTCTAAGCATTTGGTGAAATTTCCCATAAACGTCACCTTTTCTTCAGGAACCGTAAGACCTAGAAACCTGCTCTGTAAAATGAATGTTCATGCAAAGCACTGATTACAAACCACATTTGGCATCTTGCTGTTCTCTCATAAAGAGGATGTACACTTTGCTAATAATGGGATATTTTATTGGACGTGGAAGGGCTAGCCCATGCTTATAAAGAACACAGTGCTTAGTTAAATTATGGAATTAACTCCCACAAGTGGCAGTGATGGCTACCACCTTGCATGGTTTTAAAAGATTAGATAAATTCATGGAAGATAAGGCTATCAATGGCTACTAGCCATGATGGCTGTGCTCTGTCTCCATAGAGGCAGTGTGCTTCTGTATTCCAGTTGATGGAAACTGCAGGAGGGGAGAGTGCTCTTGTGCTTAGATCCTGCTTGCTGGCTTCCCAGAGGCATCTGGTTGGTCACTGCGAGAACAGGATGCTGGTCTAGATGGGTCATTGGCCTGATCCAGCAGGCTCTTCTTGTGTTTTAATGTTCTTAATTTCCTTTGTGAGAGGTTAATACAATTAATGTGACAACATTTAGAAATGGCAGAATTCTTTTGAACAGATAAGCAAATTCATAAAATGTGGAAAGGTCCGTTTTAGATGCCATCTGCCTTTTCTCTTTACAGTCACGAACTATAAACTGGTCACTTATTAATTGTATTTTTAAACTGCCCTTCAAAGTTCCCAGGGTGGTGTACAGCTATTATAGTAAAATATAACATTTACCATATTGTAATTATTTTGATTGCATTGGTATTATATTTATGATATTGTTATACACCATCTTCGAGATGTCCACAAATAAAACACACACATTAAAACCGTAAAATCATCAGTAAATGCTAATAAGTTTCTTGATATTTCTGATAAAATATTAAAAATACAATTCTACCACAAAGCAGCCGTATGAACCTCTGAACAGGGGTTTTGATTAGATTATCCTTATTCCCCATTCAGTGCAATTCTTACACAGAAGTAAGTTCTAATGAACTCAAGGGGCTTACTTCCAGATACATGGATACAGGATTGCACCCTTATAACTTCTAAGGCTTTGGTAAGTGATTATTTGCATTGTAGCAAGATGTGCCACTTTATACACCTTGCAAAAGAGGTCAGAAACACCACTGCTGCTTATAAAAGGTGACTAGACCTGAAACAAATAGGCACTAAACTCCTCCACTACCAACACATAATGCTGTGCACATTCTATACCCCAACATAAAACTCCTGATGCTAGGTAATGTAATCAGCTTACATCTAATATACATATTTTAAGTAGTTTATAGAGGCTTTTTGGCAAGGAAGAGATTATAATCTGGGGAGCAGAGAGAAAGACTGAAGCTGAGAGAAAAGTAGACACTGGTTCCTAGCACAGATGGGGCAGACAAGGAATAGTGGCTATGGGTAGTCAAGAGTCTCAGCAATGAGTAGGCTAGGCCTATTTGCAAGTCCTGCAAATGCACATGCAATTTGGATGCCTTGATATCAAACACTCAATGTCTCTGGACATCAAGATTGCCACCTTTTAAGTTCTGAATCACATTACAGACATTATACTGATGTGCAACATTTGAATACAACACAAGATTCTTAATAGACGTCCTTTAACTATAAGCTGGTTCTCACAAACAGCAGTTGGGGAGGACTCGTGATAGAATGCCTCCCCACCCCCAAGCATTCACACACACATGCAGAAAATCAACACAGAAGTGAGATGGGTAGGCTAAAATCCTCCTCTTGGACTATTTGCTTTCTATGTGCAGGGTGTTTTTGCATATTCAGTCATGTTAGCCTCAATATGCAATATTGAGTGTGTAGTCCAAGCATAGGTCTACTATCTCAATATAAAGAAAGGACAGACAAAAGTGAATGTGACTTAGCAGAACCAATTATCTACGAAACAACTGGGGGCAGGAGGAAGGCAAGCCAGTTCTTGAAAACATACCACCACCATCGTATATAAGAAAACTATACTATTACTGTATGTATTCAATATATTTCAGTGCTGGCCGGCAATAGAATCTGTACTGTAGTCACAAATGAATTCACCAGTGGCAACTATATTGTTATTTTTTGCTCTGGTGAACACTTACCGCAGCTAGACTTTGGAGGCTCTTAGAAACAGCAAGTCTCACTGTTTCCAGGAGCCTCCAAAGCTCAGTTAAACACAAACATGGGTAATATTAGTGGTCCAATGCTGTATATTTTAAGTCTGATATAAAGCAGAAGAATTTACTAAATTCACTGTACACAAATCTATTAATCTAATTTGGGGGTGGGGGGAATTTTAGCTGGCCATGAATGACATAAACATTACAAACACTGCCAAGTGCTAAAGAGGCACAAAGAAAATATATCCCACTCCATTCTTATTAAACCGGATTAATTCCTGTCTGAATCCTGCTAATATTAGTTTAACATTAATTTTGGGGGTATTCAGTACATTTTCTTGAATTCACAGTACCTTATTAATGCTGTCCTTTTTCTCATTCTCTCTAGAGTAGCAAGCAGATTATTAATGACATACCATCTTATCAGGAGGTCTGTTCTGCACAACATAGGAAACGGACCTTTAGTGTGGTGGCACCTACCCTGTGGAATTCCCTCCCCTTAAATATTAGGTAGGCGCCATCTCTGTTATCTTTTTGTCGCCTATTGAAGATTTCCTCTTTCAACTAGCCTTTTAAGTTAAGACTTATCCCAGTCTGCGTCTGTGTTGGAATTGCTCTTAATATGTTTTTTTTAAAAACCTTTCCCCCCCCAAACAATATGTTTTTTAACCCTTTTTATTTAAGATGTTTTTAAAGCTTTTTTAAATAATGTTTTTAAAGTTGTTTTGTTTTACTATATTTTAAGGTTCATTTTCATGATGTTTTGAAGTGTTTTTATTGCTTTTGTTTACCGCCCTGGGCTCCTGCTGTGGGAGGAAGGGCAGGATATAAATTAAATAAAATAAATAAATATTTCATTTACAATTAAACAAATAAAGCATTTCTTTGCAATAGCCTTGACAAGTTATTCCATTCAAATTATTTAGCCCTACAGGAATTGCTTATCATCAATTCCAATTATTTCTACTCTTTCCATGATTCACAGCCAAAGTACTCTCCCTACCAACTGTTTCAGAAAGTTAGTCAATAGAGGAACATCGTGGAGCCAATTCATGAGACTGCACCCAACCCTTAGACATGTCATCTCTTATTTCTGTAAGAGTCGTTCGCTGTAACTCCGTTTCTTGGAGAGGAAATATATGGGACCTCTGGAACCAATACAATTACCTACTGAAGGCATCTTACCAGGGTTACACATTCTTAAAATATGCATTCTTATAAATTCTACTGTTTTTCCCATTACAGCTTTTTAAAAAATATATATCCAATTTTAGCCTGCCTAACAGCACACAGTGAAATACCCACATACTCTCTTCCTGTGTTGCATAACAGCCACCTCAGATATATATTTTCTGAGCAGTCTGAATACATAAACAAGTATTTAACTGGTTATTTTTCCAGTTATGCTGGATGCACAATGGGATTAGGCATTTTACAAACATTTTTAGGAGTTTTTTTTTAAAAAAACTTTAATCCGGTAAAATTCTCATTTAGGTTATATGTCTGTGAACCAAAAACACAGCCATTCTTCAGAACAAAAGGCAGGGAATAAATAAATAATAATAATTCGACTTGTAGATACCTTTTGAAGGTAAATTTGAGGGGTAGATGTCCACAAGTTCTCAGGGGGGCTGTTAGAAATGAAATTATGTTTTTAATCAGGATGCAGGAGCACTTCCATATACTAAGAACCTTCTCACTATCTTAATTAAAGATAACATGTTGGATCATTCCCTCAAGTTGTGGGTAGAAATCAGCAACTGCTTCCTGAAGCCAGCTTTCAAGAACCTTGCATAATGAGCTGAAATCCCATTTCTATACTAGTAAAGTAAAATAATTAACATCCCTCTTATATTTTTATTGCAGTGCTTCTTAATACATTACATACATTACAGCATATCAAATTCTTGATTGTAATACAATTGAACAAAAGGTTGCCAATTTTCTAAAATGAACAATAAAGCCATATTCCTTTTTAACTCATATGTACAGTGCCTTGCAAAAGTAATCAGACCCCTGACCTATGTTTATGCAAGCAACATGTTTCAGTTTTTTATGTTTCTTACAAACATTTCCCAACATAAAACCAATGTCACCTTACAATAATTGATTTTGAGTTTCAGTGTTTCAAAATAAAATATCATACAGAACAAAATTACAATGTACCATTTGTAATCCAGTAATATGACAGCATTGGTCGGGGCCCGATTACTTTTGCAAGGCACTGTAGCAAGTCAGTTCAGCAGAAAACATTCTTTACATTTTTCTATGCTGGAAATATTTTCTAACCTCCACTATTTGGCATATCATATGTGTATAGACAAATCACTTCTACCAACAACTTTCTTCAATCCTTTTTAAAAGTTTAATAAAATTAAGTTCAATCTGTCAGAAAGCAGAATTTCCTTGTCGTTACTAGAGAAACAAAAAAAGGCTGTTGGCTTGATGACTCTGTAAGGTAGGCTACATGTGTGTTTCCTGAAATATACCAACTCTGGTGTAAATATCACCATCAGATACATGAAGGTTACTAAATGTCAATTCTCAGAAGTTAGAGAATGCCAAAGCTAGGACACTGTGTATGAATGCTTAGTATAAAGTATTGTATATGAGTCTTTGTAGATGTTATACAAGAGCGTAAGATGATCTCTCACGTTCCAATAACTCAACCTTTACTGCAGGATCTGGTGCTAGAGAAGGGGCCTCCCTGACAACAGCAGCATAGTTCAGTGATACAGCATATCCTTCACCTCCAGGAAGTCCCAGGTTCAGCCTCAAACACCTGCCTCTCCAAGTGGCAGAGCTGTGAAAGACCTCTGCGGCTTGCAAGAGCTGCTGCCAGGCAAAAACAGACAATGCAAGACAGGCCACTGTTCAGGAAAAGGTTGCATCCTATTTTCATACTGCAAAGAATATTTGTATTATGTTTTCATCCCACTGGGCCACCCAAAGATCTCAAGGTGCCTACGTGATTTCACCCCATTTTATCCTCACGACCACCCTGTGAAATAGGTTAGGCTGACAGTGTGGCTCAAGGTGACATACAGAGTTTCATGACTAAGTGGAGATACAAACCAGTCCTATTCCAACACTACCTGCTACACTACACTGTGTTATAAAAGTGGACCAGGTTCTGGGCATAGATTTCAACAGTTAGGGAACAGACTTAAAATCTCATTTGTCAGAAGCCCTGTGGCATGCCTAGGGCCACAAAAATATTTTCCTTCTCTTGCATATATATACTATTCTTTGCTAATCTATATGTTAGTGGTTCTCGCACTCCATCCTACGTTTACAAACAAAGCGCCATGCATTTAAGAGTTTTAACTCATCAACTTCTTCCCTATTCATTTCCAGTCTCTTTCTAACACGGCTCACAAATAATAGTTGAATAGCTCCATGCAGTACTGTTCAAAAGGGAGAACATGTACCAAGCACCACCCATAGAGAGAAAGGTAAAGTTGCATATTTATTGTTTTATATACTTATCAGCCTGGACATATGAATATGGAAGCAGAAAGTAATTATCCAGAATAACACAATACATAATTCTTCACACATTAAAGCAGCCTTCTTCAACCTTGTTTCCCCAGATTTTGTTGGACCAAACTGCATCAGTCCTGACAATTAGCCATGCTGGTTAGGAATGATGAACGCTGTAGTCCAACACCGTCTGGGGAACCAAGATTGGGCAAGGGTGTATTAAAGTAAAATGTTGTTTTGCAGGACAGTAGGCAAATATACACATGCTGTTTTATTTTCTCAGAGGTTTCTTAATCTCATGCAAGATTTAGAAACTGAAAAGTTTTGCCCAAATGTACAATCAGTGGTTGTCCTTTTAAGCATTGTCTGGCCTTTTTGTAAATTAATCATCATAATTCTTCAAGAACACAGTTCTCCTATTATTCTGGTGAGAATTCAAGAGCACTTCACAATTAGGCCTATTTAAATATTCTGTTCCAACATTAAGATTCCCAATTGCCTCAGCAGTTCAAGGAAATAAGCGAGGAAGTATCTCTCTCTTTAAGGTCTCTGGAGTGCGATACACCTTTTTTCTATATTGCATTGTATCATTATGGTTTTATCGAACACATTAGATTTTTGGCTTTATCCTGTCATTAATCTGATTCGCATATCACACTAAGTTATAGTTTTTAAAAATGTGAACATGCAGCGTGCTGGTGAAATGTCCTCACTCTGCCTCTCTTCAGCTCCTGCTGCAGCGCACTGCCAGGAAACAAGCCAGACACCTGGCTTGTCATGACATCTGAACCCAGGTTCATTGTTTCTCTCCAAACAACCTATGAGCAGTATCCAGGGTTTATTCTGGGCTTACTGCTCATTGTTTGTTTGGGGGAAAACAAACCATGAGCTCGGGTTCAGACAGTACAAGCTAGACTGTGGCTTGCTTCCCTGGGGCATAGCAGAGGAACAAAGCAAGAACTTTTTAGCAGCATGCTGGCTCATTCAAATTAAAGCATAGCTTATTGTAAACGATGGTTTAACATGCCATGCCATTAAGCCTATAGGCTAGAATACGGGCCTACAGAGACCTAGCAAATCTAAACCCAACCTCAAAAGCTTGTTTTGCAGAACAGAAACCTAGGATTATGTCTCAAATTCATATGCAACCTTAATCAAAACAACTGTTCAACAGCAATTATTCAAGGATTACAGCTAGTTTTGTTATCCTAAAATACTTAACAGTATGCAAAAAACACTACTCCATAAATATCTTCAATCTCTACTCTATACAGGTCTGGTTTATTGAATTCAGGCATAAAATTAACCCCCAAGATTACAGAGTAACTTTAATAAATTCAGTTAATACAAAACCTACAGTTAATACAAAAAATGGAGTGCAAGACTATACAGTTTAGTTTAAAACAATATCAGAATACACTCTGTGGAGAAATAAATTCACTAGTTTGTTTCCTAGAAATCGTTTTAAGAAAGCATCTTCTAGGCAAAACCTAAGCCATACCATTATAACTGCAGGGAATTCATGGTAAGATATGGCATGTAATCTTCAAGTTTGAGTAATTTAATTCTAAAAGTCAATCTCATGTTGTTTTGTGCACAGCTTTTCAGATGATATGTTACGTCCTTGCATAGAGGTCACAGACTACAACCAGAACAGATTGTGAACTCTTTCAGAAATGCTAGTCCAATCATAAACACAAGTAATGGACTGTCACTCAAATTCAGTTGAAAACCAGGTTTTTTTATGCAGGGAAAATTTATTGATACAATGAAATAAATGCGATGTTTCTAACAATTTGCAGGTCTCTGGTCAAGTTTATTACCAATGATATTCCCCAATATTTTTAAAACAAATGTATTTTAAATGGGCATTAAGCTATACCGATTTTCTGCCATTTCCTCTATTGAACTCTAAGATAGGCTGACCTCATCTCACACTCACAACTTCCTTTAAATAAAATGTTCACTCATTCAGAAGTAGCGCAGCCATCCATAGTTCACCTTTGTAAGGAAAAAAACTAAAACGACTAAGTCATTCGTCTCCACAAGAAAGATCAGTGCCAAGCTTTGGCTGGCTGCAATGATGTACACATACCAGAACTGAAGGCCTTCCTTTTTGAAAGCGCACACCAGTGTCATGATATTTGAAACCCTCAGTAGCCCAGAATCAGCAACATCGTGTACTATGTAACAGTACAAGGGATAACCCTTCTCTCACCTGTTGTTGTTTTTAAAAGGTCATATTCCTACTGCCACAATTCATTTGCCAATGCTTAAGACAGATCTGCACTATTTGTTTTTGCTTTCTATTCTTCTGGCTCCTAAAAAGGCCTCAACAATTAAGTTACTTAGAAAACTCTGCCACATACATCAACATTTTGGGAAAGAGCCATAGCTGACAGTTCCACGTATGACCCACAGTTTCTGCATGTGAACAGACATTTCTAAACCCTTTTCACACCAGTGTTTCATGATCCCTGAAAAGCTGTTCCAGGAAATAATGGGGCTCTCCAGAACAGCTAATACGGCATGAAAGGCTGCAATTAAAGGGAAATCTAGAGTTGGCATGCATGATGGAAGCACTAGAGCACATGTTTGGGTGTGCACAAAGGGTCCTGCAAATCTCAGCCTTCTCTCCAACTTTTCAGTCTGTAAAGTGCTGTACATTCTTTATCTCAGTCATCCTCACAGCAATCCTTTTTGTAGGTTAGGCAGGCACAAGCAGCAACATGTCAAAGGCTACCAAGAGTTTTGGAGCTGAGTAATTATTCAAACCAGGGACTCCACACAGCCAAACAGAATACTACCAACTGCACCATACCCATAATGTTTAAATTTAATCTCCATACATAATATTTTTTAAAAGAAACTACCAACCCCTTCCTTTTCAACATCTCAGAATGTGTGAACCATGATCAACTCTTCCGTTTTGATCTTTGCTGCACATTTACCATTCCTCCACAATCACACAGTTGGCATTAGACAATGTTAAGCCTACTCAATGCCTTTTTTTTAAAAAAAGTAAAAATATCCAGAACTGGTTTCAAAGCGCCATCCTACCAATTCTGCATGCAAGGCAAAGAGTTTATTTTATAAAGAAGCTTCCCAAAGGTCAGTTACCAAATTTGGTCAACAATGGTGCCATCACTGCTGTCATCATTCTTGTCACTGTCAAGAGCAACAACTGTCACCTTGCTATTATCAGCAAGGGAAGGCAACTGGAATATTCCCCATGCAAATTCTATTTACAGCATCCAAAAAAAGACTCCCAGAGTCTCAGTTAGTTTCATAACAATCAAGTGCAAAAAGAATATTAGTTCACCTTCTTACTGGGGCCAAGGTTAAAAGGCAAGCACCGGGAAATGCTGCTTCAAATATAGAAATTTCACAGATGAAAATAATATCTATCCAAAGATATCAGTGTACATTTGGTTTAACAGGTATGTCATCTTGGTTCAATGTTAAAACACAGTTTTTCATTCAAGTGTTTCAACAAAATGTAATTTGCTATAACCTGGATTGGGATCCATGTTATTGCCCTAAAATCCAGAGTTGAAAATACTTTTCATGTGAATGAACTGTAAAGAACAAGATGCCCAGTCTCAACTAAACCTTAGATAAATTGAAATGCATGGATCTTATACTCAGTTTAAGAACTTTTGAAAAACCTGTACATCAATATAGACAAGGCAAGTGAGACAAATATGAAATCAAAGATATAAGAGGATACTTACAAATGATATACATGCTGCCAACAACAAAATTCTAACTAATAAATCTTCAAACTGTTCGATCACAAGCTCAAGTAAAGTTTTTCCTGCCAAGATAAAATGTAGGTATAAGTTGTCAAATATACACTGCTGAAGTGTTATACAGAAATATGAAATTCCTTACAAGCTTCTTACCTTCTTCAGCTGGTAGCTCTTTAAGAGGCAAAGGTTTCCAGAAAGCATGTTAAAGAAAGAGAAAAATAATAAGACAACTTTTATTAAAAACTAGTATAAAAGAATCTATAATCGATACCTCAGCTACATTATATAGAATTAAAGGGGTTTTAACATTTTTTTTAACTTGAAGGCAATGTAAAAGGCACATGAGGCCTTCTTTCAATGAGGCATAGAGTGCAGGCCTCATGCTCCCTGCATTTAATGTCAAGTATATTTCAGCATCAAGCTGGAGAGGTTAGAAATACTGCTGCCAACCACAACTTCTACTGCAACTCCACACACACAGGGTCAAAGGCACCGAAACTGACTCCCACCACCCTAGGCCACAGCCAAACAGATTCCCCCCCCCCAAAAAAATTCAACGCTCAAAAGCAGAGGATGGGAATGAGGGAAGATACATTTATTCCCCTTTCAGGAACAACTCCCCCACCTCTGGCCCTGTGATACAATTTCCTATTTGAAAGCCGGTTTTGCAACGTAGAGAAAGCAGCGTGCCTTTCCCCCCTTCAAAATCCTCTTTTAAGTCAAGCGCATTGTTTAACAGGAATGAGGGACCGAGCCGGAAGGAAAAGAACAGAAGCAGCAAAGGTCAACTAAGCAGCAGAAGGGCTAAAATGATAAGGAAGGAAAGAGGCATAAAAACTGTTCCCTATATGACAGAAGCGGGTCTTCCCTCCTTAAAGGTGAAAAGGAAGTGGGCAGGCAGCCTGCACGTTGGAACAGGCCCAGAAGCCTGGGGCACTGAAGGGAATCCACGAGGTGGATTTGCAAGTCAGCCATCTTCTCTCTCTCGCTCCCTTTTCTTTTATTCCGGGTCCTGAAGCAGATGCCGGGTTTTGGGTGTGTGCCTGCCTGCATGTGTGCGTGCGTGTGGGATCTCTACACACGTTGAGGCCTCGAAAACGGGCCGAGAGAAAAGGTGGAAAAAGAAGGGATGATAAAAAGGAAGGGGGGGGGAAGGAGGGAGAGAGCGAGGAAATCCCGGCAGCGGCTGCATCTCCCTTGTACCAAGCGGAGGAGGAGAAGGTAGCGGAGGGTTGCTGTTCCGACCTACCGTTGGCACCCCATCTCTCCTTGAGCTTCTTGACTTGCTCCGAGCTGAGCCCGGTGCTCTCGTTGACGCTGAAATAAGCCAAAACTTCCTCCACCGTCTTGGTATGCGCGTTCTCCATGGCTGAGGCCAGGGAAAAGCCGGAGCAGCAGCAAATGGAGCCTGGCTGGTGTTTCTCCCTCTCCTTGCCTCTGTCTCTCTCTCTTCCTCTTCCTTCTTTGCAGCAGAAACAGGCAACAGGAACAGCAACAGCGCGCACACACAAAAAGGGGGGTCTACACTCACCACCAACCTACCTCTCTCTCCCCCCACCACCCTCCCCTCCCCTTAAGGATCCCCGCTCCTCCTCGGGTTGGTCACCATCAAGAGATCCAGAGACCACTCGGGGGCTTTTTAAATAAAAATGAAGCAAGCCAGTAAACCCAAGCACTCTGCCTCAGCAAAGAGAATTGGGGGGAGGGTCTTTTTCCCTTTCCTATTTGCTCCAGAAAAAACTATATGGGGGGCGATAAGTCAGCCCCCGTCCTCGTCCTCCTCTCACCCCACAGAAAGGCACCCTTGCTTTTTTACCTTCAAGGGGGCCTCACCCGACCCAGTCCAATTCAAGGGATATTTTGTGAAGGGATGCCCTCCAAAAAAGATGGGGTACTATACCCCTAACAGAGGCTTTATGAGAGGATTAAAAGAACCCCCTTTTTTTAAAAAAAGTCCCTCCTCGATTCCTCTCCTTTCCGTCTGGAAGTTGGGAGCTGGAGGGGGAAAGAGAAAGACAATAAATAATGGCCCCTTGCCGCCTTCCCGAGGGCCAACGGCTGCCCCTTCTCGCTTCCCTCAGGGCCGCCACTGGGGGGGCACGAGGATGGATTGCCCCACCCGCTTCTGAGGGGCAGGCTGAACGGCTCCGGCTCCTTCGCTACTCTCCCGGCTCGGTGGTCTCCAGAAGGCAGCTGCAGCTCAGGCCTAGGTCGGCTCGCCGGTTCTCCCCCCCTTTTTGTGCGTGTGGTGGTTGGGGCTTGTTGTTGTTTTTTTAAGTTCCCCCTCCCCTTGTCCCTACCCCCGTCTCCGCTTCCCTCCCCGGCGCTGGCTGAGCCGGCCGCGGCTGCTCTAATATAATTTATCGGAGCCAACTCGCCGCTGCCCCTCTGGCGGCCGCGGCATGTGGACGACGTTCATTGGCCGAGAGCGGCGAGCGAAGGAAAGGGGGGGAGGAGGGAAAACAGCCCCGCCTCCCCATGACGCCACTCCGCAAAGCCCGTATCCTGCTGCTGAGGTTTCGCCACAGAAGCCGGGAAGACAGACCGGGAAGGCGGGAGGAGGAGCGAAGCGAATCGACCCTCCTCAATCACATTATTATTCTTTTGCCCGTCTGCTCCGCACATTAATTTTGTGGCACGCGGTGACGACCCTGCTGTTAATCCCCGCAAAGTTCGGGAATGGGTTTTGCTTGGGAAGAGACCATGCGGGCGGGCGTGCAAACCAAAGGATTGTCAATAGGTTATTTTTTTTTTAAAAAAGGGAGCCGAGGAAAGTCTCGAGCGTCCAACTGCCGGGTTTCCTCTTCTCAGCGGAGTTGGGGGAGGGGAAGCCAAGCTGCCTGTGTGTCTCCTGACGTGACACTGGGCGGCATTTTGCCTCTTCGCCTTCGTTGTTCAGGTTAAGGGGCCGCGTCCCCAAATACGCACCGGAGTTTTACTTTTTAACACGTTGAATATGTGTGTGAGAACATGTACGGTGGGCGCACGCGTTCCTCTCTCTCGAAGCACCAACATTTAGTACAAAGAGACAATAGAACCTATCCAATGTTAGTCCTGCAGTCAGAATACACCCATTGAAATGAATGGACTTGTTACTCATGTCCATTAATTTCAGTGGATCTACTCTGAGAAAAACTTCGTTGGATGCAATCCAATGTGATGGCTTCATTGTTTAATATCTTTTCACAGGAGTTTCCACACACCTTCTATGACAGCAAATATCCTTCACCCCTACCACTAATTCTAACAGCACTTTTTCATTTACAACATACTTTTACACTTTATGTTCACCCTGACAAAACCTTTCCTGAGGTACAATCACTTGTTGATTTCTTTATTATTCTTAACCCCCCTTTTCCTGTCTGCAGACATGAAAAACAGTTATAGAGGATTAAAAACAGTAAGGCAATACATAAGCACAACCAGATAAACTATATACTTTGAAACAGCAGCAGATGAAACCAAATCCAAAACAGCAGGTTAAAAGCCAAGCATAGCAAAATTGCAGAGGAGAATAAAAAAAATAAAGGCTCAGTGTAGGAGAAAACATCTGGAACAGTTAAAGGGATGAGACAGTGATCTCCATGGGGAGGATATCTCACAAAGTCGGTGTCACTACCAAAAAGGCCCTGCTGTGGGCGCCCAGAGTTATTCCCAATGTTGAACTGTATACTTTGTGCATTTCCTGTATACGAAACACCTCCATGCAGGAAAGATTGTGCAAATCGTGAAGTGTTATATTTATTCGTCTGTTCTGCATATGTGCAAGGTGTGAACAAATGGTGGCGGCTTCCCAACAATTTTGCTGCATGTACATGTGGCAAGAGGCCACCACTAATGCCAGTATCCTAACTTGGGTGCACATCGTAAAACACACTCTTGCTAAACCCTTGCATGTTTGTCATACATGTTGAATGACAAGCAAAATTCATAACATTTTTTGCTCAACAGTAACTTCTGTGTAAAAAAATTCATCTCACACAAAATGACTTCAATGCTCAGAGAGTGCAGCTTGCCCAGAGGCCACAGTAAAGGGTTGACTTCAACCCATGCTGAATTCTGAAGAGCTTCCTTAAGTCATGCCTTCTTTCTCACTTAATCCTATCTCCATAATGAAGTTTTTCTTCCTTGTTCCTTTCTTCCTTGTTTCCTTATATATTTATTTGCATTCATTCAGAAGACATATGTACTACTTACCAAAAAAAAAGTTCACAGTTTACCTCATGCCACAAGGCCCCTTGTCCTGCTGTTCTGAGGCCTTTACAAGACAAGGAACTACTGCCCCCATGACCATGCTGTCCTTGGGAACATTTTGGCTTCCTAGAGGGATATGTATTTCTTTATGCATATAGACTAATTTATCCCAAATGGGTTAGGGTATGCAGCTAAGCACACACCACCTAAAATAAGCAACAACAAAACAAAACAGCCAAATGTAAAATACTGAGACAATGCCATTATATAACAATTACTGTTGAAATCAGTCTAATATCTGCTTAATCCTACACCATTTTTAAGTGATAAAATGCCTGAGAAATGTACAAGCTTGAGCTTGGATAAATGTTATTTATTTATTATTATATTTATTATTTCAATTTATATACCGCCCTTAGCAGAATAGCTCTCAGGGCGGTGAACAAACAAGATAAAATACAATATATCATAGTAAAAAATCACAAAAACATGTACAAACAAACAACAGAAAGCACAACAAAAACGAAATACAACACAAATTAAGAAGGATACATATTAAAAGTAGAAAGATTAAGAAAATTAAAAGATTAAAATGCCTGGGAGCATAAAGATAGAAGTGTAGGCGCCAGGCGTACCTCTTCGGGGAGGCTGTTCCACAACTCAGGGGCCACCACAGAAAAGGCCCTAGATCTAGTAACCACCCTCCGGGCTTCCCAATGAGTTGGTACCCGGAGGAGGGCCTTAGTTTCTGAACGAAGTGAACGGGTAGGTTCATAGCGAGAGAGGCGTTCCACAAGGTATTGAGGTCCCACGCCGTGTAAGGCTTTATAGGTCAAAACCAGCACCTTGAATCTCGCCCGGAAGCAAATAGGGAGCCAGTGCAGACGCGCCAGAATAGGTGTTATATGCGAAGACCGACTGGTCCTCGTCAATAGTCTGGCAGCCGCGTTCTGCACCAGCTGAAGCTTCCGAACTGTCTTCAAGGGCAGCCCTACGTAGAGCGCATTACAGTAATCCAATCTTGAAGTTACCAGAGCATGAACAACGGAGGCGAGGTCGTCCCTGTCCAGATAGGGGCGTAGTTGGGCTACCAGACGAAGATGGTAAAATGCATTCCGTGCCACCGAGGCCACTTGGGCCTCGAGAGACAAGGAAGAATCAAAAAGAACCCCCAAACTACGTACCTGTTCTTTCAGGGGAAGTGTAACCCCATCCAGAACAGGGTGAACATCCACCATCTGAGCAGGGAAGGCGTTCACCAGCAGTGTCTCGGTCTTGTCTGGATTGAGTCTCAGTTTATTAAATGTTCATGAACAACAGCTGGTCAGCAGTCACCTAATAACTTAAGGGCTGCCTAGTTCCAGTTGGTTGCTGTGATTCTTTTTCATCTTCTTTTTGCACCCTATTGTTTTTAACCCAGCAACGTTAAATCTAGTACTCCAACGCAGTACTAGAACAGGAAAACCCTTTTATTCCACTCCTGAAAACGAGCCTCTCAGTGAAAATGCTTCCCTAGGCTTTGGACAAGATTCATCGAGTGATAAAGGCTTGTCTGAGAATGGAGTGATGGACCACAGGTTTTGCCAGTTAGGCATTCAGTTCAGCATCTCTTTTGCCAGAAAAGAGATGGAAGCTAGAAAGAACGAAGGGACTATCCATGCAGATGCATTAAAAGTGTGGACAGGCCTACAAACAGGCTTTAATTCTGTCCCCAATAAAACCATTTAAAGTTTTCCCCCCTGTTTACTTCCCTGGAATTTAGATGAGAGCATCAGGCTCTTCTGAAGGGATAATAATTTGGAAATACTTGGAGTTTCCTTGACCGATTTATCTCTCTTCACCAGCAAGCAAGTTACTTTGGCCTGTCTGTGGGAAGGCATCAAAGCTGATTGCAAACTGTAGAAGCATGACAGCTTTAGGCAGATTAATTTCTTGAACTAGAGCAGGCTACAGAAGAAAATGTAGCTAAAATGGAGACCAACAAATACGAATTCTGTGCTCCTGAGGAGCTGAGATTGCAGTGTGAATGCAGAGTAGGTCCTTGGCAAGAAAGGCAGCACTGCAAGAGGTCAAGTTGCTTCTCAGTGAAATCCTGTTGGCTTTATTGGAATAAAACTCCTGTTCGTTAATCTGATGAAGCAGGCCTTCACTCATTCTGAAAAGTATCATTTTACTACTAAAGTAATCCTGAATATTTTAATAGAGATTAAGGCTTTGAGTCAGGATACATGAGGGCTTAGTCCCAGGGTGAGGTGAAGTGATAATAAGGAAGAGAGTTATATTGAGCATGTGCAGATTTTTCCTTTTTCATGATAATCACATTCAGACCTCACATGTGTCTTACTTCAGGTTCCTCCTCAAGATTTATCTTTTTAAATTAAAGCTTTGGCCTAATCCCATAATTCTCATCCTCCACCAAAATTATGCCCGCAATGTGACTGTGTTTGCCTCATGCTATCCTTGCCTCTTTTCTGTGTGTGACTTGTCATTTGATCTTTTCTCCCCTCCTTTTCTTATCTTGAGAGCCAGTGTGGTATAGCGGTTAGAGTGTTGGACTACAACCTGGGAGACCAGGGTTCGAATCTCCACACAGCCATGAAGCTCACTGAGTGACCTTGGGCCAGTCACTGCCTCTCAGCCTCAGAGGAAGGCAATGGCAAACCACCTCTGAATACTGCTTACCATGAAAACCCTATTCATAGGGTCGCCATGAGTCGGAATCAACTTGAAGGCAGTGCATTTCTTATCTCCCTCACAGTACAAAGAAAGACTGTGAGACAGACTTATACTGCAAGGTTCTTTTGGCTAAAGCACTCTATATGTTATTGGCACCAATTTTGCATTACATATATTAAGATCATTATGTAATATAATACAAAATCCCCATAAATATATTACAATTATGTGAAAAAAGACATAAAATATTGACTAAAGCAATTCACTATATTCCTCTGCTCCATTAATACCAAATATATTGCTAAAATGTTTATACTATGCATAAATAGTAAATAACTAACTGGACAGAATATTAACCAGCCCTTTCTAAACACTAAAAGGTACTGTAGAGAGAAAACACCTATTTTTATTATTTATTTAATTTGTTGGTCACCTCACTCCCAGTGGTCTCTACGAAACTTATAACACATTTCAAAAACATCTAACATACAAAATTGAAAACCCAAACAAAAAAGACGGAGACACCATATCAAAGGCCTGAGTGAAAAGAAAAGTGTTTGCCTGTTGCCTATAGATGAGATGGATAGAGAAGCGCCAGGTGTGCCTCCCTGAGGAGAGTATTCCATAGCTGTGGAGCCACCACTGAAAAGGCCCATTCTTGTGTTGCCACCCTCCAAGAGAAGAAAGCGCTCAGATGACAAATGAAGAGTCCAGGTCAGTTCATACGGGGTTCATCTACCATTTGGGATCATACAGTTCTATAAATACACGTTGTCTGTTCCTTGACCTGAAGTTCTTAGTTCCTTCTTCACATACTCACTTACCAAAGAGTCTATCTTAGACTCTTTAGAGCCAGACTCCAACATTTTGTAATAAGGTGACCAAGGCCACATTCACCCCAGACATTTATTCCACTGTTATTCCACTTTGAACAGTCATGGCTTCCCACAAAAAATCCTCGGAACTGTAGTTTGTTAAGGGTACTGAGAGTTCCTATTCCTCTTATACAGCGACAACATTCAGAGTTCCCTGGGAAGAGGAACTGACTGTTAAACTACTCTGAGAATTATAGCTCTGTGAGGGGAATAGAGTTCTGCTAACAACTCTCAACACCTTTCACAAACTACACTTCCCAGGATTCTTTGGGGGAAGCCATGATTGTTTAAAGTGGAATTAACAGTGGAATAAATTTCTGGTGTGAATGTGGCCCAAGAAACAGAATCCAAGGTGCAAGAGGATGGGGACCCAGATAGAAGCAGTCTTCATTCTTAATGGTTGGGAACACATTTAGCCCCCACCCCAATAGCATCCCCAAATTCATCCCTTGGCTTTCTACTTGATAAGGGAATGGCTTGCTTTCTTCTCCAATGGGGAAAAAGCAAAGAGCTAGTTCAATAAGGGCAACAGTGCTCTCTGCCCTGGCATGGGGTGACCTGGCTCTCTCTGACAGGAATTCCATAGGGTAGCCTCCACTAACCTGGTGCCCTCCAGATGTTTTGCACTACGTCGCCCATCAGCCCCAACCAGTGCTGCTGGGATTGATGAGGGTAGTAGTCCCAAAAATCTGGAGGGTGCCAGGTTGGCGGAGGCTGACACAGAGTGTGTGGTTGTCCATTTCCTCCCAACCTAAATGGTGCCAAGAGCACGCTTTAAGGACAGGGGAACTGGACCAGCGCAGGAGCTGTCTAACAGAATCTGGGCTGTCACAGCTAGTTTTGCAAGGCTAGGTGAGGGACCTTCCCCTCACAGCTGTTGCACCAGCAAATAGCAACTGATGGTTGTACAGTAGACCTGGCAGCTCTGCCTCTTCCTGGATCTCCTTGGGGCCCCAATCCAGAGCATGACTAGTACTTACCTCCTCTTCCCAAGCATGGAGGGGAGACTTCAGGCTGCCAAATAGGCACTGCTTTGCTGGTTCTGGGCTTTAGCACAGGGAAGCATTTGATCCTTCAGTGCTACAACCTTCTCAGGAGGGGCATCATCTACCTGTCTATTAGATGGTGTTAAGTCCCCAGGGTCCCTGTCTGCACTGGGGCTTCAAGTAGGGTCCTCCTCCTCTGGGGGTCTAATTGGGTTCAGAGTCTGCACATAGGCAGGTCCTGACACCAATGCATTTTGGTGTTCAGAGCACACCTCCTCACCCCACTCAAGTCTGAGGTCTTTCTAACGCACAAGGCTTCCCTTTGCACACACTATGTCCATCATCATAAAGGGCATGTTGCTTGCAAAGAGTAACAATCATTTGGCATTAGGAGGGAGGCATTTCATTTCAGAAAGTGTGGCTTCAATCAGGCCCCAGCACCTCTTGTTTTAGAAGTACTGGCATTTGTAGGTATAGAATGAATGGAGGATTACACCCTTCTTGCCATAATGCAAGTATGGGGAACCTGTGACCCTCCACACCTGCCACAATGCATTAGTGGCTGAAGCTAATCACGTTGATTTAAAATGAATGGAAGCATAAATGGGATTTTGTCTGAAGAAGGACATCTGCTTCAGTACCTTAAAATCTTCATGAACCCACCCGCATTATGTAAGGTGGCAGTTTTGTTAGTAATGCTAGTGGCTGTCCTTAATGTGTGTGACAATTGAGTGCTCTTTGATGCTCAAATGTCAGGCCAGTATTTAATGGCTTTGGCTAGAGTTAAGCAAAGCACAGGAGGGTGCCATTCAAAATCCCCAGGCAGTTCAGCCAGTTCACCCAAATGTTGACCTGCAATGCTCTTTCTATTTCAAGTTTTGGCCTCTTCAATAGAGATAAGGACAATATTCAACCTCTCCATCAAACAGTAGCCAAGACTGTTTGTATGTGTGTGTGGAGATAGATAAATAGGAAGAAACGGATATATCTAAGTGCCCATTAGAGTCTAGGATGAAACCATGCCATTTTTAATCCAATGTTAGCTACAGTCCTTAAACCGCAGGGTACAATTCAAAGACCATATGACCAAACCGCACCCTTCTGCTCTATATTAATTCATCTTGGAATAACTGTAAGCATCTGCATTTGCTGATGCTGTCACAATTGCCACTAGAAATTAGACTCCCCACTTCTCCCATAATTATGCACTGACAGAATGGGGGAGAGCACAGTTTTAATCCTCCTATTCCAAGGATAACATAGGTGATGAAATGGTTGTAAACTAGCCACATACATTCTTATGTGCACAGCAACAGTTCTCCTACTCTAGTTGCTGTGACAAGCTGTCTCACAGCAAGTGAAGAAAAATAGGAAATATCTTGTTGGAGGAATGTTCTTTTTTTGGGGGGGGGACTCTCAGGCGCCCCAGTATCTGTGGGCCCAATCATGGCTGCCACCACCCTCTCACTTACTTCCCCACCCTCTCCTGTGGGATCAGTGGCACTTTTAGGTCATTTAGCACTCTGGACTTTAGGGTCTTATGGGGGGCTCATGGTAAGCAGCCTTGTGGTGTTTGGGGGGCCTGTTTATTCTGCTGAGTGGTGCGCTAGTCTTCTCCCCAAAGTCCTGCCCTGCCAGCAGCACCACTGTGGAGGGTGGCAGCAGGCGGCAATGGGGGGGGCAGCTCTTTGCTGTTGCCATTGCCATTCCTTGGTGGGGATTAGACCCGAGGGAAGAAAGCAGGAGGCACCGGCTGGTGCTCTTCCCCATTGCATCCACCTGCTCATTCACCCGCTCTCTCCTTCTGGGTTTGTTCTTCACAGTGGGACAGAAGCAGGTAGTGGCAAGAGTTGCTTAAATTGCACAGTGAATATAAGAACATCAGAAGAGCCTGCTGCATCAGCCCAAAGACTCAGGCAGCCCAGCATCTTATTCTCACAGTGGCCAACCAGAGCCCATGGGAAGTCCACAAGTCGGACCTGAGTGCAATTGAACTCTCCCCTCTGGCAGTTTCCAGCAACTGATCTTTCAGAAGCAGGCTGCCTCAATACTGAGAGCCAGTGTGGTGTAATGGTTAGGGTACTGGGCTATGACCTAAGAGACCAGGGGTTCAAATCCCTACTCAGCCATGAATCTCATTGGGTCACTTTGGCCCAGCCACTATCTGTCAACCTAACCTACCTCACAGGGTCGTTGTGAGGATAAAAAATGGGAAGAACCATGTCTGGAGGAATGGCTGGGAGGCTAGGCCACTGCCTTGAGCTCCTTGGAGGGAAGATGGGATATAAATGTAAGAAATAAAAGTAAAATAAAATATACAGCCATCATATCTAGCACTGAAAATGGAAATGGACTGCTTATGGCAACCCTATGAATACGGTTTTCATAGTAAGCAGTATTCAGAGGTGGGTTACCATTGCCTTCCTTTGAGGCTGAGAGGCAGTGACTGGCCCAAGGTCATCCAGTGAGCTTCATGGCTGTGTTGGGATTTGAACCCTGGTCTCCCAGGTCATAGTCCAACACCTTCACCATTATCCTCCATGAATTTGCCTAATCCCATCTCGCAGGTCAGCAAGTGGGCAGCAGCAGCAGCAGCAGCAGGAAACTTCCCCTGCTCTCCAGCAGCAATTTCAGGAAGGGGAGGCTTGTGCCGGGGTGGGGGTTGGGGTTGGGGGAGGTCTGGTAGCTTCCCAGCCATGACACTCATTTGAGTCTGGAGGAATGGCTGGGAGGCTAGGCCACTGCCTCTAAACTTGGAAAGGGGGTTTGCAGGATCTCTGGGTTGCGATCTAGCAGCCTATAACCATCGCCTGTGAAGTGCTCTTTAAGAGGAGCCAGTGGAACCTGGATTAAACTGCCTCAAAACTGCTGCATCAAAATCTATGGCAGAGTAAAACAGTTTAAATATAGTTACTACAGTTGGATATTTCTGTAGCTATCTTGCTCTTTGGTATCATGGGAATATGTCAAGCTCTCTTTAGGAAGATTATAACTTTGAACTACTTAAAAACAAAGTAATACATTTTAGGTGATTGGAACAGTTATGCAAACCTAGCAGCGGAAAACTTCTTATATGTTGTTTTAAGTATATGTAACTGAACAATCCTGCTTTTTGCTGTATTATCTTTCTTGCCAGGCAGTTGTTGGGTGTTTCTGTTAGCAACAGGAGGTCGAAACTGGCAAGAGTCCTGAGATTGTGGCTTCACAAGGCAACAGCTGCATTTCACTTCATTCCTCTTTGCATTTGTTCACAATGTAAGTAATGCCCAGTGAAGTAATTTCTGTGAGCTGTTGGATGAGGAGTCAAAATCTGGGTAGGTGGTGTGCTTCTGTGTTTGTATGCCTCCCCCCACCCCCAAAAAAGCCTCCACATTCTTTGTTTGTTTGTCAGGAACATCCTGGATTTTGAACTGGCTTTCAAAACTGACTATCTCTCATTGCCTTTGCATGACTGAAATCTGTATGAACCTGCCTGGGCCCTGAGATAATCTTTTCCAGGTTCCTCTGTAATCTCAGACATGAACAGTGGCTACGAAAGAGAAGGACTTTTTAGAAGTGATCCCACTGTTTATGGAATGCCCTCCCCAGAGAGGCTTGCCTGGTGCCTGCTTTTCAGCGCCAGGTAAACTACACCCTTTTAGTTTGTTTAATTCTCTGTATTTCACTGTTGATGGTTTCAGCTCTACGTGGATTTCTGTTAACTGCTGGATTATATACTTTTTGTTAAATTGTGTTAATCTCTGCTCGGATGTGGTTTTGTGTGATGTATTTTTGTGCTGCGACTGATGGTTGTTATTATTGTGATTTTATTCTATCTTACCTGGTGTGTCACCTATACAACCTTGGCTGTTGGGTGGCTAACACACACACACAAATGTCATGTTTTCTTTGAAGGTGAAGTTTTTGGTAAACTCACCATGGGAAAGTATTTACCTTATCACTTTAGTGCATTTAATATTTCTTACAAGCCACACCCCTTCCCAGGCCTACACCACGCTCTCGAGTGCTTTTGCTGGCTGAAATGTGTTCCTGAAGCGTGATAATACATTTTGCTTGCTTGGATGAAGGATGGAAAAGAGAGAGAGAGAGTGTGGCTGGGATGTAGCTTATTTATTTATTAAAATTTATAAACCTCTTGATTATAAAAAACCTCTAGGCGGTTTACAAAAGACATTAAAATTATTGATAAAACAGTTGCAAACAAGTAATTAAAAACATGTTTAAAACAAATTAAAAACAGCAACAGACAATTTTTTTTAAAACACATCAGCATCTATGTTTCTGGAAAGGCTTGCTTAGACAAAAAAAGTTTTAAGCAGGCTCTGAAAGAAATACAGCAAAGGTGCTTGCCTGATGTCAACCAGCAGGGAGTTCCAAAGAGTAGGTGCTGCCACACTACACTTGTCAGAACAGATATTATGTGGCACCTGTAACAGTATCTGTTCCACAGACTGAAGTGCCAAGTGGCACATACTCTATGGGGTAAGGTGGTCCTGCAAGTAAACTGCTTACTGCACAAAAGAGGCATCTTTGTTCTCCCTCATTTTGGGCTCTAGCCGGACCCACCCCTGGCATGCAGCCCCCAGAATGTTGTCCACGAGTAATGAGGCCCCCAGGCTGAATTTTTTTTATTATTATTATTATTATATCCCACCTTTCCCCCAAGGAGCTCAAAGTGGTGTTCATGCTTTTCCTTTTCTCCATTTTATCCTTGCAATAACCCTGTGAGGTAGATTAGGCTGAGAGATAGGGACAGACTAGCCCAAGGTCACCCAGTGGGTTTCATGCCCATGTGGGGATTTGAACCTTGGCCTCCCAGGTCCTAGTCCAACAATCTAACCATTACACCACACTGGTTCTCCACCCATGCCCTAGTGGAACCACAGTCTCCCCAACTCGCTGGGAGTCAGTAACTACTAAAAACAGGGCTCCTTGAAAAGAAGAGCCTCTTCTCACCGAGAAGTGGAGTTAGCTATTACACCAGAGCTGCAGTTTCTGTTTAAGGCTCAGCTTGAGGATGACTGTTGCTGAAACAACATTGGAGCTCTACCTTTATGGAGTCTCCATAGCATGGAGTGGAGAGAGATAATTTTTTCTCCCTGTCTCTTAAGACGGGCACTCGTGGACATCCAGTAAAGCTGAATGCTGGCAGATTCAGGACAGATAAAAGAACGTAGTTCTTCATACAGCACATAGTTAAACTGTAGAACTCACTCCCAGAGGAGGCAGTGATAGCCACTAACTTGAAGGGTTTTAAAAGAAGATTAGACAAATTCATGGAGGATAAGGCTATCAGATGGCTGTGCTCTGCCTCCATAGTCAGAGGCATTTGCTGGAAACTGCAGGAGGGAGAGTGCACTTGCACTCAGGTCCTGCTTGTGGGCTTCCCACGGGCATCTGGTTGGCCACTGTGAGAACAGGATGCTGGACGAAATGGGCCATTGGCTTGATCCAGCAGGCTCTTATGTTCCAACCTGAGCCCTGGAGAGAGCTATCCAGGCTTGTTCTGCAGTCTTGCCTTGCCTTCATATTGTCGCTCAGATCTGAATAGTATATTGCAAAGAAATAAATAAAAAAGAAAAAGAAAACCTCTTGCTCTACATATATGGTTTCTAGAGAGACTTGCCTTTCACATTGGATGAGGCTTGCTTCCTGATCACTCCTCATTTTGAAGACTACTACTGCTCATTTGGTGTATATTGGCCCTCTTGGCTTGCCATATGAGAAAGTGCCTGAGTCAGCTCCCAGGCACTGTGTTTTCCATTTCACTTCTGTGTTCCAAGCATGGTCTCCTATATAGCTTTTCCTCAATAAGATTCTTGTTATTAAAGTTCCCAAGGGCTATGCCTCTGTGTGGCTTCCTCTTCATGATGCTTTCCAAATAATGTTATATAATTGTTTCAGTTCAACCATCCCAGCCTTCAAATATGTATGAAAAACCAAAGTCCTCTGTTTCAACACGTTTTTCCTAAAACACAACCACTTTAACCCACAATGGTTAACCTGTGGCCTTCCAGATGTCATTGGACTCCAGTACCCATTGGCCCCAACTAAGATAGCCAATGGTCAGGGACTGGTGGAAGCTGTGGTCGAACAACATCTGGAGGGTCACAGGTTCCCCATCCCTAAACCAAGTCATAGCCTAAACAGGATATGCCCAGAAGAGACTTTGAGCCTCGTCAGAGAACAACATTCACAGAAAATTCCCAGAGCTCTGTATTTTGAGGCTCAGCGTCCTGCCTTTCTCTTTGACTTGTGCATAGCTCTCATCTACGCGAGAGGGATTTATATGTTCATTAAAATTGTCCTGACCTCCAGGCCCCTTTCTATTTTAGACTGTTTGACTTCTTGACATTTTTTCAGTTATTCTCAGATGTTTTGCTGCATTTTACTTAACGCCGCACTATGCTGGAGCAGTTTTTCCTCCCTAGAGCCATTTAGTATTTTGATTCAGAAGAAAGGTTGCCAGCTTTTACAATATTCCTTCCTTCCTGGCTGCAAGCTGCTAAAAGGAAGCAGGCAAAGCTTTCCCTGGCAATGGAGATAAAGTGATGAGGAAAACCTTCACCTGATAGATTTCAGGCACAGGGGCAAGGGTAGAAAAGCAAAAAAGTTGGCAATTCTATTCAGACCATTTCACTGCAATTAAATTAACTTGGCAGTATTTTAACAGTTATTTTAGCTGTTACAGATTGCAACAGTAAGATTAAATATACATTTTATTGCCTTCCAAATAAACTTCATTTTTTGTGAGAAAAAAATGATAGATGTCTACATGGCAGTTATTTAGAGGAACTGATCCTCTCATGAGCACATCTGATCTCTGCAGCATACGCAAGTGCTGCATGGGGTTGGACTCAGAGATGCCTATCTTGGCATGAGCAAGTGGAAGGCAGAATCAAGACATCAAGATGGGCAGGTAGAAGTCATGCAAAAAGACAGGCCGGGGAAAAGGTCATGCGTCAGCTTCCAAGGAAAGAAAGCTGACAGAGGTTGCCGAGCAGATCTGGCCCAGCTTCTCGGGCAAAAGGAACTGGATAGGTTATTATGATAGGGCACTCACTACAGTTGCCAGTTTTTAAATAGATGGAAACAGAGGCACCAGGTGCTTGGAACTTCTTCAAGGTTGTTTCCAGGGAGCAGGAACCATACAGTAGTAGAGAGCTAGAGAAATGCATAAAAATAGCTCCAACATTTCCCAGCAAACTTATTAGCTTTTTCTTGCCTTAGACCATACCAAAATAGAAAATAATTAACTGGGAGCAAAATGTGTGACCTAATGAGTGTATGTGTGTGAGCGAGAGAGCGCTAGGAGGTTTGGAAGCAATTAGATCCAAAGCTGCTAATATACCATTAAAATATCCGTGGCCTGTCAGTGCAGTCAGGAAAAATAAATCTGTTGTGTTCCGTTAACACTAAGGCATTGGCTGCCAGAAGCTTAATTCCACAACCTCTTCTCTCCTCCACCCTTTTACCACTAAGCTAAAAATCTGGCTGGGGACAGAGCTGTCAATACAGAATCTAGTCTCTGGCATGGAATTTGGCATGGGGAGATCTCAGCTCCATTCCTGCAGTTGTTTCTCTCTTGGGTTTGGAGATCAAGTATTTTAAACACATTGGCTTTGTCTCTGGAAGTTCCCCTTGCAGTGGTGGTGGGGTGGGGCAGTCCAGTATTAAATTAAAAAGGGATCCCCACTTACCTCAAAGACACCATGTATGAACATTACACAATCGCTGTTCAGGGCTTGGCCTCTCCACTCTCACCCTCAACTCTGTCTTCTTTTCTTTCTTTGCACTCTAGCTTGAAGCTCAGTGCAAGCTTGTCTTCTCCCTCCACAGCAAAGCTCTGCTCCCTCGAGCATGCACAATCATGATTGTTGGGTGCAAGAAAGCAGGCTGCACCTCTCATTTTCAAGTAGCCTTGACTACCACGGCAATCTTTTTTCTCTCACCACCCAGCCTGCTGCAGCCAATAAGAGGAGGCCCTTAGCCTCTTCTGCACTCCCAGGGATGACCCCGATATCTGAGGAAGACTCTGCAAATCAGGATATGCATGTCTGTGTAATATTCCTTTTTGGGATTTGGATAAGAGAAGAAGGGCAAGGTAAATCCACTGCCCATAGGATGCTGCCTTGTCTATATCCTGGGAATCCCTGGGACCTTATTGGGCCTATCCATACAACAGAGGCAAACTGATTTAATAGTTATTCCTCCTACACAGGGAGCCCTTGGAATTATGGTTTGCGAAGGGGGCTAAGGTCCTAGCACCCTCACCAAACTAAACTTTCCAGGATTATTTGAAGCCATTCCCATTAAGCTGGTGTGAAACTGATGAAGGAGTGGGTTCAAGATGAATCTATCAAATTCACACTTTCTGAAACAATATGAGCTGAAATTCAGCCATCCTTCAAAATTTGCACTTATTTGAATTTTGTGATGCAGTGTGCCAACCAACGTTTATAAAAATGCATATATCTGGGGAAATTTGCATAAAAATGAATATGTGAGTGAAAATACCATACACAAATTCATTAGATGAAGAAAAATTGCTTCAAAATGTGTTCATTAGTCAAAACTGCCTACAAAAATATGTTTATTAGGAGAAATTCACACTAAAATGTTGGAGAATTTTCATGAATATTTTTTTAATCACAAAATGCTGCAGAAATGTGGAGAACTGAATTTAAGACTGGAAAAATTAGAAGATGGGAGAACCAAAACAGACAGATCTTTTTCATCCCTAAACTGATGTAAATTTAACATACAGGCTGTCATGTGATTACTGTACTGCTGCCACCACCTTCCCTGTGATAAGATTTTAAACATGGTGGCAGGGTGGGGGTGGGGAAATGGCACTGATGGTGCTGCTGATCTCTGCTGCGTTTGTGTCTCAGGTCCAGGTGGTTGTGCTTTTGCATGCCCACTTCTAGTTCTACCTGCAACCAGATCCTCTCCGGGGTTTTTTTAATCAGCCTTACATCATTACTTCTTAAGAAACTCCAGCTAGACTTTCCTTAACCCCTGAATACAGAAGAATCAGAATCAGAAAAGGATCACAGACCTCACAGTGACTGTCACATATCAGAGGTTCACCCAACCCACTGACCAGACAACTTTTTGTATGTGATGACAGTGAAGTACTTCTAGCTCTTCTCCAAACAGAGACCTGGATATGTATTTGAAGCTTGTATGGGAAGGAGTTGCCTGTGATTGGTGATTGGCATAGGTGGCACCTAGGAATGGATAAAGCTGTCAGTTTCAGTTTTTCTCCATTTCTAATTTTTTTCAATCTTAAATTAAATTCTCCACATCAGTTTGGGATTTTTTTTTAAAGTCCTCATGAAAATTCATCACCATTTTAGTGGTAATTTCTCCTAATATACCCATATTTGTATGCAATTTTCCTAATATACACTTTTTTGCACAGCAATTTCCTCTAGTATAATACATCCTTGTATTTTATTTTCACTAATCTATGCATTTTTATGCACACCTTACCGTAGTATAAGCATTTTTTGTACACATTATTTTACCTTGCAAAATCTGGAGAAGTGTGAATTTCAAAGGATGGCTGCATTTCAGTTGTCTTGGAGAGTGTGAATTCACCTTTAAAAGCAAACTGAATCAAATTCCTCTCCTACCCCTAAGTAGCACCGGAGTGAGGCAATACACTGCAGGAGTCCTGCGGTTTTTTAAATTAAAGGTGCTTTTCACATGCATACCTCTTCCCCCAAATGTAATGTATTACTTCCATGCCCTTCTCAGAATTTTTTTCTGGTGCCACCACTGCTGCTTGGGAATCACCCTTTCCCTGACTCCAGCTCTTGACGAAGCCTCTCTGTGCAGAAGATTATATGAGTGAAGACCCAGTTAGAGAGTTCACACAACAGAAGATCACCTCTCCTCCATGATCTGTGCCCAGTGGTTCCCAATTTCTCCCCCTCAATGGAGCACTTGAAGGTTCCAGCGGGTCTTGGCGGACCAATGAATGATTTTGCTGTCTGTTGTAGAAATTGTAATGTGCTGTGGTAGATTGCTGTATGCTTTTTAATTGCATTTTTATTGCTTCTTTTATTTCTTATATATTGTATTTTAATTCCAGAGAATTCCAATTGTAATACAATAAAATACAATACAGGAAATAAAAGTAGCAATAAAAATACATTTAAAAATCAGTATTAATATTTAATGCAATGGATGCACCATCTCCCATCTTCAACCACAAATCCATTCATACACTGTGGACTACTTGAATAAACTCATGGAGCACTGGTAACTGGGGCTGGTGGCTCCATGTCAGTGGGGCAGTGGAATCCGCTCTGGGTTTTAGTCTGAACTTTCAGCTTTCAGCATCATAGACAGCTCCTTGGAAGTTTGAACTAAAACCCAGAGCAGATTCCACTGCCACACTGACATGGAGCCACCAGCCACCACTGCCACTGGTGGTCCACAGACAACAGTTTGGGAACCTCTTATTTATACATTTCTAGCAGCATCACGAGAGAGAGAGAGAGAGAGAGAGAGAGAGAGCTACAAATCCACTCAGAACTGAACAGCAGTCCCCTAACATTCAAGTCACAGGAAATCATGGAGCTGCATGAACAATCAGGTTTCACCGGCCAGCTTTTAAAAAAATCTAAACAAGGAAGACTTGTCACAAAAGGTTTGTAAAGGCATTATTAGGGGAACTGCTCATTGCCCTCTTTGGATTAGATGACCCATTAATGTTCTGAGGAAGTGATACTGGACTAATAAACATCTAATGTAAACCATAATCTCTCCAGCCTCTCAACAGTGGCAGTCAGGATTTCCTGGCACTAAATGTGAACATGTTTCATATTTGGCTTGGTTATCAGGAAATCCCATACCTCACATCTCATGGGGAGAGTCGACATCAAGTGGAGATGTTTAGCTGTGTGACTTTGATATATGGGGTACATTCAATTTGCCTTCTTGCGGCTTTATCTTACGATTCGTTTTTGGAATTCAACCCATACTAAGGCTGCACCTGTTTTCCTGGATGATGTTGATTAGTTACTTCTAAACTCCTTAATTTACATATGATAGGTACCGGCCACTTCCTGGATAATTGCTGGCTCTTCCTAACAGCAGCATTCAGTGTGGGGGATCTTGCATTTTATAATTAACTAGCAAACCACATGTCATTATGACAGAGTGGGGAGTGTTTGGAAGCAAGAATGTGCTTGTATATTGTAAGAAGGATACCTGGGGGTTTAATGTAAGCCTCACAGACTCATACTGTGCCACGCCCTGTGGGCACGCTATCAGTGGGGGTTTGTTTATCTATTTATTTGTTACATTTATATCCCACCATTCCTCCAAGGAGCTCAAGATGATGCCCATGGTTTCCCCCCTCCTCATTTAATCTCCTGTGAGGTAGGTTAGGTTGAGAGGCACCCAGTGAGCTTTATGGCCAAGCGGAGATTTGAACCCTGGTCTCCCAGGTCCCAGTCTGACACTGTAACCACTACATCACACTAGCTCTGATGCTGATCAATCTAGTATCCGGGACAGAGGAGCAAGTTTTGCCCTCTCCACAACAATATGCCCAGATTTCCACCTACTGGCCCACTCAAATGGATGGTGGCCAGCCCCTTATGAGAGAGAAATGATAAAGGAAGGATCAAAACTGGTCACTAGCCCAGAGCTTGGAAAAGTTACTTTTTTGAACTACAACTCCCATCAGCCCCAGCCAGCATGGCCACTCGATTGGGCTGATGGGAGTTGTAGTTCAAAAAAAGTAAATTTTCCAAGCTCTGCACTAGCCCCAGTGAGCTACCTACACAGCCCCACCCTTTTTCCTGAACAGACATATCCTGGGTTCTTCTGGGTCATTTGGGATGACACTGGGTCACTGGGAAGGTGACTTTAATACAGACAGAGAACAGATCAGTGATTAGTATTTGTGTAGTATTCAGGCACAGTAACCTACTAATCATGCACTCAGCTCTCCCATCTTCCAAACTTCCCCCTCTTCCAACAAATTAGTAAAACACACACACACACCATTGCTGCAAGCCTGTATTAAGAACCCCACCAGGGAGTTGTAAATAACCCTATTACATAAATCCACAATTACCAATATTTGAATCAGTTGCCAGAAAACACAGCATTGTTGACCTCAGACTTCCTGTTGTCCTGAGGAGGGGTTGAGGGGTACAGGCCAGGAAGGAAATGGTTTAACGCCTGTGGATTACAGGCAGATTGCTTGTGGAGTCTGCAGATAGGATCAAGAGAAAGACAAATCCTACTTCACTTCAAAGCCAAGAGTAATTATTTTGGGAAAGCTGCAGCTACATTTTTTTCCAGCAAGTGCCTTCCAATGGCTTGCTGGTGTGCTCTAAAGGAGTATCAGTCACTTTTACAAATGACCATTTTCAGTTTCTCCTATGCATGTTCACTTAAGAAGTAAGCCCCATTTTGTGCATAGAATTTCAGCTTCAGTCCCGTTATTTAAACATTGCTGTGTTGAAAGTGGGAAGGAGGGAAGCTTGACCTTACCTTATGAAATACAAATAAAACAACCAGTTTTCTTTGTATACATGAGGATGCCTGAAGGTTAGTGTGGAGGAAGAAGCAAAATGCAACACAACACTAGAAACTTAGATGTTCAGGTTTTCTAGCCGGTTTTGCTACATACCTGTACCTGCATGTGACCCCAAGCAGCCATTCTCTGGGCCTTTCAACTAGGTTAAATCAGGACAGTATCTGTCTGGCAGACAGGGAACCAAAGGAGCAGATTCCTGGTTAGAAACAACACATTTATTTCCTTCATTCTGTGTGAGGACATATTGGCTGGGAGTAGGGATGGAAGGATCTGTCAAGTTCACTTCCTTACATTTCTTATTTTCTCAATTTTAAATCCAGTTCTCCACATTTCTGCAGCAATTTGTGAATTTATGGCTCCAGTCCTCCCCTGCAGGGGTGGTGGACAGATTAAGATGGTCCACCCCCAGAGTCTAATGGAATCCACAGGATTCCTGAATGCCCTGGGGGAGTTCCCAGTTGATAGAGCAGGTGACCCTGTTGAAGCCCTTGTCACACTGTGGAACAGCGAGGTGCGTCACGCTCTTGACACGGTTGCCCCCGAGCGCCCTCTCCGGCATTGTGGAGCCCAGTTTGCCCCTTGGCACACCAGTGAGCTAAGAGCAATGGAACAGGCTGTATGACGGCTAGAGTGCAATTGGTGAAAGACGTGCCGTGAGGCTGATCGGGCATGAGTAAAACATAACCGTGCCTACTGTGTGGCGATCAGGGAAGTGAAGAAGGCCCACTTCTCTGCCACCATCGCATCCTCAAGTAGCCATCCAGTGGAGCTTTCCATATTGTCAGGGGTCTGTTGACATCAACTCCAGGAAATGGAGTTTTAGACCCTTCGGAGACCCACTGTGAACTGTTCGCAAGGCACTTTGAGGGTAAAGTTGCTCGCCTCTGTAGCAGTCTTGATGCCCCGTCAACATCTACTGTACTCCTCAGTGAGGTGTCCAGTGCAATGTCTGCTGCAACTTCTTGGGAACAGTTTCAGTTGATGTGGCCTTATGATGTAGACAAGGTGCTTGCGATGATGCGGCCAGCAAGGTGTCCTCTCGACCCTTGCCCCTCTTGGCTTATTAAAGCTTGCGGAGGGGGTTTGACCAAGTGGATCCAAGGCGTGGTCAACACATCATTGCAAGAGGGAATGGTTCCAGCTGCCCTGAAAGAGGTGGTGATCCGACCACTCCTGAAAAAGCCCACCCTGGACCCAACTGCTGCCTGGTCACAAATACTTGCAACAACTACTGCCCGGTCACAAATACGCCCTTCTTAGGGAAGGTGATTGAGAGGGTTGTGGTGCAGCAATTGGAAGTACTCTTGGATGAAACAGATTATCATGACCCATTCCAGTCTTGGTTCGGGCCTGGTTATGGGACTGAATCAGCCTTGGTTGCCCTGATGGATGACCTGATGGATGACAAGGGGAATGCGATACTGTTATTCTTACTTGATCTCTCAGCGGCTTTTGATACCATTGACCATGGTATCCTTCTGGTTTACAGTGCTTCCAATCCTATCTCCAGGGTCGTTTTCAGAGAATAGCATTGAGTGATTGTCTTTCGCCCCCCTGGCAGATGTGCTGTGGGGTGCCACACGGTACCATCTTGTCCCCCATGCTGTTTAATATCTATATGAAGCCCTTGGGAGTGGTCATCAGGAGATTTGGGGGGGTGTCAGCAGTATGTTGACGATACCCAGCTCTATTTCTCCGTAACATCTGAATCGTGAGAAGCCGTGCAAGCCCTGGTCCTGTGCCTGGACTCAGTGGTGGGCTGGATGAGAGCCAATAAACTGAGTCTGAATCCCAGCAAGATGGAGATGGTGTGGGTTGGTGGTTCCTAAGTTAGGATAATTGGTCAGCTGCCTGCTTTGGATGGGGTCATACTCCCTCTGAAAGAGCAGGTCCGTAGTCTGGGGTGCTCCTGGACCCATCTTTGTCGCTAGAGGCCCAGGTGACCTCAGTGGCTAGGAGTGCCTTTTACCAGCTTCGGCTGGTAAGACAGGTGCGTCCGTTTCTGGACTGGGATAGCCTGACCACTGTTGTCCATGCACTGGTAACCTCCAGGCTGGATTACTCCAATGTGCTATATATGGGGCTCACCTTGAGGTTGGTCCAGAAGCTGCAGCTGGTGCAAAATGAGGCGGCACTACTGCTCACTGGGGCAGGGTATCGCCAACATGTCACCCCGCTGCTGAAAGAATTGTATTGGCTATCTCTTAGCTACCAGGCTAAATTCAAGGTCACTTTTTTGGTGTACAGAGCCCTATACAGCTTGGGACTATGATACCTGAAAGACCCTCTTATCCCTTATATACCCAGTTGATCACTGTGCTGTACAGGTGAGGGCCTCTTGCAGATACCATCTTATCAGGCAGTCCATTCCGCACAACATAGGAAACGGACCTTTAGTACAGTGGCACCTACCCTTTGAAATTCCTTCCCCTTAAATATTAGACAAGCGCCATCTCTGTTATCTTTTCGACGCCTATTGAAGACCTTCCTCTTTTAACAAGCCCTTTAAGTTGAGACGTTATCCCAGTCTGTGTCTGTGTTGGAACTGCTTTTTAATATGTTTTGAAACTTTTTTTTAAAAAAATATGTTTTTAAAGCTTTTTTAAAAAAATGTTTTTAAAGGTGTTCTGTTTTAATATATTTTAAAGTCTGTTTTTATGACGTTTTAAAGTGTTTTTAGTGTTTTTATTTGCCACTCTGGGTTCCTACTGGGAGGAAGTGCAGGATATAAATCTAATAAATAAATAAATAATTTATTTATTTAAGTAATCCTCATGGAAATTATTTTAAAATAATTTTTAAAATCCTCATGGAAATTCTCCCACATTGTAGTGAGATTTTCTCCTAATAAACACATTTTTGTATACAGTTTTGACTAATGCACACATTTCTGCAAGCAATGTATCCAAATATAATGTATTTTTGTATGTTATATTCACTCATATATTCATTTTTATGCACACTTTCCCCTGGTACATGCATTTTTGCAAACATTGCTTAGTTGGAGAACTGCATCACAAAATCTGGACAAGTGCGAATTTTGAAGGATGGCTGTGTTTTGGTTCTCATGTTGTTTCGGAAAGTGTAAGTATCATAAATTCAGCTTTTAACGTGAACTGAATTGAATTTCTCCTGCATCCCTAGCTGGGAATTTTAATTGCTATTCCTCCTCCTTTTGGTACGCAGTGCAAGCGCAGGTAGATGGCATCATTTCAACATCAAAAGGCTGTTATCACATATCTACATAGGCTTGTAATGCAGGTATGTGGAACCTGTGACCTCCAGGTATTGTTGTACTTCAACTCCCTTCAGAACTGGGCAGCATAGCCAGCAGTCAGGCATGATGGAAGTTGTAGTCCAGCAACATTTGCAGGTCACCAGCTTGGCCGCCCCTGTGTAAAGAAACATGTGTAGTAATGGTTTGGATAGTCACACTAAGTCTAATTACCATATTGTCCCTGTCCCCACAATGGTACAGATTTTTGTTCAGGTGGCACTTATACAAGATCACAGTCAGGAGAAGACTGAATCACACAGCTGGGTAGAAATAGATGGGATTGGTTAGAAGCAAGCAATGACCAGCCCACTCCAGCATTTCCCAACCTGTGTAAACAGAAAAGATTGTAAGCTGGAATCACACTTTTGAATGAGATAGCATGGTTGACTATAAATGTTGGTTAGCAAGCATGCATTTCCTAAACCAAGCCCACAATGATGAACGCCTTAAATAAAATCTTAGTAAACTCATGATCTTAACATTGTACATTTGTGAGCATTTTATGTCCCTAAATATCCGTGGTGTCAGTAGAGGGCCTTTAGACAACACGCCCTTCTTCCCTCGGTGATTCTACCTTCTACTGCAGCAGGTCCAGGGGAGTCTTGTCAGTGGTCACCCTTTGAGGTGTGGGATCTCAGCAGAAACCCAACAATGGCAACCCTTGCATCCAAATAGGGTTCTAAGCATTTGGTTTTCCCAGGGTGCTGTTTGGTTGGGCTACACCAGCCAAAGATGTTTGGGAGCCCAAGCCAAGCAACCCACATCTGACCCACTCTTGCTAACTGACATGGGCAACAATCCACCAGGAAATTCCATTACCCACTTCCCATTTAACAAGCAGGAGCTGCACAAGATCACTGGCATGTGAAATGGAAATGGCCTGCCTTCAAGTCGATCCCGACTTATGGCGACCCTACGAATAGGGTTTTCATGGTAAGCGGTACTCAGAGGGGGTTTACCATTGCCTTCCTCTGAGGCTGGGAGGCAGCGACTGGCCCAAGGTCACCCAGTGAGCTTCATGGCTGTGTGGGGATTTGAACCCTGGTCTCCCAGGTCATAGTCCAACACTCTTAACCACTACACCACAGCTTCAGTTAATTTTAGTGGGGCTAGTGTGGGAAAACCTACCAGTGGACAGAGGTAAATTTTTCTCCCTCTGACATTATACTAGAACCCAGGCCATCCAATCAAACTGACCGTTGGAAGATTAAAGACAGACAAAACCACCCAGAGAGCTTCGGCTATGGGGCAGTATACAAGCGCAATAAATAAACAAATAAATAAATAAAAGCAGGGACTTCTTCATACAATAATAATAATAATAGAATTTGCTTCTACGGGATATAGTGACAGCCACCAACTTGGATGACTAACAGGCGAGTAGACAAACTCATGGCAGATAAGACCATCAACGACGACTAGGCAAGGTGACTATGTTGAGCTTCCACTGCTGGAGGCAACATGCCTCTGCTTGACGGGAATCACAAGTGGAGAGAGTGCAGAGCTTCCCATAGGCATCTGGCTGGCCACTGCGAGAACAGGATGATGAACTAGCTGGGCCTTTGAGTCAGATCTGTCTGTATCCTACATCTCTCTCTTTAATGGCATCCACAGTCCACCACCAGCACTCGTCTCCTCATAGGGCTGACTCTTTATTTGCTCAGCGCTTCAGGGCACATCTTTGCTTATATGTCCCATTTCAGTCTGTGAGAGAATCTGGAGTCCCATCTTACCCCAAGGGCTGGTTGGACAAGATGCCCTTACAGTCCCTTAGGACTCAGTAATTCCATTAAAAATAGTCCCCCCGCTTCCTAGTATTTGCTCCCCAGATGGGACATGGAAAGGTTGACAAGAGGCAGCTCTTGTCTTAGTAAACAAACAACTTGAGGCTTGTATTAATAGCAGCAGATTTGCTTTCTCCTTGTTAGGCTCCTCTTGTTTCATCTCTGGAGAAGGCAGAGGAACACAATACTTTTGGCCTACCTCTTCTCACCTTTTCCCCCTCCCATGGGGAAATTAAGCCAACAGGGAGGGATTATTAAGTTTAAGGATAATATTGAAGTACAGACTTGGAGGAAGGAGGCACTCCGGTTTGTATTCGGTAACTATTGGCTACCACGGCTGGTGGCATGGGCAGCTTGGCATTGTTGAAAGTCCTGCATAGGCAAAAGGTTTTGGTGCAACGTCAGTGTGACAGAAAACACCTCAATCTAATAATAATTGTTATGGCCTTCAGCTGATGGACAGCGCGCTGATCCTTTGACATTTTGCTCCCCTTAGGTTACTTGAGTCCATTGTGAAGTAATGCTGCTGGTTGGCATGCCCGCCTCTTCCCCGATCTGTCGCAATTGGGGTTGCTTTTTGTGTAAAATATGACAGGAGTGCTTCAGAACATCATCAGACACAGGTCTCTGACTGGAGGGTAGATCATCATAATTCCTTCTAGGACAGGACTTTTGAAGTACCTTTCCTATATTTTGTTACAAATCGTAATATCCATAAGGCTTGTGCAGAATGCCTTAGCGCCTTAATTGTGGTTATCTCGCCAACAACCCCACAGTTAGATCATGACAAATAGGAAATGAATGGGTCAGAAAGAAGGCTCAAGGTCATCCAGTAAACTTGTGGCCCAAGGAGAGCTTAAGTCATAATCTAATACCCATATACCCATTTCTTTTCATACAGCTCTCCCCCTGGCTTCAGATCTAGAATCTGTTTAAAATGCCAGCACTCCACTCTGTCACATGGAGAAATATAACAAGGAGACTCTGTCAAGAGCACACAAGACAGTTTTATTGTTTTGTCCCTCAGTTGTACCATCTATATATTAAGGGATAATTTTGCATATTAATTTAATATCTTGGTGGTTTTATTGATGGAGGGCTCTGGTCTACAAATATTTACGACACAATGAATTTTAGGGCTGTCACTTGGTTTAAAGAAATTGTAGTTGATTCATCACATGAGCTATAGTTGATTAATTCACAACAAATAGTTCTGAAGCAAGAATCACACATTTTACTTGTTTTCAGACGGTACAACATGCCGTAGTAGTTATCACTTTAGGAGAGGCATGCTGTCCTACGCGGGAGGCAGAAGGCAGTGTCTCTTCTAAGATGTAACATGCTGCCTTCCTATCCTGCCTTGGTCCCTAAGCCAGAGGCTAGAAAAAAAGCTAGATCCCCAGGACAGGGAGCTGGCCAAACTCTGGATATCAGGGAATCCAGAAACACAGGATCTTAAGTAGAAGCCCTCCTGTTCTACGATTCTGTGACCCAAAGTAGGCATGGTTTAATGGCAAGGCTGTAAGGCAAAGCCAAGGTCAAACACAGCAAAGCAGTCAAAAGATAGGCAAGGTTCTCCAAGAGCAAGGCATTAATAACGGTCAGTCAGAATAGCCAGCAAGAAGAAGAAGCTGGGTTGCACACAGGTAAGGAGAAATGCTTTCCCAGCAACTAACAACAAGGAAAGGGCTGTAGTTCAGTGGTAGAGCATCCACTTTGCATGGGTTCAACCCCTGGCATCTCCAGGTAGGGCCGGGGAAGCACCCCTGCCTGAAATCCAAGAGAACCGCTGCCAGTCAGTGTAGACAATGCTGAGCTAGATAGACTATTGGGTGCTTATGTAGCCTGGCCAGCCAGGCCCAGCAGCAACTTGTTAGCCCAACTGTCAAGGTTCCCTGCTCCTGAGGAGGCCCCTTACTCCCGAGGAGTCTGGTTCTTCTGGGCCTTGAGGTGCACACTCTGTCGGTGGGTTAGGGTTGCCAAGTTCAGGGCCTGAGACTGATCCTGTATCTTTAGGAGAAGAGAAAGTCGGCCAAGTGTACAGCACTGTAATGGGAAAAAGCACAAGGTGGAATTCTCCCTTCCCCCTGCACAACTTTTAAAGATACAGAAGACCTCTTGGTTGCCAGGCCCAGCCTCCTTAAAAGTTGTGCAGGGGGAAGGAAGAATTCCACCTTGTGCTTTTTCCCATTACAGGGTTGCAAGGACACCTGCACTTGGCTGACTTTCTCTTCTCCTAAAGATACAGGATCAGTCTCAGGCCCTGATCCTGGCAACCCTATGGTGGGTTGCTGCCTGCACCTGCACCTTCTCATGGCAGCATTCCTTGGGACTGGGGCATAGTTCAACCTCCCCCAAAACAGGTGGCACAAGTGAGGCAGGGCCCTTGTTGATAGTTTGCTCTGGGTCCTCTGTTGCAGGAGGGTCTGACGTTGCTCCTCTAGAGATGTGTTCGGGGTAGCACTGGAATTGGGGGCCCCATAAAGTCTTCTGACTTTGTGCCTTCATCTGAGGAATAGTCCTGGCTCAGGCCCAGTGCCCTTTTTAAAAAAATATAAATGTGCTTGAATTAAAAACATTATATAAAGTGATATATTAAATACTACCACATTGGGGCTTTTCAGTTGATTCAAAGTTTTTGTAATCAATTAACCTAACTGATAATCGATTAAACACTGTCATCCTAATTAGTCTTTAAAGTGCCATAGGATGTTAACCTTGTTGGCATGTTCTAGCAAAAAGAGTGCAAAGTGTTGTGGCACCTGAAATACCATTATTATTTTGACCGTAGCATCAACTTTCTAGGAGCAGAGGCCAGAAGCAGGAAGTATTATCCTCAGTGGGCAGGCTGTCTGTAATAAGAGACGCAAGCTGAAGGAGCAGCCTCTGCAATCCACGCAGATGTCAACAGCCCTTCTAGCTCATGATTTGTCAATCTGGTGCCCTCCGGATGTTTTGGGCTATGTTTTTGTTTGGGAAGGGCCATACCTCAGTGGTAGAGAAACTATTTTGTGTGCAGAAGGTCCCATTTTCAATCCCCGGCATCTTCAGGTTGAGCTAGGAAATGAAGACCCTCCATGAAGAGCCGCTGCCAGCCATGTAGGCAATACTGAGCTCAATGGACCAGTGGCCTGATCCAGTATACAACAGCTTCCTATGTTCCTAACAGAGCTTGGAAAAGTTAATTTTTTGAACTACAACTCCCATAAGCCTCAACCAGCATGGCCACTGGATTGGGCTGATGGGAGTTGTAGTTCAAAAAAAGTAACTTTTCCAAGCTCTGGTCCTAACTCCCATCAGCTCCAGCCAGTATGGCTGATGGGAGCTGTTGTCCAAAATAGCTGGAGGGCACCAGATTGGCACAGGCTCCTGCATCGACTTAGGCAGCTCTGTTACAAGCCCACATAACACCAGCTATCCCTATCAGTGGCCCGTCTTCCAGTGTGGTAATGACATCACCTGCTGGCAAGCCCCATCTGCTGTTTGTATCTTACAATCAGGTCAGCGGGCAGATCCACAGCACACATTTAAAACACATCCATTGCACGTTCAAATGTATGGTGTGTACACAGCCCAAGACTAAAGTGAATAGAGCCCATGGCTTCCCTCCAAAAATCCTGGGGACTGTACTTTACCCCTCACAGAGCTACAATTCCCAGCACCATTAACATACTGCAGTTCTTAGCATTCTTTGAGGGAAGCCATGTGCCTTAATAGGGTTGCCAGGTTCAGGGCCTGAGACTGATCCTGTATCTTTAGGAGAAGAGAAAGTCAGCCAAGTGCAGGTGTTCTTGCAACACTGTGATTTTATTTATTTATTTATTTCATTAAACTTATAGACCGCCCCATAGCCAAAGCTCTCTGGGCGGTTCACAAGAACAAGAAAACATCAAAAATAGAATAAACATGTAACAATATAAAACACATTAAAAATTTAAAATGTTAAAAAGATTAAAACAATGTCAGCGCATACTAAACATATTAAAATCCATTACTGTCGCTTGAGGTATGAGTGTCCTCAGTGGCACAAAGTGCCTTATATCAGCTTTGGCTGGTGGCCCAGCTGCAACCCTAACCTCTCTTGTCTAAACTCTGGTTAAATTACTACAACACATTATACCTGGGCCTGCCTTTCAGGACTGCTTAGAAACTGCGATCTGAGCAAATGCCACCAATTCTTACATAACTGCAGTGGCTATCAATTCGTTTCCATGCTCAATTCAACATGCTGGTTTTGACCTACAAAGCCTTAATACCTCAAGGACCAACACTTCTCATATGAACCTATCCAGACCCTACATCTGTCGGATGCCCTGCTCTGGGTGACAACATGAACACTTGCCACCTCAGTAGTGGCTCCCTGTTTGTTGAGTGGTCTTCCCAGGGAAGCATGCCTGGCACCATCACTGCTTGCTTCTAGGTGCCTGGCATTTCTAAAATGCATTTCTATTTTCCCAGGCCTTCAATTATTAATTGAGAGACTAGAGAGTGATGGTGTTTTTTGGTCTTTTTAGTGCTCATCTTTAGTGGAGTGGGTGGGATTAAGCTCACATTAAACATCCCATCGTTCATGATTCTACACTGCCTTTATTTATTGCACGCTTATCCAACCTTTTCTTAAAAGTTCTCAGAACAGCCTACATCTTTCCCAGCCCCTTGTATTGTCACCATATCCCTGTGAGGTAGGTTAGGTGGTGAGAGTCTCATCAGTCTAAGTGCCCAGACACCTTCTTGGGAAGTTGGGATCTGAACCTGGGCCTCCCTAGTCCACATCTGACACTCCACCCTGGGGGTTCCCAAAGTGAGGTCTGTGGACCACCACTGACCGCAAACATCTTTTAGGTGGCCTGCTGCGTGTCTGTGGTTTTGTGGTTGCACAACTTGTACGATGTGGGTGTGACCAACAGACACCTCAGTGAGGAACCTAGCGTCCATGCTGAAGCCTCCTTTTGAAGTATTTTTTTTTAAAGTATGAGTTCTGCAGCAAATTGGGACCAAAATGTTCTCTCACTACACTCTGGATCCGACATTTTTGAATGTAAGATTCGTGTTCTCTTTCAAAGGCAGATCCACACCATATTTATTTATTTATTATTTCATCTATTTACATATTCATAACCCACCCTTTCATAAGAATGCATCAAGGTAAAGTACATCATATAAAAAATAAAATAAATAAAAACAACAATAAAAACATTTAAAGCACATCCAACAACACACGTTTAAAAGTGCACGACTTTCCCCTAAGAATTGTGGGAACTGTAGCTTACCCCTCACTGAGCTACAATTCCCAACACCCTTAGCAAACTACAGTTCCCAGGGTTCTTTGGGGGAAGTCATGTGCTTCAAATGTATGGCATGTGTATGCAGCCTTCATTAGCAGTGTGGTTTCATTTCCCCCTACAACTGTTAAACTAGCATAACTAGAAAGGTATGATCATCTCCAATTACTTTTGTAAATGGGTTACTCTGTTCTTTTCACTTATACAACTGCAACCTGTGTAGAAAAGTCAGAGACCTGGTGGGGTTCCTTGCATTTCATTGCATTTTGGCTCACTGGTTATAATTTTTTTCCTTCTGTGTGGCATGCACACACACTAACCGAGGATAAATGAGGCTTTAAGCATCTTCTGATGGGCTCAAGCCAACCAAAGCCTATGCCATATTAACATATGGTTCTTTTAGGTTCCGATTCATCAAGGTTCAACAGCTACCACTTCATTAAAATCATGTTCTGTATAAGGGAAGCCACATGCGACTCCCTGAATCCCTTATCAGGAGGCTAGCATTGCACAAAATTAATTTGCCACTAGTTTGTAGTCACCCCAAAGGCCATCAAAACTGTTTTGGAAAAGCGGAAGAATGTTCTACATCATGCTGTATTTTCCATGAACGTCGCTCCGATTTCATTTGCGCCACACGCTTCTAAAATAAAACCTTTGCTCTTTTTTTTGGTAAAAATAGGTAATTTGATATAAATGATTAAAGACAGATGTTCCTTGGGCACATTTGTGTGGGGACTTCGGCACAGAACAAACCATGTTCCTCAAGAAGACCTTAAAAGGCAATTGAACGGACTCAAAGCAAATTTATATCTGGGGTTTGGGTGGTGGTGAGGGGAGGATGGGAGTAATTTTAGCACTGACAGATCATCATGTGCTTTTGCAAAGGTGGACGAATGTAAGAGATCCCTTCAACCCACTTGCATTCTGGAAGTTCAGACAGACTCTCCTCGTCAGCCCATCTCTCAGTCTGAGCCTGCAGTCCCAAACCCACTTATGACCTTGAAGTGAGCAAACCACATTGAGTACCTTGGGACTTACTTCTGAGTAGACACACACAGGTCAGATTGTGATATGAGCGCAAGAGCCCTCTCCCCTCCTGCGGTTCCCAGCAACTGCCATTCAGGAGCATTCTGCCTCCAACAATGGAGAGAGAGCTTGTCCCACAAACTCAGTTCCCATTTACTTATCGGTGCTCCTATGCTTTTATTTATTTATTTATTATTTGTTTATTGTATTTATATACCGCCCCATAGCTGAAGCTCTCTGGGAGGTTTACAGTACCTAAAAACATTAAAAACAAATATACAAATTTAAAACACATCTTCTAAAAACAATTTAAAGCACAATTTAAACATTTAAAACAATTTAAAAACACATGCTAAAATGCCTGGGAGAAGAGGAAAGTCTTGACCTGGCACCGAAAAGATAACAGTGATGGCGCCAGGCGCACCTCGTCAAAAAGATCATTCCATAATTTGGGGGCCACCACTGAGAAGGCCCTCTCCCTTGTTGCCACTCTCTGAGCTTCCCTTGGAGTAGGCACCCGGAGGAGGGCCTTAGATGTTGAGCGTAGTGTATGGCTTGGTTCGTATTGGGAGAGGCATTCCATCGGGTATTGTGGTCCCAAGCCATGTAAGGTTTTATAGGTTAAAACCAGCATCTTGAATCGAGCTCGGAAACATACAGGCAGCCAATGCAAGCTATCTGTTTTCAACAGGTGCCGCTGCTCCCAACAACTGACTGGCCTCCATACAGTTGGGTTGGGGAACCTGTGCCCCACCACCCAGATGGAATCCATCTCCCATCAGTACCACCAACATGGCCAGTGATGACGGGAGCTGTAGTCCAACGACACCTGGAAAGTCACTTATTGCCACAGGTTCCCTGTCCCAAAGGCTACTGTCCCTCTGGCCTAGAGGTCAGCAGAATGCTATATCCAGGGGTGGGTGGGTGGGTGGGGTGGGCTCACCAAATATCTGGTGGTGTTCTTATCTTATTGCCTCATATGTTATAGGCAGGGTTCCCAAATGACCATAAAACCCCATCCCTGTTGGGAGTAAAGCACTAACACATGTTACAAGTGACCTGAACCAGTGGGGGTGTGTGTGATAGACAGAAAGGCAATCTGTCCTTCCCTCTGCTGATTCCTCCTCTAAATTGTTTGTTGTTTTTGCAGACTTTGCGCCTCCTCCTCTTCCTGGTGGTGTTCTTATCTTATTGCCTCATATGTTATAGGCAGGGTTCCCAAATGACCATAAAACCCCATCCCTGTTGGGAATAAAGCACTAACACATGTTACAAGTGACCTGAACCAGTGGGGGTGTGTGTGATAGACAGAAAGGCAATCTGTCCTTCCCTCTGCTGATTCCTCCTCTAAATTGTTTGTTGTTTTTGCAGACTTTGCGCCTCCTCCTCTTCCTGTTCTTTGTTCTCAGTTTGTTAGTAATAAACCTTAGGTTTCTTTACTCTTTCAACTATCAGTTATTTCTGCACACTGCTGCAATATATACCTACCAAAATGCTTAACAACCCCAACATTTCTTTGTGTGCTCGTGTGCCTTTAAGAGCCGCTTGATCAGCAGGAATCAGTCAGCGATGCCTCTCACTAGCCATCTCAATTAGCTGTGAAATCACCACAGCATAGCTAAATGGTTATCGCCTGCTTATTGCGCCAGGTAAAACTGATGCGAGAGGGGCTTGTCAACAAGTTGGCAAGCCTAGTTAACATGCCTGGGCCCAGGCACTGAAGGCAGGTCCAAGGCTACATCTTGGCTCTGAGTAATCTCTGCTGGTGTGATTATATCACTCTCTCTCTCGCCCAATAATAATGCATGGCTGAGAAGTGGTGGATGACTCAGAATTTGCTGGAATCTTCTTCAGCTTGCGGGAAACAGCTCAGTTCTCTGGGTGCTGTGAAGTGCTGAATTAGGTGAGGACATTAATTGAATTCAGAAAGTGCCTGTGGCTGCTCCATACGTCCAGCCAGACTTTCCACATTTTCAGTGTTCCAACTCAATTTAGATTTCTTTGCTGAGGAAAAGTGGTGCCTGTTGGATTTCTGCCTGCCGTCAACTTGTTAAGGCAGGGATGGCTAACGTTTTTTGGCCCAAGGGCCACATTCACCCTTGTACAATCCTCTGGGGGGCTGTATGCCGGCAATGGACGTGGCCAAAAGGTGGTGAGGTCACTCCTCATTCTTGCGATTGCACGCAAGCACTCTCATATGCTCACACACGTACACACAGCGCAGTTAAAGCCTTGCCAGGGACAAAAAGGCAAGCAACCTTTGCTGTGTGGTCAGCTGTTCAGCTGAGGAGTATGTGTGTGCGCATGTGGGCAAGATCCTGGCCTTTCCGCTAGAGTCGCCAACATTTCTACCAGCCCGGAGTAGCTGTGCCTTTATCAGCAGCTTGATGTGCAGCCATTATTAGGTATTCAGTGCTTATCTCGGCCATGTGAAAAGTTTCACTGGCTGATTTCTGCATAGCTGAGCTGCTGATAAAGGGGCACAGAAGCAAGGCAGAGCAGCTTTATTTTTTACTTTGATTTTTTCCTGGAGAACTGGCAATCCTTCCACTGCTTCCTCAGGACTGAAAACATCAAGCCGGGAGCGTGAGAAGTAATCCTTTCGGGTCCACCCCAAGCCCCCTTTTTTTGCTTGTGTTTGCTTTCTTCCCTTGGAAAGGTAGCAGAGGCTGGGAGCTTGAAGCAGCTGGGAACCTAAGGCAGCCCTTGCCTCTCACTGGCTGCTGCTCCAGCTGAAGAGTCCTAAGGCTTTTAACAAAGCATGGAAATGTCCATGAGCTGCTGGACAACTCTTACAAAAACCTAGTAGAAAGCCTGTGTACCCAATTACATTTATATCCCACCTTTCCTCCAAGGAGCTCAAGGTGACATACCAACATGGTTTCCCCCCCTCCCGATTCACAACAATCCTGTGAGGTAGGTTAGACAGAGCTTGGAAAAGTTACTTTTTTGAACTACAACGCCCATCAGCCCAATCCAGTGGCCATGCTGGCTGGGGCTGATGGGAGTTGTAGTTCAAAAAAAGTAACTTTTCCAAGCTCTGAGGTTAGACTACAACTCCCATCATCCCCAGACAACATGGTCAATGGTCAGGGATGAGGGAGTTGTAGTCCACCAATGTCTGGGGACCCAAGGCTGAAGAACAGTGGGTTAGGCTGTGAGAGAGTGACTGGTCCATGGTCATTCAGTGAGCTTCATGGCCGAGTGGGAATTTGAACTCTGGTCTCTCAGGTCCCAGTCCAACACTCTAACCACTATACCACCACTGGCTCTCAAAGACATATTTCCAGAAAGATGGGACTCACTGTACTAAGCTGCTATAATAATACAGAGATCAATCGTACCATGAGCCTCAAAGGCATTCCCTTTTCTTCACCTTTTAAAAAACTTATTTTATTTTGCAAAATGTAGAAATATTTTTTGGCAAAATGTACACATATTTATTTTTTAAAAAACACAGTTCAGTTAGCGTGGTGTAGTGCAGGGTGTGGATCCTGTAGCTCTGCAGATGTTGCTGGACTACAACCCCCATCATCCCTGAACACTGGGCCTTGCTGGTTGTGGCTGATGGGAGTTGTAGTCCAACAATCCCTGGCAGTTCCCCATCCCTGATGTAGTGACTAGGGGCTCATCTACATGGGAGCATTTCTTCACTTCTTTTACCTTCGCTTTTCATTTGCATCATCCACAGTTCTTGTTCAAAAGTTAGATGCTAATCACTTTTCCCCATTCACAAAAGCAGGCACATTCCTCTGGGGAGAATTAGTCTTGCTTTTTATTTGTGGCCCCGCCCTCTTATTATAAATTTCCACTTCCTCTGGTGGACCAAGCATGCTCAGTCTGTTCTAACAGCTGCAGTAGGTTCCTTTTAAAAAAAGTGCAAATATCTGTGTTTTCCCTGGTAGGATACAGCTAAAATACAAATATTTGTTTGGGCAGTGTTATGCTTTTGTGCACAAGTTAAGGGAAAAGAAAAGAAAAGCATTGGTTGCAGCAACATTAAAATGGCCAGCAAAATGGAGGAGACCAACCGGAAGTTGCTCGTCACCCTTCATGAAATGAAATGAACGAAGGGGGGGGGGAGGGAGTGGACATGGAGTGGGGAACGATTGACACACCCACCTAAAAGCATTGGAAGAAAGCATCTGCAAGCACTAGAGATGGGGTTAGCTATTTATTTCCAATCCACTTGTATTCCAATAGTCCATTGTCCCCTCCCAATCCGCCCTTTTTTTTGTTCCCACTTGCTTTGGTGCTTGCTGATTGGATCCGCTGTTGTTGTTTCTTGGTTGCGAAAAAAATTGCATAATTTTTAAAGTAAATGCCTCTGTAAATGATCACGGTGTTCCATGTGGTTTATTTTTTCCTATTTATCACACCTACACACTGTTACGAATTCATCAATTTAGATGAAATTAAAAAGATAATTACTTAAAATTGGGGGGGAAATTGAAAAAAAAAACAGTGTCAATTACAGCTGTGGCCCACTGCAAAAAATCTGTGCCAATTACAGCCTCAGCCCTCTGCAAAAAATCCTTGCCAGTCTGAAAAGACAGCGGACTGTTGAATTCAGCTGGAATCTGGTACTAAATCCAATTTAGCGGATATTCTCCCCCATCCCTAGCAAGCACTCGAGAAAGGGTGAAGACATTTTTTCCTTCTCTTTCAGTGGATTGGGTTAGTACAGATTTACAGGTGGAAAACTGCATGACAGCTTAAGTTTGCTGGTAATGTTATGTGAACCATGCAAATTTAAAGGAGGTGTGAGTAGCACCAAACACACAGTAAACCACCATGTAGATGAGCCCTAAAAAAAACTCCAAGTAATACCTCTCTGCCACAAATTCACAAAATGGCTTTAGGTAAGCAAGTATTAGCCCAGGCTCAGACCCACCCTATCTGCAATATTGGGAGAAAATGGTACTGGTTAAAACAACGGGGTTGTTGTAAAGATTGTTGCAACAATTAAGAGTGACAATTGACAGGAAGTCTTTATAGTAGAACCTTTAAATAGATTAAATGCAAAGTCCTCAACACTTGATAAACAAATGTTACTTCTTGTTAGGCTATCTTTAATATTTCCTTTTTATTTCCCAATAGTAAATAAGAACCGAAATATCCTTTTTAAAAATGTCTCTTAAATCACAACCACCCATTAAAATACGATCTCACTGATTAAAATTAGCCCAGTAGATTAATCAACAAAATTGTAGTTTAATCTACAAATTAAACTTGTAGCCCCAGAATTAATATACACACAGGGATTTTAATACTATAAAGTGGTAGATAAATGCCAAACTTTATTATTAGTAAATGGATTTTGATTATGAATAGAGGGCACAATCTATTGAGGTGGTGCAGTTTCAATTAGCAACGGTTTAACTTAGAAAGTTAAGCACACACTGCGGTCTCTCTTCCATGGAAATCAATGGGCCTTGGAAAGGCTTGATTTGGGCAGGATCTTCCTAGTGTTTGCTTTACAGCAACGCTATGAGTGATAAAGACTTGGAAGATCTTAACAATTTTAGACAAGTGGCAAACGTTCCCTTTCTGAGCAAAGTTATCAAGAGGGTGGTTTCCAACCAGATCCAGGTACTCTTGGAGGAGACAGATTTTCTAGATCCATTTTGATTGGGATTCAGGCTGGGAGGTAGGATAGAACTATTTTAAATAAAATTAAACAAACGGCCCAGTTACAGACCTTAATGCCCATATCATATGTGAATCATCCTAATAAACTGATTCCTAGATATGAGACTTTTATTTTATTATTTTATTTATTCCATTTATATCCCACCTTGTCTCCAAGGAGCTCAGGATGATGTACGTGGTTTTCCCTCTCCTCATTTACTGCCCAACAACAACCCTCTAAGGTTGGTTAGGCTGAGAGGCACTGAGTGGCTCAAGGTTACCCAGTGAGCTTCATGGCTGAGTGAGGATTCAAATCCTGGTCTCCCAGGTCCTAATCCGACACTCTAACCACTACATCACACTGGCTGTGTAAAAACTGTGCTGCTCCTTTATTTATTGCCATTTCCCCCTACATAGGAAGGTGCCTTATACTGTGCCAGACCATTGGTCCATCTAGGTCAGAACTGTCTACACTGACTGGCAGCAGCTGTTCAGGCTTTCAGGCAGGGGACATTCCCAGCTCTAGTTGGAGATGCCTCGGACTGAACATGGGCCCTTCTGCATGCAAAGCAATGCTCTGCCACTGAGCTCTGGCCCTTCCCCTTGCCTTTTCCATGGTAAGTCCAAGAGTAGGAGACCGTCAATTCTGTTGAGTTAAATTATAAAGGGCTAGGATCCTATCTTTTCTGTAATGTGTGTTATAGTTTTAAAACAATTATTATAATAGATACTGATGTTGGAAGATGTGCTATTAGTTTTACTTATATTTTATTGTACTACTCTGTGACTGATGGCCCTTACCTAAGCACTAAAGATTTGGATCTGCGGGTTTATTTTATGTTCTTCTCCATACATCCTGCCTTTCTTCAGTTACCGAACCCAAGGCAGTGTACATCTGGTTCCCCAGCTGAGAGCCATCCAGGCAGTGGCCATACACAGACTGGCTTATCTTCAGCAAGGTGGTGGCCTCACGTACCCTCAGATCATACCTTGGTTTGACAGCACAATCCCAGCAGGTTGGGAATGTTACTATGAACATGGATCGCAGCTTCAGCAGGCGACAGACCCTCTATGCTGCTCTGCGCCAAGATTACAGGTTGTCTTCATTTAGACTGCACATCAACTCTCTGGCTTGACAACCGATCCCTAGCTATGATTACTTAAACCGAAAAAGCAGCAGTAGACAAACAGTAGACCATTCCGTTCAAATTACATAAAATCCTTCTGACAATGAGCAAATATAAGTCAGAAAATTGCCAGGGGAATATATATTGAGATGTAGCTTGTTGACTTATGTCCTTACATAGATCAGTACATCTAGAAAAATATACAGGCCAGGAAAAAAAAATCCAAACACCCACGTAGCTACCATATGTTACTGTAATTGGAAGGGTGGGTGGCAGGGAGAGTTTTGATGTGTACACTGATTCAAAATGTTTTAAAGAATATCCTCCTTCCCTTTAGACCAGGCGCAAAGTCCTAAATTGGAAAAGCAGCTCTAGTGCTCCAAGGTCACTTGTGCTGTTTCCAAAAATATCTTGAAACAAAACGCAAGAGGAGCACTTTGTTGGATGTTATCTGGACATATAGAGTTTCAATCAAATTCTTCAAGAAGTGTTAGAATAAAAGCTGCCCACTTGTTTTGACATAGCTGAGCCACTGGTAAGAAGAAGAAAAAAACACCCACACCCACATTTCTTCCAAGGCTGGAACAAGCTGGCCAACAGAGCTGGGAACCCCTCGCCATTCTTTCCCAGTTTCATTTTAATTTCATTGCATTTTGAGCAAGCCCTAACTAGCTTCCTAATAGGCCAGTTTGATAAATGGCTGCATTGAAACATTACGGAGGCTCACAAGAATAGGCAGTAGAGTAGTAGTCTTCCCATTATAAGCCCCTGCACAGTCCAGAATGGCTTCTTAGGGAGGTGGTGGGGGGGCTCATAAAGGGCTGGGTTGCCAACAGTCCCATCGGGACACCTGGGGAGATGAACTAACACAGAAAACTGCCTTATCGCAAATCTGCTCCATCGTGCTTGGCGTCGACTAAATCACTGTTCTTCAACCTGGGGTCAGAGCTTGGAAAAGTTACTTTTTTCAAACTACAACTCCCATCTGCCCCAGCCAGCATGGTCACTGGATTGGGCTGATGGGAGTTGTAGTTCAAAAAAGTAACTTTTCCAAGCTCTGCCTGGGGTCCCCAGATGTTGATGGACTACAACTCCCATCATCCCTGACCATTGACCATGTCTGGAGATGATGGGAGTTGTCGTCCAACAACATCTGGGGTCCCCAGGTTGAAGAACAGTGTTTAACTACGCTGACCACCAGCAGTTCTCAGGCATGAATCTTTCCCAGCCTTACCTGAAGGAGCCGGGGGTTTCACTGGGAACCTTTCTGCACTCCAACATCTGCTCAACCACTAAACTACAATACATTTAGGGAAAAAAATATAAGCTCTCTAGTGACACTAATGCTGCAGTCGAATACACCCTTACCTGGAGTAAGCCCCATTAAACTCAGTGGGCCTAGTTCTGAGTAGATATTAGCAGGGTTGCATGTTTTAATCTGTCCTAGATATCAGAACAGCCATGCTGTCTGAATTTCCCTATCATGATGATGTGCCCCAGGATGATGTGGGATGTCATTTAGGGCTGCAAAGTGGGAGACAAAGCCAAGCCGCAGGGGACAATCCACCAGGAGGATCTGTGCAATAAGTGGGAGCTGCACAAGAGGACACCACATTTGAAGAACGATGCAGACAAACTGGAACAGGTTCAGAGGAGGGCAACAAGGATGATCAGGGGACTGGAAACAAAGCCCTACAAGGAGAGACTGAAAGGACTGGGCATGGAGAAGAGAAGACTGAGGGGAGATATGATAGCACTCTTCAAGTACATGAAAAGTTGTTGCACAGAAGAGAGCCAGGATCTCTTCTCGATTGTCTCAGGGTACAGGACACGGACTAATGGGCTCAAGTTAGAGGAAGCCAGATTACGGCTGAACATCAGGGAAAACTTCCTAACTGTTAGAGCGGTACGACAATGGAACCAATGTCCTTGGGAGGTGGTGCGCTCTCTAACGCTAGAGGCATTCCAGATGGAGCTGGACAGCTACTCGTCGAGTATGCTTTAATATGGATTCCTGCACTGAGCAGGGGTTGGACTCAATGACCTTATAGGCCCCTTCCAACTCTACAAGTCTATGATTCTAAGAGGCAAGAGTGCCAACTGGGAAAGCAGGTGATGCGTTGATTTTAGGTATTTAAATCCTGCTTTTCAGGTGGACCTCACAAAGCAGTTTACATATGATAATATGCAACAACAAGCATTGATTAAAAAAAGTTGCAACAACATGGAAAAGACAATGCGGTTGTGTTGAATAAGCTGCTGCTTCTCAGTCCCCTCAGAGGGGCAAGATGGTTCTGCAGAAGGCCCTTGTGGTGACAGAGGGAGGGAGGGGCCACCACTTGGAGCTGGATGGTGACAGTCCCTCACGCCGGGCACAGAGGAAGAGAGCAGGCAGGTGAAGACATAGCAATCCTCTCTTACGGGGTACAGAGCTGCAAGGCAGAATGTTCAGAACTCAGGCTGGCTCTTGAAGCATTAATATAGGAGGACTTGGGACCGCTCGGAAGGCTAGCCTGGGCTGGGAGCCAATTGTGGTGGGGACAATTCTGCAGAAAGTTGGAACAGAGGAATGGTTGTAAGCAAGTTGCAACCCTGCCCCTACTGGCTGAACAGCTGAGGCCTCTGCCACCAGACCAGATTTCTGGACCTGTGGGAACTTGCAGTTGATGCCTGGATCCCTTGTGCGAGCACAACAATATGCTCTTAATTAGGTCTGCTAGGAGGTGTTAAGGTTGTTTAAAATGGCAAGTTTCAGCCTTCTTATTTGTCACCCCTTTGAATTGACAACTGCTCCCCATCAACCCCAGAAATTGGGTTACATAGTAATGACAGAAAGCCAATCTACACATGTTCAGATGAACTGTCTTTTGGTTGCCAATACCATACCTGCCAATGGAGAATTTCATTTCATGCATCTGATGAAGTGGACTCTGCTCTGCGGAACCTTATGCCATAATAAACCAAAATGATAGTCCTTAAGATGCCATGAGATGCTTTTTTGTTTTCATTCTTACTTCACATGTTCTATGGCAGCCCTTTAAAATAGATTCTGAGGCTAAGCCCACGCTCATTAATTTTATTGGAGACAAAGGGTTGTAGCGAATGCTAATCCTATTCAGAATAAACCCACTGAAGTAAATGAACAGGACTAATTTGGGTCCAATTAAGTCCTGCTCTGAGTAGGACTTAATTGGGTGCAACCCAAAATTTGTTACGATTTGAAATGTTTATTTATTTTATTATTGCATTTATATTTCACCTTTCCTCCAAGGAGCTCCAGGTGGCGTTTCTCCTCCTCTCCATTTTATCCTCACAACAACCCTGTGAGGTAGTTTGGGCTGAGAGGCAGTGACTAGGCCCAAGGTCACCCAATGTGCTTCATGGCTGAGTAGGAATTCGAACCCTGGTCTCCCAGGTCATAGTTTGACACTCTATCCACTACACCACACTGTTTCTCATGTATGTGCATCTCTGTGTCTATGCATTCTACATGTGTGTAGAATGGTTACTTTTGAGATGACTCCTCCATTTAATTCAGTCAGATCCGCTTGCAGGAAACATTTGCGGGAGAGAAAAAGCAGAGGCAGACTTGAGCTACCATTTGTCAAGTGCATGCTAAGGGGTTCCACATGAAAAGAATTAAAGGGTAGTGTTTTCAGAGTAGGAAAAAATGAAGAAACTGGGAGACAGAACCGTCTGCTACCAAAATGTTATATTGTGAGTCTTGGTCCAAGTCCTTGCTGTCTGGAAGAGGTTGTAGAAATTGCTCTGGCAAGATTTAATCCAAAACATTTATTTGTCAAAGTCTAGGAATAAATAAATTGTCCAGTTTCCATTTATGTCCTTAAATTGCACGTTTCTATCCCACCCTTCCTTCAGGAGCTCAGGACAATGCACAGGGGGTTGGCCCACTTCAGCTTCACAACCATCCTGCAAGGTAGATTAGGCTGGGAGGAAATGAATTACCCAAGGCCAATAACCTGTGACCCCTCTGCTGACATGCATTGCGTTGGCTGATAATGTGCTTCCAGGCTAGTTTCAAGGTCTTACTATTCGTGTATATACAATCCTCTGTCAGGGATGGGGAACCTGTGGCTCTCCAGATGATGCTCGACTCCAGCTCCAGTACCAGGGATGATAAGAGCTGGAGTCCAACAACTTCTGGAGGAATGTAGGTTCCGTCCCTGCCCTATGCGGTTCTGGAGAGGGGTATATGAGAAGCTGCGTCTCCCCCTATATCCCATCCTGGTCACTTAGATCTGTGGATGAAGATTTGTTCAATGGTGGCCAGGGGTGTAGTCATCCAGGGTCTCAGGGGGGTTGGACCCCTTACTTTTTGGGGAGCAGGGTCCCAATGGCTCCAGCATCCTATGAGCCAAGCAGCATGAAAAAGGTGTGTGTTAGCTACTGAGAAGAGTTTTCTAACAGCCAATCAGAGTGAAAGGAGGTGAGCCAGCCACTGAGAAGACTCTTTTCAGTAGCTAACTCTCTCTCCTTTTAGTCTTACTGGCTTCAAGGGATGTCTGTTGTTGTGGAAGAAGGCATTAACAAGGATCCCATTCTCAGCCCAGCAGCAAAAAGAAAAGGGGGTGGTGGTGGTGGTTGTGAGTCTCATGAAGGGACCCTGCACTTCTGAATTTGCCACTACACTACTGGTGGCGGCGGCTGGCTCCATGTCAGTGGGGCAGTTTGAGTCCAGGCTTTATCTACTCCGAGTTTGAGGCTAAGCTTTCAAGGAGCTGTCCAATGCTGTGATGTTTTCAACATTTGTTGAAACCTTTTCCCCCAAGCCAAGCCTTCCAAATCAGGCTATTTTATTTCTGCATTTATAAATTCTTGTTGGTTTTTATGTTTTTAATACTGTTTTGTATTCTAGTTTTGTATGCCACTTGGGTATTCTCTGACATGAAATAAATAAAAATAAGCTCATCCAGTGAGGTTCATAATGCTGTGTGGGAATTTTTGAACCCAAGCTTCTCTCTTTTTTTTTTTTTCAATAATTTTTATTCAGATTTTCATAAAACATACAAGACAAAATCATAAAACATTCAAAGACAAAAAACAAAATCAAAAATAGTTAAACAAAAAGAAAAAAAGAGAAAAAAAAAACAAAAATAAAAAATAAAGAGTAAAATATTGACTTCCCATTTGTCAAAGATCAAATCAGTTATAAGTCTATAATATATAACAATCCTGTCTCTTAAGTCATATTATAAAATCACTTTCCTCCAGTAGTTATCTTACTTAATCATCAAATCTCATAAACATTACTTTATTCTTTCCACAAAAAGTCAAAGAGAGGTTTCAATTCTTTAAGAAATATATCTATCAATTTTTTTTTCCAGATAAGCATATCGATTAATCCATCTCATTACTAATTATGATAATCTTATTGTCATAACCATAGTCAAAATAAACATTTCAATTAATCCATCACATCAGAATCTGTTAGGTTCAATAATTTCAGTAGCCATTGTTCTATTATCTCTATTAGTTCCATTTTCCATCTTCCATCTTCAGTAGTCTTGTTAAGTCCAGTAATTTCAATATCCAATCTTCCATTATCAGTATTCCATAATAATCTTGCTGTCAAAGCCATAGTCATATAGTAAGAGTCTGATGGGAATTACCTCTATCCCAAATATTTTCTTGCCATCCATTCTGAATAGGTTGCTGAAATACTGCTGTAAAATCATATCTCTGTTCTTTTTTTCAAAATGCACTGGGTCATCTCTTGAAAGTTTTTCCATTGTCACATGGCTGCAGTTAATTCCATAGATTTTCTCTATATTGGGCTCCATCACATCATTCCAGTCCAGAAGATTATCCATGCCATTGATAACTTTATCTCTAGAATCTTCATTCATTTCTTCAGAGATAACATTGAGTTCCAAACAATAGATTTTATTTCTAAAGTCCATAGACTCCAAATCTTGTTCCTGTTCCACGTTGGTTCCAATCTCCGGGATCTCCTCTCTCACAGGGACCCCTATTCCAGTCTCCAGGGTCTCCTCTCTCACAGGGACCCCTGTTCCAATCTCCGGGGTCTCCTCTCTCACAGGGACCCCTTCCAGGGTCACCTCTCTCACAGGGACCCTTATATCTTTAATCTCCTGCTTCATTTTACTCAATTCAATTTTCATTATCTCAATCTCATCCATTATTTTCTGAAACATAGTTATTTCCAGATTTTCAGCCACTTTCTTAATTGCCATTTTAAAAGAAAAATATAGGAAAACCACTTCTTATTTCAGCAACAATTGGGTTAATACTCCAAACTTGGTGACATCACAGTATAAACAGTGCAGACAGCCTTATCTCTCCAATAGTTAAGTAAACAAAATGCAGTTCCCAGGATCGAAACAATTAATGGCAATCGTCAAGAAACAGATTCGTCAAAATAAAATAGACCAAAAAGAGAGTAGTCTCAAAACAGTATAATATTTTTCAAAATAAAAATCTGGAATAGAAATCCCTCTTCTGTGTATATCTTTAGAATGCAAATCCAGGACAGCTTTTTGCAACAAAAACAGAGATAAGCTATTAATTAGTGCGTAGCAGAGAGAAGTTATGGCTCCCCAGTGAGATGTCAAAAACTGATCAATCTGGCAAATCTCTTTTAAACAGCAACAATTTAAGTCAAGTAAAAGAAAAATATAGAAAGAAGGGTGCTTGCCTGTTAGTGCGTTCTCTCTTAGAAGATAAGATGAACGTTCGCTTTAACAGATAGAGCTTGCTGTTGAAAATCCGTCCCACCTTCGTCGGCTGGACCTCGTCCCATAAATTAATGAGATCTGGTCGTCCCAACAAAAATAGGCTTTGAGGTTAATCTCTTCGTTTCTCCCTACCCGGGAGAAGTTTAATCAGTCAAAAAAAAAAGAAAAAACTGACTGATATATCTGAATAAGCTTCTTTTGAGGCAGGAGCCCGTCTCAAAAGCAGGCACAGGCTAAGTCACCCTTCCCGGAAGTCGAACCCAAGCTTCTCTCTTAACAGTAGGGCTCTCCGAAAGATTTTTCAGCACAACTGATGGAAGAAGATATCCAAAGAGACCAGAATAGCTTAAAGCAATGGCTCCCAAACTGTTCCTCCAGACGACCACTTCAAAATTGCGGAAGGTGTTGGCAGACCACTTCATATTATTCTGCCTGTTGTAGCCATTGCAATGCGTTCTGCTAGATGTGGATTGGTTTTTAATTGCTGCTTTTATTCTTATATTATATTTTAGTGTATTACAATGTGCATTCCATAGAGCTCAGATTGTAACACAGTCAAATACAGCAAAAGAAGCAATAAAAATACAATTAAAACCAATATTAATATTTAGCGTGGACACAGCATGGGCTTATATGGCAGAACGCTCTTCACAGCAGAGCAATGTCCAGCTGAGAGGTCATGAGTGTGAAGCTCTAGGCCTGACTGCCGTGCACAATAGGTGATGTGCTGAATGTTTATTTTTCCAGCATCGTATGGCAATTAGCACTTACTAACTTGTTGGTTCTTTCATTTTGTTTTAGCCCAAGCATTTTTTTCTCATTGGTAACTGCTAAGAAATGTCTAAAAATGTTTTATTCACATAAAATGAATCTCTCACTTGGCAAGTATATAGCCTTAGACTTTCTGTCACTTAAAGGTGTATTCCAATGGAAGGAGGAAGTCGAATCTCCAGTAAAAGGGGTCGAGGTCCACTTAGCCTTCCATCCATCCATGGTCGGTAAAATGAGTACCCGGCATATGCTGGGGGGTAAAGAAAGGCTGGGGAAGGGACTGGCAATCCCACCCCATATATACAGTCTGCCTAGTAGATAGATAGATAAACTTTAATGCAATCTTAGCCATAGGCCATGTGCAATTCTCACAACATACAGACAATATCAAAAATACATACATACAAAGATAATAATTGGGGGAGATTATGTCACAGTATTTAACTCTTTGGCAAAAGCCGCTCTCAGTTTTTGGGCTGCCAAAGCAAAATTAGGAACCGCTAAGGTAGTTGAATTAAAATTATCAGATAAAAGTGTAATAACCATCTCTTCAACAGTACAAGGTGTTATAAAGGCTAGAAGGGTTGATAAAAATTTATGCCTAGGTTCATCGTAGAGTGGGCAGTACAATAAGTAGTGGACGATCTCCTCAATTGCGTCACAGCCATAAATACATTTACGTTGGGCCAAGTACCTCGATAACGGCCCTCAAGGTACGCAGTTGGCATCACTTGGAAGCGGACAGCAGTAAATGCTCTTCTGATAGGAGCCCTGTGGAGTACATCTAAATAGTTTGACAAAAAATGATTTAATTTGAAACATGGAAACCAAATAGAGAATGGAGCCGATACAATGGACATACGATCTTGAGCAGCGTCGCCCTCAAAAATCCAATTACGGAGAGCGGCATTACTCAATTCCATCAATCTATTTGGAGTTAAATCATATTTAGAAAGAATCGACTGGCATTTCTTCGCCCATCCTCCTGATAGCATTTGAACCTGCCAACATTGCTTGACTAGGGTAGAGTCATCTTTATTAAGAATACGAAGCCAATAACGTAAATAGGCTAGATCAATACGAGCAGCTACTGAGGGCAACCCCAATTCAGCTCTTAGATGAGCTGACTGAGTCCCTATGGGAAGCCCTAGCACTTGCCTCATGAAGCCATTCTGAATAGAGTCAAGGTTGGATCCTGCTGAGGGTCCCCATAGTTCTGAGCCATATAAGATCTTTGAGAGTATTTTGGCTTTTAGTATTTTCAACATAGGGGGGACGAGCTGGCCCCCCCTTGTAAAAAAGAATCTTTTAGTTAAACCAAGGGCTTGGGAACCAGCTTGAGCCGCTGCCTTGATTTGCGAAGTCCAAGATAGATTGTTTGATAAATGAATACCGAGGTATTTAAAAGTTGGAACTTGCTCTATTGGGACCCCATTAAATGACCATCTATTCTTTGCTTTCATAAATTTACCACTGACCATAATTTTAGATTTCGCTTGATTGATCTTTAGATTTTGGGAGTAACAATACTCCTCTAGTTTATGGATCATACGCTTGAGTCCTATTTTTGTCAAAGAACATATGACTACATCGTCAGCGTATAAGAGAGTGGAAATCTTATTTGCTCCAATTGAGGGGGGGAAAAAAGAAGGTGATGACATTGCCTCGACTATATCATTGATAAAAAAATTAAATAAAAAGGGAGCCAGTAGGCAACCTTGTTTTACTCCCCTATATACTGGAACTTTAGATGATAAAGTGCCATTTTTCCCTATTCGCACTCGGATGTCATTTGATTGATAGAGGGCTCTAATCAGCCACAGTAGTCTCTGATCTATATTGGTTTGGGCCAATTTTAGCCAAAGGAGTCCTCTATCGACTGTGTCGAATGCTGCTGAAAAATCAACAAAGGCCAAATATAAGGATTGGTGAGCTTGGGATCTTGTTTTGTTGATTAAATGATGCAGTATAAAAACCTGGTCAATTGTGCTCATTTTAGGTCTGAAGCCGGCTTGTTCTTTACATATTATCAAGTTGGATTGGTCCCATTCCTTTAATTTGTTTAGAAGTAGCCGGCTATATAGCTTCGATGAAACATTTAAAAGGCTTATGGGACGATAATTTGCCGGTTTCGTTGGGTCTCCTTTTTTAAAGATTGGCACTATGATGCTAGTAAGCCAACCCTGCGGGATATTACCTGTATCATTTATATATGTGAACAGGGCTGCTAATAAGGGGGCCCACCAAGATAAATCTTGTGTCAGAAAATCAGGGGGGAGCATGTCCTCACCTGGAGCTTTTCCTGGTTTCAGGGAGGACATTAACTCCCTTACTTCCTCAGAGGTAACCGGTGGCCAAGATGGAAGACCATTTAGTGCCTTCGTAATATCTACAGGTTTGGGAGGGAGTAAGCTGCCAAAAATCGCCCCAAAGTGAGCCAACCATTCCTCTTGGATAATTGGGGGAATAGGTGTATAATTCATCGGATTCAAATTTCCCTGTAAGAGTCTCCAGAATTCAATCTCGTTCCCTGCGTGGGTTGCTCTTGCCAACGCCTTCCAATTGGCCTGATAGAACAATTGTTTTTTTGATTTAATTAATGTTTTATAAGCCCTTTAAGCATATGCTGGGGGGTAAAGAAAGGCTGGGGAAGGAACTGGCAATCCCACCCCATATATACAGTCTGCCTAGTAAATGTTACAAGACGTCACCCTAAGAGTCGGAAAAGACTCGCACTATAAGTGTGGGGACACCTTTACCTTTAAAGGTGTATTATTTTATCATGGAAAACGTCACTTGAAACTGTGTAACGTATCACTTTAGCCCCTCTTTTCATGTTTGCCTTTGTGCGTAATGTGAGGCATTGAAAATCAGCTCAACTACTTGGATAGCTTACGCACAATCTGTAGGCCTTCATTATTTGCAAAAAGTACATGGTTTTATGATTTATTATTTCACAGGCACATAGCAACTGCCTTGCTACACTAGTCTGAAAAGGTCTGTCTAGTCCACAAGAAACCATCTTATCCAGCATTCCATCTGAACAGTAGTCAGCCATGACTCTGGAAGCTCTCAAGCAAAGCATGGAAGAGACCGATTGACCTCGGCACCTTTAATGGAACATGGAGATCCCTGCTTGATCAGACCAAAAGCCAATCTAGCCCAGTATTCTGCTTCCAGCAGTGTCTAGACTGTCGTATTGTACATGACATAAGAGGTTGCATTTAGCTCTCATGTGGCTAAAGCTGTTGATGGATCATTCCTCCACCAGTTTGTCTAAACCAGCTTTCCCCAACCTGGTGCCCTTTTGGACTACAACTCCCATCAGCCCCAGCCACCATAGCCAATGGTCAGGAATGATGGGAGCTGTAGTTCAAAACATTTGGAGGGACCCGTTTGGGAGAGGCTGGTCTAAACATTTTTAAAATGATATACCCACTCCTTGTTGTTGTGACCTTTTTTTCAGTGATGGTGTAGCAGCAAGCGGATTGGAGAGCACAAATCACTCAAATCATCTTTGGATGCTCTAGTCTAGTTCTTTCCAGTAAGTCTATGGAATAATTTGAGCCCCTTGAGAATTCAGCAATTACTTTTTTTGACTTGTACCATGCCCTCTTTTGAGAGAGGGGCTTGATCTAAAGGTGGCGGCATGCTGGACATCAGTGGAGACTGATGACGCTGATGTCAGTGGGGCAGTGAATCTGCTCCAGGCACTGTCCAAGGTGCTTCACTGCCCCACTGACACTGGAGCAGAGGCAGTGCTAGCATGCCACAGCAAACAGAGAAGCTGGAGACCTGGTTTCGATATGCCATGAGGAGTGTTGGACTCTGAGTGGGTAATCTTTCTACTCATGCCTGGTGTCATATTTAAATCCTTTCATACATCTGAAAGCCTAAAACCCCTGAACCTATTGCCCAACAGCTCATCGCAATTTCCATTTAACCCCTTCAATTTAATACACAAATTAAAGTAGCAGTGAGCTTTTAGATTGTTATTCCAGGATATCTGTTCATTTGAATAGGTTCCCAGTGGTTTAGGACATTCAAAATGTGTATTTGGCAGACGCTGAACTGTTTCTTTGGAATTTCACCTGTAAGAAGCAGGTGATTTTCCAAGCATTAACGCTAATAGGAAAAGCGATCCACTGAAGGAACTGTCAGAATTCTGCCTCCCCCATGAAACTCCTATTAAATCTCTAACAGGGTGGAAAATATAGTCACGGAACAAAAACCATTAAAGACACATTATTGAATGTCCCCTTGCATAAAAGCTAAAAATAGCCACTTTATCCGTCCCTCCAGTTTTTCTTTTCTTTGGATAATTATAATTTTCTGCTTCAGCTGAGAAAGTCATTTCTGATGCTGAAGTGTACGTAATCAGTTTGTCCTTCCGGAGAGAGGTGAGAATGACGCAGCACTGAAAATGGACTGCTGTCTTGGGGTGCAATCCAGAAGTCCTGATACTGCCAACCATCCTTTTTCTTTTAACTCTTATTTTAACTGTGCCACAGACACTGTTCCAATAAGCATCAGTAAAACATTTTGAGATTGTCTGTATGTTCTCTTTACATCCAGAAATTGATTCTAGATTTCCAAAGATTCCTAGTCTTTTTCTCTCTCTTGCAAATCCTAAATAAAGCATAATCTTCAGTCAAGATTTTATGTTTTATGTTCACCGCTCAGAGAGCTATTGCTAGTCGGGCGGTATATAAATTTAATAAATAAATAAATAAATAAATAAATAAGATTGCGTCTTCATTTCAATAGGACTTTTGCAAATCTTGTCTGCTAGCTCCATTGAAGTGAACGGATATTGTCAGTTATACTTTGTTTTGCAAATTACAGTTTTCAAAGACGAAGGCATTTGGTGGCTAAAGAAAACTGTTCTTGGCAACCTGAAGATCACTGATGAAATAACGTTGTTATGCTGTGTTTTAGAATACTTTTAACTGTGTTTTGGAATGTTTTAAACTGTTTTTAGTATGTTTTTCTTCTTGTTCAATTGCTTTCTTTATATTTCCCACCCGGGGCTCCTTTGGGAGGAAGGGTGGGATATAAATAGATCAACAGAACAGCAGTACACGTGTTTGATGCGGGTCTGTTTGGGGGCTTTGTGCTTTAGAGATGGGGGCAATGCAGTATTTTTTTCTTCAGGGAAGAAATACCTGCAGACACTATGCTGATTCACATCATGTTGTCCCTTTATGCCCAGATAGAACTGCCTCCCTAAACCTGCAGGCAGGTGTCACCTCACTCTGAAGTCCACCTCAAAAAACACACAAACGCTTTTCTGTGAGACCTTTGGCTTTAACCCCTTAATCCTCACATCCACTTGCAACCAAGCTTAACTATAACTGCATTTTGAATACATTTAATCTTTGCTGCTGTTGCCTTTTGCATGTTCAGTTTTAGATTGTCCTCCTCCTTGGCAGCAGAGACCTTTTTTTGGTAGAAGAGTTGGCTAAGGGACATGTGTGATGCTCCCTTCCCTGGCTCTCCCTGTCAGGTTCCTACCTGCTTGTGGTTACTGCCTGTCTCTAGGCACCACCAGGGACTCCACCAGTCCGGACCGCACTCTCTTATGGTTTACCTATCCGCTCTAGCACAGATCTCAACAGATCCCCCTGCTAGGCAACCACCAGTAACGTCCCAATACTAGTATTCCCAGAGACTCTGAATACTGGTATTGTTATTCTCTTCACCGCTGCCACCATTTGTTACAGTTCCCCTTCAGCCTTGGTCATTACCTTACCCTCCCTTCTGGTCTGTGAAACCCCAGCCAAGGATCAGGCCTTTGGGTAACCAAATTAAGTATTTATTACAGATAACAAAGCTAACAAGATTAACCAGATTTCTTCTTAAGGCACATAAGCATATGGTTTTACTCAATACTAATCCGAACTCCACCTCCCTCCTTCTTCACTCTCTCCTGGCAAACAACTCTCTCAAACCCCACCAAGCAATCCACTCTTTCTCTTCTCCCCCCCAGATTCCACAATTTACCACCTCCCATTCACCCATTTTAAACACTCAGCCAATCATCTCGCATTCTACTGCCCATTCACTCCCCCTCTTTCACTCCACTTACCATGTATCTTCTAAAACAACAACACTTACCATATATACATTAATATAGGAACATCACAACATGCTCCATAGAGAAGCTCCTTATCTGAATTTCACCTCTACCATGAACTCACCAAATGGCCTTGGATAAGCCATCCTTTCTCAGCCTCAGTCCATCATCTGCAACATGGGAACAATTATTTGGACTACCTTACAGGGTTGCTGGAAGGGCTAGAATGCAATAACATATATGAATTGTTCTCAACTATCAGAAACCTATGCAAATAAGATATTGTAATTATAGTACCATGAACATTGATGGCGCTGTATAAATTATGGAAATAAGTGAGAGTTTTGCATCAGCAGATGCGATGGATGCAGGAACAGTGAGATGTTATCTGCAAAATACTTACAGATTCAAGCGAATTTCAAGCGACTAGTGTGCCCACAGCTTGGCTGCTTGCCACAATAGTGGCAAATTACTTTTGTAAAAAGTGGTGGCACAGACACAGTCTGGGCAACCTTGCCCACAATGAAGAAAGGAGCAATTGCACTGGTTGCTTTGTTAACAGTGACTGAGTGGCCAGGAACAAGATCACCACCACTGCCAAGGTGATGCTGCCTTGCTGTACTTTGTGGAATACCTGGCGATACTGATCTTCCTTCTGGACTTGGTTTTGACCTATATGGATTCTCTGTATTTGGAGTATGCTGCACCAGAAACCCTATCTGTGCTGCCGCTGCCACTGCCGCTGCGTCCTTCTCCTCCTCCTGCTCCAGGCAAGGCCCAGGTCCCCGAGCCCAAGCTCCCGCAACCACCTCCCAACATAAACCATCACCACCACCAGCAGCGAAGCCCAGGGAACAGCAGCTGAGCGAGCCCGAGGACATGGAGAGGAAGACAACATTGAAACAGCAAACAGCTTCGCTGTAACAAATGCCCGTCACCCTTCTGCCTCTTGGGAACTGTCGCCCCCCGCTAACACCACCTCCACTTTCTTGGCGGTGCCAATAATGATAATGTTATTTGTTATTTAAATTACTTTTTGTAAATTGTATTGCTTTTTTAATTTTTTTTTTTTTTACACCTGTTTATTTTTCTTGTAAGCCGCCTTGAGGGCCTTTGGCCAAAAGGCGGGGTATAAATAAAATTTAACAACAACAACACAGATATTACATTCTGATAGTGTACTTTCCACAGATAGGGGGGAAAACAAGTTGCAGTCCAAATCTTCCTAGAATCTCTCTGCCCCAAGGGTAAAAAACCAGAAGCTAGAAAGGTAATCCCAGCCTTAATTCTAACCACTGCTCTGAGATTTCAAAAGCGCTCACTGCTGTGGCTAAAGGCTGTGTCATGGGATGGCTAAATGATTCAGTGGATAATAAACGTGATTTAAGGGCTCCAGGGGTAGATTTTGAAATAGCAGTGAACCACCCAAGTCCTATCAAACTGCCATTTAGGCCTCAAAAAATACCTCAGAGGCAGCTTCAGAGCTACTTGGCAGCTCCTCTTCCATGCAGACTGCCTTGGGCACAGACGATTGACATTTCTCTTCCTCCCCAAACACATTTTCTCACACTTTAAAGCATGCTGACCCTTCCCCCTCCTCTGACTGGGCATTTAACTAGACCTTGCTTAATTTATCTCTCCCAGAGATGTGACCAAGTTTCAGAAACCTGCTGATGGACCCTCCCTTTGAAAACCCAGGCACTTTACTGTTGGCTCCACCAGCACAAGGAATAACGAAGCAAGAAAGACCAGGATCTGGCAGACATGGGTGTGCCCATGATTCTGATGTCACGCAGTCTATTCAAACTTCAGGGTTAAAGTCAGCCAAATATATGTATGTACGCACACACACGCACATTTTTGGCCCAGGAAACACCAAATTATTTGTGCAGAAAAACTATGCAAATTAAGCACTTTTGCATTATTATTTACTGAATATTACTGAATATGACGTGGAGAAAGTGGACCATGTCACCAGTACCTAAGCAGAGATGAGACTTGAACTTGGGCTCCTACTAGGAGGAAGGGTAGGATAGAAATCAAATAAATAAATGAATAAACTCAGAGGGCTGCTTTTCAAATGATTTTTTAGGTGTGCATCTTGAAACAAAAAATCTAAAAATGGAAAGCATAAATGCAACGAACAGGTGGTTGAAAACACGTGCATAATTCAGGTACACTCTCCACAGCCCAGTTTTTCTATGGTCCCCATGTTTATCATTCTGTAATATGTAAAACCGTTTTTCTCACTGGTGGAAGAGGCGACGATTTGTAGCTGCCAATTCAAATTAGCCGCAAGTATGTAACGGTGTACTTTGCCACACCATTTGTTCAGGGCCGGATTATCCATTAGCCTTAGTAGGCTGAAGCCTAGGGGCCCAGAGCTCTTGGGGGCCCATGCGTAAGCTAAAAAAATATATAATATAGAGCTTCTGAACCGCCTGCCATCCCCCCACTTCACTTACCTTTTTCCCTGCTGTCTTTTTGCCATCAATCAAGATAGCAGCCGAGGTTTCCCTAAGGGGCTGAAGGCTCTGCCGCCATCTTGATTGATGGCAACCCTGTGCGCGCAGTGCGCACAGCCGCAAGAAAAAAAGGTAGGTGAAGCGGGGGGGATGGGATGGGACAGGATGGCAGGTGGCTCAGAAGCTCCTGTCCTGCGATCCCTCCTGCAGCTGTTTCCGCGGATTGTGGAAGGGGAGCAGAGGGGCCCAGAGGAGAAGGGCCCCCCAAACACTAATCAGCCTAAGGGCCCTCCTCAGCTTAATCCGGCCCTCCATTTATTGTTCAAGAATAAGACAATGGAGCAGGGAGCTCTTGGACTTTGTGTATGGCTTTGTTGAAGATCTCTTCTGTTTTACATCTGACACAGAGGGGCCAAATGCTGACAGTATTTGGCTGCGAGTCAGAAAGCAAAACCCTTTTGACTTCTCAGAAGAGTAGCTTTGGGTGGTAAGGTGAAGTCTGACAGCCAGTGAACTCCTTTATGAAGCTTGGACACAATGGGGAATTGAACAAGTGTATGGAAGAATTGCACTGTAAATGTTACACTTTATTGTCTTTGTGACTTCATTAATGAAATATATTAATTTAAATATCAACAAAGAAAAGTCATACAGAGAGAATAAAGCTACAGGGAATGCTAAAATGTCAGAGTTGTAACAAAGCTAGAAGAGGTTAGAGTATCTTCTTTTCAAGGAGAAGATTAATGTTTCTAAATGACTTCACCACATGTCAAAGGCGTAAGGAACACAAGGAGAATCTTGGTGTTCCTGTGCCTCAATTTTACTTTTAGTAAAATTTAGTAAACTACTACTATTTTCTTTACTAGGGCACAAGCACACACTTTTCTGGGGATTTTGAGGCAGCCGGGCAGGCTCATGCAGTCTTAAAGGGAATCACCAGGGGATCTTATATCAACTGGCCAGACTTCTTTCCACAAGGAAGCTTTGGCTAGTGTTTCATTGCTCCAGGACTTTACTATACTCTAATTCTATACTATTGCACCTTATGCGCAGAACACTATCTTCAGAACTACTCCACATCAGAAGAATTCTGCAATCTATATTGTTGCTGGGTCAGCAATCTCAATGGACTGTCTTCTTGTTTAAAAATTGTTTTTATTAAATTTGTGCAGAATATAAACAAATACCAAAGACAAAACAACAGTAAAAATAAACAAACATGAGGCCACAGAGGAATCACAACAACCAGGATCAGCAAAGGGCTTATCCAGTTTTTATCATCCAAAGTCTCCAGATCTCAACCACAGACTGTCTTCTAAGGACCAACATATGATCTTTTTCCCACATGGTGGTGATCTGGTATACCTCACCAGAGTTCAGGAGGCAAACATTCCAACCTGCATCCTTGGGAAACTATACAACTCTGGCTGGAGCCAGGAGATGGTCATATAAACATCACCCTAAATGAAGTTACAGGCCTGTACATATTTTGAAGAAAAAAGCATGTTTAAAATTCTGGAAGACGTGTCAAGAATTCAAGCCTTGACCAAGAGGGAGCAAGATGTCAGCTTTGGGCATAACTGAGTGGGGCACCTGGGCTTCTTGCACGTCGGTTTGGCTCTATGGCATAGTTTATCCTGCTATATAAGCTCAGATGTAGATACTTTCCAGAATTAGAACTCCAACTTTTCTGGGCCTGGGGAGAGAGTATCTTTCAACTTGGCTTCTCTGTCAAAACAGCCAACTCTCAGCCTACCATTTCCATGCAGTAATTTCACTCTGAGCCCTTCCCCACTGCTTAAACCATTCATAAACCAGCCTCCAAGTGATGGAGTGACTTTCCATCTGCAGTGCTTGTAGAATGACCATTATCTTCTCTCTCTAATACAAGGGGTGGCTGAAAGGTTCTCAGTCAAATTGGGAAACCAACACCATTCTCTATTTAGGCTGAGATCTTTCCAGCCACCCTTGTAGCTAAGCCCCTGAACATCAGCAACAAGAAATTTAACTTGTGTAGAAAGAGTTGTAGAACTAAACCAATGTTCACTATAAAACTGCTGAGGAAATATCCCTTGCTTAATAGTGCCAGGGTACCAAGCAGCTAGATTCATAAGACCAGCCGGTCCTCTCCTCCTTCCTGAATGACCTGGCCAATGGACGCTTGGTTTTGCTGCTTGAGAAAACATTCCTTCTTGCACTCCATGAGTAGCTGGAAATCTCGCCACATTTTCACCTGCTTCAGATTTGGACCATGGCTTTCCCGTACAGCCTTCTGCTTCTCTCGCAGCTTCTGTTATTCAAAAAGAGTAGTCAAAATCATTCCGAGAAATGTTTCAGAGTTACAACACGCAGCTCCCACGGTGAGGTGTGAACATTTGATTTTCTTAACTAAAGAAATCCCGTTGCTGGTATCTGAAGCTTTGTAAGGCTCCAGTGAGAGTGTGGAGCTTTAATAAGAGCATGGAGCATGAAGTGACCCCCTCCACTCATTTCAATGGCCTGCACAAGCATTAAGTGAATGGCACAGCTGGTGGTGGTGCAGAACCTCTGTGTGCGGATCAGAAACTGACTTACGCCAAGTCAGAGCATTGGTCCACCTGGTTCTGTATTGCCTGTGCCAGTTGGCAGTGACTCTCCAGAGTTTCAGGTGGAGGACATTTCCGCTCTACCTGGTTTTGTGTACTTTGAAATTAATGTAAGAGTGGACTTTTGACAGCAATTCTACAAGCAACTGAAACAGGGTTAAAAGACAAAGCATTTTCAGGCATACAAGCACTTCTTTGATCTCTGGACTGAATTGCATTTATTTTGTGTATTCAGATCAGTCCATACTTTGCAACCTGGAGTGAATTGTGCCCTTGAAAGTATGAAAATCTGAAATTAAACTTTACAAGAAATCCTGTACTTAAAAGTATAACACTTGCATAACTGGATTTATACGGAAAACATTAAAAAAAGAAGTTAAGAAAAGGAATTATTTGTGCAAACCTGAACTTCACAGAAGATGGCTAAAATGTTCAAAACTCAGCAAGGGTCTTAGTTGACACAGCTATCTCAAATGTATTGACACCACGGACAACAGCTGGAAAATGTATTCATCTTCATCCAGTTTCTTTATATACCACTTCAAATTTGATCTGGCAAAGTGTCATCTGCATTACAATATGTTATCCCTGGGGTTTCTGGGTACATGCTGTTTGCAAAAGATAGTCAAAACAGCTGGAGCATTATCTGTAGGAAGCTGACTTCAGAACTGTTTCTATACTTTATTTAGAAAAGACAATTTCTCTGTGCTATAAGGGAGTCATTCTTGGAGGCTGTGCAGAAGGACCAGCATATGCTAATGACAGGCATGAAATGCTGCATTTTCTAAAAATGGGAAGAAGAAAGATTTTCAAAAAATCTATTGTTACCTTTCCAAGGTTTTCATGTTCTGTAATCATCCGAGAATATTGTTCCCTGAAGACGATAAAAACAAGCAAGCACTTACATTAATATAGCACTTTTAGAGTTTTCAAAAAGCTTCACAAGTAGTGTGTCAGTAATATTTTACAACAGCCATGTGAGGCAGGTCCGTATCATTATACCCATGTTGCAGATGGAGGTCTGAGGATTTCATTCACAGTTCTGGTTCTTGAGTAGATGAAACATGTCATTATAGAGTTTTATTTTGTTCAAACACATATTTATGTATCTTTCCCAGCTTATACCAAGGGCTTAGGAAAGTGGTAATAACCTGCCTCTCATATTCTCATTATGACCATTCTGTAAAGTAGATTACATGGAGTAGGAATGAGATTTCTGAAGCCACAGTGAGCTACACAGTGAGCAAAAAGGAAGTTGAGTGTGCACGCATGCACGCGCACATGGAGACAAACGTTTCAGGGGACCTTTCTAATTCAGCAGCCTATAACCATCATTCTGCTCCATTAAAATCAATGCACGTTTTTGCCTCTGGCATCTGTCAGATCAGGAGTCTTTAACAACTGGCTAAATGCGACTTGATTCAAGTATTGTAAGGTGCTTTCAAAACAGAAAGAAAATTCTTCCAGTTGGGGAACACACATTCACAAAGGATTCTTGAGAACTATAAATTCCACCAGGCAGGTGTTTGCAGCTTTCCACCGGGGAAGACAGGAGACGATTCCCTTTCCCCTCCCTCCCCGCCCCAGCCAGTTCGATTGAGAACTTGCCCTTGTCTCCAGGGCCTGTGCCAGCCATTTACACTTCCGCACCCCATAGACTGTATGTTCTATGGGGAAATGGGATTTATGCCTGGAACATGTTTTACTCTTGCAGGCTGGGATATCCATCTTTCTCATGGCTGGCACGCAGCTGCTGTAAGTTGTGCCAGGGCCAAAATGACCTCAGTTGCCCCCAAGAGAACACACAACTATAGACATCCTTTCCCACCTCTGTAGGTTCACCAAGGGCTCTTCAGCCCCAAAGTTGGCTGTTTATTTATTAAAAGGAAAGAGAACAAGAAAGACACCATAAAATTAGGCCTTTGAATAGCTTTTTGGCTATTTATAATGATGCCTGGAAAGAATGCAACTTAATTTTGAAAGTTAAAACTATTTTTAGAGAACAAAATTAACTTTTCACATTCCTCAGTACTGACTCCATGGAACAGAGATGGGGATCAGAATTAGGGCATTTTTGGTTCATTAGCAAATTGAGGTTGTGCATATGGGTCGTTTGAGCTTAGTTTACATTCCAGGGCCCTGAAAGGATTTCTAGAAACTTGCATTCTCTTTCCATTTTGTACATGCTGAATTCCTGCTGCCTGTCAAAGCCTCTGCTCAGTCTTATCACCCTTTGGATGCTGCCCTGGGCTCCTCTGGAGGAAGAGTGGGATATTTATTTATTTAATTGTAACGGAATTTGCATTCTCTCTTGGATTCCCCCCCCCAAAGGAAGTAGCAATCAACCATTCTGAAGTCTCATTCACCTTGCCCAGAAGCACTGTTGTCCCCGAGAATCTTCCTCTGCTATATGTTCAGTGAATTAGTAGATTTTTCTTATTGTGCAGTAAAAAAGCAAAAGTGCAGGAGGGGGCCTCAGCACGCACATGGAAAATGGGGACACCTCCTCCCCACCGCCCATCGCCACCACATGACCAGCTAGCAACCTGCTGTGCACTTTTGTGTCTTGTGCTACTCTCAGAATCGCTCCGTCTAGAGTGTGACAGGAGGAACAAGTGGGGGGCTTGGGCAGGTAGAAAAGTCACTAGCCTATATTATGAGTTAGGACCCCTTAGGAGTTGAGGGGAGGAGCACTGGACAGATATCTGCCACCAGCTGACTCCACAAGAAGCATGCTGGCATGCTGTTCCTTCTCTGCCTTACCCACTCTAAGTTCCTAGATTCCAGGCAACCTACAGCGGCCCCAATAAGCTTGGCATTTTCAATACATACTACAAGGTATGATCTGTAAAACAGCCACTAGATAACACCAAGGGCAGAGAAGTAGGTTATGGCAGAAAGATTCCACACACCAAAGGAAAGAACAGGACAAAACACACACAGACACTGACCAGAGAAACACTGGACCAGTCAATCACACAGCCAGCGGGTTCTGTCAACATTCATTCGCTAATTCCACCACAACTGTCCTCTCGCTTCTACTTTAGTTTTCTGACTGTTTCTCTTCTCAGGCATTCAACTTCTTTCCTCCATCGACCCAGATAACAAATCCCTTGCAAATATTTAGAGAGATGTAATCTGCTCCCTGTCCCTGGCTGCCCCTCAATTTAACCACCATAAATGGAGACCCACGAGATAAACAGAGGACATAAACAACATTTTGTTCTTTGAGGATCTCTCTATTTTTTATTATCTTTGCAACCCTGTTTTCATATGGGGAGAATCCTAGACTGAGCCACAGCAAACAAAGAATGTCACGGCTGAGACTCTGTTAATCTACTGCAGAGAATTTCAGAGAAACTTGATGTGTCCAGTTTCTTCTGGTTCAAGGCCGATGACTACACCTGCATTTGTGAAAGCTCATCTAGAGTTAAGTAATGCTCTCAAGTGTGTGTCCCTGGGGATGGTCTGAAGGCACAAGAGGCCAACATCTTTCTGAAGCTACGCATGTCTGGGTTTGGCCTCGATGGGAGGCCCCCAGGGGACCATGTGTATGCTGCCTTGGGTTGGTTCCATGATGGAAGAAAAGGAGGAGCTAAGTATAAGACAATAAATAAATACCTGATTGCCTTTCTTCTTTCCTGTGGGTCTGAAGAGACGTACATCTTCATCTCATCTTTAGCGCGCTGAAGGTTGACTTCTAGAATCTAAGAAGAAACACCTGAATTTAGACTCCAGCCACCCCTCATCTTAATGAAATGGCTACACAAGAGCCTTTTGCAGACTGACCCGTTTCATGCAGTTGATATGATGATAGCGGCTTTCCTCCTGAACACATTCCTCATGAAGGCCCTTCACCTCCTGTAGCAGGAAGATCACATTTTTAAGTGGCAAGACCACAAAAAGTCTACAGCATCAGGACCATTGTCAACAGCCCCATGACTGCACTGATGATTTAATTATTCTCCTTTCATCAAAAGAAAGAAAAAGAAAGAAAGAAAGAAAGAAAGAAAGAAAGAAAGAAAGAAAGAAAGAAAGAAAGAAAGAAAGAAAGAAAGAAAGAAAATTGCTGTTATGTTTAACTGGGCCGGGATGGATACAGGCAACAATTTTACCACATGTCTGCTCCTGGCAGAATTAGAGACCAAATGTCTGGTGCAACTTACCAGTCTGGTAAATGGGAATCTGTTCCCTACCCAACTGTGATGGTAAATAAGATAAGTGGACCTAAATATAGATCATCACTCAAGGTCCTCAGCACATGTAAAATCTTGCAAAAGAAAACTGGGGATGAGGAGTGAGATATGGAAGACAGCTCTGTCCTGTCTTTCTACCTGCTCCAGTGCAGAACGGTTACTCTCCAAGCCCGCTGCACAGCTGTCATACTGGGATTTTTTCTCTCCGCATTCTTGGGTTAATTCCTAGCAGGGAAAAAAGGGAGAAGGGCCCATGAATTCTATCAGCATGCGGCACCTGGGCAGATCATGCTCTTGTCAGTCTTGCTGTCTAAACTCAGCTACTGGCACACAGAGGCCCTTACATAAATCAAAGAGACTTCCGAGGTACACCTCTTGTGGGAAACCCACACTCGGAAGGATCAATTGGGTAAACTACAGCATAACTTGCAAGCTGCCCCGCCGCCATCTTTTAAAGCACACATCACTATCCAGGGCCATTAATGCTGTAGTGGACCGAGTTTCTAACTTGCTCATACCATAGCATGGTTTTTGACTTAGCTGTATTACAATCAAGCTCACAAGAGAGTTGAAAAGGATTGTGTTCCTGTACAGTTTGTACAGATATTTACTTAGGCCATGGGATTATCAACATTGCTAGCAACAAAGGTAACTACAGTCCAGCTTGCGCTAGAAAGCATGATAGGGTATACTATACTATTTTCTCCACTCCCAGTGAAGCAGCAAATTGCATCGGTGCATATAATGACATGTGTTTAAAATGAAAGCTTGCCTTCACCCACACTATAAAATAACTAAGGGTGGGGGGAAGCATACTTCACATAGGGGCAAAAGACACCAGGAACGTCTGCTACACAAGCCCTACTATAACAAACAGAAAAACTGTCCTGCTGGATCAGATCAAAGGTCCTTCTGGTTGAACCTTCTGTTTTTAACAGCAGTCAGCCAAATGCCTTGGGAAGCTCATGAGAAGGGGCATGACCGCCACCCTCAACATCTGGATGTCAGATGCGCATGCTGCTTCTGAACATGGAGGTTTCGCTCTTATTTAGCTTAGGCATTTATACCCCGCCTTTTGGCCAAAAAGGCTCTCAACAGTGGCTTTCAAAAGAGCAGCAACTCCTTGCCAGCGTTTGTGGCAGCTCTGTCTTGCTCTTCTTTATTTACTTAAAATATTTCTATCCCACTTAATCACTGGCATTTTGAAGTGGGGTACATAAAAACAAACCATACTTGAAATAAACAACAAAACCGTCATAAAACCAGACATGCCCACTGGAACAAGACAGTCTTAGTCACATGCCTGAAGTTCAGCAAGGAGGATGCCTGTCTAATCTCAGCTGGGAGGGAGTTCTGCAGGCTTGAACTGAAAGCACAGCTTGTAGTCATGGGGGACCACCAACAGAGTCCTTCCCTGGAAGCACTCCCCCTCCTCCAATCAGGCCCAGGAGCAGAGCTGGTGACAATATCCAGGCCAGGTGGACAGAGGAGCTGCTTTCCTTGGGCAGCTGACTTTTAGCCATTGTGCCAAGAGTTTTCACAGGTCCTTTGGATAACTATTCAATGGCAGTCTTCTCTGCTTGCCCCAGGCTCCTCTGCGCATCAGTTTTCCTCATCTCAGCCCGAGTTTCACCTAAGGGCTCTCAACACCCCTATCCTGCCCTGTAAAAACATCTTAAGACTGTGCAAGTGTGTAGCTGACACATAAGTGCTCTCTTAAGTTTGAGAAAAACACTCACAGGCCTAGCAAAAGACCGCATGATGCGACTCTCAAGCTAACAGGGGTGGACCTGATCAGGTGGGCGACCCCTGGAAACCTCATGTAAGAGCATGAAAACCAATAAGTAAATCAAATGGTAACATTCATTCAACTATTATTTGTTCCAGGGAGGTTTACACTTAAACAAAAGTAGGAGGAAGGGCGGGATATAAATCTAATATATATATAATAAATAAAGAAACAGTTTAAAAACCACAAATGCACTTGATCATCTCCCCAACATGTCTATTTTGGTTAGACCAGCGAGGCATCTAGTCACAGATAGTACTGCATGTTATTCAGCCGGGAGGCTCTGAACCTCATACTGCCATATGGGCAAAATTGCAAGGATAAATTTAGAGAGTGTTTGAGAAATCTTGTCCCACTGAAATCAGCCCAACTGTATTCCAGCAAAACAAAACAATTAACCCCCCCAGCCAGTGCCTTCTCCACTTACCTGGCACTTCTGTCGCAATTGCCTTAAATCTTTGATAATCGGAGCAAGGCTTGACTTCTTATCAGCCACCATAGCATTCAGTTTTTTCACCTGTTTGGCAGGAGAAAAACACACCATGTGAATATGCTATTAATAGCACAGCAAGAAAACTGGAGACAAGGAAGATGAGAGAGGCAAATAGAGGGGGAAGAAGGGAAAGTGAAGAATACAGTAAGGTGGGTGACAAATGGGGACTGGCCACACACCCACACCCACAGTCCTACTGCTGCTGGTAGAGCGAGGGAGACAGATGAAAGCACACAACCCCCTGCCCCCCTATGGAGCCTTTAAATCTGGTGGGGGATAATCACCATTTCGGACATGTTATCCAGAGTCCGACCCTTCATTTCATCCATTTCGCTCTTCACTGCAGAGACTCTCTCCAGCTCTTCCTGTGTATAGCTATAGCCAGAGATGCCCTTCTTGTCTTCAATTGCTTGCTGTAAGCATAAGGAAAAAAACATTTCTAAGTAGAGGTTCTGATGGCAGACAAACAGGTTCTGCAACTAAGAAACTGCAAGAAAGCCCTGTGTGAAGTTAAGGACCACCAAAGGTTTGTTTTTGATTGACTGAGCTATATATAAAAAAATTAAGAACAGGCCAGCTGCTGTGGCAAACCATCTGTCCTTAAAGGCTATCTGGGTTTCACTGGGCAAAGGACTAGGGAAGTCTATGGACAAACTGCGTAGCAGAACTTCTAAATGTCTGAAAGAACCAGCTGCATTTGCAATCATCTGTTGCTTTAATCTGTCAAGGATCAAATAATTCTGAGCCTACTGTTGCTATTTATTTACTGAGCCATGTCTTTCACACAGATTCATAATGTTTGATTAAGCAACGACAGACAAAACTTATGATCATCTTACAGCCTCCCTCACAGCCTGTTCTGCTTTGTTTTAGAAGAAATACAAGTCTTCTCTAAAGATACTGATTGAGAAAGAAAACACACACTTGGTTACACTGCTTTCCATATTTTGCCACAACTTCTCTGATAAAAATGTAAATAGCTTTAGGGAAAAGGGCCTTCTCTAAACATAAACAGCTTTCCAACAAAGGAAGTGATGAAAGAAAGGGATGATGCCATGGAAGAGGACTGTGAGAAAGGAGCATTTGGGATATCCAGGTGGCCATAATGGCTGCATCTTCACTGTCTTCAGTGGTCCAGTTCATGCATAATGATAAGTGAAACCGTGGCTTAGGGTAAACAAGGAAATGTGCAATTCTTGGAGGTTAGCATTATGTGCAAACCAGGTCAACATGTGTGTGCAAGCTGTTTCAATTAAAAACAAGACAAATGTTCAGCTTTTGAATACAACATGCTAGAACTGAAATATCATATATGTAAGTTCTTTTAACGTATGATACGTACTAGCTCATGTCAATAAAACTGTTTTAAAACTAAAGATCGCACCAAAACATTGATCTCCGCTTGAGATCAATCTTTTGCAGCACAAGTATAAATGTCACTCTACCAACAAAATCACCAAAGGCTTCAAATCCTCCCTCAAAAGCCACCCTTCCCCTAGTTCCTTGCCCCGCTGCAACTAAGCAAGCCTAAGCACATGTAATGGCCACAATCGAATATCCTTCTCCTGGGTCCCCTTGCCTCCACACCCTCCCATGACTCCGTTGTGTCTCCCATGTCAAATTTTAGAGGGCAAGCTCCTCGGGGCAAGAGGCTCCCCTCCTGTATTGGAGAAAGCCCCTCGTGCCCTGATGCTGTCATCCTAACTCCAGGCTTGGCCTGCTTGGCTTTGCTGAAAGAGCTGGAAGGCAGGAGATTCACCCTTGAGACATGCATTTCATGGTGTGACCAGGAAGATGGAATGGCCCATTACCAGCTGCTGCTGGATATCCTCGTGGCGTTGCTGTAGGAGCTCCTCTGTTCTCTGCAGGATGCCATACTCAGCTGTAATTTCTGCTATTTCCAGGCGCTTCTTTTTGTAAAGTGTGTTTTTGCTCCGAAGCTTATTCACGTAACGCTTAAACTGAAATAAGAGATAATAGGGACCTTTGAAATGCAAAGAAGTTGGAACTGCCACTTGCTGTTATGACAAAAGCACACCTCTCTGTCAAGTATTGATCTTATTCAAGAGTCCCTTACATACTAATAAAAGATAACCTTTTGAAAAAAGGAAACTACATTTTAAAATACAGGTTTGTGACATACATAGCCTTTCTAAGTATAAAACATTGCATCCCTTTTAAATAACAACTGCTTAAAAAGGTTGAGATGACGGCAGTCGGAGACCCCCAGAGTAACTGTATGTTCTATAAAAAGTGCCCCAGGCAAAGAGCCCATCGTGAAATCAACCCAGCTCATCTGCCATCCTGTGCAGTGTTGAAGCCGAGCCTTTGTCTACCTTGCTGTGCTCCTGCAACTATTTTTAAAGCCAAACACTGCAAACATTTTTAATGAAAGAACAAACCCACATATTGCTCAATGTGTGCTCTATGTAGACCAGGCTATGTGTAGCTTTAAGAACAGTCTCTTCTGCTGCACCAAGGCTCAGGACGAGGTCACAGGAGTCACACAAGAAAGCAGTTTTTTGCAAATGATTATTTCGGGGTTTGGCAGGGTGCAAATCACCCAGCATCGCTACTATGGGAGGGCGAGTTAAGCTTTGCATGGTCCTTAGCCACCTTAATCTTGTGCGAGAGGACTTTGTAACAAGGGGATTCTGTACCAAGATGTCAAATTGGGTTATGTAGGGCCTTTCTGGTCCATGGCAAAAATTTGGCATGCTATGGCTAGGAAATGCAATATTAAATCCTTATGTAAGCACAGACATTATTCTTCAGGAATATTCCTAGTAGGGTGAGCAAAGGATCTTTTTTAAACAGAGATTACTATAATCCACCCTAAGACACTCTGTTCCTGCAAGACCGACTCGTAGCTGAGATCTTTGGAGCTCCTTCTCCAGTGCTGACATCTTCAGAGATGGGGGGGGGGTATCAGAGAGAAAGGACCCTCAGCAGTGGTGTGCAAATCGCAGAATTCCCTCCCAAAGTGCATTTGCCTGGTTCCACCTCTGTTGTCTTTTTAGATGCCAAATCTGTCTTTCTAGATGCCAAAGTCTGTCTTTTTTCTCTCAAGCTTTTAATGGCATTTGATTGCCCTTCAGGATAGCTGGACCCACTTTCAATTTTTTCTTTCGTCCCACCAGCTTCCTGCTATCATTGTTCACTTTGATTTCATCTGCTGCCCTTGTGGATTGTTTCATCATTATACTGTTTCATATTCTTTTGTCGTTTTAATTCTAATATGGATTTTTAATTAACCCATACAATAAATAAATAAATGCTAGCCAAAAATGCATTATCCAAATGTTTTTGCCCACTAGCAGTCTTTCTTTTCCCAAGCAACTGGATGCAGGGTTTATTTATAAGATGCAAATGCACTGGATAAGAACAAATTGTTGGCACTGTGTTAGTTTTGAAAAATAAAATAAAATAGCCAAACTGGCCTTCTAACCCATGTCCTTTAACCCAAGTAAGAGATACTTGCAGATACAGAACACAGAGAGCAACAGCAAATCGTAACTACACTTCCTCAGTTTATTACATATACATACACATGTAAATTAAAACCAGTTTTTAAAGAAATGTTGAAAATAGCTGGCTGAAATAATGTACATACTATATGCTAACGCGAGAGGTTAGGGGAAAGTCAGATGTCAGTGACCGCTTTCCAGAATGGAAAGATGTAAACTAAATTATCCTACTTTTAAAAAACAACTATACTTTCTCAATAAACATTATTGTGGGGAAAAACACTGTATTTCCTTTGCATAGCTGTGAATTGCCTTGCCCTTAATATGGTTGAACTACTGCAACACAGTAACAAACAGTATATTTCCATAAATGTCTACTCAGCCTATTTGAGTTCAATGGGACTTACTACTAGGTATATATTATAGGATCACACTGATAGGGTGCAGTTCTATACCTGCTTACCTGGGGAAAATCCCCCATGGAACTCAGTTGGACTGAGCAGGTATGTATAGAAGTGAACTGTAACACTATGAACTAGATGGGAACCACGGGCTTTTGGGGCCCATTTGGAATATAGAAAAAGTGTTATGGGCACTATCAAAAAATGGCTGACATGGCAAATACACTGCACCACCCAAACTCTCCTTCTCTCTACAAGCCAACTCACCTCCCTCTAATCCATTTTTCTTTCCCAGAAACATCTCCTAAACACACATGCACACCTTTTTGAAACATAAGCCCACAGACATTCTGAGGAAATAAAGAGAGTGGCGGCTGGTGCTTCCCTGCAATGTGGCCGGTGGCCTGGGCTAAAAAAATAAAACTTAAGCAATTGGTTAGGGCACGACATCTTGCAGACGGACCCACACCGGAGAACACAGGGCTATGAGAGCTCTTATTGTGGCCCCTTTGGCAGTTGGTAGGACTTGCACCCAGATCTCACGCTGGGTGTTGCTGAAGCTGTGTCAGAATTACAATCGGATATGTTGGGGTAAATGTTTGCAATCAGGATCTCTCCTGATGCTCAGTTGTTCAGAATGTCACTGTGACAGAATGGGCCTTGTTTATTTATTTAATAAATAAAAATAAAATAAATGGTTGCCCTTCTGGCACAGTGGAAGACTCACAGCTTGGCAATGCAATCGGGGGCTAGGGGACTCGAATGGGAGCAGGAGATCAGAGCGGCCTTTAAAAAAAAAACACTTGTCATGTAGCAGAAGTTCCTATAAAAAGAAGAAGTTGTGAACAAGAGGAAAACTAACCCCCAAACCTTTTATATAAATAAAGTGCGGTACCATTGCTGGCAAAAATCATACTGAGAAAGACATCTGAGAGCATGCTTTGTGTGGTCATCGGGGGGGGGGGCAGAGCTTCAGCAAAGGGCATCATCCACTGGCAGACCTTTTGCTGGGAAGGGCCCCAGCTCAGTCGTAGAGCATCTGCTATGCATGTGGAAGGCCCCAGGCCCATTCTTTTGCATCTCCAGGTGAGGCTGGAAAATACTCTGTCTGAAACCACGGAGAACCACCACCAGCAAGTATAGGCAATCCTGAGCTACATGGACCACGTGCCTGACCTGATATAAGGCAGCTTCCTATGTTCTTGAGAGCCAGTTTGGCCAAGTGGTTAGAGTGCTGGACTACGACCTGGGAGACCCGGGTTCGAACCCCCACACAGCCATGGATCTCACTGTGTGACCCTGGGCCAGTCACTGCCTCTCAGCCTCAGAGGAAGGCAATGGGAAACCCCCTCTGAATACCGCTTACCATGAAAACCCTCTATTCACGGGGTCGCCATAAGTCGGGATCCATTGACATTTCCTATGTTCTTAGCACAAATTAACTCCCCCTGAACACCACTACCTTTCAAAGATGGTCAACAATAGGGGGTAGGAGTAGACCGCCAGTGGAAGCTGGTCCAGTAGAGCAAATGGGGTACCGCTCCACCAACCTCAGCCAGCCCCCACCTGCCTGCCTTTTTTCTTAAAACCAGTCCAGGGGATGTCACTGGCTCTCAGCTTCCTCCTCCTCAGTCTTAATGTTGCACTTGCAGCACTGAGCAGGCAGCAGGATGGGGACAAAACTAGAACTAGTTGGGGCTCTGCCTGCCATTGGCTCTTGCTCCACCTGCTGTTGGCCTCCTGCTTTACACTCTATCAGCCGACATTGTGGACCATCTTCTTCCCGAGCCATCCAAGCTGCTTCTGAGCAGGCTTGGACCAACACTGCACATCCTAGTGCAGCGTTTCCCAACTAGTGGGCCACCAGATGTTGTTGGCACCACAATTCCCATCTTTCCTGACCATTGGCAAATGCTGGCTGAGGCTGATGGGAGTAGTGGTCCAACAACATCTGGTGGCTCACTAGTTGGGAAAGGCTGTCCTAGGGGGATGGCCTCTGCAGTTTTCACCCCTGTGGAATGGATGATTTGCAGATGCTAGAGGCAAGGAACAAGTTTTGAAGGGAAAGGAATACTGCGCTGACTTACAGAAGGCAGAAGGAGACCTCAGGGCCTCTCAACCAGATGAACCAAACTGTTTAATAAAGCAAGTGCAATGTAACAAAGGGACTCTGCTTAACGCTTAAGTCTGTAGCCTGACTGCCTGGCATTTTTCTGAAGTGTAGGCCTCAACCTGCATGAGGCAACTAACAACTGAAACCATTATGCAAAACCAGCATATATTATGCTGTCTTCTCAGGAGAGAGAGGATTGTAAAAGTAGAGGGAAGTCATGACAAAGCGAAAAGCAGCGAGAACAAGGATATTTACACAGTGAAGAAAAAGAGAGCTTTACAAAACAAAGCACCACATAGCGAGCCTTTGATTGAATACCAAGGAAGTCCGACTCCACAAGAGGGAACTATCCGGAAGGGGCCCTCCCACTATGTTATACTTCCAGCACTCACCCAGTAATTGGAGGCAGATGTTCAAATGGGATTATCCTCCCAATCACATGGGTGACCCAATGGATGCAGCTCTTACTTTTGTGTACTAGGTTACTTTCCAGTGATGCAGAAGCCAGAGGTTTCTAGCCTGCCTCCCCACATCTCTCCATCCAGGAAGGCAAGAGACATCATCACAGTTCAAGGACACATTCCAGCCTGGCAAAAGCACTTGAGGAAGGCGGAGAGCAGAGCTAGGGAGGGCTGTGGCCTGGACAGTGTCCCAAGGGCCAGGTAAAGAGGCCTGGAGGGCTGTGGCCTGGACTGTGTCCCAAGGGCAAATTATAGTAGCCTGTGGCCTGGAGCAGGGCCGGTTCCAACGGGCGGCCAGGTTGGGCACTGGCCTGAGGGCCCCGCGGCTCTAGGAGCCCGAGGGGCCCTCCGCTCCCCTTCCGCGATCCCGTGTATTGCAAGAAAAGCTTTCAAGCCGCCCGCCATCCCCTGTGCTTCACCTACCTTTCTCTGCTGTTCGCACAGGGTTGCCATCAATAAAGATGGCAGCCGAGGTTTCCGTAAGGGACTGAAGCCTCTGCCGCCATCTTGGTTGATGGCAGCAATGCGTGCGCTGCATGCCATCAACCAAGATGGCGGCAAAGGCTTCAGTCCCTTACGGAAACCTCAGCCGCCATCTTTATTGATGGCAACCCTGCGCGAACAGCAGAGAAAGGTAGGTGAAACGCTGGGGATGGCGGGTGTGACGCCCTTCCCTGGTTCTCCCTATCAAGTTCCCACCTGCTTGTGGCTACTGCCTTTCACTAGGCACCACCAGGGACACCACCAGTCCGGACCGTCCTTTATATGGTTTCTCACTCCACTCTAGCACAGATCTCCCTAGATCCCACTGCTAGGCAACACCACCAGTCACGTCCTATAACCAATACTCCCAGAGACTTTGCCTGAGTCTCTCTCTAGGTGGTTACTTTTGTGACTGCATGCTTATGCTGTTCCCAACCCCCTTGTATCTTTATATACAAGCATACAACTCTGGGTTGCTCTGGCTACTTGACTTGTTACTATTTCTCCCTTCACCGCTGCCACCATTAGATACTGCTTCTGTTCAGCCTTGGTAATTACCTTGCCCTCCCTTCTGGTCTGTATATTCCCCAGCCAAGGATCAGGCCTTTGGTAAACCAAAGAAGTATTTATTTACTAATAACAGGAAATAACAAGATTACTTTAGGAATGTTTCACAAGCGTATGGTTTCATATATGGTTACTCTTTATGTTTCTGTTCATATATATCCTCTTTAAATATCAGCCAAATCCAATCCAAACTTCCCTCAGAACTCTGCCAACCCACTCAACAACCTCTCTCTCTCAACTCTCTCCTTCCAACCGACCCCCCTTCATCACTCACAACCCCCCATTTATACCTTCAGCTAGCCAGCCACTCAGCCAATCATCATCCAGCACACTTCAGCTTCTCACCCATGTACACCCCCTTTCTCTCTCAGTCAATTACCATACATCACCCAACAGACCCGCACTTACCATATTTACAGATGCTAACTTACAGGAACATCACAGCGGGCAGTTCAGAAGCTTGTCTTGCGATCCGCGGGATCACAGAAGGGGAGCAGAGGGGCCAGGGGCAGGCTAATGCCCAAGGGCCCTCACATTCCTGGAGCCGGCCCTGGCCTGGAGAGTGTCCCAAGGGCCAGGGAGAGAGGCCTGGAGGGCTGTATTCAACCTGCAGGCCGGAGGTTCCTCATCTCTACCCTATTGCCATTAAACTGTTTCTACCTGTGAGGCTTGCTGCTGCATCCCTTTTTCAGTGTTTGTAAAAACCAAAAGGTTTTTATTAAGAGGCTTATTTATGATGCATGCTTACCTAAAGAAAGCTGACTCTCTAAACTTTAAAGTCTAAATAAAACAGGGTCGAGGAACCTGTGGCCCTCCAGATGTTGTTGGCCAGCAAAGTTCATCTTCCATATCCATTTGGCCCTACTGGCTGGGGTTGATGGGAGATGGACTTCAGCAACCTCTGGAATGCTGCAGGTTCCCCACCTCTGCTCCAAAGACAACCCGGGACTTCCTACTGTTGATGGGAGGAGGAGAGAAAACAAAAGAATCAATGCTTGCAATGGCTCAAGTCTGGAAACAGACATGGAAAATTAATAACAACAACAACATTAACAACAACAACAACACCAGTATAGGTACCTGAGAATAATCTTAATTAGATACAGGGAGACTCTATTTAATTGTCTCAGCAGTATGCTATAAAAATGTTTGTAGAAGAGATATATTGAGAATGTTGGAGCAGATGGTCAATTTTCCTGCCAGCCCAATTAATGCAATAAAAGCTTCACAAGTGGTTAAAAACATTTAGCTTAAGCAAATCCTTGGCTGTGACAAGTTCCCAACAATCATTTGCAAGATATCGCAGGACTCAGCTTGGACAGCCATTTATGCATATGATTTATTACAGCCACTTCCATTCCCAGTTGCTGGGCTGGAAACTCTCACCCATTTCAGTGGGGTGTGAGAGTGCAGCAGCAGCTGCCACCAAACTCTTGGAGACAAGTTGACTTCTGGATCTATTGGAGGAGAAAAATTTCCTATATTGTCTGCTCATCAGACAGGCCAATAAGGCAATTTTAAACAATGAATATTGATTAGGGAAGTTGTTTCTGGGCACTGCTGGCTAATTCACCCATTTGGCAAGGCTGGCAGCAGAGCTGACAAATGTCCTTTTATTTGAAAACAAGACCTCTCTCTGAATCCAAAATTTAATCTCTTAAAGGACATCTCTCTTAATCACCAGGGGAACCTAAGTGAATGTCCCCTATTTAAATGAAGACAAATGTTTTGAAACAACTTAGCTGCAGAGAGCCAAAGCGTCCAGCTATGTACCTCAAATAATAAAGTGCCCCCTTTTTGAAATAAGGGGCATCAGGCACCCCCTGCTGAAGTTCACCTCTAGTGGCAGGCATTTGAGAAGAGACTCGGGGGCTTCTGGGAGTTCAAAAGCCTCAATGCTTGCTTCCGCCTCATGTTTTTATACATGATCCAGAGTCCATTCTGAACCTGTGGCAAGTTTACATGGGGAGATGCCTGGGTTCAACATTGCCCTGACCTTGAACCAGAGGTTTCCTCAGAAGAGAAGCAAGGGGAACAAGACTCTGCAGCAGATCTCCACGCTGCCAGTGACTCTGAAGTGCCCATGGATCCAGATATCACTGCCCCAGAACTCAGCCCCATACCAACTTCCTCAGTTACTGGCTGGCTCTCAGACCACCACCACACCTGTAAGGTAGGTTTGGCTGAGAGAGAGAATGATTGGCCCAAAGTCACTCAGTGGGCTTCATGGCTGAGGGAGGATTTGAACTCAGGTCTAAGTCCAACTCTCTAGCTACTACACCACACTTGGTTCCCAAGTAAAGAATTTTTCCATGGGGCTGGAGGCATTAAAAAAACACCGCCTCCCTTGCCCCTGCAGGATGAAATGGTACAGTCCAAAATTTGACTAGCTTAGTCTACCACCTCATTTTGCGTAACATTTCTGCATGATAATGTTAGGAGTTCGTCGCTGCATGCAGGTTTAGCCCCACACTTCAGACAAATGCCAATTTTTTTTGCAAGAAATGGAAAGGTACACAGCGTCCCCTTCAAGCAGAACTTTATACATTGCAAAGCAAAACACTTGCTTAAAGAAAGCATATGGTTCAACTGGTTGGAAGATCTCAAGTGGCTGGAAGACTCTGGTGCCTCTCTAAACAGACAAGACTTAATCAAGCCAGGTTTTGCTCTTCTTCACTAATCCCCTCTCTCAGAACTGGCTCCTTGCCTCCAGCAGCCACGACTAGTCATCTGTTCATGGGTGCGACCCTTGATGAGGTGCACATATCCTCTGTGGCCCTGCCCCTAGTCAGATCAAACCCTGATTTAGAAGGGTAGTTCTGGGGCCTTTCCCCATAAAACAGAGCAACACAGAACTTTAGGCTGATGCCTATTACGATGATTGTTTAGATTCTATTTCTTCCTACCCTTTCCCATAAAGTCTCAGGACAGGTTATAGCAATTTAAAAATACAATAATTAAAACAGTTAAAACAAATTGCAGTCACAAGAATAGGGTGGATCTATATATACTGTATAGAGCTGCACGGAGAAGGAAGGAAAAAGGTAGCCTCCTTTTGCAATATACCGAGTGATGAAAAAGGGTTCTTAGTTCCCGGTGGAAACCCACAGATGAGCAAATGCTTTATCCGTGCCAGCGGGTGCTCCAAGAGCATTCATGTGCACTAGGCCGTATTTTACATCTGAGCCACACTGTAAATTTGGCTTCAGCTGCTTCAAAAGTTCCTGGCTTCTGTAACTATTTGCCAAGCTTGCCTTTGTGTCATCTGTGAAATTATGCTGTAAAGAAACCAGCTGTCCCGAATATATATGAAAAAAAGGATTATAAACCTTTGGTCTATTAATTGTGAAAACAGTTAGCAGGAAGAAAAAGTATGAAGGAAGTCTGTGATCAAAAATGCCAGTCTCTCCACTCAAATTGGGAAAACAGCAGAGGGTCTGTGTGGTGCTAGATTTCCCAAGACTATGTCTAATTTGGGGAAAGGCCACAGCTCAGGGGCAGACCATACACTTTGCATGCAGAAGGTCCCAGGTTCAATTTCCAAGGCTGGAAAAGACCCCGGCCTCAAGCCCTGGAAAGCTATTGCCGGTCAGTGTAGACTTGCGTTTTTCAACCATACGTTCTTAGGTGTTGTTGGATTGCAACTCCCATGATCCCCAGACAGCCTAGCCAATGGTCAAGGAAGATGGGAGTAGTGGTCTGGGAACTAAAGTTGAAGACAACAGTGCACTCGCCGGAAGAGGCACACTCTACAGCCCAAGGAACTTCACTACTTGACTAAAGTTCTACAAGGGGTCTTTCTGTGAGCCTTTCAATACAGGAATCTTCGTGCGGCAGCAACTGAATCCATCTTTGGCAGCAAGAAGTCAATTTCCTACACCTTCCTCCAGGGGCTTCTGCTGTCAGAACAGAGGTGTGTGGTGAGAGGGAAAGGGACTTTTTGGTTGTGGTGCCCCCTTATGGAACGGTCAAGGCCTTTTTATTTGTCCCCATCTTTTAATCTTTAAACCCCAAGTGATATTTTTAGGCTGCTAATATTCTTGGGGTTTTTTTACCCTATTGTTGTTATTGATATACGTGCTTCATGATTTTATTGGTTTTTGTATATTTTTGTAAGCCATGCTGGATTTTAAAAAAAAAAGAATTAATGAAAGGGAGAGCATAAATCTACCTCTAGCCCCTGCCTGGCAACTGAGGAAGCAATCCTATACACACTTACCTGAGAGTAAACCCCTTTTAAATCAATGAGACTTACTTCTGAGTAGACATAGGATAGCACTGTAATCCCTCCTCCCCCCAAAAAACCAGAGGGCATATTTTGAACTGTGCAAGGCTGAAGGACCAGCAAACATAGCTCTGCCCACTGACTCACTACAGCACAAAAGTATCTCTAATCCCCTTGTTCCCAGTGCAAATACTGAGGGAATTCTGCTAGACTCTGTACCTCCACACACCTCCCTCCAAATTATGCACCTCAGACACAAAAGGGCATGAACAGATGAGATGTAGAAAGGCAGGACCATGACCAAGCTTTTGCTGCGGGCTCTGAAGCCAGACTAAAAGGGCTCTAGAGAATCAGTATAATCCATAAACACTTGGGAGTTAGACAGCTGCCAACGCACATCTTGCCCTCCCCACAAACAAGCTATTTTTGAGAGTTAATTGTTATTAATTTCAGAGATGTCCAAAGAGAGCTTTTTCAACAGAGGATTAATCACTGCCTCCTTTTAAACAAACTTTCCCAGCAAGTGGTTAATTATCTTTTTTACCTATCTGGCCACTTTAATCAGCCAGGAGAGGCAAGGCTTGAGCTGACAGGTGGCAGCCCTTACATCTCCAGGAATTCTGTCCACGTCTTCAGCCTGCACAAAGTGCAAACTATCCATACAAAACTGGTACATGGAGACCATCCAGGCCTGAGGCTGAAGTTAATGCAATGCCAAAGTTACCTAAACCTCCTTGTGTCAATCTCTTGCTCTATCCTTTCTTCTCTAGGCTTTCAGCTTCTTTCTTGACCAAGAGGACCCTGATCTTCCCAGGACTGCCCACAGCCATCCCCTTGTCCCTCTGACTGCAGACTACCTGCTCAGTGTCCAACTCTGAAATAGACAAGGGAAGAGCCGGCTGATTATTGGACCTGATCCTTTTGGAACATCTTTGCATTTGGCACTGATCTTGCTATCTCCAACTGGCAGCAAAACATTCAGCTGACAAAAACCACCCACCCACCCCAAATCCATTTCTATGAGATGAGTGCTGCTTTGATTTTGTCTCATTTTAGCATTCTGGGGAAAGAAAAAAATCTAGGTTCCCTAAAACCTGTGTTCAACTAAAAAAAAAAGAGAGAGAGTACAATGTGCTGCAAAAGGGAGCTAAAAATATCTCTGGTTTACCTAGGATCACTTGTAATTGAACCACCTACCCTTCTAAGCGCTGGAATGTGATTCTCTAATTTTCAGGATCTGACAGCTGCAGAGAGAAGCTTGCCAGCATTGTCTGGGTTTTCTTGTCTTTTTTTCTAACAGTGTCGGAAATTCTTTCAAGATATCCCTATCTTTGCCACAGACAATTTTAGCTGCTTGACTTTTTGTTGTTGCCGTTTCTACTAAAAACACCCCGGCTGCCTCCTGCCATTAGCTTGTCAATTCCAACCAGCTGTGTAAATTCTGGCCCTTGCTTAGGTTGGAAAGCTGTGCGCTCCTCTGCATCATTACAGGAGAAAGCAACACACCAGCTAGTAAAAACATAAGCCAGGGTTGACCTTTCTGTGGATGAAGTGCTAAGACCTCAGCTGAGGATACAGTTGCTGGTATGCAAGAGTCCAGGCAGAGAAGGCATTAATTCAATTGAGTGCCAGAGTTAGGGAGGGCTAGGCCAAAAGGGGACAGAGAAACCCAAACCGGGACGGGTGGGGGAAGAGAGGCATGGCAATCCCGGTCAAATAACAAATCATTAAGATCTCCAGCATCACATCCAAAGTATTAGATACACAGTGGTTTGCCTACAGAAACTAGACAGGAAGAAAGTGGTGTGAAGGCCACCCCCTGGAACTGTTCTCTCCCACATACTTGTAATTTGTTTTAAACTGTTTTTAATACTGTATTTTATATTGTTGCGACCTGCCCTGGGACCTTCTGGTGAAGGGCAGATAATAAATGTAATAATAATATTGTTGACCTGCAACCTCAAACCAAAAGAGGGTTCAGTTTAGTGCGTGCTGTTTTCTGTAGAGCTGGCCAGACAGCCCAGGGAAGCTCAGAGACACCACAAGGGGGCATCTCCTGTGCTAGTGAAGCCCTGTTAGTCTTCCGCATCACTTAGGATTTAACAAATCTCTTTCAAGTTCTTTTCGGTTGTCTCTTTTAAAACACTACGGGGCTTGGAGGGCTCAAATCTTCCTTGAGATTTAAAAACGCGGAGGAGATGCAAAATGGAGTTTATCACGCCAAGTCCAAAATAAAACTCTAACATGCTAAACCCATCAGTGGTATTTGCTCAAAACAGCAGTGAACGTGGAGCCAACTGTAGGTTGTTGTGGTCCTCCTTTCCATTTAGAAAAAAATTACAGCGGGGACATGGTAACATGGTTTATTAAACTATGCACAGTATGGAGAGAGCAGGTAAAGATAAGAGTTGCTGCTTCTCATGTTCTACTAGAGACTCAGGGTCATCCAATTAAACAGAGTGGTAGGAGATTCTAGACAGAACACAGTGAAGTATTTTGTCACACAACACATAATTAATGCATTTAATTCACTTCCCCAGTGATGGCCAGCAGTAGCTTAGATGGCTGTAAAAGGGGACTAGTAGCTTAATGGGGGGGAGGGGAGAAGGAGTGGCTTTTAACCAGAGCTTGGAAAAGTTACTTTTTTGAACTACAACTCCCATCAGCCCAATCCAGTGGCCATGCTGGCTGGGGCTGATGGGAGTTGTAGTTCAAAAAAGTAACTTTTCCAAGCTCTGCTTTTAACCATGATGGCTATAAGGAACTTCCATGATCGGAGGCGTAGGGCTGTGGAGCTGGAAGCAATTTTGGGTGAAGTCGGTAGAAATGTACCGACTCCGACTTCAAAATAAAATTAATATTTTAATTTAATATTAATTAATATTAATAAATTAATATACATTTGCCATTTATGAAGGAGTCGGAGTCGGACAGTAGAAAAACAGAGGAGTCGGAGGTTTGACATACCGACTCCACAGCCCTGCAGAGGAAGTATACCACTGAACAGCTCCTGCAAACCAGTGTGGGAGAGGGCCACTGCTTTCATGCCTTCCATGTGGGCCTCCTGGAGGCATCTGGTTGGCCAGTGTGGAAAGCAAGATGCTGGACTAGATGGACCCTGGTCTGTCGCAGAAGGGCTCTCTCACTGAAGAGGCAGACAGGCAGCCATCTGTTGGGAATGCTTTGATTTGGATTCCTGCATTGAGCAGGGGGTTGGACTTGATGACATTATAGGCCCCTTCCAACTCTACTATTCTATGATTCTATGTTTTTTGTAGAGAAGCTCCTATGTCCAAACCTACGAAACTAAGAACGTATCTGAATCTCAGTTACATTCACACGTGCATGTCTGCCCTCCCCCAACCGCCTTGCTCCACATTGCAACACAGCCATAAACTCAGCAGCCTCCTCTCACCAATTTCCTGTTCCGTCACCGTTGTTAGTCTTTAACAGTTTAGCTACGCAACAGACAGCTCCCATCAGGTGTATTGACAACGTGGAACATTTTTTATGTACTTTACAATACAGTGAACACACAACAGATAAGACAAAGCATTAGTGCCTCACTCCCTCTCTTGCAACACTTCGCTGCTGGGGAATTAATCACTGCTCTCTCTAGCAGGAATGTTTGGAAGTGCAGATTGTCTGCTTTCAAATTTTACTGAAACAAAGATTAAGGGTGAAGCTGAAGCTAATGCTAAGCTAATAGGAGGAGAGAAACAAGGGAACCCGAATTTAGAGAACAGAAAATAAAGGACTTGCAACAGGAAAGGGCATTAGATGCTGAAACCTCCATGGGAGCTCAGCATCAGAATGTTATTTTCCTTTAAAGACTCTAATCTCAAGAGTTTGTCATCTGGCTGTCTTCGGTTGCAAAGACTGACTGCTAAAGCCATATTTGGTATGGGGAATAGCGCTCTTTACTTCACACAGAGATGATCACACAGCCAGGATGGCCAAACTCTGGAGCTTCAGTTCTCTGAAGCCACAGCTGCTTCTGCAGCTTCTTCCTCCTGGAACTGTTTGTCTCAAAGCCCCACTTCTTCACCTCCCCCAACTGTTCCCCCACCCATTCCTCCTCCCCACGCCCTGACCACCAATCCCCAGGGATCATGGAGCACCACAGAGGGTGGCTGCTACTTTTGTCTGCTCCCAGTTCTCTCAGGCCCACGTGTAGCTGCTGTAAACGCAGACAGGGAGGGAAGAAGAGCCTCTCTGTCTGCTGCCTGTGAGCTGCACACACCTCTCAAGGGTTGATCGTGGGCTACCCTGAAGGGGGCTTCGGCTCTGAAGGATGGCATAAAAATACTGAAATAAAGTCACAGTAAGGGGCCAGTTTGCCAACCCTGAAATGTAAGAGTGAGAAGGCCAAGATGCTACGTGTTAGGCACTTGTCCTTAAGAGTTATGGGATCCACTGGTCTTCAACCTTGGGTCCCCAGATGCTGCTGGATTACAACACCCATCAACCCCAGCCAGTTTAGCCAATGGCCAAGGATGATGACAGCTGTAGTCCAACATCATCTCCAGACCCGTGGTTGAAGAACAGTGTTACAGATAAACACAGAGGCCAAGATGCAAAGGCACACAACAACTTCTGGGTGCAGGTGGGGGCTTTGGGCTGGTGATTCGTTAACATCAGCTTTCCGGGCAACTTGACAAATTATTTTTTCTCGGAGAGGATTTCGTAGAGCAGCCTATTCACTCACAGTGGCTGTCTGTGCACTTCCGTGTACAGATCCAAATTGCTGGAATGGGGTCTGTCTGTATAAAAAGTTCAAGACTCACTCACAACATTTTACATTTTCTCTCCTCACGCTGGCCTTGCACTTACCTCATCCCCTTTCAAGACTTCTGCACCGTTCAACTCCCTGGCTTGGCTTGACTTTTGCAACACTTGCCTCTCTAAGTTGGACAGCTCTTCCTTGGCAGCCTGAAGTTCTTCGGCTTTGGCTGCCTTCTTCCGGGAAATGATGGAGGCCTGTGGGGTCAGGCAGGTCAATTATCATCACAGTACACTGCAAGCTGAAACATTCCAGGTAGGGTAATGAAATGGAAAGAGTGGAAATGTCTGAGGCATGCAAAGCTGGCATTCGAGACAGAGTTCAAACTAAAGTCTCCAACTAGCACAAAGCTTGCTTTACCTACCTACCTACCTACCTACCTACCTACCTATCTATCTATCTCTTTCTACTACTGGGAGAAAAGGTGGGATATAAATTTAATTAACCACAATAATAATAAAGACTTCAAAAGAAGAACACCAAGTTTTATCTGGTGTCAAGACTTTGCTGCCTTGCTGCCTAGAAACCATTCTTCCTTGCTACAGATATGGCTAAGTAGCTACTCTGCTGCATACTCTGTTTACTTATTTAATAGCGTAATCTCATTTCTGCACTGGATGAATTGAGCAACAAAGTTCCTGAAATTAATAGGAGTGGCAATTTTAAGAGCATAAAATCTTTAATATTTCATGATACATTAGCACTTTGAGGGGTAACAGCTTTCAGAGGTGTATTGTACCTGTTTACATGACATCATTTATTTATTTAAAACATTTTCATCCACTCTTTCCATAATTGCTCAAGGCAATATGTTGCATTTAACTGGAGATGCCACTGGGGACAGAACCTGGGGCCTTATGCACGCAACACACTTTGCCACTGAGCTGAGCCCTCCATCCATAGAATCACAGAATTGGAGAGTTGGAAGGGGCCTCCAAGGCCATCTAGTTCAACCCCCAGTTAAAGCATACCCATCAGGGGACTGCCCAGCTGCCTCTTGAATGTTTCCAGTGTTGAAGGGAGCCACCACCTGCCTAGGTAATTGGTTCCATTGCCATACTGCTCTAACAGTTAGGACGTTCTTCCTGATGTTCAGCCGAAATCTGGCTTCCTGTAACTTGAGCCCATTATTTCATGTCCTGCACTTTGGGATGATCGAGAAGAGATCCACCATCACACATTAGCAGATCTGAATGAGGTCATTGTGCAGACAGAGGAAATACAGAATCCAATTTAAGTAGCAGCAAAGAATATAATGATAGATAGTTCATGGATGAATTATTTTATTTTATTCAGGCTTCCTTGGGATAAAATACTTAAAAAAAATACACCACAAGGCATACTTCCTGTTATCTTTCATAGTGCGCTTTTAGTGTTGCTTCTGACAGAAGACTACATATTTTTCAGAGCATAATTGTGCTATAACAAGAACCAAAACACTACTGTTCAAACATGCAGCTTCATATTATGTTAACGGAATTCTAAAAATTAAACACAAGCCTGCCCTTTCTTTTACTTATTTAAAACGTGGATTATGCAGCAATAGCGTAGGTAGTTTTGAGAGTAGCCTCCACTCACTGGATTAAAAAGCTGTCTATATTCTGTCTATGATGATTCAGCCTATACGGTATCCAAGTCCTTCGCTTATCCAAACTGGGCCCATGGTGACAAATTGTGTTAATAACATATGGGACGATCTTGTAAAGCTGACGACAGTGTCCTGTGGAGCAGAGCGGAGTCTGCCATATGTTTTTGACTAACAGAAGCGCTCTGAATTCCTGGAATGGCTCATCCAAGGGACGTCAGCACTTTATATTAGGAGCCAGCTGGTCTCTTGTACCAGCACATTATGTAGCATTCTTAACCTTGTAATACATCACTCACTTAAACAAGAGGCTTCAGGTCATATCTTTTTAATGTAGACTCAACATGATGACCACTGATTTTGGACCATAAAATATATTATAAAATATAGGTGTATTTATCATCCAATCTGTAGAGACATATTGAAATATAAGAAAAATTCAAAGTCTTACAGGCGGTCAGTTGTAGTTCACCTGATGACTTTACTGTACAAAGTTAAGTTTCTCTATATGCTGATTTCCAAAGACTTTGTTCTTACCTGTTGCCTATACATTGAAAATTTACTGTCGATTGGTTCGTATTTCATCATCCGCTTCTCTATTAACTGATTGATTTGTGCATTGACCTCATTTATCTGGAATAAAGATGAAAACATGAGGGACACTTGTCATTGGAATGGGGTTTTAGATTAATCATTGATTGTGGTATTTTTATATTGTATTTTATTGTGTACTGTACGTCGCCTAGAGTGGCCGTTAATTCGGCCAGATAGGCGACATAAATAAAATTTTATTATTATTATTATTATTTGAGAAGAGAAGCTTTTCACAGCCAATGCCAAATGATGTCATTTTTATTGCACTGTAACAGAAGCATAGTTGCAGAGACTGCTTCAGAGTTTAATGATGGATTCAAATGCAGCAATCCATCTAGGTTTCTTTTAAAAATACAGGTCCAGGAATTTTGACTGACTTTTCCAAAACTGCACAGGGTGTCTAGAAACAAGTCATAAGCAACTCTCCCTTCTTTATGTAGGTATCATCATTCTCTTCAGCCTCCCAGTTCAGGACTCAAAAATCTTTATTTAGCAAGCAATCCATCCAAGCAAAAGTGCAAAGAGGCTGGTGAACCCATCCTGCAAAAGTGTTTCTGTCAGTGAATGTTTCATCAGTCACCACCCAAAACATACCTGAATTCCAGCCAGCTGCTTCCAAGCGGCAATATAGGAACAACTGCGCTGTGAGGAGGCTGGTGGTGAGGGAGACTCAAGTGACAGCCAGGTCTATTATCCTTGCCACTAAAACATTTAGGACTAGCCTTCCCACAATGATATGGCTTCTTAAACTATACAAGTAGATCAATAGTTTAACATTCCTTCCTCTTTGTTTCCAAAGAACTACGTCTCACGATTTAACTGTGTTTTGAAAAGACAAGGACCCTTCTCCGTCACAGCCAATTTCTGTAAATTGCCCTGAGCTCCTGGGGGATGGTAAGATATAATTCAACAGACTTTTTCTTTTAAAAGAATCAGACATGAGCCAGGAGAAGCTCACTCTATTTCACTCTAGCTCACTATGCTTCTTCCTTAGGCAGCCAGTCCGGTTATAAACAGCATAAACTCACCAATACCTGATAGTTCACTCCTGGTGCACCGTTACACTGCAAGAAAGACAACAGGACAACAGGGCTTCCCCTCTGAAAGCTGTTATACTGGGCGAATGTCTCAAGATTTATAGACCATATCATGACACAGACTTTGGAAGCCATGCCTCTGCTTTCAGAGGCTTTTGCACATGAAAGATTTCCAAATCTCAACATCCTCATATAATTATCTTCATGGGTTTGTTTTTCACCCCTTCCAGTATCAGTGCAAAGCGAGCATGGAATTCTGCTGGCCTGGCTAGCACATCACATTAAACTACCGTTAACATAGTTGAAATTGCAGGCACTTAGTTTGTTCTGTGCTCCTGCTGCACTTGAAGGAAACAAGCCATGGTTTGGGCTTGGTGTGCTGTCTGAACCGGGATCATGGTTTGTTCCCTCCAACCAAACCACAAGTGGTAGGCGAGAAACAAACTTTGGCTTTTGCTTGTGATTTCTTTGGAGAGAAACTCAAACCATGAACCCTGGTTCAAATGACAAAAGAAGCCAGACCAGGCTTGTTTCCTGGCAGCACAGCAGCAGCAAAGTGCCCATGTTTCCAGCAGTTTGCACTAGCACACTGCTCATCCGCTTTAAACCACAGTTTATTTTAACTATGGTTTCATGTGATGTGTGAACTGGGCCTTTATGTCCACAATCTTACTGACAAATGTATTCAGATTTCACAGAAACAAAGGGGAAAAAACTTCTTTGGAGTGAATTCCACATAAGACTTTGAGACAACATACAATCATTAAGGACTCTGTATTATTTCAGCGTTTCATGAATATAAAATGGGTATCTCTGGATAATGTCTAGGCAGCCCACAGGTATCCTGAGATAACCCTCAGAATCTATTTCTGGACATTCAGATGATGCACAGACAGTTTTGTTGCAAAAGAGTCTTCGAAGTGCCATGCACAAAAACAGAATACATTAAATCAAGGTCTGACAGGCCTTCATGTCCTGTCTGTGGGCTCCCCAAAGGCATCTTGTAGGCCACTGAGGAAAACGGGATGCTGGACAAGATAAACTCTTGAGCTGGTCCAGCAGGGCTCTCTTTTCCCCACTTATATCCTACATTTCTACATATATTTATACCCCAAGGCGGCTAACAACAGAGAGAATGACAAAAAATACAGTAATTTTTTAAAAAATCAATTAAGAAGAGCAGATGAAACAAATTATAATATCTTAAGGTGAGTTGCAAATAAAAAAAATCAAGGCAGCTTGATAGGCCAAAAGTCTGCTTAAATACATAAGTCTTTTCCAGAAAGTGAAAGGGCATCAGAGAGGGGACTAAGTGGGCCTCCACAGGGAGCTTGAAGGCGTGTACATGGGGGAAAGAACACACAAATCTCCCAGCCACCCAGCCCCTCTTGTGAGAGGAGGAGGAGCTCCATATATATGCACACAGCCGGCTCCTCCAGAGAAATGAATGTGAAAGCTGACAGATGCAGGAACTTTGGGGGTGCTTGGATGCTCACAAAAGGAATAGATTGGGGTGGATGATTATAAACTTTCAGGGTTTTTAAAATGAGGTTCTAAAAGGTCAACACACACAGCTATTTTAAGACGTCAAGGTCTAAATTCTAGTTTACAACACTGGTTCAGCACACTTGCAAGGGGAAGGAAAATCCCTGTGAACCCAATAAAGACAGATAAGAATGGACCATTGGTCTCACCTGAAGGGTGATTTTCATAGGAGGAATGCCATCAAGCGGGTTATAGCTCCACCTATCGTCCGAAGGCAAGAACGTTTTTGAAGTCAAGACTAAGGGCGTCAGGCCCCTCCCACTCTCCAGTTCATTCGCAGCGAGTCCAAAGAGAGAAATCTAAAAATGCAGGAGAAAAAAGGCCAACGGGCCTACCAGCAAAGACATAACATAATAGCAATATTCATAATAATATGACTCTAACATAGCGATATAACAGGATTAGCAGTCTTGACTTCACTAGTAAATCTAAATATAACAGCGTAACAGGAATATATGAAAACCGCCCAAAAATATCTAGGTATCCTCCAACTGGGAGGGTCGTGATGGCATTCCTCCTATGAAAATCACCCTTCAGGTGAGACCAATGGTCCATTTTCCATAGGAGGGAGGAATGCCATCAAGCGGGATGTACCAAAGCAGCCCATAACAGGGAGGGACCACCCACATCCTAATCATCATTAAGAACCTGTTGCAACACTCGTCTGCCAAAAGAAGCATCGGCAGAGGCATAACGGTCTATTTTGTAATGCCTTATAAACGAGTGTGGGGTAGACCAAACAGCAGCTCTGCAAATATCAGCAACAGGAGCGTTGGTAGCAAAAGCAGCCGTAGTGGCCGCTGACTTAGTGGAATGAGCTGTTATACTAGCTGGAACTGGAAGCTTAAGGGACTCATAAGCTAAGGTAATACATGCACGCAACCAGCGGGATAAGGTGGAATTAGCTACTTTATGCCCCATAGACCTTGGATGAAAGGATACAAACAAAGACTCAGTTCGTTGTATCTCCTGGGTCCTAGACAGGTAGGTCTTGAGAGCCCTCCGAACATCCAGTGAATGCCAAGCCTTCTCTAGAGGATGGGTAGGATTCGGACAAAATGAAGGAAGAACAATGTCCTGGTTGCAGTGGAAAACTGAATTGACCTTGGGACGGAACAAGACTCAGCACAACAGAGTCCTTGTGAAAGACACAGAGATGGCGGGCGGAAGACAATGCTCCCAGTTTCGAAACTCGTCTGGCAGAAGTGATCGCGATCAGGAACAGGACCTTAAATGACAACAGACGTAAAGGCACAGTCCTGAGGGGCTCAAACGGAGGGCGTTGTAAAGCCTGTAGCACCTTCGACAAACTCCATGAGGGAAAACGGTGGACTACAGCTGGTGAGCGTAGAGCAGTTCCCCTCAGAAAACGTTTGATGAACGGATGTGAGGCAATAGGGGCAGCAGTGGAGGACACTGAGAGAATGGACGACAGAGTGGACGCATGTTGACGTAAGGTGTTGGGTCTGAGTCCCATCATGAGACCCCTATGAAGGTATTGTAGCACCTGTTGTATTGTGGCCTGGGAAGGATCAAGGTGCTGGGACTGACACCACCTGGAGAATGCCACCCAAGTATGTTGATATATACGAGTGGTGGATGGTCGTCTCGAGGCCAGGATAATGTCAATGACAGCGTCAGACAGGCCAGCCGACCTTAAATGTCCCCGTTCAAAAGCCACGCTGTTAGCTTGAGCCAATTGGGATCCTGATGCAATATTGGGCCCTGGGATAAAAGGTCTGGTCTGACTGGGAGTGTCCAAGGGTCCGACACTGACATGGCAAGGAGATCCGAGAGCCATGGTCGACGGGGCCAATATGGAGCTATCAGAACCAGTTTGGCCCTCTCGCGCCACGCCTTCCTCAAGGTTCTGGCTAACAGTGGTACTGGAGGGAAGGCGTACAATAGGCCATCCGGCCACGGTAGCGACAGGGCATCCACCGCTTCCGCTGTCGTGTCCAGGTATCGAGCGAAGTACCTGGGTAGCTGACAATTGTGACTGGAGGCAAATAGGTCGACTGAGAAGGTGCTGAACCGACACTGGAGAAGATGGAAAACAGTCGGATGAAGTTTCCATTCTCCCGGGAACACCTGTTGTCTGCTGAGCCAGTCTGCTGTCACATTCAAAATTCCTCTGAGATGTTCTGCTTTTAAGGATTGCAGATGTTGCTCTGCCCAGTCGAATATGAGGGAAGCTAGGTTCTGCAGAGGACAGGACCTGGTCCCCCCTTGTCTGTTTAAATGAGATTTGGCACACATGTTGTCCGTTCGAATGAGAACATGGTCCAAGTGGAACAGAGACTGAAAATGGAGCAGAGCTAAGTGGACAGCCTTTAGTTCCAGCCAATTGATGCTCTGAGTCTGCTCTGTTGTGGTCCAAACCCCCTGAACGACTGGGAGTTGCAGTGGGCTTCCCAGCCGAGGAGACTGGCATCTGTGGTGATGACAGTCCTGCGGGGTTCTCTGAACGGAGTGCCCTGGGTGAGATGTTGCACCCTCGTCCACCAGCGGAATGACAGGCGCAGTGCGGGGCTCAAGGGAATTGCTCAATGGTTTGAGCTGGCAATGTCCTGTTGAAACGGCAACAAGGCCCACTGTAGCTGGCGAGTATGAGCTCGAGCCCATGGAACAATATGGATGGTGGACACCAACATTCCGAGACCCCTGGCTAGAAGCATGACGTCTGCGGATGTTTTGTGCATCAGAGATCTTGCGATCTTATGCGGTCTGGGGACAGGAACACTGTCGCCTGCAGAGTGTCCAACATCGCCCCTAGATGCTGTAGGCGTTGGGTTGGTTGGAGTTGGCTTTTGTCGAAGTTGACTAGAGAGCCGTGGGCCTGTAAGACATGGAGCGTGAGCGTTAGATGGCGGTGAGCCAGCTCCCTGGAACTCGCCCGTATTACAAGATCGTCCAGATAGGGGTAGATATGTACCCCTTGAAGCCGGAGGTAAGCCACTAGTATGAGTAGCACCTTGGTAAATACTCTCGGGGCAGACGAGAGACCGAACGGCATCGCTCGATATTGAAAATGCTGGGAGCCAAAGGCAAACCGAAGGAATTTTCTGTGGGCTATGCAAATAGGCACATGGAGATACGCTTCCTTTAGGTCGATAGAAGCCAGGAAGTCTCCTTCGTGCAGGCTTTCTGTAATGGAGTGGAGGGATTCCATTTTGAACCTGCGATACTTTACGAAACGGTTAATGAACTTGAGGTCCAATACCGCCCTCCATGACAGATCTCGTCTGGGCACAGCAAATAGGAGGGAGTATACCCCTTCTGACCTCTCTGTAGTAGGGACTGGCTCTATCGCCGCTATGTCCAAGAGGTGATGTATGGCTGTCTGCATGATGCAGTGCCTGGCTGGTGCCCTGGGACAAGGGGAGGGATGAAACTTGTCTGGAGGTGTTGCCCAAAACTCAACTGCATAGCCATAACAAAAAAAGCTCTCTGATCCAGGAGACCTGAGTCAGACGCAGCCAATGTTCTCCAAACAGAAGCAGTCTGCCCCCAACCGGTATTGCTTTAGTACTGTCTGCGCTGGCGAGACCCTCCCCTGTATGAGGACGTTGAGGAACCTCTGCGCCCCTGGTACTCTGCTGGTGTGGGGGATTTCAACACCCTGGCCCCTTTTATAGTGGGAGCGGCAGCTGCAGGTTGCGTAGATTGAAGACCAAGGGTATTTAATACTCTGCGCGCAAGGGGTTGATAATCTGAGGCATCAAAGAGACGATAAGATGTATCCTGCTCATGTTCCGAATGGTCACTCCATTCGTCTCCTTCGGCTTGCAGAGTGAATGGGGACTCTTCCCCACAAGAAACGTCATCAACAAACCTGCCCCTGGCAATGTCAAAAGGATTTGGGGAGCATGATGGATTTGTCTCATTGTGTACAAAGTGGTCCCCACTGTGCTGGGGAATAGCGGGGACTTGTGACGGTGACTGTCTCTGAGCGAAGAAAGACAGCATGCCTTGAAGTTGTGATATGAACTCATGAGACAGCTGCAGCCCCGGTGATGTAGAAGGTTGCTCTTGTAGAGGCGACAGTATAGACGGCCCCACAGGCAGTGAAGATGAGTAAACCCCAGGTTGGCTGACCGTTGGTTGGTCAGGAAAACCAGCAAAGTCCTCCTCATCAGAGGAAACAGCAGGAGAATGAAATAGAGTCATTAACTGTTCATGGGTTGTCCCCTCGGGAACTGGAACAGAAACATAGCGTGGCCGCTTGGTTGTGCTGTGGCTGGAAAGATGTTTAGTTTTGGCAACCACTTTGGAATGCTTATGCTTGACCGCCTTAGATTGTTTCAGCTTGGTTGCCTGGGTTGTCTCTGGCTGTTCCGCCATCATATACTTTTCAAGGGGTATCAGTACACGGCCACGGATGGGGCAGAATGCACAGACCCGAACAGGCTCAGTACACGGCCACGGATGGGGCAGAATGCACCGGCTCAGATGGCTAAGTACACGGCCACGGATGGGGCAGAATGTACAATTAATACAGAGTTGGTACACAGCCACGGATGGGGCAGAATGCACAGTTCAAACGGCTTTGCACAGTATCAACAGCCTTGGTACACGGCCACGGGTGGGGCAGAATGTACCATTCGAACAGCTTTGCACAGTATCAACAGCTTTGGTACATGGCCACGGATGGGGCAGGATGTACAGTTCGAGCAGCGTTGCACAATAACCACAGTCTTAGTACACGGCCACGAGTGGGGCAGAATGTACAATTCAAACAGCCTGGTTCACAGCCACAGCGTTGAGACAGTCAAATGGGAATGTGTAGATTCAATAGTTGTAGCAGTCGAATAGTTGCAAGAGGCAGCCAGATTTAGTAAGAAAACCTGTTGGCACTATAGGATTCTATCTGCAGCACACACACACACTGCTAGCCACAGATCTTTCAAGCTAGGCCCCCTGTTAGGACGGAATAGACTAAACAGTAAGGGCGGGAAAAAGGGAGCAAACAAAATGGCGCCCGTGAAAAAAGCGGGAAAATTTTAATCAAAGATGGTGGATACGTTGTACAGTAACAACAGTTTTAGCAAGGAAGGAGCAATGGCGGACACGGAGTAGCACTAGCGAGCTGAAAAAGGGGCTGTCCGAAAATTTAAATGCAGCAGGACGGCCGTAAATACGTTCTACAGCCGCGGGGCTGAGAACGCAATCGCGGCTGTTAAAACAGGCAAGGGAGACTCCGTCAAGGAGGCAGAGCGGCCAGCGAAGTCCCGTAACAGGAGAGGTAATGTAAAAGGGTAATCCGCAGCCGCAGCCTGCAGAGACCGTCTCGACGATGTATTAAACGCCACAGAACGAGTCGGGGAAGGGAAGGCAGCCCAACTAACAGGAGCCGTTAAATGGGAAAGGTGGAGAGCCACAGCCGCAGGCTCCTGGAGGGGGAGATTGAGAGCACCGCCTCGGAGAAAAACAGCCGAAAACAATGGAAGCCGCAGCCACAGGCTCCTGGGTGGAAAAGAGGCACGTAAGGGCACGAAAAAGGGCAAAAAAAGCAGCGGAGCAGTAGGAAACTGCAGCCGCGAGCTCCTGGTTAAGGCTGCGTCCGCCGCTGAGGGAGAGAGAACCGCAGCCGCGGTCTCTCTAAAGTGCCGTTAGGCTTTGTCCTGGGAAGGAAAACCACCCGGGGAAGGGAGAACCTCCCTAAGGAAATTCCCCAGGAATAGCACACAAACAGTTGAAAAGACAAGACAGAGGGAAGGGAACAACGTGAAACACACACACAAAAACTCCACACTCTGTCACACAATACACAAACACTTATCTAGATGCTAGCTATATATCTTGCACGGACGAAGGCAAGAATGAACTGGAGAGTGGGAGGGGCCTGACGCCCCTAGTCTTGACTTCAAAAACATTCTTGCCTTCAGACGATAGGTGGAGCTATAACCTGCTTGATGGCATTCCTCCTATGGAAAATCTGATCACCCACAGGGCTAATTAGGGTTGTATAGAGTGCCTCTTAGCTACTGTTCTGCATATCTGATAAATGTCAAAGCATATCCGGCACTTATTCAAACTTGTCTATGTGAAAATATTATGTTTTAACCATTTTTCGATTTCTCCAAGGCAATCAAGAGATGGTATTGCAGTCAATTAGTGACTCTTAATGATATCTAGATCTCAGCATTTCAAATGCTGCACTAAGAAGGCAAATCATTACATCAAATTTCAGTATTTGAAAAAAGGGAAAACCAAAAACAAGTGCGCTATTCCTTCCATGCCAATGTCAATCACACACAGCATTCAAACCCAATAATTTATTGCAGAGACATATGGGGGCTCATTCTCCACTTCCCTAAAAAGTCCTGAAGACTATGAAGAAATGAACATTTGAAATGCAAAACCAAGTGAGTAATATCATTTCCTAATTAGCTTTCAGTAATATCTGCATGGAGATTATAGTGAGCAGCTTGGAATTTTCTTGAAAAAAAGGAGACTTTGAAAATAATTTCCTTATGATTTAAGGCAGAGATCAGAAGTTTAAAATATTGATGGGAATACTGATGAAGATAAAATAAGTGAGGGTTAAAAAAAAATCTGACTGCAGGCCAGCGGCAAAAAATACGCTGAGCCTGGTCACATACATTTTTACATGAGGGTTCCATGACATTCAGCCCACTCCAACACCAGAATCAGCTTGCCTCAAATGGGGAATGCAGTACCGCAATGTCCTGCATTATTATGGATCCCAATAACACAAGTGAGGATATGCCTGTTGCCCTCACCCAGGCTGCTGAAACTCCTACAACACAATAACCTCCAATCATTCAGAGTAGTGCAAATTCCTCCAGTAACAGGGGGCAAAGCAGTATCTTCTCCTGTAACACAGCAGAGTGCAAACAGGCACCCATGTGGCAGACCAGCCACCAGAAGTGTGAAGCAATTAAGATGACAAGTATTCATGCACAAAGAAATACCTGTTTTTAAAATAAACTAGTCAGCTGTTTTTGAACCCTTAAACAAGGGAATTTGGTCCCCTCCCCAACATACTTTGGCTTCAAGTTCGTTGAGATCAGACTGGCCCATTGCTGGCTCTGCAACCACTTTTTGCAAGAAGTACAGTGATTGCTTCTTCGTTTCCAGTTCCCTAGGAAATTTTTCAGAGACCAAATATGTATTGAACTTTGTCTCCTCTTCCAGTCTCTTCATTAAGCCTAGAAAAACAAAACAAACCACATCAACACATGTCTAAATGAAGTAATAAAGAGGGCAATTTAGTTTCATACTATAATAACTGTAATTTAGGCCAAACTATTTAGCAGTCAATTACATTAATTTCTGTGTCAACTAACGAGAAGCCTACTGCTCTACAATTTACACTGTACATGGATGAAAACACAACCTAGCAGCATATAACATAGTGAGCTGTATAAGACCTCTTGTCCAGACAGACCATGAATTCTTTTCACCTTGTGATTTAGTCGTGAATTTTTAATATTTGCAGGGGGAAGTGGGTTGTGTTCTGGTTTTTAACAACAGGGCACTCACTCCTGTTACAGCTGAGAAATGATGAATCACATGAACCAAGCATGTCACACCAGCTCAAAACCCAGAGGAAAAACTACCATGAGCCCTGTGCAGGCATCCAGAATGTCCAAAATCTGTTCACTTTGATTTTGTGGTGTACAGATCAGATACAAAGGTCCTTTCCTGTGAATGAACAACAGAAAGTGTCTAGCATGTAAAACCAGGGGAGTAGGAGGAAGGAAAACCAAAATGCTAGAAAAATAAGTATTTATTTATCATCCAAGCCCAACGCCTTTCAGCCTTTGTATATTTAGGCCTTCATCAGGGGAATAAAGGCTGGCAAGAAGTATCTGAGGCATTTGCATCGGTGAAAGCAGTTTGCTTTTTGGAAGATACCTCTTGCCAGCCTTTATTCCCCTGATGAAGGCCTAAATATACAAAGGCTGAAACGTGTTGGGCTTGGATTATAAATAAATACTTATTTTTCTAGCATTTTGGGTTTCCTTCCTCCTACCCTTTCCTGTGAATGGCCAGCAGGAGTGGGGCAGGTGCCACACATGGAGCAAGTCAGGGCAACCACACTGCCCCATCATGTGTATATTCTGAACAGGGCTAGAGTGTTCAGAATCACTCAATACTGATTATGGATCTGATCCTCAAAGCACACTGCCAACTCAAGCCCTTCTAATGTCAGCAGGGCTTGCATGGATGGAACATTCTGAGGATCAGGCTGCAAGTTAGGCTGTCACACACATACTCTTTCTCAATAGGACAATATTCCCAGCAATGGCACCAAAAATGACCCAATGTACAAATTTGCTTCCTTCATTTCCTAATCCTAAAGGTATTGGGTGCCAAAGTGCTGGAGAACTCCAGTGGGCACACAAAGCTCCATATGTACAGAGGGTGCATGGGTGTCCTTTTCTATGTTGAGGAATGCTCTGAAGGTGCAATAGGGATTTTCCAGACTGTTTTCTGCTTCACAAAAACAGGCATGATGTTGTTTTCATGACTGCAGTCACCTGACCTGGGAGTTTTGGTGACCTGAGAGTTTTGGTAAACAGGAGGGCAGCATACAAATATTTTAAACGACCAGTCTCGTACCCAGCTTTGCTTGGAAATTCTAAGAAGCCCTCAAATCAGGGCCATTTGAAAAGATGCAGTCTGCCATCTTGATTCAAAATGGAAACCAACAGTATCCAAACAAAGATGAAAACTAGCTCCCCAATCTCAGGGACCAGCATGCAAACCTTTGTTACGATATCTTAAGAGGTGTTCAAATGCATAAAGAAGCATTTTCCAAAATATATTTTCAATATAAAAAGAACTCCCCCTACAGCAGTGGCATTTCACAAGTTTCCTCATTTTAGAAAGCTGGTTAAAGATGTATTTTCATTGAGAAAAAGTGTAACTTGCCAAATGAACAACAACAACACACAGGGTGCCCACTAAAGTTAATGGGCATGACTAACTTAGGTCCACTGATTTCAATCAGTCTCCTGTAAGTAGGACATAGTTGGATGCAACCCACACACCCCTTCTCTGCTGTGGCATTAAAGTTATGGAACACCCTCCCAAGGGATGTCTGCCTGACACCACCTTTTCCAGCAAGCAATGGACAACAATCTTTTCCAGCCTTCCTTTGCTATAGCTGTTCAGTGGATTTACTGTAACTCCTGGTAACTGTTTTAAATATTGTTGCTTATTTTCTGTTGAACAGGTTGATAGCTGCTGTGTATTAACGTTTCAATATTTTGTTTTGGGGAAAAATGAATGAATTTTAGTCTTTCTTCAAGGCATTCATTATCACTTTCATGTAAGGAAAACATGAGATATGGATACAACTGATTTCCGACACAGAGATGAGAGTATAGAACAAGGGATGAACTATTAGAAAAATCTTTACCAAAAAAAAGGGGGGGTCTTCTAAAATACACACTGACATCTATGCTGTAAAGCTTCTAGTGATGCCAGAAATCAGAGAGGCAAGTTAAAACACGAAAACAAACTGGTTAAGCGTGCACAAAGAAAAACAGATGGCTAGCTTACTTTGGATGTTGCTCACAGAGTGTAAAATGTTCCCGAACTCTGTGGGATTAGTCACATGGGGAAGTTACCCAATTCTCTCTCTCATTTTGGCAGCTTAATTGAACTTTTTCAGAAAATCCTGCCTTTTACAAACCTTTCAGGCCAAAGAGAAAATAATAGAGTGCTTTCCATTATCCACTTCAGAATCTTATTTTTTTTAATGTTTTCTTTATTGACTCTCTATGTACATAAGCTGTATAGTGTGTTTGGCTGAGGGCCGTAAGCTTATTTGAGTTCTATTTTGCCAATGGCATACTTACATGTGAAAAGCGATTAATAGTTATTCATCATGTTTTCCATTCAGATTTCTTTATTGTTACAAGCAAGGTTCAGGAAGAGTGACTTAGTGGCTTGCTCAGACTTGGGAAATTAGGAACCCTTCCCTGCTAATGAACGTGCCCCAGCTAAACATTTCAGCACCTTTCCCAATATACAGGCTGATAACTGCATATGATCAATCAAAACTGCCTGCAACACAGGTGAAATCAGAAAAATGACAAAAGGTGAGCTCTAGAGTCCACTGGAGTGTTTTTAATTTGCGCACAAACCCTATTACCGCAAACAGCACATTACTAAGTAAGCAGTAAAGGAGTAACAATACAGCTCAGGGGTGCAATCTACAAAGTGCGAAATGCATTGAAAATATCATTGATGTCAATTGGAACGTAGTGCAGAACTACATGCAAGGAGGCAACCCTGGGGATACCAGCCCAGTATTTACCTTGTAGCCCTAATGTTTCACTCTTCCCTTCACCACCAATTATCTCCTGCCAACCCCCCTTCTTAGCTCCTTTGTTTATAACCTTCCCCCACCCCCATCCCAGTTTGAGACCAGAAAAGAGCCCAATGCAGGGGAATTTGCAGGCAAGAAGTGTTGCCCCCAGGCAGGCTTCTGCTTCCCCACCCCCAGTAATTTTTTGTTTTTATTTATTTTTCATTATTACAGATCATTGACAACACCAGTAAAATACAGAAAATCAATACAGAACAGAAACAAAGCAGGTGGAGAACAACAGAAACTGCATCTAAATCTTGTCTTTACTTTTCAGGTCCTGGCTGCCGATTTTCAGCTATGAATTCCTTCCCGTTGCACATTTATATTATGTTGGTAAACACAAGTTGGGAAACACACATTTGTTGTGGTAGTGCGTAGCTCTGCCCTTAAGCAAGCACAGCACTTGCTACATTCAAAAGATAAGGAGCGCTGTGGGCTCTTGAAGGCAAAAACTGGGATCACCAGGGTTCAGCCATGCCCAGACAAAGGAACTGAGGCCTCCTCAGAGGAAGAGCAAGGGAACCAGGACCCTCCACAAGATCTCCTGGAGGTGCTCTTGGAGTATACCATGGTCAATGGCATAAAGAGCCACTGAGAGATCAAGGACAATCAACAGGGTTGCACCTCCCCCATCTCTCCCCGATAAAGGTCATCAACTAGGGTGACCAAAGAAGACTGAAATGGGTCCAGACAATCCCTTTCCTCCAAGCACACCTGAAGCTGTCCAGTCAACACCCTCTCAACCACCTTGTCCCGAAAGGCAATATTTGCAACTGGGTGGTAGTTGTCATAAATCTTAGGGTCCAGGGAGGGGCTCTTAAGGAGGGGCTGCAACACTGCCCTTTTCAAGGCAGCTGGCACCTCCCTCTCTCGCAACAAGGCATTTACCACCCCCTGGACCCACACAGTCAATCCCCTCTGGTTAGCTTTTACAAGCCAACTCGGGCAAGGTTGAAGGGAACATATGATTGGCTGAGCTGTTTCAAGCATCCTGTCCACATCCGCAGGCCACAACAACTGAAACTGATCCCCATAGACAGTGTTCTTCAACTGTGAGTCACCAGATGTTGTTGGACTACGACTCTCACCATACCTGACGTCTGGCTAAGCTTGTTGGGGGTGATGGGAATTGTAGTCCAACAACATCGGGTACCCAAGGATGAAAACTAGAACTGTTATCAATCATTGCATCCAATTCAGAGAGAATACAAGCAACTTTGCCCTCAAAGTGCACTGCAAATTCCTTAATGCTTGAATTAGGGGATTCTGATATTCCCAACTTTGAGCTGGATTTCACCAGCTCATTTGCCACTTTGAATAGAACAATCACTTGCGGATTCAATGGTGGCCAAGAAGTAAGTAGGGACAATTACATGCTCTCCATTGTGTTCAGCTGTCTTTGCTATGAGGCTTACACTGCTTGTGCACCAGCCATCATCGTGCCCATTTCATTGCCCAAAACTCCCCAGAAAATCAGGGTGCCATTTGGGCTCCTCAATGCAGGAGAGGACATTTCGGAGCAATCATGTTGATGGTGATTCCATGTCAACCCTCCATTGTGAGAGCAGGGCCTTGAGAGGAGCACTGGACATGCATAACTAGCAAATCCCCCAGAGCATTCAGAAATCACTGAGAGTTTAAAGTGCTTAAACTTTGGATGGTTCATTCATAACCCTCTGTTATTCAACTTAACCGAGGATGTATTTTGTCATCTGTTAACTGCAGGAAAGATCCGTTTATCTCAGTGCAACTTGCAGAGGGGGTAAACCAAGCAGAGAACTGCAGGCCTGATATAAACCATGGAGGAAAAGACAGCAGTAAATACTTTTAAAATTGCATAATACATCGTCTTTTAGATGAAATATTTGAAAAAAAGAATTAAAGCTACTGATAACTCTTATCTGCAACATTTTCTGGCAGGGCTTAAGGCTTCTCTTATTAATGGATGTAATTGGAAGGAGTGCTTGAAATCTAGGACTTAGAGCTTTTCCTTAAAAGAAACTTTTCTCTCTCTCATTTACTATAAAATAACCAAAAATATAATCAAAGTGGTATAGACTCGGAATTTACATGACATTTCAATCTGAGTGCTCAGCTAAGAGCAAAACCTAGCCAGGCCCCTCCCCTTGCTCTTGCATCAAAAATATAATCCAATAGGGAAGGGGAAAAGTGAGTAGAATTGGCAGAGGATAAAAAAAATACTAAATCTTCAACTTGGGAGGGTTAGGACAAGTAGTAAGACTGATTATAATATAGCTGCAGTCAAAGAGGGCTTTTTGATTAAAACGGAACTTCCAACAGAAGGACCAAGTAGCTTTAAAGGTAAATTGCAGTCTGTTTGATACACTTTGGACACCCCCCCAATAGATGTATTCTATTCTTTTCTTAAGCTGGCCTCCCTAGCCCTCCAGAGTCCTGTTGGCCAAGAAGAGACATAGCAGAACATTCTGCCTCCACTGCATCCTGCCCAGTGTCTCCGCATGGCATACTGCATGACATTTTAGAGAACAGGGTCCTTCTGGGAGTCGGCAGGAAAAAAGTATATACAGAAATATGTGGAGCACTGCCATCCTTTACAACTTTGGAGGTTGTCTCTGGCATTTTCACAGTTATTTATTTTATTTAAAGTATTTTCTCCCCACTCCTCAGTCAGAAAGGCTCCCATTGTGGTTTATATGAGATTGATTAAAACAGTAACAGACAAAGAAAGACCCAGCCCACAAGATTACATTCTAGGACACACACATAAAGGGAAAGGGGGATAGGGAGGGAGGAAGAAAGAAAGCAATTTCCAGCACGAAAACTGAAATTAAGTTCTTATTAATGACTGGTTTGAATGGAAACAGTTCAGGGAGGGGAGGAGTCAAATGACAGCTGGTCTCTTGGCAGAGCCGATGGAGAGGGCCGTGCAGTTTTATCTCTGCCTCTATTGCAGCCGGGTAGAACTGTGGGAATCACTTTCCTACGTCAAGAGCTGCTGGCACCCAGCACAAGCCTGTTTCCAGGAACCACACGGGCCAGGCCAGTTGCCTGGTTCTTCCCCACCCTTCCTGGCCAGCCAGCACAAAACTGGCCTCAGTCAAGCAGCTCCAGAATTCATACGGATTCCGGGCAGCATAGGGCCTTGCAAAAGCACATCAGGAAGAAGACGTTTGTCCCATAGTAACTGCGAGTATTCTAGTTTCGAACATTTCCACATTACAGAAATCTGTATTGGTAATTAAATACTCTTCTTATGGAAAGATTTATCAGAGATTTATCAGAGGGATATAACTTTAAATGTTTGAATGGAACAGAAGTTTCAATTCAAATGCCAAAACTGACACCTGTGCATGAGAATCCAAAGGACTCAAAAGGATCCAATTATTATTATTGCTGCTGTTGTTATTATTATTGCAGGGCCATCAATGTACATGACACTTTTATGATTTTGCCACTCTGAAAAGACAGTGAGGAAGAGGCCAAAGTAACAACCAACAAATGTGAACAGATGCAGTTACCTATACTTTGGCTTTGTTTATGAAATATCAAAAATTTAACAAAAAATTATTAACAGAAACAATAATAAAATTATCAGTCATTAATATCTTAGGGTTCAGATCTAAAGAATATCCAGAACTTCATAAATCCATCCAATTGTATCATGTCAAACCTTTAAAATGAAAAGGTAAACTCAGGAGGATATCACTTCATAAAAAGTCCTTCCGTGGTTTTGGGCAGTAGACAAGGAGGAGGGGAAAAAGTATTTTAGTACTTACTTTCTGGCTTTGAATCCACTGCTGCATGACGCATATCCTTGAGCTGGAGTTGGACTCTTTGCAGCCTCTGCTCTGCATGAAACAGCTTAGAAAACATGCACAGGTCTATTAACTAGCTTAATCTTTGGAAATATATATACACATACAATAATACAAATTTGCAAAAAGGGAGGAAACGGCTATGCAAACCATACTGAAAGGATTGGGAGTGCACACAATGTGCCCCTTCCCTCAGCCTTGAAAGGGAAGTCATTAGAAAGCCTTCTAGCAGCAGATCTGGCAAGATAATGCTGTAGCATGCTATACCATGGAGCAAACCAGGGCAGGAACTGTTAGGTGGACCTGGTAAACATTTCAACTATGTTGGCCAAGCACTCAGCCAGAAATTTCTCTTGGAAAGGTCAACAGATCACTGCCCTTCAGATGAACATACGAAGGTCTGATTCTCACTGTACCAAAGAGTTCCATTTTGAAGATGCTTTAACATCAGGCTTATCCATATAACTCAACATTCCGTTTTCCTACTATGACCAGGCAGATCACAAGCAGAACATCCAGAAGTATATATGGATTTACATTGACGACACCCCCAATTTCCCCAGAAATTGAAGAGAAATTCATACTAATAGCTTTAAACTTCTATGTAACAGAAGTGTCATCAACTAATACTGGTATTTTTTTTAAAATGCCAACTGTAATTTTATAAAACAAAATTATTTTTTTAAAAAAACCAAAACTTTTAAAAAACTTTTGCACAGATACCTGATTTTTCTGCTCTTGCTTCTGCTGGGCAAGAGATTCCTCTCTCTCCTTCTCTACTCGAAGCTGCCTTGCTGTTTCAAGCATCCGCTGATGATTCTGCACTGTCTCCACCTATGGCAAAAGGATAAGCCATGCAACTTCACCACCACAGAGCTGAGAATTCAGTTGGGGTGATCATGTGTCTCACAGGTTCACACCACACTTCCTTCCCATATGCAGCACTTATCAAAGCTGATGTTGAAGTGTTGGGCTCAAGGTCTCCAAAGGTTTTGGACTGACGCCTGGGAGGAAGATTCCCTTTCTTCCAGTTAGCCATTTGATTCCTTCCCCAGGCGTGCAGCACATTAGTCTTAATCCTTGTTTGCATTCCCTAGTCAAATCTGCAAGCCAAGGATGATGACATCCAAATGCCACAGCTTTGCTCCACTCATTTACCCGCTTCTTAAGACGCTCTACTCTCTTCATCAGCTGATCCTTCTCCTCTTCCATAGCAGTGATATCCTAGAAAGTGTGAACATAGAACATAGAAAAACCGAGACACACACAGAGTTATTCAGGGAGGATTTGGTCCAGAGTCAGTTATTTTTCTTATACAGCTGGAACTAAGAGTGGAATCTATCATGATATTCATGTAACTGAATCACCTGTGCTCAGGATTTTAATCGCATTATCTCTCAGTTTAATGAATGTTAATCAAAGTCACATCAACATATTTGAAGAGGCACCCTTTAAAACCCTATAGAATTTGTTGATGCGTCAAAGAACAATGAAGAACATACTACATACTCAATACCCACAAAAATAGCAATGGTTTCTGGGGGCAGGTAAAGTAACATAGTTAGGAGTGGGAAGATGGGCTAGACACACAACTTGTTTCAAACTTAAGGTGGCCAGGCCTCTTTGGATGTTTTTCTAGGTAGCTACATTTTATTTATTAATAAATGTATATCCTGCCCTTCAAATAATTTTTTTTCAGTGATACCTTACAAACATGCTACATAAAAACAGCGCTGTAAACTATAACAGAAGAACAAAATACAATCATAGATAAAAACATAAGGAAAACCAAATCAATTTAGATCTGATTCTCATTGCGCGTTCCATTTTGAAGATGCTTTTATATCAGGCTTACCTATAATCCTGAAGGGTTTTTTAAAGCAAAAAAATGCACTGAGGGCACAATCCAGCTAGAGTTAACCACTTTCCAGCCCCACTGATTCCAATGGAACAGATTCAAGCACCTACTTAACTCTCCAACTAGGGGAATAATTGGGACTTCAGCACCTTTAAATGCTTAACTTTGGCTGGATTATACCTTATGAATCTGCTTAGCTCACCTTTTGTCATTGTCTTTGCACTAGTGCTTGGTTGCCATCTCAACTGTCTTCCAACCCTTCTGCTGCTTGTAGGTGTCACAGAAATACAGAAAGGAGCCAGGGCCATACTTAGGCCTGTGGCCTGATGAAGAAGCCCTTCTCCCCAGAGAGCTGAGTGCTCTCACCAGTTATTTCTGGGGGCAGGCTAGGGCTATTTACATTGGGCTGCCAGCAACGCTGGGTCTTCCTCAGAGGGGATTTCGTCTTTGCAGTAATCATTGCAGGGATGGAGCAAGGGCAAGGACATGCTCTTTGGTTAGCTTACTGAGTGAAGCCTCATGTCAGGGTTTTTAGCTGGTTGTGTATGCTAACTCTCCAGTGAAATTAGGGATTTTGATAAAGTTTAGCCGAGCCTCTTGAAGGAGCTCCCCATGATAGGGAAGGCTTCAGAGTCTTCTTAGTAGTCAAGGCTGTGGAGTCAGTTCGTCAAACCTTCGACTCCAACTCTGACTCCTCTATTTTTCTACTGTCCGACTCCGACTCCTTCATAAATGGCAAATGTATATTATTTTATTTATTTATTTATTTATTATTTGATTTATATCCCGCCTTTCCTCCCAACAGGAGCCTAGGGCGGCAAACAGAAATGTTAAAAACACTTTAAGACATCATAAAAAGACCATAAAATACATTAAAACAAAAAAATTAAATTATTAATTTTATTTTGAAGCCAGAGTCGGAACATTTCTACCGACTATGACTCCACCCAAAATTGCTTCCGACTCCACAACTCCGACTCCACAGCCCTGTTATTAGTGAGCCCTAATGGGAGAAAGGTGAGGGACAACTACTGTATAAACAGGACTCAGTTACAATTTTATCGGGTCTCATTCATGTCACCTGCTTTGTGAGACAACCGCCACAGAAAAGTGGAGGATTAAAAAAGAAAAAATCCATCAGTCACCCTCTTCTGCAGTTACTGACTTCCAACGCTGTTATCTTTTCGGCGCCAAGTCAACACTTTCCCCTTCTCCCAGGCATTTCAGCATGTGTTTTTAAATTGTTTTAAATTTTTAAATTGTGTTTTAAATTGTTTTTAAAATATGTGTTTTTAAATTGTATATTTGTTTTAATGTTCTTAGTTACTGTAAACCGTCCAGAGAGCTTCGGCTATGGGGCGGTATAAATACAATAAATAAATAAATAAATAAATTTTAAAAATTTATTTCAAAAAGCATATACACTGTTTACTCAAAATAATTACCAATAATAAAAATCAGCAAAAATTTAAAAATAAAGACTAAATTAAGTGTCTGAATAGGCTTGTTGAGGTTTTCAGCAGGTGTCTGAAACAATATAGTGAGGGTGCCTGCCTAATGTTGATAGACAGGGAGTTCCAAAGCATAGACTGCCATGCTAAAGGATCGAGTTAATCAATTTAATCAAAATAGTGGTTGCTCCATTAGCAGATCTTCAAACATTTGTGAGAAAGAGAGACATAGAGACAAGTAAGTGTGTGTGCATCCAGAGGTGTCAGAGAGAATCAGGGATCGTCCTCCCTTCAAGTTTTTATAGCATGCTCTATAGGATATCAACAATTCTGTCTAAAAAATCTATTGTCAAGGTCAGTCCTGACTGCTTGAAGGTCCTGATACACCAGAGATAGAAGACTTGCCTACCTGAGAAAAATGTATCCAGTTATGTAAAAGTTAGGGCTGGGATAAATGTTAAAGGGACCGTTTGCTGCTGCTGTCTGCCTGCCTGCTTGCTGGTGCTGCTCGGCTACCACCACCACCACCACCACCACCCTTTCCTGGTTGGACTTCTGCTCTGCGGGGGCCACACCTTGCAGGACCAGGCCCCAGGTACTCAGCCAGCTGTGGCTGATTTTTTCCATCTGTCCCTTCTCTGGAGGGGATACATAAGCTGGCTGGCTGAGGTGGCTCCTGCTTTGTCTGCCTTTTTCTTCTTCTTCAGAGTCTTCAGTTATGTGCCCGGGAAAGAGGACTCAGAGCCAAGTGGGGAAATTTGAGGGGGCCCCAATTAGTGTAGTGACGGGTTGAGGGAGATATGGCGTTGTGAGGAGGACTTGCCAGGTAAGGGGAACGCGGCCCAGGCAGTTAATGGCTGTGCCTTGTTCCGGTCCTCCCCACACCCGCAGGTTTGTTGGTTGCCCTATCAGCCAGCTCTCAGGCCTCCGGATGCTGCTGCTAAATGCCAGATCAGTGCATAATAAGATCTCCCTCATTCATGATTTAATTGTGGATGAGGCAGCCAATCTGACATGAATAACTCGGACCTGGATGGCTGAGCAGGGAGGAGTCAGTATCTCCTAGCTATGTCCACCAGGGTACCTGGTCCAGCATCAAGGTAGACCTGAGGGGAGGGGAGGTTGCTGTGGTCTATAGGAGCTCCATCTCCCTTTGCAAGCACCCTGTCCATGTGACTACTGGTCTGGAGTGTTTGCACCTTATGTTGAGTCAGCGGGACAGACTGGGGATGCTGTTGGTGTACCACCCACCCCGCTGCCCAACAGACACCCTAGCTGAGCTGACGGAGGTGGTCTCGGGTGTACTGCTGAGATCCCCCAGACCGTTGGTTCTGGGGGATGTCAACATCCATGCCGAGGCCACCTTATCCGGGGCGACTCAGGATTTCATGGTCTCCATGACAACCATGGGACTGTCCCAATATGCCATTGGCCCAACACATGTAGCAGGGCATACTCTAGGTTTGGTTTTTGCAACTGGACATGGAGTTGGAGATCTGAATGTGGGGGGGGCTTACATCAGTCCCTCTGTCATGGACAGATCACTGCTTGCTGAAGTTTAGACTTACAGCGGCTTTTCCCCTCTGCAAGGGTGGGGGACCTATTAAGTTGGTCCGCCCCCAGAGACTAATGGATCCGGAAGGTTTCCGAAGGGCTCTGGGGAGTTTTCCGGCTGATAGGGCTGGCGCTCCTGTCGAAACCCTGGTTGAACTGTGGAATACAGAAATGACCCAGTCGGTTGACATGATTGCTCCTGAGTGCCCTCTCCTGCGTAGAGCTCGTATGGCTCCATGATATACCCCAGAGCTGAAAGCAATGAAACAATATAGGAGACGGCTTGAGTGCAGATGGAGCCAAACTCCTAGTGAATGCAATTATACACTGGTAAGTGCCTATGGTAAGCTGTATTTAGGGGCAGTGAGGGCAGCAAAAAACAATATTTTGCTGCCACTATCAAATCATCAATGTGCTGCCCAGCGGAGCTCTTCAGAATTGTCCGGGGGCTATTACACTCTGGCCCCAGGGACATGGTGGAACCATCTGAGGCCCGCTGTAATGAATTTGCTAGGCACTTCCAGGATAAAATCTTTAGCATCCGCCAGGACTTAGACTTATAAGTGTTATAGCAGGTGAATCAAGCAAGGTATCCAGAGCACAGCCTTGTCCCGACTTCTTGGATGAGTTTCAGTTGGTACAGCTTGAGGACGTTGACAAGGTGCTTGGACAGGTTCGTGCCACCACTTCTGTGCTGGATCCTTGCCCTTCTTGGCTAATAAAAGCTAGCAGGGATGGAACAGCCAGCTGGGCCAAGGAAGTGATTAATGCCTCTCTGCGAGAGGGGGTGGTCCCTGGCTGCCTGAAAGAGGCAGTAGTGAGACCACTCCTGAAGAGGCCCTCCCTGGACCCAGAAAATCTTAATAACTATAGGCCGGTAGCAAATGTTCCATTTCTGGGCAAGGTCCTGGAATGAGTAGTTGTGGGCCAGCTCCAGACACTCTTGGATGAGACCGATTATCTGGATCCATTTCAGTCGCGTTTCAGACCTGGTTTTGGCACGGAAACAGCCTTGGTCACCCTGTATGATGACCTTTGTCGGGAGAGAGACAGGGAGAGTGTGACTCTGTTGATTCTCCTTGATCTCTCAGCGGCTTTCGATACCATCGACCATGGTATCCTTCTGGGGAGACTAGCTGAGTTGGGAGTGGAAGGTACTGCATTGCGGTGGTTCCACTCCTACTTGGCAGGTCGCCTCCAGAAGGTGGTGCTTGGGGAACATTGCTCGGCACCCTGGACTCTCCAGTATGGGGTTCCACAGGGGTCAGTTCTGTCCCCCATACTGTTCAACATCTACATGAAACCGTTGGGTGCGGTCTTCCGGAGCTTTGGAGTGCATTGCCATCAGTATGCTCTATTTCTCCTTTTCATCTTCTTCAGGTGAGGCTGTCAATGTGCTGAACTGGTGCCTGGCTGCGACAATGGACTGGATGAGGGCTAATAAACTGAGGCTCAATCCAGACAAGACTGAGATGCTGTTAGTGGGTGGTTCTTCTGAGGTGCTGTTAGTGGGATGGTGGATGTCCATCCTGTCCTGGATGGGGTTGCACTCCCCCTGAAGGAGCAGGTTCGTAGCTTGGGGGTTCACCTAGAATCATCTCTGTCACTTGAGGCTCAGGTAGCCTTGGTGGTACGGAGTGCCTTCTACCAACTTCGGTTGGTGGCCCAACTATGTCCCTATCTGGACAGGGATAACCTGGCTTCAGTTGTCCATGCTCTGGTAACCTCTAAATTAGATTACTGCAATGCGCTCTACGTGGGGCTGCCTTTGAAGACGGTTCAGAAACTGCAGCTTGTGCAAAATGCAGCAGCCAGATTGGTAACAGGGACCAGACGGTCCGAACATATAAAACCGATTCTGGCCTGCTTGCATTGGCTGCCTGTATGTTTCCGAGCTCGATTCAAGGTGCTGGTTTTGACCTATAAAGCCTTACACGGCTTGGGACCACAATACTTGATGGAACGCCTCTCCCGATACGAACCCCCTCATACACTACGTTCAAGATCAAAGGCCCTCCTCTGGGTGCCTACTCCAAGGGAAGCTCGGAGGGTGGCAACAAGGGAGAGGGCCTTCTCAGTGGTGGTCCCCAAATTATGGAATGATCTTGTTGACGAGGTGTGCCTGGTGCCAACACTGTTATCTTTTCAGCGCCAGGTCAAGACTTTCCTCTTCTCCCAGGCATTTTAGCATGTGTTTTATACTGTTTTTATATTGTTTTAAATTTTAAAATTGTGTTTTAAATTGTTTTTAAATATGTTTTTAAATTGTGTATTTGTTTTAATGTTTTTGATTGCTGTAAACCGCCCAGAGAGCTTTGGTCTAGCGCGGTATACAAGTGCAATAAATAAATAAGTAAGTAAGTAAGGTTCAAGGAGAGCTAAAGCTCCAAAACATTTTATCATACTTATCATACTTACAATGGCAAAATGGATACTTAAACTTTCAAAATTAAAATTATTATTTTTTAAGATTCTCCTATCTGTTTGAAGTTAAGCAGTCAAAAGCACATTTAAAAAATATCTGCCATTTCTCTTTTTTTACCCTTCGTATTTCTGCAGTTGAGAAACCAGATGTCTTAAGCTGTTCACATTCTTTATGTAGGTTTTTGAAGGCTTCCATCAGCTCTTCATACTGTAAAAAGAGAGAGAACTTCTAAAGCCAATGCTATGATGTAAAAAATTATTGGAACTACACTGTTTACATTATTTGCATTTACAGCAATCAAAACTGTGAAGAAAGGGTTATTCCCCTGACCTCAGGTGGGCAGGTGACAATCCCCTGAATTAATTGAGCTCGCAAACTACACTGGGGCTTAGAAGCTACAGTATGGCCAAACCATATTTGTTCTGTAATTAAGAAACACTAGCGCAGAGTGAAGAAATACATAAAATAAATATTTGCAATGATACATAGCAATAATAATTAATCTCTGGACATAAAATAAAATATTGCTCATATAAATGACCAGGTATTATCAGTAATACCTGGATACCTGAATGTATGGAGCAAGAAATGCCAAACGTCCAAGCTGGATTTAGAAAGGGATCATACCAGAGATCATATCGCAAACATACGTTGGATAATGGAACGGACCAAGGAATTTCAGAAGAAAATCACCCTGTGCTTTATAGACTACAGCAAAGCCTTTGACTGTGTAGATCATGAAAAACTATGGAATGCTTTAAAAGAAATGGGGGTGCCACAGCATCTGTTTGTCCTGATGTGCAACCTATACTCTGGACAAGAGGCTACTGTAAGGACAGAATATAGAGAAACCGATTGGTTCCCCATCGGAAAAGGTGTGAGACAGGATTGTATTTTATCACCCTGTTTAATCTGTATGCAGAACATATAATACGGAAAGCGGGACTGGACCAAGATGAAGGAAGTGTGAAAATTGGAGGGAGAAATATAATTTAAAATATGCAGACAATACTATACTACTAGAAGAGACCAGTAATGATTTGAAACGAATGCTGTTGAAGTTTAAAAAGGAAAGCACAAAAGCAGGACTACAGCTGAACGTCAAGAAGACTAAAGTAATGACAACAGAAGATTTGTGTAACTTTACAGTTGACAATGAGGACATTGAATTTGTCAAGGATTATCAATACCTCGGCACAGTCATTAACCAAAATGGAGACAAAAGTCAAGAAATCAGAAGAAGGCTAGGACTGGTGAGGGCAGCTGTGAGAGAACTAGAAAAGGTCCTCAAATACGAAGTTGTATCACTGAACACTAAAGTCAGGATCATTCAGACCATAGTATTCCTGATCTCTATGTATGGATGTGAAAGGTGGACAGTGAAAAAGGCGGATAAGAGAAAAATCAACTCATTTGAAATGTGGTGCTGGAGGAGAGCTTTGCGTATACCATGGACTGCAAAAAAGACAAATAATTGGGTGTTAGAACAAATTAAACCAGAAGTGTCACAAGAAGCTAAAATGATGAAACTGAGGTTATCATACTTTGGACACATCATGAGATGACATGATTCACTAGAAAAGACAATAATGCTGGGAAAAACAGCAGGAAGTAGAAAAAGAGGAAGGCTAAACAAGAGATGGATTGATTCCATAAAGGAAGCCACAGACCTGGACTTGCAAGATCTGAACAGGGTGGTTCATGACAGATGCTCTTGGAGGTCGCTGATTCATATGGTCGCCATAAATTGTAATCGACTTGAAGGCACATAACAACATTATCAGTAAAATCCCTTGATCTTTTAGCAGTGTTTTTTTAAAAAAATTATATCACAGAGTAATATTGTTTTAACAGTAGTATGTTAGTATAGTTTCTATTTTGGAGAAGCCAGTAGATTATTGGAAACATTTTACATAATGGAAATTGGAGAGCTGTATCTTTATACAAATTAGGAATGGCACCCACTGAATAAATATACAAGCTGCATTCCTCCTATCAAGGCAGCTTTTGTTTAGCGTTTTAATTATACAATCGGATATTGTCAACGGGGGGGGGAATGTTTGCTTTAACTTCCACACAAGGCAAGAGTGTTTTCCCCTGCTCTACCTGGCACGTGCATGCACCTAAAAAACCAGGCTGAGCACTGTTTCTGCTGCCATTTTATACACATTCTACCCACTTGTAACATTACATGGGTGAAGCTTCAATGATTCTTGAGAACAGCGAACCCATGGACCACACTCGATACTAAGAATTCAAATCATGAGACAAGATAAAGGACTTGGGTAACAACTGGAGAAGGAAGTAAGGAATCTCATGCGGATCACTTCTGCATTAGGCTGAATGGCTGACTTGTCACTCTGTTCAAGCAGATGCCTAAGAGGACTCCACAAATAAACAACTCCAGATGTATATATAGGATGTCATCCTGATCTGCCTTAGGTTTGATAATCTTCAACTCAGCTAAACATGCTTTTTGCATGATTCTCCCAGTGCAAAGAAGGTTTACATCCTTTCAAGGAGACTCGCCAGCAAAACCATTATGGTTTTAAACCCACACTATTACAGAAACACAATCCAGGTCAGAAACACATCACAAGTGCTACCTGTCTATTGGTATCAGCCACAGTATCATCTTGAAGGAACTCGGCTGGCACATCCACTTTGATTAGGAAGCGTGCAAGGTAGGCTCTTTTCTTCAGCTCGTTTGTCCGTTGAAGGAGCCAATGCAAGACAGGATGAATTACAGGCTTGCTTCCAATTACTAAACCCTGGCGGAACGTACTCCTAAATAACAACAGTAATAAAATGGTGACAGCAGGCTCAACCAAGACATTTTAATGCAGAGAAAAAAGGTTTGAAGTAAACTTAAGTGGCAGGCTTCCCACCCAGACCCTTCAGTGCCTAGCAGAAGGTTGAGAATTAGTATTACTAAACATTTACTTGGCTCTTTTTCTAATGCTCAAAGTGCTTTACAACCTAACCTCACTGCAGCATTGAGCAGGGCTGCTGCTGCCAGAGATTCTATTTGTTTACTGCATTTCTTATCCTGCCTCTCAGATCCAAAGGACCTTTAATGCAGCTTACAAACAGTCCTAAAGACACTGCAAAGATATACAAACAAGAAACAGCACCAGCATTTGAAACAAAAGAAATCCAGCACAGAAAAAGATAAACCCCATTTAAAAATAACAGCAGCAGCGTGGTATCAATCCACATCTGCCCAAAAGGCCTTTGTGAACAGCCAGGTCACTGCTCACTAAGGGTGCAATCCAACTGACCTTTCCGCAAGGCTGGGGGGAGTTAGATGCCGCAGACCCCTGGCTGCACTGGCAGGCTCCTGGCACAACCGAGCTCCGTCCTCCACCGTGGCTGAGCCATGGTGCTGCCAGGGGTCTGCCGGTGCAGCTGGGGGTCCACCGGGGATGGCCAGCCTGGCCGATGGAGGGCCAGCAGAAGCTGTGGAAGCCCTAAAAACAGGGTGTTCCAGGGACATGGTGGGGGTGGAGCCACGGGAGGAGGACTTATGCGAGATCATCCTCGTGCTCAGAGCCCTCCCCCGGGTCCTGATCTGCTGGGAAACTCCGCCGGCCAAAAGGTCGGTGCAGTAAAAAATTGTAATGGGCCTTTCTGGGAGTGCTTACTCTCCGGGAGGCTGATTTGTGGGAGCCAGCGCTTCCTGGCCAGCTTGTGCGCAGCTCCCAACGGAGCCGGTGCTCAGCTGGGCTGGTGGCTCCCGAGTGGGAGGTGGATGCTGCAGGGCTTTCCGCTGGCGCCTCCTCTGCCAGCTCCCTGGCATTTGGATTGCTCTGCCCAAGGCAAAACACTGGCTGAGGAGGGTGCTCTACAGTCATGACATCACAACCAAAAAGACCCTGAATCACATGTTCACTCATCCCACCTCAGTGATGGAGAAACACAACTAGGGTCTCAGACACTCATCTGAGCAAGCAGGTAGGTGCAGTCCTTCAGGTATTCTCCTCTGCAAATCATTTAGGGCTTAAAAGGTCAAAACAAGCATTTGGATGACGGTGCTTGCCTCTCTGGACCTTTCACATTGTTGTTGCAGCTGCTTCCACCACATCCCCCACCTGAACCCAACTGTGGATGGACACTGGTGCTGCGCCACTTCTAGCCCAACTGTGTTTACGTTTGGCCAGGCATGCAACGGAGTCACCACAGGGTTACAATTCCTAACATTCAATTTACAGATTGTATGTGTGTGTGAAAAGCTAACAGAGACAGTGCCTTGCCTATGGCCTTTTTGTAATAATTATGGCCAAGGGACTGCCTAGCTTGCAGATCATTCCCTTAACCGAATCATTCCCAAGCTGTGAAGAAAACAATAATTAAGGTCCCCTGTAAGTCCCAACTACATCAGAAGGCAGACTGTGATCTACTGGTAGATCTCTGGGTGATTTGCAGGAGATTGGCATGGGTTTCTAACTCCCAATCATTTAACAAAGCAACACTAAAATGACTTCCTTCACCGCTCTAAAATGCATTGCTGAACTTAAGAAAGTTTGGAGTAACCAGAAGTGGACTTTGTGTGAAAGGAGTGTGAGCTCAGTTCTGGTAGTGAAAACACGTTTCTAGGCTTAGAATGTGCTCAGAGGCATCCAGATCCATAATTTTAACTGTATGTCTTTTGCACCTGGATCTGGTTGGTAGATCTTAGGGTTCTAGCGAAAGATAAAATAGATCCAACCAGCCTGAACTCTGTCCATCCCTGAAAAACACACCCACTGCGGTCTCTCTGTATGAAACACTGCTGTGGCCTTGCTTCCTTCCAACCAGCCTCCATAATGACTTCTCTGTAACAAGTGTGACTGGATCGTTCAATCATGTTCAGTACAAAAATGCAGTGGAATAACCTCCCCTTCAAGCAGGCTGATGCTGCTCTGGGCCGGCCTCCTTCCAATAATGAGTCATGCCAAATCAATGACTCATGCAGAGACACAGTAGGGCGGGCTGTTCTGTGGGAGAATGCAGGAAGCTGTCTTATATTAGCCAGATACTCTGACTGGTGGTGGCTTTCTCAGAAAAAGACCTTTCCCATCACCAGTGACTTGATCCTCTTACCTGGAGGTGCCAGGGGCTCTACCTGGGACCTTCTGCATCCAAATCATGTGTTCTCCCACTGAGCTATGGTCTCTACCCCTAAAGGATATTGGGGGTGTAGTGCCTCCCCTAACACATTTGATAAGTGTAAGTGTTTAGGGTACCTCCACTTTTACTTTAGAAAAAGAGTGCCCCTCATTCATGCGAAGTTCGAGAAGCTGTGTCTGACTGCAGTCCTACAACACAGACACATTTATTTATTAAAAATTAATATATATTGCTTTTTTATTTGGAATCACAAAGGGGCTCACATTTAAAGTATACAATAAACCAAAAATATAAAAGGCAAAACCCAAAACCAACCAGCAAAATACAACCACAAAATCAATGAAAACCTTACAGCAGCAAGAAGTTAAAATTCCCATAGACTGTACTTAAGGATATCAAATCCAGCTAAACACATCCTCAGGACAGCCAGAAACCCTGGGTGAAGAGGCATTTCTTCAAAAGGCAGAGAAAGTGAAATAATTATGAGGCCACTGAACCTCCAAAGGAAGAGAGTTCCACAGAGAGGGTTCCTTTACCAGATCACTGTCCCTTGGACATTGCCCACTAATGCCACCCAAAGAAGTGTTGGAATGTATGATGTTCAACTTGGTGGGGGTTGAGGCTGCATAGGGTTAATAAGGGTAGCTAGAGAGCTAGACCTCTTGCTGGTTGAGGCTATACCTATCCCTTTGATCCTGCCATCTCTTCCCTTCCTGCTAGGCTGATCAAAGGAATGTTGATCTCAGCTCCTTCCCGCCTTTCTCAGTGTTCTCTTTCTCTCGAGAGGGGAGCAGACATCTTCTCTGTGTCTCTCCTCTCAACCAGGATGAGGGCGAGTACTGGGACCAGTGCCTGTTGCTCTAGCATAGCTAGTTAGCTAGATATAGAACTATTTCCTATCAAGCATGTACTTCCAGAATAAAGTAGTTGTTTCTTATTTTAAAGCTTAAAGTTTCTGTCTGACTAATTTGCAGGGAAGGTAGAATCTTAGCAATGATTCAAACACGCACACACTAAGCTCGCTCAATACTCTCCATTCCGCAGCGCTACGCAACTCTGCTACACATCTCAATAGAGAAATTCCGACAGGTTCTGGGCACCAGCCATGCAAATGGAGATTTGAGCAATTAAAGGAGCTATTGTGTTTGAATTAAGGAAGCTAAAATAGAAACCTTCAGAGTTTTTAGTCAGTGAAGAGTTGAGGCTTTTACTTCAGGATGGCCAGCATGATGGAGCGGGTAGGTCTGCACAGACTGGAACCTGGAGGATGGAAACTTTGGGAATTTTGCATGCTAAAACATCTAAAGCAACAGAAGCTGTTAGAAGTAATTACAGGATCGGAACCAGGAGAAGGTGCTTCTCAGGAGGAACAAAGAATTTGGACTGAGAAAGATGAAACGGTACAAGACCTCATCACTAAATGTGTGAGTAATGGGTAGATTCCTTTGATTATGAATTCTAAAAATGCCAGAGAGATATGGAAAACTCTTGAATCCCATCATAATCCAAAAAGCCAGGGACATCTGATTGCAATGTTAAGAAGCCTTATTAACTTGCAAATGAAGGATGATTCTTTTGAGGAACATCTTACGAAATTTATGGTGTTAGTCCAAGGGATAGAGGAAAAAGGCACAGTTTTGGAAGGACCAAGTCAAACAGCTTTATTTCTGGACTCCCTTCCAAAATATATGGAGACTTTCATAGTTATAATGCAACAACAAAACAAAACTCTAAACGAGATTATTTCTGAAGTTAGAGCGCAGTTCTTTCAGAAGAACAAGGGAAAAACAGATGCAAGAGAAGACGGAGTCTCCTCTTGCTTAAGCAAACAGACTGCTAGCCGAAAGCCAGTCAGATGCAGATTTCAGGAACAAAGGGAATCCAAAGGTGTGCAAGCCAAGTGTTGCTATCTATGCAATTCAGAAAAACACCTTAAAGACCAATGTGACAAGAAAGAGAAGCCTGAAAGAAATAAAGAATTTAAAGGGACAGAAAGGAAAAATGCAAAAGACTTTCAAGTAACCCATGTTGAAAAATGTTATTATGATGCAAAATTCTATGTTGACAGTGGAGCAAGCGCTCATCTAATAAGTGAAAAAAGTTTGTTTGAGAAATTAACCCCACATGGAGGATCGGTCACAGTGGCTGATTCCAGTGAAGTGCCCATTAAAGGGTCAGGAGATGCTAAGCTGTTTTGCCAGATTCCAAGCGGCACTGAGGAAATTTATCTCAGGAATGCGCTCTGGACCCCAGGGATCTCAAACAACCTAGTGTCTGTTAGTGAAGCGACAAATAATAGATGCAAAGTGTTATTTGAACAAGATTCTTGCATAATTTCTAGAGACGGTGAAATTTTATGCACCGCTACCAAGAGAAAAGGCATGTATGAAGTGGATCAGGAAAGTCCACAAGCTAATGTTGTGAAAGAATGCTGAAATAAGTCTTGTTTACATTTATGGCATCGGAGATTAGGGCATAGAGACGTTGCAAAGATAATTACCCTTCAAAATAATAATTTAGTAAGAGGCATGAAAGTTGAACCCTGCCAAGAAAAAGGGAGATGTACTTGCTGTGTTACAGCAAAAGGGACCCGACCCAGTTTTCCTGAGCAGAGTGAAAGGAAGACTAAGCGCCCCCTAGAGTTGATTAACAGCAACATTTGTGAAATGCCAATCACTTCAACTGGTGGAAACAAATATATTGTCAGCTTTACTGATGATTATTCAAGATTCACTGTGATATATATGTTGAAGGAGAAGGGGCAAATGCTTCAGAAACTCAAAGAATATGTGGCAATGGTGACCACTAAATTTCAGAGAAAACCACAAATTCTACGTTCTGATAGTGGGGGAGAGTACATGTCACATGTTACCCAGCAGTTTCTGCTTGAAAATGGGATTGAGCATCAAACTACTGTACCCCACAACCCAGAGCAGAACGGAGTCTCAGAGAGAAAATTCAGAACCCTTACTGAGATTGTGAGATCCATGCTAGAAGATGCCAATCGGGGAGGTGGGGTTGCTGTGGTCTATAGGAGTTCTTTCTCTCTCGTCAAGCACCCTGTCCATGTGACTACTGGTCTGGAGTGTCTCCACCTTGTCTTGGGCCATAGGGACAGACTGGGACTTTTGTTGGTGTACCGCCCACCCTGCTACCCAACAGCTTCCCTAACTGAGCTGACAGAACTGGTCTCGGAGGCATTGTTGAGATCCCCTAGACTATTGGTACTGGGGGATATCAATATCCATGCCAAGGCTGCTTTATCAGGGGCGGCTCAGGACTTCATGGCCTCCATGACAACCATGGGGCTGTCCCAACTTGTTTTAGGCCCAACACATGTGTCGGGACATACTCTGGAACTGATTTTTGCCACAGGACATGGAGAGGGTGATCTGGAGTTGGGGAATTTTTCATCTATTCCTTTGTCATGGACAGATCACCGCTTGTTGAAGTTTAGACTCACAGCGACCTTTCCCCTCTGCAAGGGTGGGGGACCCATTAAGCTGGTCCACCCCCGGAGACTGATGGATCCTGAAGGTTTTCAAAAAGCTCTGGGGATTTTTCCGGCTGAGAAGACTGGCGCTCCTGTCGAGGCCCTGGTCGAACTGTGGAACACGGAAATGACCCGGGCCGTTGACACGATCGCTCCTGCGCGCCCCCTCCTATGTAGAGCTCATACAGCTCCGTGGTATACCCCGGAGCTGAGAGTGATGAAACAAGAGAGGAGGCGGCTTGAGTGCAGATGGAGACGAACTCCTGACGGATGCAACCTTGCACTAGTAAGGGCCTTTACTAAGCGGTACTCAGAAGTGGTGAGAGCAGCAAAGAAGTGATATTTTGCTGCTACTATCAAGTCATCTCTCTGCCGCCCAGCAGAGCTTTTTAAGGTTGACCGAGGGCTATTACATTCTGGTCCTCGGGACACTATAGATTCATTGGAAGCTCGTTGCAATCACTTCGCTAGGCACTTCCAGGACAAGATTTTATGCATCCGCCAGGACTTAGACTCCAATATTACAGCAGTTGAACCTAATGAGACATCCAGAACACAGTCTTGTACTCATTTATTGGATGAGTTTCAATTGGTGCAGCTTGAGGAAGTTGACAAAGTGCTTGGACTGGTGCGTGCGACCACTTCTGCTCTGGATCCTTGCCCCTCTTGGCTGGTAAAAGCTAGCAGGGATGGTACTGCCGGCTGGGCCAGGGAAGTGATAAATGCCTCCTTGCGAGAGGGAGTGGTCCCCAGCTGCCTGAAAGAGGCGGCTGTTAGACCACTTCTAAAGAAGTCTTCCTTGGATCCAGAAAACCTAAATAACTATAGGCCGGTAGTGAATGTTCCATTCCTGGGCAAGGTCTTGGAGCGGGTGGTTGCTAACCAGCTCCAGACACTTTCGGATGAAACCAATTATCTAGATCCATTTCAATCCGGTTTCAGGCCCGGTTTTGGTACTGAGACAGCCTTGGTCGCCCTGTATGATGACCTACGTCAGGAGAGGGATGGGGGGAGTGTAACCCTATTGATTCTCCTTGATCTCTCAGCTGCTTTTGATACCATCGACCATGGTATCCTTCTGGAGCGACTTATGGAGTTGGGAGCTGGAGGTACTGCCTGGCAGTGGCTCCGCTCCTACTTGGTAGGTCGGCTCCAGAAGGTAGTGCTTGGGGAACATTGCTCGATACCCTGGGTTCTCCAGTATGGGGTCCCGCAGGGGTCAGTTCTGTCCCCCATGCTCTTTAACATCTACATGAAGCCGCTGGGGGCGGTCATCAGGAGTTTTGGAGTGCGTAGCCATCAATATGCTGATGACACGCAGCTCTACTTCTCCTTTTCATCTTCTTCAGGTGAGGCTGTCAATGTACTGAATCGTTGCCTGGCCGCAATAATGGACTGGATGAGAGCTAATAAATTGAAACTCAATCCAGACAAGACTGAGATGCTGTTAGTGAGCTGTTTCTCTGATCAGATGGTGGATACTCAACCTGTCCTGGACGGGGTTACACTCCCCCTGAAGGAGCAGGTTCGTAGTCTGGGAGTTCTTTTAGATCCTTCATTGCCACCGAGGCTACCTGGGCCTCAAGTGACATGAAGTGCGTTCTACCAACTCCGGTTGGTAGCCCAGCTACGTCCCTATCTGAGCAGCGACGACCTCGCCTCAGTTATCCACGCTCTGGTAACCTCAAGACTGGACTACTGCAATGCGATTTACGTGGGACTACCTTTGAAGACGGTTCGGAAACTGCAGCTCGTGCAAAATGCTGCGGCCCGATTGTTGACTAGGACTAAACGATCTGAACATATAACACCTGTTCTGGCCCGTTTGCACTGGCTGCCTATATGTTTCCGGGCCAGATTCAAAGTGTTGGTTTTGACCTATAAAGCCTTACACAGCGCGGGTCCGCAATACCTTATGGAACGCCTCTCCCGATATGAATCTACCCGTACACTGCATGCAACATCGAAGGCCCTCCTCCGGGTACCGACTCATAGAGAGGCTCGGAGGATGACGACAAGATCTAGGGCCTTCTCAGTGGTGGCCCCCGAACTATGGAATAGTCTTTTTGACGAGGTGCGCCTGGCGCCAACATTGCTTTCTTTTCGGCGCCAGGTTAAAACTTACCTCTTTTCACAGGGATTTTAATACATTTTAATATATTTTAGTTTATTTATAACACTCTGATATACTAAATTAATTGTGTAATATGTTTTAGCTTTTGAGTATTTCTGTTATGTGTGCGGTAGTTATTACGTGGTTTTATCATATTGTATTTTATATTCATGTTGTTCACCGCCCAGAGAGCCGTTGGCTGTGGGCAGTATAGAAACTGAATAAAATAAAATAATAAATAAATAAATCTCCCACAGAAGCATTGGGGAGAGGCAGTGTATACTGCCACCTATCTACAAAATTGTTTGCCAACAAAGGTGAATGGCAACAAGACTCCATTCGAATTATGGTATAGGCGCATATCCAGTTTGGCTCATATAAAGGTGTTTGGATCAAAAGTGTATGGTCACATTCCAAACCAGAAGAGAACCAAATTGGACAACACTACAAAGGAAGGGATCTTCGTTGGATATTCTTCAAAACAAAAGGGATACAGAATCCTAAATCCCAAAACAGAAAGGATTGAAATCCAAACAGCTGTCTACTTTGATGAAGGTCAAGGTGCATTCCAACCAGAAGGGGCACCATTCCAAGACCACAACAGTGAAGAAGATGAAGTAGAAATACCATACAGCACTACAGATTACAGCAACATGCCAGCACTGGAGGACAGTGAGGAATCAGAGCAAGAAGGGGAACCTGCACAGCCAGAAGGGGCAGCAGAGAGTCCTGCACCAAGATGCTCTAACCGCACCAACAGAGGTGTACTTCCACTAAGACTGTCCTACCTGGCAAGAGCTGATAAACTTCCAGAGCCTGAGACCTGGAAAGATATTGAAGCCTTACCCAAAGCTGAAGCTGAGAAGTGGAGGCAGGCAGCCAAGGAAGAGCTGGAAGCTCTACACAAGAACAAAACTTGGGCACTTACCAAGCTTCCTCAAGGAAGGAAAGCTGTAGGTTGCAAGTGGGTATTCAAGAAAAAGCCAGATGCTGAAGGGAACATTGAGAGATACAAGGCAAGACTAGTGGCCAAAGGATACTCTCAAAAGTATGGACAAGACTACTATGAAACCTTTGCTCCTGTAGTCAAACATACAACAATCAGAACTCTACTAAGTGTTGCTGCTAACAAGAAAATGCTGGTGGAACACATGGATATAAAAACAGCGTTCTTGCATGGGGAAATAGAAGAGGAAATCTACATGCAACAACCACCAGGCTTTGAAATACCAGGAAAGGAAACCCTAGTATGCAAACTGCAAAAGAACATCTATGGACTGAAACAAGCTGCAAGAGCATGGAATGACAAACTGAACCAAATGCTCTTGAAACAAGGCTATAAAAGAGGCGAAGCAGACCAATGCCTATACAGCAGATTCAAGAACAACAAATGGACTTATATTTTGATTGATGTAGATGATTTACTATTAGCTTATGAGAATCCACAAGACAAGCAAGAGTTAGTAAATAATCTAGGCAAGGAAGTTGAAGTGAAATGTCTAGGTGACATCACATACTACCTTGGAATACAAATTGAAAGAGAGGACGATGGATCCTTTCTTCTAAATCAAAAACAAAAGATTCAAGACCTACTTGAGAGTCTAGGACTGAAGGATGCACATCCAGCACCTACGCCAATGGAAGTAGGATACTTGAAACCAGACCAGAACAATCAACCCCGGGAAGACAACGAAAGGTACAGACAAGCTATAGGGAAACTCCTGTACATCAGCACAATAACCAGACCAGATTTGGCGGTAAGAGTGGGATACCTTTGCAGAAAAACCAGCTTGCCAAACAAGAAAGACTGGGAAGCAGTCAAGAGAGTGGCAAGATATCTGAAGGGCACTGCAAACTTAAAACTAAAGCTATCAGCTACTGGAGATCATAAACTTCTAGGATATACTGATGCTGACTGGGCTGGAGACACCAAAGATCGTAAGTCAACCAGTGGAAACTTGTTCTACTATGGACAGTCACTTATCTGCTGGACAAGTCGAAAGCAAGAGACTGTAGCACATTCATCTACTGAGGCTGAGTACGTATCAGCTGATGAGGCATGCAAGGAAATGCTGTGGCTATGCAAGCTTCTGGGAGACTTGGGCGTATCTGAACCAGAGCCTATCAGAATACTTGAGGACAATCTAGCCTGCATAAAACTTGCAGAATCAGAAGGGCAAAGTTCTTGCATGAACCACATTGATGTGAAGTTCCACTACTTCAAGGACATAAGGGAGAAAGAACTTCTATAGAGGTGACCTACTGTCCAACAGAAGAGATGACAGCTGATGCTTTGACCAAACCATTGGGCAAAGTCCGACACCAGAAACTACGAGGCAAGATGCACCTTGTAGAATGAACCAAGTTCTCGTTGAGAAGGGGTGTTGGAATGTATGAGGTTCAACTTCAACTTGGTGGGTTGAGGCTGCATGGGGTTAATAAGGGTAGCTAGAGAGCTAGACCTCTTGCTGGTTGAGGCTATACCTATCCCTTTGATCCTGCCATCTCTTCCCTTCCTGCTAGGCTGATCAAAGGAATGTTGATCTCAGCTCCTTCCCGCCTCTCTCTGTGTTCTCTTTCTCTCGAGAGGGGAGCAGACATCTTCTCTTTGTCTCTCCTCTCAACCAGGATGAGGGCGAGTACTGGGACCAGTGCTCGTTGCTCTAGCATAGCTAGTTAGCAGATATAGAACTCTTTCCTATCAAGCATGTACTTCCAGAATAAAGTAGTTGTTTCTTATTTTAAAGCTTAAAGTTTCTGTCTGACTAATTTGCAGGGAAGGTAGAATCTTAGCAAACATTCAAACACACACACACTAAGCTCGCTCATTACTCTCCGTTCCGCAGCGCTAGGCAACTCTGCTACGCATCTCAATAGAGAAATTCCTACAAGAAGCACCCCCTCCAATGATCCTCCTGGACAACCTGGCACATATTGGGAGAGGTGCTCTGTCAAGTATTTGGGAATGAGCCTCTTACGGCTTTGTATGTCAATGACAACACCTTACATCAGGCTCGGAAGTGAACAGGCAGACAGGGCAGATCATGTTTTAATTGCTTATTAATCGTCTTCCACATATTAATGTCAAGGCGATGGACAAAATGGAAAGAAAGTGTAACAAAGGCCCAAATTGGCATACCACTCAGCAACCAAGTAGCAGCATTCTGCACTAACTGAAGGTTCCGAACTGTCTTCAACGGGAGCAAGTGAAGCATCACTGTACACTTCTTGTTATGTGCCTTCAAGTCGATTATGAATCAGCGACCTCCAACAGCATCTGTTGTGAACCACCTTGTTCAGATCTTGGAAGTTCAGGTCTGTGACTTCCTGCATGGAATCAATCCATCTCGTTTGGCCTTCTTTTTCCACTCCCTTCTATTTTTCCCAGCATTATTGTCTTTTCTAATGAATCATGTCTTCTCATTATGTGTCCAAAGTATGATGACCTCAGTTTCATCATTTTAGCTTCTTGTGACAGTTCTGGTTTAATTTGTTCTAACACCCAAATATTTGTCTTTTTCGCAGTCCATGGTATGCGCAAAGCTCTCCTCCAACACCACATTTCAAATGAGTTGATTTTTCTCTTATCCACTTTTTTCATTGTCCAACTTCACATCCATACATAGAGATCGGGAATACCATGGTCTGAATGATCTTGACTTTAGTGTTCAGTGCTACATCTTTGCATTTGAGGTCCTTTTCTAGTTCTTTCATAGCTGCTCTCCCCAGTCCTAGCTTCCTTCTGATTTCTTTACTATCGTCTCCATTTTGGTTAACGACTGTGCCAAGGTATTGATAATCCTTGACAAGTTTAATGTCTTCATCAGGGCTGTGGAGTCGGTACTCCAGACCTTCGACTCCGACTCCTCTATTTTTCTACTGTGCGACTCCGACTCCTTCATAAATGGCAAATGTATATTAACTAGTAATAACAAATTTACTGTAGTAAAATGGTAGCACAAGGCATTTCATCACCACCACATGAATCCAGAGCTTGGAAAAGTTACTTTTTTAAACTACAACTCCCATCAGCCCCAGGGATTGGGCTCATGGGAGTTGTAGTTCAAAAAAGTAAATTTTCCAAGCTCTGGATTCACGTGGTGGTGATGAAATGCCTTGTGCTACCATTTTACTACAGTAAATTTGTTATTACTAGTTAATATACATTTGCCATTTATGAAGGAGTCGGAGTCGGTACATTTCTACCGACTCCAACTCTACCCAAAATTGCTCCCGACTCCGACTCCACGACTCCGACTCCACAGCCCTGGTCTTCATTGTCAACTTAAAAGTTACATAAATCTTCTGTTGTCATTACTTTAGTCTTTTTGACGTTCAGCTGTAGTCCTGCTTTTGTGCTTTCCTTTTTAAACTTCAATAGCATTCGTTTCAAATCATTACTGGTCTCTTCTAGTAGTATAGTATTGTCTGCATATTTTAAATTATATTTCTCCCTCCAATTTTCACACTTCCTTCATCTTGGTCCAATCCCGCTTTCTGTATGATATGTTCTGCATATAGATTAAACAAATGGGGTGATAAAATACACCCCTGTTTCACACCATTGCAGACTGGGAACCAATTGATTTCTCCATATTCTGTCTTTACAGTAACCTCTTGTCCAGAGTATAGGTTGCGCATCAGGGCAATCTGATGCGATGGCACCCCCATTTCTTTTAAAGCATTCCATATTTTTTCATGATCTTCACAATCAAAGGCTTTGCTGTAATCTATAAAGCACAGGGTGTTTTTCTTCTGAAATTCCTTGGTCCATTCCATTATCCAATGTATGTTTGCCATATGATCTCTGGCGCCTCTTCCCTTTCTAAATCCAGCTTGGATGTCTGGCATTTCTCGCTCCATATACGGTAAGAGCCTTTGTTGCAAAATCTTGAGCATTACTTTACTTGCATGGGATATAATTCTGAGTAAACGTGTTCAGGGGTTAACCTACTATAGTACCCTTACCAAAATTTGCAACTACAGAACAATGATTAGAATAAAACAAGCAAATCTCCACCAATTTTCTTAACCAGTGCAATAAACTATTTTGGTTTATAGATTTCAAAATTTGCAGAATTTCATTTTTTTAATCCATTAGAAAAAGGAGAAGACTAATGGATAATTCAGTCACTAAATGTTAAAGCCAACCCTTCAATTACACTATCAGGGCAGCTTACAGTGATTATTTTTTAAAGTAACACATTAAAACAAGGTACAAACAGCTAATCTATAAAAGCGGCACAAAAATAACATGGATAACAAGGAAAGAGGTGCTTAAGAGTGTGTAGTAAGGAGTGAGGGCCGTGGATTGGACTGTGGCCTGTTCAGGGAAGATGTAGGCACCTTCAAACCAAGCCATCTGACCTCTTCTAGTCACTCATCTTGACTATTAATTTGGCCCAGCTTCCTTTTGACCCCATCCCAATCTCGATTAATGACGTTTTGTAGGAGATATAGTAGATGGTTTTCCTTAGGGGCTTGGGAAGGTGTTAATGGTTACCTCTCTGTTTTTAAATATTGTTTTATTATGTTCATAATATTGAAAAGTTGTTTCTGCTTGCTCTTATATTTGTTGTTATGTTACTGTTTTACTATTTTTTGTTATTAGGAAATTGTTTTTGCAATTGTTTTTAAGATGTATATCTATTCACCTTGTTGTAAGCCACCATGAGCACAATTTTTTGTGGAAAGGCGGCATACAAATAAAATGATGAATGATTTCTTCTCCCATCTCACTCCACTCCACACAAGGTGACCTGCTCATCATCTCATTCTCCATCCATCATCCCCCCAATCCTCCGTCCCCCCAAAATCCACATTTCCTGCAAAGCAGCTTTGACTCTGTCTGTGCTACCAGTTTTCATCCCCTTCTGTCTCCACCCATTCAACGCTGCTCCCTTGTCAAAGCCCTATGCCCTTCCATCACTTTTGCCTATCATGGTTACAGACAAACAATTAAACTGAGCAGTGGCCCCTTAATTTAATCTCACTAAATGGCAGACGCATCCATGTGCATGGGGACTTTGCTTGTCTGTAACGACTGGCCACACAATGAGCCTTATTTTATCACGTCCCCAGAATCATATAGAAATACAAAGAGAATGCCCTGTGAGCCAAATCCATTGTGTGGTTGGCTGCCACAGGCAACCACTGTGCCCTACTCAAGAATATAGCTGCCATTTAGAAAGAGTATGCTAACAGACACTATATTGTCATTGATCATTTGAATCTGCATTGTCCATTTTAGATTATAAACTCACAGGATAGGGAACCTGACACACACAAAATGTTAACACAGTAGCACCCTCTAGCGTCTAATACAAGGAGCAGCACACACCAGCAGAACAAATTAAACCACAACCCACATAATCATATTTACTGGGAAGTTAAGTCCAATTAATTTCAGTTTCCTCATAGGTGTGCATAAACTTGCAGCCTTGGGAAGGTTAATAGGAAATATACCTTCAGAGGCCCCACATTCAGAGTGAACTATTCTAAATTCACCTTTACTGTACACTCAATTCTCAAGCAATTGACAATGCTGCCTGAAGCACAAATTCACTCTCAAAGTGAAGATGCATCAATGATTGGCTGATAAGAAATAGATTTAGTACAAATAGGAAACCAAGTTATAGCTGTAAGGCATGGCATATACGTTGACAACATGATGCTCCTGCAAGTGATAAGATCAACTGATTATGTTAAATATATCTGCTTCTGCAGGTTCAAATAGCTTCAACAGTAGCTGCATTTTACAGCTATCACCAGAACATAAATACTTACAAGTCACTGGTGCCTCCTGGAGGTTTATATTTAAGAATGCCAAGAAGGCTCAACATCCGTTTAGCAGTCTGCTCTGGCAATTCTTCTCTAATGTCAACAACATGCTGAAAGGTTTTGAAATAACCAAGGCATTAATTAACACGTCAAACTTCATTTTACAAGTAAAACAAACTTAGAAGAATGGACTTTAACTGACGATTAGTGCACTGTGGAACCGCCAAAATGAGATGTTACATGTACAACTAGGCAGGTTTCATCCAGGCCCCGATCACCTTCCCCGCCATGAACCTTTACAACCCAATCCCCCCTGGGTTTCAGGCAAGCTACTGCCTTTTTGTTTTTAAGGGCCCCATGAATGGTCATCTGTTTATCCATTCATTTGTTGCTGTATACATTTTTAAAAGCTAAGTGTTTTTAAGTGCAAAGTTGTTCTGGAGATTTTTATGGGGAGGGGGATCTTGGTGATATCATGGGGGCTGGCCAGGTCATTCCAAGAAACATCACAGGGGCAGGTCAAGTCAGAGCACCATACACCACAACATTTTATGTAGGAGTGGCCACAAAGTTGGATGGTTCTTAAAGGGGTTTAGACAGATTCATGGAGGATAAAGCTATCAATGGCTATTAGTCATGAAATTACCAGAGCTTGGAAAAGTTACTTTTTTTGAACTACAACTCCCATCAGCCCAATCCAGTGGCCATGCTGGTTGGGGCTGATGGGAGTTGTAGTTCAAAAAAAATAACTTTCCCAAGCTCTGGAAATTACTATGATATTGGTAATTAGTATGTTACTTCTAGTATTGGAGGTGGTGTGCCTCCGACTACCGCTTGCAGGGGATCACAAGCAGGACAGGGCTACTGCACTCATGTCCTACTTGTGGGCTTCCCAGAGGCAGCTGTTTCACCACTTTGAGAACAGAATGCTGGACTAGACAGGCCGTTGGTCTGATCCAGCAACATTGCTTTTACGTTCTTATGGGATGCACTTCTGTCATTTCCGTTGTGAAGCCAAGAAGAAATTGAAACTGAGAGATGCATCACCCTGGCTCAGACAATTAAACTTGTTTAATAATCCAAGACGGGAACAAGTGCCCCATTGCTCCTCCCTTCTCAGTGTGCTGCAGTAAGCCAGGAAGTCTTCAGTTAACTGTAGTTTCCCAAATCACAGTCTGAAGTTGGTTTAAGATCCTGGCTGGTCCTGAACCTGGTTAACGGAAGATTTCAGCTTATTTGGGAAGGGAAGAAGCTGCTTGCACAAAGCTCTTTCATATCTCAGCTTATTAAGCCATTATACTATCATCTAAACCAGGCCACTGCAAGCTCTCTCCTTAGATTATATGCCTTCACTAAGATCTGAAGAGGTTAACTGAGAGGCCCTCGATACCTAATGCCAACAGGTTGTCATAAACCCATGCCACTTACATATATAGCCCGGTCCCATGTATGCCCAGTTGGAAGTAAATCCCACTTTAATCAGCTGAATGTCCTACTTAGTAAATGTGCCTAGCGCAGAAGCTTTAGAATCCAGGCGACTTGTATCATCCAGCCCCAGTGTCCTTTGATTGCAGAACAGAAGGAAAGTATATGCTGGCCTCTCCCATCGGCCAGGGGACTACATGGTGCTTACAGTGCCTGCCTCCCAGGAAGAACGCCATGACAAGGGGAAAGTTAGCCTAGCCCTATCCATTGGCCAGAGAAGGAGCATCTGCAGTCAGTATATGAATCTCGTCCCAGCAAAAAAGAACACTCAGTTCCAACTGCCAGCTTCCCTGGAACAGCAGAGCTGAAAGGAAACACTCTGCCTGGTCCCAACCATCAGACAGGGGACTTAAGGGCTGCAAGGGCCGTCTCTGTCTGTGTGTATTGTTGCAATTCCCTGTACGGCACCTTAACAATCATTTGATTAAAAGGTAGGATATAAATCTTATTTAGGAAGAGATTAACAACCAGCAGATTTCTCAGTATCCATATTTCAACATCTTAAAGGTCCATCCTCACCTTTGGGTCAATCTCTCCCAGAACATCATTGAGCAATTGTAACAGCTGCATTGATTCCAATGAGTCAAATGTGATTAAATTGAAGTTCTTCTTAAAGGGCTCCTTGTTGAGCTTCTCAACGATAAATTTAAGTTGGTCACTCATAATGGCACCCAGAAGGTATCTGCAGGAAAATAAGAGGTTGAAAGCAACTTTATGAAAACAAGTGCCACAAAATCCGTACAAACACAGTTAAAACTCTTGTGTAATGACATGGGGGTCGAGTGGGTGAGTGTGTTCAGCTTCTGCGGTGGGTCTAACAGTTTGAGGATTTGTGCATTGTAGCAACCTCACTCTGGAGCAAGATAAATAAACCAGCTTGATGCAATCACAACAAAAAAAAGACATCTCCCCACTAAGAAAGAAATTGGTAACTTTTGTTTTGCTCACTACAGCAGCACCCAGGGGCCAAATGCACCCCTCCAAGCCTCTCTGTCTGTCCCCCTGACTCTCCCCACACCACACCCCCTCTCTGCAGGGCACATCCTTCATCAGTCTTGCTTCACACTCTCCTTGGGCGTTTTTGCCTGACAATAGGAACATAGGTAAGCTGCCTTTATACCGAGTCAGACCATTGGTCCATCTGGATCAAGACTGTCTACACTGGCTGGCAGCGGCTCTCCAGGGTTCAAGCCAAGAGCCATTCCCAACCCTACCCAGAGATTGAATTTGGTACCTTCTGCACAGAGCTTGGAAAAGTTACTTTTTTGAGCTACAACTCCCATCAGCCCCAGCCAGCATGGCGCTGGCTGGGGCTGATGGGAGTTGTAGTTCAAAAAAAGTAACTTTTCCAAGCTCTGCTTCTGCATGCAAGGCAGATGCTCTACCAAACAGCTACGGCCCTTCACCAACGCCTCTTGCTTTCCTGTACAGAGTGTGTGGGGGGTGAGTGTGTGTATAAACCAGTCTACTGTACAAAGATAATATTCACTTCTGTTGCTTTGCCCATGTTGCTTCTAGCCTGCCTACCCGGGCATGTGGCCCTCAGAAGGGAACACGGCCCTCAGACTGAAAAAGGTTCCTCACCACTGCTATAGGATATCTTTGTAACTCAAACCTCTTCCTTTCCCGTTAGTGTCTTCCTACACTGTCAACATTTTGACGGCAAGTGCTTTCACAAGAACATCAGAAAGAACCCTGGCTGGATCAGGCTAGTGGCCCACCTAGTCCAGCATCCTTTTCGCATAGTGGCCATCCAGACGCAAGCACGACCTGAGTGCAAGAGCACTCTCCCCCCCCCACTCTCCCCCCCATGTGATTCCCAGCAACTGGTATTCAGAGGCAAGCTGCCTCCAACTGTGGAGGGAGAACACAGCCCAGCCATCGTGGTTAGTAGCCACTGGTAGACTTATCCTCCATGCATTTGTCTGAGTCCTTTTTTTGAAGCCATCCAAGTTGGTGGCCATAATTGCTTTCCCTTTCCCTTTTTTGCTTGTGTTAGTCCCTCAAAACGGCATGCTAATGATGGTAAGTCCCATCTCCGGATGATCCTCCTAGTATAAAGACGCAAGGAGTCGCCAAACCACTCGCTGGGGGCACCTTCGCATTGCCAGGTGCCAGACCGGCTCCCCAAGTCATCCCCTCCCCAAACGTAGCGGGTTGCCATGGCAACGCTTGCCCTATTTTCTAGGGGTCCCGCTGAGGCGACCCCTCTCCAAAGGGAGCGGCTAACCATTTCCTGCAGCGGATGTTTGTCCGGCCACACCCCGGCTCTCCCCAGCTTTCACCCGATCCCTCCCTCTCTCTCTCTCTCTCTCTCTAAATCGTCATCCTTTACCCACCTTAGTAAAAAGAGAATCTTAGTCGCCAAGGCCCTTGGTAACGGTTGCTAGGGTACAGTTGTGGCGTCAGTTCCGCTCACGTGGCGAACATGGCAGCGGGCGTGACGTTCGGTTAAGAAGGAAGGGAGGCCACGCCCCCGAAACCCGAAGGCCATGAGACGTTGGCAGGGCCAGGCGTGAGCGTGTGAGTGCGCCTGCGCAGTGCGAGGGGGCGGGAAAAGGGGCTGCCCCTGCTCGTTGGTATCGCGCCAGTCTGTCCTCTTGCGCGAAGTAGGCAGCATAAAGATGATTCCTCTAAAATGAAGTGGGAAAGAGCAAATTGTGTTCCAGTAGATGAGTTTCTGTCATGAAAAAGAAAGGCGGGGTATAAATGTAATAAATTAAATAAATAAATAAATAAAGAAGTTATAGAATTAAGGAGGAGGAAACTATTTTGTCCCTCAGCGTGTAATTAGTAGCCTGAGCCAATGCATGTTTATGTGGAAGTAAGCCCCATAGAACTCTGGAGCGGCTCAGGACTTCATGGTTTCCATGACAACCATGGAGCTGTCTCAATATGTTACTGGCCCAACACACGTAGCAGGCCATACTCTAGATCTGGTTTTCGCAACTGGACATGGAGATGATGATCTGATGGTAGGGAGTTTTACATCAGTCCCTCTGTCATGGACAGATCATCGCTTGTTGAGGTTTAGACTTACAGCGGCTCTTCCCCTCTGTAAGGGTGGGGGATCTATTAAGATGGTCCGCCCCCAGAGACTTATGACTTCTGATGATTTTCAAAGGGCTCGGGGGAGTTTTCCGGCTGATAGGGCTGGCGCTCCTGTCGAAACCCTGGTTGAACTGTGGAATGCAGAAATGGCCTGGGCAGTTGACACGATCGCTCCTGCGCGCCAGCTCATGCAGCTCCATGGTATACTCCGGAGCTGAGAGCGATGAAACAGTATAGGAGACGGCTGGAGTGCAGATGGAGGCGAACTCCTGATGGATGCAATCATGCACTGGCAAGTGCCTATACTAAGTTATACTCAGAGGCAATAAGGGCAGCAAAAAAGCAATATTTTGCTGCCACTATTAAAGCATCTATTTGCCGTCCAGCGGAGCTCTTTAAAGTTGTCCGTGGGCTATTGTCTTCTGGCCCTAGGGACTCAGTGGAATCATCTGAGGCCCGCTGTAATGAATTTGCTAGGCACTTCCAGGATAAAATCTTTTGCATCCGTCGGGACTTAGACTCCAATGTTACAGCAGTTGAATCGAATGAGGTATCCAGAGCACGGCCTTGTCCTGATTCTTTGGATGAGCTTCAGTTGGTACAGCTTGAGGACGTTGACAAGGTGCTAGGATTGGTGCGTGCAACCACTTCTAAGTTGGACCCTTGCCCCTCTTGGCTAATAAAAGCTAGCAGGCATGGAACAGCCGGCTGGGCCAGGGAAGTGATAAATGCCTCATTGCGAGAGGGAGTGGTCCCTAGCTGCCTGAAAGAGGCAGTGGTAAGACCACTTCTGAAGAAACTGTCCTTGGACCCAGAAAATCTTAACAATTACAGGCCGGTAGCAAATGTCCCATTCCTGGGCAAGGTCCTCGAACGAGTGGTTGCCAGCCAGCTCCAGACACTTGGATGAAACCGATTATCTAGATCCATTTCAATCGGGTTTCAGGCCTGGTTTTGGTACGGAGACAGCCTTGGTCGCCCTGTATGATGACCTTTGTCGGGAGAAAGACAGGGGGAGTGTGACTCTGTTGATTCTCCTTGATCTCTCAGCGGCTTTTGATACCATCGACCATGGTATCCTTCTGGGGAGACTCGCTGATTTGGGAGTTGGTGGCACTGCTTGGCAGTAGTTCCGCTCCTACTTGGCGGGTCGTCTCCAGAAGGTAGTGCTTGGGGAGCACTGCTCGGCACCCTGGGTACTCCAGTATGGGGTTCCACAGGGGTCAGTTTTGTCCCCCATGCTTTTTAACATCTATATGAAGCCCCTGGGTGCGGTCATCAGGAGTTTTGGAGTGCGTTGCCATCAGTATGCTGATGACACGCAGCTCTATTTCTCATTTTCATCTTTTTCAGGTGAGGCTGTCAATGTACTGAACCGTTGCCTGGCTGCGACAATGGACTGGATGAGAGCTAATAAACTGAGGCTTAATCCAGACAAGACTGAGATGCTGTTAGTGGGAGGTTCTCCCGACCGGATGGTGGAAGTTCAACCTGTTCTGGACGGGGTTACACTCCCCCTGAAGGAGCAGGTTCGTAGTTTGGGAGTTCTTTTAGAACCTTCACTGTCACTTGAGGATCAAGTAGCCTCGGTGGCACGGAGTGCCTTTTACCAACTTCGTTTGGTGGCCCAACTTCGCCCCTATCTGGATAGGGATGACCTTGCTTCAGTTGTCCATGCTCTGGTAACCTCTAAACTAGATTACTGCAATGCGCTCTACGTGGGGCTGCCTTTGAAGACGGTTCGGAAACTGCAGCTCGTGCAAAATGCAGCGGCCAGATTGATAATGGGGACCAGACGGTCTGAACATATAACACCGATTCTGGCCCGCTTGCATTGGCTGCCTATATGTTTCCGGGCCTGGTTCAAGGTGCTGGTTTTGACCTATAAAGCCTTATACGGCGTGGGACCACGATACCTGATGGAACGCCTCTCCCGATATGAACCTACCCGTACGCTATGCTCAGCATCGAAGGCCCTCCTCCGGGTGCCTACTCAGAGGGAGGATCGGAGGGTGGCGAGAAGAAAGAGGGCCTTCTCAGTGGCAGCCCCCGAATTATGGAATAGTCTTCCTGACGAGGTACGCCTGGCGCCGACATTACTATCTTTTCGGCGCCAGGTTAAAACTTTCCTCTTTTCCCAGGCATTTTAGTATGTGTAAAAATGTTTATGTTTTAAATTTAAATTTTAAGCTTTTAAAAAAACTGTTTAAAATATGTGTTCCATTGTATTTTATGCTGATTGTTGTGAACCGCCCAGGGAACTTCGGCTATGGGCGGTATATAAATTTAATAAAATGAAATGAAATGAAATGAACTCAATTAATTAATTTTATGTCCAGCTCTTACTCCTACAAACGCCACTTTTGACTCCTGTGTCTTTCTGGGAAGGAAAGGAAGCAGGAGAACTTAGCAGTGGCAATTATAAAAGCACTGAAACTCTAGACCTAACTTCATCTCTGGGGGAGAGAGAGGAGTTCAAAAATAAAGGAGAAAGACTTGTTCACAGTGAGTAAAGACAAAGGGGGGGAGGAAGGGTACAACAGGGTGGCTCGGTCTAGCGGAAAGATCTGACACTCAGCCTGACTATTTTAAGTTTTTTATCTTTTATTTTTATCTTTTAAGTTCTTTTATTCTCCTTTATATATGTATGCACATATACTGTATACATGTATGTATGTGTGTGTGTATATGCATAATGCATTTTTTGTATTTTAACTATTTTATGCATTTTCATTTACTGTAATGTTTGTGTTTTTATTGTCTATTTTATTATATATATGTGCACTTTTATTGTAGCCACCCTGAGTGCCCTATTGTAGGGTAGAACAGCGGGATAGAAATATTTTAAATAAATAAAGATCTCTTTCATTGCGCAACTGACACTATACACAGAGAGGACCAAACAGTATTTTGAACCAAATGAGATTGCTGCTGGGGGAAAAAGTGCCAGTTTTATTAAGTGTTATGGGAGGCAAAGCATACAGTTTACTGAGAAGTTTGACAGCTCCTTGAAAACCCTCCCTATTCAGCTTTGCAGAATTAGTGAAAATAATGCATGAGCATTTGGTACCAAGACCATTACTGATTGCAGAGTGTTTCAGATTCCATAAACAAAACCCGAAAGAGGAAAAGTCCATTGCAACAGGTGTAGCTGAACTTAAAAGGTTATCTGAGCATTGCCAGTTTGGTGAGGGGCTAAATGATGCATTGAGAGACTGGTTGGTCTGTGGAATTCTGAAAGAACATTCAGAAAAGACTCTTAACAGGCAGATTTAACATTTAAGAGAGCAATTGAAATTGCTATATCTATGTAAACTGCTGCTAAAGATGCAATAGAGTTGCAGTCAGGAGTGAAAGCAAACATGAACAAGCGTGCAATAACATGTGAACAGAGGACAGTAGGTTCAAATGAACTGTGCTTTCATTGTGGCAAGGGTTCACACACACCTGGTCAATGCAGATTAAGAAGTGAAATGTGCAGAAAATGCAATAAAATGGAACTTATTCAGAGAGTCTGTCGCTCGGAGAAAAGCCAACCATTTGCTAAAGACAGATAAAGATAAATGATCAAGCCACCTCTTTAAAAAAAGGTGCTGAGGTGCATGCTGTAGAGAAAGAACCTGATAATGGAGGTGAAACAGGGCTAGCCTGCCTGGAAATCTATAGTATAAAGGGTGGAATAAGACAAGCAATACGGTTACACCAGAAGTGAATGGAAAATAATATCAATGCAATTGAATACTGGTTCGGCTGTATCAGTTATATCACAGCATGAATTTGAGCAGCATTTCAGACATGATAAACTAAAGGCTTTAGAACTACAGTTGCAAACATATACTGGAGAAAAGATCATTCCCATTGGAATGACACCTGTAACCATGAGATACAATAACCAACAAAATATATTGGACAAAATATGTTCTGAAAATGGGTGGACCAGCACTCTGGGGGTGTGATTGGCTCAGGAAGCTGCAGCTGGATTGGAGTGCCATCAGGTTTGCACGCCACACTCCCCATGTTGGAGTCGACTGAGAGTAAGCTGAAAAAGGTGTTAGGTGCTGCTGCAGCTGTGTTCCAAGCTGGCATCAGCACACCAAGGCACATCAAAGGTAAAATTGTTGGGTTTAAGTAAGCTTGCATGCTGCACCCTTTTGATAGGGAGATGTCCCCTCTAGCTAGAATTGGAGGACATCTCTATGCTTGTTTACCATGATGTAACTTCCTAAAGGATGGGGTTATTTACCTTCTCTTCCTCCTGCTTTGTTAAAAGGATATTGATCCTTTTTCCATATTCTCCATTAAGCTTGAGAGAGTGAGAAGCATACACATCCTTCTCTTCCAAGATGACCATTACCATGGACTGAGACTTATACTTTTTCTGTCTAAGCTAGAGCCTATGTTTCCTGAACACATGAAAGGTTGTAAGTAACCTTCTTTATACTTTTTACCTAAGAAGGCTGTCTGTGTTGTTTATTTCAATTTAACTAGTGTGCATAAGAGGAAGGTGGGACTGGTTATTCTCAGTTCTGCTGTTGTCTATATACTTTGCTAAGAAATAGGACTACAAACTGTTCCTATTTCATTTAAACCAAACAAAAATAGTGTTACAGGAGGATTCCACAACCAAGCTTCACAAGGCCCATCCAGTTCCATATTTCTGTATTTATGGTTTCTCACCATAAATGCACACAAAGGGCTACTTGTTGGACATATAGGAGTAGTAAAGATGAAGGCATTAGCCCACAGTTTTGTTTGGTGGCCAGGAATAGACCAACAAATCAAACAGCTTGCAATTAGTTGTTCAGGTTGTCAGCATATCCCAAAGATGCCAAAAACAGCCCCACTTCACCCGTGGCAATGGCCTGCCTTGCAAAGAATTCATATATTATTATTATTATTATTATTATTATTTATTATTTATTTCATTTCTAGACCGCCCATAGCTAATAGCTCTCTGGGCGGTGTACAAAACGAGATTAAAATACAATATAGAATAAAATCAGTAACAGAAAGGAACACATTAAACTAAAACATTAAACATAAAACATTGAACATTAAAATGCCTGGGAGTACAGCCAGGTCTTAACCTGGCGCCTAAAAGAAAGAACTGTAGGCGCCAGGCGTATTTCCTCCGGTAAGCTGTTCCATAATTCGGGGGCCACCACAGAAAAGACTTTGCAGGACCATTTCTGGGCACAAACTTTTTAGTTGTGGTGGATGCATGTTCCAAGCAGCCAGAAGTGTTTGCAATGACTTCAACAATGGCCATGTGTACCATAGAGCAGCCTTTCCCAACCAATGTGCCTCTGGATGTTGTTGGACCACAATTCCCATCTTTCCTGACCATTGGCAATGCTGGCTGAGGCTGATGGGAGTTGTGGTCCAACAATATCTGGAGGCATACTGGTTGGGAAAGGCTGCCATAGAGGTATTGTGAGAACTCTTTGCAAGAACAAGCTGATGTGTGTCAATGGACCACAATTTGTAGCTGAATAGTTTTAGGGATTCCTGAAAAAGAATGGAATTAGGCACATAACATCAGCACCGTATCATCCAGCTACAAACAGATTGGCCGAAAGGTTTATTCAAAGCTTCAAAAATGCTTTGTAAGCAATGTTGGGGGGGAAACATCACACTGAACCAAAAGCTTATAAATTTTCTATTTGCATACTGCAACACTGTACATGCAACAACAAACCAAGCACCTGCAATGTTGTTCTTGGGTTGTACCTTATGTTCAAGATTAGATTTTCTGAAGCCCAATTTGAGAAGAAGTGTTCAGGACAACTGAAACAAGTTGAGCAGTCTTCTCATGAAGAAGCATGACACTTCTCCATTAGACAATCTGTTCTAGTGAGGGACTACAGAGGAGAACAGAAGTGGATATCTGGGACAATCAAAGAAAGGACTGGACCGCTCTCTTATACTGTAGAGATTGGTCCCAACAACATTTGAGACAACACATTGACCAATTGGGGAGATCAGAGATACAGATCGAAGAGAGCACCAGATATGGCTGTAGTGCCAACTGCCATTTCTGAGTTATCACCATCAACACCTGCCCCCACAAAAGACATTTCACCAGCGGGTGCTCCACAATCATCAGTATGACGAGACACATCAAGTGTTTCTGTCTGTGATGACAGACACTATCCCACTCAAATAAGAAAGCCACCATAGCACCTAAATTTGTAAAGGTAATATGGGTTTCTATCTAGCCAGAAGGAGTGTAGTATATTGGGTCAGTTTCAGTATGACTGTGATTGATTAAATATTTAATCTATTCTTCCATTGATTATTTAGGGCTGCCTGCAAAACAGATTCATGCCCCTTATGGATGTTTCTTTTCCTGTTCTTTTTCTTTCTAGAAAATCCAGCAAAAAGCAAGCAGTAGAAAACTCCACTTCTGACTCCCGTGTCTTTCTGGTTAAAAAGCAAACAGGAGAACTTAATACCACCCACCTGTCAAACCTGGCCCATGGGGTGGGAGCCAAAAAGTTTTCCCTCCCCTAGTTTAATAAGTTAATTGGAGGTTTTTGTGAGGTCTAAGGATAGAAGAATTGGTGGTGGGTCGTGGGGTTGTAGGCAGCTTTGGTGAGCCATCGGAGTAGGGGTAGAGCCCCTAGTATTGAATACCAATGTAAGAAACAGAGAAGGGACTGAGTTATTGCTTTGGGGGATTGGGGATTTAGGGTGGGTAGTAAAAGGCTTTGTGAGGGGCTTCCACTGATTTTCACTAATATATGCATTTTATGCACATTTTCCCCAAATATATGCATTTTTGTAAACATGCATTGAAAAACTGCATCATAAAATATGGATAAGTGTGGTTTTTGAAGGATGGTTGTGTTTTGTTTCTCATATTGTCTCAGAAAGTGAACTGAGTTGAATTTCTGCCCCATGTGGAGGGGACCATGGTCTGTGTGGAGGGGACAATGGGCAATACCTGTGTTGTAGCTCTTGGGACTAATCTGGATTGTTTTAATTTGCTCCTTTCTTGCATGATTTTTTTTACTGTGCCTTTAAGTGGTGTGGTTTTGCTTTGGGTGTGTATATGTGTGTGCACGCAGCAAGAAACCAGCAGCTGCAGTTCTGTCTGTAAGAGGGTGTATTTTGTAATACTTTTTTTCTCAGTCATGGCTGGATGCTGCAGTTTAAACAATGTCTGTGAGTATGAAACTTCCAAGGTTGTACGCATTCAGAGCGTTTACTACGGGAGCCTCAAGTGGGCCATCCATACTATCGTCTTCATGTATGTCTGGTAAGTGGAACAAGGAATGTTGAGATGAGACAGCACAAAGGGAGAAAGCTCTCTTGTGCTGGAAGCCATGAAAAGAGATCCCCATTGAAATCAATGGGGATTTATACTCAGCAGCTCTTGATAAAAAGGATTGGGGTTGAACTGCATAACTCACTCTCTGGTTAGATCAGTTGAACTATATCCAAGAGTTATTTAAGTAGTTCTGTCTAGTTCTGCCTATTGTCTCAAAGTTAGTAAAAGTATTAGTGGCAGCTCATAAGGCACTGCTTTATGGCATGACATAAGAGTACTGTGTAGGTAAGGTTAACAGGCTGAGAGAGCTCCTGTAGTGCTATGACTGCAACCCTAAATATGTTCACTAGAGAGTAAGCTCCATTGAGTGAAAGTTACATTACAAGTAAGCAGGTACAGGATTGCACTGTAAGGGTTGCGTTGATGGGAGAATTTTACCAGAAGTGCACCTTTTTCTCAATAAGAGTGCAGTGATTATAGGAAAAACGGAACCTCATTAGAATTTCCCTCCTATGCAGTGCTTAAGGATACAGGTTCAGAGATATTGTTAAGGGGTGGTGTAGGAGGCCTGAGCCCCATGTCTTTTGTGCCAGGCCCCACATATCCTTCCCATTCCCCCCCTTTTTTCAAACTTTTTTTAAAACTTTGCTGACAGGTAGGGATGTAGAGAAATTGCTGCCCTGGGCTCCTACTGGAAGAAAGGGCAGGATATAAATCTAATAAATAAATTCAATTAAGTTCTCATTTAAAGGTGACCCTACCAAATGCACACTTTCTGAAACAATACGTGATCCAGACCTTGGAAAAGTTACTTTTTTAAACTACAGCTCCCATCAGCCTCAGGCAAGACAGCCATCCTTTGAAATTTGCACTTCTCAGATTTTTGCAATGCCACTGTCCAGCTAAATAAATGTGTACAAAAATGCATATACTTGTGGAAAGGTACGCGTACATCTATTCATGAAAATAACATGGAAAAATGCATAATGTTAGGGGAAATTGGCTGCTTTGGAAAAAAAGATTTTATCAGCAGAAATTGGCACAAAAAGTATGAATTTTCATAAGAAACTTCTTTAAAAAATCTGCAAACTGATGTGGAGGTCTGAACTTCAGAGGTGGTTGAAAAATGAGAAACTGAGAGAAAATGCAATACAGGAATACCCTGCATTAACGTACACAATGGGTCCAGAGCGAGTACGTAAACCGAAAATGTACTTAAAGTGAAGCACTACCTCTTTTCACTTATTGATGCATGTACTGCACTGCAATCATCATATACGGGCATAACTGATGTAAATAACGCATTTATAACTAAAATAAACACAGTAGGCCTTATTTTAAGAAAAAGTTTGTAGTTGGAAACTGATTGGGCGGTGGCGTCATGCCGTTAAGTGTCCGTTCTTGCGAAGCGAGCATATGTAAACGGGAATGGTGCTACTGTAAATATGTCTATACTCGCGAGTGTCTGTAAAGTGAAGGTCCATATAGCGGGGTATTCCTGTAGACAAATTCCCCTGTCCCTTCTTACATGGCAGCTGGGAGCCCTGCAAAATGCAGTGCCGGTGAGGCCCCAGCCACTCCCCCCCCTTACAAAAATCTTAATTTGCCCAGAGGCACCCTATACATTTATATAAATGTAAGTCATTGGGCCAGTATTCATGAGCCCATTTATTTATTTATTGTATTTATATACCGCCCAATAGCCGAAGCTCTCTGGGGGGTTTACAGTACCTATGAATGTGGTCTTGCTCAGGGTCTGGATGGGCAACTTCTAGGCCTAGCATTAGCAGGCAGTCAGGTCAGGCCCTGGCCGAGGGCCCCTGTGGCTGAAAGGGGCCTCTGAGGGGCTCCTCCTTAGGGTGGGGGGGGTGCTCCCTCTCCACAATCCGCAGCAATGTTGGGTCATGCGACCTGACATTGCTTTGCATTCTGGAGCGGGAGCTCCCAGGAGCTGCTAGGCACAGACACCCCCGATACTGGCAGCGTGGGGTTTAGATAGGCTCGCCTGCCCCACCTACCTGTCACATTAGTGCATCAGTGCACACACCCTGTGCACACACACCCTGTGCACTGTGCACATGCACCTGTCACCCAAGATTGTGGTGGGGGCTTTCCTAATGGGTTAACGCCCCAAGCACCATCTTGGTTGATGGCAAGCGTGTGTGCACAGGGTGTGCACTGATGTGACAGGTAGGTGGGGCAGGTGAGCCTATCTAAGCCCCACGCTGCCAGTATCGGGAGGGAGTGTTGGGCTGTATGGCGCTGTGGCCCTGAGGGAGGCTGGTGCCCATGGGCCCAGTCATGCCTGGCGCTGACCCTGGCAACTTGAACTATAGAGTATGTTAAAGCGTGAATGTAAGGAGGGGTGTATAGAAGTGCTTGGAAGGACGTGCTATTGGAACCACTGGGGAACATTTCCGAGTAAACTTGTTTCATATTGAAGTGGCAATATTGTTTCTTTTCTGTGACTATTTCTTTTTTAAACAAATTTGTTCAGGGGAAAATAGTTTTATAATTTAAGAAGAAAATTTGACTGCAACACTTTTTCACAAGCACACAAAAAAGACTAAGGGATTGCCTGCCACAGAAACTTTAATGGACTAGGAGTCTACTTGATCTGATTGCTCTTGTCCATGAAAGCTGATGCCACAATTTGTTAGTCTTTAACATGCCACAAGACTTTTTGTCTTTGCTGTAACAGACTTCGCATAGGTATCCATCAGGACTGTGTTATTGTAGAAGATTCTTTTAGTCAGCGATAATACTTAGAATGTATTTAGGGCTTTAAAGTGTTCAAAGTAGTTCCCATACATGGTAATATTTAGAATGGGGGGGGGAAGGGAACCCATTGGCCATGCTTCCTGGGGCTGATGGGAGTTGAAGTTCAGCAAGATCTAGAGAGCCAAAGGTTCCCTATGACTGCTTTAAAACAACAACCTTTGTTGTTAGGTTGCTAATGCAATCTTAGGCTGCATTAAGAGATGCATAGTGTCCAAATAATAGGAAGTAATAGGCCTGCTCTATTTTGCACTGGGCAAGTGTCCAGCTTTGGATACCATGTTTTAAGGACATTTGCAAACTGGAACATGTCCAGAGGAGCATTGAGGATTCTGGAAACCAAGGACTGTGAGTAACAGTTGAAAGACCTGGGTGTGGTTGGCCTACAGAAGAGAAGATTTAGTGGAGACATTATAGCAATCTTCAAAACTCTGAAGGGCTGCCATGCAGAAGGTGAAACAGACTTGTTCTGTGTTGCTTGTTCCACAGGACAGGGCTAGAAACAATTGGTGGAAATGGCAAGGAAGCAGATTTCAGCTAAACATTAGGAGACCTTTCCTAACAAATGCTCAAAAATGGAACAGGCTGCTTGTGAGGTGGTGGTCGCTTTCCTTTGCTGGAAGTATTTAACCTGTGGCCATCTGACAGGGATGCTTTTGTTGCATCTTGCATAGCAAATTCTGCATTTAGCAGGGGGTTGATCTAGATGACCTCCAAGTACCTTCCAACTTTATTATTATCATTCCCCTATTGCAGATGTGGGATGGATAGGTTAAACTGGGCTGGGAGAGATATGGCATTGTGAGGAGGACTTGCCAGGTAAGGGGAACGCAGCCCAGGCAGTTAAGAACTGTGCCTTGTTCCGGTCCTCCCCACACCTGCAGGTTTGTTGGTTGCCCTATCAGCCGCTCTCAGGCCTCCAGATGCTGCTCCTAAACGCCAGATTGGTGCATAGTAAGATCTCCCTCATTCATGATTTAATTGTGGATGAGGCAGCCAATCTGGTATGTATAACCGAGACCTGGGTGGGTGAGCAGGGAGGAGTCAGACTCTCCCAGCTATGCCCACCAGGGTACCTGGTCCAGCATCAGGGTAGACCTGAGGGTCGGGGAGGGGGGGGGTTGTGGTCTATAGGAGCTCCATCTCCCTTTGCAAGCACCCTGTCCATGTGACTACTGGTCTGGAGTGTTTGCACCTTACGTTGGGTCAGCAGGACAGACTGGGGATTCTATTGGTGTACCGCCCACCCCACTGCCCAACAGACTTCCTAGCTGAGCTGACAGAGGTGGTCTCGGGTGTACTGTTGAGATCCCCCAGACCGTTGGTTCTGGGGGATGTCAACATCCATGCCGAGGCCACCTTATCCGGGGTGGCTCAGGATTTCATGGTCTCCATGACAACCATGGGACTGTCCCAATATGCCATTGGCCCAACACATGTAGCAGGGCATACTCTAGATTTGGTTTTTGCAACTGGACATGGAGTTGGTGATCTGAATGTGGGGGGCCTTACATCAGTCCCTCTGTCATGGACTGATCACTGCTTGCTGAAGTTTAAACTTACAGCGGCTTTTCCCCTCTGCAAGGGTGGGGGACCTATTAAGTTGGTCCACCCCCAGAGACTAATGGATTTGGATGGTTTCCAAAGGGGTCTGGGGAGTTTTCCGGCTGATAGGGCTGGCGCTCCTGTCGAAACCCTGGTTGAACTGTGGAATACAGAAATGACCCGGGCAGTTGACATTATTGCTCCTGAGCGCCCTCTCCTGTGTAGAGCTTGTATGGCTCCATGGTATACCCCAGAGTAGAGAGCGATGAAACAATATAGACGGCTTGAGTGCAGATGGAGCCAGACTCCTAGTGGATGCAATTATACACTGGTAAGTGCCTATGGTAAGGTGTATTTAGGGGCAGTGAGGGCAGCAAAAAACAATATTTTGCTGCCACTATCAAATCATCAATGTGCTGCCCAGCGGAGCTCTTCAGAATTGTCGGGGGGCTATTACACTCTGGCCCCAGGAACATGGTGGAACCATCTGAGGCCCGCTGTAATGAATTTGCTAGGCACTTCCAGGATAAAATCTTTAGCATCCGCCAGGACTTAGACTTATAAGTGTTATAGGAGGTGAATCAAGCAAGGTATCCAGAGCACAGCCTTGTCCCGACTTCTTGGATGAGTTTCAGTTGGTACAGCTTGAGAACGTTGACAACGTGCTTGGACAGGTTCGTGCCACCACTTCTGTGCTGGATCCTTGCCCGTCTTGGCTAATAAAAGCTAGCAGGGATGGAACAGCCAGCTAGGCCAAGGAGGTGATTAATGCCTCTCTGCGAGAGGGGGTGGTCCCTGGCTGCCTGAAAGAGGCAGTAGTGAGACCACTCCTGAAGAGGCCCTCCCTGGACCCAGAAAATCTTAATAACTATAGGCCGATAGCAAATGTTCCATTTCTGGGCAAGGTCCTGGAACGAGTGGTTGTGGGCCAGCTCCAGACACTCTTGGATGAGACCGATTATCTGGATCCATTTCAGTCGCGTTTCAGTCGCGTTTCAGGCCTGGTTTTGGCACAGAAACAGCCTTGGTTGCCCTGTATGATGACCTTTGTCGGGAGAGATTCTCCTTGATCTCTCAGCGGCTTTCGATACCATCGATGATGGTATCCTTCTGGGGAGACTGGCTGAGTTGGGAGTGGGAGGTACTGCATTGTGGTGGTTCTGCTCCTACTTGGCAGGTCGCCTCCAGAAGGTGGTGCTTGGGGAACATTGCTCGGCACCCTGGACTCTCCAGTATGGGGTTCCACAGGGGTCAGTTCTGTCCCCCATGCTGTTCAACATCTACATGAAACCGTTGGGTGCGGTCATCCGGAGCTTTGGAGTGCTTTGCCATCAGTATGCTGATGACACGCAGCTCTATTTCTCCTTTTCATCTTCTTCAGGTGAGGCTGTCAATGTGCTGAACCAGTGCCTGGCTGCGACAATGGACTGGATGAGGGCTAATAAACTGAGGCTCAATCCAGACAAGACTTAGATGCTGCTAGTGGGTGGTTCTTCTGACCAGATGGTGGATGTCCTGAAGGAGCAGGTTCATAGCTTGAGGGTTCACCTAGAATCATCTCTGTCACTTGAGGCTCAGGTAGCCTCGGTGGTATGGAGTGCCTTCTACAAACTTCGATTGGTGGCCCAACTATGTCCCTATCTGGACAGGGATAACCTGGCTTCAGTTGTCCATGCTCTGGTAACCTCTAAATTAGATTACTGCAATGCACTCTATGTGGGGCTGCCTTTGAAGACGGTTCGGAAACTGCAGCTTGTGCAAAATGCAGCAGCCAGATTGGTAACAGGGACCAGACGGTCCGAACATATAAAACTGATTCTGGGCCGCTTGCATTGGCTGCCTGTATGTTTCCGAGCTCAATTCAAGGTGCTGGTTTTGACCTATAAAGCCTTACACGGCTTGGGACCACAATACTTGATGGAACGCCTCTCCCGATACGAACCCCCTCGTACACTACGTTCAAGATCAAAGGCCCTCCTCCGGGTGCCTACTCCGAGGGAAGCTCAGAGGATGGCAACAATGGAGAGGGCCTTCTCAGTGGTAGCCCCCAAATTATGGAATGATCTTGTTGACGAGGTGCGCCTGGTGCCAACACTGTTATCTTTTCAGCGCCAGGTCAAGACTTTCCTCTTCTCCCAGGCATTTTAGCATGTGTTTTATACTGTTTAAATTTTTAAATTGTGTTTTAAATTTTTTTTTTAAAGATGTATCTTAAATTGTATTTGTTTTTAGTTACTGTAAACCGCCCAGAGAGCTTCGGCTATGGGGCGGTATACAAGTATAATAAATAAATAAATAAATAAATAAAATTATTTGACTATATAGTGTGTTAATGGCAGATAATGAGATTCGGACAGAAACATGCTTGATTTTGTAGCTTTATCTTTCAATCTGTACATGTAAAGCACATTTCCTCCCCCCCTCAAGTATTCTGGGAACTGTATTTACCCCTCATAGAACTACAGTTGCCAGCACCTTTAACAAATGACACTTCCCAGGATTCTTTGGGGCGATGTGATTTAAATGTATGGTGTGTATGCAGCCTAGGACACATCCACACCATACCACACTTCCCCCAAAGAATAGGAATTGTGAAGGGTAAACTACAGTTCCCAAGATTCTTTGGTGGAAGCCATGAATGTTAAAGTAGCTTTAAATGTATGGTGTGGATTTTGCAAGTTTATTCAGAAGTAAGTTGCACTGAGTTCACTAGGATTTGTTCCCTGTTAATTGTGCATGGGGTTTCAGCTGAGAGTGGCAATCATGTATTATTATTTACTGAATTACTCCTTCCTAGACTCCCTCTAGGATGCACACCTTAACGTGGTGAGGTGGTTTGAGAGTGTTGAAGAAGCTGAGAGCAATGTCATCAGGAGTCTAGACCAAGAGGCTAGACTCCTAGCAGGGGCACCCAAGGCAGAATGGTCAAAGCTGAGACACCAGACAAAGATTCATCCAAACTCAGAGGAAGGCAATGGTAAACCACCTCTGAATACCTCTTACCATGAAAACCCTGTGAACAGAGTATCCAAAATGCAACACAAGACAGTGCTGGAAGCCACAGACCTGAACTTACAAGGTCTGAACAGACGGTTCATGACATTTGCTCTTGGAGGTCACTGATTCATAGGGTCGCCATAAGTCGTAATCGACTTGAAAGCACATAACAACAAACTCCTGAAGGAACCCAGGGCAGCAAACATGTCCACAACAAAAACCATGTTTTAAAAAGCATTCAAAAACAGTTATAGTCAAAGCATTCTAAAAACAGTTAAACATTCTTTTATCCAGTGATCTCAGGGTTGCCAGGAACAATATTACTCAGTCACCAAATGCCTGGGTAAACAGGAAAGTTTTCAAATTTTTACTGAAAGTCAATAATACCGATATGTTTCCGGGCCAGATTCAAAGTGTTGGTTCTTACCTATAAAGCCCTAAACGGCATCGGACCGCAATACCTGATGGAGCGCCTCTCTCGCTATGTACCTACCCGTTCACTACGCTCGACGTCGAAGGCCCTTCTCCGGGTCCCAACCCATAAAGAGGCCCGGAGATCAACAACTAGATCTAGGGCCTTCTCGGTGGTGGCCCCCGAACTATGGAATGCCCTCCCAGACGAGATACGCCTGGCGCCTTCTCTGTTATCTTTTCGGCGCCAGGTAAAAACTTACCTTTTCGCCCAGGCTTTTTAAATTTTGTAAATTTTTAAATATTTTAATTTAACATTCTAAACTTAATATGATCTTAATTTAAATCTCAATGGCAATTTTATTAATGTTTTATAATTGTACTATATATATATATATTTTTCCACACTTGCTCATATTTTAATTGTGATTTTATTTGTTGTACACCGCCCTGAGAGCTTTCTGCTATAGGGCGGTCTAGAAATGTAATTAATTAAATAAATAATGAGGGAGACAGACACACCTCACCGTGTTGGCATTCCACAAATGGAAGCCACCATTTTAAAAGCCCTGACACAGGCCAGTGCCAACCAGCAGCCTCCAGTGGCAGCACCCACTAGGGAGCCAGTCCCACTGAACTCAGTGGAAACTACAAGTAATTGTGCGTAGGTCTGCGGAGCAAGTCTGCTAGAACTGTGCAGTAAGGATTTTTGTTTACAGCAAGAGAACTTGGGGGGAAGAAGTAATATGACTCTGGAGCGGAGCTCTTTGAGTTTGCTACAGACTATCTATAGTCTTACATGTTGACCTCTAAAAACATTTATGGAGAATGCTTAGTGATTTAACTGGAACTTACTTCCAAGTAACTGAGGTTAGGATCACATAGCCTTAGAAACAAATTTCCCAGAGTTGTGATTTTTTTCCTAATTGCATTGAAAAGTACTACATTCAGTTGACCCAGACATCTTTAATATAGATTTATTTCTAAGTGTATAACTTTTGGCATTTGATTCATGAGGGAAGTAGATTCTTCCAGACAAGTACAGCTTTGTAAATTTGGCACGTGACCTTTCCACCCACGTATGGTGAGTGGCATGATGTAACCAGCCACTCTTAAAGAGATACTTTCAACACAAATAGAGGGTGGGGGTATATGCTTCCTTATGCCAAGATTCAGAAAGCGATGGCCCTGCAGATGCTGTTCGACTACAGCTCCCATCAGCCCCAGCCAGCATGACCAATGTTTAGGGCTGATGGGAGTCATACTCCAACAACATCTGGAGGGCCACAGATTCCCCATACCTGCCATATGTTGTTGGCAGGCAAGCTTTTTAAAAAAATCTCCATACCATGAAAATATTTTGTTGCTGAGGGATGGGGATCTTAGCCTTCCAGATGTTGTTGGGCTACAACTCCCATCATCCTTGACCATTGGACATGCTGGCTGGAGCTGATGGGAGTTGGAGCCCAACAACATCCGGAGAGCTGTTTTTTTAAGGCATATGAGCAGGCCAGGTTATTCTTTTTATTCTGATCAGTTGGCAACCTTACCATAGACTCAGGAGGGAAGTTTCCTTTTCCAAGCTTCAGTTCCCCCATAAATAAAATGGGTATGTAGATAAAAAAGGAACCACCTCAAGTCCTTTCCACTGTGTCTCTCCAGCGTGGTGCTCATTGCTGACAGACGCTATCAGAAGAAGGACTCTGTTATCAGCTCAGTGCACACCAAAGTGAAAGGGGTGTCTCAGACTGAAACAAGGATCTGGGACACGGCAGAATACACTCTCCCCATGCAGGTATGTCTCCTCTTGATGACAGGAAGGGGGCTGTCTGGTTTCCAGGGAGGCAAATGTTTGCTTTTCGGTTTGAGGTTATGAGGCACAGGTGGGGCCCCTCAGATACGGCCCTCCAGGCCGTTCTATTTGGCCCCTGTAGTGCGGGGGTCAGGTACCTTCCATTGGAGGCAGTATGCTTCTGGAAGCCAGTTTCTGGGAATGGGTGGGCTGGGTGAGGCTTCCTGGTGAGTGGCTGCCAGTCAGTGTAGACAATACTGAGCTAGATAAAGCAGCTTCCAATGTTCCTCTGTTCATATGAAACAAATGAGATTCTGGTATTTCTTGGTATTGACACAGTTAACTCCTTTTCTCCTTCTCTTTTCTCTCCTTTTTCCCCCTGGCTAGGGTATAGATTCCTTTTTTGTGGTAACAAATATCATCATGACAGAAAACCAAGTCCAGGGACTTTGCCCTGAGGTAACTGCATTTTATGCGTCATCTATGTAGAGAGAAAAAAATAAGCCATGTTCTGTTAACCAAAGGCAGAATACGTTTTTTAATTAGTGCCTCATTGCTATGGTAATCCTACAAAAGTGGGTGCTGATTCATCTTTTCCACCATGACCTCTTTAGATTTTTTTAAAAAAACTTGTAACAACTAGTCCAGAATTTCTTCTTTGAATTCTCTGTTTAAGTTTGAATCTGCTGGCAGTTAGCAAGATACATTCAGGTCTGGACATCTACAAGTATTCTGTTCAGGCATGCCATCTGGTAACTGCTGTAGTAGACTTCAGCAGCCTAAGAATCTCAGCTTTCATTTTAAAAAAATGAAATCAAGTTCTTAGTCCTCATGGTCAGGAAGACAGATTTAAGAGGGTGCTAGTATCATTGAGCAGAGCTGACTGGGACCTGGTGCTTGGCATAGCTGCTTGCCATTTTCCCTTGGCTATGGTCTCTGGTCTATAGCTTCAGTATCCCAAATCCCCATGCCTTTCTCTCCTTCAGTTTTTTAATGATACACAAAGGAAAGAAAGAATTGCCTTGCTAAGTGTTTTGCTGCTGTATTATTCGTGTTGTTACTGCTATATCTATCGGAAAAAGAAATAGAAAAGTAATAAAAATATGTTTTTTTTTAAAAGAAGAAGAATTGCCTTGCTGAGAGTGAGAGGCAGCCCAGAATAGAATCGCTGGCTGCAAAAAGAGGTCAGGGCTCTGGCAGTCCTGCACTTTCAATATTTGTGTGCAAGAGGAGGTTTCAGCAGGCGTAGTCTGAAGTAAAGCATTATGCAGTGCTCATTGTTTAAGTGCATATTGTATATTTACTCTCCCAACCCTTTCTTTTGCTCAGTTCCCCATTGCCAAAGCAGTTTGCTCTACTGACAAGAGTTGCATGAAAGGTCATATGGACCCCCGAAGTAATGGTAGGTTGATTTAATATTTTTAATGCACTGCAGAAGCCTTCTGCAGTGTGTTTAATAAGTCTGCTTTTTCCATTGCATTGTTGGGCAATGCAGTCCGATCCACTTTGGCCATAAAAGTTCAACAAACAATAATAAAACATTGGAAACAAATGTTGCGCTGTGTGTAGGTGTGTTGCTTAATTTTGTTTAAAAGCAGCACCACAGCAGCAGAGAGTAACAGCAGATGTTGAAATGCGAGTGGGCCAGCGTGTGCGTGTGTTTGCCTAACAAAGCAGGCTTTTACCCTGCATCAGCATCATTGAGACTTAGTAAAATAAGAAAAGCTACTTTATTTATAGAAATACATAGTAGATAGAAAGGCAAACCTAGTTCTAACTAACTAGCTAAGTTGGAGGCATAACTCCCAGGTGTAGGAGTCAGCCCCATGCTCCGAGAGAGAGCAGAGGCAAAGGGAGTCTCCTCTCTCCTGATCAGCCAGAGGACAAAGGAATGGAAAGGGCAGAAGGAGGAGGGGCAGGTAAGCTTCCCTAAAGGCATCACAGTCTAGGGACAGAAGGAAGTCAGTCAGAGCATCACAGGAAAAAGGTAAACAAAGCCTATCCATCTGGAGGACCCTAGCTCTATCTTCCCTCTGGAGCTTAAACAAAAGAACAAAACAGGAGATGCTCTTGCCCCACTTCCAACAACAAAGCCCTATGAGGAGAGACTGAAAGAACTGGACATGTTTAGCCTTGAGAAGAGAAGACTATGATAGCACTCTTCATGTACTTGAAAGGTTGCCACACTGAGGAGGGCCAGGATCTCTTCTCGACCATCTCAGAGCGCAGGACATGGAATAATGGGCTCAAGTTGCAGGAAGCAAGATTTTGACTGAATATCAGGAAAAACTTCGTAACTGATAGAGCAGTACGACAATGGAACCAATTAGCTAGGGAGGTGGTGACTCTTCAACACTGGAGACATTCAAGAGGCAGCTGGACGGCCACATGTTGGGGATGCTTTAAGTTGGATTCCTGCATTGAGCAGGGTTGGACTCAATGGCCTTATAGGCCCCTTCCAACTCTTTTATGATTCTATAACTCCTGCTACTACAACAGTAGCTGTGTCACTTGGTTAAGAAAGGCTTGTTATAAATTGGTTATATGGAGTTATCACATTTTATCTTTACAGCCACCCTAAAACAAACAAACAAAATCCCAGAAGTGGGACTTGTTTAGGATAGGTCATAGGATTAAGAGTGAACTGTGCAAGCCCTTTGCCGTGCATTCAGGTACAAATCACACTCAAAAGAGCTGGCACGAAAGTTCCTTTAGGGTAGAGATTTTCAACTGAGGTTTCTCATTATCATGGTTAATAAACCACACAGATTTACAGTGAAAAATCTGAGACTCTGAGAGTCATTCAATTTCATATACATCTTAAAAATAATTTTAAAAAATGATTTATTGGACATGCACTTGACTTTAACAGATGCTTTAGATCAGCTTTTGCCAACCTGGTACACTCCATAGGTTTTTGCTGGCTAGGGCTGATGGCTGTTGCAGTCCAAAGCATCTGGAGGCTGGTGAAGGCTGCTTTACTTGTATTGGATGGCCACCTGCCTCTTAATCTTAACCTACTTTGGATCCAGTTTGGCCTACAATATGGTAATGCCATTTTATTTATTTATTTGTTTCATTAGATTTCTTACCCACCCTTTACCATAAGATACCATAAGTTTCAAATGCTAGTCCCATGGAATTTCATGGGCAGTGGCAGAGAAGGCCAGAAAGCAGCTTGTGAAATGTCCCAGAGATTGTCTTTGGTATGGAGGGTTGTCGTTTGGTTGTGATTGCTTGCTATTATATTTGCATTTGCTCTTCTGTAAAGGAATTGTATCTGTTCCCAATTTTGTCTAAAGACTGCAATAATAAATCAGTTAAAATTTCTGATGTTTTTAATTTAACCAAAACAACAAATAAACAAAAACAAGATTATGTCCCTTAAATGAACAAAAGTTCAATTGTCTTCTCTGCAGGGATTCAGACCGGCAGATGTGTGAAGTACAACACGACCATCAAAACATGCGAGGTCGCAGCTTGGTGCCCTGTGGAGTCAGTTAAAAGGGCTCCAGAGTAAGGTGTTGTTTTGCATAACTGTTTTTGCCCCCTTTAACAGGGATGGGGAACCCCGGGCTCAGGGGCTAAATGCGGCTCTCCAGACATCTCTGTTGGGCTCTTATTGATTGACTGATTGACTGCATTTGTATACAGCCCCACAGCCGAAGCTGTCTGGGTGGTTTACAACAGAGCTCTTGGAACTCTCTCCAGGCCAAACCCCTCACTGGGCCTGTTTCACACTCTGAGGGTTTTTGTCTGGCCTGAATGTGTTCTTGAACTCTGATGATGCCTCTTGCTTGCTTGGGTGGAGAAGAGAGAGGGGTGTGCATGTAGAAACTAGCCTTCTGTACAAAGATAAAATGCACATTTGTTGTTCCACCCACTTTTGCCTCTTGCCTTACCAGCCACTGGCAGGTGGTCCTCAGAAGGTTTCCCAGAAGGAAATGTGGCCCTCGGGCTGAAAAAAAGTTCCCTGCTGCACTTTGCTGTATTCTCCATGTGGGTCCCTGGCACTGTCCCATTCCTGGTGATAACAATAAAGCCAGTCAAATATATTTACAACTCTAGAAGCACCTATGAATCCCATTCACAGTTTCTGGGAACTTCCCACCCATTCAGCTTTCAATGCATGGCTGCTTTCCACCTAATAGTTAAACTGTAGGATGATGGTTATGATATTTAGTAAATGGGACCATCTCTTACATCTTTCATCCTTCTCCTGGGATCTTCTTTTAGGCCTGCCATTCTGAGGAGTGCTGAAAACTTTACTGTACTCATTAAAAACAACATCCACTTCCCGAAATTTAATTATACAAAGTAAGTACATAGGCATATGTTTCAACTTCCATTATTTCCCTGTTCCTGGTATATTACTGTCACAATGTCTGCCTTTGGGGCAATGTTGGGGATGCTTGTTTAAAGCTGTGTTTGTGTGACTTGCTGGAGCTGTCTCCAGGGCCCAAATGTCTCCCCAGTGACGTTTGCATGTTGTGGAGACTATAATCCATGGTTTACGTGATGGAGCAACATGCTCATTCACACTGCCCGTTTGCTCCCATGGCACTCCTCCGCTACCTCAAGTAGGAGCAGCAGAGCACAAGCCTTCTCTGTCTCACTGTGACCTCCAAACCAGCATTCATGATCTGTTTTGCTCCAAGCAAACCAAAGTAGCTAAACAAAGAGCAAACCTTGGCTTCAGATCATGGGTTGTTTGGAGTGAAACAAACTACAGGTGCTGGTTTGGACATCATGATAAGCCAAAGCTCAGAGCTTGGAAGTAACTAGTTACAAGTAACGAATTACTTGTAATTTATTACTTTTTTGAGTAACGAGTGGGTAACTTCATTACATTTTGCTGGTAATAGAACGAGTAGTAACTTCATTACTTTTGAGGAGTAATTGTAATGTTTCCAGCATTACTTTTGCGCATTACTTGGGGGGGAGCAGGGGAAGTCTGCTGCTCCTCTGATTTGTGAATTAAAATCATGTGCTTCAAATTGGGCTTTTGTGCAGCGTTGTTCTTCCTTCATGCTCTGTGGGTGCTTAGGAGGTGACGAGGAAGGAGGTGGAGAGCAGACGGGGTGGACAAAACAATTGTTTAAAAATTGACAGGAGTGGAAGGAGAAAAGAGCTGGAGGCTCTTCATTGAAAGACTGGGCGGCAGGCGCTGGAAAGGTGCTGTAGGCAGCATAGGGGAACAGGGGGTAGATGCATTATACCCATCCCCTGTTCCGGGTCTGCCCAAAACCAGACGATAACTGGGGGAACGCAAGGTTCCTACCAACCTTCGTCTGCTGTTGTGCAATGCCAGGTCTGTGGTACAAAAAACTTCACTCATCCACGACATGATCTTGGATGAGTGTTCTGACCTGGCATGTATTACGGAGACTTGGCTGGATGAGGCCTCTGCACCCATTCTCGAGGTGATGTGTCCGCCGGGTTTCCGCTGCGCACAGCAGCCGAGGGTGGGCAGGCAGGGAGGGGGTGTGGCAGTCATTTACCGGGAGTCCTTGGTTTTTGCCAGATCTCCTCTCCATAGGACCAAGTTTGTTGACTGCATGTACTGGAGGTTGGGCCCGAAGGGCAGTTTAGGGATCCTGCTGGTGTACCGCCCACCCCGCTGCACAGCAGACTCCCTGGCCGAGGTGCTGGAGGTGGTCTCGGCTGTACGGGCGTTGTCCCCAGAATTGTTAGTGCTGGGTGACTTCAACGTGCATGCCGGGACCACTCTCACTGGAGCCCCTTGGGATTTCCTGGAAACCATGGCTTCCTGGGAACTGCACCTCAGTAATACTGGGCCCACCCATGTAGCCGGTCATGCTCTCGACCTTGTGTTTGTCCTGGGAGAGGAGAAAAGTGCTCTGAAGTTGGGAGTGGTTCTTTCCACTCCTGTGTCATGGTCAGATCACCATCTGGTAAACATGGACTTCACGCTGCCACACCCTCTCCGCAGGTGATGGACCTATTAGAATGGTCCGCCCCAGGCGCCTGATGGATCCTGATGGATTCCTGACTGCGCTAGGGGAACTGGAACCTGCTGAAGGTTGCCCAGTTGAAACCCTGGTGATGGAGTGGAATGGAAAGATCACCGGGGCGTTAGACCGGGTGGCTCCGAAATGTCCTCTCCCCCTGAATAGAACTCAGTTAGCACCATGGTATACACCACGGCTGCGTATTCTGAGACAGGAGGTGAGACGACTAGAACGCCGGTGGCGGAAATCCCGCTCCGAAGGTGTCTGGACACAAGTTAGAGCAGCAGTAACTGCCTACCAAGTGGCAATAAGGACAGAAAAGAAGGCTTTCTTTACTGCCTCTATTGCGTCTGCAGAGTGCTGTCCCAGGAGGTTGTTCCAAGTGGTCCGAAGCCTGGTCGGTCCAGTTGCTCAGGAACCCTTGGAACAGTCAAAAGCCTCCTGTGACACTTTGGCTAAGCACTTTGCTGATAAAATCGAACACATACGGAGCTCGATCCCGTGTGCCATGGATACAGTGAATGAATCGGAGTTGACCGGTTGCATGCCGGTATGCTGGGATCATTTTCAGCCTCTCTCTTCTGAGGATGTGGACAAGGTGCTCTCGACTGTAAGGCCTACCACCTGTCTAACTGACCCTTGCCCATCGTGGCTCATCATGAGATGCAGAGAGAAGTTGGGTGAGGGGATCAAGGCGGTGGTAAACGCATCCTTGAAAGAGGGTGTGATGCCATCAGCCCTCAAGGAGGCAATTGTAAAGCCCATCTTAAAGAAGCCCTCCTTGGATCCCCAAGTTTTTAATAACTTTCGCCCAATTTCGAATTTACCATTCTTGGGCAAGGTCATTGAGCGAGTGGTGGCCAATCAGTTGTCGACACACTTGGATGAAACGGATTACTTAGCCCAATCGGGCTTCAGGACTGGTCACGGAACTGAAACAGCCTTGGTCGCTCTGGTAGATGATATGAGGAGGGCATTAGATAGGGGAGAATTTACCTTCCTTGTCCTCCTCGATCTCTCAGCGGCTTTTGATACTGTCGACCACAGTATCCTTTTATATCGCCTAGAGGGATTGGGAATAGGAGGCACTGTATTACGGTGGTTCCGCTCCTTTCTCTCTGATAGGTACCAACAGGTGGCATTGGGGGAGGAGGTTTCAGACCCTTGGCCTCTCAATTGTGGTGTGCCACAGGGTTCTATCCTCTCTCCCATGCTATTTAACATCTATATGAAGCCGCTGGGGGCAATCATCAGGAGATTTGGGCTGCAGTGTCACTAATATGCGGATGACACTCAGCTCTATCTCTCATTTAAATCTTCACCAGAGTTGGCTGTGGAGACCGTGTCCAAGTGCCTGGAGTCCGTGAGTGGATGGATGGGAAGGAATAGGCTGAAACTGAACCCCGACAAGACCGAGGTACTGCTTGTGGGGGACAAGAGAAGGTTGGGAACCGTTGACCTGAAGTTCAATGGGGTGAGTTTACCCCTAAAGAACCAGGTCCGCAGCCTCGGGGTTGTACTTGATTCCAAGCTGTCCATGGAGGCTCAGATTTCGGCTGTGAGCCGGGCAGCTTGGTACCAACTACACCTTATACGTAGGCTGCAACCCTACCTTCCTGTTCATCAGCTCCCACTGGTAGTACATGCCCTGGTCACCTCTCGATTAGATTACTGTAATGCACTCTACGTGGGGTTACCCTTGAAAACGGTCTGGAAACTACAACTTATTCAAAATGCAGCGGCTCGATTACTCACAAACAGTCGTCGCCGGGACCACATCACGCCAGTGTTGTTCGATCTACACTGGCTTCCAGTTGTTTTCCGGGCCCAATTCAAGGTGTTGGTTTTAACCTTTAAATCCCTACACGGTCTCGGCCCAGTTTATCTAAAGGAGCGCCTACAACACCACCAATCATGCCGCCTGACAAGATCGGCCACACAAGGCCTTCTCTCAGTCCTGCCAACCAAAGCAGCTAGGTTGGCGGGCACTAGAGAGAAGGCCTTTTCAGTGGCGGCCCCCACCCTCTGGAACTCCCTCCCACAAGATCTTCGGCACATCTCTTCCCTGAATATGTTCCGCAAGGCCTTAAAGACCTGGCTTTTTCAGCAGGCTTTCGGGGCTTCTGGGGAGGCTTAATATTCTTCTGTTTTAAATGCCTCCTATTATGTATTGTTTGCTCTTATAATTTATATATTTCACTGTATTTTTATATTGTATTCTGCCATATTTATTGTATGTACGTCGCCTAGAGTGGCCACTGGTGAGATAGGCGACACATAAATTAAATTTATTATTATTATTATATATATATATATATATATATACAAAAAATATGTGTGTTGGGGTATCTTGCTGGGGGTGGGGTGAGGGGATGTGAGATTCTGTTATGCCATTCTGTTAATCTTATGGATAAAAAAAATTATTCTACTGCCCTCTGTGTGCGCGCGCTTATTTTTAATGTTGTTTTAGGCTACTTAGATGTGGAGCAGCCAAGGCCAGCACCTTATAGGCAATTTCTTTTTTAAAAAGTAACTAAAATGTAATTGTAGTAATTACTTTTGAGTAAAAGTAAAGTAATTAGTTACTTTCAGAGCAATTTTAATTGTAACAGTAATCACTACTTTTTGGGGGCCATGTAATTGTAACTGTAATTTATTACTTTTTAAAAGTAATCTTCCAAGCTCTGCCAAAGCTTCTGGTTTGCTGCTTATGGAATGCTGTGGGAATGATCAAACAATGTGTACTTGCACAGTACACGTTCATGGTAAACTATGGTTTATGGCTTATCATAATGTCTGAATGTGGCCACTGTAATAACATAGTACCATAAGAAAAACAAATGTTAAGGATTTGGCTAATTTATGGAAGAGTAGTTGTGATAAGTCATTTACTCATACAGGGAGGGTAGAATACAGCACCTAACATCTTTCGGTGATTGACACCGATAAAGGCAATACATTCTGTATTTATGTCTTTTCAGCCAGGTGGGTTTGATTGACAGATCACCTGGCCTATCCAATGGGCTCAGTTGCATGTATCCCTGGACTGAGTTGCATGTGCACAGGAAATTGCTCTTAGCATGTTTTGGGAAGTTGAGAGGTGGCTGACAGAGGTGTTAATCAACACAGAAATTGCCCAGCTTCTCTGCTAGACAAAATCTCAAAGTAGGGCTCCAGATTATATATTCAAAAGTAGCAGGAATGATGTGCTCAACATGCTTCAAGAGACATGCCCCTGGCTTCTATTGTCTGCCTTCAGGTGCCAGTTTAACTGTTGTGACAGAGATTGCTTCCAGTTATTTTTAATTTTCTTACAAACACTGGGAAAAGTCAGCACATCCACAGTGAGACAATAACAGAGGCTAGTGTTTTTAAAAAGCAGGCTTTCAGAAAATAAATGACATTCATTTTGTGTTGACTGGCAAATAAAAAACAACAACACCTTTTCCCCATTCTCTATAGAAGAAACATTTTACCGGAATTTAATACTTCCTGCACCCACAACAAGACCACTGCTCCGCACTGTCCCATTTTCCGGCTGGGAGACATTCTCCAAGCAGCAGGAGAGAAGTTTGCAGAGGTGGCTGTTCAGGTCTGTGACATTTCTTCTGTCTCTAGAATGCTTGTCCATCTGATGCTCCTGCTCCCTGCTGCTCCCTGAAAGAACCAACATAAGAGCCTATTTAATCCAGTACCCTGTTTCCTGCAGCAGCCAACTACACTCCAAGAAGAAGCCGACAAACTGACCATGAGGGCAATAGCCCCCTCTTGTTCATCTTCCCCTGCTACTGGTAATTCAGAGTAGGGTTGGGGAGAAAATCAGTTCACATTCTAATGCAAAGTGATGTAATTCACACTTCCCAAAACAAGGTATGGGCCAAAATGCAGCCAGCCTTTGAAATTCACACTTCCCCAAATTTTGCAGGCAGTTCTCCAGCCAAAAGATGTTTACAAAAATCCATATATTTGTGAAATTAATATGCAGAATGTTGCTTGCAAAAATGTTTATATGAGGGGAAATTGCATGTACAAATTTGCATACAAGAAGAAAGGTGCACTAAAGTGCTGAAGAATGTTCATGAGGGTTTTTTTTAAAGTATCAAAATGATGCAGAACTGAATTTATGATGGGGAGGATGAGAAACAGAGAAGCTGAAATTGGCAGATTTGTTCATCCCTAATTCAGAGGTATTCTGCTTCTGATACTGGAGGCCATACGTAGCCATTATTACTAGTACCTGCTGAAAGCCTCATCTATTTAATTATTTTATTTATTTATTATTAAATTTATAGCCTGCCCTTCCTCTCATTGTCTTTTTCTAATCTCCTTTTAAAGCCATCCAAGTTGGAGGCCATCATCACATCTTGTCGTAGCAAATTCCAAAATTTTAACTATGCATTGTGTGAATAAGTCTTCACTTCTGTCTGTCCCGAGTCTCCCACCATTCAGCTTCATTGGATGACTTCACTGGGTTGGATTCTACTATTATGGGAGAGGGGATAAAACATCCCTCTATCTACTTTCTTTACACCATGCACACAGTTATACACCTCTAAAATGCCCCCTTACTTGTTTTTTTTCCCCTAAACTAAGAAAAAATGTAAGTTTTTCTCATAGTAGAGTTGCTGGTACCCCTTAATAATGTTGGTTGCACATTACTGCATCTTTCCCAGTGTGGTTTAACGTCAACCCCTTTTCCCAGGGAACTCTGAGAGAGGGGAAGATGGGGGGTGTTTCCTAACAACTCCCAGCACCCTTTAAAAAACTGCAGCGCTCAGAATTCTTTGGGGGAAGGTGCAACTGTTTAAAGTGGTATGATACTGCTTTAAATGTATAGTGCAGATGTCAGATGGGGCCTTAGTTTCCATAGGGGATGTGGTCTAGTGCTGCAGTCCTGTACATATCTGAGAGTAGGGATTGGGGAATCTGTCAGTTTTGGTTTCTGTCAGTTTCTCATTTTTCCAATCTTAAGTTCAGTTCTCCACATTGCCATCTCTGTTTGTTTTTTCCCCTTAAAGTTCTCATGAAAATTCCTCAGATTTTACTGCAAATTTTTCGTAACATACACATTTTTACAAAGCATTTTCCCATAATGTAAAATGTTATTGTATATTGTATGTTATTTTCACTATATATGCATTTATATGCATACGTTAGCCTAGTATGTGCATTTTTGTACACATTACTTGACTGGAGGATAGAATTGCAACATTTGAAGGATGGCTCTGTTTTGGTTCACATATTGTTTTGGAAAGTGTAAATTTGTTACATTCGCCTTTGAATGAGAACTAAATCAAATTTCTCCTCACTACCTGGGAGTAAGTCCCACTGAACTCAGTAGGGCTTACTTCTAAGTAGACATGTATTGGCTTGCACTGGAAGCAATCAAAGTGAACTCCGTTTAAATAGGCAAAATAACTTGGATTTTGTTGGAGATTAATGCTTCAGGATCTGAAGGATTTTCTTCTCCCTTTTGATAAACTGTAAGTCGCCAAGAGACAGTTGCAAAGCCTCTTCTGCTTGGCATTAGGAATACAATTTTGGTTTTTATTTAAAGGTCTGCTCTCTTGCTTACTTTGGTCACCTTTGAAAGCATGAAGGTCTATTCTGTCCCCCTGATGATCAACTATTTTAACAGTGCACGTCTTTCTCTTTCAAGGGTGGCATCATAGGCATTGAAATTAACTGGGATTGCAACCTGGACAAATGGCTTCACCGCTGCAGCCCCAAGTATGGTTTCCGACGTCTTGATGACAAAAAAACAAACGAAGCCTTGTACCCTGGCTACAATTTTAGGTAAAACTTACTGTTGAAGACTTGGATGTATTGCTGCTGTCCCCAACCTGGTGGCCTCTAGATGTTTTTGGACTACAACTTCCAGCAGCCCCAGTCAGTACCTGGGTGCAGAATTTTTGCTGTTTTTCCCCTCCTTAAATATTTCCGTGGTGCAGAGTGGTAAGCGGCAGTAATGCAGCCGAAGCTCTGCTCACGGCCGGAGTTCGATTCCAATGGAAGGAGGAAGTCGAATCTCCGGTAAAAGGGGTTGAGGTCCACTCAGCCTTCCATCCATCCATGGTCGGTAAAATGAGTACCCGGCATATGCTGGGGGGTAAAGAAAGGCCGGGGAAGGAACTGGCAATCCCACCCCATATATACAGTCTGCCTAGTAAACGTTGCAAGACGTCACCCTAAGAGTCGGAAACGACTCGCACTATAAGTGCAGGGACACCTTTACCTTTTAAATATTTCTAGTTTCTAGGTTTCATGGCTGCAGAGACAGGTGATGCCAGGTGGAATCTCAGAAGTTAGAGAATGGGTAGAAGGGCTGTCGGATGGTCACAATAAGCTGAGGCTTCAGTTCCCTGCACTATTATTTTTTAAACTATCCCAAGACCAGCAGTGGAGTAAACTATTCAAAGCCAAGTAAATATATGCAGTTTTGCTCAACAACAACAACAACAAAAAATGTATTTTTAAAAGTGTAGTGATTGCCACCATCCTCTTAAAGTGCATTTTGGAATGGGCATACGCAGGGAATTTTAACGTTTTGATAACTCTAAAACACACAATTGTGCAACCAAAGGCATTTCCAGACATCTACAGCAATCTTTGCTGACTGCTGCTAGATTGACTATCCCACTTCCCCTTTGACTTCCTGGTTTGGTGCTGTAGAGTGAACCACACTCTGGCCTGTGCTGTAGGCCAGTGGATGAAAATCACTGGGAAGCTGCACCCCCTGCTTCCCAAGAAGTTCATGGTGGCACGGCGAAGACCAGCCTGGCCCCATCCATCGGCCAGAGAAAGAGCAGCTGCAGGGAGTTTGCTTCCCTCCCTTCCTGCCAAAAAGAATGCTCTGCTCCAGCTCCCAGTTTGCTCTGGGATTGTACAGCAGATGTGAAGCAGACTCTGGCCGCATCCATAAGGGAATAAGGGCTGCTGGGATGCATGGGTTTTGGATATGTTTCCATCTGTTGCAGCTTTATCCAGCCTGGTGCCCTCCAGGCTGAGCTGGCTGGGACTGATGGGAGTTGTAGTCCAAAACACCTGGAGGGCAGCAGGTCAGGGAAGGCTGGTCTTTTGTAGTAAGCAGGATATTAATCTTCTAAATGAATAAATGCCATGCCCAAGAAGTTGACTTAGGCTGCGGACACACAACATTTTATTCTATAATGGAGACTATTTGTTTTTTTCTATGTAGTAGTCCACATGCAATCTTGATCTACTGTGTGTTTTTTGCCCCTAAAAAGTGCTTCTTGAAACATTGGCTTCATTCTGAAAGTAAAAGCTCACTGCAGATTGATTCTGCATTACCCCACAGTTACCTGGCCATCCCCGTTGGATTCAGACTCTAACTTGCTGGTGTGTTTTCCTCTGTTATGTTTAATGTGAAATCTCACCTTCGAGCGTTTCATAGATTAGTTTACAGGTCTCTGCACAGCATCACTCTGCATGGCTACTCAATCTAAGACGTCGTAGCAATTAGACACCGCACTGGAGACCCTTTAAATAGGCTCATGGTGGGCTTTCTATTTGCACGGGGAAGGTTTCTCTGAATAGGACTACATCATCAACTGAGCATTCCTACAAACAGGTTGGAAAGCTGGTACCATCTGTTGGCACCAGCCGGCACCTCCTTGGTGGTGGCACTTCAGTCAGATCCTCCTCTAACACTGCCTCTGGTTGAGTCTCTGTTTCCTTCTCCTTGGGAGGAGATGCAAGTGGTGGCTCAGGCAACAAGCCAGGGCTGAGGGGCAGGACAGGAGCTGGCTCAATGTCAGACAGTGCTTCTTCCATTGTAACTGGAACCACAGGGGCAGAGTTGTCACCGTCTAAACTACCAAAGCCTTCTCCTGCTGCAATCCACTGGGCCCCTCCCCAGGATCCCATTCTTCTTCCTCCTCCTGATCATTCCATTGGGAGTCTCCCATGGAACTTATGACAGCAATGTGTCCATTTGAAAACCAATGTAGGCTGTCCCAGGAATGGGAAGGGTGTATCCACACACCTGTGCAATGATGTTGTGGGTGGGTGTATACCAAGATCGCAATCCCCACTTCTTCATTCACCTGGGGCATGTGCAGGGAGGAAACAGCATGAATAACCTATTCAAGGGGAGGGTTTTCAAATATGTATCAAGTAACCACACACACCCTTGTGGATGGCAGGATTTAGAATCAATCTACATTGAAAGCAGCATGTGGGGGACAAGCATAAACAATTTCAGACTGAGAAAAACTTCATTTATCTGCTACATGCGGGTTAGTGTGTGTACACAGCCCTAATTTCAGTGGGGCTAGTATAGGAGGCAGGGCTGTGGAGTCGGTACACCAAACCTTTGACTCCAACTCCTCTATTATTCTACTGTCCAACTCCAACTCCTTCATAGATGGCAAATGTATATTAACTAGTAATAACAAATTTACTGTAGTAAAATGGTATTTCATCACCACCACGTGAATCATCAGGCTAGATTGATAGAACCTAAAATATATTTATTTGATTAAAATTTCTGAACAAGAAAACTTTCTTAAATTCCTATGAAAGTTTTTATTTTGAAGTCGGAGTCGGTACATTTCTACCGACTCTGACTCCACCCAAAATTGCTTCCATCTCCACGACTCCGACTCTGACTCCACAGCCCTGATAGGAGGGAACCGTGATTATTTGTACCCCATGTTTCCATGATATTCTAAACCCATGCATTAGAATTGGCTACTTGGTTTGGGGACTAGAAATTTCCTACAGGCAATCCAAAATAACTGCCAGATTTGGAAAATATAGTCACAAGGTTTGGGGCATCAACAGAAGCTTAGCCATGTGCTTGCCAGTAAACATGCCTGAGCCAGTGACCAGAGATCACAGTGCAGAAGATCAAAGTGCATTTAGTCATTGTGCAGGAAGCGGAAGGGCAGCTGGTGTATTTTGGATTGGCTATCAGATGGCTCACTGGAGCATGCAGTACTGTGAAATGAGAACTTACAAATTATTGAAAACAAAACTTTAAAGGTCTTTGCCTGGGAGGATGTAGAGTTCTGGGGTCTGCCTGTCCACTTTGGTCCTCAAAGGAGCTTCTCATATAGAATCACAGTCTGTTAATATGATGGGGGATGCATGTTCCATACAGGTGCTGAGTGAGGAAGGAGGTGATCTTCATTGCAAGTCCAGGCAAAGTCTCACCTTATCCAAACTGGTATAATTCACTGTCAAATCTTGTTGTTTGGTCACTGTAGATTTGCAAAGTATTACAAGCAGGCCAATGGGAAAGAGGAAAGGACCCTGATCAAAGCCTATGGCATACGCTTCGACATCCTCGTATTTGGCACGGTAAAACACGTGTTTTTGTTGTTGTTGTTGTATTGTTGAATACAAATAATTGTTTTGTTGAAAATAATTTTTAATTTTTATTATTATTATTATTATTATTTGCTGTTTTGCAAGCACTTAACAGTACTTTCTCCCCAGCCACCCACCAGTATCCTCTTAGAACCCTCTCCCATTTCTGGAAACAGGCCTGATTCCATCCATGAAACAGAGACACTGATGCTTCTCCATTTGCAGAGAATAGGGTGAAAATCAATTACTCTCTTTTTAAAAAAGTAATCTCTTATCTCCTTTGTTTCCTTTTCTTTTTTTCCCCAAAGGCAGGACAATTTAATTTCTTTGAGCTCCTGGTGTACATAGGTTCAGCCCTCTCCTACTTTGGCCTGGTAAGAGACTGTTTCATATCCCATGGCATTAGGATGGGGAGGGATGATTTCAGCAGAAATTGCTTCAATTAGGAAAACTGAATCAACATCCTCTTCAACTGTTTTCTTCTCAGGCTCAGTTAGTCGTTGATTTTCTCATTACTTCATATGTATTCCGTTGCTTCAGTCACAACCCAGTGAAGGAGTATTACTACCAAAAAAAGTGTGAGTCGGTGCCAGGACCAAGATGGGTAAGAATCAGATGCAATTAATCATAACATCTCACCAGTACTTATGCATATGCTGGGGAGTTTGCCTCACTGCAGAAAAAAACAGTCATAGTTTCTGTTGAGATACCATACTAAAGTAAACTATGGTTTAGTGAAATACCTTACTCCTTGTGTACTCCCCGCTCCACCCCCTGCACAGCTTGAAGAGGAGTTTGGAAGATTTTGCTTCCGCTTTTGGTTAACCACAGCTTGCTGTGTTGTCCAGACTTGGAATCATGGCTAACATTAACTATATTTAATTTAAACAAGCCAGCTTCAGAAACCATTCACTGAGGTTAGCTTTTTGGAAACTAACTGTAGTGAAGATTAACCACAGAGTGTCAATCTAAATGACATGACAAACTGTGGTTAACCAGTGGAAGCTTCTTCCTCTGAGGTGGAGACCAAGAGCCTGACAGGAGGCTAGGCTTGCTCGCATCTTGCTAAACCATAGTTTCAGTGTGATGTCTGAATGAAACCATAATGTGTAGAGGGTTGCTTTTTTCCTTTTTATTTTTTAATTATACCAAGTAGATGTACACTTCACTGATGAAGGGGGAACCAAAAAATCCAGACCTTAAGAGAGAAAAATAGTTATTGAAGTGGTAGATGATTACTACAGGGGAGGAGGGAAACCTTTCTGGTTGTTTTTCTCTTTCGAATTGTAGCAAAAATTATTTCTTTCGAATTGTAACGTTGGAGTGGTACAAGACAAAATGCTCAACCTCCAAACAGAGCAAAAACTCTCTCTCTCTCTCTCTTTTCAACTCAGCCTTCAGCTAACCTGGTGTCCTTCAGATGTTCTGGATTACAACTCCCATCAACCCCAGCTGTGCTGGCTAGGTTGATGAGAGTTGTAGTCCAGAACATCTGGAAGTCACCAGGTTGCCGAAGATTGAATTAACCCTTTAAAACAATTTATCAAAATTGCAAAAATGCGGAGCTGGTGTGTTACTTGCTATTAAGGGCATCACAGGCATTTGCCAATAGGAACTTTTAAATTTATTTTTATTTTAATTTAACAAAGTTTATATACTGCTTGATTGTAACAGAACCTCTAAGCAGGTTACAGGAAATATTAAAATTATCAGTAACAGTTCAAACAAGTAGTTAGAAACATTTAAAGACAATTAAAATCAGCAGCAAACTAAAGAGAGATTAAAACTTATCAACATCTAGTTGTGACATTTTTGTCACTACAGCAGAGGCATTGCTGACACAGATATGCATAAAATTTGCATATCCTAATTCCTATGCATATGGGTGGGGTCTCACTGCGCTTTGCAGAGCATCCAGCCAACTTGCAAGTAAAGTAAGAATAATGTTTTTAAAATGGGGGAAGAGGAGATCTGGGGCTTGGCACAAAAGACCCCAGGCTCGAGGGCCTCCTAGCAGTGCCCATGCCATTCAGGGCAGGGATGGGGAATTCTACGTCCCTGTCAACAAAGAGTTGTGGTTTAATGTGCTGTGAGCATCTGCATTTCCTTCTGCAACAGTTAAGGTAGCTGGGGAGAAAGACTTTGGATCCGTCACTGGCCTTGTTCACACGCAACGCTAAGCCATGGTAAATAACCAACCAAACCATGTCTTGGGTTGCCAGCGTTTGTTTTCTTTTCCAGGTGTTCTTGACTAGCACTTTTGTAGCCTGGTGAACATCTGGGGTGAGGTGGGCAACCAATCCATGTTTAAGGAAGGGTACTGACTTCCTACGTACAGGAATACCCCGCATTAACATACGCAATGGGTCCAGAGCGAGTACATAAACCAAAAATGTACTTAAACTGAAGCACTACCTTTTTTCACTTATCGATGCATGTACTGCACTGCAATCATCATATACGGGCATAACTGATGTAAATAACGCATTTATAACTAAAATAAACACAGTAGGCCTTATTTTAAGAAAAAGGGAGGTGGCGTCATGCCGTTAAGTGTCCGTTCTTGCAAAGTGAGCGTACGTAAATGGGATTGGTTCTACTGTAAATATGTCCGTACTCACGAGTGTCCATAAAGTGAAGGTCTGTATAGCGGGGTATTCCTGTAATGACAAGCCACAGTTAAAACAAACTATGGTTCAGAGGTTAACAAGAAACCATGTCTTCACATAATGGTTTGACAGTAAGCAAGCCATAGTTAAGTGACTGAGTACAGTTCAGACAATCATACAAACAATGTTTTAGTAAGCCATAGTTCAGTAAATCATGGCTAAGCTTTATGTGTGATTGAGGCCACTGAATAACAACAGTACGCTTATTGCTTAGTTGTGAAAACAATTGTTTAGAAAGGTCCTAACAAGCCATATTGACAGGAGCAAGATTCAGATTTGAAATTGCTGGGTGTTTTCATGTTCTATCTTCTGCTATGAATAAGTCTAAAATACCAAGTCTATTCAGCAAAACACTTGGGGAGATATGCAAAATGTCTTTGTTTCTTTTGCTGGACAGACTCTATTTTACGTGACTTTTGTTGACGAGCCGCACATCTTTATGATCGACAAGTATTTGAGGACAAGCCTACAGAAAATTAAAGGTGAAATTATTCAGGTGAGTGAGAGTCTATCTTTTTATATAAGTGTACGCATTTGCCTGTGTACAGACAGACAGGTTTGGGAACAGATGCAACATTTTTTCAGAGGCTTTGTCTGGTTTGGACACAACACTAAACCAGCCTTTTTGCTGACCCGGTGCCCTCCAGATGCTTTGGACTACAACTCCCATCAGCCCACACCCCAGGATGGTAGCCCAAAACATCTTGAGGGCACCAGGTTGGGGAAGGCTCTGCTAAACCATAGTTTAACATTTTGAGAATAAGCCTCAGCAAATCTTGGCTCTTTTGCACCTCTACCGTAGTACAGCTGTGAGGAAGAGACTGGAACCTTCCACTTCCATTTTAGATTATTTACTCTCTTTTTTAAAAGCAATACAGAATGTGTGTGTGTATTCTTGTATATAAATAATGCACAAGAATTTATTTATTTATTTATTGCACTTGTATTCCGCCCCATAGCCGAAGCTCTCTGGGTGGTTTACAGCAATCAAAAACATTAAAACAAATACACAATTTAAAAACATATTTTAAAAACAATTTAAAACACAATTTTAAAATTCAAAACAATATAAAAACAATTTAAAAACACATGCTAAAATGCCTGGGAGAAGAGGAAAGTCTTGACCTGGTGCTGCAGGGATAACAGTGTTGGCGCCAGGCGCACCTCGTCAACTACATCATTCCGTAATTTGGGGGCCACCACTGAGAAGTCCCTCTCTCTTGTTGCCACCCTCCGAGCTTCCCTTGGAGTAGGCACCCGGAGCAGGGCCTTTGATCTTGACTGTAGTGTATGGGTGGGTTCATATCGAGAGAGGCGTTCCATCAGGTATTGTGGTCCCAAGCCATGTAAGGCTTTATAGGTCAAAACCAGCACCTTGAATCGAGCTCGGAAACATACAGGCAGCCAGTGCAAGCAGGCCAGAATCAGTTTTATATGTTCGGACCGTCTGGTCCCTGTTACCAATCTGGCCGCTGCATTTTGCACAAGCTGCAGTTTCCGAACCGTCTTCAAAGGCAGCCCACGTAGAGTGCATTGCAGTAATCTAATTTAGAGGTTACCAGAGCATGGACAACTGAAGCCAGGTTATCCCTGTCCAGATAGGGATGTAGTTGGGCCACGAATTGAAGTTGGTAGAAGGCACTCCGTGCCACCGAGGCTACCTGAGCCTCAAGTGACAGAGTTGGTTCTAGGAGAACCCCCAAGCTACGAACCTGCTCCTTCAGGGGGAGTGCAACCCCATCCAGAACAGGTTGGACATCCACCATCCGGTCAGAAGAACCACCCACTAACAGCATCTCAGTCTTGTCTGGATTGAGCCTCAGTTTATTAGCCCTCATCCAGTCCATTGTTGCACCCAGGCACCGGTTCAGCACATTGACAGCCTCACCTGAGGAAGATGAAAAGGAGAAATAGAGCTGCGTGTCATCAGCATACTGATGGCAACGCACTCCAAAGCTCCGGATGACCGCACCCAATGGTTTCATGTAGATGTTGAACAGCATGGGGGACAGAACTGACCCCTGCGGAACCCCATACTGGAGAGTCCAGGGTGCCGAGCAATGTTCCCCAAGCACCACCTTCTGGAGGCGACCTGCCAAGTAGGAGTGGAACCACCGCAATGCAGTACCTCCCACTCCCAACTCAGCCAGTCTCCCCAGAAGGATACCATGGTCGAAGGTATTGAAAGCCGCTGAGAGATCAAGGAGAATCAACAGAATCACACTCCCCCTGTCTCTCTCCCGACAAAGGTCATCATACAGGGCAACCAAGGCTGTTTCTGTGCCAAAACCAGGCCTGAATCCCGACTGAAATGGATCCAGATAATTACTCGGTCTCATTCAAGAGTGTCTGGAGCTGGCCTGCAACCACTCGTTCCAGGACCTTGCCCAGAAATGGAACATTTGCTACCGGCCTATAGTTATTAAGATTTTCTGGGTCCAGGGAGGGCCTCTTCAGGAGTGGTCTCACTACTGCCTCTTTCAGGCAGCCAGGGACCATCCCCTCTCGCAGAGAGGCATTAATCACTTCCTTGGCCCAGCCGGCTGTTCCATCCCTGCTAGCTTTTATTAGCCAAGAAGGGCAAGGATCCAGCACAGAAGTGGTTGCACGAACCTGTCCAAGCACCTTGTCAACGTCCTCAAGCTGCACCAACTGAAACTCATCCAAGAAGTCGGGACAAGGCTGTGCTCTGGATACCTCGCTTGATTCACCTGCTATAACACTGGAGTCTAAGTCCTGGTGGATGCTAAAGATTTTATCCTGGAAGTGCCTAGCAAATTCATTACAGCGGGCCTCAGATGGTTCCACCATGTCCCTGGGGCCAGAGTATAATAGCCCCCGGACAATTCTGAAGAGCTCCACTGGGCGGCAGATTGATGATTTGATAGTGGCAGCAAAATATTGTTTTTTGCTGCCCTCACTGCCCCTAAATACAGCTTACCATAGGCACTTACCAGTATATAATTGCATCCACTAGGAGTTCGTCTCCATCTGCACTCAAGCCGTCTCCTATATTGTTTCATTGCTCTCAACTCTGGGGTATACCATGGAGCCGTACGAGCTCTACACAGGAGAGGGCACTCAGGAGCAATCATGTCAACCGACCGGGTCATTTCTGTATTCAACAGTTCAACCAGGGTTTCGACAGGAGCGCCAGCCCTATCATCCGGAAAGCTCCCCCGAGCCCTTTGGAAACCATCCGGATCCATTAGTCTCTGGGGGTGGACCAACTTAATAGGCCTCCCACCCTTCCAGAGGGGAAATGCTGCTGCAAGTCTAAACTTCAGCAAGCAGTGATCTGTCCATGACAGAGGGACTGATGTAAGGCCCCCCACATTCAGATCACCAACTCCATGTCCAGTTGCAAAAACCAAATCTAGAGTATGCCCTGCTACATGTGTTGGGCCAATGGCATATTGGGACAGTCCCATGGTTGTCATGGAGACCATGAAATCTTGAGCCGCCCCGGATAAGGTGGCCTCGGCATGGATGTTGACATCCCCCAGAACCAACAGTCTGGGGGATCTCAACAGTACACCTGAGACCACCTCTGTCAGCTCAGCTAGGAAGTCTGTTGGGCAGCGGGGTGGGTGGTACACCAACAGAATCCCCAGTCTGTCCCGCTTACCCAACATAAGGTGCAAACACTCCAGACCAGTAGTCACATGGACAGGGTGCTTGCAAAGGGAGATGGAGCTCCTATAGACCACAGCAACCCCCCTCCCCTCCCCTCAGGTCTACCCTGATGCTGGACCAGGTACCCTGGTGGACATAGCTGGGAGAGACTGACTCCCCCCTGCTCACCCACCCAACATATCATGCAGTCAGACAATATCAGTTACAGTTGCAATCAAGAAAAACCAAAGAAGTATGCAACAAGTATTTTTATTTATTTATTACATTTATATCCCACCCTTCCTCCCAGCAGGAGCCCAGGGTGGTATTTTAAGTCATTCCTTTCATTGTTTCCAGAATGCATATGGGTGAATTTTCTCCAGTACATTACCGAATTGCTTAATTTTTCAAAAAACAAATTGTCAGGTTGCTTACCTCCTCTCACTCATTCTATTCTATTCTATTCTACTTCTGTATTCTATATTACCTAATTTAACATATAAGCCAATTCCCATATCCAGTCCTCCAAGGCTAGAATCACTTCCACTATTAGATTAATTGCTGTTTACCGTGTAGTCCGCACCCAGACAAACTGTGATTAACCTTAACCATTGTTAGTTGAAAGCAGGGATGGAAGGATCTGTCAATTTCGGCTCTGTCAGATTCTCATTTTTTCCAATCTTAAATTCAGTTCTCTACATTTCCGCAGCAATTTGTGGATTTTTAAAACAAAAACCATAAAAAATCACTAACATTTTAGTGCAAATTTCTCCTAATAAACACATTTTTGTATGCAGTTTTGACTAATGTTCACATCTGCAGCAATTTCCCCTAATATAATGCTTTTTGATGTCATTTTCACTTATATATTCAGTTTATGCATTTTCCCCTGATATATGCAGGGTTTTTTTTGGTAAACATTGCTTGGTAGGAGAACTGCATTGCAAAATTCAGATAAGTGTGAATTTCAAAAGATGGCAGTATTTCAATTCTCATATTGTTTCGGAAAGTGTGAATTCAATAGATTCACTTTTTAAATGTAAATTGAATCAAATTTCTCCCACATCCCTAGCTGAAAGAAGACAGACCATATTTTATGAAACTGTTTACGATAAATCACAGTTTAGGATTTGGATGATACACTAAACTGGGTACACAAGCCTGAGGTTCCTTGTTCTCATAATGCTAACTATGTCCAAACTCAGCCGTTACGGTAGAGCCTTCAGTGGTCTGGTTTGCATGGGTAACCATGGATAAGCATGAATGAGCGAGCATAGGTACAAAGAGGAAAACATGGTGGCTGCTTCACTCATTCCCCAGTCCTCCTGCTGCCATTCGTCCCGGAGCCAAGGATGCCTCCAGACTGTCACTACTTTATGGGAGAGATTTGAGTGCATACATGAACTTTATGTTTGCACAATTAAAGAGGGTTAAAGGGTTCACTTGCCCTAACGCAACAAATCCCCTTTTTAAAAAACAACTATGGAATTTGCTCCCACAAGACGCAGTAATGGCCACCAGCTTGGACGGCTTTAAAAGAAGATTAGACAAATTCATGGAGGACAGGGCTATCAATGGCTACTAGCTATGATGGCTGTGCTCTGCCACCCTAGTCAGAGGCAGCATGCTTCTGAAAACCAGTTGCCGGAAGCCTCAGGAGGGGAGAGTGTTCTTGTACTCGGGTCCTGCTTGTGGGCTTCCCATGAGCATCTGTGTGGCCACTGTGTGAACAGGATGCTGGACTAGATGGGCCACTGGCCTGATCCAGCAGGCTCTTCTTATGTTCTTAACTGGCTTTTTGCAGTTTGGAAAGTGAGGGGGAAATGCATTAAAAGTTATTAAAAGGGATCAATGAATGATTAATGGGAAGAAGTGTAAACACCCTGCAAGCATGTCAGGATGACTGTTCATTGTCGTATCACCACCCCATAAACAAATCAGAACAAATGCTCAGTAAAGACTGGACAGAGACTAAGCACTGTGTAAGCTTTGTGCAAGCAAATCATGATGAATGCTGCATAAACAGGGCACCTGGAGGATCCCAATGCCATAGTTTGGCTCAGCATTGCATCCAAACCTGGGAGTGAGAAAAGCCACAAGCCTGGGTTCAGAACTAATGCTAAGCCAAACCATGACTTAGTTTGGGGTCACATGGCAGCAGAAGGATCAACATGGCTACAAATGTTCCTGAGTACCTGCATGCCCACTTATTAATGCTTAACCATAGTTTGGCTTAGCTTACATACTGTTGCGTGCACCCCAATCTCCGAGTGGTGTGAGACTTCCAGAGGTTCCTGCACCTACCCAGGGTTTGGTTTCCTTGGAAAGAAGGTGAGCAGAGATTGTGGTGTCTTTAGAATATATGGTTTATTTACACAATTATACAACCTGAGCATAAGATGGAGGGGTTCTCAGCTTTAACAGTCCAACAGATTTTGTTCTCCATCAGGATTCCAGGTAGGCACCCTAAAGCCATGGCTTGGGATTCTGCACACAGCTTCTGAGCTTCATCTAGACCAGCCTTTCCCAACTAGTGGGCCACCAGATGTTGTTGGACCACAATTCGCATCTCTCCTGACCATTGGCAATGCTGGCTGAGGCTGATGGGAGTTGTGGTCCAACAACATCTGGTGGCTCACTAGTTGGGAAAGGCTGATCTAGACTAAGACTAATACACCAGCCACTTCCTGGTTCCAGGATGAGGGAGCCTCTGGCCAGGTGAGGGGGCAAGGAGGGCCTCTCCTCTGAAAGAGTTTTGATGGCACACATTGCTCTCCTGGCCAAATCTTTACACTTGTTAATGGCAAACTTGGCCAAATACATTAGCCTATGAAAGGAACTAGTTTTACTAGAGAGGCAGATTTCTTTCCTACAACTCCACCTGTATAGATTCAAATCGGAGGCTGAAAAGGGTGCCCAAAGACACCATCCATCCCAACCCACCAATCTTAGAACAATACTAATTGGGCCATTGCCTATGTTACATATATTTGATCAGAGACCAGTAACAGTAACAGTAATATTTATTGTGGTCTATGACCCGTAAAAAGCATAGGTGTATCAGTTCATAAAATTACACACATACAGAACAGATAATGTGTTTCATGGGCATAAAAATTACACACGTACAGAACAGATAATGTGTTTCATGGGCATAAAAAGTGCATTGGTATGCCTAATACTTATACATAAATAAAATAATTTGTTACACATTATAAGGATAAAAAATAACAGAATTAAAATTAAAATGTAAGTAGGTCAGAGTAAAATGTTTATAGGATATTCAAGAGGGTAATTGAGTTCTTTTAGACTGGGCTGCGTATATGTATTTAGCAACGGAGAGAGTGATATTTTTATTTTGACCCCTCAGCAGGCAGGTAAGCAAGCACGCAGGAGATAGATTAGTACGGTTCTTTATGAATGGAGATAGATATTTGTTGCGTTCAGGGGAGTAGAGTGGGCATTCGAGAAACACGTGCCGAAGGGTTTCTATAGCACCCAGTTTGCAGGGACAGGTGCGTTGATTATACTCAATACCCCGGTATCTTCCCTCCAGTACTGCTGAGGTTAGGCAGTTGAATCTTGCTTTGGTAAGTGCGATTCTATATTTAGGGACAGTTAAAAAATCTAAATAGGGGGCGTGCGTATTAGGGTCCAAGTTCAGGTTGAAATGAAGAGGAGAGCAGACTTTGGTTGCTGCTGTCATTGTGGTTTGTATTTCTAGATCCCTGAGTCTCGATCGGATAGTGGATTTGGCTATTATTGGATCTAGCGTGTATAAGTACGCAATGGATAAGCCTAATCTGGGAAGTTTATCCCGGAATGTTTTCATCCAGAGTGAGAGTTAGGTGTCTGCCCATAGAAGTTGTAAATAACCGGGAGGGCAATCATAGGACAGTTTAATCCAAAAGTTGAATGCCTGAACCCATGCCTGAGATTCAAGCGAAGGTTGGGCAGCTTCCAATCTAAGCGCAGCATTCGGGACACACCTTGGGAGGGCAAAAATTTGGCGTAAGAAAGTGGAAAGTACTGCCTCTATGGAGGAACGATATGAGGTGATCCAAAATGGGGCGCCGAAAAGGAGTTGAGGGATTATCTTTGCCTTAAAAACCTGGATGGCAGCCGGGATGTACTGCCCTCCTTTGGTATAAAAGAAATGTAGAATGCCTTTCATTGTGGTCCGGGCAGTCGAGACAGCCGTGTGGATATGGGGGGACCAGGATAGGGAAGAATGGAAAATTATACTGAGATATTTATAGCTTGAAACTTGAGATATGCGGTTGCCGTTAATTATCCAGTCTGAAGTTGTAGATTTCTTGGAAAACACTAGAATTTTGGTTTTGGAGAAATTAATATTTAGGTTGTTGTCTGAACAGTATAGCATGAAGGCTCTAAACAAGCGTTTTAGACCAATTTTGGAGAAAGATAACAGAGCTGCGTCATCGGCATATAGCAGAATGGGACAACTGTGGTTGCTTAATTTGGGGGAATGAAAGGTTGGAGAAAGACAGCTGGAATATAAATCATTGATGAAGAGGTTAAACAATAAAGGGACCAGAACACAGCCCTTTCGTTGAAGGGATCAGTTTTGTAAATTATATATTAAACAGAGGAGTCTTTTATCTATTGTCGTTCTTGAGAGTTTATCCCATAATTTCTCCCTTGAGATGGAATCAAAGGCTGATTTCAGGTCAACGAACGCAACGTAAAGGCCATTCCTCGTTCGGTTTGTGTATTTCTCTGCCAGGTGATTAAGGAGTAGGCAGTGATCCAGCACGGATCTGCCTCTCCTGAATCCTGCTTGTTCAGAGCCCAAGATGTTCTCCTCCTCTATCCATAAGGATAATTTCCTCTTCAAATGGCTGGCATAGAGTTTCCTCACTGCCGATAGTAGGCTGATTGGTCTATAATTGAGGGGATCCGCTCTGGAGCCTTTTTTGTATATGGGGATTACTGTGGCTTCCCGCCAGTCCTCTGGGAAGTGACCTGTATTGTTAATGACTGTAAATAAGTTGGCCAATATGGGAGCCCACCATTCGTGATGGGATTTCAAAATCTCTGGGGGTAAATTATCACCTCCCGGGGCCTTGGCCGCTTTCAGGTTGACAATTAGCTCTGTTATTTCACTGTGTTGCACAGGTGGCCAATCTGGGAGTTTTTCGATGTTAAAGGGGAAGGAATAGTTAGTAAGAGTCTCATGGATGGATGCATACAAGTCTGAGAAGTATTGTTTCCATATGTAAGGTAGAATATTACACGGAGCTTGCAAGGTGTACTTCAAAGCTCCAGAGACAATAGACCAGAAGGTTTTAGAATTTTTAAGTCTGGACGCACTGATTAAAGACTTCCAACCCTCATAAATTGCTTGCCTTTTTTTAGTGGTTATTAGAGTTTTGTACTTCCTTTTGGTAGCGTAGTATTTAGGAGGGAGAGTAGTATGGTTCTGCTGGCGATATTGCTGGTAAATCTGTCTTAGTTGCCTTTTAGTAGCTTGGCATTCCCTGTCAAACCAGTAGGAATGCCCTGATTTCAAATGCAGTCTGGAGTTATTATAATTTGGAACTAAGATAGAATTTAGGGTCTTGACCAGGGTATTGTAAACTTTTGAGGCCGATAAGTAATTGGAGGCCTTCACTAATTGTGAATGGATGGCCTCCGCCGTAGGAGAAGAGATGAAGGCTGCTACTTGGTTGGCTATGTGCGGTGACCAGATGGGTCTGTGTAAGTGGCATATACAGAGTTTACTGCATGGCTGAGTTGGGTTACTAAGCGACAATTCTCATTTAGGTGTAACAAAAAGGTTAAAGGAAGGTGGTCGCTATCTTGCCTCTTGCCCACAGTGAATTTTGATATTAATTCCAATAATTGATGGGAAACAATTATATAATCAATGACGCTACTTCCTCTGCTGGAGATGTAAGTGTATTCCGCGCAGAGCTCGAAGGACTTAAGGCCATTGAGGATTGTAAGGTTTCGGCTTCTGAGTAAACGGGATAAACAAATCCCCTGGTAGTTAACCCTGGTATCTTTAGAGGCCCTTTCAAAGGCAGAGTTATAGTGGGCAGTGTCCTCACCTCCCCAGAGATTGGAAGCAAGCAAGGTGTCATCATTGGGGCCAATTCTGGCATTAAAATCACCCATGATGATTAATTGAGCTTTGGGAAAGCAAGATTCTAAATCTGTTAAATAGCTATCCAGGGTATCCCATAGCAAATCACTGTGTACCAGGAGGCATGTATACATTAATTAGGAGTACAGATGTTGATTGGAACGACATCAAAACAGCCATGGCAAAATTTTTACAAGGGGGAAGATTTTGAAGGCATGCAGTTAGTGAGGTTGAGATTAGTATGGCCAAACCTCCTTTTGGTCTTCCTTTCAAGTTGTCAGTAGGAGGGACTGCAGGTGAATCAAAGGAGGCGTAGCCATTCAATGTTAATTGCTGTGTAGACCAAGTTTCTTGTAGAAAAATCATATCATGTTTGTTCAAATAGGAAGTCAGTTCGTCATTGTGTTGCTTAGTGTTCCAGCCTGCAATATTCCATGATAAGAAATGAATAGATGTCTCCTGCAGTAAGTGTTTCGAGTTATTACTGGAGGAAGTTGAAAAAAGGTCTGCAGCGGGACCCTGCAGAAGGGTTGGGGTTTGAGGCAAGTGTCAGTGCATTTCGTTGATTTGATTTAGGAGACCTAATGTATCAACAAAAACTGCGCCCGATAGCTTGGCAGAGCCCGAATGTTTATTCCTTGGCTGCGTTTCCTTGGGAGGAGATATGATCAGAGACCATAGTGCGGGTATGGGGAACCTGTGGCCCTCCATATGTATTTATGTATTTATTAGATTTATATCCTGCGCTTCCTCCCAGTAGGAGCCCAGGACAGCGATGTTGCTAGACTACAGTTCCCATGGACCCTAACCATTGGTCATGCTGGCTGGGGCTGATAGGAGTTGTAGTCCTAACAGCATCTAGGGGGTCACAGATATTTATTTATTATTTAATTTGTATCCCGCCCTTCCTCCCAGCAGGAGCCCAGGGCGGCATATCCCATTCCTGCCCTAGTGGGACAGAGAAAATAAATATGTGTATCAGAGACAATGGCTTTATCATACTGCTTTCAAATGATATCAGACTTTGAACGTTAGAACAGCCCTGCTAGGTCAGGCCAAAGGCCCATCTAGTCCAGCATCCTGTTTTCCCAGGGGCAAACCAGATGCCTATGGGAAGCCTACAAGCCCCATCTCAGAAAATATATATTGTAGAGCTGGAAAAGGTGCCGGAAAAGGCACTGAAAATGGCCAGGGAGTTGGAACATCATCTTCTCTTTTAGGAGAAAGGTTAACTTATTTTGTGTGTGTGTGTGTGAATTTCGAATAAAAGATTAGAGGTTTATAAAATTGTGAATAGTGTAGAGAAAGTGGATAGAGATAATCTTTTATCCTGTTCTCATACTACTACTTATAATTCTAGTATTTGGGGTCATCTAATTAAACTGATGGGCAGTAGAACTGGGACAAACAAAATAAAGGCCTTCTTCACCAAGTGTAGAATTAATGGATGGAATTTGCTGCCACAAGATGTGGTGTGATCTCTGCTGGCTTAAACAGATTTAAAAGGGGAATTAAGACAAATCCATGGAGGAGAATGTCTGTCAGTAGCCTTTATGATGAAGACATGGAACTTCCATGTTCAGAAGCAGTGTACCAATGAATACCAGTCAGTGGAGAGCAATAGCAGGAGAGGTCTATTGCCATCAAGCTTTGCCTGTGGTCTTCTGGGGCCAGCTGGCCGGTCAGTATAAAAAGTAAGATGCTGGACTAGATGGACCTTTTGGGCTGACCCAGCAAGGCTCTTCTTATGTGTCTGAAAAGCTACCATCTGGCTGTCACATTCGGAAAACTTGTATCACAGGGATGGGGAACCTGTAGCTCTCCAGATGTCATTGGACTCCAGCTCCCATCATCCTCTGCCAGCGTGGCAAATCGTCAGGGACGATGTGATTTGTAGTCCAGCAGCATCCAAAGGACCATAGGTTCTACGTTTCTGCTTCATCAGACGAAAAATTATAAGAGGAGGTGAAGGGCCTTTTTTCTCAATGAGTGGGCCATTTAATCAATTGGAATGCTACCCATTGATCAGTGTCTTACACCAAGGTCCAGGGTCCACTCTTTAAGGAGAAGGCCATTTCCCTACTGCTACTATTTATGCTTGACAGATTTAAGTTGGCCATTACATTATGTGTGCATCATGTATCAAATTCTCTTGACTGCAGAGAAACACGGGTGATTTTAAGCGTGCTGTTAAACGGCAGCTGCAACATATGGACGAAGAAGCTACATCTCTCGGGAACTCTGAAGAGCTGCAGCCCATTCAAAACAAAGGGGACGCCTCTTCCTCCCGTGAGCGTCCTGCTTGGTGTAGCTGTGGGAAATGCCATCCGGCACAGGGCTTTTTGGAGCAGCTCTGTTGCCGAAGGAAGGATGGGGCGTGCATCACAGTCTCCGCTTTGTTCGAGCGGCTGGTCCTTTCCAGATCCATGCTGGAGTTTGTCCTCCTCTACAAAGAGCCCTTGCTGGACCTACAGGCCGAGACGCTCAACACACAGCTTCGGCACTGCGCTTACAAGCAGTATATTCAGTGGCGCTTTGGAGATGACAACCTGGAAGAAAGGGCCGTGATCCCAAGCTGCTGCAGGTGGAAAATCAGAGATGTTTTTCCCAGTGAGAACGGCGAGTATGCTGGTTTCAGGAAAAAGAAGTAGCTGATCGTGGAGACTCCATACTGTGGTGGCTTTAGCAGACATGAGGACAAAAGAGGTCCCCATTGCTAAAGCCCTGCTGCTTCAAAGGCCCTTCCCTTCCATCCTTCTCATTCCATTTAATGTCAGAACTTGCAGAGCCACGTGGAATACTAATTAAGAGTGTTGGAGGAAAGCTAAATCCCCAATCGGTCATGGAACTCACTCAGTCACTTTCTCTCAGCCTAACCTACCTCACAGGGTTCTTGGGAGGATAAAATGATTGGGGGGGGTGAGTGTGGGAAGGAATCGTTCATGCTGCTGCCCTGATCTCCTGGGACAGAGTGTGGAGAGATATAAATGTAACGAACAAAGTAACTTGCTCTGTATTTCTTCCTGGTTGACCATTGAACTGAAACCTATTTCGCTTCCTGCCCTTGTAGACCCCACCCGCCTCCCATCAGCCCCTCCAAAAAGAGGCAGGAAGATGCTGTTGACAGTCTGGTCAATATTCATAGAATCATAGAGTTGGAAGGGGCTATAAGGCCATAGAGTCCAACCCTGCTCAATACAGCAATCCAAGTTAAAGCATACCCGTCAGGTGCCTGTCCAACTGCCTCTTGAAGGCCTCCAGGGTTGGACAGCCCACTACCTCCCTAGGTCATTGGTTCCATTGTCATACTGCTCTAACAGTTAGGAAGTGTTTCCTGATGTTCAGTTGAAATCTGGCCTCCTGTAGCTTGAGCCCATTAATCTGTGTCCTGCACTCTGGGATGATTGAGAAGAGATCCTGGTCCTCCTCTGTGTGGCAACCTTTCAAGTACTGGAAGAGTGCTATCATATCTCCCCTCAGTCTTCTCTTCTCCAGGCTAAACATGCCCAGTTCTTTCAGTCTTTCCTCATAGAGCTTTGTTTCCAGTCCCCTGATCATTCTTACTGCCCTTCTCTGAACCTGTTCCAGTTTGTCTGCATCCTTCTTCAAGTGTGGTGTCCAGAACTGGACTGCAGTACTCAAGAGGCCTAACCAGTGCCAAATAGAGGGGAACTAATACTTCACACAATTTGGAAACTATACTTCTGTTAATGCAGCCTAAAACAGCATTTGCCTTTTTTGCACCTACATCACACTATTGGCTCATATTCAGCTTCTGAGTAACAACAATCCCTTTTCGCATGTGATATTGCTGAGCCAAGTATCCCCCATCTTATAGCAGTGCATTTGGTTTCTTTTTCCTAAGTGTAGAACTTTGCACTTATCCCTGTTAAATTTCATTCTGTTGTTTTCAGCCGAATTCTCCAGCCTATCAAGGTCCCTTTGAATTTTGTTTCTGTCTTCCAAGGTAATAGCTATCCCTACCAATTTTGGATCATTTGCAGATTTGATAAGCGTTCTCTGCACCTCCTCACCCAAGTCATTAACAAAAATGTTAAAGAGCACTGGGCCCAGGACCAAGTTGCGTGTACCCCACTCGTTACCTCCCGCCAGTTTGAGAAGGAACCATTGATAAGCACTCTTTGAGTACGATTCTGTAGCCAACTATGGATCTACCTATTTGGAGGAATATAATAGCTTTTAGGAATAACAGGGTCATACATGACATTGCTGGTGGATATCTCAGTCCCAGCCTCCATAAATCTAATTTCTGAGGGCCAAACCGGGCATTACTTTAGCGTAGCCTTCCCTAATCTGGTGTGCTCCAAATGTTTTGGATTACAACTCCCATCGTGCCACGACCATTGGGCATTCTGGTTAAGGCTCATGGAAGTTAGAATCCAACAACTTCTGGAGTGCACCAGGTAGGGGAAAGGTGCTTTGCTGGCATGATTAGCAACCACATCTGGGTTTTTAAAAATTAAATACAGCAGCATCACAGTGCATAGGAAGGGGTCCAGGATATCTTAAGGGCCACCTGAGCACTTATATCCCAGCCTGATCACTGAGATCATCCAGAGAAGCACTACTGGTTTCCCCGTAGTTTCTGGTTTCTGGTTTCACCAGAAGTCGGGCATTTAAGGTCACCAGTCCCATGCTGTGGAACACTCGTCCAGCAGATAGTCAGCAGGCGTTTGATTTAATTTTGACTTTCAGGTGTCTCTTGAAGACCTTTTTGTTCCAGCTGCTGTTTAAAATTTTCTTGAGGAGCCATTCATTTTAATTATCTGTACTGCTTCTAATTTTTTTCTTCATGTTGCTGTATGCCTCATGAGAAGGTGGTATATAAATACTTTTATAAATAAACAAAGGGCTGTGTTTAATCCTGACAAAAATGTCCCCACCATGGATGAGAATTGTCCTTAGTGGGGAAAAGAGAGCTTTTTGTGGGAGAGGAGGAAGGCTAATTGCCATACCTGGTGGTCTGGTGGGCAGTTTTTATCAGGGCTGCTGCTGGGGAGGGTGATTCTTCCTGTGTGCTGCACCCATGGGCACCAGTGGGTTCACAAGTACCTCCTATGGCGCCTGTGAAAGATCTCAGTAAACATCCCCTCCAAATTCCACAATAGATGAGTTTGTTTGTTCTTGCTGCTCAGTTCCTGTTTGCACACTGGCTTGGCCCCTCCTACACTGAACATGTCCCCTTAAACATGCTCACATTTCATTGGGAGCCAGGTTCCAGAACTGGACACCCACCCTCCCTTCTGTTCTGAACAGAGGAGAGGTGCAAAGAGCTTCTCTCTCTAAGTGCTGCAGTAGCTAATGAAGATGCCTCTTTTTTCCATTGATGGAGGGAGCAGGATTCTGGATTCGATGGGCCATTGGCCTGATCCAGCAGGCTCTTCTTAATGGTCCCTTCTTTTTTTCTGCTCTTTTAGATGTGGTAGGCATTTTGTCTTATGCCACTCCCCACAACAACAATTCTGTTTTATGCCACACCCCCACATCAGCCATTTTGTGACTGGCACCCATGGCACTTTCTCAAATTTCCAAACGTGCCCACAGACCCCAAAAGGTTGGTGACGCCTGCATGATAAAAGTTGGGGGGATGTGTGCTTGAGGTTTAATTTTAAACCCAGAAATTCTTGCTCATCACACCATTAAAATAAGATCTACTTTGGCCCTCCGATTGTTCGACAGACATCTGGGATTAGGGTTCCGGATCAGCAGGTGTGGCTTCTTCTCGGGCTCCTGCAACAACACTTCCTTTTGTTTTGTCTTTAAGCTGTTAAAACCCTGAGTTCAGGCCAGATTTGTTCTTTCTTTCCAGAAACACCATCATTGTTTATGTATGGGAAAGGAAGATTGCTTTGCTAATCCAATATCGTCCTGGCTGGCTGATTTCACTGGGAAGCCACCCATTTCTTTGTGTGCCTTGTTGTTTAGGAGCTGTTTTGCTTGTTTACAATAATTCGACTGTAATAAACTGGTTTCTCAAGAATGGGGAAAGGAGAGTTCATAAGCAGCTGGCAGTAGCCTTATTCTTGCTCAATTTGTGGTGGTGTTATAGGAGAGAGAGATTGTCTGTGGGAATTTATAATGCATATATAACTGACTGAAGTATATTTTGCAGATGTATTTTCTATGGTGGATGGTTTACAAAGCAAGGCTTTCCCACAGAGCAGAGGTGGTGGGGAACCTATCTGTTGCCCTAGACTTCCAGTGGGACTGCCTTCAAGTCGATCCCGACTTATGGTGACCCTATGAATAGGGATTTCATGGTAAGCGGTATTCAGGTTTCCCATTGCCTCCCTCTGAGGCTAGTCCTCCCCTGCTGGCTAGGGCCACCCCTTCCTTGTCGGCAACTGCCAGCTGGGGGGCAACTGGTCTCCTTGGGACTATGCAGCTTGCCCACAGCTGCACAGGTGGCAGGGCACCTAACCCCTGAGCCACTCACTGTGGCGTGATCTTTAGCTGGCCCTTGACACCCAGGAGACACGAGCAGGGATTTGAACTCACAGACTCTGGACTCCCAGCCAGGCTCTCCTCCCCACTGGGCTATACCAGTACCCCCTACTATTTGGCCATGCTGGCTAGGGCTGAATGGAGGTGTGCGTCCAATGACATCTGGAGGACCACAAGTTCTCCTGCTGTAAAGCTTAAACTGTCTCTGCTATTCTGTTGCATTGCTAACAGACTTGAAAACATGTGTACAAAAGAAAAAAAAAACTAAAAAAGACAGTAATCCTGAAGGATTTTTTTACTAATCAACTTGCCTCTCCATATTTTTGTTGGTCATTTGGGTCACACTAACAGACTAAAATGTAGCCAAACCTTCCTGTGGCTGTGTGGGGGTGGTACTGCTATTGTCTTGTTGCTGTTTATTGTTATGTTTTTATAGTTTGTTTTATTTGTTTTGTTTTAACATTGTGTAAGTTGCTTGGGGACCTTTGGGTATCAAGAGTCTAATAAATCTAATTATTATTATTAATAATAATAATAGCAACTGCAGCAACAACATCCTTCTCAACCATCTTCCAGTTTACAGAGCATCCCTGCCTTGTCACTCTGCATGATGCATATTTGTCAGAGGTGACCTGACAAATGCCTAATCACAAGCCTGAGCTAACATTTTGTGCACTGATTGACAATGTTGTTTGTTTTAGGAACTACTGGGGTCCATTTTGGTATCATATTTTAATTCACTATTTTTTATATTTTTCATTAACTTCCAGTCACTTTGAACTTTATATTATAATAAAGACTTCTGTTATAAATATATGCATATATGTTTCATCGACCCATCATTTTTTAAAAATCTGTTTTTGTATCCTGCATTTCTTGAGCTCCCTCCTGCAATGTGTCCTCCAGATATAACAGCACATGATGCTCTATTTAACAATGCCAAATGTGATTTTCCCTTTAAATAATATAGTGTTTGTATGAATTCTGTTAAGCTTAAGGACTTTGTCAGGGTCAGGTAGTTAAAAAAGTATATCCTGAAAGGATTTTATAACTGCAATACCAAAGGTGTTATATATGCGGAACAGTGCCCATGTAAATCTCATGTTTTATTTATTCTATTTCTTCCCAGGGCGGGTTACAACTATATAAAAACATAATATTAAAATCAGTTTAAAACAAATACAATCTAGCATAACCAATGGTCTGGGATGATGGGAGCGGAAGTTCAACAACATCTGGAGGGCCACAGATTCCCTGTCCATAGCATAGAATATTATCATATAACCTAAACCTACTTCAAATTGCCTCTTCTACCCAACAATTAAAGGTGCAGGAGCTCCCACCCTCTTTTGCACCAATCAAAGGAGCAGGAGCCCCATCTTTTGCATCTGGTCACCCGAACCCTGTGTAGGTTTGCTACCCAGGGTTCTGGAGATGGTACCCCCAACCCAAAGGAGGCTCTCCAATGTGTCTCTGCATGATTGGCTGGCCTCAATCAACCTGCACTTTGAGGGGCATTCTCTATCTGGTGAGATTGTTCAATTTCAGCTGTATAGAGGTGGCATTCTTAGAGGAGGCTGCCCTGTTTTGACTCTGCATGAGCTTTCCCCTTCCAATCAACTCAGTGTTGTGTGTGTGGAAATTTCTCCACTCCTAGCACATGCCTAGGTTCATCCCCCCACCTTTCAGTTGTAAAGAGGTCCACACACATTTTTATTTATATATTCAGAAGTACAGCTATCTAGGGCCTCGGAGGTCTTAGACCCCATACTCTTGTGAGTCAGGTCCCTGTAGGGTCCTCATGTCTCCAGTGTCCTATGAATCAGCATGAAAGGGGAGTGTGTTAGCCACTGAGAAGTCTTCTAATTTATCTTTTCTTGCTGGCTGGAACCAGTGTGAAAGGAGGTGAGTCAGCCACTGAAAAGACTCTAGCAGCAGTTTGATAAAGGGGCAGCCACTGAATCCAGTAATTCCAGCACTATCTCTGACAGTGAGAAAGTACAGTCAAATAGCTCAATATTCAAACCTGACCAGATTATTCTATAATCTTAGAAAGGGGTGTGGCTGTGACTATCATGAAGTTGGCACTTATGAATTTGCCACTACCCTACTGTGATGTATCGGCCTTATCCCACTCTGTGTTTGTGCTGGAACTGCTTTTTAAGATGCCTTGTTTTAATATGTTTTTAAGGATGTTTTGTTTTAATATGTTTTAAAAGTCTTTTTAAGATGCTTTAAAATGCTTTTAGTGTTTTTGCTGGCGGCCCTGGGCTCTTCTGGGATGAAGGGGGGGATATTAAATAAATAACACTTCCTCCCCCCCAGCCTAAATCGGAACAGTAGGAGAGTTCACTTGTATGCGACAAGTCTGGAAGGCATCGCTTTTTCTTTTCCCGATTTCTTGCTGATAAAAGTCTTGTGAACGTTGCAAGGAGGAAAAGGCGCTACCGGGGAAGTTTGTCTTTGCCAACTCCAGCAAAAAAAAAAGGAGGCGGGCGGGGGGCAGGCAGCCTTTCCGAGATCTCCACCGGCCCAGGAGGCGGCGGCGACTGAGCTGGACTGGATTTTGCCTTTTATAAAGCTCGCGGGGGGATGTTCTTTCTGTTCTCCGCCTTCCTCGCTGCCGGCGCTGCCCTCTTGCAACATGTGGGAAAGGAGCGGAAAGCAGCTGATTCCGACTTCCTAATTTGAGATTTACTTAGTTCGCCCTCGCCCAGTTCTCCCGGCAGGAGTGACCCGCGGCCATGGCCGGTGCCTGCAAGTCCTGTGGGGGCCTCTACAGCTTCCTCTTCGAGTACGACACGCCGCGGATCGTGCTGATCCGGAGCCGCAAAGTGGGGCTGATGAATCGCTTGGTACAGCTGGCCATTCTGGCCTACGTGATCGGGTAATGCTCAGGCAGGCTCGTAAGGGCCGGTCGACTGCTGCCTGGCGGGCCGCTTCGCTCGCCTTCAGCCTGGGGAGGGACTTGCTTTTTTTTTCCCTTTTGAGCCAAACCTCCTCTGGGGAAACTCAAACTCAAACCAGAAGTGCTTCCAGAGAGGTGGTCGCCCCTGTTAAAATCCTGTAGACTCTGAATTCGGGAGTCTTTGCTTGCAGGGAAGCAGGAACTAGGCTGCATCCTTCTTACCTGTCTGTTACAGCAAAAAAGAGAGTATGGTGGCACCTTTTTTGTGGGCGTGGGGGATTTGTGGCCCTCCAGATGTTGGCTGCACATTTCCCACTCACCCCCAGTAATCCTGGAAGCTCCAGTTTAGCCTTGGTAGAGCTACAATTGCAGCTCCCTTAACAAATTTCAGTTCCCAGGATTCTTCAGGCAGGGGATATGCTTTAAATGTATGCTGTGTACGCTAAGACTACAGTTCCCATGACCCCTCACCATATGCCCTGCCGGCTGGGGTGGATGGGAAGTGGAGTCCCATAACAACTGGGCGGCCACAGGCTACCCCACCAAAGAATCCTGGGAATGTAGTTTTATGAATTATTGTTGCACAACTAGAGTTCCCAGTGCCCTTAACAAACTATAGTTCTCAGAGTTCTTGGGGGGAGGGGAGCCATGACTGTTGAAGTAGTGTAAGAGTTCTTTAAATGTATGATGTAGATTTGACCTTCAGCTGCAATCCTTAACCCCGTTTACCTGAGGCTTGAACTCAGTCCACTTGCTTCTGAGTAGAAATGTTTAGGATAGCACTGTGAAGCTGCAATCCTCACTTTCCTTACCTGGGAATAAGCCCCGTTTGAATTCCATTGGACTTGCTTCTCAGTAGACACGGTTGGGATTGCCCTGGAATGCATTGCATGCGGAAGGTGTTCTCACAGTGGCCAGCCAGATGCCCTAATGGGAAACGCACAAGCAGGACCGGAGCGCAGCAGCACTCTCCCCTCCTGCAGTTTCCAGCATGCAAGAGGGCCTTTTCAGTGGTGGGACTGTGGTGGCCCCCCTACCAGTGGAATGCTCTCCCCAGGAAGATGCACCTGGTGCCATCTTCAGGTGCCAGGTGAAGACCTTTCTTGTTTCCCAAGCCTTTAGCCCTCGATGTGTTTTGGGCCTTGGCTATTGACCACCTCGTCTAGTGGGGCAGGACCTGCAATCCTGCCCTTTATTTGTACCGACTGTGTTTGTTTTAACAGGCTTTCAATTGTCAGAAGTTAAGTTTTAATGACTCAGTTGTTTTTAACTTGGTAATGTAAGTTGCTTTGGGTCACCTTGGTGAGAAAAGGGACCAACAAATATAATAAATCTCTGTTGTCTTTTCACTGCCTATGGAAGGCCTTCCTCTTTTAACGAGCCTTTTAAGTAGAGATCTTATCCCAATTTGTGTCTGTGTTGGAATTTCTTTTTAAGATGTTTTTAAAGCTTTTTAAAAAAATTTGTTTAAAGCTGTTTTGTTTTGTTTTGATATATTTTAACGTCTCTTTTATGATGTTTTATAGTGTTTTTAGTGTTTTTGTTTGCCGCCCTGGGCTCCTACTGGGAGGAAGGGCAAGATATAAATTTAATTAACTAACTAATTTTTAATAATGATGATGATGTGGCCTGTGGGCTTGATTTTCCCCACCCCTGCTGTGGCTGAAGGTAGTATAAAATGGCAGTTGGGCTTCTGCAAGTTGGCTGTGAGGTGTAAAACTTTAGTGTTTTGCGTGACCAATATCTTCCCTGAAGGAGATCTTAAATTCTGAGACGCCTGTTTTTCATCCCTCTTGCAGCTGGGTGTTTGTGTGGGAAAAGGGTTATCAAGAGACGGATTCGGTGGTGAGTTCGGTAACCACAAAGGTGAAGGGAGTCACCATGACCAACACTTCCAAGCTGGGGCTCCGAATTTGGGACACAGCCGACTATGTCATTCCACCTCAGGTATGTGGGCTGGAGGCGAATCTCATGGCTTTGAGCCTGTGCCCTTAGGCAAACAGGAACCGCTTTTATCTGTAATTTCTTGAGAGCTTTTCAAATAAGACCAATTGATCGAAGGGTCTAAAGTCCACAGAGGCCCTTAATACCTACAATGGCCATCTTTACGGTGTGTATGTGTAAATTCACTAATAGGCAAAAAACCTTGCGGTTTAAGAATGTACCTATAGCCCACAGATATTTCTACCAAACTTTAAAAAGCAGGGAAATTGGGCAGCTATAGTGAATGCACCAGGGGAGCAGGAGACCTGACCTCCTCTCTGAGATATTGTACTGCCCTACAAAGTTGTCAAAATGCAAACACAATTTGGGTTGGTCTTTCACAGTCCAATCCACTTGCTGTGTAGCTTGGAAGAATTTGGTAACATGTGCCTCTGAGCATATGGTGAGTGGTGGCAACACCTGCCATCTCTAAAGATGGAGAATTATATTTTTGTATGTTTGTTGGTGTTCTTCTTACTTTGCTTCTTTCCTGCGTTACTAATGTTTCTACAGAGAATCTAAACCAGAAAATTTCCCCCCTCCTTATTCATCCTAGAAATCTGTGTCAAATGTATTTTTATTAATTTCAAAGCCTTTTCATTGGTCATTGTCATGTGATGGTGAAGACAGCCTTTTGTGTTTTATATTGGAGGTTATGTTCTATTTCTATTTTGGGTGCATTAACAGTTGAATCTGAAACTGCAGTTTGATGTAAAATCAGACTGATCACAATATGTTGCTACTTCAGCAATGACTCTAGCTGTTGGAAAAAAGAGGATGCATGTTTTCAGCCTGCTATGTTTAAACCACTTTATTTAAGGCAAGGTGTTCACAATCAATTAAAAACATAGAGCACATCTAGAATTTTGCTAGAATATATTTCACCTTCCACTGTCTTATCTTGTGCAAATTGAGATACTTCTGCGGTCCACTGGAGACTATTTTGCAGAAGTCAGTGCCATTATTCCACAATTATGTTTGGAGTTGTTTTACTATAAATTTTGCAAAGTGTTGCTGTACTTCACATATTCGTAGAAACAAAAGCAAAAGAAAATGATTTCCTATAGGAAACTTCACTAAAATTGCAAAGTAAATCAGACATATTTAAAGTGACCATCTGAACTATATCAACTGTCTTAATAATGTTGCGTCCTCCCGGCTAAAACAAGATCAGCACAGGACATATCTTCTTTCTATTATTTGGGCTGATTACAGGTGTTGCCACCACTCACCATATGCTCAGAGGCACGTTACCCAATTCTTCCAAGCTACACAGCAAGTGGATTGGACTGTGAAAGTCCAACCCAAATTGTGTTTGCATTTTGACAACTTTGTAGGGCAGTACAATATCTCAGAGAGGAGGTCAGGTCTCCTGCTCCCCTGGTGCATTCACTATAGCTGCCCAATTTCCCTGCTTTTTAAAGTTTGGTAGAAATATCTGTGGACTATAGGTACATTCTTAAACCGCAAGGTTTTTTGCATATTAGTGAATTTCCTTGCTTTTTAATCCGGGAGGTAAGAAATGGGATCCTGCGCAAGTTTGCTGAGAATGGATTGAACATTTGCATGCTTATTGAGTTAAGTGGGATTTACACACACACATACACACAAGGCAATCATGCTTAGGATAGGTGAAACTGACAACGGGGGATGGGGAAGGGAGGAGGGGGAGGAGGGAGGGGTGGAAAGGCAGAGAGGAGGACTGGGATGGGAGCAGGCAGGAGGGGGAGGGGAGAAGGACAGATGTGGTCATTTGCATGTTTATTGAGCTCAGTGGGATTTACTCCCGTGCAATCATGCTTAAGATAGGTAAAACTGACCGGGGGGGGGGAGGGATGGAGGGATGGAGTGGGCAGGGAAGGCGGAAGAAGGAAGAGGGCAGGGGAGGAGAAAGGGAGAGGAAAGGGGAAGGAGGGAAAAGGTAGGTCTGATCATTTGTATGATTATTGAGTTGAATCAGATATACTCCTATGCAATCATGATTAGGATAGATAAAACTGACCAGGCTGGGCCTGGCAACCAAGATGTCTTCTGTATCTTTCAAAGTTGGGCAGGGGGAAGGGAGAATTCTACCTTGTGGTTTTTCCCATTACATTGTTGCAAGTACACCTGCACTTGGCTGACTTTCTCTTCTTCTAAAGATACAGGATCAGTCTCAGGCCCTGAACCTGGCAAGCCTACCTCCCACCCAAATTTAAAACAAAGCTGTCCCTGGCCACATCCACACCAGGCCTCTATTACACTTTGGACAATCATTATTTATCTATTTATTTAGTGTATTTATATACCGCCCCATAGCCGAAGCTCTCTGGGCAGTTTACAATAACTAAAAACATTAAAAACAAATATACCAATTTAAAAACACATCTTTTAAAAACAATTTAAAAGAATTTATCATGGCTTCTCTCAAAGCCATGGCTCAAAGCCAATCATGGCTTCTCTAAGAATCCTGGGAAGTGTAGTTAGTGAATACATGTTCTTAATTCTTGCTGTTTGCATTTTTTTTCTTCCCTCTTCTCTGTATACATTCCTGTATTGCTTTCAAACATGGGTCTATGACTGTAAATAAAGAGTTCTAGTTCTAGTTAGTGAAGGGTGCTGATAGTTGCTAGGAGACGCCCTGTTTCTCTCACAGACCTTTAATCAGAGTGGCTGACTGTTAACCATTCTCTCAGGGGAATAGGAGTCTCCTCTCAGCACCCTTCACAAACTACACTTCCCAGGATTCTTTGAGGGAAGCCATGACTGTCTCAAGTGAAATCAAGTCTGGTGTGGGTGTGGCCCTCTGATTAGCCAAGCCCAGCAGCTGGGAGGCTTTTAGAACTCTGGCAGTTGGTCCTTACTGAGCATGCCCTGCGTTATAATAGGCTTCCAGCCAAAATTTCTTAAATTAATTAAAAATCAACCAGGCATTTTTTTAACTTTTAAACTGCAGTAGATGAAGGTCAGAGTATGGGGCAAGGTCAGTATTAGAATTACAGGTACACTGTGAACATGGCTGATTTTTAATGAATTTCAACAGATTATGAGAACTCTGGCAGAAAAAAGTCCAAAAGGGCTCTGAGGTTTTTCTCTCTCGTTTTAGACTTTGAACTCTCGATTCTCTCTGACTGTTTTGTGTATCGCCATGAAAATTGACAGGGTTGTTAAGCAAGCGTTTCTGAGTTCAGAACTATAAGTTTTGTAAGGTTTTGGTTTGAAATGAGCTTATGGGAAGCATCAGAATGGCATGGGGGGCATTTTCCATTTAACATTGCGGAATGTGAAAAATCCATGCTGGCTATAGTATACAGCCACTCTTGTGGCTGTATAATAAGAAGGGCTTGCATTTTGCAGTGTAGGTTTGGGGTATTTTGATAAAACAAATTATTCAGATGAGGCGTTCCCAAACTGTGGTCCATGGACCAGCTTCATTCAGGTGGTCTGTGGATCTGTAGCTGAAGACAGAGACAGCAAATTCTGCAGAATTTGAATTGTTATTTAATAAATTACAATATATAAGAAGTGAAAGCAGCACTAAAATTACAATTAAATGCCATACAGCCTTTAGCACAGCCCATTACAGCTGCTACTACAGGCAGAAAAACCATTAAGTGGTTCACCAAGGCCCTCAGGAGTTTTCAAGTGGTCCATGAGGACAAAAAAATAAGCCACTGAGTCAGACCCATTCCAATCTGGTTTCTGCCTGGCATTCGGTACTTAAGCTGTCTTGGTTACCCTGATGGATGAACCATGGCAGAAGATGGACAGGGGAAACACATTCCTGTCAATTCTTCTGGACCTTCCCAAATGCTTTTGATACCACTGACCACATTCTGGACCACTTAACCAGAGGGGGATGGAGGCTACGCCAAGAAATCAGAAGAGGCTAGGACTGGGGAGGGCCGCTATGAGACTAGAAAAAGTCCTCAAATCCAAAGATGTATCACTGAACATTAAAGTCAGAATCATTCAGACGGTGGTATTCCCAATCTCTATATGTGGATGTGAAAGTTGGACAGTGAAAAAAGCGGATAACAGAAAAATCAACATTTGAAATGTGGTGTTGGAGGAGAGCTTTGCGAATACCATGGACTGTGAAAAGACAAATAATTGGGTCTTAAGAACAAATTAAACCAGAACTGTCACTAGAAGCTAAAATGATGAAACTGAGGTTTTCATACTTTGGACACATCATGAGAAGACATGATTCACTAGCAAAAGACATAATGCTAGGAAAAACAGAATGGAGTAGAAAAAGAGGAAGGCCAAACAAGAGATGGATTGATTCCACAAAGGAAGCCACAGACCTGAACTTACAAGATCTGAACAGAGTGGTTCATGACAGATGCTTTTGGAGGTCATTGATTCATAGGGTCGCCATAAATTGTGATCGACTTGAAGGCACATAACAGACTTTTTTGGTGAGTCGATCCCAGAAAGTAGTGCTGGGTGTGTCTGTTGCTTGTGGCCATTGAGATATAGCACACCTCAATCTTCCTCATCCTGGTGCCCTCCAGATGTTTTGGACTGCAACTCCTATGTGCTCCAGCCAGCAATGCCAATGGTCAGGGCTCATGGGAGTTGTAATCCAAAACATGTGGAGGGCACCTAGTTGTGGAAGGCTGCCGGGGTACTGCAGGGCTCCATCTCGTGCTGCTGGGTAAGGTCATCTGGGAATCTGGGGAGGGGAGAAATTTCTATCTGAACTTCGATGCTGTGGGTAGTTTTGAGGGTCACCCTGATGGATGACCTTTACTGAGAGAGGGACGAAGGGAATATGACCCTGTTATTCTTGATCTCTCATTGGCTTTTGACACCATCGGCCGTGGTATCCTCTCGGATGGACTGCGTAGGATGGGTATTGGAGGCACTGTATTGCCGTGGTTCTGTTCCTACCTGCGCGGTCGAGTCCAGGGAGTAACATTGGGGGAGTGCTCTTCGACCCCCTGGTACTTGTTACCCAATTATATCTATTTATATCTATGTGAATCTGTTGGAAGTGGTCCTTATATATTTTGGAGCACAATGCCATCAGTACGCTGATGACACACAGCTCACTTTTTCCATAACATCTGAATTGGGAGAGGCTGTGCAAGCCCTGGACCAGTGCCTTAACAAAGTGGTGGACAGGATGAGGACCAGTAAACAGAGTCTGAATTCTGGGAAGATGGAGGCTGTATGGATAGGTGGTTCCTGGGTCCAGAAGATGGTCCAGTTGCCTCTTCTGGATGGGATTGCACTTCTTCTAAAGGTGTACATACGTTGTTTGTGGATACACCTGGATACATCTGTTATTAGAGGCCCACGAGACCTTGTGGCTAGGAGTGCCTTTTACTGCCTCTGCCTGGTATCTGAGCTATGATCATATCGGGATACTCTGGCCACTGTAGTGCATGCACTAGTAACCTTGAGACTGGATTACTGCAATGTGCTCTATGTGGGGCTGCTCTTGAGTCTGGTCCAGAAGCTCCAGTGAGTGCAGTGACTGTCCAAATGCTACTGGGCCAGGTTCAAGGCTCTTGCGTTGGTACACAAACCCTGAGCAACTTGGGTCCAGGATGCCTTAAGGACTGCCGGAGCCCTTCTATCCCAGCTTGATTGTTGAGACCCTCCGGAAGAGTGCTGTGTGAAGGTTTTTCTCCCTCCCAGTCAAATTCACCTTCCACTTTCTCACAGAAACTGCACTGTCAGTCAACAATTTACTGGCAGCACTTTTCCTCTGAGCTATTAAGATGTTCATGGTGACATTCCAGCTCCCATTGGCTGGGAATGGGCAAGTTTATAGGCAGTGAACTGTAGCCCACAGAGTGACATTTTAATCAAACTGGCCTTTCTTCTGCCAAAATAAGCTAGTCCTTGATGCTGCCCAATTTTTCTTTGAGAAATGTTGTCAACCAGATCACCGTGTAAGCTCATTTTTGTTTTCTGTTTATGTGTTCAGGGGGAGAACTCTGTATTCATCATGACAAACATGATCATCACGTTGAATCAAACGCAAGGACTCTGTCCAGAGGTAGGCCCCCAGTAACAACAAGTTCCCAACCTTCAGATTTCACTGGTCTTCTCTCTGAAAGTCGAAAGCAAGGCTGCAATTTTGGGAGCGGAGTTAAGGAGCTGGCCAAGGTAGTGCATCTCAGATTTTTTTTAAGTAGGGTTGAATAGCTTTGGTTGCAGGCCCTGCCCATTTTACATCATGTAGGGGCAGAGTCAGCCTGCTGATCAAAAGTGGGAGGAGCTACCAGCAACACACAAACAAAGACAGTAGGGGGCTAGGCTGCCAGTGCTGGTTTTGAATAAGATGGTCCTAAAACAGAATCAAAGTTTTAGAAGCTTGTACTTTTTACGTACCCCTTTGCAAACTATTTCAGAAGTGCTTAATGCAATGACAGGGGCTCCTGAGCTGGTAGGATTGATAAGCTTTCTTTTCAGTTTATCTGCCCACTCTTCTTCCTCTCCAGCTTCCAGATAACAGCACAATGTGTCACTCTGATGAAGATTGCAAAGAAGGATACGTTGGGACGCACAGCAACGGTATGGGCTAGCATGGTCTTGGCTGTTAGCAATTTTGCTCACCTTTTTGATTGAAAACTAGATTCCGAGATTTACAAATGCATATTGGTTAACAGTTCGGACAGCATTTGCAAGCAGAAAATATATAATGCAGATTTAAATGGTGGAAAGGTGAGGCTGATTTTGCAGATATCTGTTACGGAGTTTTGGAGGGCAGGAATGCAGTAGCCAGTCGGGATAGTGCCCTTTAATTACCCACATGACCTTGGAGGCCAAGCCATTTTCGCTCTGCCTCAACACCATAACCCCTCTCCTGGCAAGATGAGGAAGATCCTGGTCTATCTTAGAGGGATGATGTTATGTCTGAAGTTTGACTTAACGCATGTAGCGGAGAATCCTGAAGCAGTAGAGCTCTTTGCTGGCGTATCAATTTGATGGCTGCCTCCTCTGTAACTCTTCAGGTGTTCAGACTGGGAAGTGCATCCACTATACCTCTGCAAAATCTACCATCAAAACTTGTGAGGTCTTTGCCTGGTGTCTGGTGGAGGATGACAAGAACATTCCCAAGTGAGTGTCTTGTGGGAGTGGAATTAACGGGGAATGTTTTTTTCCTTTTAAATCCAAAATGTGGCTTTGTGCCGGAAGGTGTCTATCGGGTAGCTGCCCTCAGCCATGGCTTGGATGCTGAATGATCTCCATAGTGTTGACAATGTGTGCTAGTTAAACATGACTTATATATGGTAGACGGTTGGCAACTGACTTCTGTGCAGTGGGAGAGGGAGAGAGAGTTTAAATGTCTCCTCCCCACTCATCGTAAGTCCCAGGGTTGCTCAGGCTTCCCCTTAGTTGCTAGCTGGTGACTCCATGTCACTGGGGCCGTGGAATCCATTCTGGGCCTCAGCACCTTGGACAGCTCCTTGAAAGATTGCACTAAAACCTGGAGTGGATTCCACCTCCCCACTGATATGGAGCCACCAGCCATCACTGGTTGCTAGTTCAATAACAAACAAACCACATCCATGCAATCCAGTGTTATGTCTAAGAATTTAAGAAGAGCCTTGCTGGATCAGGCCAGTGGCCCATCTAGGCCAGCATCCTGTTCTCGCAGTGGCCAACCAGATACCCCAATGAGAAGTCCCCAAAGCAGGACCTGAGCACAAGAGCATTCTTTTCTCCTGCAGTTTCCAGCAACTGGTATTCGGAGGCATTTACTGCCTCCAAGAGAAGAAAGGTTCCTCAGCCTTGCGCTGCAGGCTCACACAGGAAGCTGCCAGAGTCAGGCCATTGGTCCATTTAGCTTAGTATTGTCTACACCAACTGGCAGCCGCTCTCCAGAGCTTCAGACAGAGTCCTCTGATCTTCTGCATGCAAAGCAGATGTTCTGCCACTGAGCCACGGCCCTTCCAACTAGGCGGTATTCTTTTTAAAATGGAAGTGTTGATGGCATTATTAGGGGGTGGCCTAGGGGGAGGTGGCTGGTCTTTCGTCCTGGGCCCCAGATCACCTGCCCCCTTTTCCTTCCTTTTCTCAAACATTTTTAAAAAAAAAAAATTATATTTGTTTATAGGACACTTGGGTTCACTGGAAAGTGCAGGGCTGGTGAGATTCCTGCCATCTTAATTTGTCCAAAGGCATCTATGCATATACGCTGGCATATGCCAATTTAGGTTGCAGACCCAACCCCCTTTAAGTACCCAGCAACGCCACTGCCAGGGTTACTTTGGGGTGTTCTGCATGCAAGGTGGGCACTGACCTATGGAAGGGGGCTTCAAGGCAAGTTGTGGCTGTGGGTGTGGCTGCTTCTCCCTGCACTGCCTTATCAAAGTGAGATTATTGTAGCACATTTAGAGATGTGAAGGCCTGGGAAGAAAAAATGGAAAAATAATCTTAAAAAGAACCCTGAGATTTCCCCCACCCCTGAATTTTTTCTTTTCTTTTTTCTTGGGCCTTCACATCTTTAAGCGTGGCTAGTTGCTAACCATGGTTATAAGACATTAAGTGAAATCAGCTGTTTCCACTGAAACATTCTCTCTCTTCCCCCCCCCCCCGCTGCTTTCTCAATCCATTCTAGACCAGCTTTCCTAAAGAATGCTGAGAACTTCACCCTTCTGGTAAAGAACAACATCTGGTACCCCAAGTTCAACTTCACTAAGTATGTACATATATATTTTCCTGAGTCACAAATCTCATAGAATAGTAGAGTTGGAAGGGGCCTATAAGGCCATCAGGTCCAACCCCCTGCACAATGCAGGGATCCAAATCAAAGCATTCCCGACAGATGGCTGTCCAGCTGCCTCTTGAACGCCTCCAGTGCTGGAGAGCCCATTCCACCCCCAGGTCATTGGTTCCATTGTTGTACTGCTCTAATAGTTAGGAAGTTTTGTTCTAACAGTTAGGAAGTTTTTCCTGATGTTCAGTCGAAATCTGGCTTCCTGCAACTTGAGCCCATTAATCTGTGTCCTACACTCTGGGATGATCGAGAAGAGATCCTGACCCTCTGTGTGGCGACCTTTCAAGTACTTGAACAGTGCTGTCATATCTCCCCTCAGTCTTCTCTTCTGAAGGGTTAATAACATTGTTTGGAGTTTGTTTTTTTGCTAGCATGAACCAAAAATCAGTCCTAGGATTTGTGTGAAAATTTAAAATTATGTTTTTGAGGAATTTGGCCATGTTTTGCCAAGCACGGCTGGGTAAAAGGGGAGGCGCCTGTCAGCAGCGCTGGCTCCAGGCTTTGGAGGTCCCTTGGGCAAGAAAATATCAGTGCCCCCCCTGTGAGCCACTTCCCTCCCTGCCGTTGTTTTCAGCCGTTGTAGTTCCTAAGAAGAGTAATGTCAGAAGTTGGCTTATACTGACCAATATACCATTGGCCTATCTAGCTCAGTATTACCTACACTGGCTGGTAGCCATTTCAAACAGGGGGTCTCTGCCACCTGATGTGGAGATGCCGGGGATTGAACCTGGGACTTTCTGCGTGCAAAGCGGGTGCTCTGCCATTGAGCTATGGCCCTTCCCCTAACGTTAACATTATGTAACAGTAATTTTCAGCCACAGGTTAATGGCCGTGCTGCAGAGCTGGCATTGGCTTGCTTTGCCTTGCAGCCAGATGAATTTTGCAGCATGACTAGAGATGATTTGTGATAGCTTTTTGGAGATGGAGCAATTGAATAACCAGTATTTCTCCCACAGACCACTGCAACATCCTTACATTTGGCAAGGTGGAGAAGGTGTTGCTCTTTCAGCATATAGTAAAAACCTCCCCAGGAGCCTCCTTTTGGTGACCTTAACTCTAGATTCTTTTCTCCCTTCCCTGCCTAGGCGGAACATTCTTCCCAACATCAGTAAAACGTACCTCAAGAACTGCAAATACAATTCCAAAATGGATCCCTTTTGCCCAATTTTCCGTCTCCGTGATGTGGTTGAAGGTGCCGGTCAGGATTTCCAAGAAATGGCTGTTGAGGTTGGTTAGAATATGTATACTCTGCCAATGCCACGCCCCTTTCCTAGGCCACACCTTTCACTGATCATGCCCTACCCCTTCCTCAAGTACTTTTGCATGTCCTGCATGAACTGTGATCATGCCTCTGGTGCACCCGGATGGAGATATGTGTGCATAGAAACATCTGTCTGAATGTAACTACTGTACAAAGGTAAGAATCAGCTGCCTGTTGCTCCTCCCACTTTTTTCTCTGACCCTGACTGTCACTGCCATGTGGCCCCCAGAAGGTTGCTCATGAGGGAATGTGGCCCTTGGGCTGGAAAAGGTTCCCCACTCCTAATCTATATAATCCAAAACTCTTCTTTCTGTCAAACCTTTTTATTTGAAATACAAATGTAAAGGATGGAAAGCTTTATCAAGGGCTGTTAGCTGTGACATCTAAATTGACTCACCAGAGGGCCCCTCTGAATGCCAGAAGGTGGGGATATCCAGCACAGGAGGGCTGTTCATTTATGCCCATCTTGTGGGGAGTCAAGGAGACCCTTTTGCCCTGCAGATTGTGGGGGCAGCTGGAGAAGGGCACCAAAAGATGCTCTTTGTGTACAGTCAGAGTGATGTTGGAAAAGAGCAGTCCTTAAGGCTCTCCCATGAGAAGGTGATCCTTAATGCTGCCTCTAGTGAGAGCTGCTCCTATGTGCAGACTGCTTGGCAAGATGTGGTGCCTCTGCATTGTAGATTCTCCATGTTGGAAGCCCCTATGTGTTTCTGGCTCAACATGGAGTTTGAGTGCCACCATGCCGTTCCTTGTGGGGGTGTGGAGTCGACCTGCTTGGTGGGGGGAGTGATCCTCAATGAGAGCTAGAAGCACTGTGTGCCACATGGGATAGCTGCCATGCAAAGCCACTCCTGAGCAGTGTCCACAAGGTGGCAGCTGTCCTGTGAGAGTGCCTTCATTCTCTACGTAATGTTTATTTCCATCTCCCTCTTCTCTTGAATCATCAATGTACTTGAATAAGGGCAGCTGGGGATCAGTTTCTACAAACTGCTGTTTGGTAGACGCTCATTTGGTATAAGGAGTGTGATTAATGGAGCAAATATTTAACTTTCTCTGTTTGGTTTTCTCTCTTCTCAGGATCAAGGCCTCTTTCAAACAATGAACTTTGCTACCATTCGCATTTGCCAGCTGCATTTCTTAAAAACCTGTACAAACCCTTCAGCTTGGTTGAAATGCACACTTTAAATGCAGCAGTCTCTAGTTTGAATGTGTCCTGAAGGTGACAAGATGGCTTCATGAAAGCTGCTTCTCCCCCCTCCCCCTTTTTTTATGCCTCCCAATTTGTAATATGGAGGTAACAGTGCCAATCACTTTTACAGAGGTTGGAAGGTTCCTATTGGAAGGATCAGGGAGAGAAATATTGAAGTGCTTTGAATGCCTGAAATAGTCTCTAAAATGATTGCATTTATATAGCTTGTTTGCAGTATAGACTTCTGTTTAGTATTCTTCAAAGCATTTTAGACCATAATGGTTTGCTGCTGCACTCAGGCTTGGCACCAGCATACAGCAGACTCTGGCAGAGGCCGGGGCCTCTGGACCCCTTTTTTCAATTTTGAGAGCAACTGCCAGGACCTTTATCTTTTTGATATGGTGATTATATTGTTTGTAAGCCATGCTGGAAGGATTTGTATCCTGAAGAGTGAGATGTAAATAACTGTAATAAATTAAATATTTATGGTGCAATGTATTTTGGCATCAATGAGACCCAAAAACCTTTTCTTTACCTAATTGGTCTTGGGTTATTGGGGTATACCAGATCCTATGTAAAATTCTGTGCATGCTGAGCTTTTAGACAGTTGCATCCCTGTCCATAGAAAAAAAACAGAATTGCGTCAAACGCAAGGGCTGTTAGAATGTAAACTGCTGACTGTGTTGCTTTGGTTTCTCCAGGGTGGAGTGATGGGGCTACAGATCAACTGGGACTGTGACTTGGACAAGCCTGCTTCTCGCTGTGTGCCAAAGTACACCTTCCGTCGCATTGACAACAAGGATTCCGCCCACACTGTGTCTCCAGGATACAACTTCAGGTAGGGTGATTGGGGTAGCCAAATCTGTGAGCACACTATGGTACAATGGTGGCTCCCCAGTTACTGTATGGGATGCTCTCTGCCCAAAACAACGTCCCTCAGCAGTTTTGGAAGGAAGAAACAAAACAAACTACCCACTCCCTATTGTGAATGTGGGAGTCCCTGTGATTCTGGAGAGGTTGAATCGGTGCTCCATGTTCTTTGCCTTTTCTACTGTGAACACCGAAAAATGTTCATTGAGCCTCTTTTGTTAAAACAGCTGGGACAATCGGATGCATTTTATACTCTCTTATGCCTCTCTGATCAAAATGCAGCCACTTCTCTTAGTGGAGCTAAATTTTGTGCCACGGTGTGTGAAATGCATCAGGAATAAATTCTGGCCGTCTTTTAATCTCCTTTTTTTGGAGTTTGCAATGCAATATGATTAAGACTGTGTAATGTTGCTGTGCAAACAATTCTGCTTTATCTATTTTATGCTACCTCACCTTATTTATTCTATTTAACATATTTATATATTTGGTGAATATGTTTTATGTAGTTTGTTGCGTTCTGGGAAGACTGACTGATTGCTCAAGGCAACCCTCCTGGTGCAGAGTCTGATGCCTGGCACCAGGTGTGAGAGAGTGTTTTTTAATTTTTATTTATTTATTTCATTTATATCTACCTTTCCTCCAAGGAGCTCAAGGCAATGTACATGATTCTCCCCTCCCTGTTTTATCCTCACAACACCCCTGTGAGGTAGGTTAGGCTGAGAGACAGTGACTGGGCCAAGGTCACCCAGGGAGCTTCATGACTGAGTGGGGATTCGAACTCTGGTCTCCCAAGTCCTAGGCCAACACAATAACCATTACATTTCTAGAATGGCTGGTTTATGGTGTTGACTTTTAATGTTTGCATTGATTTTACTGTGGTTTCTATGACTTTTTATCTAGTGAGAGCGCTCTGAAAGTTGAGTAGTAAATGTTTGTAATGAAATGAATATGAGCTGTCCCAGGTGACGCAGAGCACTAGCAGAGCTCCGTTGGTCTGGACATGCATGAATTGGGGGTGTGCAATCTAGAATATGCCCCATCGCTCTCTGCAACAGCACTGGGTTTCTAGAGCAAACACTCCAGGGTTCCTAGTCAGATTAAGGGATCCCTGAAGATACCGAACTTGACAACTGCTGATTTATGTTGTGTAGATGTGCTGCTTTGTAAGTTGTGACGACTGGCCAGCTGACCAGCTCTCCCTTTTCTTTTCCGCTATTCAGATTTGCAAAGTATTATCAGAATGCTGCCGGTGTAGATTCCCGGACGCTTATCAAGGCCTACGGCATCCGCTTTGATATCATGGTGTTTGGGAAGGTAGCTAGCTGCTCTTGCAAATGGCATAATAGTGCCACCTGCTTCTGAGTGTTCTGTACGCCTGTGATCATCTTCAAATGGCACAGGTCGTATGTTGCATCCTTCTGCTTCTTTGCCCGGGGTGGGAGGGCTCTGAATCTCAGTGACAGGAGGTCCCTCTTCGATCCCTGGCATCTCCATCCAGAGTACCCAAGATCTTTGACCCGTTGATAGTCCGAATAATCTAGCAGCCCTCAGCCCTCTGGAACTCACTTTTTATAAATCCGTCTTGCAACATGTGACCAGATTCTAGTTGTTGGCTTGAGTATGTCATCTATCTCAGGCGTGGGGAACCTTTACCTTCCAGAAGTTGCTGAACTACATCTCCCATCCTCTCTGGACATTGGCCATGCTTGCTAGGGCTGATGGGAGTTGTAGTTCAACGTCTGGTGGGTCACAGGTGCCCAACCCCCAATTTATCTCCTCCACTCTCTTTCTCTTCTCCTGGAAACTATGAAAGCTCTCGTTTCTTTGTCTTCCTGAGTAGTTGGCAATGTTCCATTGCGCTAGAGCAGCCTTTCCCAACCAGTGTGCCTCCAGATGTTGCTGGACTACAATTCCCATCTTTCCTGACCATTGGCAATGCTGGCTGAGGCTGATGGGAGTTGTGGTCCAACAACATCTGGAGGCACACTGGTTGGGAAAGGCTGTGCTAGAGGCTTCACTGCCATGGACACGAGACAATTCAGACAGCCACAGAGATGTCATTCTTGTCTTACATGCAAATACTGTAACCTGGCCTTCCCTGTTCTGGTCCCTCTCCAGATGCTGTCGGACTCCAACTCCCATCATCCCAGACCATTGGCCATGCTAGCTGGGGCTGATGGGAGTTGTAGTCCAACAACATCTGGAAGGCACCTAGTTGTGGAAAGCTGCCATAAATAAATAGGAGAGCTGTTGGAAGAGTATACGCAAAACTCATATTTATATCTCTGTCTGTCTTAGGCGGGAAAATTTGATATCATTCCTACAATGATTAACGTTGGATCTGGCTTAGCCCTATTCGGTGTGGTAAGCACTTCAGTCTCCCTCTCTTCTGGGTTTCCTTTTTAATAAAAATTGAAATGGACTGCCTTCAAGTCGATCCCGACTTATGGCTATCCTATGAATAGGGATTTCACGGTAAATGGTATTCAGAGGTGGTTCACCATTGCCTCCCTCTGAGGCTAGTCCTCCCCAGCTGGCTAGGGCCTGCTCAGCTTGCCACAGCTGCACAAGCCAGCCCCTTGCTTGGCTGCCACTGCTAGCTGGGGGGCAGCCAGGCTCCTTGGGACTATGCCGCTTGCCCACGGCTGCACAGGTGGCAGGGCACGTAACCCCTGAGCTACTCACTGTGGGGTGATCTTTAGCTGGCCTTTGACACCCAGGAGTGGGGATTTGAATTCAGACTCTGGACTTCCAGTCAGGCTCTCCTCCCCACTGTGCTATACCAGCTGTGCTTTTTTAAAATAAAGGGCTAAGAAAAAACATTGGCAATTAAAAATAAATCAATCTCGCCTTTGTCTTTAAATCCCAACAAGGCAACGGTTCTCTGTGATATCATTGTCCTGTATTTCATGAAGAAAAGATATTATTATAGAGAGAAGAAATACAAATATGTCGAAGACTATGAACTGGTAAGCATGCCAGTGACCTATGCAAGGCTCTTTGTGTTCTTAGTTGTTGCTCTGATAGCTCCTCTTCCTCCTCCCGTGTTTTCTCCATGGCTGTCTGCAGAAGACAACAAATAAACCTGGCCTGCTAACATGGAGGTGGAACGTCCAGGTCCCCCCCACACCCCTGCAAAAGAAGCCTGGAAACAGCAATCCTTAAACTCCCTGCAGAACTGCAAACAGTTCTTGGTGCTACTGTAAAAACCAGTATTCCTTGTCCACCTGTGACCATTTTTAAACCATATTACAATGCCAAATCCCCATCTTGGTTTCTGGCTTAACTAAGTTAAGTCACTGGATTTTTCCTTAGGGTTAGTGTTGGGAAAACCTGTGGCCCTCCAGTTGTTGTTGATGTTGGCCTACAGCTCCTATGATCTTCCCCATTGTCCAAGTTGGCTCCCACAACTTTCCTCCTTAGCATCTTAGACTTGAGCTATCTAGCATCTCATGTGGAACAAAGTTTTATCGTAAGCTGCAAAGCAGCTGAACTCTTTTGGTGGTTTTCTAAATTAAAAAACCAAATTGGTTTGGTTGCAGCAGCCTGCATTTTGTAAGGTATAGTAAGAATAGTTTGCTAGAGTCTAGACTACAGTAGATGGTTTTAGAGATGAATAGAAGGAGAGTCCTGGCTGGTTCAGGCCAATGGCCATCATAGTCCAGCATCCTTTTCTCACAGTGGCCAACCAGATCCTTCTGGCACACCCACGAGCTAGACCTGAGTGCAACAGCACACATTGGTCATGTTGCAGTGCACTTTGCAACACAGCTCCATGAACTTTCCTTAATTAGGAAAGTTCTCTTTGCCTTGCTGAAAACCTAAAATGTGTTGATTTAACCTAGGAAGTTTGGCTCCTGTACAACCTTAATTTGTTTTTGGATATTTCAGCTGGGGCAATGTGAGCCAGGATGAAACTGTAACTGGTAGTGAGCCTGAGATCTGGTATTGATGTTCCTCCCTTCTTTCACAGGAAGCCAATGCATCCTATGGCTCACAGGCGGAAAGTCAGGGATGCTGTGCTGCCCACTGACCAACCCAGCTGGTGTCAACAGGGTCCTATGAATTTCATGCACTTGCAGACTGTGAAGACCACCTTTTCTCTCTCACGAAATGAACTGAGCAGCTGTGCCTTCCTAACATGCATAGTGCGGGAGGGGAACAAGGAAGCCACCCAAATGATCTCCATGTTATCTGTTCAGTCTTGTGGTAAAGTCCAGAGCACACCTTGGAGTAAAGGGAACGAGAAGATTTTGATAGTCTGAAAGTAACAATAACCACTTTCTATGAAAGGGTGCTTTTTTGGGGGGGGGTATTTCTTGGATTTTTTTTGCAAGGCCTTGCCTGAGGTAATTTTGAGGCTTCCTTAGGTTGCAGTTGTGAGAAGACAAAATGGCCTCTTACCCTGTGCCTATTCCTCTCTCTCTCTCACACACACACCCCTGCACTAATGCCAGTGAGGGTTAGAAGACTGGGAGAAAGAAATGCTCCATGGGGATGCTTCAAGAAGCCCCCAGCTGCGTAGGGTTACTTCCCTTTTGTCTCGACCATTTCCCCCTCCCTTTCAGCCCTTTGACCTCCATCTCTTCTGGATTTATTGTGCTGGATGTTCTTGACCAAGATCCCAAGTCTTATGCTTGGCGCATGCCAGAATTCCCAGAACTCTATGGGGCAGGGAAGGTACCATGACGCTTAAAGCTAGCTTGACAGGCAGATGCATCTCCTACAGCCAGGTTCTGCCCACCCGTTGCCCTTCTCTTTCCTTTTTGGTGTCCTTTTAGAATTTTTTATTCCCGGATGGAAGGGATAGATAAGTTAAAAAAAAAGTAGATGTCTTTGCACTTTTTCCTTGTCATGAGCACATGGGACCCAAACATTTATTTAATGTGAATGGGAGGATTTGGGGGTATCGGGGGGTAGAGAGAGATCTATTTTGTGGAGAAAATAAAGACATTAGAAATTTTATCTCCTTTTGTGCCTTCTTCCTATAAGGGTAGCCTGGAATGCAGAGCTCTGACTGAATGTTCACTTAATCTTACCTCTTTTGTGATAAATGCTAGCCTACAATCCTTGAAAGTCTGTGCAGTAGAACATTTTAGCGAATTAAGCTGCAATCCTCTGCATGCTTTCTTGGGGATAAAGTCCCTTTGAACTTGATGAAATGTATTTCTGAGTAGACAGGTGTTAGATGATACTCTTAAGGGTAAATTGCTTCCACTAGTAGGGATGCATTTTCATCTCTCCTGCCTGTTTTATCCTCACCACAACCCAGTAAGGTAGATTAGTTCATGTTTTGCATTTAACAAATCAACATGCGGAGGAGGAGGTGTGGGGGCTAAGCCTAGTCTTCCCTACCACAAAAGGGCCAAAGGCTCTTGTCTGTCCCACCTTAGTTCAGAGATGGGGGCCCTCCACATGCTGCTGCACTACAACTCCCCAAATCCCTAAGCATTGACCAAGCTTGGGAGTTGGAGTCCAACAGTAGCTGGAGGGCCAAAGGTTCTGCATCCTCTGATGTAGGCCTGATCTGCACTACATATATTTAAATCTGTATCATGCCACTTTAAACAGGCTTGGCTTCCCCCAAAGAATCCTGGGAAGTGTAGTTTTAACAGTAATGAGAGCTCGAGCTCTTCCTCTTACAGAACAGAACTACAATTCCCAGAGTTCTCTGAGAAGAGGGATTGACTGGTACCTCAAAGACTGTCTACAATTCCCAGAGTTCTCTGAGAAGAGGGATTGACTGGTACCTCAAAGACTGTCTCACCCCTTATATACCCAGTTGATCACTGTGCTCTGCCATCTCGGTTATCTTTTCTGCGCCTTCTGAAGACCTTCCTCTTTCAAAAAGCGTTTTAAGTTGAGACCTTATCCCACTCTGTGTCTGTGTTGAAATTGCTTTTTAGATTTTTTTTTTTAAGATGTTTTGCTTTTAAGATGTTTTTAGTGTTTTGTCTCTTGTTTGCCATCTTGGGCTCCTTCTGGGAGGGCAGGCAGGATAGCAATGTAATAAATAACGATAAACCACTCTGGAAACTGTGGAATGGTAGTGCCTCTGCACTCACAGAAAAAAATCAAAATTCTGCTGAGAGGTTAATGCAAATTCTGCAAACTTCAAACTAGACAAAATGCATTTGTTCTAAAATACTTATATCCTTCCTCTACAATCCTGTGCTGGCTGGGGCTGTAGTTCAAAACATCAGGAGGGCACAAGAATAGGGAAGGTTGTTCACACTATAACCCTAATGTAGGATAGATGGCGGCATAACTTGTGGACCTTTTTAATGATACCTCCTAAACTGACCCCCCCCCCTTAATGCATTGGGAGCGTTCCTGGCCAGCAGGCAAACATACCTTTCACAAAACAAACATCATAAAATCCCTAGAGGCTGGATTTATCATTACCTCTCGTCTTTATTGCAGCTTGAACACTGAAACCTCTCTGGAGAGGCACTTACCAATTTCCTCTTGGGTCTGTTTTTTTTTTTTAAAGGTAATTTAAGTGATAGATATTGAAAACACTTGATAAAAGTAGAATGCACAGTAGAAAGGACCAAGGGGGTGGAGGGAAGAAGCAGCCTTGGGCATTCAATGATATAAAAACCAGCGATATTTCAGAGCTTGGCTAAAAAGATGCTGGGCTGGCTTTAAAACTCCAGTAGCCAAATATGCATGTTGTTGTTGTTATGTGCCTTCAAGTCGATTACGACTTATGGTAACCCTATGAATCAGCAAACTCCAAGAGCATCTCTCATGAACCACCCTGTTCAGATCTTGTAAGAGCCTGGCATTCCTGGTCACATTGACAAAAACAGCATGCATTGTATCTGAAGACATAATTTGGCATTGTTCATATAACTTCCTCTTCCACAGTGGACTCCACATGGCCGCATTTTAACAACCATTTCATGGTTTTATTTCTTAATCTGAACCCATTCCAGGCTCTGAGGGAGCAAGTTACAATTATACCCTTTATTATAGAGGGCTGGGGACCCTGTGGCCTCCAGGTGATGCTAGGAAAGGCGGAAGCTGCTTTCTACCAAGTCAGACCATTGGTCTATCTAGCTCAGTAGTGTCTACACTGACTGGCAGCTGTGCTCCAGGATTCTAGGCAGGGTCTTCTTTTCCCTGGAGCTGCCAGGGATTGAACCCAGGACCTTCTGCATGCCAAGCAGATGCTCTCCCACGGAGCTGCGGCCCTTCTCCAAATCCCATCACCCTTGACCACCTTTATGGGAAGGGTGGATGATGGCAGCAAGGGAGAGGGCCCTTCTCAGTGGTGGCCTCCAAATTATGGAATGATCTCCCTGACGAAGCACACCTGGTGCCAACACTCTTATCTTTTTGGCGCCAGGTCAAGACTTTCCTCTTCTCCCAGGCATTTTAGCATGCATTTTTAAATTGCTTTTTTAAAATGTGTTTTTAAAATTTGGATATTTGTTTTTAATTGTTGTAAACTGCCCAGAGAGCTTCGGCTATGGGGCGGTATACAAATGCAACAAATAAATAAATGTTTTGATTACATTTAAGTCCCACTCTTCCTCCTAAAGAGGAGCCCAGGGGTGGCAAACTGGCTGGGACTGGAGGAGTTCATCATCATCTGGATTTTACTGACAAAGCAAAACCATTTCAGCAACCAGTCTACTTCAAAGGCAAGCAGGGGGTGGGTGGAGTGAAGATTACATGTGAGGTTAGCGTTTCGTTCTCTGATCCTAGTTAAGTTTTTTGACAGAGGATTCCTCAGCTGGTGGCTATGAGAGTGCTACGATGCAGAGCGCTGCTCCCATTATAAGAGAAAAAAATAGTTTTAAAGTATGAAAATGCAAGAAACAGCAACCTCTACTTACAAGCTGATTGGAATATGTGCTAGAAGTGAAATCAATATATTCTGGTAAAACAGAGGAGACTTGTCCATAAGGATGAATGGGGCACTGCCCTGTCATTTGCAGTCTGCCCTCAGCCACAGGGCTGTGGAGTTGGAGACATGGAGTCAGTAGGAAGCAATTTTGGGTGGAGTCGGAGTCAGTAGAAATGTACCGACTCTGGCTTCAAAATAAATTTTGATTGACAAATTTTTTAAAATATAAATTCAAAATGTCAAAGAAGCTTCCCATGAAGTCAGCTGTAGTTGAGCATTTCACCATAACTTAAGATGGAAAACATTTTGTGTGTCAGTGTATGACACTGGACCCAGATGAAGACAAATGCTGTGATGCCAAGATCAGCGCATATTCAGGCAGCGATAAAAACGCTCCTATGAGAGCTTCCAATTTAAAAAGACATATACAGCCCTTTCCAGGGCTGTGTTAGAAGCAATTTTGGGTGGAGTCGGACAGTAGAAAAATAGAGGAGTCGGAGTCGAAGGTTTGGCGTGCCGACTCCACAGCCCTGCTCAGCCAGCTCCCACTTACCTGCCTTCTTTCTTACTACCAGTTCACAGAGGTTGCACTAGCTGCCATCTTCCCGCTCCAATGAGTTTGCTGAGCACTTCCAGCATAAGATCTTACGCATTTGTCGGGACCTAGACTCTCATTTTATAGCAGTTAATCCTACTGAGGTGTCTGGAGCACAGTCTTATCATGTTTTGTTGGATGAGTTTCAGTCGGTTCAGTTCGAGGACGTGGACAAGGTGCTTGGACAGGTACGTGCAACCACTTCGGTACTAGATCCTTGCCCCTCTTGGCTAATAAAAATTGGCAAGGAGGGAACAGTTGGCTGGGCCAGGGAAGTGATAAATGCCTCCTTGCGAGAGGGAGTGGTCCCTGGCTGTCTGAAGGAGGCAGCAGTGAGACCACTCCTGAAAAAGCCTTCCCTGGACCCAGAGGATTTCAGCAGCTACAGACCAGTGGCAAATGTTCCATATCTCGGCAAGATCTTGGAACGAGTGGTTGCTGACCAGCTCCAGGCGCTATTGGATGAAACCGATTATCTAGATCCATTTCAATCGGGTTTCAGGCCCGGTTTCGGCACTGAGACGGCCTTGGTCGCCCTGTTTGATGATCGGGAGAGAGACAGAGGGAGTGTAACTCTGTTGATTCTCCTTGATCTCTCAGCGGCTTTTGATACCATCGACCATGGTATCCTTCTGGAGAGGCTTGCGGAGTTGGGAGTTGGAGGCACTGCGTGGCAGTGGTTCCGCTCCTACTTGGCAGGCTGTCTCCAGAAGATAGTGCTTGGGGAACATTACTCGACACCGTGGGTACTCCAATGTGGGGTCCCGCAGGGTTCGGTTTTGTCTCCCATGCTTTTTAACATCTATATGAAGCCGTTGGGTGCGGTCATCAGGAGTTTTGGAGTGCGTTGTCACCAGTACGCTGATGACACGCAGCTCTACTTCTCCTTTACATCTTCCTCAGGTGAGGCGGTCAATGTGCTGAACCGTTGCCTGGACGCGACAATGGACTGGATGAGAACTAACAAACTGAGACTCAATCCTGATAAGACTGAGATGCTGTTGGTGGATGGTTTTTCCAATCAGATGGTGGATACATATCCTGTCCTGGATGGGGTTACACTCCCCCTAAAGGAACAGGTTCGTAGTCTGGGAGTCGTTCTAGACTCTTCCCTGTCACTTGAGGCTCATGTAGCCTCGGTGGCACGGAATGCGTTCTACCAACTTTGATTGGTAGCCCAGCTACGTCCCTACCTGAGTAAGGAGGATCTTACATCAGTAGTACATGCTCTGGTAACCTCACGTTTGGATTACTGTAATGCGCTCTACGTAGGGCTACCTCTGAAGATGGTTCGGAAGCTACAGCTGGTGCAAAATGCGGCGGCCAGACTGCTAACAAGAACAAAGCGGTCTGACCTTATAACACCTGTTTTGGCCCGCTTGCACTGGCTTCCAATACGCTTCCGGGCCAAATTCAAAGTGTTGGTATTAACCTATAAAGCCTTATACGGCGCGGGACCTCGATATCTGTCGGAACGCCTCTCCCGCTATGAACCGGCTCGTACACTACGGTCTGCTACGAAGGCCCTCCTCCGGGTCCCGACTCATAGGGAGGCCCCGAGGGCAGTGACAAGATCAAGGGCCTTCTCAGTGGTGGCCCCCGAACTATGGAATAGTCTCCCCGACGAGGTTCGCCTGGCGCCGACACTATCATCCTTTCGGCGCCAGGTTAAAACCTTTCTCTACTCCGAGGCATTTTAATTTTTTGTTAATGATTGTAATGTTTGTAATTTGATTTTAGCCTTTGCTGTTTTTAGATTGTGAAATTTGATTTTAGACTGATGTTTTTGTATTATATTGTATTTTATTGTATCTATGTTCACCGCCCAGAGAGCTATTGCTAGTCGGGCGGTATATAAGTTTTAAATAAATAAATAAATAAATAAAAATCTTCCACCTCCTTAGTTTAAGTGTTGTCTCTGTACAACTCAGCAGGGAGGAGGGTGGCATTAACACCACCTACTGTTGGGTTATGGCAATGTGCATCAACCAACTCGGTGCGCATTCAAAAACTGCAGAAGCTGTCTGTCATTCTTTTAAAATGTATTAAACCATGTTACATACGAGGAAGAGTTGGATTATAATTGTTATTAAAAACCCTGAATTTTGTACACACTCATACAGACACGGTGATCAAGTGAAATGGCAAGCAATAAATTCTTGTTAACGCTTCAGCAGCTAGATACAATATTTGTTTCACCCCCACAGCGAGTGTTTTCAAATTTGTGCTTGAACATGATCGCCTTGAACTCCAGCGCTCTGTGGGTTCTGGCACATTCAGCCCTTTCAAAAAGAAAAGAGAGCCTTTCCACTTGCACTCCTGGAGCATTCAAAATCCCACAAACCAGACCGCTGTTATGGCCTTGAGGACAGTCAAATGAAATCAAGGCAAACCACTCTCATATGTAGCTGTGAATAATCTCTAGCCACAAAAAGCCAAGCATAACCAAAAACCCTGATGTGGCTTTTTTGTTTGTTTTGTTTCCATGCAGGAAAAATCAATAAAAAAAATAGAGAAACACAAAAGCAAAAAAAGAAAAGAAAAATGTATATTACTGTTAGGATGCAAACACTATCTCCGCTTGGCAGAAAGCATCACACTCAGCCGCCCATTTTTGACACGCTTTTAAAATACGGGCTATGGTCTTTTATGAGATACTCTTAAGGAAATATTTGGCCTGAGAACTTTTGCCCCTGTGCCTCCTCCCTGAACTCATTTGGTTGACTTTTGCAAAATCAGGATAACAACTCTTACGTTGCTCTATCCAGACGACGTCTAGTAGCAGGCCTGTTCATGGTCCCCGTAATTTGCTATCAAACGATCCCAGCCATGGTCCTTATTTATGACGGGTGGACAGATTCTGGCTTATACAGCATGCTGCCGCAAAAAGCTCAATATTCAGCATCTATATGGTTACCACAGCGTCACTGAACGCTGGTTGGTTTGACTCGGGCTCTCTCCACAGATGCATGCTTTGTAAAGGAGTCAGGTGGGAGGGTGGGTAACCAGCGGGTGCATTCCAACCAGAACGGCAGCCTTCAGGAAAGCAATTCATCCTCGCCCAGATTTGGCAAGTCGTTGATGTTCTTAAGGTTGTCTTCGCTGCTTTGCTTCCTGCTTTAAAACGAAAACAGAGCATGTCAAAAATTGAAAGTCCTTCCCCTTCCCCCCCCCCCCCCGAAATCAATTGAGGACGAGAGAAAGAGACAGCCACTGCTACACATGGAGGAAGAGCTGTAGCATTTGCTTTGCATGCAGAGGGTCCCAGATTCAATCCCTGGCATTTCCCCATAGGGCTGGGAGAGGACCCTGCCTGAAACCAAGGAGAGCCACTGCCAGTCAGGGTAGACACTACTGAGCTAGATAGACCAGTGGCCTGATCCAGCATAAGGCAGTTTCCTATGTTCTTATATTCTGGTCACATCTGACATCACTCCAATGGCTCCAGTGCACAAAAGACAGCTTTGATATACACATGGAGGTTCATGGGGGCAATGGTTGCACTCATGCCTTTGGAAGAACAGATACTCCATTTGGAGGGTGTCTTCCTGGATGCATCTTTGACATTAGAGGCTCAGGTAGCCTCAGTGGCTAGAAGCACCTTTTGCCAGCTACGGCTACACCAACTACACCAACTACGGCCATTCTTCCGCAGGGATAGCGTGGCCAGGGCGATTCTTGAACTGGTAACCTCCGCCCTTGATTACTGCGATGTGCTGTATGTGGGGCTACCCTTGCGCCTGGCCCAGAAGCTCCAGCTGGTGGAAAATGCGGCAGTTAGACTGTTGGGGGGGACAGACTCCTGCCAGCACATCACTCCGGTGCTTAAAAGCTTGCATTGGCTGTCCATATGCTGCTTAGGCAGGGCCAAGGCGCTTGTATTAATTTGCAGGGCCCAGACCACCTTGGGTCCCGGATCCCTCAAGGACGGCCTGATTCATCATATCCCAGGCTCTTCCCCAAGGTCTTTGATCAAGTCCCTGCTGACAGTCACATGCACATAGATCTTTCCAGCAACCGGGGGCACTGCTAGGTACCTAACGGACTCCGGGCACCAATTTGCAGAAATGCATTGCATGCCTCTGGCCAAACTGAGATGGCAGGCAGTGTGCAGGGACTGGATTTTGCAGGGCTGCCCAGTACATAGGAAGCCGCCTTATACCGAGTGAGACCACTGGTCCATCTAGCTCAGTACTGTCTGCACTGACCAGCAGCAGCATGTCCAAGATTTCAGGCAGGGGTCTCTCCCAGGCCTACTTGGAGATGTGGGGGATCGAATCTGGGACCTTCTTATACAAAGCAGATGCTCTGTTACTGAGCTCCGGCCCATGCCCTAAGCAACAATATAATAGTAGTAATAATGAATAAAAAAAGGGGGGGCAGATGGATGCCTCTAACACCCCCTAACAAGGCTCCTGCTGACAGACAGCCACTTCAGCATCCTGCTGCGTTCCTGTTTTAAATCGCAATCATGCTGCACATTTCAAAAATGGAACTCCAGAACAAGGACATTCCACGTGTCAGAAATCAGCTTCACGTTCGCGCTTTGGTAGCGGTGCTGGCATGCAGCAGCTCGGAACACTTCTGACCCAATTCGTTGCATTAACAGACGGAGAGGGAGGAGGAGGAGTTAGCAAGACCCTTGTGCTCATTACCTGGGACTAATGGAATATTTCACATTTCCTGGTTTGTTTTTTCTGGAGTCGTGGGCAGGGGGGTCATGGGGGATGAGGGGGAAGGTCAAGGAGAGGAAGTGGATGTGAGAACACAAGCAGAAAAAAAGAAATCGGACACGACTTCCATCATCACACCCACTACCAAACTGTGCAGGAGGACATATTTTTGGACACAGTTCAAAGAAACGTATTTTTGGACACAGTTCAAAGAAACCAAACCACAACAATGAAGCAACGGAAGCAGAATCCGGATACTTGTGTACTCCACATATTTCCAAGACTTACTACTTTGGCAGCTTGAAAAATCTCAGCTTTTGTTAAACAACAACAGCAAGAGTCCACATGGTATAGGAGAAAAGCTTAGAAACACTGCTGCGTTCTCTCACTACCCTCTTCTTTGCTATCCCTTTAAAATCTAGGTAACCAATATTAATGTGTTCTGAATAATTACATCTGAGTTTCCTGACCACAGAATCTGGGGAAATGCTTATTCATGCTTCCTGGATTATAGACCTAAAGAGACATTTATGCTCTCAACACTACATATGTAATAAACATATTTTTAAATGTATGTGTTAGTGTCTGTGTGTGTGTATATATATAATTATTTCTAAGGTCTCTTAGGCATATTTGTGCTGTGAAATTTCAGGAAACTTAGAGCTAAATGGCAAATGAATGGCAGAATATATTGCCACCCCACCACCACCACCAAGCCCATATATGGATAAATATGTGATACAGTAAGAACATTTAATAATCATGAGGCAATCACAAAAAAGGTAGTTTGCAGAATCCATCTTCCTTTGCATTGCTTTGCTCCCTCTCTCTTACAACCAAGAAGCCCTAACCCTCGACCCCTCCAAAAGGTGGGGGTGGCACTGGAGTGACCCACCTTAATCTAGAGTGCATCCCGATGGTGAGTTCTGCCACCTGTCTGTTTCAGACCAAAGTCTTCCACTGGCCCATTTCAGGCTCGTAAGAATCTCCTTCACAGAAGGCCTTGCTGAGATATGGTGGGTGGGCATGAGGACAGGGCCTTTTCTGTATTGGCACCAAAGTTATGGAAACCCTTGCCTCAACAAATTTGGATAGCCTCTCCATCTCCTCCTGCCTTTAGAGACCAAGTGAATTCAGGCATGTTCTCCAGCAATGGATAAGATGTAAGTATTTTAATAAAATTCATGTGTTGGGAAACAGCCTTAGTTTACACATGCTGCTGGCCAGGCCTGCTGACAGACTCAGCCATCTCTCTACATGAGAAGAGTGTCCTGGATTATACCCCATGTTTTAGCCTGGCTCCACACTACAGGGAAAGATGGGGAATTCTGTCTTTTAGCAACAGGGCAGGCCCAAAATATTTTGTCCCCTGAAGTGGAGCAGCAAACGGCATCAGCTACAAGTCAAGTCCCCAAGGGAAGCAGAGTTAATTTGGCACCTGAGGCAGAAAGTCACACAAATACCTCTCCCCTCCTCCCTACAAAAACTAATCAGTCTGTTGTCTTCTGCCTGAGGTAGACACCTCAGCCTGTCTCATTGGAGGGCTGGCCTGCACATTATTCGTCGTCAAGAACCCTTGATTATCTTTCAAGGAAACTCCTCACCCCCAAACACCAAAGTTCTCCACAACACAGTCTGAAAGCTCCTGACCACCTCCACAGAACTCCTGCACCGGAGAGACTTACGTCAACAGATTGCCTGGGGCAGACTGGGATCGCTCTTCTCTTCTGCTCCCTTCAAATGGATTCCCAAAAGATCTTTTCCGGATCATTGATTTTACCAGGATCTGAAAGAGACGATTATGGTTATTCATTCTGATTATTCATTCTGATTATTCATTCTGATACCGAGCCCATGGTCCCTAAATGGCCTCCCAAAAGGTTTTAGTGGCCCCCTCCAAAGCCCCTGCTTTATTTTGGTTTTGGTTTTTTTTAGAGTTTAGTGTTTTATTTAAATTATTGACTGCTCCCATGGGTCCCCCAATGCCATGTCATGATGCAAACATTTTTGTGCCCCCTCCCCTAAATGTCTCAATTTGTAATTTAGGTGATAAATAAATATTTTTTTTCTGGCTCTGATCCCTAAAGGTTTTTTGTGCCCCCCAAGCTCCCTCTTTGTCTATGTTAATACGTGTATATGTGTGTGTGTGTGTGTGTATATATATATATATATATATATATAAATTTATTAGACCTCTCAAGGAAGACACTAGAAAGGATCTCTAAGGATCCACCAAGAAACCGCCTCACAAGGGGATAAATTATGCATCCTATAACCCTTTGATAAAATCTGCACTAGGAAAGCAGATTTGTTAAGAGTTCCAACCAACGAGAGGTGCCATCATTGTAATAGTTTAGTTTGAAATAGTCTCTCCCGTGCTTTCCTAGTGTATAGGATGCATAATTTATCCCCTTGTGAGGCGGTTTCTTGGTAGATCCCTTAGAGATCCTTTCTAGCATCTTTCCTGAGAGGTCTAATAAATCTGTTACCAAACTGGTGGCAACATATATGAATGCTGTCATATCTCCTAAACCAGTTATGATTCCCTCCCCGCCCCGTTCCTAATGCCACCTTTTGCTGCTCTGAGGCTGTGATTTTGCAATGTTTATATTTTGTACTTCTTTCATGGTCAGTTGATGATAGTAACATGCGACCGACTGATTTAATATAGTGTACAATAACTGATAGGAAAGTCTTGGAGGGCAGTCTTGAGTGATCGCTGCGCTCACTCTCACCTTTAGAGGCTGGTTTATTAGGGCAAATGGGGCACTGCCCACCAGCCTCTGGTTGCCAGCCTCCACCTGCCTGCTTTCTTACTCACGTCCAGTCCACTCCCTCATATCCCGTGGCCTGGCCGTCAGCCTCCTCCTCCTTGAGACTGTTGCCCTTTTAGAACTCAGCAGGGAGGAGGACAGCAGGGACAAACGTAGAATGAGTTGGCTCCGCCTGTCATTGGCTCTGGTGCCAGCTATTGTTGGGCTCCCTGCTTCCTGCCCCGCCAGTTCCAATGGGCTCCACCTGCCGCTACTTCTACACTTCAGTCCTGCCCACTTTGACATACAGCATCCAGAGGGTGGACCATGAGTCAGTGTGGCTCATGGCTCAAAAATGGTTAGCCACCTCTGGCTTATGGCTTACTGTGACAGGCTCATTCAACTAATACAGTTGGCTGGACAGTTAAATAGGTTTGAAATAAATTTTTTAAATGTTGTATTTTTAAATGCCCTTTCAAACCTCCCCCCCCCTCCCCGGAGTATAAATCAGGGCAGCATATCCAACGCACCCCTGGCACTCTGGGTCTCACTCACCACAGTGGCCAAACTTGGGATATGTTTAACTGAATTCTCGACCTCTTCTTCGGTCACCTCTATGAGTGTGCAGTTCTCATCCTCTGTTGGCAACAGTTCCACTCCGTTCTTGGTGACCCAGGGATACACCTTGTTTGTAAGAAGAAGATACAATAACAACACATGTGTTGCCTTGTCAGAACTATTGATTGCGGGGGGAAAACAGATTTGGTAACCCAGAGACTCTTGCTACAAAGATGGAAAGTACCATTAGGCTGATATTGTTTCATTTCAGTGGAAGAGAGAACAATTTAAGAGTAACACATTTCCTCTGGGTCTCGAAGGACAGAGAAATCAACACTATGAAACTGTCACTTAAAATTAAAATAAAATGTTGGTTTACAAAAAAAGGAGGCTGTTCCGTTGACACATGTGGGAAAAAAACTCCTTAATCAATCTGGCTACCAGGCTGCGACTTGGGATACTGCAATACACACCATGGGAGGATCTAGACTGGATTTCTTGTAATGGGCTGTCAAGCTGGGCCACCTCTGAAAAGTGTTTGGAAACTGGAGCTGGTCCATAGTGTGGCAGCAGAGTGGTTACCTGGAACGGGCCCTGGAGAACACACATAATGCCCTTTTACCAATCAATTAGGCACCCACACTTGGAATACAAGGTACATTTTGGATCTCAAAAGGGATACTGTGGAGATGGAAAAGGGCAACTCACACAGTCCAGAAAGGTTACAACATTTGTGGCTTTTTAGTTGGGAGGAAGGGGGAAAGAGCAAGAAGAAAGAGAATTATGCAGAGAGAGAATTCCCCTCCCCTCTTTCTTGAATACTAGAATTTGGAGTGATCCAATGAAGGGAAATTCAGGACACGGACACCCCCTTCCTCAAGGGACATGAGACACCTTGTGGAAGATGGATTGGAACTTGAGATTGATAGACAAATGATTAAGGAATACCAAATCACTTTGAACGAGTTCAAATCGGCAGGGCCCAATAAACCGAATCCTAGAGTATTGAAGGATCTGGCTGAAGAACTCTGAGAACCGCTGTCTATTATCTTTACAAAATCGTGGAGGACTGGTGAAGTGCTGGATGACTGGAGAAGAGCTAATGTTGTCCCTATCTTCAAAAACGGCAAAAAGGAAGAACCAGGGTACTACAGATCAGTCAATCCCTGGAAAAACTCTGGAGCAGATTATAAAGCAGTCAATTTGTAAGCACCTTGAAAACAACGCAGTGATTACTAGGAGCCAACATGGATTTAGGAAAAACAAATCCTGCCAAACTAATCTCATCTCGTGTTTTGATTGGGTAACCTCCCTTGTAGACTGTGGGAATGCTGTGGACATAATATATCTCAACTTCAGCAAAGCTTTTGACAAAGTGCCCCATGATATTCTGATTAGCAAGCTAGCTAAATGTGGGCTGGATGGAACAACTACCAGATGGATCCACAGTTGGCTACAGAATCGTACTCAAAGAGCGCTTATCAATGGTTCTTTCTCAAACTGGGCAGAAAAAACAAGTGGGGTACCACAGGGCTTGGTCCTGGGCCCAGTGCTCTTCAACATTTTTATTAACGGCTTGAATGAGGAGGTGCAGAGTATGCTTATCAAATTTGTAGATGATACAAAATTGGGGGGCATAGCTAATACCGTGGAAGACAGAAACAAAATTCAAAGGGACCTTGACATTGGGCTGAAAACAACAGAATGAAATTCAACAGGGATAAATGCAGAGTTCTACACTTAGGAAAAAGAAACCAAATGCACAGTTATAAGATGGGGGATACTTGGCTCAGCAATACAACATGTGAGAAGGATCTTGGAATTGTTGTTGAAGCTGAATATGAGCCAACAGTGTGATGTGGCTGCAATAAAGGCAAATGCTATATTAGGCTGCATAAAAATAATATAATTGTAATACAATACATAAAAACTTAATGCATAAAAAGTTGCAGCCCAAACACTTCCAACATACTTAAATAATATGAACCATAAAATGAACCATAAAACGGTGGGAACAGTAGCATGGATAAGCATGTCAGGACAACAACAAAAAAGAGAAAGCTACCCTGAAAAGATTACACACAATCCCCAATCCCTAGTTTGGGATTGACTGTCAGATACCTTAATTTCTGGCACTGTGATCCTGGATTCTGGGTTCTTGTCCAACATCTGCGTTATCAGATCTTTCAGTTCATCAGAAATGTCTGGCCTTGATAGGAAAAAAAATACCAAGACGAGTCAAAGTGTTAGCTCGGCTGACCTGCGCATATTGCCACAAGCCTCACAAACAGGGCCTGGTATTAATTAATATCCTGAAGAACTCTGCTCTCTCACCTTTTTTTTTTTAAAAAGCAAGGCAATCTAGTCCTTAAGGCTACAAATACAGGTCTGAAAATATGATGGTAACTCCTGGTGGAATCTCAAGACAGTAATGGAGAGTGGATTTCCAGAGGTCAAGGGGCCTGGCTTGAGGCCATCATAATTCCTTGCCTGCGCCCCCCGCAATAACCTTCAGAAGAACAAAGTTTCTCTAGCCTACTTGGTACCATTCCGGAGGAAGCTGCTGTATACAAGTCACGCCACTAGTCCATCAAGCTCAATACTGCCTACACTGACTAGCAGCAGCACTCGAGGGTTTCACACAGGAGACATTCTCAGACCTACCCAGAGATGCAGGGGGTTGAACTTGTTGGAAGTGGGGCAAGAGCAACTCCTGTTTTGTTCTTTTGTTTATGTTCCAGAAGGGAGACAGAGTTAGGGTCCTCCAGATGGATAGGCCTGATTACCTTTACCTGTGATGCTCTGACTGATACGTCTTAGGGAAGCTTATCTGCCCCTCCTCCTTCCGCCCTTTCCTCTCTTCTCTTCTTCGACTGTCCGAGAGAGAGGAGACACCTTTGTCTCTGCTCTCTCCCTCCTGAGCCTGGGCATTGCGCCTCCAACTTAGTTAGTTAGAACTAGGTATGCCTTTCTATCTACTATGTATTTCTATAAATAAAGTAGCTTTTCTTATTTTACTAAGTCTTAAGTCTCAGTGATCTCAATGCAGGGTAAAAGCCTGCTAACTCAGGTAAACACACACACTGGCACACACACATTGTTCTCTGCTAACATTTATACAAATTTACACAACAACAGAACTTGGGGCCTTTTGCATGCAAAGCAGATGCTCTTCCTCTGGGTTAGGGCCCTTCTGTCCACCCAGATGCAAATGAGGACCCAAGACACCGTCCCAACCCCTGCTGCAAACATTTTTCTCTCAGGATTTCTCACCTCTTTCCTGCTTTATTAGTAAAGCCCCAAATCAATTACAACTCTTCAGGAAATGGTGAACTTCAGATTTATATTCAGGAATACACACACACACACACACAGACAATTTTACCTGGGAAGCCACGCAGTTTGCCACTGCTGAATGTATCCCCCCCTGCCGAAAGGGAAGGGGTAGAGTCTTACTGTGATGTCATGTCATGCAGTGCTCTGGAGGTACTGTGTGCACAACTGTGAAGGCAAGTCCTTGTATTTCAGCATAGACATGAGCTGGAAGGTAGGTGAGTGTGCACAGAGTCTCATTCCTGTCACACCGAGTCTTGGAACGGCTCAGGAAGCAGCAAGGCATCTCCGAGGGTCCATGCAAGTTCTGGGAGACCCTTGCCCTTCTGCAAGCCCAGAAAGGGAGGTGGTGGTGGGAGGTCTTGTGAGAATTCAGAATGCACTCACCAGTTCCTAACCGGCAAGTGTGTTTGTGGACCCCTACCTAGGATAGTTAAGATCTGGCTGGCACTGGCCTTGTTGGGTTTCTGTCATGGTTAAAAATGTATCTGTTCACCCAGGTCTATGGTTAAATTGGTTCTGGGGCTTGCAGCCTGCCCTTGCCGACCTTTTCTATTATTGTTATGTGATGTGGAGTTGCTTGTGGAATTGGTTTTACTGTAGATTTGTATATTTTATATTGTATTATAATTTCCTTTATGATGTTATACAGGAGGACTGTATAGTCCTGAAATGTTGTATACAAATATCCAGAACAAACACAGTGGTTCTGCGTACTCACTGGTCGGGAAATTCCAGCATCTGGCTCTTGATTTTGCTGTGCAAACTTAGAATCCGCTCATCCATAAAAGGGCACTAGGAAGAACAAGAGAAGAATCATCAGGCAAGGCACCAATTTTGGCTACCTTGGACTGCCTGTCTCCTAGGAACCTCCTCCGCCTCTTCTCTGATTTATGGGCACCTCTCATGACGGACGTAAAACTGATTATTTCCCAGAATCCTTTGGGGTGGAGCCATGGCAGGTACACTGGCATAAAGCCTTCATCACACCTCTGCCTTTTTTCCCCTAGCTTGCCTACGCTCTCACATACCTGATGGATTCCAGTCCCTGGATTTATTATTGATTATTAAACTTTAGACAGACAGATACATACAGGCAGTTATATAGTATTAAGAGTATTCCTGACTGAGAATGTGACAAATCCCAGATGGCTCACCTTGTATTTAGTCATTTCAGAGAACCGCAATTGCCAAAGAGAGCCACAGCAATGCCATTTTGATGCCTCTCTGTGAACTAGTGACCAGAGTGGATCTCATGGGAATATTTGCAGAATGCCAAGCCAGAGCGTTATCTTGGCACCTGATGTGGGAAGCCACCAGCACTATATGGCCTTGTGGACTTGCTTGTGTTCCCAGCTGAGATAAAGCCCTAGTAACCCCAAGAACTTTGTGCAGGCTGGGGGAGAGCAAAAGGGTTTAAAAATATGCAACTAGAGGATGACACGGACACACAAGTCAGTGCTCTGCAGATCTGCCAGCTTTGAGATTAAGAGGCTGGGACTGGAACAGAGAAGGGAAATGAATTATATTTGAAGGGACGATTCCCTTTTTGACTCGTCCTCTTTTATTAATATACAAGAAAATAGAAAAGCCTCCTGTACTGAATTGTCTAGACAATGCTCTTTATAGAGTCAGCAGCCCTATCTGTGAAGAGAGCTTTTGGGCCTGGATATCTGGAAGCTTCTTACTTCTCGCTTTCCAGGGGGGAAAGCTATCAGACATCTCAGCCTCTGACAAGATTGAATAACCCACTTTGTAGTTTAATGGCTGTATTTTTAGCTGCTCCTATAGTTATACTGCTTTATAGTTTTCATTAAATGCATGTGTATCTTGTAAATGTGAGTTGTACACCACCCTGGGCTTGATTGTGACGGAAGGCGGGTTGGAAATATGCCAAATAAATGAATAAAATAAAATATGGACTCAACGCAAGGTACAAGAACTACAAATACAACAACAGTGAAAAGCAAACAGTATGCAACAAGGAGATAGACTCCTGTAAAAGTAAATAAATAAATAAAAAATAGCCCAATAGGAATGATCATAAGAAAGGTTTCCCACGGGTTTCATTTTTTGTTTTTAACTTCCAAGGAGCCACGTGGACTAATCATTTGATTAGGTATGTGGCAGTGTGTATTTTGTGTGTGTGTTAACCCTATTCTCCCACTCTATTTCCTGATTTAAATCCCTCTTCCCCTGCAAAAAAACCCTGCCTTGTCTTGCAGAGGCAATCATGTAGGCAATAAGCCACACAGGAGATAACTGATTTGCATCTAACTTTGGCCCCGAGTACAGCTATGTATTTAACAACTCGCCTGATTGCCATAGGTGACTAGGAATCCAGGTAAGTGGAGAGGGACAGACTGCTCCATTCCTCCTCCACCAGCTCATTTGGTGTCTGTCCTGGCTATGAAGGAAGGAAAACCCATCCCTCAACTGTGAACCTCCTCCAGCAGCCTACTCGGTAAGAAAAGCTTCTTTAAAAAATAAAATGAAAAACTAGCCTGCTATGAGGCTAGTATCCTGTGTTTCCACGCTCGCACATGCAGGCTGGTAGCTTCTTAGCATGCTGGTCAGCATTTTTGCAGGCCGCTGACATTTGTGGGCTCATTCATCAAGCTGCCTTAACAACATCCAGGTCTTACCCAGCTATATATGCCCCCTCCCCTGAGAAGAAGGGCAAAGACCTTGCAACCAAATGCTACCCTTGGCCCAGTTTCCAACAAGCAACAAAAATCTTAGGAATACAAAATGTAGGTAAAGAAGCAGTTTCATTACCTGTCCAAAAACAAAACAGTAGAGAGTGATCCCCATTGCCCAGACATCTAAAGCCTTAGGAAGAGCGGGAGGGAAAGAGAGAGAGATTAGATGAGGTTTCCAAAAGCGTTCTTTTCGTATTACTTTTTAAAAGACAAACTGCTGCAGGGATGGGGAACCACAGGCCAAGGGACAGGGGAAATGTGGCCCTCCAGACCTCTCTGCCTGGCCTTTGGGACTGTCTCCAGGCCATACCTCCACCCTAGCCACACCCCCTCTCCCTGGGCAACGCCCTTTCCCACTCCTGCTTTGAACTCTCCACGAGGATGTTTGCCTGGAATGTCCCTGTCCTTGAATTCTGGACAATGCCTCTCATTTGCCTGGAGGAAGGATAGACAGTGGAGTGTGAGTGTGTCTAGAAACTAGCCTAATGTACAAAGGTCAACATTTACATTCATTGCTCTGCCCACTTTCGCCTCTGGCACCACCTAGCCCTGGCATGCGGTCCCTGGCAGGTTGCCCGGAAGAGAAAGCGGTCCCTGGGCTGAAAAGGATCTCCCAACCTTATGCTAGGGCATATCACCATCTCTCACACTGTTTATACATTTAAACATACATTTAAAGCACACGACTTCCCCTCAAGGAATCCTGGGAACTGTAGCTCCGTGAGGGGTTAAATACAGTTTCCAGGATTCTTTGGGGGAAGCCATGTGCTTTCAATGTGCAATGTGTACACAGACTCAATAATAACAACAATCAAACCAGAATATTAATGTTGGCAGATGCAGAAATACTCAGAATACACACAGCAGCGGAGATCTGTTTTTTTTTTTTTGGGGGGGGGAGGAGAAGTCACTGTGTTGCACCAAAGTACAACTCCAAACCACCCCACCCCTCCACCCCTCATGCACTTTTCCTCTGGGAAATCAGAGAACTGTCGAAATTGGCCCAATGCACAAAGGCTACAGCATCTATACATGTTGATAATGAGTGTTGGCCATTTTAATCTATTTATTAGACAGGCTAGATGACCACCAAGACCCCTTTCAATTCTAGGATTCCTCCAAGGGTGTAGTACATGCCCCCCCACCCCTCTGATTTTATCCACACAACAACCTTGCAGGGTAGGTTAGACTGGATAAGACCATGCAGCAAGCTTTGTGACTGGGTGGGGGTTTAAACCAGGGTCTCCCCAGTCCTAGTTTGGCACTCTAACCCAGGAGAGGGGAACCTCTGGCCCTCCAAATAATACTGGACTGCAGCTCCTTTCATCCTTGATCACTAGCCATGCTGGCTGAGGCTGGGGCATGTTTAGCCTTGAGAAGAGAAGACTGAGGGGAGATATGATAGCACTCTTCAAGTACTTGAAAGGTTGCCACACAGAGGAGGGCCGAGATCTCTTCTCGATCATCCCAGAAGGCAGGACACAGAATAATGGGTTCAAGTTGCAGGAAGCCAGACTTCAACTGAACATCAGGAAAGACTTCCTGTTAGAGCAGTACAATAATGGAACCAATTTCCCAGGGAGGTGTTGGGCTCTCCAACACTGGAGGCGTTCAAGAGGCAGCTGGACAGCCACCTGTCAGGATGCTTTATTTATTTTATTTATTTTTATTTATTTCATTTCTAGACCGCCCATAGCTAATAGCTCTCTGGGCGGTGTACAAAACGAGATTAAAATACAATATAGAATAAAATCAGTAACAGAAAGGAACACATAATAATAATAATAATAATAATAATTTAATTTGTGGGTCGCCTATCTGGCCAATGGCCACTCTAGGCGACGTACAATTTAACATTAAACTAAAACATTGAACATAAAACATTGAACATTAAAATGCCTGGGAGTACAGCCAGGTCTTAACCGGACGCCTAAAAGAAAGAACTGTAGGCGCCAGGCGTATTTCCTCCGGTAAGCTGTTCCATAATTCAGGGGCCACCACAGAAAAGGCCCTAGTTCTAGTAACAGTCCTCCGGGCAGCCTGGTGAGTTGGTACCCGGAGGAGAGCCTTAGATACTGAACGAAGTGAGCGGGTAGGTTCATAGCGCGAGAGGCGTTCCACAAGGTATTGCGGTCCCACACAGTGTAAGGCTTTATAGGTCAACACCAGCACCTTGAATCTAGCTCGGAAACAAATAGGTAGCCAGTGCAAGCGAGCCAGGACAGGTGTTATATGCGCAGACCGATTCGTCCTTGTCAACAGCCTGGCTGCCGCATTTTGCACTAGCTGAAGTTTCCGAACAGTCTTCAAGGGCTTTAAACTGGATTCGTGCATTGAGCTGAAGGGTGGACTTGATAGCCTTACAGGCCCCTTCCAACGCTATGATTCTATGATCTCCCTTTATCCTTAACCATTGGCCATGCTGGCTGGGGCTGGGGAGACTGGGACTCCCAACAACACCTGGAGAAGCATAGATATTCCACCCCTGCTCTAATCGCCAGAATCCTTTTCAACCCGAGGGCCACATTCCCTTATGGGGAATCTTCTGGGGGCCGTGTACCAGTGGTGGGTGTGTCCAAAGTGGGCACAGCCAGAGACACGCCACTCTCCATCCTCCGTCCAGGCAAGCAAGAGGTATTGTCACAGTTGAAGGACAGATGCCAGCCAGGTAAAATTACTGGGGGGGGTGTCCTGTGGGAGCCCAGACAAAGTGCCAAGGGCCAGAGAGAAAGGCCTGGAGGAATGCCTTTGGCCCCTGGGCCTGAGGCTCTCCATATCTGCATGACACTACACTGGCTGTGCTGGCGATGAAACACAGTGATCTTGGAGCCATTTCACACAACCTAATTGTGGTTGGTTCCTTCCAGATGGCAGAAACCAGGGTTGCCTGAACACACGCTCAAAAAACGTCTTTCGACATACCTTTCCAGAAAATATTTTCCTGGTTTCCGAGAGGGTCTCTGGCGCCATGAATGCTGGGGTCCCCACCGTGTTGGTTAACAGGGCATCTGTCCCTTTGAATTCATTGCTCACCCCAAAATCGGCTATTTTGATGTGGCCGTCTTCCCCAACTAAAAGATTGGAAGGCTTAATATCCCGGTGGATTATCTTTTGATAGTGCACTGTAGGCAGAGATCAGGCAAGACATGAATTTGACAGAACAAGAATGCTCAAAGGATGCAAACAGCACTCCCCTTCCCTTACTTTTCAGAGGTTATTTTGCAAAAACTGATGTCTGAGTTTGCTTCACCCCCCCATCCTCCCTCCCCATCCCTCCTCCCTTTTGTGTCGTGATAGTAAGCATGAAGGCAGGGACTATTTTGTTTTAATTGACAGGGCATATGCTACAAAAAGGGAACTTTTTTTGGTTGAAGAGGGGCGGGGGAAATGCTCCAAGTAAATAAAGAAATGAGAGAGAGGTTGGGGCTTAAACAGCCATACCCCTAGCCTGAACTATCATAGCACAGTGACTAAGACTGCGATAGCTATGCAGCACTGAAAGGGCATAACTTTGCACATGGTCTGAAGCATGCTGTCTTCTAATAGCTGTAGGGCCCAAGTCCTGGGTATGAAAATATAGAATCAGGGTTCTGGCTCCCATGATTAATACCACAAACCTTCTGTGCCCATTTCTTTTGTGAGGTTTTTCTGAAACACTGCAAAGGAAACTCACGGTATTCAATGCCTTTGATCAGGTCTTGGAAGTAGAACCGAGCCTGGTCTTCAGTAAGAGGTTTCAGGTTTGGGACTTCCATCACGGGCCTGCAACAACAAAACAAGTTTCGGCCTAAAATGCAAGACTCTGGCAGGCCTGGAGGCCAGTCTCAGGCCTGGCCCTGACCTGTTGCTAGACCCGTAGTCCTCAGAGAGGACAAACCAGACACCCCACAGGGTCAAGGGCCTTTAGGGGCAGGCAGGGTCCACTGAGGATCCCCCTGAAGAGCCCTCTGGGAGAGAGACCTGCTGAAGGGCCCTCAGACTTGCCAGAGGAAGAGGTTGAGCCTCCTCCACCTCACTCCATGAGAACTGTAGTGCCAAAAGGTCTTGATCCGGGTCAAACAGTAATGACACAGCATACATAACATCTACAGACCAGGGTTGCCGAACAGTTTATGAGCAAGGGGTCCCCTTGTGACTGAGCAATCCCTGAAACACCTTCCCTGCCAGCAGCTGTGGTTAAGGGTGTGGTCTAGGACACTGTCCTTCAACTTTGGGTCCTCAGATGTACTCGGACTACAAGACCCATCATCCCCAGCCAGCCTAGTCAAGGGATCATGGTAAGTGTATTCCAACAACATGAACAACCCAAAGCTGAAGAACGCTTGTTGAGGAGGCCAGCGTAGAGAAGGTCTCTCTCTTGAGTCTTCTGCTTGCTGGAAACACCACAGGCCTCTGACTGCTTGCTCCCCATCCTTGCCGCGGTGTATCTCACCTCAGCGCTCTGAGATATTGGACTTTGGATTGTTGCCTGACTTTGGCCCGGATGACATGTTGGATCTAGACCAGGGGTCACCACCCTTTGTGGGCCAACAGGCACATTTCGAATGCTGAGAATGTGCTGTGGGCACCAGACACAAAATGGCTGCCATAGGGGCGTGGCATGGTACAAAATTAAGAGTACAGTCATTCCCGCTCTCCGCCACCCTCATGCTTCTTGTGGGGAGTCACTAATGTCCTGCTGGTTTTGATTACGGAGATCACGCAGTGTTGATCCACACACAAACACACGGAGCATTTCCCAATTATCAGGAAAAATATACAAGGTGAGGTGGAGAACTCTCTCTCTCTCTCAATCACACACAGAACATACATGAGCACCCCTCACTCCACATTCAGAAAAGCCCTTCCATGGATGAAGGAAGTGCCTGCCATTCCACCTTCACAAATCCCCCCATCCAAACTTCAAGTTCCTCCCTCCAATACATGACAGCAACCTGGTGCCTGTGGCTCTGTGCTTGACCTCGGTTTGCTTGGCCTGTGCTCAGGGGTGTAGTCATCTGGGGTCTTGGGAGCTCTTAGACCCCTTATGTTTTTGGGAGGAGGGTCAGGGTCCCCATGTTTCCAGCATCTTGCAAGCCAATCAGCATGAAAGGGGAGGGTGTCAGCCACTGAGAAGACTCTCCTCAGTAGCTAACACTCTCCTATTTCATGCTGATTGGCTCCTAGGGATGTCTGTTGTTGTGGGAGAAGGCATTAACAATTATCTGGTTCTCAAACCCGCAGCAAGAAAACAGGTATGTGGGTGTGACTAACAAAGGAGCCTGCACTTCTGAATTTGCCCCTACATTACTGCCTGTGCTGGACCTGCAACCCTGCCCTCGTTGGCGAGTGTTGCGCTAAGAGGGTTATACCTCTGGAGACTGGTACCTTAGCCCCTGAGGGCACCCACTGGAGCATGACAGCCAGTAGCTAAACAACCAGGCAGGCCATAAGGAGTGAAGTGGGAAGCTCCCTCTTCGAGAACAGTTGAGAGACTGAACCTGTCCAACAACTGGCTCAAAGGGAGGAGCCAAGCTAGAGTGAGAAGCTTTATATACCATCAGGTGGAACTTTATCGGTCCACTGCATCACCTGACTCCTATGGAGTTGCCAGCTGCAATACCACCCTTGGCCAGAGATGGCACTGAAGTGCAGCAGAGAGAGGACACTGGCTTTCTGTCCACCTCTGGCATGCTACCAGTGAAGCAATTGGGACCCATAGTCCCGGGTCTGAGACTCTTCCTAGGGCCTTGAGGACTTAATTTTGGCAATAGGCTTGAAAGGGGGGCGGGATGACGCCGGATTCAGTCACAGAAGCCAGGGGTGGAGAACTCTTTGGAGAAGCACACAGTTACATGCACAAACCCAATCAATTTGCGCTACTTTATACAGTTGCAGGATTTGGTTTTTTCAACACAGGATTCTGTCTACTTTGGCGCATCGTTTCATTGTAACCTTTTAAAAAAATCTACACTTACTGTAATAATGTTATGCAAACTGCTTTGAGGTCTGCCTGAAAAGTGGTACATAAATACTGCAAATAATTTTAATCTGTTTACCCAACTGTCTTCATTGCTGCAGCTGTACACTGGTGACAGAGATCTAGGATGAAAGGCTGTAGGGGTCAGTGGGGAGAGACACAGGAGGAAGACGGTCTTGTAGATTCAAGGCGTGGGGATCCAAAAAAGGGAAGACAGAGTATGTGTGTGTGTGTGTGTAGGGGGGCTGTGTGTCATCCTAAGGCCAAAGGACATTAGACTGCAAAACTGTGAAGTCCTTGGGTAACAAACTGTCTCCCTCTACATTCTGCAATACATCCTGTACCTTAGCGACATTGTACATATTAATAAACACAACAATCATAATCTTACCCTTTTTTCACAAGTTCGAACACTGAAACACAAAAGAGATAGGTGATTAATTATGAGGAGAGAACACTGCAAGGAGAAAATAATCCTGCTTTTTAAATAATGAACTCTCCAGGCAGGAGAATGGCCGTATAATCTCCAAGTTTTAAATACAGCATCAAAGGGCAACTTTTACATTCTGAAAGTTTATGAGGCCACGGCCTGATTAGCGTCTGGATGGGAGACTAAGTAAGGTTCAGTTCAAACCATGGTTCGGTACTATTGGAACAAGCCCTGTGCATGCATGCATGCTCCCTCCTCTCTTCTCACATGCTCAGCATAACTACATGCTTCCTGGTGTGTAGTAAAACCATAGTTTGCCACTACTTCTAAACAAAGGCTTGTGGTCCCCTTGCATACCAGGATCAAAAGCCTGGTATGCTAACTGTTGTGGTTTGTGCTTGTCCTGCAAACACTAGTTGCAAATCATGGTTTGATTCTGGTCTTGAAGGGCAAGTGCAAACTAGTTTTATAGTTTACCATAAACCAGACAGCAGCCAATGATGCAGTGTATATATAAGGGTTTGGATTTGTCATTCCATATAAACCAGGGTGGGGAGCCTGTGGCCCGCCAATTGTTGCTGGAGTAAAACTCCCATCATCCCTAACCACTGGCCTAACCACTGGCCATGCTGCTAGGAGCTGTAGTCCAGCAACATCTGGAGAACCTCATATTTCCTACGCTTGATTTTGACCAATCCTATGGTGCCCAGAATATATTGAAGGAAGAACCGGATGTCAGTAAAACATGCATTTGGGGCTTCTGTCTCAATTGTGCAAGTAGAAACAGATAGAAAGGATGAGGATTTAAGTTAAATTAAATTGGTGACATAGACAGGAGACCCAGAACAATCAAAGGGACAGCTAGTTAGACTGGGCACAGAAGCCCTGAATTCAAAAACTCACCTTTGGTACAGATTTTGGACTCTGTCTTCATTTCTCTCTCTCCCAGTGACAGCTGGTGACTCCATGTCAGTGGGGTAGTGGGATCCTCTCTGGTTTTTAGTTGGAACTTTTAGCTCTCTTGAAAGTTCAGACTAAAACCCGGAGCGGATTCCTCTGCCCCACTGACATGGAGCTGTCAGCTGCTAGTGCTCTCTTCCCCAGGTGTGACACCAGATACAAAAAGACTTGCTAGGGGCCACACATTGAGCCAGCAATAGGGGGAGGGGGGAGACAAAATGCTGGTGGCTTATACTCCAATACAAACATGCTCCACCTCCCTCCTTCATTAATAACTGTTGAGTGAAAACAAGGCAGTGGGGACTCTCTCTAGAACAGCCTTTGCCAGCCGGGTTTCCCTCCAGATGTAAACATTTGGAGGGCACCTGGTTAGTGAAGCCTGGCCTAGAAGAAAGGTCCAAAAACTCTGTTAGGCTTTTTAAAATGAATTTGTATGGAGAGCCTTTGATTTAAACACCAACTGGAAACAAACACCAGATGGTGCACAGAGGGAGAAAATATGGAAATGCTGTCCAAGATCTATTTTAGTCTTTCTTCCATCTGGAAGTGGTCCCTTGCGTAGGCAGCAGCGTGCCAAACAGCTTGGGCTGCTACAGACATGTGCAGACCATTCTTATAGCAAGCCCCATACAAAGCTGAGAAAAAGAGGGGTGGGTCAGAAAACCGGAGGTTGCAGCAAACAAATGTATATTGTACTGCCCCCTCCATGTTTCAAAATTTTGTGTGTGTGTATACACACACAAAATTTTGAATCATGGAGGGGGCAGTACAATATACATTTGTTTATATATAACAGCTGGTATAGCACAGTGGGGAGGAGAGCCTGGCTGGGAGTCCAGAGTCTGTGAGTCCAAATCCCCGTTTGGGTCTCCTGGGTGTCAAGGGCCAGCTAAAGATCATCCCAGGGTGAGTGGCTCAGGAGTTACGTGCCCTGCCACCTGTGCAGCCGTGGGCAAGCGGCATAGTCCCAAGGAGTCCAGTTGCTCCCCAGCTGGCAGTTGTGGACAAAGAAGGGGCTGGCTTGTGCAGCTGTGGCAAGCTGAGCAGGCCCTGGCCAGCTGGGGAGGACTAGCCTCAGAGGGAGGCAGTGGTAAACCCCGTCTTGAAGGCATTCCATTTCCATATATATATATATATATATATGTATGTATGTATGTATGTATGTATGTATGTATGTATATATATATGTATGTATATATATGTATGTATGTATGTATGTATGTATACACACACACACATATACACAGACACATCTCCCTGGGCTCCTTCAGGACGAAGGGCGGGTTATAAATTTAATTAATAAATAACGTATGTAGGGCTGTTAGCTGATTAGAAAATCTTTAGTTCACCATTGCAAACGAAGGCCACAAAAATGATTTAACAAAACATTTCACTAACCTGCTGCAAGGCTGGTGGGCTCAACTGGCTTTTGTTTTATTAGCCTTCCACCAAGAGGTGCATGTTACAGTCAATTGCATATTGCAAGTTCTTGTCAAACAACATTTCGGTCCTTGCACGTAATCTTAAATTATTCCAAAGACCCAAAGATGAGAAACTCCTTATTTGAGAGAACATTATGAACAGGCAGTCATGGCTCAACTCTCCTTAGCCTACAAGGTTAGGTTAATTTCTTGGATTGGGCTATATGCCTTATTCTGTTTATCCAACCCTGGATTGTCAAACCTGCCTGGGATTCCCAGGGTTGAGCCACTTCCATCTGAGCTTCATCATCACCTTTTCATTAAGGGGAGAGATGAATTAGCAGAAGGTGGGTCTGGGATGAGCAACCTGGAGGGGATATCAGATATGTAGCTTTACTTTGATGCTGGTCATGAAGGAAGAGGCTTTCCTTCCTCTGCCGCTAGGACAGAAACAAAGTGGGCTGTTGGAGGAGGAATGGAGAGCTCTGTTCCACCTCCACTAGCCCACTCACTCGCCTGCATTGGATTCCTGGTCGCCTATGGCAACCAGGCGAGCTGTTAAATGCAAGGCTGCTTTACAGTTCACCAGCCATCTCGGGTAAATTTTTTAAATGCTTTTGTGCCATTGAGGCTGCTTGCCTCTGCACTGTCCTGCGCAGACTGGAAGTGAAGGAGCCTCTTTTTGATGTGCATAGCAAAATGGATGGAAAGAGGAGCTGGTTACCCATGTACAGGTGGTCTTCACTGGGGTCATCTAGCACCTGTCAAAGCAACAAACACAGAGAGAAAAAATAAAAAAGAGGTGCACAACACGCATCTAGATTCCTGTAACTCATATACTTTGAAACAGCATTTCAGTATATCCCAATATATTAAGGTCCTTGATTCAAGGGGTGTATACCCGGAAAATGAATTTCTCTTCCAATCGTTGTTAGAAACTCAAGCTTCTAGCCCTCATCATTGTAGGAGATCTGTTTTAAACCACGTAAGCACTGCCTAGGAAAGAATGTTTGTTAAGGATGGGATTTAAATATCCTGAACAGCTATTTGTCCCTCTCTTCTGGCTGCTTTAATCTTCCCTTGTCATATCTCTTTTATCCTCTGTCTTTTTCTACCATACTGCTTTTTCTGCCCTTCATTTCTGCCCACAACATTTGGGTTCAAAATTAGCCTTGCAGTCAGATGGCAACTGCTTACTCTATTCCATGCAGCTTCATTTGGGTGACTTTTGCTCCCTTTATGAACCACAAAAGCTGGGCAGAAGCTATGAAGTTCACGTCAGAAACCATCTGTATCTCTGTCAAAGATGACAGCTTTCAACCTTTCTGGCTTCATCCAAAATGCATTAGAATTAACTGAAATGCACTGTAGTGCATTGTTTGACTGTTAATAGGTGCTTTACTTAATCGCTCTGGGAAGAAAATACTGTGTTTAAATGAAACAGAAACCCCACTGAGAGGGCATACCATGGTAGTTGCATAATTATGTTCTAGGGTGAACTGTGCATAGCTCTGACATCATGGCATAGGGCAACGTTAAGAAAGTGCACCCAGCAGCATGTACTATGGTGCCCGTGCTGACAGGCTCTGAACATTTAAGCAGCATAAACTGATATAAGCAGAAGATGTAAGGAAGATTATTAAGCATTTTAAAACAAATAAAGTAAAACTTAAGACCCAAATATCTGAAAGGTCACATGCTGAAGATGCACCTCATTCCTTTGGCCTTTAACAGCTGCCCTGGGCTCCTACTGGGATATAGAAAGAAAGAAAGGTCATTTTGTGGGACCATCCTCTTTTGTTGAATCTATACTGTTCTGTTCCATTTGGAATGGTTTTATGTGTTTTATAACTATAATTTGTTTTTATAATTGTGTATTTTAGTTTTGCAACCAGTCCTGGGAACTTATGGTGAAGGAGGTGTAAGACATCTTATAAATAAATAATAAGTTTTATTTCTCATTTCCCCTGATTATATCATCAACTTTACTGCTATAAGCTTCCAATTTGCGATCCACATAAAGCCTTCTGCTAGTTTCAGAACTTAGGGTTTAAGAAAAAAAAAATTACCCTTCAGCTCTACATTCAAACATTTTGTTTGTGCATACTTGGCCACAGTAATTCCATTCATTCTCTCTCTTTTGAGCTTTTAAAAAGATAAGATGTAGCTGCAACATAACAGAAATAATTCCTGCTGGGATTAATTTTACAGCACGTTCTGTAATATAAATAAGATTCTTCAGGGTTTATAAAAAATATACACTATGCCAGAACCAAAAATGATAACTGGGAAATTAAATGCATTAAATTAAATTAATTAAATGTGTTAAATTACTGGATGAAGGAGAGACAGATGAGGAAAGAGTGTTAAAGTGCATTATCTAGATAAGTTCTTCAAGTATTAAAACTGGATTAAATTAATGAATAATTAAAGAATAATGGAAGAAAGCATTAGATGAAGAGGTTCTTAATTTGCTTACTTCTTAAAAAAGAGAAGACAACTTTTGGTAATTTATTGTTAATGTATTATAACCAGTGTGATTCGATTTATAGAATGAATCGTGTTGTTACATAAATATTGTAGTATAATGAATATTTATAAATGTGACTCTGTATAACCTATACATTACATCCATTTAAAAAAACAGAAAATGTTTCTTATGTTCACTTGTGTCTTTTATGAGAGGCTTGCAAAAATCTCACATTGACTTTTAGCATCCGTTGCTTGTGAAATGAAACATTTAAAAAGAAAACCAAATATATGTAATCATGACCCAAGAGAATCACTCCATCAATAAGCTGGATTCTGTCCCCACACAGTGTGACCAAGATGCACCCAGGTGGGGCCATGTAAATTAAGGGGCAGGTTAGGCAGCTAGAAGCAGAGTGGACCCTTATCAGCTCCCATTCAGTCCTATGGGACAACATAAAAACACTGAAAGTTGGCAAAACTGGGGGGAAGGGGCAAATGGGGTCTTCGGGGCAAGCTAAGGACCTTCTCTCCATAGCATCCCTGCACAGGTCCGGCGCCAAAGGACAGCCAGGTCCCTTAATTAACTTGCCCCTTAATTTACAAGGCCCTACCTGGATGGCTCTTGGTCACACTGTGTGGGGACAGAAACCAGCTTACTGATGGAGTGATTCTCTTGGGTCAAGATTACATATATTTGGTTTTCTTTTTAAATGTTTCATTTCACAAAAATATTTGCTTTTTTGTAAAAGCTGGTTGGGCTGGAGAACTGCATCACAAAATTCAGATAAGTGTGAATGTCAAAGGCTGGGTCTGTTTCGCTCCTCGTATTATTTTGAAAAATGAGAATTTGATAAATTTGACTTTAAATGCAATCTGAATTGAATTTGTCCCCCTTCCCTACCTCCCACCAATTAAGGAAAAAGGGCAACACCACCGTCTGCTGAGGATCCAATGGAGCATCAAGTCAAAGCTACCTAGCAGTATCCTTGTTCCACTAGTGAAATGTTGCACAAGAAAATGCATAAGCAGGTTGCTGGTAACTTGGTTGCGCAATAGACCGTGCAATCTGTTGCGCAACAAGTTTCCGCTAGGTGCAACGGTTGCCTTGGATTCCTCTGTTGTGCAATATTAAAACCAACCCATCCACTAGTGCAAGCGTCCTCGTGCTAGTGAACAGAGAGTGCCGGATGTAGCCTTACACTCTGTCCCCTCCTCTACTGGGTTCTTGCTTCTGATGTCACGCAACACCAGCCTCACCTCCACCAACTTCACTACGTTCGGGTGGTCAAGTTTTTTCAAGATGGCGATCTCTTGGTAGACCTGCTCAATGGGTCCTTTGGGTTGGCAGAAGCCTTCCAGACGGGACTTGGCACCGCGAGGAGGAGGACGGCCTGTTGAAGACAATACAGACAGAGCTGGAGAGGTGGTGCTTGGGGGGGGTCTCTGCTGTCGAGAAGACCCATAATTGCTTAGGGTTAGGTTGATATATTTATTTAGTAAATTTCTAAGCAGCTGATCTCAGGGTGGGTTACAAAAGACAAGAACTTAGGGCAGCCTTTCCCAACCAGTGTGCCTCCAGATGTTGTTGGACCACAACTCCCATCAGCCCCAGCCAGCACTGCCAATGGCTGAGGCTGATGGGAGTTGTGGTCCAACAACATCTGGAGGCACACCGGTTGGGAAAGGCTGACTTAGGGCATCAGATTTATGTAAACAAGAGCAAATAACTCAGTTGCCTCTACCTTATTGTTTAGCTTTTACTGTTTAGCCCTTTGATGTTCTGATGTTTTATATGTCTTTGCTTTGTACGTCGCTCAGAGTGGCTGGGTAACCAGCCAGATGGGCGACTAATAAATCGAATAAATAAATAAATAAATAAGAATGTCATAATTCAAATAATAGTCAGAATAACCTGTAGAATTGCCTTTATACTCCAGCGACTTCACCCTTCAGCAATTAGGTTACTCCATTAACCAGCCAGGGTAGTGTAGTGAGAGCCAGAGTAGCATAGTGGTTAGAGTGCTGGACTACGACCTGGGAGTCCCGGGTTTGAATCCCCACACAGCCATGAAGCTCCCTGGGTGCCCTTGGGCCAGTCACTGCCTCTCAGCCTCAGACGAAGGCAATGGTAAAACCACATCTGAATACCGCTTACCATGAAAACTATTTGTAGGGTCGCCATAAGTCGGAATCGACTTGAAGGCAGTCCATTTCCATTTTTCATTAACATCCCACAAAAGCTGGAGCAAATAGCTATGGTTTCTGTTGGCGCCAAAAAGCAAAGCATAGCTCTGAGGCATGGCATTCTACAAGTGTGGGATCTCCATGGAGAAGGCCCCTCCCCCGTGTCACAACATGATGTCTTTCTCCCAGTACGCGTCAAGAACGGTCTGCCCCCAAAGATCTTAAAACACGGGCAGGTGCTCCTTCAGATATTGATTTGATTGATTTTATTTTATTACGGTCAGAGACCAGCAGATATTACCATACAAATAAAAAACATGATAAGAAAGAGTTAACAATGCAATACTTATGAGCCAATAAGCATATACACGCAATTTAAACACATGCTGCAAAATGCAGTGGTCCTTGGCTTATCAGCACTTTGTGAAGATTAATCGCTGCAGCAAAGAAACTCGCTACCTTAGATGTTATTCGGGGGTCTTTATCTACAAAGAAGTATTGCACATAAAAAGCAGCGTCCCTGCCTGGAAGCTTCTGGAGAGTAGGGACAATAAACCGCCTACGGAGGTCGTTATAAAAGGCACATTCTAGTAAAACATGGCTTACAGTCTCAATAGCACCAATATTACATGGGCAATAACGTTCGGCAAGAGGGATTTTTCAAAACCTGCCCTCTAAAAGAGCAGATGGCAGAATTTGGCCAATGTAAATGATTTTCTGAGCCTAGGAATGTGGAGAAAAACTAGATAATGCGCCGGAGTAAAAGCCTTAGGGTAAGGATTAAAATCAGGGTTCAAACCAGTGAGGGGCAGAAGGTTTTGGAAATCCACATCAAAGATTCTCTGGGTAATAGCCGCCTGTGCCTTAGAAAGGCCTAGCACTAAAATATTGGGGGAGAGAGAAACCTAAAATAGCGAGTTTAATGGATAAGGATTTCTTCCATTTAGATTGATAATTATCTGATAATACAAGGGGAGCCAGACCAACTGGGATAAAGGTCAATTTTAGCCAGTACCAAAATTTGAGCACCCATATGCGGGTCTCAATAGTAGGCAGGCCGACTTCAAGACAAAGTTTTACGTTCGAAACACAGGAGGGAGTAGCTAGAATGTTTCTTAGGAACTTAGATTGAATTGTTTCAAAGGGAGTGTGGCTATCATAGACACTTATCTGGGCACCATATAACAATTGCGAGATGACTTTGGCAGAGAATACCTGCAGCGCAGATGGCACATATTGGCCACCCTTCGTGCGGAAGAAGGATAGGAGAGCCTTTGTGCTCCACATAGCGATCGCTCTAGCATTCATTGCCTGCAGGTGCCAAAGTCCGGAAGAATGAAGGGTTATTCCCAGATATCTATATGATGGAATTTGTTCAATAGGAGTGCCATTTACTTGCCACTGATGTTTTACCCTCTTCCTGGTGAATACTACGACCTTGGATTTATTATGATTAATCACCAACAAATCATTAGTACAATGGCTAGAAAGGGTTCTTAATAAACGTCGAAGACCAGTACTTGAGAGCGACAAAAGTACTGCGTCATCTGCATATAGTAAAACAGAAAGAGGTCTGTTTGATAGAGTAGGGTGATGCGTAGGGCTTTGCATCAGATTTTTAATTAGGGAGTTAATATACAGGTTGAAAAGAGTGGGGGTCAAGATGCAGCCCTGCTTAACTCCCTTGAGGGTGGGAATGGGTCTAGAAAGATTACCAGCACAGTTGCATCTGATCTGGACCTGGGTATTCTGATTTAGGCCATGGATCAGAGCTAATAGGCGCCTATCCATAGTGGTGGATTTGAGTTTGGACCAAAGTTTGTCTCTCGAGATGGAATCAAATGCAGCCTTAAAATCGATAAAGGCAGCATAGAGAGCACCCCCTGGCTTGGCAGTATATTTTTCTATGAGATGTTGAAGCACAAAAACATGGTCCAGGGGAGAGCGACTCGCCCTAAAGCCAGCTTGCTCCTCCCTCCAGAATACTTTCCTGTTCCATCCAAGTCTGCAGTTTTATTAGCAAATGGCTTGCATAAAGCTTGCTTAGGATGTTCAGGAGGGTGATAGGCCTATAGTTGGCTGGGTCTGTCCGGCTGCCCTTTTTGAAGATTGGAACAATAGTAGCAAAGCCCCAAGTCTTCTGGGATACAAAGAGTTCGATCAATACTTGTGAAGAGGGCTGCCAGAACTGGAGCCCACCACTCTGGGTTGGATTTAATTACCTCTGGGATAATGTTGTCAGGCCCTGGGGCTTTACCCAGCTTCAGGCTAGTAATTAGAGAGTTAACCTCACTAACAGAGACTGGGGGCCAAATTGGCAGATCGTTTGTAAAGGTCTCTGCCCTTTTTGTCCTGATTTGGCTGCTGGAGAAAATATCATGAAAATACACCTCCCATGTATTTGCAGGAATATGATGGTTCACTGAAATAGGAACGTTGGCCCAGCCCCTAGTCACAAGCTTCCAGAAAGCGGACGAAGTCTTAGACCTCAAGGCAGCAATCAGAGACTGCCAGAGGCAAACCTGGGCTGATCTTTTTTTCCGTTTAATTAGGAGTTTGTATTCCTTTTTTAGTGCGAGGCAATCAGCAGGTAAAGATGGCAGATCCTGTGCTTTGTATTCCCTGTATTTCTCTACTAGCAATTTCTTCAGGTTAACACAGTCCTTGTCAAACCACAATTTAGAATTTTGAAAGCGGGTGGAAGACTTTACAGGTGACTTAGAGATCAGACAGAGTTGTACGTCTGAAATCAGTTCATGGTATGAGGCTAACATTGGTTCTCCAGGATCCGCCGCTAGCAGTTGTTCACGGCGACGAAGGGAGCTATGAGAGTAAAGTGATGCTTTCAGATCCTTTTCCAGCTTAAACGTCCATCTGACGCGTGAGGCTCTTACTGGGGCAATTTCCAGCGTTATAGGCTGATCAATGTGAATAATTTGGGAATCGCAGCACATCAAAAGAATCAGGGGGAGATGGTCCATACATGATGAAAGTTTGCTGAAGAGGTCAACGGACACAATAAAGAAATCTATCGTTGAAGCTCCTATGCCGGAGAAATAGGTGAATTCACCACTATTATCGCCCTCCACAGACCCATTTGCTAAAACGAGGTTCAGTCTGAAGAGTGATTGAATAAGACAAAGACCAGCGAAGTTAAACCCTGGATCTTTAAAGCGGTGGGTTGGCAAAAGATAGGTTTCATCTGGGGCAGGGGGGACTTCATGAAAATGAGCATACAAAGCATCATCGCTAGGGCCTATTCTAGTGTTGAAGTCACCCGCTAATATCACCGCCGGCTCAGGGTAGAGCATTGTCTGCTTGTCTATACAGGCCTCTAGTTCATAGTACACTTTGCTTATTCGACTTTTTTGACGAATCGGAGGAAAGTAAACGTTTATTAATAGCAAACACATCCAAGGGAACTTAAGGACTAAGGACATGGCTAGCCCTGGTAAAAAATCTAAATTAGTGGTGCTGGCTCTGAGATTTGTAGCAGCCAACATACTCAGGCCACCTTTGGGGCGGCTGCCTTTATCACTTGGTATGGCAGCCATCGAATAGGCAGAGTAGCCGTCTAGTTCTAATGTCTCAGTAGACCAAGTTTCCTGGAGGAACACGATATCATGTTTATTTATATAATCCGTAAAAGAAGGATCTGTCACTTTGGACTTCCATCCTGCAATGTTCCAGGAGAGGAATAGCGGGATGCCGAACAGGTTGTTTCTAGTCAAGGCTTGATGGATTTACCTCCCATGGTTTGCTGAGTAACAAAAGTTTTCTGCAAATGAGAATCGCTAACCATTGGAGATGATTCGGTCGGTAGAGGCTCAATTGATTCTAAAATTGCATCCATCCGACTGACATTTGATATGTATGTCTGGTTGGGGATTGAAGGAAGTTCCTTATAAAGGGGGGCTTTTTGAGGACAACCTTCCTCATTTGTACTCAACCATCTCATATCTGTCCAAGTAGATGGAGAGCTTGGTATTACTGTTGTTCTTGAAGGAGCATGTACCTGGTTTTTCTTTATGGAAGATTCAACTAAATTCATTGCTGGCAGATTGATTTCCACTGAGATTGAGCAGAGGTTATGAAGATTACTTTCTGGGGGCCTTAGACCCTGAGACGAGGTCAAGGGGGTTGCCTCTGTCGTGCTAGGGACAATCCGCTGCGGTTGGTGGGGTTTCTGGGTTTCACTAATTGTCTCCCCGCTCGACAATTGCTTCAGTTGGAGAATTAGGTTTTGTAATCTCAGAACTATGTCTATTTGAGCTGGAGTCGGAAGCAAGGTGTAAGCTTCGAATAAGTTCTTTTCTTCTTCGCAGAGCTCATCATTGTCAACGACGCTCCCTAAGCTGTGGTCTAGATCGCAATCCATAGTCGGTTGCTCAAAATGTACTGGGAGACATGGTGTCCTGGAAGATGAAGTCCGTACAATTTCATCTTCCAACCCAATTAGGTTCCCCCCAGCACGTGGTCTGACGTTATCTGGGGGTTTTTGAGTAGTAAAGGTGAGCAGCTAAATAAGGGCTGTGGAAGGGCAGTATTTTCAAAGAGTCTTACTGTTATGATGCCAACTGAGTGCAGGGCGCTTCTGTTTTTAAATAGCTGGCTGGTTTTTTCAGATGAGCTAAAAGTCACTACTGCCTGAGCGGCGAGATGATCATAGTATAGGTATTCTACTTTAAGGATGTCTCCAAGAGAAAAGGAACCTGGAGTAAATGTTTCAAGAATTCCCAAAAGATGAATTTTGCAGTCATGAGGTGCAATGCAGCCCAGAGGTTTAGGATAGTTGGAGAGAACAAGTTTCTGTCGATTAAGAACTAGAGACCATTTAGTATCAGGGGGTTGACCTTGAAATGGTTTAGATTCCAAAAATGTAAGTGACCAAGGATCTGGTTGGTCTAACATCTGACACTGAGGTAAGACGATAGTTACAGAGGGCAGAAGAGGAGGAGATGTAACTACATCATTCATGGCTGGTCTACCGTCTTTCAGCCGTTCTGGCTGGGCAGCTGGCTTTCGCCTCTCATCTCTCTTTGAGGTAGGAATAGCGTCCAGCAATTGAAAAAGTTTAGTGAAGTTCATTTTACTATAGCGTTTAAGCTTTGGTTGCTTGATGTTCTTGCTTATCTTAGAGATGGTGATCTTCTTAGCTATATTGTGTTGTTTATTTCGCTTATTGCTGGTAACAGTCCCGGCTGTCTTGGTGCCATAGCTCTTGGGCTTAGCACTTCAAGTTGTTTGCGTAGGCCCTGGAGCAGTCCGAGTACCCCTAGAGACGGTCTCCAAACGTTGAGAAAGCATACTGTGAGCCTCCACTAATATAGATAGAAGGTTATTGGATTCGGACAAAAATGTGTTCATAAGATCAATGTCCTTGGTCAACATAAAAAGCCAGCATTCAAGTGGGAACTCACCAGCCATAGTCAGTCTATTTCCATCTTTTGGTGACTTAGGGGAGGTATGTGAGTTTGTATGGGACAATACTCCATTACAGGTCAGATGGCTAGGTGAACATTGGCATCCCATTCCTGGCTCAGGCAGGTCTCCAGCCAGAGAGGGGGCTTCTAGTTTGGCCCGATCCCCCGCAGCAGCAAGCTCTGATGCAAGGTTAGGGAGAAAGGAGTCAAGGGTCCCCAGTTGAAGAGGTCCATTTAGGTCCAATGACCAGTCAAGAGGGGTATTAGTCAGGGGGGAAATCTCTTTTACTTGTGCTGTCGGAGTATTGGCACTATTCCCATCCAAGGTGGAGGTTCTGGGAATACTGACCTCACTTCCCTCGTTTCCTTTGGGCCTTTCATCATCGATCAGATATCCTTCAGATATTTTCATCCCAAGTCATTTAAGGGCTTTATAAGTCATCATAAACCCCTCAAATGGGGCCCAGGTGCAGAGCGCCAACCAGCAATTCTGGCTGGCTGAGTCACTCAGCACTTTGGTAGCCGCATTCTGCACTAGGTGCAGCTTCTGGGCTGTCTTCAAGGGTAGCCTCACACTGAATGCATCACATTAATCTCCTTGGGGGTTCCATGGATTACTGTGGCAAGGCTAGCCCTGTCCAGGAATTGCTTTAGCTGGCTAACCAGCTATAGCTGGAAAAAGTACTCCACACCACTGAAGGTATCCAGGCCTCCCATGACAAAGCTGGATCAAGGAGTACCCCTAGGCTACGCAGCTGAGTGTGACCCAATCTAGGACAGGCCTTCTACTCAATTCTTGGACCTGAGAACCACCAGCCCACAGCACTTTCTCAGGGTTCACCCTCAATTTCCTGGTCCTCATCCAGACCGTTACTGACTCCAGGCACTAGTGCAGAACCTACAGGGCCCCACTGGAACTATCCGCCTGACCTTTCAAGTCTCCCAGTTGAGCGTCACTCAGGGGCCACAGCTCAGTGGGAAGAGCACCTGTCTTGCATGCAGGAAGTCCCAGCTCCAATCCCAGGCATCTCCAGTTAAAAGGACCCAATATAGCAAGGGATGGAAAAGGCATCTCTGTGCTCGAGATCCCAGAAAGTTGGTTGGAAAGACTTGGTTGGAAGAACAAGCAGTATGGAACAAAGCAAAGCTGCCTTGTATTGAATCAGACCATTGCTACATCTATAGCTCAATATTGTCTACACTGACTGGCAGTGGCTATCCAGGGTTTTAGGCAGAGAATCTCCCCCAGCTCTACCTGGAGACGCCACTGGGGACTGAACCTGGGACCTTCTGCATGCCAACGAGGTGTTCTGCCAGTGAGCGACAGACCTTACCTGTGGTAAGGCAGCTCTTGGTGTAGATGTAAACCACCTACTGGGTTCCTACTGGGAGGAAGGGAGGGATATAAATAAAATAATAATAAAATAAATAATAATCATTAGGAAGAAAGACCAATCCTTCCTGCTCTCCCCACTCAACATGCAACTCTACAGCTGCTCTCCCCACCCCAAAGCCTCAGGACAGGCCAACACAAAGATTAGGACAACACCATCTTCTAGTTTTCACTTACGGGGAAATCCCGCTTGCCTCATCAGCTTCTTCTTGGAAAGCACTTTCATTGCCTGCAAGACAAATCAAAACAGATGGAAACAAGATGGGCTCAGGAGGAGGCCAGAGAGCCACAGACGCTGCAGCATTTCTGAAGTGAAGTAGGTGGGGACACAACTGCGGACCACCAGGAGCCCCAGTCTAAATCGATTTGTTTTTAAAAACACACACACACACGATTTTGGCATTGCAAATAGCAGATCATCAAAATAACCCTTTCCCTTAGAAAAAATAAAAATTGCAGGTAGACAGGAATATCTGTCATTCATTCCCCCCCCTTTCTGAGGAGCTCCTAATATGAGACATTTTTTGGTGGGGACGGACAAGGTTTAGATCAGGGGAAGAGCTCTACCACTGGAAGAAAAGGTTAAAGAACCACTTTTCCGATCTTCAAAGCGGCGTTATTTAGTTAAAAAAACCCACCAGAATATTTTAATTATTGGTTCTTAAAATTAATTCATTAAGTCACTAGAAGAGACCCTTGTGAATGAGGTGACTAACAAATAATAATAATAATAATAATAATAATAACTACTGCTACTCTTATTACTATTACCACTACTACTGGTCTACCTTAGCTGCTTGGTTTTATTATTTTTGTTCCTCTGTTGCTATTTCTTCAGAAGGTGAATATCCTGCCTTTTCATCATAATAACCCAAGAGCAGCCACGCAGCTGCTCCTTCTTGGCCAATAGAGGGGGCCAGGCTGACTTCCCTGTTGCTGCGATGCTCTTCCTTGGAGGAGGGAGGCCGTTGCAACCTCCCAGTGGCCCTTGGCAGATAGCAGAGGCCAGTCCCTGCTTCCCTTTAGTTCTGCTACCGCGATGCGGGGGAGGGGCAACTTGTTGAGGTTTTGCTTTACATTTCTACTGTCAGCTGCCCCAGGAATGTTTTTACACTGAAGAGCAGGATATAAGCATAATTAAATTAATAAAAAATGGATTCCACCACCCCTAGCCGCGGTGGCACATCTAGTTTGGCACCATGTAGGGATTCGAACTCAGCTCTCCTGCATCTAAAGTCCAGCGGTCAGATCACTACGTCACCCTGGATCTCTCTCTCGTAGGGCTTGAGCCAAGGGCTCTCTGCTCTCATTGTCGTTGGTCAGTGTGGGCTGGTCCATTAGGGAGAAGGGGACCCTGCCCCACTAATCTAAGTCTGCCCCCCAACTGCTTCTTTACACCTTGCCCAGCAGATGGCTGTCACCTTCTTCCTTTTTCGTCTCAGTTTTGCCCTTGCAGAACTCAGCAGGGAGCAAGATGGGGGCAAAACTAAAATGAGTTGGCTCCGCCTCTCTTTGGCTCTGGCTCCTCCCTTCCGCCCCACCAGTCCCAATGGGCATCAGCCGCCACAGCTATAGCCCACCATCCCCCTGGCACGGAGCACATTACTCACATAGTAGGTGTTGTCATTTTCATTGTACGCCAGCTTCACGACCCCATAGGAGCCCTACGGAAATGCAAAACAACCCAAAACATACTTCAGGTTAGGTAACCACACTAAGCATACAGGGCCTCCCCAAATACTAGCATAGGGACAGGCGAGGTCAGGTCTATGGTGACGACGCAATCTGTTAACACAATTTAATTCCCATGCGCTTAAGTCAGCGTTTCCCATCATCTGACACCTAAGAAACTGGGCCTTTTCTTTTTTCCTTAATTAAAAACGGAGATACTCTACACTTATGTACGCTCATAATGACATTTAGAAGAAATAACAGCAAAAAAGTAACCATGATTGGGTCTTACATAGTTTACATACTTGGGGAAGCACCACAGTAGCTCAGTGGCAGAGCATCTGCCTGGCATGCAGAAGGTCCCGGGTTCAATCCCTGGCATCTCCAGGTAGACTGCCTGCCTGACATCCTGGAGAGCTGCTGCTGGTCAGTGCAGACAATCCGGATGTAAGAAGGGCAGCAATTTCCGTTCCGACCTATTTTCGTCACTATCCGCACTGTTTCGGTTCCATGCAGTTCAGTTTCCACCAAATACGACGGCCTTCGTCTCACTGAGCACTATTTCAAGTAAGTTATGTAACTATTGACATAACGTACATTCATTTCGCTGTAAAAGAAACGTCAAAACAACGTCCAAAAAATATCGTGAATTATGAATTGTTTGCAGGCTTAAAACAGCAACAATGATGTCAGTGGATACCGACCAAATTTGCTTGACTGATTTCCACTCCTGACCACAGACAAACACGCGAACGGTGGCAGTTTCCGCTTCCTTTTCTGTCAGAATTCTCTCCAACATCCCTACTTGGTAGAACCCGTTTTTCTATGTTTCCTGTGAAACACAAGTACAATTTCTTGATCACATTCCCAGAATGGGAGCCTCTCCCTTTGAAACTCCGGAGATGCGTCGGCAGCTGCCTTCTATCCAGTCAGACGATGGCTTCATCTCGCCCAGGATTGTCTTGTTTGGCTAACAGCGGCTCTCCAAGGTCACTGGGGAAACAAGGATCTCTCCTATCACCTGCTGCAGGAGAGGTTTTCTTTAAAAATAAAAATTAAAAACTGGAGGTGCAGGGGCTGAACCTGGACCTCCGGCAGGTGCTCTGCTGCTGGGCTGTGGTGACTCCCTCCTGGGATGGGCCAACTCAGAACCTCACCTCCTGGAGCTTCAGCCTTCGCGGCTCAGAGAGTGAAGGGGTTGAGATTTCTGAGTGGCGGGAATACTTCTGGAATACTTTTGCACCTGTTCAGCTGCAGCCGAGTCCAGCAGAAGACTCCTTATAGGAACGTCGTCCTCTACGTACTTAATCAAGCCATTGGTCCATCTAGCTCAGTACTTCCTATACTGATTGGCAGCAGCTCCCAGGGTTTCAGGCCAGGGCCATTCCCAGCCCAACCTGGAGATGCCGGGGATTGAACTGGGGACCTTCTGTGTGCAAAGTGGATGCTCTTCTACTGAGCTACGGCCCTTCCCCAAACACAATTCATCCTCCCTGTTGGGGAATCCAGCCCTGGTCTCCTGCATGACCAGGAGGAATATTTACCACTGTCTATTAACAAGGAAGGCCTATGCATGCTTACTAGCCCTCCAGGGATGGCACTGTTGCACTAGATTGCCAAGGACAGGGGAAGGAATGGGGTTTGCCACTCCAACAGGCTCAAGATACATCTGCTGCTCAGCAGGGCACACTTAGCCATTTCCGTGGCACAACTTGAGAAGTGCTGACTCGAAAGCTTTTGTATACTTGTGGGACATGCAACAAACCGTTGCAGAAAGGAGCACTGCTGTTCACCATTCTAGTCAGCCAGCCATGCCCTCCTCAACAATACTCCATTCCATTCCCCCTCCCCGCCAGCCATCAGTCAGCATTCCATGGCCATTCAGGATGCTCATTTTTCACTGGGCTGCGCTTAAGAGCTTTTCACCAAACTTTTCTGTACTTCTGCAAAACCTAAGAGTCGTTCCAACACCATCCAAGTCTGCTGATATGTCTCAGCTGTGCATGGATGCTGAGATTTTGGCTACATAAGCATCAACATTCCAATCTGAACACTGGAAACAGGAGGAATCATCATGGCCAGGTGTACAAAAGAGAGGAGCGGATCTGGGTTTTGGTTTACCAGCTGCCCTTTCACAACCTCACCTCTCGCAGATGGGTTTACAATTTCAGGTCCAACCCAGATAACTGATGCATACAAGTACACAAAGATTAAAAAAGCTGAAATAATCACCTTTCCAATTTCGTCTTTCAGTGTATATTGATTTAGCTGCACGCAGTCCTAGAAGAGAAGAGGAAGTCAGAAACAAAATGAGCCCAAAAGGACAACATTTATATATGCTGCATTTGTCACTTAGATGTAATAAGCATGCATTTCTTTCACAAGTGGGAACTGCAACAAAATGTCGCAGCGGGAAGTCTTGCTGTTCAGGCTCTCCAACCACTATACTGCACTGCTCAGTCTTCCATTCCCCCACCCCCCACTCAGTCTGCATCCAGAGTCAAGCTTGCCAAGTCAAGTTTAAGATGTTAGTTTTGGTCTATAAGCCCAAAGTGACTCGGGATCAGGATCTCCAAGGGACTGCCAAGGTCTATACAGCCTACTGACCATGGTACAATCTACAGGGGTGCATCCAGTTGGGGTCCAGAGGAAGGGGGCTTCTCTGTCATGGTGCCTACCATGTGGAACGTTCTGACTGTTGAGATCAGGCAGGCACCAACCAGGGTGTGTTTCTGTTTTCAACAGAAGAGGTCTCTGTTTACCCAACCTTTCTCTGATCATTAATAATCTTAGTTACTGGGACGTTTTTACTGCTGATGACCAATTCTTCTTTTTTTAATTGTTGCCTATTTATAATATGAACCACTTTGGTATGTCCTTTGTAAATGAAAAGCTATATAGAAATATTTTTAATAGATAAATCAATAAAATTCTGTGTCGACTGAGCATGAGCTGGAGATTGGGTTCTCCAGCCTTAAGGTTTCCCCCCCCTAAAGATTTGTTTGCACTTCTGCAAACTTTGGAATTACCCCATTCCTGTTAATACCATCCAGGTGCCAATTAGGCTAAATAAGTCATGGCACCCACAGCCTGAACATCAGAAATGGAAGGAGTCTGGTCACATCCATAACATTCATTCAAAGCACTCTTCTTCCACTTTAAGAATTATGGCTCTCCCACCTAGTTCCCCAAAAAAGAATCCTGGGAACTGTAGTTTGTTAAGAGAGCTAAGAGCTGTTAGGTGACCCGTATACTACAATTCCCAGGATTCTTTGCGGGGGAAGCCAAGACTCTTCCAGTGGAAGAAGAGCACTTTAAATGGAGTACTTTATGTGGGATTCAAATAGAAGCAATTAAAATTCAATTAAAAATATCTAATGTGACCTTCAACCACAAATCCATAGGCACATCACGGGCCAGGCAAATAAAGCTTGCAAAACACTGGTGGTCTGCAGACCACAGTTTTGGGAACCCCTGTTCTAGATGATGTGGCTTTGCGGACAAGTCCATTTCAAGTGCTGATATGGCCTCTATCAGGGGTGGAGAACCTGTGGCCCTCCAGAGGTTGTTGGACTACAGCTCCCATCATCTTTGACCACTGGCCACGCTGGTTGGGGCTGATGGGGGTTGCAGTCCAGCAATACTGGAAAGCACTGCGTTGGCAACCCCTGGTAATACTGTACCTATATTGACAATATTGGCTTATTAATATTGTATTGTATATATAATATTGGCGATAGGGATGCGACATAATCCTTTTCCCGCCCCACACTTAGGAAAGGAATGCATTTTGAGTCAAAAAGCCACAATGTTTTAAGACCCAGGGTTCAGCAGGTGATTGCTGCAGAGGAAGAAAATGTTTAGTAAATCTCTATAGTGGAGCCAATTGCTTATTAATCAGCTCTGATTAACCCCACCAACCACCAGGTTCAAGCACGCCCAAGAGAGAAGGCAACCTCTTTGCATTTTGTACAGCCACAGAACTGTCTGTGTTCTCATCTAACCATCCCGCAGAAGAGCAGCACCTATCTGCATCCTCCTGAATGGAGACTACAAGGTCCAAAAATCTTAAGGCTTAATGCACCCAGGAGTGGGGAGCTGGTCTGGGATTAGGTTCTCCAGCCACCGGACTCTAGGACCTAACCTCCTGTGGCCCTAGCACTCTGGTTCTTTGGCAAACCTTGACAGACTGAGGTCTATGGGTGGGTGCGGGTATCAAAGGTGACATCTGGGCTGCAATGCCAGGTAGCCTGCACACTGTCAGCTGACCCCCACTAGCCAATCAAGCAGCACCAGGCGCTATAAAGCCAGCACCAGGCCCTATAAAGCCAGTTCATCAGTTTGGGCAACTCACAACTCAGTGCAGCAGTGCAGACTTCTGGTGCTGGGACTGCTGCCGTCATTGGACCTAACTTTTGGCCTGGAAGCTTTGCTCTTGGTCCTTCAAAACCTGATCTGCTCCCCTCAAAAAAACTGACTTTTGGGCTTGACTAGGAATGAGCAAATCTGACACAAATCTGTTCACTTCCCATCAGTTTCTCACTTTTCCAATCTTAAATTCAGTTCTCTGTACGTCCACATCAGCCTGGACATTTTCTGCCAAAAAAGTCCTCATGAACATTCATCAGCATTTTAGCACAATGTTTTCCTATTATACACATTTTTGTATGCATTTTTCCTAATATGTGCAAATTCAATCAGTTCACCTTTGAATACAAACTGCATTGCATTTCTCCCCCATGCCTAGCCTCTGGCCCCTGGGCTGACAGCTGGGTTCCCTAGCTAACAGTTGGAGGAAAGCCCTGCCAAGACTTGGTAACAGGCAGAGGTAGCCAATGTGGTACCCTCTCAGATGTTTTGGACTCCAACTTATCAGCCCCAGCCAGCGCGGCCAATGGTCAGGGATGACGGGAGTTGCAGTCTACAGCATCTGCAGGGCACCACATTGGCTACCCCTGATGTAAGGACACAGGGACAGCCCTGCTGGACCAGACCAGAAGGATCCACCAGGGTGGGGCTCAAGAGCCAGGCATTCCCCTCTTGTTTATTCCCAGCATATGGCATTCAGAGGTAGACTGCCTTTGAGCAAAGAGGTTCCATTTGGGCACCAAAGCAGCTGAGAGGGTCACTTCCTTGAGTACATCTAAACCTTTTAAGAGGCTGCCATCCAAGCTAGCAGCCATCTGCATATCTAGCGGCGGTAGATTCAATAAAAAGTCCATTAAACAACAGAAAGGGAGAAGAGGCAAAAATATGCTTGACAGCATAAGCTAGATTCTTCGGGCAATAAAACGCCATTTCCCATTACAGCTGTTTATTGCCACTTGTGGATAAAGTAAATCTCCTTCAGCTCCTAACAATAATATTTGAGTTTTATTACCGGGAAGCGGGGGAGGAAGTGGTAATTTCTCTGCACACAGATGCTGACGAGCAACAGATGTTAAGGAAACTGAGCCACACAGTAATGGAGGTGGGACGCCAAGGCAGTCGGAAAGCAAGAAGTTGTAAAATGTGTCTTCCCTGCATGCGTTAAGAGCACCGGCCTCCTTTTATTACGTTTTAATTTTATGGCCTGTTGTTTGCTCGAGACAGATCTTGGGCACTAAATGGAGACGAGGAATGGCTACAGGTATTTCACCACCATCATCATGCATCCCTCTGTTATTCATAGGCACAATTCCAGTAGTGTTGTGACAATTTCAGAAGTGCAGGGTCCCTCTGTATTAGTCACAGCCACACACCCTCCCCTCATTATGTGCTCGGGGGTTGAGAATGAGATCTTTGTTAATGCCTTCTCCCACAACAACAGACATCTCTAGGAGCCAATAAGCATGAAAATGGGAGGTGTTGGCTACTGAGAAGAGTCTTCTCGGTGGCTGACTCAACTCCTTTCACTCATATTGGCTCCAATCAGCAGGAAAGGACAAGGAAGCATGTTAGAAGACTCTTCTCAGTGGCTAAAACACTCCCCTTTCAGGCTGATTGGTTTGTAGGATGCTGGAGACATAGGGACCCTGCTGAGACCCTGCTCCCAAAAAAGTAAGGGGTCTAAGACCCCTTGAGATCCTGGATGACTAGTCCATTCTTTAGTGTACTGCCTTCAAGTCGATTCTGACTTATGGCGACCCTATGAAGAGGGTTTTCATGAGGCTGAGAGACAGTGACTGGCCCAAGGTCACCCAGTGAGCTTCGTGGCTATGTGGGGACATGAACCCTGGTCTTCCAGGTCGTATTCCAACACCTTAACCACTACACCACACGACTACACCCCCACACGATTTCCATTTAGGCCCCTATCTGAACTATATATTTAAGGCAGGATCATACCACTTTAAGCAGTCATGGCTCCCCCCCCAAGAATCCTGGGAACTGTAGTTTGTGAAGGGCACTGAGAGTTGTTAGCAGACCCCCTGTACCCCTCACAGAGCTACCATTCCCAGAGTGGTTTAATAATCAATCCCTCTTCCCACGGAATTATGGGAATGGTAGCTCTGTGAGGGGAATAGCACAGTGGGGAGGAGAGCCTGGCTGGGAGTCCAAAGTCTGTGAGTTCAAATCCCTGCTCGTGTCTCCTAGGTGTCAAGGGCCAGCTAAAGATCACCCCACAGGGAGTGGCTCAGGTTACGTGCCCTGCCACCTGTGCAGCCGTGGGCAAGCTGCAGAGTCCCAAGGAGACCAGTTGCCCCCCAGCCGGCAGTTGTGGACAAGGAAGGGGCTGGCTTGTGCAGCTGTGACAAGCTGAGCAGGCCCTAGCCAGCTGGGGAGGACTAGCCTCAGAGGGAGGCAATGGGAAACCACCTCTGAATACCACTTACCATGAAAATCCTATTCGTAGGGTCGCCATAAGTTGCGATTGACTTGATGGCCGCCCAACAACTCTCAGCACCCTTCACAAACTACACTTCCCAGGATTCTTTGGAGGGACGACCCATGACTGCTTAAACTGGCATGATACTGCTTTAAACGTACAGTGCAGATTGGGCCTTAGTCTGTTCAAAAGAATGAAGTCAGCCTTTCCCAACCTCGAGCCATCCAAGATGTTTTGGACTATACCTCCCATCAGCCCCAGCCAGCACAGGCTGACGGGAGCTGTAGTCCAAAGCATCTGGAGGGCACCACGTTGGGAAAAGCTGACTTAGGTTGAGTAGGTTAAAAGAAAACATTAAAAATACCGACTGGATTCTGAACCAAACCGAACCAATGAACAGAACATAGCATGGCTGTACTGCTGGGAGTTGTAGCCCAACACATCTGGAGGGCACCAGGTTGGAGAAGTCTCGTGTAGGTGAAGACCCTCCCCACCCACTCAGCCCTCCTCCTCCTCCTCTTTTTTCCGTGCCTTCTGAACCAGCTTTCCCATCTGCTGCAGAGATTTCAAGCCGGGAGCTGTATTAGCCTAAGTACATCTTCCTTTCTAATGCATAATTGAGAAAGAGCCGCTGGAAGCCTCAGTGCCGTGCCACCTCTGCTTTCAACCAGCTGCCGTTCTCACAGATCATGCAGCTCCATATATGGCTTTGGAAAAAGCATCTGATGTTCTTCCTTGCCCGTCTTCTCCTCCCCCCTCCAACGCCTCGCATCCATCGCCAACCTAGCACATCGCTTCTACAACAACAAACAACAAAAGCGAACATGTAATCCAGGGACAACGCATTCACACGGCGGCTCAGGCTGGCGCAGCTGGTTCTCCTGAAAGCAGCAAGAGTGGGCAATGACCTGGGTCCCAAAGCTTTCAAGAGCTCCCGCAGAGAGGTCCACAGAAGCTGGACAAAACCTTCAATTAAAAGTGGCACAAAAAGGTTCCCCCGCTCCCCTGCTTTCACTTTAGATCTGTGGTGAGCAGCTTCCCTTTATTGTTGGACTACAACTCCCATCATCCTCATTCCTGGCAGTCGGCCATGCTGGCTGGCTGGGGTTGAGAGGAGTTGAAGTCCAAAACATCTAGGAGGGCCTCAGGTTGGAGAAAAAAAATGGAAATGGCCTGCCTTCAAGTCGATCCCGACTTATGGCAACCCTAGGAATAGGGTTTTCATGGTAAGCGGTATTCAGAAGGGGTTTACCATTGCCTTCCTCTGAGGCTGAGAGGCAGTGACTGGCCCAAGGTCACCCAGGGAGCTTCATGGCTGTGTGGGGATTCGAACCCTGGTCTCCCAGGTCGTAGTCCAACACCTTAACCACTACACCACACTGGCTCTCCAGGTTGGAGAAAGCTGTACTAATACAATCCCATACAAATCACGAGAGAAAAGCTTCTATTTCTGAAATTATTCCATGACTCCACACCAGAACTTCTTGACTATTCCCAAAAACACCACCACCATCACCACTCCGCAACTAATACACAACGGCCTAGGATAGTTTGGTTGCCTGTACAGAACCACGGACCCACCATTGGAAACTGTCAAAAAAGCAAATGCTTCCCTTACCTGCAGTCCGGTGATAGAAACTCGGTGGGATTCTATCGTCGGCCTCCGGGGCAGACGAGGAGAAGAATGTGGAGACGTGACGGGGGAGTAAGGAAGAGAAGGGTAAATGTACCGTCCGTTAATGCCCATGGAATTCCCAGGAGACTGGACAGACTGAGACCTTTCTTGGAGAGAGAGCTTGCGACTTGAAAGGTTCAGTTTGGTTCGAGGTTCCCTCATCTCTTGTGAGGGGCCCCCTGGGACACCTCCAAGAAAACCTTCTTCTTCAAGCCCTCTGGGGTCCAGCACCACCGGCTGCTCCTCACATGGCTCCATAGGTTCCTCGTCCTCCTGGGCATGCCTTGAAGTTGAGTCATACTCTGTCACCACCACAAAGGAATCCATCGCGGCCACGCAGGTAACTTTCAGCGCCAACAAGCACTGTGGAAAGCCGGGAGCCTCCTGGCGCTTGCCAAACGGTTCATTGCGGAGAAAGAGCCTTTCAGTAGCAGGCCTGTTGGAGACGCATGTTGGCATGGTGCGCTTCCCGGCTTCATCCCAGCGGTGCGGCTGGATCCATTGGAAGCTTGAGCAAAAGAGAGGCAAAGGCGTGAATGGAGCGGGTGAGCACTCTGATCTTACACAGCCAGATGGATTTGTCAGTCTTGTTGGGAAAGGCAAAGAGTTATGGGGAACTGTTGTCCCATAGCAAGGATGGGAAACCACAGAGGCCAAATGCTGCCCTCCGGGCCTCTCTTATCTGGCCCATGGGACTCTTCCACCACCACTCCCAGTTGCCTGGCTGAAATGTGTCTTTGAACTCTGATGACACTTCTTGCTCGCCTAGATGGAGGGGGGATTCATGTGAGCGTGTAGAAACTCACCCACTATAATTTTACGATAAGTGAACATTAAACACATGGCTCCATCCACTTTTGTTTCTGGCCCTGCCCAACACAAGCTCCCAGAAGGCCGCCTAGAAGGGAACGCGGCCTTCAAGCTGAAAAAAGGTTCCTTTCCTGGTTCTTGTCCCAAAACACCACAATAAGGCTTCTCTATCAAGTCAACAGAGAGATATCTATTCAGGGAAGCTCAGATGTGGCTTTAGCAGAGGGTTAAGACGACTGGGGTCGTAAATGCAACAGTCTGCAAGAGCAGGATCTGGAATGCAAGACTGGACAGTAGCAACAAAGATGCCCTGACAAGTCTCCACACCCTTTAAAACAGCTAGACACAGCAAGCTCACTCGCGGGACTCTCACTCTACACGGGATGACTGCACTTGGAGGAGGGCATTTCGGCAAGAAGGCTGCAACGGCTGGCGCCGATGGAGGTGGTCTTGAGCCCTTGGTGACCGGACAGTGACCTACCCCCCAGGCTTGCCCCTCCTTTGCTGCCTCTCCCGTCGGCCTCTCAGGTTCCCAGTGTTGCAGCCCATTCTGGGGGCAAGATGGGGGCAACAGATAGAAACTCTGTTGCCCTAACATCTTGAGTCAAGGGGGCTGGATCCTCTTCCCCCTCTCCTGGTTAGTTCCAGCTCACTCGTCCCCTCTGCCTCCTTGTCTGTCAAACACGCCCCCCCCTCCAGACCCTGTAAGAACCACAGGGCTGACAACACTTCTGCATCCCTGTCCTATAGGGTGGACTGGAAAAAAAATTACAGCTCAGGAGCTTTCCCAAGACCAGGAGTGGAGAATCTAGCTCTCCGGCTGTTACTTTTCATAATGCCATTGTAAAAAACTATGGTGCAGCTGCGTTCGGAATACCGTGTGTACAATTCTGGTCGCCTCTCCTCAAGTAGGATATTGTAGGACTGAGAAAGGTTCAGGAAAGGGCAACCAAATTGATCAAGGGGATGGAGCGACTCCCCTAAGAGGAAAGGTTGCAGCATTCGGGGATTTTTAGTTTAGAGAAAAGGTGAGTCAGAGGAGACACGACTGACACGACAGAAGGGTATAAACAGGCCCTCCCTTAGCATGTGCAGGGCCCGGGGTAAAAGCATAGTTGCCCCCCTCCATTCTTCCCCCCCACTCCCTCCCTCCCTCCCTCTCTGTCTCTCGAGAGATTTTATTTACGAATATATGTAATTATAATATTTACATATCATCTTCATTATTCCCTTTGGAAAATAGTGACTGGTGCCCGTTTTGACAGATGTGGGAATAAGGCTAAGAGAAAACGACTTTGCTAAGGTATATTTTCTTGGCTGAGCTAGGGTTTGCACCTGGATTTCCCATATTCAAATAAAATACTTTTCAGTAGCAAATACTTTTCAGGAGAGCACAGTGATGCTTTATCCTCACATGTCATAATATTGGTAAGTTTTGCCTATAGAATTGTCACTAGAATTTCAAGAACCTGGAGTCAAGTTTGTTTCTATTGATATATTAACTGCATTAAAAATATCGGGTTTAGCAAGTACATCTAGGCCAGCATTAAGTTCTTTTTGAAACATTTTGTTTCTGTGATTTCTTTTTCTCCAAACTGAAAGTCAAATATTTGTATTCACAGAATGATAGTGAAGCAAATGGTTGCAGTTTCTTACTTTTTAAGTGAGATCGACTGATTATACAGCACAGCAATGCACAGTGCTAGCGTGAAACACATCTAAGAACAGCTGAGTTATCTGAGCGGCAGTGGTGGCGGCTTGTAATTTTAGCGGCTGGGAGCTGCTGCGGCTACTTTTTACGCGCAGCTCCTATTTGCAGCCTTAAGCTCCAGACGGCGGCGGCGGCCGTTCGTATTTTCAGCCGCGGTGTCCCAGTCAGGCCGCTAAAAATATGAGTGCCACCGCCGCCTGAGAGTAACGGAGCTGGAAGCAAAGGGGCAAAAAGGTTGCAAGGAGAGCCACAGCTGCAGACTCCCAGCAAGGCTCGTCTCTCTGGAGACATGAGAGCCCAAACAGGGGAACGGCAGCCGCCGGAGCCCCCAACAAAGTGCCGGAGCCCCCAACAAAGGGGCTGAGGAGGGGGGAAGAAAGTAAAAAAACCCACCGCCAAGTGCAGGGCCCTCCCCAAAGTGCGGGGCCGGGGGCAACTACCACGCTTCCTGGTGCCTAGGGGCGGTTCTGGGTATAAAATTAGGTATGGCATGGGGAAAGTGGATAGATAAATGTTTTTCTCTCTTTCGCATAACGCTAGAACTAGCGGACACCCAAATGAAGCTGAATGCTGGAAGACAAAAGAAAGGACTTCTTCACAAGGCACATAGCTAAACTATGGAATTTGCTCCCACAAGAGGCAGTGATGGCGACCAACTTGGATGGCTTTAAAAGAGGACGAGACAAATTCATGGAGGGTGTGGCTATCAGTGGCCACTAGCCATGATTGCTGTGCTCTGCCTCCACAGTCAGAGGCAGCATATTTCTGAATACCCGTTGCTGGAAACCACAAGGGAGGGAGAGTGCTCTTTCACTCGGGTCCTGCTTGTGGGCTTCCCATGGGCCACTGGTTGGCCACTGTGGGAACAGGATTATGGACTAGGTGGGCCACTGGCCTGTTCCAGCAGAGTTCTTCTTATGTTGTTGGGCTATAACATTAGCCATACTATTCGGGGCTGATGACAGCAGAGAATCCATAAAACAAACCTAGAGAATATGTTCCTTGAGAAGTTAGTAAACGCAAAAAAAAAAACCCAAAATGAAATCAAGGTACTCAATGAACAAAATATATTTCTATACCGCATTAAAAAAAAAACTTTACAAGAACAATCTTGTAGCCTAAGGCCAATGAGATATACAAAGGAAAACAATGTTAACAATTATATATAGTTCCACATCAATAAAATGCAAGGAATGTATATGATTACATAAAGTATTCTGAAGCTCATAACTGCAAACAAATGTGTCCTGAAGATGATGAGTGCATCGAAACACATTTCGACTTAAATCTTCTTCAGTGGCATACAAGGAAAGAGAAGCACCTTCTCTGGGCCAGAAGGCATAAACATATTTGTGATATGCTGCAAGGTTCTTTTGTAGATTGAAAAAAGTGATCCACAGCTCTTCTAACGTACAGCACTTTCCAGACCCCCAACAGCAATTTGCCCTCAAACAATGCTTATCATCATAACACCACACTGCTCCTTCTGGTACAATGGACTCCAGGGTTACTCCACTCTGTTTCTCCTCCACATTACCTGTCTCTCCTCTACCTGAAAGCCTAGTACAGTTGCCAACTTCTGAATTTCCAAAAGACCATTCTCCTGGTGGGCCAGAGGGTAGGATCACAGCTGAAAGTGGTAGATCGTGGGTGTAGCCTGGAGGAATGCAAATGGCCAGAGCCAATTCTGATGGGTTGTGGGCAGGGCCAAGATGGAATCTGGATTCTACAGCATCTAAAATTAGTTACCTGGCAGAACAGCTTAACTGGGTGCCTTTTCAGTGGTGGCTCCCAAGGTGTGGAATGCTCTCTCCAGGGAAACATGCTTGGCACCTTCTTTATCCATCGTTAGGTGGAAGCAAAGACCTTCCTTTTCACCCAGGCTATTGGCCCTTGATGTGTGCTATCTTAGTTATTCCTTTTCGTTTGCATGTTAAGTTTTTATATTGCATGTTTTTAAACCTGTTGTAAGTTGCCTAGAAGAGACTGTTGGGTATGAGATGACAAACAAACAAACAATATAATATAATAAAATACAGGCTAATTGGCAGCCCTACAGCCCAGTCATTATTTTACTTTTATTCGTTTTCAGTGTGCACAAACACAGCAATGTACGTCATCAGAACTAACCATCACAAAGAAACAGCATCCAGGGATGATTTCAAATTTGAATCCCGTTCTTTGACAGTCCTACAAGGCTGCTATAACTATGTAGAAAACTATGACAATGTCTGAGTGTCCAGTCCGGCACAAAACAATTACCCCTCTTGACCCCATGTCCATGTCCCCCAGTCCTCTGCTCGATGCAAGTCCAATGCAGGACAATTTCCCCCTTCCCCCCTCTCTCAAAGCTTTTGAAAGGGAGGTGGAAGCATCAAGTCCTCGTTTTGTTATCTGATGTAGTGGATAAAGCAGAACCCTTTCAAACAGAAATCTAGTTTATTATGCATGCCTCTGGCCGCTTTCAAGCTACGCGTTAATTTTTCTGTCTAGTCAAAATAGTACAATCCAGGCTAATTGGCAGCCCTGCAGCTCAACCTCAAGGGCCATTTGGCCACTGTAATGTCTAGATTTTGTGCTAGAAATCTGAGTGGTACTTCTGTGGCAAGAGAAGTTAAGTTCTGTGACGTATATATGCAAGCATTTGCTTATCCTGTGTAATTCCCTTCATTCCTGGTAAACACAGGCCATGTGCAAGAGCCTGTCCTTCCTCAAGCAGCTTGAGATTTAAGGGGGAATTTCAGCGAATGCAGCTTCTCTCTCTCTGGGGCAACAAGCCACTGCTACTCTCCAAGTCTGCACAAGAGCCTCGTCGAGACTGTGCATGTGGTCACCCTAGAGACAGCCCTCCCCTATTTGCCCCCAATGTATGTTACTCAGAGATATACTGCTTCTAAGAATGGAGGCTCCATTCCTAACTATCATGGCTAATAGCTTTTGACAGACTTATACATGTCTCATTCATGTTTATTCAGAACCCTAATGTGTAAGGGATAGCCCATATATACCCAAAATGGCACCACTCACTCACAAGAGGCAGGTAACAGTAGGCTTGAGAGAAGCCCAAGGTTTGCAGAAGTACAGAATATTTTAAGGGGGAAAAGAACCTATGGGGGGGAGGCAAAGCAGCCCAATGATGGTTGAGCATGCTCAGTGGGCAGAGTGTTGACTGACCATTTGGAGGGGGGACAAATGGAAAACCAGGAAGGAGAATGGAATGGAGCGTCTGAAGCCTGACCTGCAGCCCACTGCAACGTTTTACTACAAGTCCCACTAGCAATTACATTCTTCTAAAATTAGCTGTAAAAAGAAAAACACACCTGCAAACGCAGATGCATATTCCTGAATACTACCATATATCCCGCCACCAAGGAGGCTGATTCAAACATGTGGAACGGCAACAAAATCCTCATAGCCCAGCAATAGATTCAATATCTGGTTTTGACGGCACTAAGTTGTTCAGCCTCCTGTTTAGGAGGTAAAATTTGTGTCCTGAATTTTGACCATTAAATGTAACCTCATTTAAGACTTTCCTAGTCATCATGGTATCTTGGACTACATGCGTACCAAATTCCAGCTTTCTGGAAGGTATGGGGCACATTTCATGTCATCCATTTTGAAGAACAGTTGTACAAAATGTTCCACTTTCAGATATTTGTAATAATTATAGTAGCCTTGGGCTATGAAGGCACATACAAACTCCTCATTATCAGATTTACTTTTAGTAATGGAGGAATCTTGCACTACAAAAGCACTGAAATTTGTATGTCAGTGTCACAAAACAAAGGTGTAAATGGCCTGGTTTATATGCAACACTAAGCCATGATTTATTTAACTATGGTTTATTTGATCATCTGAACCCTGCCCAGTAAGCTTAACCAATGCTTGTTGACTGGTAACAAACCACAATATGAAACCATGGCTTGTTGTTGGCTTACATAGTTTGTTTTAACCATGGCCTGGTCTTGTGTGTAAGCCTGGCATCTTTCCTTAACCATGGTTTGTTTGGCCTCCTACCCCAGATTCTCACAAAACTACAAATGCCCAAGGGAAGAGCATCTGGAAAAGCTTGGGAGAAACAAACCATGATATGTTTAATATATTTATCTGAAATGACACCAGCGATTTTTACATCCCATGTGAGCAAGTCAGTCAATCCGTTAGAAAGACTTAAGAACCTATGCATAACGTATATTTTCCCAAACAGCTAGACAGATTGTCCTTTGCCAGTCAAGAAATTACACATGCAACATGCTATGAGTGTTAAATTATTATACCCTGGCCTGCTTTATCTAGAGATGCTTGCTACTTGGATTCTGGTTCAGACCACTCCACCTTGTATCAAATCTTCAAACCATTTGGCAAATGGAGTTCAGGAATGAGGCCCTCTGAAAGCCAAAGCGAAAAATTATATTAAACAGCCGCTGTGAGAGATGGAGAGAAAGAAAGCATTTTTCTTTCTGCTAAAGCTTGTTGGAACTGTAGGCTTGCAAGGACATAAAACAGAGACAATGAACAGGGCCAACAACGCACTCCAGAAATAAACAATGTCCAAACAATGAGGCTAACATATCATGCTTTCCATTTGTGACTATTTTAATAGGCAGAGGATTTATTAAATGGGTATTGTGCCAAATGGTTTGGAGTCAAATGCCTGAGCCTCAGGTTCATGGGCCCTTCTTTCCGTAGCAACAAACTATGGATTATGCTTGGCCTGCGAATCAGGATTGACAACCAGGTGAAACTCTAGTTTGGGAATCTAAAAATATTAAATAGGGCTTTCTTGGCCCAAAGTGGGGACATATATTCAGAAACTACAATTGGTGCAAAATGCTCCTGCCAAGGATTGTATATTGGGGACTGGTTATTCAGAGCATATTATTTTAATAATTTTTGAGCTAAACTGACTTCCAGGAATCTTTTAACTTTGATCACTGATTGTATTGCTATTGTCTGTTTTATTTATTTGTAACTGTATTACTCTGTATTCTAATTCTCTTGTATGGCAATGTAATAATACTTAGCAGTTATCCTTATTTATTATATATGTATTAAATTTGTATCTCGCTCCTCCTCCCAAAGGGAGCTCTTTATATTACACTTTTGAAGTTTAAAGCACTCCAACATACAAAGTATATGAATTAGACCTGCGGATTGGAGGTTCCCTACCCCTGACAGCACCTTGCTTGTACATAACACTAAACTATGGTTTAGTGTTATGAGGACAAACCCACTTCTTTCTCCTCCTTCTCTGGCACCAACAAGAGGAGGAATTCAGAAGCTTTTGCTTTAGCCAACCTGCAGCTTGTCATGACATCTGAACTAGGACAAACAGCAATTAGTCTCAGCCAGGGCTTTTTTTGTGTGTGACTGTGTTCATCACCACAGAGTACCGGCACCTTGTTTTTTTGCTGCCCATGCCAGCCATTTTGTGCTGGCACCCATGATACTTTCGTCAAAGTATGAGTACTGGCACCTCATTTTTTTTTACCAAAAAAAGCACTGGTCTTAACTCTGTTTAATAGAAACAAGTCAACTTCAAACCATAGTTTATAAAGCTGGCTTGCTTTCACTGACTGTAGTGAAAATTAACTAGAGCTTAGGGTTCAGGCAACACTAAACTATAGTCAACCTCAGACAGAAGTGGAAACCTGTTGATTTATTTACTTATTTTATTTTTCATTAGATTTATATCCTGCTCTTCCTCCCCAAATGGTCACATTAGAGGAGGAGGAGGAGCGTGCAAGGCCAAGGTTTGCCTCACTCTTGTGCCACTAAACCATGACCGAGTGTTACATGCAAACCAGGCTACTCATTTTCTCAGTAAAACAACCATGTAAAAGGTATGTGGCTTTTTAACAAAAGGTTATCTTCCATTAATTTGTCTATCAGTGGGTAACCTCCATGTTCAGAGCCAGCCTTTCTCACTGATTGTCTCCAGCATCTGGGTCTCAGAGATATGCTATCACCTCCAGGCGCTCCTTGCAAGGATAAAAACGGGCATCTGCAGCTGCTGGAGACTGATAGGAGGGTTAGATAGATCTGCAGTCTTACTCAGCAAGACAGTCCTCAGGTAAGCCGCTATACCAATCCCTATGTTGTAGGTGGAGTTATTCTGAGAGAGAAGAGCCATTCACTAAGTATATGGCCAAGGTGACATTTCAATTGGGGGTTTGCTGGCTCACGCCTTACACTCTGGCGTCAGCACACACCACACTCAATGCTGGCATTCCCCTGTGCTAAGAAAAGGCATCACCTCAGCCACGAGAATAAAGAGCACTGGTCAGTGTAGCACAGGAGTACCCAATGTGGCGCCCTGCAGATGTTGTAGACTACAATTCACATTCATCCCAACCAGCGGGGCCAATGGTCAGGGATGATGGGGGCTGTAGTCCACAATATCTGGCAGCCACCCTGTTGGCTACCACTAGCGGAGGGGCTTGAATCTTGCATAGTGTGAGCCCGTCCTGGGAGAGGGGCATGTTGAAGGCCTCCCAATCCATGGGTTCCATGGGAAATTAGGCCTGACCACGAGTCCCAATTACCACCAAAACCAACAGGAGTGCCGTAAGATGGACTTTACTGAGGCTTTAGCCTTCGCTACAGACTCTCCCTCCCTTCACCAAAACTCCACGAATCTAAATCCCCACACATGGAGTCACAACAACAACGAGTCCTTTTCAAGGCCTCCTGCCTGTGTTCTGTACACCATCCTCCCGCCTGCTAGCTCTGGGCTGTTTATGCTCGGCAGCTGCAGGAGACCCTCATCAGCCCCAGGCATTTGCAGCTCCTCCCTGCCCCATCCTACAGTCTCGCAGCTTGGCTGCTGGTAGGGATGGGGTTCACTGCCTCATTCTTGTATTCCAACAGTGCGTCATTCCATCCCAATCCACCCTTTTTTTTGTTCCCTTTGGCGCCTGCCGATCGATCAGCTGTTTTGGGGGATTTTTGGTTGCAGAAAAAAATTGCGTAATCTTTAATGTAAATGCCTCCATAAATGATCACGGCGTTCCATGTGGTTTATTCTTTCCAATTTATCACAACCTACCCACTGTTATGAATACATCAACTTAGATGAAATTATGTGAAATCAGGGGGGGAAATTGGGGGGGGCGGAATCCATGCCGATTATAGCGGCAGCCCTCCGCAAGAAATCAGTGCCGGTCCGAAAAGATAGCAGACTGTCGAATTCAGTCGGAATCCAGTACTAAGTCCGATTTAGCGGATATTCTCCCCCCTCCCTAGCTGGTGGAGAGGCTGCCCTGACCCCTACAGAAGCGGATTGGGGCCTTCTTAAAGGGGGCCATGATGGGAAAAGCCCTTTGGCCTGAGGCAATTCTCTGTGGACCTTAACACTTAAGCTTCCCCACAGTGAGCTTTCAGTGCTACACAACCCCTGCTCTACAAGCAACATATGGAAAAATTACTGCCTTTCCACACTCTAGAGTGCTCAATGCAGGTGTGCATCCCTCCAAGTTCCAGTCACACTCATGGAGAACAGCACTACTCCAATACCCCAAGGACTGCCTCTCCCCACATGAACCAATCCAGCCCCTGTGTTTCTCATCCAAGGCCCTTTTCTATGTGCCCTTCTGAGGGAGATGCAGAGGGTGGCAACATGAGAACGGCCTTTTCAGTGGTGGCTCGCCTCTTGTGCAATGCTTTCGCCAAGGAGGCATGCCTGGCACCATCATTATCTCTTTTTAGGTGCCAGGCAAAATGTTTCTCTTCACCCAGGCTTTTTGTCCTTAATTTGTAGGGTTTTAGGTATATTTGTGGCCTCTTTATTGCTTATCTTTTAGTGGGTGGGTTGTGTTAGACCTTTTTATATGTATTATGGAAGTGTTTTTAGGTTTGCTTTACACTTGATTTTTTTATACTTGATTTTAACGTTTGACTCATTTTGTAAGGCTTTGTCTCACTTCTCATGAAAACAGCAACTAAGAAATGCAATTAATAATAATAACCACCTTTGAATAAGCTTTGTGCAAGCAAATCAGGGCAAATGCTGAATAAACAGGTTGTCTAGAGGAACCCTGAGCCTGGAAGCAAAAAAGAAAAGAGGCAGGAAACGATTTGACAATGTTATGTAGATGCACAAACATGTGTGTGTGGGGAAGGAAGACAGCATGTTCACAGTGATTTCAGAGTAAACACCCACTGTGGATACACACAAGTTGCCACACACTGCACTAGGAAATTTACAACACGTATTGTGCTCCTTGTGTAATCGCTGCTGCTACAGCCACGTTCATAATGGACAAAAGCTTTCTTAGGCACCATCACAGCTGCACTTAAGGGTAGAGTCCCATAAGTGCATTTGATGCACACAGGCGTACACAAAACCAACAAAGCTGTAGCAAATGACCTCCCCACCCCAGGGCTGGTTTTCCATTTCCTTTAGGGTCTGGGTTTCAGGAGCTCTGCCAGCCACCGCATAAGAATAGTTACCCCATGAACTGGGAACAGTGCCTACAACGCTGCACCCTTAGCTGCTGTGAAACTTCCGCCACCGCGGAAGCCCACATCAAAAACCCACACCAAAAAAGGGAAAGTGATTGGCAGGGGCCACTGTAAACAAAGGAAGCAGGAAGAGTCAGATTGCCACCAGATAGGAAGCGGTACAAAAGCAAAGAGCCAACCGCAAGGGCACACACAGACAGCCCTTTGAAGACCATATTAAAACAGTTAATTACGTAGCATTTATACAGCGCTGATTGGGAGCACAGAGTGCTTCAAAGATGTGATTTCAACTACTTTTACAATAGCTTGGTTTGGCAGGCTGGTTTTAGGCGGCTTCCACGCCAGCCCCTTTCCCATCCTGACTGATTTGTCTTCTAAAGTATGGATGGCTAACCTGTGGCCCTCCAGATGTTGCTGGACTACAACTGTCATATTCCCCAATTATTTGCCATGCTGGCTAGGGCTGGTGGGAGTTGGAGCCCCACACCATCTGGAGGCCACAGGAAGGGAATCAATCAAATCTGCACTTCCCAAAACAATACGAGAATCAAAATACAGCTATCCTTCAATATTCACACTTCTCAGAATTTTGGACGCACTTTTCCCACCAAACAATTTTTGCAACAATGCATCTAGGAGGGGGAAATCTGCCTTAAAATGAATATATCAGTGAAAATAACATTAAAAAGTTCATTGTATTAGGAGAAATTGCTTGCAAAAATTGTACATTAGTCAAAACTGTATACAAAATTGTGCTTATTAGGAGAAATTTGCACTAAAATGCAGAAGAATTTTCATGAGGTTTTTTAAAAATAATAATCCGCAAACTGCTGCAGAAACATGGAGAAGTGAGTTTAAGACCGGAAAAATGAGAGAGAGAACCAAAATTGGCAGATGATCCTTCCATCTCTAGCTGCAAGTTAGTCACCACCTGCTCTAAATCCTTCCCTGACTGTTAGTTCTTAGGGAAACCCCCACTGACATCCTGCATGCAGAATTGTCTTTACTTCTCTTTAAGTAAATGGGTGAGAAACTTGTTTTTGCTCATGAAAACCTACCACTCCGGATAGGACTTGGAATATTCCTGAGGCTCACCACCGCCAGTTTAGGGTCTTCTATGTTGGCCACTGCTATCTGATCTGCTTCCTGTAGTGTAGCACCACTGGATAATACTGGGTATTTTCTGAAGTAGCACAAAGTGCGCTCAGAATTTACAACATCGGGGACTTTTTAGTTTGGGGGGGGAGCATGTAAAGGGAGACATGAAAGACATCTATAAAATTATGCATGGTGTGGGTAAAAGTGGATAGAAATAAGCCGTTCTCCCTCTCATATAGTACTAGAACTGGGGCCCAACCCATGAAACTGAATTTAGGACAGACAAAAAGAGGTGCTTCATTTCTCAGTTCATAGTTAAACTATGGAATTCACAGCCACAAGGTGAATTCATCAGGGCCGGGCCAGCGCCAGGAGGCGGCCAGGGACCCTGTGGCCCAGAGGGGCGCCTCCTTAAGGTGGGAGGTAGCACTCCAGTTCTGCAATCTGCGGTAGTGTCGGCTCCTGACCCTGCTGTGGATTGCGGCAAGGGAACTCCCAGGTACCTCCCCGCTATACAGTCAGTGCAGGCTTCAATAAGCCCGCATGCATGCCCCACCTACCTCTCTCATCCCTGTGAATGCAGTGCACACGCCTGCCATCAACCAAGATTGGTTGATTGGTTGACACCCCTATCACCATCTTGGTTGATGGCAGGCATAGGAGAGATAAAGGTAGGTGGGACATGTGGGCAGGTTTATTAGCCCTGTGCCGCTTGTATGCAGGGGTTGGGTATGGCGCAGCAGGCCTGGCGTCGGCAGTGGTGTTAATGGCCACCAGCTTGGATGGCTTTAACCAGGGTCTAGACAAGTTTATGGTGGAAAAGGTTAGCAATGGCTACTAGCCATGACCTCCACTGTCAGAGGTAGCATGCCAATTGCTGCAAATCACAAGTTGAGAGAATGCTGTTGCGCTCAGGTCCTACATGTGGGCTTCACAGAAGCCTCTGGTTAGTCACTGTGAGAACAGGATGCTGGCCTGGATGGGTTTTTGGTGTGTTTCAGCAGGGCTCTTCTTATGTTCATCGAGACAGGAACATCACTGGCTACACCTGAACAGTGAGAGCCCTAGAATACATTCCAGAATTTTCTACAACACACAATGGTTCTTCTGTGGCGAACAGGCCAATGTGAAATTTTTGGCATTACAAAGTCTGAAGACGACTGGTCAAGGCCAGCGCTAGGTTTGGTGGCCTCCTCGTATGTCTGTGCCACCCGTCCCCTGCCTGTGGCAGCAGCAATCCCATGGAGCTGCCATTTTAATTTCTTGTACTGTTTCTAATGCAGCATCACTCCAGGGCATTGTGGGAAACACATATGGTGGATGCCACATGTCAGCATGCAGCCTTTCAGATCTCTCCCTTGCAGAGCTCTAGGCCACATTCACACTATACATTTATTCTACTATTATTCCACTTTAAACAGTCATGGCTGCCCCAAAAGTATCCTGGAAAGTGTAGATTGTGAAGGGTGCTGAGGGTTGTTAAGAGACCCCTATTCCCCTCATAGAACTATAATTCCTAGAGTTTTCTGGGAAGAGGGACTGACTATTAAACCATTTTGGGAACTGTAGCTCTGTGAAGGGAATAGGAGTCTCCTAACAATGCTCAGCGCTCTTCACAAACTACATTTCCCAAGATATTTTGGAGGAAGCCATGATTGTTTAAAGTGGAATAATAATAGAATAAACCTACAGTGTGAATGTGGCCCTAAAGGTGAGTCCTTAGCATTCATGTGACAAGAAAGTCAAGGCTTGACCTGTCTGAGGCCCAACATCTTCTAACTGAATTTAGCCTGTGAAATTCCTCACAAGCAACATTACCCCCAGACAGGACACCACAGACTGTGAACTTAAGTTTCTCCTCTGTATTTTATTTTCTGCTACTCACAAGCAACCAAAAAAGCCAAAGGAAAAAGTGTCACTTTTCTGTAACCTTGCTTGACTAACCAGGGTGGCGTAGCCCTACACGAGCCAGCAACATTTATCTGTTTTTAATGAGGTTAAAACAAAGTTTGTAATAACTCTTTCTGTTCCCATTAGAGTCCTAAAACTCCCCAGAACCCATTACATCCAGGCAGTTTCTTGAAAGCCTATGGAGGTTTTAATTTTCTTTAAGGCAGTTCCTCATTGAACTGCCAGGTTTATATTGAAAAACTCAGTTGCAGAAGCATGGGCTGCAGAAAACAACACAAACAGCGGAGAGAGAGAGTTCAAAATAAATTGCACAGATTAAAAGAAAACAACAAACACACACACAACAAAGGCCAATTCAAATTAGCTTTTGGGAACTACGCAGAGACACAAGTGGAATGTGAAAATAGTGCAGAATCCAAACAGTTTCAGAAAAGAAAAAAAATCTGTCATTAGAGATACACTGAAGATCCCATAACACAAAATCAGTCACCCTTTATTAACCATCTTGCTGTTACACAGATGCAATCGTTTGTGTTAAATTGTTTTTAAAAACTGAATTTTAAATTGTTGTAATCCACCCTAGGACCTTATAATGAAGCGTGGGTAAGAAATCTAATAATAATAATAACAACAACAACAACAACAACAACAATAATTAAAACCACAAGAGGAACTCAACTGGATCAAAGCAAAGATCCACCTAGCCAAACATTCTGTTCCTCACAAGGGCCAACTAGGTGCCTCTAAGAAGCTCCAAAACAGGGTGCAAAGGCAGTCACCCCACCCCCCTCTAGTTTTTTTATTATTATTATTAAAATCATCATCATCATCATCATCTGTCCTTCACCAGCAGGTCGCAGGGCTGGTTACAGCAGTTTAAAATTCAGTATTATAAACAAAACAAATTACAATCCCAGTTCCCCCATCCTTCCCTAAACTTGTATTCAGAGATATACTGCCTTCAGATCTGGAGGTTCTACTTACAGCTATTCTTTCTGGGCTAACAGCTGTTGATAAACCTATCCTCCACAAACCTGCCTAATCCCCCTTTTTAAAGGTCCCACCTTGCTGAAGGTCTTGGTCTGGTTAATGGCTGTATGGGAGACATGTACACAGCCTTGGGGTTCATGATGGGAAAAAAGACAGGATATAAATATAATTTAAAAAATTTAAAAAGCCATCATCACATCACACAGCTGTGAAGATGTGGGTCTGACGGCTACTAGCCCCTGAAGACTTTCAGAAGCGTCCTTCAGTCCAGAATGCAGCCTTTTGGTTGCTGACTGACACGCGGAAGCAAGATGAACAACGCTAATGCAACTGCTTCGGCTGCCTGTTCGCCTCTGGGCTGCCGCCAAAGTGCTGGGCTACCTCTTGCCTTTAAACCTTTGCCTGAATTATTTGGGAGGAAAGGAAAGAGGGGAAAGGGAAGGGAGTCCTTCATGAAATCCACAGCCCCCAAGCCCTGGCTCTCCCTTATTTTAGCCAATTCATCCCCACATCACCACCAAACCCTTCAAAAGACAGTAGCTAAGAGTAGTCATCACAAAAGGTAAGGCAATTGGGGGGATGGCTGTGTCCCCTTTCCCTCATATGTGCACGGCTTTAAAATCCAGAACAGCTGCATGATGCCTTGAGGCGTCTTCCTGCTCACTAGATCATCAAGAGAAGCTTGAGATGTCTTCCTGCTCACTAGATCATCAAGAGAAGCTTGGCCCCACATGCCAGCGTTCACTACGATTATGAAGGGCAATGAATGGCTTCTCTTTACAGGACCCCCTTTGTGGTGCTCCCCCCACCCACCCAGGAGAGGTGCCGGAGGACTGGAGACGGGCAAACGTCATCCCACTCTTTAAAAAGGGTAAAAAAGAAGATCCGGGGAATTACAGGCCGGTCAGTCTGACTTCAATACCGGGAAAGATATTAGAACAGATAATAAAAGAGTCCATTGGCAACTATCTAGATGACAATGCTGTGATTAGTAGGAGCCAGCATGGGTTTGTCAAGAAAAAATCCTGTCAAACTAATCTTATCTCTTTTTTTGATCGGGTCACTAGCTTAGTAGATGGTGGAAATGCTGTAGATGTCATCTATCTAGATTTCAGCAAAGCGTTTGACAAAGTCCCCCACGACCTTTTGATTAGCAAACTGGTCAAATGCGGACTAGATGGAAATACTGTCAGGTGGATTCACAACTGGTTGGAAAACCGTACTCAAAGAGTGGTCGTCGGTGGCTCTGCTTCGGACTGGAAGGAGGTCTCGAGTGGAGTGCCACAGGGTTCTGTCCTGGGGCCGATACTCTTCAACATTTTTATCAATGACTTAGATGATGGGGTGGAGGGAAGCCTTATGACGTTTGCGGATGATACGAAACTGGGAGGGATAGCTAACACAATGGAAGACAGGAATAAAATCCAAAGGGACCTGGATAGACTAGGAAATTGGGCTGAAATTAATAAAATGAAATTCAATAAAGACAAATGCAAGCTTCTGCATTTAGGCCACAAAAACAAAATGCATGGGTACAGGATGGGAAATACCAGGCTTAGGAGTAGTGCGTGTGAGAAGGACCTTGGAATTGTAGCGGATAGCAAGTTGAACATGACCCAGCAGTGTGATGCTGTGGCAAAAAAGGCAAACGCGGTTTTGGGCTGCGTAAACAGAGCTATAGTTTCCAGGTCGAGGGAAGTAATAGTCCCACTATATTCTGCATTAGTCAGGCCTCATCTGGAATACTGCGTTCAGTTCTGGGCGCCTCATTTTAAGATAGATATAAACAAGTTAGAGAGGGTTCAGAAGAGGGCGACGAGGATGATAGCCGGTATGGAGAACAAGTCTTATGAGGAAAGGTTGAAGGAACTTGGCATGTTTAGTCTGGTGAAGAGAAGGCTGAGGGGTGACATGATTGCACTCTTTAAGTACCTGAAGGGCTGTCACATAGAGGAGGGTACAGATTTGTTCTCTGCTGCCCCAGAGGGTAGGACTAGGTCTAATGGTTTTAAGTTGCAGGAGCATAAATTCAGATTGGACATTAGAAGGAACTTCTTGACAGTAAGGGCAGTTCGGCAATGGAACCGACTGCCTAGGGAGGTGGTGGGATCCCCTTCGCTGGATGTCTTCAAGCAGAGGCTGGACAGCTATCTGTGGGAGATGCTCTAGCTGTGGATTTCCTGCTGTGAGCAGAGGGTTGGACTCGATGGCCTACAAGGCTCCTTCCAACTCTATGATTCTATGATTCTATCAGGCTCCCCACTATCGCCAGCTTTCAATTTGGGTTCTACAGGCAAGCAACAACCTTGTCTTTCCCCCATGGCTTTCTCTGGATTCTGCTGTGTGCATCAGGTTGTTTTAGTGCTGTAGTTTTATTAGTCTTGTTAAATGTCTATGCTGTACTGTTTTTAATACGATGGTGTTTTAGGGGCTTCTGCATAGGCAGAAGCATTTTGTTTACTTCTATTTATTTGCTGGAAAGGCAACAACTGTTTTTTATAAAACTTTCAACCAGGACTGTTAAAAAGGAGGGGAAAGGGTGCGTGCAAATCTGGAGGGGGAAAACCATGTTTGTGCCACCCTGAACTCCTTGGAGGAAAGGTGGGATATAGGTGTAATAAATAAAATAAAAATACATTTTCTGTCAATACACACAATACCCACATCCGCGTCAAGTTCGACTAGGTTCTGAACTGGGCACCTCTTGGTCTATGCAGCAATATCCCTTGTGGGGGACCGCTCAAGGTTGCAGAACACAAGACAAGAGAAACCTTGGCTTGGTTTGCACATAACTGTCAGTCACAGCTTGTTTAGGCTGCGTGTGATTTGTCTCAGTGACCCAGCCCTGCAAACTAACCCTAGACTGTCTGGCAACAAACCACAATGTGAAGCCACAATTTATTGTTGACTCATGAACCAAGGTTTATTTTCACTATGGCTTGGCATTATGTCCAAACCCAACAGCCTTGCTTAACCATGGTTTGTTTGGCCACCCCAGACTCTCATAAGCTACAATGGCACAAGTCAAGAGCAGATGGAAAACTCAACATGCTTTGGAGAAGCAAGTCATAGCTTGTTTGCTCATCTATGAGGCAACTCATGGCTTGTGGAACAAACCACGGCTTAGTGTTATGTTTGTCTCCGAGGTTTCAGGATAGCTCCACAGACACTGTACCCACTGGCTCTTTTTGACCTGGACTCAGCCTAGACCTGTGTCTTTGCTTGCACAAAAAAGCAAACTTCATGTTAGGATTAAGAAAGTGACTGAATATAAAAACATCAGGACTGTATTTTATTTTATGTGCTGGATTTATAAACCACTTTGCAATCAAAAACTACTGAAGTGGTGTACAATAAAATAAAAAAATGCAAACGTTTACAGGCTCAGCAAGCTAAAAGCAAATCTATGGGGCAGCGGCTCTTGCAGTACATTGTAAAGTTCTGGAGCACCTGTCCTGTGAGGACAGGCTACAATATTTGGGCCCTTTTTAATTTAAGAAAAAAAGAGAAATAACGGTGGAATGAGTCACAACAGATATATGAACATTTTTAGAATTATGCATAGTGTGGGAAAAGTGGCTGGGACAACGTTTTTCTCCCTCTCAAATAATATTAGAAAGTGGGGTTATCCAGCAAACCTGAATGGCAGAAGATTCAGAATGGACAGAATAAATTTGTCCTACAGTGCAAAATTAATTTAAGGAATCTGCTACCCCAGGATATTAGGAATTAGTCTAGGGGTGGAGAATGTGTGTGGCCCGCCATATGTTGTTGCTGGATTCCAGTTCCCATCATGCCTCACCTCTGGCCATGCTGGCCAGGGCCAATGGGAGCTGTAGTCTAACAACATATCAACGGATACCACGTTGGCTATACCTAGATTAGACAAATGCATGAGGTGGAGGAGAAACATAGGCCTAGCAATGCCTGTTCAGTATGATGGCTAAACAGGAACTCCATTCACAGGCCTAGTGGAGGCTGACATGTTTCAACATCTCCCTACAGATAAGATTATAGCAAATAACAAAGGACAGAGGAAGCTGCTTTATACCAAGTCAGGCCACTCGACCATCTAGCTCAGTATTCCCCAGACAATCAGCCTGGGCTGAACCAGAGACCTTTTATAAGCAAAGCTTGTGCTCTACCACTGAACTACAGGCCATCCTCTCAAAACAAATTAAGATTCTAGTCCTCACGGTTCTGGGAAAAAACCCACAATGCCAAATTAAATAGGAACATAAGTGAGCCGCTTTCTATTGCACTAAACCATTGCTCCACCGAGCTCAGCATTGCCTGCGCTGACCAGTAACAGCTTTGAAGAGTTTCAGACATGGGTCTTTCCCACCTCTACCTGGAGATGTTGGAGATTGTACCTGGGACCTTCCCTAAATAAAGCAGATGCTCTATCAGTGTTTCCACTGAGGCTAGGATGAACCCTTCTACCCGACATACTCGTTTTCCATGTGCATTCAGGAGTGCATGTGCTTGTTCCCAAAAGGAGCATTCGTGCATGCAGTTCCCTGGAACTTGGATCCTAGGACTTACCACTTGGATCTGCTGACTGCATAAACTTTGAGATCCCCTTGTGTGAAGACGATCTTGCAACAATTAAACCAGAAGGATCAGGAAAAGTAATGAAATGTAAATGGCCTGCCTTCAAGTTGATCCCAACTTATGGCGACCCTATGAATAGGGTTTTCATGGTAAGCGGTATTCAGAGGGGGTTTACCATTGCCTCCCTCTGAGGCTAGTCCTTCCCAGCTGGTTAGGGCCTGCTCAGCTTGCCACAGCTGCACAAGCCAGCCCCTTCCTTGTCCGCAACTGCCAGCTGGAGGGCAACTGGGCTCCTTGGGACTATGCCGCTTGCCCACAGCTGCACAGGTGGCAGGGCACATAACCCGAACCACTCACTGTGGGGTGATCTTTAGCTGGCCCTTGGCACCCAGGAGACGCGAGCGGGGATTTGAACTCACAGACTCAGGACTCCCAGTCAGGCTCTCCTCCCCACTGTGCTATACCAGCTCTCAGAAAAAGTAAAGGGGGCAGAAAAAGCAAAGCAGCAGCCCACACATACCAACAATGCGCCTTTACAATATCGCACCAGCCACATGCGTTTGCAGGAACAGTTAGCCTACAAGTCAGCTCATGGGAATGTTGAGAATCTGCAGAGATAATGCTTTACAGCTTGCAAAGAAGAAGGAGGAAAGAGATAAAACAGAAGGGAACAAGGACAAAAAAAAAAGTGAAACAACCAAAGAGAGAAAGCACAAGAAGTTCTACTGGAAGGAATTTATTATTATTATTATTTTAAAAGGGGACAACTAGATTCTTTCATTTCTCTTTGGTTTATCATACTTCCCTTGCTTCAAGCGTGCAAGGTCGTTCTAGTCACTGGATTCCAATCTTGTTCTGGAGAATTAAAAAACCAGCCATTTTGTTCAACGCTCACACCCAGAACAGCGAAATCCTTCAGAATCCAGATAACAGGATCTTGCCTGCCGCTGCTATGTACGTACCAAAAAAATCACTCAAGGCCACTGCAAGATAATCAAAAGTGAGTCGTCTATCCTAAGATGGGCAACTAATAAATAAATAAATAAATAAATAAAAATAAAATATGAGCCATCTAAAACTCCGGGGGGGGGGGAATATTAATGGTAGAGGTTTATAAAATAGTGTAGAGACAGGAACATTGTGGGCCCCCCGCTTAGAATACTGAAATTCAGGGTCCTCATCAAACTGGCTAGCAGTAGAAATAGGACTGTTAAAAAGGCTTCCTCTCAACACTCAGAATTCACTTATGGAATTCAGTGCCACAAACTTTTTTTGGGAGGGGGAATGGGGAAAGAAGAAGATCAGACAAGTTCCTAAAGGACAGTTTCTCCAGCACAAAATGGAACTTCCATAGACAGGAGTAGTATATCACTAGTTACCAGAACTTTGGTGCCCTGCTTCTGAGCAGTCAGGAGATAGCTGACAAGGCACTTTTTTTTGGGGGGGGGGGCAAGAATGTTGGATGGTCCTGGTCTCACACAGCAAGACAAATCATAAAACAACCTTTGCCAACCCTGCCCTTCCAAATGTTTTGGACTACATCTCCCATTAGCCTCAGCTAGCATAGCTGTAATGACAGAGGCTGATGGGAACTGTCATCCAAAGCACCTGAAGAGCACCAAAATGGCAAAGGCTGTTGTGGAATATCAAAACACGCATGAAGTAATGCACATACCTTCATTAGAAAAGCCACAAGCTTTAATGAATTGGTATCTTAGCAATGCTGACTCCATGGTCTTATGCAACTGCTGTTATTCTGATATAGCCTGGAATGGATCACGAAAAGAGCCTTCAAGAGGCACGAAGAGGGCTGTGAGCTTTTCTTAAAAGAAGAAGCTAACGTTCTAAGGAATCAAGCTTGTAGGACTCATTGTTTTAGTGGTATTTCATTTCACTATACAGGGTGAAGGCAAAACCACATGGAGATTAAAAAGGGGGGAAGAGGTTAATCACATTAATAGCATTTCAAGCTCTCACGATCAAATGCACAGCAGTTTCTGTGGTACAGTCCTCTCACCTTACAGGATCGCCTCAAAACTCAAATGTAGGATTACTCATTTGAAAGGTGTCCCTGCAATCCAAATCTCCCTGCAGGAAAAAAGCTAGCATCTCAAGGAGAACGCTAGCCCATCCGCACTATGAGGTTGGTGGATGTAGCTGCTGGCCCATTAGAGGCCTCTACCATATGCCTCCTGAACTGGTGCTAGGAAGCCTACGTGCACATGACTGTTTTTGATCTTGCAAAGGCTATCTATGGTGGGTTCACCATATCACTGTCACACGGAGAAGATTTCTGCAAAGAAGGGCCCACGTGGAGAAATAAGAATCTCGCTTTGAATACCAGGGCTAAGAAAACCTTCTCTTTGCAAGACCAAGCTGTTGGCACTGTGCAACTCTGGGCTAAATGCACTAGGCGCAAAGGTGTGCCCCCTCCACAACACCTGGGATCATTTTGGAAGCAGTACTTAAAATTGGCAGTTATGTTTTCCATGAGAATCCAACAGCATCTTTGAGAAGAGCGCAGACATTCAGTTTAAAAAAAACACCTCTTTTATATGCCAGCCGACATTAACGATTGCACATGCACACAGATTTCAACACAAGAGCAGCAACCTTTGGGTCAGGCTTGAAAGCACCCTCTGTTCCGCCTTCACTGGATAACAGCACTAGGGTTGCCAACTGATGGGTGTGTGCACTTAGTGTGGGAGAGAAGCGTCATGCCTGTGCACCTGATGCACAAAAATCAGCAGAAGAAGCATTTCTTCGCATGGTGAGAAATAAATCTTATCAGCTGCCAATGTCAGTGTGCCAAGCAGCAATTATAAGGCACAGTTACGAAGGCCAGTTGAAAAGCTGGCATCCCAAATCCCCCATCTGTAAGAGCCTGTCACTAACAAGTGCTAAAAACAAAAGTTTTTCTTTCCATTAAGCTAGCACTTTTGTTGGCCATTCAGACATCGACTCAGCCTCCACATGACATTCCTACAGATGAAAAAAAAATGCAAAGAGGCAAGATCCTATCAGGTCTTCTTTCCTGGATTTCTACCATCTTGTACTGCTAAGGAGGTCACTGAGAAATCCAGAATCTCAGGTTTCCCCCCCATCAAGAGCCTTCCCCATAAGATTCCAATACACCTGGAAACCTCAAACTCATCACTAACTGGCTCTCTCTTCATCCTTCCTCACTCACTTCCATGCCCTCAACACAACATGCAGAATCCTCACTTTTCTTGCATCTTCAGTCAAACCCTGGGCTCTACAGTCTTGGCGAGGGAGGCGGCAGAATTCAGTCCCCTGACAAAAACTTAGGGAGCACAGAAAATAAAAATAAAATATGATGGAGTTCTAAAATGGGTTTTTTAAAAAAAAATAGGGGAGGGAACAAGAGTCACCTTTGGTGCCCCGGATTTATGAAGCTGAATCTCCTCTGGATCCTAACCAGAGCCACCCCTGTTTTGCTTCCAAGACCAGCAGCTTTAAGGGATCTGGTGCAGCAGAATGTGCCCACTGCATTTTCAAAGCTGGAGTTTTGCGGGGGTTTACACCCTTCTAGCCATTAGGGTTAATATATCTATATATCACAATAAAATTTAAAACCCCTCTTGCCCCCTCCCCCTTTCTCAACAAGTAACGCACGTTAACAACTAGATGCACGTCTACTCAGAAGTAAGCGCCACTGAACCCAGTGGCGCTTCCTTCTAAGTAGACATGCATTGGATGCTGCAATCCTATACACACTTTCCTGGGAGTAAGTCCCAATGAACCCAATGGAGCTTGCTTCCGAGTAGACGCGCCTCGGATTGCAGCCTAAGCCTTCAGCCCTTTGCAGCATCCCAAAACCGCGGCGCCAAACCGTCGTCTCTACGTGTCCACCGACCGACCAAACGGAGCCACCAGAAGGGCAAGCGGGGAAACCCATCCCTCCCCTTGGCTTTGCGTCCATCCCTGCTCCTCCTCCTCCTCCGGCAGCTTACCTGCCGGCGGCGCAGTCCAGGCGGCGGCGGCTACTGCAGCAGCCCAGACCTGGGGACCTCCATGGCGCTCCTCTCCGCCAGGCGCCCCCAGATGCGGGCAGCTGCGCGCCGATTGGCTGCGCCGGGGAGCTTGTTCCTGTCCTGAAAGTGAGATTCGCCTTGCAGCAGCTCGTCGCTGATTGGACAAGCCGCGCGGCCGAGGGAGGCTGTGACTGGCCCAGATGTGGAGGAGGCTGGGATGAGGCCGCCTCCCTCCTCCTCTTCTCCCCCCACCACGCCTCTTCTCCCATCTCTTTTCTTTCTCTGTTTCCCATTTTGCTAAAGCTGCAGGACGGGACAGAGGCAGGCAGCAGCAGGGATGTAGTCATCCAGGGTCGGGGGGTCGTCGTAGTCCCCCTACTTTTTTGGGAGCATTTTTGGTCCCTATGTCCCCAGCATCCTACAAACCAATCAGCATGAAAAGGAAATGTGTTAATCACTGATAAGAGTCTTCTAACATGCTTCCTTGTCCTTTCCTGCTGATTGGAGCCTATCAGAGTGAAAGGAGGTGAGTCAACCACTGAGAAGACTCTTTTCAGTAGCTAACACTTCCACCCCCCCCCTTCCATGCTGATTGGCTCCTAGAGATGTCTGTTGTTGTGGGAGAAGGTATTACCAAGGATCTCATTCTCAACCCAGCAGCAAAAAAAAGGTGTGTGTGTGGCTGTGTGACCATCATAAAGGGACCCTGCACTTCACTACTGTATTTGCCACTACACTACACTAAAGATATCAAATCTATGTATATATCTATGTGCCAGAAAAGGAGGGGAGGGCAATCCTTAGTTTGCAGCATAAAATCATGAAAACAAGTCAGAGATTATATTGAAAACTGAATAATATGATCAATATACATATATATCAGTGTTAGCTCAGGGCTCCTTACAGACAACCCTGTGAAGTAGGGCACTGTTATCCCCACATTGTACTTGGGAGGTTGACAGTGAATTTCCAGCCCTGAGAATAAGGCTATGAGAAGTTAGAGATGATCAAATCATATTTTCATATGTGTCTATGTATAGATACAAATTGCACTTTAGTTTGTTTGAAGCTTATAAAAACAAGCCACAGATTATAAGAACTGAAGAATAACCACATTTATAAAAATAAATGTACATATAACAATATTAGCTTAGGGTTCCTTGCAAACAACCTTGTAAGGTAGGATACTGTTATCCCTACATGTCACAAGGAAGGCAGAAAGGATCCCCAACCCAGAGAATAAGATTACAACAAGCCACGATGATAAAATCATAATTGAAAAATAAATTAATCAAACAACATTGTGTTTTGGTGTCTTTAAAGCTGTCCTGTAGGAAGGGACCATAGTTCAGGGCAGAGCACTTGAGTTGCTTGCCAAAGGTCCCAGGTTAATTCATCTGACATTTCCAGTGAAAGAAAGTATCTTGGGTAGCAAGCGGAGGGAGCAATCTTTCTATGTCTGAGACCCTGCAGGGCTGCTGCCAGTTGCAGGAAGACGTTGCTAAACTTGACGGATAAATAGCTTGACCTACTTTTATATAGTTTCTTGTGGTGCATTGTGCATTAACTCTGGGAGCCTTCCAAAGAACTATACAGGATAGGTGCTCTTCCAATACTGCACATGGAAGACTGAGAGAAACCTCTTTCCCAATAATAATGACATTATATAAAAACAATCCTTTGGATTTCTTACAACAACCCTGCTGTTATCTCTCACGTTGCACACAGGGAGGCAGAGAATAAGTGGCTTGCTTCAGGCTACCTAGTCAAGTGCATCCACAGCCAGGGACAGAAGTGACCCAGGGAAATCCATCCTCAGTATCTTCCAGCACAAACCTTTGCATGCTTACCTGGACATAATTTCCAGTGTCCACTTGGACATATCCCCTTGTTAGGGTGTTCAGGATTTCAGACTTACTAGGTCTCTCCGATACTATGCAGCGGTGTCACTAGCGGGAGTGCGGGGGTGTGTGCGGACCTCCGGTGCGCGCCCTCCCAGGCGCATGGACAAGGTGGCTGAGCTTGCGTGTGCGCACGCGCACGCACTCCAGGCCAGCCACCCTGTCCATGTCCCTGGGAGGGCACATGCCGGAGGGGCACCCAGCCGGATGCTGCTCCCGGTCTCGCCCGCCCGCCTGCCTCCGAGGAGTTGGAGCAGCCTTGCTGGGCAATGGTGTGAGGCAGGGCGGCTCTGGGTGTCACCCCCCTCATGGTGACACCCAGGTGCAGGCCGCACCCTCCGCATCCCGGTAGTGACGCCCCTGATATTATGGGTTGTATTTGGAACTGGCCCACTGAAATTAATGAAACTGAGTCATGTCTATTAACTTCAATGAGTCTACTCTGAGTAGAACTAGCATTTAATACCACCCTACATTTATTTATTTATTATTTGATTTATATCCCACCCTTCCTCCCAATAGGAGCTAGGATGGTGTCTACTTACAAACCAGCAGGCAACCTTAACAAATGCAGCATGCCTCTTAGGAATAATATCAATGAAAGCGAGCAAGACAGACATCCAAATACCAAGAACTTCACAACAGATATTTTAGAAGAGTATGGAAACTTGCCAGCATTTATAATTTCCTACTGTTCTGATACCAAGTCACTGAAATATAACTTAAGAGATGTGTGCATTCCTATCTGCATTTCTGCCCAAAGTTGGTTGGCTTCAGACCTAAGATGTTTTTGCAACACCTCCAGATACCAAATCAAGAAACGTAGAGCCAGTGTCATGTAGCAAATGGTGGATTGGTTTTCAACTGGGGAGAACCCACAGCCACCCATTAAACTCACCGGGTGACTTAACCAGTCACTATTGCTCAACCTAACCTACCTCACAGTGCTGTTGTCTTCTGTTTTTAATCACTTTATCTGTGCTGTTATACTGTGTGCTTTAAATCATGAGTATTTATATTTTAATGTTTGTGTAACTTTATTTTTATACTTTGTAAACCACTTAGAAGCCTATTTTGGTATTAAATGGTGTATATTTATAAATAATCCTTTGCTAGCTGCACTGGGAATATACATTGCTGAAGCCACTTAAATTACATGAGTAAATAAACATAACACGCACTACTGTTCGTACCCCAAGCCCTGCTACAAAATCTACTTGTTATAGCAACTGCACGAGCTAATGCTCACTATGTTTCTGATATAAGAAACAGGAAAATATTCACAGGACAATCCTACAACATGGCTACTTGGAAGTGTCACAGAGTTCACTGAGACCAGTAGTGAACTGGCAAATTCAGAAGTGCAAGGTCCCTTCATTATAGTCACAGACACACCCAGTCCTGCCCTTTTTTCTTTTTGCTCCTGGGTTGAGAAGGAGATCCTTGTTAATGCCTTCTGCCACAACAGACATCCCTAGGAGCCAATAAGCATGAAAGGGAAGAGTGTTAGCTACTGAGAAGAGTCTTCTCAGTAGCTGACTCAACTCCTTTTACTCCGATTGTCTCCAATCAGCAGGGAAGCACATGGAAGCAAGTTAGAAGACTCTTCTCAGTGGTTCACATACTCCCCTTTCATGCTCTCTGGCTTGTAAGATGCTGGAGACATAGGGACCCTGCTCCCAAAGTAGTAAGCCTTGTAAGATCCCCCTGAGACCCCGGACAACTACACCCCTAACCAAGACCTACTCTCAGGCACCCCAGGTGCTCAAATGCTCTGCAAACAAAGCCATCGCATCAATTGCTTCACACCTCAGGATCAGTATAAATTATCTGCATTATTTAAGAGACTGTACAGGCATTTGGGGCAGTGCTTTGGTTTATAAGGAAGCTGTCCAACCTTTTCATCAGCAAATCCAGCAAAGTGAAAGATTTCACAGGCTTCCCAAGTAGTAGTTTCTATTAGTTGTCAGGAAGTTGTTCCTCACATTTAAATCTGAGCCCTTGTCAACACTTGCAACAAAAGGAGATAGTAATGAGGTGCAAGTGTCTTGAGGTGGTAGGATTTAGTAACTTTAGCCTGCAATGGGAGAAGAACACATTTTTAATTATTTTTCCTCTGTATGGTATGGGAAAATCGCCTTGCAAGTAGAAAACTAGCACCACAGGAAAGGGGCTGGGAAACAAATGGTCTCTCTGAAGTGCTAGATTTCTACTTGCATGGATTTATTTATTTACATGAGGGAGTCTTCAAATATGGCATCTCCCATTTGGAGTCTGAAATCCGTTCCTGTAGTTTAAAGTCACGTTCAGGAGAAAAGAAGGCCTGGTTTTGAAAAATAAAGCCAAGGACAAGCCCTTGTACTATAAAGTCTTGTGGTTTCTAACACCACTCCACTATTTATTCTTGGATGTGTAGGAGTAATTAAGTTTTTCCTCCCAACATGAATTGGTGTCTCTAGGTGAAATGCCACTGTTACAACTTCGTAATTATAACTGACTGTACGTGTAGATGCTGATCTCAGAGTTTGCAATCTTTCACCCAAACCAAGTGCATGTATATCTGACAACTGGGGAACTCACTCCATGCATCTGATGTAGTGGAATGCAGTCCAAGAAACCTTATTCTATAATAAATTGGTTAGTCTTTTCAGGTCCCACAAGGTACTGTTGATTTTGCTGCAAAAAAATTAGCACAGATCCTACTTTGGAAAATATCTACAGGAAGCAGCAGTTAAAAAAATATATCTGCAAACTTACAACTGATAACAACTCTGAATGCTCTCTGCACAAGTGAAGCCCAGAGACACTGCTTTACTGTAGGGGAGCCAGGCAAGGAGTTGACAGCTTTCCCTTCTCAACATTCCTGGAAGAATTCTCTCCGCAATAAGGATTATTATACTTTTTTTTAAAAGCCTGCAAATAAATGGGAACGGCATCTGCTTTGCATGCAGAAGGTCCCAAATTCAATCCCCTGCAACTCTAAGCAGGGCTGGGAGAGGCCTGTCTTAAGCTCTGGAGAGTTCCTGTCAGGCAGTATAGGCAATACTGAGCTAGATAGACTAAAGGTCTGACTTTGTATATGGCGATTTCCTATGTTCCTAAAAGCAGGGGTTGCATTATAGCTGAGACAGCTTCCTTGCTTACTTTTTTTTAATTAAGATTTCTACGGAGTGGTCACCTGCAATTTTCAACATCAGACATAAAACAGAGATTAAATTTCCTTGAGGCAACAGCAACACACGAAACATATCAAACGGACAAGCCTACCATTTTTTCCCAATCTCTCCTTAGCCGCCTCTTTCACACACTCCTGCTGCTACAGTGATCAGGTGGATCTACACCACACCATGCCTGCTGTTAGCAGCCAGGCTTGCTTTGGGATTGAAAACGATAAGTAAACACCACTACAGTGAGGTGAAGGGCATGCCTATCCTGGGTACAAGCTGCACAAGGGTGTCAAATGGGTATCAAAGATCATGCGCCATAGATCATGGCAAATTGTGTAAAAAAAAGTCTTATTGCTTGCCCTTCATCACAAGGTCCCAGGGTGGGTCACAACAACATAAAATACAATATTAAAAAAAGGAAAGAAATTATAATCACAACTAGAGTGGACCCTACAAGTATACATATCAAGCATAAAGCACCTTTTCAAAATGGCAGACAAAAAGAAGACATCAGCTTGCTCAGAGGCTTATAGAATCATAGAGTTGGAAGGGGACTATGTTCCTAAAAGCAGGGGCTGCATTATGGCTGACACAGCTTCCTTGCTTACTTTTTTTATGAAGACTTCTTTTTTATGAAGGCCATCGAGCCCAACCCCTTTGGCGTAACATTACTGTTTGAGAAAAAAAAATACACTTCCTTTACGATCGAGAAAAAAAAATACACTTCCTTTACGATCGATTCAAGGCAGAGCTAAACTGGATGCATTTTATGTGATATGGTGGGGCTTTATTTTCTGTACCTTTGAACATCAAATGCAGCAGCAACTGGCACTGGCCTTTTGAGAAATCTGGGACTAATAATTTGCTTTTGGACTGTTCGTCATGTCACTTTGTTGCCATCCTGCCCTGTATTTATTTTGTAAAATTTGGTTAAATTATTTGGTAAAAGAAACAAAAATGGCAAAAAAAGTTAAAATAGCATAAGTAATAAAAGTAGAATAGTCTTTAGCACGAATTGCTAGTACCAACACCCTATTGTAACTAAGCTGAAGTACATGTAAGTGAAATAACTGCATATTCTTTCCATTTACCTCATCCTCTGCTTCTTTCCTCTGTGACATCCCTGTGCCCATTTTTAGATTGCAAGCCCCTTAGGACAGGGACCTGTCAAACCTGTTCTTTGTAAAGCACCATATATAGAAATGGTGATATATACATATATATAATGACACACACACACATCTTTCTGGCATGCAATCAAAGCAAATCCCACTGAGTTCAGTGGTGCTTACTCCCAAGTACCTGTGCATGAGATTGCAGCCTAACATCAAACTCTTAAGCATGTTTACTCAGAAGTGAACCCCACTGAGTTCAGTGGGGTTAACTTTCTAGGAAGTATGCTTACAGCTGAAGCCCAGTACTGCTACTCTCTGGAAAAAAGGCAATTTGCCATGGAGGCAGGCTACAGGTTAATCCAACTTTTGATGGTTTCCTTCAGCTGGGTTGCTTTGCTTTCAAAGCTATGCCAAGATGTTAAATGTTCCTCTGTCCAGACACATCAACTCTAATCTGTTGAGTGGATGAAAAGACAGGCTGTCTACTTAAAAATGGACGCTGCAGCGCTACATTTGGGGGGGGGATCCAACCCTGCTCAAAACACATTTACATTACTTTTGCATGTTCTAAATGCTGCTCTGAGGCTGGGCTCCAGCTCCCAGATTGCATTTGAAGTACTTTCCCATCAGAGAGTTTTCAATAATGCAAGAATAAAAACAACGCATTGCCCAGGATTGCTTTATAACAGCTGTCTGGAAAAGTTTGCCGTTTGGAAACCAGCCTGTCTCCAATGGACTTTGGACCACAGGTACACTTTTAGCTTTGAAAACACAGAGTTACCTGCCAATATCCACAGTACTATGTCAACAAAAAAGGATGTTGGGTATAAAGCTGCATTGGCAGAGCAACCCCCCCCAACAATCTTCCAAACCCACAAGCATCCCAAAGGATGCTGGGATCAGGGCTGACTGTGTTTATATGGTTGGTGTCAGCATATGTGAAGGACTCACTAGGTTATACAATGAAATATCCAATACAATATGCAATGCACAACCAAAAATAAGACACGCCCCCTGTGTATAGTCCAAAATAGGCGTAAAATGCAAAACAAATTTTCTGACCCACAAACCCTCCTCCTTAATCTCAGATGTGTGACAGGGCTATAGGACTTAGTGGTCAGGCTGATGGGTATCCAAATTGAGATTACTCCCGTTCTCTCTCCCTCCCCTAAACCCAGAACCACAAGGTTAGGAGAAGCAGCAGCAAGAGGAATGGAGAGCTGGCAGTGTCGTTGACCTGGCCATTTAAACATGCATAGTGTTTTTATAACCCTCGTCTCACATGGCTTTGCAACAATCCTGCAGATGATCCCCATTTTGCAGGTGGGACAGCTGAGGCGTAGCAGATTTCAACCCAAGGCTTCTCAGGATCACACATAACACTATCCATCGAGCAAACTCCTGTTCCTCATTATGTGACCATGGCAAGAACTGGTCTGAGCTTGCAAAGAAATCCTGTTAATTTGAATCAATTTTAATGGGTATTGTTTATTTATTCTGATATTTGTACTGTAATGTGCACTGTGATGTATTTTAGTTATTTATTTATTAAATTGACATCCCACCCTTCCTCCCAGGAGTCCATTGATATGGGAAGTTTTCTGTCTGCTCTGGTGAAAGTTGTTTTAACTGTCCTTTGGGGCCTTAACTGACAGCAGTGAAGAAGGCTTGGTGTAGGAATTCTCAGCATGCAAAAGAAGGATGGAAGGTATGCATTTTTCAAACAGTGAGTGCTGATTTAGATTTCTCAGTTAGGCAGTACAATTGGCTGGGTTTGGATTAGCTACCGGTTAGCTGTTAGTTGGTTGGAGCTGTTAGTGCTTGATGTTTGCAGAGTCAGCCAGAAGAAGATGACAACAGAGGAAGAGGATCAGGAAAAAAGACAAGGCAGGTGGAGTGCCTTGGCGGCCAAAGACTGCCTGGGAATGGCTTAGGTTGAAGAGGCAATGGGAGAACACCTGTCAGCAGTGCTGAGGTGAGAAGTGAGAAGCAGCTTGGCATGTTGGTCTCCAACATGTACCAAAGGGAGGATTTCCAGGGCAGTGCAGCAAGGCAAACCTGCGCTTTGGTAGGTCAGTAAAGGGTTGGAAAAAGAGGCTTCTCGCAGAGTCCTCAGTGATAGCATTGGTGAGGCTTAATTGGGGTGGAGAGAGTAAAGGGCAATTTGGCAAAAGGGCTTTAACAGGTTAACTAATTGCTTCCTTAAAGCTGACTTAGTGTAACATTAATAGTTGAATGTACAAGCTGCTGGCATTTAAAGTGGCAAGCTTCTGGACCGGGATAGCCTGACCACTGTTGTCCATGCACTGGTGACCTCCAGGCTGGATTACTATAATGAGCTCTATGTGGGGATGCCCTTGAAGTTGGTCCAGAAGTTGCAGCTGGTGCAAAATGCAGCAGCGAGACTGCTCATTGGGTCAGAGTATTGCCAACATGCCACCCCGCTATTTGCTACCGGGCCAAGTTCAAGGCTCTAGTTTGGTGTACAAAGCCCTATACAGCTCGGGACCAGGATACCTGAAAGACCGTCTTATCCCTTATATGCCCAGTCGATCACTGCTCTCTGCAGGTGAGGACCTCCTGCAGATACCATCTTATGAGGAGGTCCATTCTGCACAACAAAGGAAATGGACCGTTAGTGTGGTGGCACCTGCCCTGTGGAATTCCCTCCCCTTAAATATTAGACAGGCGCCATCTCTGTTATCTTTTCGGTGCCTTTTGAAGACCTTCCTTTTCAATAAGTCTTTTAAGTTGAGACCTTATCCCAGTCTACCTCTGTGCTGGAATTGCTTTTTAATATGTTTTTAAACCTTTTTTAAAAAAACAATGTTTTTAACCTTTTTTAAAAAAAGTCTTCAACTTAAAAAAAAATGTTTTTAAAGTTGTTTTGTTTTAATGTATTTTAATGTCTGTTTTTATGATGTTTTAAAGTGTTTTTAGTGTGTTTGTTTGCTGCCTTGGGCTCCTGCTGGGAGGGCAGGATATAAATCAAAGAAATAAATAAATACGCTAACAAAGTGTGTATCATTTAAAGATATAGTACTATTTTAAAGCAATGAGATAAGCTTATGCACTTAGCCTTGTAATTATAAATACCATTGCTACCTGTACCCCACAGTTACCAGGTTATTGGTAAGTTAAGAGTTCAGAGGGGATAAGTGAGACTGAATGATGGAAGAGACACAGGTTTTGGAGAGCCACTGGAGTGGGAGTTTGGTTTTGTTATCCGTGAATAAATACTCCCCTCCACAGCACTGTATAGGAAGATTGTTTATGTGTCCATGTAAGGACACTGACACAGGGAAACTGCAACAAGATGTTGCAGTGCAGAGTGGTCCTGTTCGGGGTTCTATCAAGCCAGTGACAGTCTTTTGGGATATTTCCCCCACCCCCTCAACAGCCAGTTATCATCTTGTCGCCACTGAGCATGCTCAATCCTCATTGGACAGTCTTTGGGACCCCCCCCACCTTTAATGATTTTCTCTGTTTACAATTCTGGTTTCCCCCTGGATTGCTGATTCTTCCCCTTGTGTGTGTGGGCACTGTTTTGCCTACCTAAAAGATCAGCGCTGCCAGAAGCGTTTGGTGGGAAAGCATTGCTCATCTGCCTCTTGAATGCCAGGTGTCACTGCTAGTTCCTGAGAGGGAGAGAGATGTGGGCGCCACGGTGGAGCCAGTCTGAGGTTCCTGCCACTGCACTTGCACTGCCCCTTGCTGCCTGCGGCTCAGGAACTGGCAGTGACGCTTAGTGTGCGAGAGGCAGGTGGGCAACGCCGCCCTGTCTGCACCAGCTGCTGCTGCTGCACGCTTGGACAACTGAGTTTGGTCTCAGCATACAAAGGATATAATGTACAATTTCTTGTGGTTAAACTGGGATCACGTTTGTTTCAGATCTCTCGAGGTATCAGTGAGCGCTAGACATTTTGTTCCTTTTTCTTAGAATCGGATGAACATGGAATGCTTGGTAATGCTTTAGAAGTATTTTAAGATACGAATTAACAACAACAATGCTCTGGCCATCAACTCAGCCATATAGACTCCTAGTCCTCTGTGCCAAACACCTCTCTTTCTAAAAGGAAAAAACAGCATCTGCTGAGGAAGCTCAAAAGGGGAAATGTTTTTTCCTTTTTAAATCCCACATTTGCAAAGGTAGAGCATAACTGGCAAACAAGTTGCCAAGGAGCAGCCACACAAGGACCCTTTTGTGTTTCCAAAGCCTGCTTTCCCTACCACGGGCCCGCTTGTTCCCAAACCATGAATTGCAGCCAAAGGGAAACAAAGTTTAGGATAGGCAGAAACGTCCATCTTTGTAGCAGGAAAAAAAAAACCCTACATATTTATTGGTATTTATTTCTAAATATTGAGGATTGCGCAGAACAAGAGGGGGGGAAAATGGCGAGGTGGGGGAAAGAAATCATAGAGAAGCCTTTGCCAACTCCTGATGGGAGTTGTAGTCCCAAACACCTGGAGGGCCCCAGGTTGCAAAAGCTGCCGGACAGGACCACCCCTCGAGACAACCCGTGTGGAAGTCCTCTCGTGCAAGTCCTGCTGAAGCGGAATGGGGGCTGCGCTAGAGAGCTGCTGTCATGGGCCAGGCCCCTCTGCTGAAAAGGCCTCATTTAAAAGCACTGATCAAGGGGACCCCCCGGCCAGGGAGCTCCTGGTGCAGCTGCCGGAAGAGCATGGCGCACTGGTTTCTCTCTTGGGCCTTGCCCAGGCTGTGGAAGAGCCTGGCCTGGAGGTAAAGGACGTCCCGGAGCTGCTCCCTACAGTCCACCTTTGCAAAATAGGCTTTGGCTTCATTGAGGTTCAGGATAGCAGACTCCAGAGCTGTCGAAAAAGAAGAAAGTCTCTTTGTTTCACTGTCTTTTGAAAAGATCACCTGCCCCCTTTTCAAAAGTCATTGTGGTGTGGCAGTTGCAGCAGGGGTGGGGGACCCTCTGGCCTGGGGGGCCCTCAAGCCTGCTCTAGCCAGACCATGCCTCCTCGGCCACGCTTCTCTCTGGCCCGCCCTGCTCCTCCTCTAGCGATTTTACTTGGCTGCAACGTGTCCCTGAAGTACGATAATACATCTTGCTTGCCTGGGTGGAGGGCGGAGAGCGGTGTGTCTCTGGCCCCACCCAATTTGGCCACACCCACCGCTGGTACACGGCCCTCAGAAGGTCCCCCAGAAGGGAACATGGCCCCTGGGCTGAAAAAAGGTTCTCTTCCCCTGCGTTGTATACTTTTACACACATTCATACCTACATGGGGAACGCATACAAGCAAAGGAGCAACCTGCTCGCCAGGAGATTTACATGCAGACGCGCCCTTACCTTCTGCCTTCTTCTGGGGAGTGTAGGAGGCTGCCGAGGCAACCTGGCACTTGGCCACCAGGAACATGGCGGCTCCTTTGTCCAGCACTGCCCCGTGAGCCAGGATGGGTTCTATCGCTGTGTGCAAAATGCTCAGTGCTTGCTCTGGGATGCCAAGGATCAGCTGGAGGGGGGAACCCCAAAGATATTAGGCCAGAGATGGTCACCTGCTAGTTCAATATCGCTCTGCTGAGCCGACCCTCATGTGGGAGTTAAAGGAGGAGCGGGGAACTGGTGGCCCTCCAGATATGAGTGGGGTATGACTCCCCTCCTCCCCGACTATGGGGCTTGCTGGCTGGGGGTGATGGAATCCAGCAACGGCCAGAGGGCAGCAAGCTGGCACAGGCCGCCTCAGATCCCATACCCCCCTGCTGCTTCCCTAAGCCCTGCTTCAAGGAAGTGAAATAAATGCCTATTCTTTTTGACACGTCCTTTGTTGTGTCCATTTCTCTACCGCAAAGGTCTCAGGGTATGGGCCACCCTCTTGCAGCTTGCTGGAAGTGTTGGAGACAGGAGGAGGACGAAGGACAAAGCAGGTGCCCTTCACACCCGAGTCACAAATACCTGGGAGAAAGCCAAGTTGAGGAGGGTTTCAGAGGCCAAATATTGGAGGCGGTATTCCTGGGACAGAGCCAGCGCCTGGAGCAGGACGGGCAGAGCTATCGTATGGCACAGGGACCTCCAGTAGAGCTCAGCGATGGCAAGGAGCACGCTAGCCACCAAAGGTGGGGGTGGAAAGGAGGAAAGAAAGATAATGGTGGGGACAGAGAAGGGGGACAACCCAACTCTAAGGACCGTCAGAAGCTGCCTTATACGGAGTCAGCCGATTGGTCCTTCTAGCTCAGTGCTGTCTACACTGACTGGCAGCCGCTCTCCAGGGTTTCAGGCAGGGGCCTCTCCCAGGCCTGCCTGGAGATGCGGGGGATTGAACCTGGGTCCTTCTGCATGCAAAGCAGCTGCTCTGCCCCTGAGCCACAGTCCTTCCCCTCCGACAGTTACAGCTGTTGTTGGCATTATGGTCCCTTCTAAGCAACACTGTGAGCCCTTTGGCCATGCCCCTTCTTGCAGAAAACCAAGAGAATATAATCGAGCTCTGCATCAGAGAGAAAGCAGCGTGAGGTCCTGCCCAAGCCGCAGAGAAAAACAGCAGACTGCGGGGCAAGGTGCCACCCACTGCAAAAGGTTGGGGTTACGGTTATTAAGTACTAGGGGCTCTGCCCCTGTGCACTTTGCCCTCCCCCAAGGCACCCAGGCTGCCAACTGCTGCTCATTCTCGCTCTCTACCCAGCAACACCTACCCACCTGCCCGCCCTCCTCAACTGCCATTTTTGGCCTTGGTAGCAGCAGCAAAGCACCACTCATCCCTCCTGCTCTCCACCCTGTCTTGCATGCCTGCTCGCCCTCTTCCCTCCCTCCCCACTCGGTTGCTGGCTTTGGCCTCAGCGACGGAAGCAAAACACCACTTGTGCTCCCACTCTCCACCTGGGCGCACCTCCAACCTTGCCTCCCTGCCCTCCTCGCTCTGCTGCTTCCACAGAGACCAGCAGCACAGAATTGCTCATTCTCCTGCTCTCCGCCCGGTCTCGCCTCCCTGCCCGCCCTCCCTCTTCACTCAGTCACTGGCCTTGGCTGCCACCACCACATTCCCACAGTTAGAAGGCTGTCACTTGGCTACAGTGTGACACCTTACAAAAATACTAGATAGCTAGATAGGCAAGTATTGCTTTTCACTATAAAAAAAGTCCCAGTGATTTACAACAAGAGTAAAAATACAGTAATCAAAATACATAAGCATGTTAAAAATGAGAATACAAACATCCAGTCACTGGTGCTGGCCAAAATGCCTTTGCCTGGCCTGAAACGGTGGCAAAGTGGCAGCAGGGGGCTTCCCAGGGGACAGCATTCCATAGACAGGGACTAATGAAAAGGCCAATTCTTTCTTCGCTTTCCCCACCTCTCCAGAGCTTCCTCAGAGGTGGCACACAGAGAAGGGTCTTAGGTGATGATTTCAGGGTCTGGACAGGTTCACAAAGACTTATGGGGGTTCTTTTTACCTGGCCCATATCTATGCAATATCACCACCGGGGGGCGGGTGAGAGAAGATTCTCAGTCGTGATGAAACGCAACCCTTGTGCAAGGTGCTCCCCCCCCCAGCCTGTGAGCCCCCTCACACACATAAATGTAAGAGGTGCCTCACAAGATCACATACATGACAGGCCTTGTAGGATCTTGGGCCCTGCCCCCCCCGGGCTCCTAAAAGATACCCACGGAGCGGTCAGGCAGCTTGATTCTTACCTGATCACCATCTCAGTGTTTTTAATTTTCTGGCAGTGAATCAAGAGCTTCTGCAGCAGTCTGTGCACCTCAGACATTTGATTCTGTGCTTTCAGTAAGACAGCTTTTCTGAAAGACAGAATCCAAAGATATATGTACACACACAATTGAGTCAAACTGAAGCACTTCTAACCATCAGTAATTTCCAGTGGAGAGTTAAGGATATGCTTAAATCTCTTCCCTTCAAATCAAAAGGGATGCCAAAGTTCTTACCTTTGGCTGAAGCATGCTTCAGATTTTATTTTGGATATCGGAATGCCACTTTTTCCATTTGAGGGCTGTTCAAGTGCCTTATAGCCATCAACTGCTAAAAACCAATAACCTGCATTTCTAACGACTTAATCTCAAGAAGGGATTGCAGATGAAGTGTCAACCATTTTTGGTTCAACTCTCTTGAGCCCTCTGTAGTATTTACGCAAGCAGCCCAAAGGCTGGATGGGTTTGCATGCCAAGTCAGCAACACAAGTCATTTCACAGTGGGAGGAGCCATTAGGCAAGGCAACAGACTTTTAAGACTGGGTAGGAACTTTTACTTCCCCTTTGCAGTCTCACAGGTAAATCCCTGTCTTTGTCAGAGTGCTCATACTATGCAGGCACAGGGCAGCGTTGTGTGCAGCATTCCGTTTGCTCAAATGCTCTAGGGAGGGGCCCTAGAGTGGTGGTAGTACATTCCAGGCTCAGTCCCTAGCATCATTAGTTAAAAAAAAGATCAGATGATGGAAAGACTGTCCCCGAGACCCTGAAGAGTCACTGCCAGCCAGAGGAGACAATACTGGGTTAGATGGACAAACAGTATGATTTGAAAACAGTGTCAGACAGCTTCCTACATCACCAAGTCAGATCTTTGGTCCATCTAGCTCAGTAGTGTCTACACTGACTGGCAGCATCCCTTCAGGGTTTCAGACAGGGGCCTCTCCCAGGCCTACCTGGAGATGCCAGAGACTGAACCTGGGACCTTCTGCATGCAAAGCAGGTGCTCTGCCAATGAACTATGGCCCCTACCCCATACGGCAGGCATGGGGAACCTTTGGCCCTCCAGATGTTGCTGAACTACAACTTCTATCATCCCTAGCCATTGACCATGCTTGCTGGTGCTGGTGGGAGTTGTAGTTCAGCAACATTTGGAGGACCAGAAATTCCCCAGCCCTGCCACAGAGTATAAGGAGGCTTCCTTGCTATCTGCCTCTTTCTTTTAACAAGCAAATTCCTCCAAGCCCTTAGGGATGTCAAATCAGCAGGCAATGGACAGTGAAACAGCCAATGCAGGGGTTCATATGTTCAATGGCTTTTCACACTTCAAAGGCCAAGGCATTACTGAAGGATTAGGATTAGTCACATATGTAAACATACCTTATTTTAATACTGTCTATTTTTATTTAATTTTAAGTTTTATTTTCTACAGCGTCAAAGAATTCAGTGGGAAGAACCTGCACGAGCAAAAATAAATAAATTAAAGAATACAATCCTGCAGGCATTTTAATCCCATGTTAATGCTAGTCCCATTTCAGTGGGATGTCAAAAGAGGCCCTTGTTTCTGCAGGTTTGTGATCTCTTACCTGTAAACCCCCTCCGTGCTATTCAGGGCTGTAATCCCTGCCACGAGTGAGTCAGCAACGTGGTACTTGCCATCATTCATGGCTCTGTCAAACTGAATTTTCTGGTCAAACAGCATCCACAGCTAGACAAGAGCATTCCGTGATCAGGTTATAAAGAAACAGGATAGGATTCCTACTTACATATGTACACATACGTATACATGGACTGCCAACATCATATTTGTACCTATTTTATGGAGATATTAAAAGTTTGAAAGCAAAACATGCCAGGTTCCGCCTTCTTTGGCTGCTCTAATGCAAATGAAACGATGCTTGCAGAACCCTGAGGATGTCTGTTGTCATTTGACCGATGTCAGGTATTATTATCCTCCAGATTGAGGCCATGTGGCATTAAGATGTCAAATTTATGTATCCAGAAATTCCTTCCAATGTTCTTGAATCAGGCAGCACATCTGGTGGAGGTGCGCTTGTCCCTGCAGTCCCCTCTTGCCTGATTACTGAAGATGCTAACAGAACACTGGAAGGAGGCCTTTTGTCTAAATCCCTTGATAATGACCAAGGTTGCTTACTCACATTTTCTCTAAGCCAGTGTTGGGGAACTAGACCTCCCATCATCCCTGACCACTGAGGCTGATGGGAGTTGGAATCCAACCATATCTGGAGGCTACCACATTGGCCTTGTTTCACAAGGGAAGTTGCTCCAGACACCTGATCACTTTTTTTTTTGGTGGGGGGTACTTTTATCTGCACCTTTTTCCAGCTGTACATGATGCTTTTTGAGATGTTTGCTACGGTCTACGGACTAATGCAATAAACATTATTCTATTCCTTTTTGAGATGTAGGAACCAGGACTTCAGCACGACCGCATTATTCTCACAGAGCTTCCACAAAGATCAGATGCATTAAGAGAATGTAAGAGGTTAACAACAACCCCCCCCAATCTTTAATCTGGCACAAATACTTCCCAAAGCAAGCTGCCAGTGCATCATCATCGCTACCACCCCTGGTACATGGTGCGTTCCAGGATTTCATAAGAAATAAGATAAGGCAGGTCTCTGCTCTCAATGAGCCTTATAGTCAAAACACTGGACCTCACCTGTGCATGCTGACTGTTGGGAGGAAATCTCTCTTTTAGGTGCTTCAATATTTCAGAGGCGGATGTAAAATAACCCTGACACACACACAAAAAGACAAGATTGAAGTAAGGGTTCAAGAAATTCATGCTCAACATAGAGGTCTTGAGGTCTACAGAAACTCCAAGCATTTAACTACAAAGAAAATACAGGCTTTGGGGAACAATCCTGCTAAGTCCACTGATTTCAATAAGACTGAGAATTAATCATATACTGAATTCTCCCATTGAAAGAGACCTAAATGAGCTTACCCTTTGGCAGGACTCTGCCCTTGGCAATTTATTTTATTTATCAATTCCTACCCCGCCTTTTTGCCAAGGTACACAAGGCAGGTTACAAGATAAATTGAAAAATAAAATGCAAAATATGAAATAGCCTGAAAACAAGGACTGATTAACGCACAATCTAAAAGAGCCACACCTTGTAGATCCTCAATAAATAGCTGGTTTGTTTTAAGAGCATTAGTTTTTTTATGCTATGGCCTACTCTGTCGGATATATAAATGGAAATGTTAAATTAGTTTGAAAGCTTTGGTGAGGGGTAAGGCAGAGGGAAGGTGTTGAGGAGGGCTGGTGAGCGAAGCAAGCAGGAGTGCAGCCCCTAGTAGAAACAAAACGCCGCTAAAGAAAGTGTGACATTCCCTTCAACTTCCAAGAAGACACAGAACTGCCACAGATATAAAGCAGATGATTGCATGAAACCAGAGCATGTGCGTGCGCACAATACTCACCTGTTCCGCATGCAATTCGGCCAGGTGGCACAGCACCACGGCAAAGGATTCGGTGTTGTTCTGCTGAACGCCCACATTCACTGCAGCCTCGAGGCTGTTCATGCTCAGCAGCATCTGGGCCTGCTGCAGGGCCATGGTGCTAAGACAAGAAGGAAATACGAAGGTTGCAAGATGCTAGGTACAGATCCAGCGCCTGGGGCCTTTGACTATATTCAGAACCATATACGGTATGCTACATTAAAATAAAATTCTGTGCCAGTAAAATTTGCATAATTTATTCTGTACTTTCCCGCTGTTGCATAATTTACGTTGGTTTTGCTGGTCATGAGGAAGGCAAAGAAGCTTTGCAGGATGCGGAATCCTTGCTCCTGACTACTGGAGAACTTGTTCAGCCAGCCTCGACTTCCGAGATTTAATAGGGACAAGTGAGATATGTAACAAAATGTTGGAGTGCCCTCTCTCTTCTCCAGGATGCTCCATTTCCTCCCACCGCCTGGCCAAGTTATTCAGCACCCCATAGCCACTGAGCATGCTCAGGCTCATCTCACTGTAAATTGGTCCTCCCTGTTAATCAAGTGTGTGGAATCTTTGGCCTTCCAGGTGTTGCTGAACTACACCTCCCATCAGCCCCAGCGAGCATGGCCAATGACCAGGGATGATGGGAGATATAGTTCAGCAACATCTGGAGGACCAAAGATTCCCTACACCCGCTGTAAATTACTTCAGGACTTCCTTTAAGTCACTTTGGAATACCTTCTGGCAGCATGAAGCTTTATACGACCTGAATAAAATGAACTGAATTGAGCTGTTGGGGGAGCAGGTTCCGTCCCGCAAAGTTCCCCCCTAAAGTATCTGAGCCTGGTGGAGGGCCCTAATGCTAACTAAGGCCAGAGGGAGACATCATGCACCCTGGTGGGGCCGCCACTAAGGGTTGCCCAGTTGGAGCTGACCTGTGACAGGGTCTTCCCGGTGGTAGTTCCATGTTTGTGGAATGTCCTCCCTAGCGAAGTGTGTATGTTCCTCATTATTAACTTTTAGGAAGAATCTAAAAAACACTCCTGTTTACTCAGACTTCTGGGGACTGAAAGATCTCTTCCTGGAAACCCTAAAATTATGATGTTTTATAGGAATTTTTATTTTCTTTTTGTTTATGAGACAAGTCACTTGAAGACCTCTTAGGCAACAAGGGAGTATTAAGTTTAAATAACAACAACAACAACAACAATAATAGCAGCAGCAGGAAAGTTTAACTTGTTTTCAGAAGTTTGTTTTTAAACTGTTTTTCAGACGTTTTAATTATATCCTGTTACTTATGTGCTTGCCACCCTGGGCTCCTTCGGGAAGAAGGGTGGGAAAGAACTGTAACAGACAAACAAATGTGCAACAGACCCAGCTCCTGGAGCCACTGACTATATTCATGCTACCCAATATATCCTATATTCAGACTTTTTTTGTACTTCTGCAACCCCCAGGGGTTCCTCCAACCCTGCCAATCCCTCCCTTCTCATGCACAAGTGGTGCCACTTTGGCTACATACGAAACAGCACTCACAGCTGGAACATTGGAACTGGAGGGAATGATCGCCCACACACATCCAGGAATTTTTTTCACCCATGGGTTTTAGCAACTTTTCTTTCTAAGTGAGAGCAGAGATTCTCTGGAAGCCAAACGGTGTGGCCCATACTACATTCTGCAGCTGGTCCTTGTTCAATCAGGGCACGCAGCACAGAGGGCAGCCTGGACTCGCTTGATAAAAGCTGGATGTACCTGCGACCGTACAGTCTCCAAATGGCCGTCTTCTGGGCAATGCTGATATCAATGAGTTCAGACAAGCTGTGCTTCCAGTGCAAGAGGTCTGAGTCCTTTAAGGCATCCATTAACTTGTTGGCAGTCTTCCCTGCGAAAGCTCTTTGCTGAACCAAGGACTGGATCCCCAGGGAAGCTAAATACTGGAGGGAGGCAGAAATAAACAAACAAAACCACATAACTTGAGAAAAGGAAGTAATATTGGAAATAGTTTAATCTTATTTTAATGTAGACTTTGTATGTTTTTAATTATATGTATTTTTTATCTGGAAGCCGCCATGAGTTCCAGTTTTGGAAAAATGGCGGGGTATTAATCATCATCATCATCATCATCATCATGTCAGTAGGAGGCCCGAGCAAAAGACAAGAGCCAAGCTAGTAGGCCTGCAGCTCAGGGAAGGGCCGTAGCTCACTGGCAGAGCACCGGCTTTGCATGCAGGAAGCCCTGGGTTCAATCCCTGGCATCTCCAGGTAGGGCTGGGAGAGACCCCTTGTCTGAAACCCTGGACAGGTGCCGCCAATCAGCGTAGACAATACTGAGCTAGATCGACCAATGATCCAATCCCTTCTAAGGCAGCTTCCTCTGAAGTAAAAATTACATAACTTTAGCGTTATGCAGAAGGACGATGCGAAGTGGCTGGACCTCCTTCTTCTTTCGTAGGAACCCAGAGGTCTACCTAATACCTCCTCAGAGAGCACAGCCCATCTAGCCCAGTAATATGCACTCTGACTGGGAGTGGCTAAGCCAAGTCTTGGGCAGAGAGGGACCTTCCTTGTCATCCGCTCCCTGGTCCTTTTAACTGCAGATGCCAAGGACTGAACAGGGGGCCTTCAGCGTGCAACACCCTCCCCCCACGCACGCACATTAACTTGCCCCATATCAATGTCTCTTCCTTTTGTTCTGCACCTATGAAGTCATTATTTTAAACTGTGGATCATCTTGAATGCATTGGCAGAAAAGTGGCATATACAAGTATCGAATACAAAAGCCCTGCACATAGAAAGCTAACATATCAAGGAGAGGCTGGGTGTATGGCTTAACTTTCTCCTTGATATGCTGTTTTTCTACGTGCAAGGAACCCAGCCTCATGTGCGTGGGATCATTCAAATATGGATTCACCACCCACCATCAGTCTGAAGTGGTACAGCCCGGAAAAAGCTTCATCAGCTCAATTCCACCAATGGCACAAACAGGCCTTCTGATGAACTAACATGCCAGGCTGCTTCCACTCTAAGCTCTGGGTGAGGCTGGTGCTTACCTTTAATGCCTTACACGACTTGGAATCTGGATCCCTGAAGGGGCATCTACACCCGTATCAAACTGCTTGCACACCAAAATTTTCTTTGGAGGCACACCTGCATGTACAAGGTGGGGGGAGACCGGGAAAAGGGCCCTTTTGGCTGCATCGCCCCAATTACAGAACCTTCTTCTCAGGGAGGCTTGCATCCCAACATCTGATGTATTTTTAAAAGAAATCTGCTGCAACTGGTTGTAGCTGTCCCGTCCAGAGTCGGAACCATGAAACTGAGACATGAGTGCAATTAAATCTCGTTTTATTAAAGTAACAGAAACATCAGACTATACTAAGTCTTTATTTTTATTTTCTGTTTAACTGTATTTGTTTTTATGTCATATATGTTTTTGTGATTTTATTATTGCCATGTATGCATTTTACCCTATGCTGTTTACCGCCCTGAGAGCTATTTGCTAAGGGCGGTATATAAATGTAACCAAATAAATAATAAATATCAAAATAAGTGCGCTTCATAGAAAACCCTACAATAACTCACTAGAAATCCCTAACTATTCTCTAGTCATGCTCTGCGACGTAAAAGGAAAGTTGACTCAATGCCCCCCCCCCCAAACGCAGCAGACTTAAATAGGGAAAGTCTTGGAGCGCAATCTCTTACTCCTTCACACCCCCGCCCTCTGCCCGGAACGCTTTTCCCGCTGTTGGGAGCGCGGTGGGGGGGGGGGCGAGCCTCCACGGGCTCATCTGACTAAACAGGGTCCTTATCAACAGACAAGGAAGTAGAGGGCTGGGAAGCGTCAGGTGTCTCTGTAACTGCGGGTCGAAGGGGGAGTTACTGCTAATTCACGGCTTGGTGAAGGAGAAGTTACTGCTCTCTCGGAATCCTCCCCTAACGACTCTGTGGGGGTGCTTGAAGGCTGAGCGTTGTCCCCAAGGGGGGCTGGGCCATCCGTGGGAATTGGCAGGGTGACTAAATCGCGCTCTTCCTCAAGGTTTGGAGTAGACACAACAACAGCTGGATCTTCCGTGCCTTTGGGCAGTTGAGGTGACTGCAACTCATGCCCTCCCCCTCCCTGCCCTTCGAGGGAGAGCTGGGGCTCAACATCATCCCCCCCTCCATGCTTTAACCCTTCCCATGCATGTCTTACAGGATAAGCCTCATGGAAGTCTCTCACCAAAGCTGGGGCGTGCACATCCTCCACTGCTTCCTACTAACGTTCTGATGGATCGTACCCTTTCCAATGAATGAGATATTGGAGGCGCCCACGTTGCTTCCTCGAGTCCAGTATCTGTTCTACCTCGTATTCCTCTTCCCCCTCAACTAACACCAGTGGTAATGGCTCGACCCGTGGGGGGTGCGGGTCGGGAAGGGAGTCTTTCGTCAGTAATGCACGATGAAAAACTGGATGCATTTTGAAAGTAGTAGGTAGCTTGAGTCTGTAAGCCATTGGGTTTATCTGTGCCTCCACCTCGAAGGGCCCTACATGCCGGTCCTGCAACTTGCGGCACCGACCAGGCATAGGTAAATAACGTGTAGACACCCACACCTTGTCTCCCACTTGAATGAGGGGCCCTTCTTGATGATGCTGATCAGCGACTCTCTTGTAATCCACTTTGGCTCGTTCCAACTGCTCCTGGAGCAACTGCTGCATAGCGTGAAGTTCTTGCATGAAATCCTCGGTGGCAGGAACAGAGAGTGTTCTGTGGGGCGGGGAACGCCCTGGGGTGGTAGCCGAAGTTGGCAAAAACCGGGGTCTGTTGCGTGTGTGAATGCACTGCATTATTGTAGGCAAATTCTTCTAAAGGCAAGTAAGACATCCAATTGTCCTGCTGGTAACCCACATAACAGCATAAATATTGTTCCAAAACCACATTTACTCTCTCAGTCTGCCCATCCATTTGAGGATAATGAGCAGACAACAGTCTTAATTCACTTTGTAGTAACTTCCACAAAGCTTGCCAAAAACGCGCAGTAAATTGTGTTCCTCTGCCAGAGACCAGACTGTCTGGCAGTCCATGCAACTGGTACACATATTGAATGTACAACTTGGCTGTGTCTTGAGCATTCGGGAGCCCGGTGCATGGAATGAAGTGAGCCATTTTTGAGAAGGCATCGACCACCATCAAAACTGTGTTTTTTCCCTGAGAAGGGGGCAGATCTGTAATAAAGTCCACAGTGATCATCCGCCAAGGTCCCGAAGGAGTAGGAAGGGGCTCCAAAAGCCCCGCTGGCTTCCCGGTGGCATGTCTGGCTCTCATGCAGGTGGGACAGGAAAGGACATAATGTTCTACGTCCTTCCTCACCTTGGGCCTCCAGAATTCCCTGGTGACAGCTTGTATAGTCTTAAAGACCCCAAAGTGACCTGCCGTGGGGGAATCATGGCATTGACGTAGCATTCTGGCTCTCAATTCTCCTGGGGGCACGTAGATGGCATCCTGATGGTGCAGTATGTCTCCCTTCCAAGTGAAGTCCTTCTGTTCTGCCTCGTACTGTGCGGCCATTCCAGCCTGCCGCCCCTGGGCGAAAGGGTCCTGTTTTTGCGCCTCCCGCACCTCATCCTCCCAGGAGTCTTGGCAAGCCCCAACCACCCCCTTCTCGGGAGGAATAACAAACTGTAGTGGTCGTGGGGTGGGGTCCCCCATATATTCTGGCTTCCGAGACAAGGCATCAGCCCTCTTATTCTGCGCCTGGGAAATGTAGTGGATTTTGAAATGAAAATGTGCGAAAAACTAGGCCCAGCGTGTCGGAATTGCTCTCTATTGAGATGCGTAGCAAAGTTGTGTATGTGCTGCAGAACGGAGAGTATTGAGCGAGCTTAGTGTGTGTGTATGAATCTTTGCTAAGATTCTACCTTCCCTGCAAATTAGTCAGACAGAGACTTTAAGCTTTAAAATAAGAAACAACTACTTTATTCTGGAAGTACATGCTTGATAGGAAAGAATTCTATATCTAGCTAACTAGCTATGCTAGAGCAACAAGCACTGGTCCCAGTACTCGCCCTCATCCTGGTTGAGAGGAGAGACAAAGAGAAGATGTCTGCTCCCCTCTCGAGAGAAAGAGAACACTGAGAAAGGAGGGAAGGAACGGAGATCAACATTCCTTTGCATATCAGCCTAGCAGGAAGGGAAGAGACGGCAGGATCAAAGGGATAGGTATAGCCTCAACCAGCAAGAGGTCTAGCTCTCTAGCTACCCTTATTAACCCCATGCAGCCTCAACTCACCAAGCTGGAGTTGAACATCATACATTCCAACACCCCTTCTCAACGATAACTTGGTTCATCCTACAAGGTGCATCTTGCCTCGTAGTTTCTGGTGTCGGACTTTGCCCAATGGTTTGGTCAAAGCATCAGCTGTCATCTCTTCTGTTGGACAGTAGGTCACCTCTATAGAAGTTCTTTCTCCCTTATGTCCTTGAAGTAGTGGAACTTCACATCAATGTGCTTCATGCAAGAACTCTGACCTTCTGATTCTGCGAGTTTTATGCAGGCTTGATTGTCCTCAAGTATTCTGATAGGCTCTGGTTCAGATACGCCCAAGTCTCCCAGAAGCTTGTGTAGCCACAGCATTTCCTTGCATGCCTCAGTACTCAGCCTCAGTAGATGAATGCGCTACAGTCTCTGGCTTTCGACTTGTCCAACAGATAAGTGACTGTCCATAGTAGAACAAGTTTCCACTGGTTGACTCACGATCTTTGGTGTCTCCAGCCCAGTCAGCATCAGCATATCCTAGAAGTTTAGGATCTCGAGTAGCTGATAGCTTTAGTTTCAGGTTTGCAGTGCCCTTCAGATATCTTGCCACTCTCTTGACTACTTCCCAGTCTTTCTTGTTTGGCAAGCTGGTTTTCCTGCAAAGGTATCCCACTCCTACCGCCACATCTGGTCTGGTTATTGTGCTGATGTATAGGAGTTTCCCTATAGCTTGTCTGTACCTTTCGTTGTCTTCCCAGAGTTGATTGTTCTGGTCTGGTTTCAAGTATCCTACTTCCATTGGTGTAGGTGCTAGATGTGCATCCTTAAGTCCTAGACTCTCAAGTAGGTCTTGAATCTTTTGTTTTTGATTTAGAAGAAAGGATCCATCGTCCTCTCTTTCAATTTGTATTCCAAGGTAGTATGTGATGTCGCCTAGACATTTCACTTCAACTTCCTTGCTTAGATTATTTACTAACTCTTTCCTGTCTTGTGGATTCTCATAAGCCAATAGTAAATGATCTGCATAAATCAAAATATAAGTCCATTTGTTGTTCTTGAATCTGCTATATAGGCATTTGTTTGCTTCAGCTCTTTTATAGCCTTGTTTCAAGAGCATTTGGTTCAGTTTGTCATTCCATGCTCTAGCAGCTTGTTTTATTTCTAGTTGCTCTACTTGCATCTTCTTGTTGGCAGCGACACTCAGGAGTGTCCTGATTGTTGTATACTTGACTACAGTTTCAGTATCTTTCCAGGTCTCTGGCTCTGGAAGTTCACCAGCTCTTGCCAGGTAGGACAGTTTCAGTGGAGGTACGCCTCTGTTGGTGCGGTTAGAGCGTCTTGGTGCAGGACTCTCTGCTGCCCCTTCTGGCCGTGCACGTTCCCCTTCTTGCTCTGTTTCCTCACTGTCCTCCAGCGCTGGCATGTTGCTGTAATCTATAGTGCTGTATGGTATTTGTACTTCATCTTCTTCACTGTTGTGGTCTTGGAATGGTGCCCCTTCTGGTTGGAATGCACCGTGACCTTCATCAAAGTAGGCAGCTCTTTGGATTTGAATCCTTTCTGTTTGGGGATTTAGGATTCTGTATCCCTTTTGTTTTGAAGAATATCCAACGAAGATTCCTTCCTTTGTAGTGTTGTCCAATTCGGTTCTCTTCTGGTGTGGAATGTGACCATACACTTCTGATCCAAACACCTTTATATGAACCAAACTGGGTATGCGCCTATACCATAATTTGAATGGAGTCTTGTTGCCATTCACCTTTGTTGGCAAACAATTTTGTAGATAGGTGGCAGTATACAATGCCTCTTCCCAATGCTTCTGTGGGAGATTGGCATCTTCTAGCATGGATCTCACAATCTCAGTAAGGGTCCTGAATTTTCTCTCCGAGACTCCATTCTGCTCTGGGTTGTGGGGTACAGTGGTTTGATGTTCAATTCCATTTTCAAGCAGAAACTGCTGGGTAACATGTGACATGTACTCTCCCCCATTATCAGAACGTAGAATTTGTGGTTTTCTCTGAAATTTAGTGGTCACCATTGCCACATATTCTTTGAGTTTCTGAAGCATTTGCCCCTTCTCCTTCAACATATATATCACAGTGAATCTTGAATAATCATCAATAAAGCTGACAATATATTTGTTTCCATCAGTTGAAGTGATTGGCATTTCACAAATGTCGCTGTGAATCAACTCTAGGGGGCGCTTTGTCTTCCTTTCACTCTGCTCAGGAAACCTCGGTCTCGTCCCTTTAGCTTTAAGACAGCATGTGCATCTCCCCTTTTCTTGGCAGGGTTCAACTTTCATGCCTCTTACTAAACTATTATTTTGGAGGGTATTTATCTTTGCAATGTCTCTATGCCCTAATCTCCGATGCCATAAATGTAAACAAGACTTGCTACAGCATTCTTTCACAACATGAGCTTGTGGACTTTCCTGATCCACTTCATACATGCCTTTTCTCTTGGTAGCTGTGCATGAAATTTCACAATCTCTAGAAATTATGCAAGAATCTTGTTCAAATAACACATTACATCCACTGTTTGTAGCTTCACTAACTGATATCAAGTTGTTTGAGATTCCTGGGGTCCATAGTGTATTCCTGAGATAAATTTCCTCAGTGCCGCTTGGAGTCTGGCAAAACAGCTTAGCATCTCCTGCCCCTTTTATGGGCACCTCCCTCGAATCCGCCACTGTGACGGATCCTCCACGTGGGGTTAATTCCTCAAACAATTTTTTTTCTTTTATTAGATGAGCACTTGCTCCACTGTCAACATATAATTTATTTTCATTGTAACATTTTTCAACATGAGTTACTTGAAAGCCCTTTGCACTTTTCTTTTCTGTCCCTTTAAATCCTCTATCTCTTTCAGGCTTCCCTTTCTTGTCACATTGGTCTTTGAGGTGTTTTTCTGAATTGCATAGATAGCATCGCTTGGCTTTCACACCTTGGGATTCCCTTTGTTCCTGAAATCTGCATTTGACTGCCTCTTGGCCAGCAGCCTTTTCTTTACTTAGGAAAGAGGAGAAACTGTCCTTTTCCTTGGCTGCTTTCTGAGAGAACTGCTCTCTCACTTCTGAAATAATCTCGTTTAGAGTTTTGTTTTGTTGTTGCATTATAAGTACAAAAGTCTCTATATATTTTGGAAGAGAGTCCAGAAATAATGCAATCTGTACATTTCGGTCCAGCTGCGTTCCCGCCTCTTCTATCCCTTGGATTAACACCATGAATTTAGTAAGATGTTCCTCAAAAGAAGCATCCTTCATTTGCAAGTTAATAAGGCTTCTCAACATTGCAATTAAATGTCCCTTACTTTTGGGATTATGATGAGACTAAAGAGTTTTCCACATCTCTCTGGCATTTTTAGAATTCATAATAAGAGGAATCTGCGCATTACTCACAGATTTAGTGATGAGGTCTTGTACCGTTTCGTCCTTCTCAGTCCAAATTCTTTGTTCCTCCCGAGAAGCACCTTCTGGTTCCAATCCTGTAATAACTTCCAACAGCTTCTGTTGTCACAGATGTTTCTTCATGCAAAACTCCCAGAGTTTCCACCCTCCGGCAGTAAGCTTGTCGATGCCTAGCCACTCCATCACGGCGGCCATCCTTAAGTAAAAAAAGCCTCAACTCTTCACTGACTAGAACTCTGAAGGTTTCTAATTCAGCTTCCTTGATTCAAACACAATAGCTCCTTTAATTGCTCAAATCTCCATTTGCATAGCTGGGCCCATAACCTGTCGGAATTGCTCTCTATTGAGATGCGTAGCAAAGTTGTGTATGCGCTGCAGAACGGAGAGTATTGAGCGAGCTTAGTGTGTGTGTGTTTGAATGTTTGCTAAGATTCTACCTTCCCTGCAAATTAGTCAGACAGAGACTTTAAGCTTTAAAATAAGAAACAACTACTTTATTCTGGAAGTACATGCTTGATAGGAAAGAGTTCTATGTCTAGCTTAACTAGCTTTGCTGGAGCAGCGAGCACTGGTCCCTGTACTCGCCCTCATCCTGGTTGAGAGGAGAGACAAAGAGAAGAGTCTGCTCCCCTCTCGAGAGAAAGAGAACACTGAGAAAGGCAGGAAGGAACGGAGATCAACATTCCTTTGCTTATCAGCTTAGCAGGAAGGGAAGAGACGGCAGGATCAAAGGGATAGGTATAGCCTCAACCAGCAAGAGGTCTAGCTCTCTAGCTACCCTTATTAACCCCCATGCAGCCTCAACCCACCAAGCTGGAGTTGAACCTCATACATTCCAACACAGCGCACTTGCCGTTGATTTAGTTTGCGGGTGGTATGTAAACTCTCTAGATTACGATGGTCCGTGCACATGCTGCGCCCCCTCCAGATGATGCCTCCAGGCTTCAAAGGCATTCCTGATGGCTAACAGCTCTTTCTCCCACACGGTGCAGTTTTGTTCCGAGTCTGTCAACTTTCTTGAGAAATACGCAGAAGGCTTCAATCGCCCTCCTCTCTGCGACGGCTGGAAAAGAACTCCTCCGATCGCTACGTCAGAGGCGTCAGTCTTCACCACAAAAGGGAGCGTGGGATCTGCATGTTGTAAAATCTCCGCTTCAGGCTCTTGAACGCCTCTTGAACGGCTTCCGTCCAACGGAAAGGTACTGAGCCCTTCAGGCAGTCCATAAGCGGTGCAGTCTGCTTGGAATAGTTGGCTATGAACTGAGGGTAGTAATTGGCAAACCCCAGGAAGCGCTGCAAATCTTTCTTTGTCTTGGGAGGTTGCCACGTGAGTACACAATGGACCTTGTCTGGGTCCATTTCTACCCCTGCCGGGGAGACACGATACCCCAAAAAGTCGAGATTGGTCAGGTCAAATCCACATTTTTCCAGCTTGGCGTAAAGGCGGTGCTCTCGCAACTTCTGTAACACTGCTCACACATGTGCGTCATGTTCTTCGGGGGTGTCCGAGTATATCAAGATATCGTCCAAATACACAATCATAAAATGGTCCAAAAGTCCCTGAAGATGTCATTCATGAAATTCTGGAAAACTCCGGGCGTGCATGACAATCCGAAAGGCATGACCAGGTACTCGAAGTGACTGTAACGGGTCTTAAAAGCAGTCTTCCACTCATCCCCCTCCTTTATTCGCACCAAGTTGTAAGCTCCTCTAAAGTCCAATTTTGTGTAAATTTTTGCAGATCGCAGTCGCTCCAGCATCTCCCTGATGAGCGGCAAGGGGTAACTGTTGGGGATCATGATTTGGTTGAGGGCCTGGTAATCATTACATGGGCGGAGCTCACCCCCTTTTTTCTTGACAAACAGCAGTGGCACCCCGGCTGGGGACTGCGAAGGACGAATGAAGCCTTTCTTCAAATTGGTGTCCAGAAACTCTCTTAATGCTGCTAGCTCCAGTTCGGACAGAGAGTATATGCGCCCGGCGGGAATGCGCGCCCCTGGCATGAAGTCAATAGCACAATTATAGGGCCGGTGAGGAGGGAGTAGATCTGCTTCTTTTTGTCAAATACGTCCTGGTAGTCACCGTACTTGGCGGGCAAAGTTATTTCCCCGAGGCCAGGCACTCCTGCCAATACCTCCGGCTCCTCCACAGGCTGGCAGTGTTGATACTTGGAGGTAAAAGCCACCACGGCTTCATCCCAGAATATTGTGGGGTTGTGCCAGACCAACCAAGGCATACCCAGCACCAGTAGGAAGCGAGGCAAGGACGCCACATAGAACGACAGGTCTTCTCGATGCCCAGGGACTGACACTACTAACCCCTCCGTTGCCCTGGTTACTCCCCCGGACTTCAGGGGCCGGCCATCAATAGTTTCCACTGCCAACGGCTGACTCAGTTCACGCGTGGGGATAGCGTGGTGTTGCACCAAACTTCGGTCCATGAAACAAGAGGATGCTCCACTGTCAATCATAGCCTTGGCTAGGAAACTCTTGCCTGAGGGCAGGGCAATGCGAATGGGTAACAGGAGGGCACCTTGGGACGGAAGGGGTTGTGGCGGAGGCTCAGTGTTTGCGACACCCCCCAACTCTCTGGCCTCTGCGAGAGCTAGGATGTGGAGTTTTCTGGCGGCTGAGGTTTCCCTATCTTGGCTGGACAGTTTCAGGCTAGGTGGCCTGGCCTCCCGCAGTACAGGCACAATCCTTCCCTCCAGCGCCTCTCCCATTCCTCCTCTGTCAAATGCAGTCTGGCCCCTCCAATCTGCATAGGCTCCTCTCCCAAGAGAGCGGGGACACCCGTGCTGAGTGTGGGGCACGCGCAAGGTAGTGGGGCAGCAGCCTGAGCCCGGGAAGGCTCCATCCGACGTTCCAACTTCCTCCCCTCCAGGCGGCTGTCTATCTGCAAACACAGTTGGATCAGGCCTCGTAGGGTGCCAGGAGGCGTGGAGCGTGCCAGTTCATCCAAAACTTCGGAACTGAGTCCATTTCAATAGAAGTACATCAAGGCTGGGTCATTGTATTCCGTTTCTTGAGATTAGACGCGAAAGGCATTGGTGTACGCTCCCACAGAGCCTCTGCCCTGTCTTAGGGTCCCTAGCTGGCGGGCCACCGTCTCCTTCCTCTGGGGGTCTTGAAACATCTCCCCCATCGCGTTCTTAAAAGCATCAAACTGTCGTAGTACAGGATCACTGCGAATCAAGTACGGGGTAGCCCATTTGGCCGCTTCCCCCTCCAGCAGGCTGAAGATGAATGCCACCTTCGCATCATCAGTCGGGAACTCAGCTTGGCACACCTGAATGTACAACTCACACTGGGCTAGAAACGTGGCAAACCGTTCACTTTGGCCCCCGTACCGAACGGGGAGCCCCACCGGAGTTTTGACAGGGGCTGGTGCCGCCCCATGTGGTGCGGCTTGGACTTGGGCAATCAAGGCTCGAAGATTCTGGTTCTCGGCTTGCAAGGCTTGTGTGATGGCTCGGAGGTTCTGGATCTCGGCATACAAGGTTTCCATGGTTATGGGTATTCCCCCTCTTGCTCCGTCCAGGTCCATGTCATCTGCCATGGGAATAGGTTTGAGTAGGGATGCTGGTTGAGTCAAACTGTCCCGTCCAGAGTCGGAACCATGAAACTGAGACAATTAAATCTCATTTTATTAGAGTAACAGAAACATCAAAATAAGTGACTTCCGGGAAGGGTGAGACTTCCGGGAAGGGTGACTTCGCTTGTGCCTGCTTTTGAGACGGGCTCCCGCCGCAGAAGAAGCTTATTCAGATATAAATCAGTCAGAACATTTTTTTTTTGACTGATGAAATTTCTCCCGGGCAGGGAGAAACGTAGAGATCAACCTCAAAAGCCTGTTTTTGTTGGGAGGACTGGATTTCATTAATTTATGAGAAAAGGTCCAGCCAGCAATGCCGGACAGACTTCCGAACAAGCTCTATCTGATTAATGCGATACGTTTATCTTTTCTTCAAAGAGAAAACGGACTAACAGGCAAGCACCCTTCTTTCTATTATTTTTTTTACTTGCTTTAAATTGTTGCAGCAAAAAGAGATTTGTCAAATGAATCAGCTTTAAAGAACTTCTGGGTGAGCTATAACTCTTCTCTGTTATTCACGAAATTAACAGCTTATCTCTGTTTCTATTGCAAAAAGCTGTCCTGGAAGTGCATTCTAAAGATATAAACAGAAGAGGGATTTCTATTCCGAGGAACATTATATTGTCTGGGACTATTCTCTTTTTGGTCTATTTTATTTTGACGAATCTGCTTCTTCACGACGCCACTAACTGTTTTGATGCTGGGAACTAAATTTGTTTTGTATTCTTGAACATAGAGAGATAAGGCAGGCTGCTCTGTTTATACTGTGATGTCATCAAGCCTGGAATATTAACCCAATTGTTGCTGAAATAAGAAGTGGTTCTTCTTTATTTTTGTTTTGTTTTGTTTTGGTGGTTTTAAAAATGGCAATCAAGAAAGTGGCTGAGAATCTGGAAGTAATTATGTTTCAGAAAATAATGGATGAGATTGAGATAACGAAACAAACCCTGCGACAGGGCAGTAAGGAGCTGAAAATGGAACTGAGCAAAATGATGCAGGAGCTTAAAGAAATAGGGGATCCTGTGAGAGGAGAATGAGATCAGAGATGAGAAAAGAAAAAATAAAGGGAAGATACAAGCCCTGGAGATTGGAACAAATGTGGAATTGGAAAAAGATCTGGAGTTTATGGATATTAGAAATAAAATCTACTGTTTGGAATTTAACGTTATCTCTGAAGAAATTAATGAAGATATTAGAGATAAAGTTATCAATGGCTTGGATAATCTTCTGGACTGGAATGATGTGATGGAGCTTGATATAGAGAAAATCTATGGAATTAACTGCAGCCATGTGACAATGGAAAAACTCTCAAGAGATGAGCCAGTGCATTCTGTAAAAAAGAAGAACAGAGATATGACTTTACAACAATATTTCAGCAACTTATTCAGAATTGATGGCAAGAAAATATTTGGGATAGAGGAAATTCCCATCAGACTCTTATTATATGACTATGGCTATGACAGCAAGATTATTATGGAATACTGATAATGGAAGATTGGACACTGAAATTACTGGACTTAACAGGACTATTGAAGATGGAAGATGGAATTAATATGGATAATGGAATAATGGCTATTGAAATTATTGGACCTAACAGATTTTGATGAGATGGATTAATCGATATGTTTATTTGGACTATGGTTATGACAATAAGATTATTATTATTATTAACAAGATGGATTAATCGACATGTTTATTTGGAGAAAAATTGATATATTTCTTAAAGAATTGAAACCTCTCTTTGACTTTTTGTGGAAAGAATAAAGTAATGTTTATGAGATTTGATGATTAATTAAGATAACTACTGGAGGAAAGTGATTTTATAATATAATTTAAAAGACAGGATTGTTATATATTGTAGACCTATAACTGATTTGATCTGTGACAAATGGGAAGTCAACATTTTATTTTTTTGTTTAATCATTTTTGTTTTGTTTTGTTTTTTGTCTTTGAATGTTTTATGATTTTGTTTTGTATGTTTTATGAAAATTTGAATAAAAATTATTGTAAAAAAAAAAAAAACATCAAAATAAGTGCGCTTCATAGAAAACCCTACAATAACTCACTAGAAATTCCTAACTATTCTCTAGTCATGCTCTGCGGCGTAAAAGGAAAGTTGACTCAACGCCCCCCCCCCAAAACGCAGCAGACTTAAATAGGGAAAGTCTTGGAGCGCAATCTCTTACTCCTTCGCACCCCCGCCCTCTGCCCGGAACGCTTTTCCCGCTGTTGGGAGCGCGGTGGGGGGGGGGGCGAGCCTCCACGGGCTCATCTGACTAAACAGGGTCCTTATCAACAGACAAGGAAGTAGAGGGCTGGGAAGCGTCAGGTGTCTCTGTAACTGTGGGTCGAAGGGGGAGTTACTGCTAATTCACGGCTTGGTGAAGGAGGAGTTACTGCTCTCTCGGAATCCTCCCCTAACGACTCTGTGGGGGTGCGTTGTCCCCAAGGGGGGCTGGGCCATCCGTGGGAATTGGCAGGGTGACTAAATCGTGCTCTTCCTCAAGGTCTGGAGTAGACACAACAACAGCTGGATCTTTTGCGCCTTCGGGCAGTTGAGGTGCCTGCAACTCATGCCTTCCCCCTCCCTGCCCTTCGAGGGAGAGCTGGGGCTCAACAGTAGCACTGCCCTTTACTGTTTTAAATCGGCTGCTTTGTTGATTGTAAACAGCCCTGGACATTTTTAATCAAAGGGCAGTATAAAAATGTTGAAAATAACCAAGAAATTGATCAATACGGGTAGAAGAGACATACTGGTAATCCAAAATATACAGCTTTCTTCACAGAGTGCTCCAAGAGGACGCAGCTGTCCAATCTTTTCTGCTCCAAGATATACAGCCAGCTCTGGAAAGGGAAGAGTTAAGGGGTGGGGAGGAAGAGAGAGAAACAAACAACATTGCTGCATGAGTATTAATGGCTCAAACTTTTGCATAGCTACAATAGGAAAGCAGTAGAATCTCCTGATTTATAGAGGCCTGCACACTTAACTGCTTTTCCAGAGTTACATATGCTTAAAAGGAGGCCTCACATTAAGAATCAATGCAAAAGGACTACAAATCAATGGGACCCAGGGAGTTACAGTCGTAGGTTTCGACAGTGGTTGATGATGTTGCTGGCTCTTTCACAACTTAAAATTTTGATTCTGCCATTAAGAGACACATTCTTCTCTAGTGAAGACTGGTGAAGGAAAATCTATAGAAGTCAGAGCATTGGCCAGAAGAGATCTGAGAATTCAGCTTAAACCCTAATGGTGCTAAACTTCCCTGTGCAATATTCAAATTATTAAGGAATATACAGATTAAGCAAATGCATCTTTTCGTACTGTTGCAGTCAGAGCCAGCTGAAGGGGAAAAAACAATTTAAAAAAATGCTAGATGAAAGACAGGTCAGATGGAAACAACAATAGATCACAATTTTAAGCTCTTTAGTAAAACCAGCCAGGATTTTCATACACTTACAGCCTGTCTTGTCCTCAAGACTTATGGCAGATGGCAACAGTTCCTTCTTTCAGCATCTTTACAGTCAAAGGCACCAAAAATGGGAAGGAAGAGAGCGGCTGTTTTACCCCTTCACTTGTTTATTTGTTGCTTATATTTATATGCCACTTAATACTAAGACAGTCAAAGCGGTTTACAAAATAACAAGTACAATACAATTCCCTCCCAAAAAAACTCCATCAGCTTACCAAGCAGTGCTGCAGGCAGACGTGGTCATTGGATTCCTGAGCAATCCGGATGGCTTCCTGAAGGGCTAGCTCAGCCTGCTGGCTACAAACAAAAGAAGCACAGTAACAGCCGTGAGTCTCATAATGCAGACTCACACCATGATGAGATGTTATGGGCAGGGAGGTGCAAAAATCCAGGTGCCTGGTAAGAACTGGGCCTAGCACCATCAGATGCGGCGGAGGCCATAAAGATCATCTCACAGTGCTGAAAGCCCTGGATTTGTCTCCAGTGGGCTCTGGGTTAGCTATAGGTGGGATCTTTGTGCTAAGGGTGGGAAAAGCACTTCTAATCAAAGGGACGCATTGGTACCTTTACAGGGAAATGGCAACACAGTGGGTCGCATTTAACTCCTACTCAGAGTAACCCCATTAAAATCAATGGACTCAAGTTAGCCATGTCTATTAACTTCAGTGGGTCCATTCTGAGTAGGACTAGGACTCAACACCATCCACTCTCTCTACCTTTTTGAGCAGTGACTTCAAGTGCTACCCACCCAAGTTCCTTTCCCCCCTTCACCCCACCTCCCTTTTTTCTCCCCCCTTCACCCCATCCTCTCTTTCTTCTCTCTTCCTACATCGAGCTGCTTGTTCTGGTAGCTACTGCCTTTTAAAAGTGCCCCCCCTCCCCATTTCTTCTGGAGGGTGAAAGGCAATCCATTATTCTTTGTGGTGGTGCCCTGCTAGTGGAATTCCCTCCCGTTACAGCAGGGGTGGGGAGCCCTGGGCTCTCCAAATGTTGCTGAAGGACAACTCCCATCCGCCCCAGCCGGCACGGCCAGTGAAGGTGGGAGTTATCCTGCAGCAACATCTGGAAGGCCACGGGTTCCCCCACCCCTGCCTGGCAGTGTGGAAGGCACACGAGACCACCCCTTTGCTGAACCAAAACAGGTCTCGGTCCGGTGAGTGCCTGGCTGGGAGACCCCGAGAACCAGAGGTACGCTACCTTGGGTCCCATGACAGGAGAAAAATGGGAGAGAAAACATAAGAAAAGGAAATAAATTACAAGCTCATCAGGCAGCAATGTTCCTATCGCTCCAGCAACAAGTTCATCCCTATTTGCTCGTTCAGGCTTTTTAAGTGGGCGTTTTTACGGTTTTAGCTTGTTGGTTGTTTTTACTTGCTCCCATCTGTATTTATTTGATGAGGTTGGCTATTGTTTTATTGATTTGTAACAGCTGGGATAGCACAGTGGGGAGGAGAGCCTGGCTGGGAGTCCAGAGTTTGTGAATTCAAATCCCCGCTTGTATCTCCTGGGTGTCAAGGGCCAGCTAAACATCACCCCACAGGGAGTGGCTCAGCAATCACGTGCCCTGCCACCTGTGGGCAAGCAGCATAGTCCCAAGGAGCCCAGTTGCCCCCCAGCTGGCAGTTGTGGACAAGGAAGGGGCTGGCTTGTGCAGCTGTGGCAAGCTGAGCAGGCCCTAGCCAGCTGGGGACGACTAGCCCAGAGGGAGGTGTGATGTTCCTGTAAGTTAGCATCTGTAAATATGGTAAGTGCCGGTCTATTGGGTGATGTATGGTAATTGACTGAGAGAGAAAGGGGGAGTATATGGGTGAGAAGCTGAAGTGTGCTGGATGATGATTGGCTGAGTGGCTGGCTGGCTGAAGGTATAAATGGGGGGTTGTGAGTGATGAAGGGGGGTCGGTTGGAAGGAGAGAGTTGAGAGAGAGAGGTTGTTGAGTGGGTTGGCAGAGTTCTGAGGGAAGTTTGGATTGGATTTGGCTGATATTTAAAGAGGATATATATATGAAACCATACGCTTATGAAACATTCTAAAAGTAATCTTGTTGTTTCCTGTTATTAGTAAATAAATACTTCTTTGGTTTACCAAAGGCCTGATCCTTGGCTGGGGAATATACAGACCAGAAGGGAGGGCAAGGTAATTACCAAGGCTGAACAGAAGCAGTATCTAATGGTGGCAGCGGTGAAGGGAGGAATTGTAACAAGTCAAGTATCCAGAGCAACCCAGAGTTGTATGCTTTTTATATAAAGATACAAGGGGGTTGGGAACAGCATAAGCACTCAGTCGCAAAAGTAACCACCTAGAGAGAGACTTAGGCAAAGTCTCTGGGAGTATTGGTTACAGGACGTGACTGGTAGTGTTGCCTAGCAGTGGGATCTAGGGAGATCTGTGCTAGAGCGGAGTGAGAAACCATATAAAGGATGGTCCGGACTGGTGGTGTCCCTGGTGGTGCCTAGTGAAAGGCAGTAGCCACAAGCAGGTGGGAACCTGACAGGGAGAGCCAGGGAAGGGCGTCACAGGAGGCAACGGGAAACCCCCTCTGAATACCGCTTACCATGAACACCCTATTTGTAGGGTCGCCAGAAGTCGGGATCGACTTGAAGGCTGTCCATTTCCATTTCATGTCTAAATTTACTTGTTTTACACTGTGCCCTGCCTTGGTACCAGTATTGATAATGAGTGGGCTATAAATGTCTTAAATAAATAAAATATTTCTATTTTTAATTAGTCTAACAACAACAACATCAACAATATGAGTAGGGCTGCAACCTGCATCCAGATTGCTGAGGGGGAAAACTAAGCAAACCACATGAAGAGCAGCGAAACGCAGACGGGCTGTGGTGCAGCGGCAGAGCAAATGCCTTGCGTGCAGAAGACTCCAGGTTCACTTCCTGGCACCTCTGGAGAGCTGCCATCTGTCAGCGGAGACCTTCAACCTTGGGTCCCCAGATGTTGATGGCCTACAATTCCCATCCTCCCTGACCACTGGCCATGCTGTCTGGGGATGACAGGAGTTGTAGCTCAACAATACCTGAGGACCCAGGGATGAAGAATTGTGGCGTAGACAATACTGAGCCAGATGGATGTGTCCAGATATGGTAACATCTTCCTGTGCTTCTCCACTTCCTGTGCACTGTTGTGTGCACCATCAGGACACCCCTTCTTTTTCCGGGAATGGGGAGCCTGTGGCCCACCAGCTGTTGATGGTCTCCCAACTCCTGGGATCCCTGACAAGTGACCCCGCTGGGAGCTGGAGGGCCACGGGTTCCCCATCCCTGACTTTTTGCTTGCTTCCTTTCCAGTTTCCTAGCACTTTCCAGAGGCACAGTGGCAAGGGATCAGCTCTTGGAGACAGGAAGCAGCAGGGAATCATAGAATAGTAGAGTTGGAAGGGACCTATAAGGCCATCAAATCCAACCCCCTGGAATAGCAAAGAGCGGCAGGGAAAATGCAAGAGAGGCCAAGGAAGCAGCCGAGCATTTGGATGTCTGGGTAGATCAGAACGAAGCAGAGAGAAGACAACCCTTCCTCCCGCTGGGAAGGTGCCTTCTTCCCCTGTCCTGGCTCTTAGAAACACCGGCTGGCTCCGAAGTCTTCAGGGGCGGGGGAGTTGTGCTCCAGGGTGATGTAGGTGGAAGAAATTCGCTTTCAGCAGATCAGGAGGAGAAAGAGGGAACGAGAATCTTTCCATTTGCATTCACCTTAAACTTTTCATCCGTAACTGGAATGATCAAGTTCAGGACACATCCCTAATAGAAGTAAGCTCATCAGTTACTGTTTAATTTATGTGACCATCAATTATTTTGATATTATTTAATGAAACTCAGTAAGTTTGGGTTGTCTCCAGCGAAGTCACACTCACAGTAGACCCACTGAAATCAATGGACTTTAACATGTCCATTGATTCATTGGTTCCCACTCTAAGTATGACTTGCACACAAGCCATTAGTCATGCTTTTCTCCCATTAAGATGCTGCTGTTGATTTTCCTTCCAATTTCCTATTATTACCCTGTTATTCTTTACCACTGTGGTTTTATCGTTGCAATTTTTTTGTTTATTTGTTTGCAGTTACTATTACTGCTAAGGAGGGAAACTGTAAAAGGAACTGCTATATTTATTTTATACATTATATTTAAGGGGTATGACTATATATATATATTTTAAAAAGACAACCCTTCAACTTGCTTGTTTGTATGGTTGGTTCTTGAATCAGGGTTGATCTGATGCAACAGCTGATTCACACAGGCTGAAATTCATCAGAGTCATCATCTAAGAAACTTGATCTGACGCAAAACCACAGAGGAGGTACCCCAAGGAAAAGAAGCAGTATGATAGACAGAAAAGGGGGGGGGAAGCTTCTGATGCCAACTTGTGTGACAAGATGAAAACAAACCGACTCACTAGTGACCAAAGCGGCAGTGCAAGGCAGCCAGGTTGAGAGCTGCATATCTCAGGCTCCGCCCGTAGCCTTCGTCACCGTTGCTTTTGCTTTCTGCGCCGGTGAGAATCAAGCGGTCAAAGTAGTGAAGGAGGCTGTGCGTGGAGCTGAAGACATCTTGGACTCGAAGGCTGTTTAAGTAGCTTAAATAATGCTGGAAGTGCACAACAGCAAAGAGCAGCAGTGGTTAGAAGCAACAGCCACATTGGACCGTTGCAGTCCTTTGGTGAATGGCTGGGAGGGAGCTTCTCAGGGATATCCCAATAATAAATCTAAGGATCTGCAGCTAAAAATCTGGTGGGTAATTGTTCTGTCAGCCAGTGGGGGCTGGTGGCTCCATGTCAGTGGGGCAGTGGAATCCACTCTGTGTTTTAGTCCAAACTTTCAAGGGTCTGTGCAAGGTGCCACCAGCCGCCACTGCTTTCAGCCTTCTTCATCACTGCAGTCCCCAGCCATAGGTACCTCTCTCTGGGGCCCATTCTCTCTCCCCATGTTCTTTCTTTCCTCTCCCCCGACTTTGCTTCGTCGAAGCCTTTCCTAGCATCCTCCACTGATTCCCATTGTCTACCCAGGTCCCCTACGTTTCCTTTCCCTAGTCCCTGATGCTTCTACACGTTCCCCCCTTCTGCCTGCCCTGCCTCTCTTTAGGATCACTGCACCTCAGCCAGAGACAGCCCTCTTGCCTGCACTGCCTCTCTGTGACATGGGGGGCAGCTCAGCCAGTGACAGCCAGAGGTTTCATCAAAACTGCTACCACGGCTACCAATGCCAGATTGCTCAGTGTGTTACAATACAGATGACACCTGTCTGCCTGGGTGCAAAAAAGCCTCAACCAAACCTACCGCTTCTGCAAAATCTGGGTTAAATTTTAACAAGTTGTTCAGCTCCTTTTGTAAAGATGCTGGCGAGAGGGCTTTCGTCTCGTCGTTTTTCAGTAAAGATGCCTGGAATTAAATTAAAAGCCTGTCACTTGTGCAAGCTGAGGAGCAGCATCATGAATCTGCTGGGATTAAAAACTATTTAATTTTATTACCACTCCAGCAACAGAATCCTTCCACATCAGGAAGAAAGAAAAGGGACTGACAACATGTTTACAAATTACCAATGGAGAGATTTAGCCAAAGCTTCATTATACTACACTAAAAAGAGAGGGGCTTTTGCTAAATTGATTATGGGCAATGCAAAGCTGGCTTAAGGGATTTAAGGAAGAATGGCTCTCAAATGCCTCTTTCATTCTACCATCCAGACGTCAACGCAACTGAACTCAAAGACTGAGATCCAAAGCCCTAAGCAGCTTAAGACAGGGCTGGCTACCTGTGGCTCTCCAGATGCTATTGGACTCCTGTTCCCATCAGCTCTAGCCAACGTGGCCAACGGTGAGGGGGGCTGATGGGAGTTATGGTCCAACAACATCTGGGGAAGCACAGGAGCCCCATCTCTGGCTTAGGACCAGGGTACTGGAGGGACCAGTTGCTACCACACAAACCTGCCTGTACTCTAAGATGTTCCAGCTGCTGGAAGCCAGCAAAGTTACACAGCTGTTGCAACAAATCAGTCTGTAAAGGGGAGAATGAAAAGTTAAGGTTTATTCACTAAGCATACACATCCATCTCTCCGAGTTAGAGCTGAGAAACACGTCCTCACAACATGGAGGGAGGACAAAGGAGAGTGTGCGGTCCGAGAAGAAGCAGGAAGACATGCTCAAACAAAGTTACAAGGTGGTCAGTGGGAGGAACACAAAAGTTACTCTTTCTGTGTGGTGACCCCCAGAGCTTGGAAGTAACTAGTTACAAGCAACTAATTACTTGTAATTTATTACTTTTTTGAGTAACGAGTGGGTAACTTCATTACATTTTGCTGGTAATAGTAGTAACTTCGTTACTTTTGAGGAGTAATTGTAATGTTTCCAGCATTACTTTTGCGCGTTACTTGAGGGGGAGCAGGGGAAGTCTTCTGCTCCTCTGAGTTGTGTATAAAAATCATGTGCTTGAAATTGGGCTTCTGTGCAGCGTTGTTCTTCCTTCATGCTCTGTGGGTGCTTAGGAGGCGACGAGGAAGGAGGTGGAGAGTGAGACGGGGTGGAGAAAACAATTGTTTAAAAATTGACAGGAGTGGAAGGAGAAAAGAGCTGGAGGCAATATATATATACAAAAATATGTGTGTTGGGGTATCTTGCTGGGGGTGGGGTGAGGGGATGTGAGATTCTGTTATGCCATTCTGTTAATCTTATGGGGGGGAAATCTACTACCCTCTGTGTATGTGTGTGCTTATTTTTAATGTTGTTTTAGGCTACTTAGATGTGCAGCAGCCAAGGCCAGCACCTTGTAGGCATTTTTTTTAAAGTAACTAAAATGCAATTGTAGCAATTACTTTTGAGTAAAAGTAAAGCAATCAGTTACTTTCATAGCAATTGCAACTGTAACGGTAATTACTACTTTTGGGGGGCCATGTAACTGTAACTATAATTTATTACTTTTTAAAAGTAATCTTCCAAGCTCTGGTGACCCCCACTGGTTCAGGTAACGAACTACAAGCCTCTTGCCTCTTTTCAACACCAGTGAGGCTCTTCTCCAGACTCCCCCATCTATGGAAGCCTCTTGAGTGCAGACCGGAAAATGGGCCTTTTCTATAGTGGCACCCCAATTGTGGAAAGATCTTCCTATTTTTACATACCTGGAATCTACACTCAGGTCCTTTCAGCACCATGTGGAGATGCTGTTATACCCCCAGGCTATTATTTAAATAACATAAGAGAATTCATTGTTGCAGATCTTTTGGAGCTTTTAAAAATATATATCCATACGATATTACTCTCAGAATATAATAATGATAATCCATAAAATATGCAGATAACTATAGAAAGACATAGGTATATGCATATATATGTGTGTATACCCACATCAAGAATATTAATAAACACCTTAATAGTGAATTTGAGCTTTTTTTTGATGATTTTATTCTGATTCCCATCTTTTCTGCTACAGTGGTGTCCTCATTTTAAAATACAATATATATCTTATTATGTATTTTATGTTCTTCTATTTCTGTAGGCCACCTAACTAATTTCTATGAACACATAGGATATAAATGTATAAAATAAATAACAAGATTTTAGATCTACTCAAGGACTTGTCTGTATGTCCAGACTGAGGGATGTTTGATTGTTTCCTCTTTGAAAATGAAACACACTCTCCTGGGCTGCATCACTTGTGGCAGTCACTCCCCTGGGCCATATCACTCACAAACCAATGTTAAAAGTTTCCCAGTGCTGCCTGGATTGTTGGTGCTGCATGAGTTTCAGAAACTGAGTGTCCCCCTTGGGTACACAACAAACCGAGCTGCATGGTTCTTTGAATCTGGGATCCAGGTGTGGTGGTGATATTTGCACACAACTTGTTGAGATAAGACAGCTGTCACACTGACGTTAAGGGATTTAGGCTACAATCCTATGACCCTTGGGAGGGCGTTAGAGAGGCCAGAGGATTCTGCAAATCTCCTTCTCTGAGGGGCCTGAGAGGGGGAGCTGCCTGTGGAAGCCCCCAGCCAGCGCAGAAAGGATCAGCACTTGGTGCTTCGTTGCCAGAGCTCTAACGGCGGAGAGGGCAAGAAAGGGAGTGTGCTGGGGGTAATCAGAAGTAGCTTTGGGTGGACTTATATTAGAAAGGTCCTCCCATTCCTCTGGTACAGCCACAGGACAGGTGGAAAAATGTTTTAAAAGAAAAAAGGAATAATCAAAAAGAAAATAAACAAGTCTTCCTTCCACTTTTTGTGCTCCATCATGAGCCTGGCAGGACTTGCAATTTGGAGGTTTTCACTTCCTTCCTCCACACAACCCGACAGTGCAACCCTAGACATGTCTATTCGGAGTTGCATGGGGATTACTTCCAGGTAAGTTCATATAGGGTTGTAGCCTTATATGCAGATTTTCCTAACATTAAAGAAGGCCCTTACGGTGGCTTACAAATACAGCTAAAAAGAGCAATAAACATCTGTTACAAACAAAACTTTTTTTAAAAAAAGAATCAGGATATATGAAGACAGCAGTAAGCATAAAACCAATAGTATATTTGAAAAAATGGTATGAGCAATTAAAACCTGTTTCAGAAACCCAGTAAAACAAATTGCTATTAAGGTGTGAGAAAACAGGATAGACTTTGCCTGGCATCTAAAAGACAGTAATAGTGGAGCAGACAAATGCATCTCAAGACAACCAGATGCCACCACAGAAAAGGCCCCCTCACCAGAAGCCATACACTTAGCTTCCAAGGGGAGGGGGCGGCATCCAGAGAACAGCCAATCTCACATGACTGGCAGGCTTAATATTAACCATTAACATACCTGTTGAGAGAGGAAATATTCCGCTTGCTTCTGCGAGAGCGGCCCATTGCAGGATATTTCTTCCTCCCTGGAAACAAAAGGCCCACTGTGAAATTCCTTCACAATTCTAGAAATGCTAAGAACTCCAAGACCACTTTACTACTAAGCCTACCCAAGAGGCTGAAATGGCTTTTCAATATGCTCGGCATATTGAATTGTGAATGAGGAAGTCCCACCCAAGGTCAAACACTGCTTCTGCCCTGAGCCACGCATTCTCTCACTTTTAGCCCCTCCTCTGCGATATGGATGTAATTTTAACAATCTCCATGTCCTTGCAGGGTTGTTGTAAAAAAGATCATAGAATCATAGAATAGTAGAATTGGAAGGGCCTATAAGGCCATCAAGTCCAACCCCCTGCGCAATGCAGGAATCCAAATCAAAGCATTCCCAACAGATGGCTGTCCAGCTGCCTCTTGAATGCCTCCAGTGTCAGAGAGCCCATTGTCGTATGGCTCTAACAGTTAGGAAGTTTTTCCTGATGTCCACTCGAAATCTGGCTTCCTGCAACTTGAGCCCATTATTCCGTGTCCTGCACTCTGGGACAATCGAGAAGAGATCCTGGCCCTCCTCTATGTGACAACCTTTCATGTACTTGAAGAGTGCTATCATATCTCCCCTCAGTCTTCTCTTCTCCAGGCTAAACATGCCCAGTTCTTTCAGTCTCTCCTCATAGATGAAGATAATATACCTGAAATGAAGGGCAGTGGTTCAGTGACATGATGTTTTGCAAGAGGAAAATCCTAGGTTTGATCCCTGGCATCTCCAGCTAGAAGGTTCAAGTAGCAGACAGGAACACAGGAAGCCGCCTTACACCAAGTCAGACCATCTTGCTCAGTACTGTCTACACTGACTGGCAGCAGCACTTCCAGGTTTCAGGCAGGGAACATTCCCAGCCCTACCTGGAGATGCCAGGGATTCAACTGGGGACCTTCTGCATGCAAGGCAGATGCTCTACCACCGAATGATGGCTCTTTTCCAAATGATGGGAAAGCCCTCTGCCCGAGATCCTGGAGACAGCTGCTGCCAGTCAGAGTAGACAATACTGAGCAGGTGGGACCAAAGAGTTCAACTGTGAAATCTAGATGATAAATGGTGCTCTATCCAACAGACCAAGTTTAGCTTTCCAGTGTTGCTTCTGGCATTCAGCTGGGGCAATGAGAGGGAGTCACTGACTTGGATAATCAGAGATGGAGAGAGGAGCACAGGGACAAAAGGAAATCCTTTCTCCCCCAGCACAGACCTTGGACTCCTTCCTCCTCTCCGCTTCAAGCACTGTAGGAAGGGATGAAGGCAGTGCCTATAGTTTGGTTTTCCAGCAAGCTACTTGTGCCAGAAGCCGTCCCAGACAAAATGGATTGATGGCAGAATTAGCTGCTGACCAGGAACGTCATGTCAAGATTTATGAGGCTTCTTTGTCTCCCATTCTGAGCATTCAGCTTTGGCAAAGGAATTTTTGAAGAGAGCCTTATAAGCTTCTTCTTTTTTAAAAGAAAGCAGTCAAAAATTTAGAAGTGTTTTTAAATTGGATTTTTTTTTAAAAAGTGTGAATGTTGGATAAGCTGCATGTTGTTTATTTAATTCAATATGTTTTGTAGCTTTCTTCTTGGTGTTCTGTTTATTTTGTTGGAGCTAGTGTGGTGCAGTGGGCAGAGTGTCAGACAGGGACCAGAGGGACTTGGGTTCAAATCCTCACTTGGCCATGAAGTTCACTGGGTGACCCTGGGTCAGTCACTGTCTCTCAGCCTCACCTATCTCACAGGGTTGTGGAGAGGATAAAGTAAGAGAGGAAACCCTGTTTATTTATTTATTTATTTATTTGTTTCATTTATAGACCGCCCATAGCGAGTGGCTCTCTGGGCGGTGTACAAAAAGGTTAAAATACAAAATATCAACAATCTCTGTCCTGTGCTCCTTGCAACAACCAAGCACTCTAAAAAAAAAAAAAAGTAACTGCACCAAGTAAAATTATTTGTATTGTAATGTGAATGCCTTATCTGTTTATAAAACAGAACATGCATCATATTGTTTTTTAAATCTGAAATTTGAAAGAAGAGACCACAAGTTGAAAATACAAGGACTTCTGCTGAACTGGTTTGCAGATCAACCTGCAAAGGCAGCCTTTACTAACCTGATGCTCTCCTGTTTTGGACTACAGCTCCCAGCACCCCTAGCCTTCATAGGGCCATCCTGGATGGGGCAGATGGGAACTGTAGTGTAAAACATCTGGAGGTCACCAGGTTGGCAAAGGCCATTGTAAAGATTTTACTATCAAGTGGGGGATCAGGGAGAACAGTTTTACAAAAATTGTAAAAGTCACCTGAGAGGCCTATCAAATTCTTCTTTCTCCATCTTGCCTTCCGACTCCCCACACTGAGTCAGCTCCATCTCAGTCTCCTCTCTTCCACTTTTCTTCTCGTCGTTTTGGAAATACTGCTGAAGAGCCGTGTAAAGCTTGTACACTTGGCTGAAAGAGAGCTTGTTGTACGCCAGGATCATGTGGCGCAAGAACAAGCCTACAGAGAGAGTGTAAGGAGTCAATTCCTTTGAAAGTCTACCTTGTCCCATCCTGGTGGCTCAAGGCACCTTGCGGTGTATTAAGATGTCCCAGCTTCTCCTCTGCCTTGTAACGCCCACCACTGGGGGGGCATTCTTTATAGCCAAAGTGAGTGTACTCTTATGCTCAAAAAAATTAAAATCACATGCCCAAATAAATCCAAATTTAGCACCAAGAAGAGTGGAATATTGCAATCTGTATAAATGAATCAACTTAAGCAAATCCATCTTGTTTTACATAGTATGTTCTAGTTAAGCTGGTCACAGAGAGGGGTTAGAAACTCTGTGGGCTCTGAATATCCAATCCTGATTATCTAGATCCATTTCAATCAGGTTTTAGGCCCAGTTTTGGCACTGAGACAGCCTTGGTCGCCCTGTACGATGACCTACGTCGGGAAAGAGACAGAGGGAGTGTAACTCTGTTGATTCTCCTTGATCTCTCAGCGGCTTTTGATACCATCGACCATGGTATCCTTCTGGGGAGGCTCGCGGAGTTGGGAGTTGGAGGTACTGCTTGGCAGTGGTTCTGCTCCTACTTGGCGGGTCGTCTCCAGAAGGTAGTGCTTGGGGAACATAGCTCAACACCGCGGGCTCTCCAATATGGGGTCCCGCAGGGGTCAGTTTTGTCCCCCCTGCTTTTTAATATCTACATGAAGCCGTTGGGAGAGGTCATCAGGAGTTTTGGAGTGCGTTGTCATCAGTATGCTGATGACACGCAGCTCTACTTCTCCTTTTCATCTTCTTCAGGTGAGGCTGTCGATTTGCTGAACCGTTGCCTGGCCGCGACAATGGACTGGATGAGAGTTAACAAACTGAAGCTCAATCCAGACAAGACTGAGATGCTGTTGGTGGACGGGTTCTCTGATCGGATGGTGGATATATACCCTGTCCTGGATGGGGTTACACTCCCCCTAAAGGACCGGGTTCGTAGTCTGGGAGTCTTTTTAGACTCTTCCCTCTCACTTGAGGCTCAAGTAGCCTCGGTGGTTAGGAATGCGTTTTACCAACTTCGGTTGGTAGCCCAGCTACGTCCCTATTTGAGTAAAGAGAACCTTACATCAGTGGTACATGCTCTCGTAACCTCACATTTGGATTACTGTAATGCGCTTTACGTAGGGCTACCTTTGAAGACAGTTCGGAAGCTACAACTAGTGCAAAATGCGGCGGCCAGATTGCTGACAAGGACCAAGCGGTCCGAGCATATAACACCTGTTCTGGCCAGCTTGCACTGGTTGCCAATATGTTTCCGGGCTAGATTCAAAGTGTTGGTATTAACCTATAAAGCCTTATACGGTGCGGGACCACGATACCTTGCGGAACGCCTCTTCCGATATGAACCGGCCCGTGCACTACGTTCTGCTACGAAGGCCCTCCTCCGGGTTCCAACTCACAGGGAGGCCCGGAGGGTGATGACAAGATCTAGGGCCTTCTCAGTGGTGGCCCCCGAACTATGGAACAGTCTCCCCGAGGAAGTACGCCTGGCGCCGACTCTGCTCTCCTTCCGGCGCCAGGTCAAAACCTTCCTATTCTCTGAAGCATTTTAAGTTACACTGATTTACTTTTTAAAATGTTTATTGTATTGGATTGATGATTGTATTTTAGTATTATTTTGTTATTCATTGTATTTTTATGCTATTTTATGTTCACCGCCCAGAGAGCTATTGCTAGTCGGGCGGTATATAAATTTAATAAATAAATAAATAAATCCCTAGAAATTGTATTCAACCATACCACTGGCATCTGAGATTTTAACAAACATTTCCCGCCCACTCTTTAGCATATCATCACAAGCATAAGAAGCTAAATTAGACTAAACTCAACCTTCAGAGAACTGAATTTTTTGCTCTCTATTTTTTTTCACTTCCACAGACTTTCAGCAAACGTATAAAACTGCCCACCCTTTCTGACCTCTCTGCAATCCACTGCTTCTACAGAAAGGAGAACAGTGAAGAATTCTCTGATCACCTCATCCTGAATCAAAAGACTCCCTTACTTCTCCCTTCCTCCTCCACACACAGTTTCCTCTGTGATCTCCATCAGTGACAATCAATAGAACTAGCACAACAGAACACAAGTGAAAGGTTGCTTCTCACCTTTCTGAAATTAGTACATAGAAGTCACTAGTCCATGTCAAGAGTTATGCCCAACAATTTTATGTGCAACGTGCACACATTGGGAAACTGCAGCTATTAAAAATATTTTATCTATGAAAAATACCATCAGATGTGACAGCCCCTAATGATAAGAAATGTTTCTCCAAGGTTTTTATATAATAAACAGCACAGTACCTACAACACTGGTTTTGTGGACTTCTGGTTCCGTTCCACTGAATGCTTCCGAAAGATCATCGAAGAATTGTTCCATATCTTTCAACTCGCCTCCTGCCATCAGCTTTATCCTAGAAGAGATGCCAACACAGATTGCTGCCTTATACAGAGTCAGATCATTGGCCCATCTAGTCTGTTCTGATTGGCTGCAGCTCCCCAGGGCCTTGGCCTTTCCCATCACTTGCTACCTTATGCTTTTCATTGGCGATGCCATGGGTCGAACTTGGGACCTTTTTCATGCAAGCCATATGATCTTCCACTGAACTATTGCCCCTCCCCAAAAGCTGAATGCTTTGGAGGGAGGGATTATTTGGAAAGTGGCATTGACATTAGATCATCAACATTTTTTTAAAGACAGAAGAATACTATGCTGAGGAACAGAAAGGACAGGGCCAGAAACAGAAATTCCAATAAAAACAACTAGCCCAATTATTTGTATAATTTTCTGTGGATATGAATGCTTGGAAGAAGATACTAAAATACAAGAAGTCAGCATGTGTATATCATGCCATTCTATTAATTTCTTGAAATGTCTAGGTAAATGAGATTTCCACACTGCTAAACTCGCAGCAGGTACTTTCACACTTTTTAAAAAACTGTCAACTAATTGCCTTGTTTAAAAAAGGTTTTGGGGAAACAAAAACGAGAAGGAACACAAATCTGCAGCTAGGATCCAAAGAATTACACAATTAACTCTGTAATTAGGACTTCTTAAACAGTATTTCTAAAGCGAGGGGCTTCAAGAGCAGTTTGTGATAGGTGATGACATCTGTTTTCCCAAGGAAAAACACAATAAGTAGAACATCCCACAGCTCATGTGCTGATCAGAACTCCTAGGATAGCTCTGTAGATTCTGGACAACATTTCTTTTCACTTCAGCAAATATGGGCCCTAAATATAGCAATAGTACACAATTAATAAATCTCTTACGTTACCTCATTTAGGGAAGTTTGCCTGTATCATATCATTGTATATATTTATCAATGAGCTCTATTTTCCAAGCGCCTATTCTTATGCAGCCAAAACAATACTATCCATGCATAACAGACAGGTACAAGCAACCTTGGGGGTTCCCCTTCTCCATGGTTTGCAGAAGTACATACAAAAAAAAGGGGGTGGAAACCCAACCCAGAGGGAGTGAGAGGGGGCTAAAAAAACCCCCAACCCAATGAGGATTGACCATGCTGAGTGGCCATGCAATGCTGGTTGATTATTTGAGGGTGGGGGGAGCAGGAAGAGACAGAAAAACTTGGAATGGAGCATCCTGGGGAAAAAACATAGCTGTCATATTGCATATTGAACAGGGGCATTCCACACAGCAACATTTTGTTGCAGATCCCACTGGTAGATAATTGTGTTTAAGCAGCCACATTACTCTATATCATGCTACTTAGATAACATGAACTTTCTTCCAATTTTAAAACTGCTAAACCTACCATCAGTAAATGTATTATGTCCTCAACTACATCCTTCAAGGCTTGTTTAACTCAAAAAAATATTCAGGGTTAAAACAAATGCAGTGAGATGGTGAGTTCTCACCTCAATGAAGCAGAAAGAACAGATGAACTCACCTTATTTGAACAGAGCTTGCTAAGTGAGGGCAACATTCTTCAATAGCTTTAATCAATCGAGAGAGTGTCATATCTGGGCCCTAAAATATAGCAGAGGGAGACTCTTAAATAGTTCCAGCAATTTCTAAATCTACAAAGAAACAAACTGTACAGAATATTATAATAATCTTTAACCATCTTTGCTACAACAGAAAGGAATGTGCCCAACTTTGCTTGTTGCACCTGAATGACAAGAATCCCCAATCTGGTTAATGCAGGAAAGAAAATGAATTAAACAGTCAGTTGCTCCCTGTGAACCTAAAGCACCTCATCCACAGACAGGAGGAATCATACAGAGTTGCTCCAGCTGTGCCTCTTCCTGATCTGCTTTCGCTGCTATAATAAAAGCTATACCCTGCTGAAATTCCATCTTCTAAGCAACTCTTAAAAGTGCAGGAGCCCTGTCCTCTGTTTCACCTGGCCACCCTGGCACCACCATCAAGAAAACCCTACTCATAATCCCACCCACTGTATCTCCAGTGGAGACAGGCCAGAAAACATACGAAGAGCACTTTTGGATCTACCCAAAGGAAGACCCCAGGCTCAATCTAGTTAAAAGGATCCCACAGCAGGTGATGGGAAAGGCCTCTCTCTTTAGGAAGCTAGGAACATTGGTAGCTGCCTTATATCAAGCCAGACCATTGGTCTATCTAGCTGAGTATTGTCTGTACTGACTGGCAGTGGCTCTCCAGGGTTTCAGACAGGAGACCTTTCCCAATCCTACCTGGAGGTGCTGGGGATTAAACCTAGGACCTTCTGCATGCTCTTCCACTGAGCTATGGCCCTTCATCTGCCTGAGATAACGGAGAACCACTGTCAGAGCAGATAATAAACAGCCAAGATAGACCAATAGCCTGACCTGGTATAAGACAACTTCCTATTCCACTGAAGTCACTATGTCAATCTAATCTGGGATCCTGTGACCAGCCAGGTGCCTGCAGGAAACTCATAAGGAGGCATAAAGTTAATACAGGAATACCTTGCATTAACGTTCTCAATGGGACCAGAGAGAGTACATAATCCGAAAATGTCCTTAAAGTGAAGCACTACCTTTTTGCTGTAAACTTTTTTTACCTCTCCTTCACGTGGAGCCTCAAAGCCCCGTGCTAAAGCCTCTGCTGCTGTGCTGCCGCGCCTCCCAGCTGATCACGCCTCCCAGCTGATTTGCGGTGGCACAATCGCATCTATTTCCACCCCCACACACCGTTAAGTGTCCGTAAGTGTGAAGCAAGCGTACGTAAACAGGGGCATGGTGGAGTATGGAGTATGTCCGTAAAAGTGAGTGAATGTTAAGTGAAGGTCCATATAGCGGGGTATTCCTGTAGCTCTATCCCTCTATTTCTTCCCAGCAACTATGTTAAATTCTGTTCTGAAAATTGAGGTTCCATGTCAGTATCATGGCAAATAGCCACTGACAGACTTCTCCTCCATGAATTTGTCTAGTCACCCTTTAAAGCCATCTAAACCAGTGGACATCAAGAGCCTGAGAAAACTGTTGCGGCAACCTCTCAACCTTCCCTAGTTAAACTCCTGTGCGCCTAGAGGGAAGGCAGAAGTGAAAAAGCCCAGGCCAGAGAGCTTGGGCTATCAGTTCCTGAAGAGACCACTGATCTGTCTGAGAGAACTCCAGTCTAAACTTTGCACCTTGTATATGTTAATAGTTTAAAGCGGTAAACTGCCTTGGCTGGATGCCTTGGCAGACAGTTGGTTTATAAATGCAGTAAACAAACAAACTTTTTTTTGTGGGACTGGGTTTTATAAGTTAACTAAGCATTGTGTGAAGGAGTCCTTTCTTTTCTCTGTCCTGAATCTCCTACCAATCATTTCTGAGCAATGATCCCCTAGTCCTAGCATTGAGGGAGGAAAAACCTCTCTATCTGCTTTTGTCATAGCCTGCATCATCTCATAAGCCCCCTATCATGTCACTGGCACAGTCACTTTTTTCTATTTAATAATGCTATAACATAGCATAGCAGTTGAAGAATTTTAGCTGCAAATCAGGAGGTCCCAAGTTTGAGTTTTACCAGTGCCCTGAATTCACAAGGTGGCTTTAGCCAAGCCACTCTCTCTTAGCCTTAGTGCCTGCCACCACCAGCAACATGGGGGGATAATACTGATGTACCTTACAGGGTTACTGTAAGGACTACAACTAGATATTGCACGTGAAACATTATGAACCCTTAAAAGTGTTATACATGTGTCCATTATTACTGTTACTACTAGCTTCCATCCCCTTAAATAACATATTCCAGAAGGATAACCATATTAGCCTATTGCAGCAAAAACAAAGAAGCTTGTGGCACCATAGAATCATAGAATCGGAGAGTTGGAAGGGGACTATAAGCCACTGAGACCACCTCCCTGCACAAAATCCAAATAAAAGCACATCCAACAGGTGGCTGTCCAGCTGCCTCTTGAATGCCTCCAGTGTTTGAGAGCCCACCACCTCCCTACATCATTGGTTCCATTGTCATATCGCTCTAACAATTAGGAAGTTTTCCTGATTTTCAGCCAAGAACTGGCTTCCTGTAACCCATTATTCCATGTCCTAACACTCTGGGACGATCAACAAGATATCCTGGCCCTCCTCTGCATGGCAAACTTTCAAGTACTTCAAGAGTGCTCTCATATCTCCCCTCAGTCTTCTCTTCTAAAGGCTAAACATGCCCAGTTCTTTCAATCTCTCTTCATAGGGCATTTTCCCCCAGTCCAGATCATGCAACCTCAAAGCCTAACACATTTATTACAGCAAAAGCTTTCTAGCAGACCACTTAATCAGGTCTGTGAAGCGTTATCCTGAGTTAAAGGTGTATGTGTGTGTGTTTGCATATAGATATGTTGTGTTGTAAACGATAAGACACAGATAAATGAAATACAGAAAGGACATAGTTAACAGCAGTCATTCACGTAACAATTGTCGTCCATGACAACAGACATGCCGGCATATAATCCACACACCAAGACCCCGCCATCTCCCCTCCCAGGTCCCTACCCCACCTGCAGAAGAGGTAGCAAGAGGCGGTTGAGACTCCTCCTCTCAAGCAGGCTGAGATGCGGCCCAGCCCGGCCCAGCTCGCCGATCAACACCAACAACGCCATTTTGTATGGGGTGACCCAGTCCTTGATGCCAAACACGTTGGCATGCACCACCCCGTTGGTCATCATAGGGTTGAAATACAGACTCTCGTGCACGCTGGCCATGGCGATGGCAGCTCTCCTCCTCTTCCCAACTCAATGGGGGACAGCGACGAAGGATGCACACGCGCTAGGCAACCGCCGCCATCACCTGGACAACTGCACCTTGTTCCTAAACCTTCCAATTGCGAAAGACCAGGAGCCCTCGCGCGCTCCCATTTGGAGCCAATCAGAGCGCGGCTATGGTACGGCGCACTATTGAGTTCCGTTGGGACGGAAACATCGGACACCCTTGTCAAAGGTTCCACTTTGGCGATGGGACAAGGGAGGGTGCGTGCAGTGAACCGACTTTGATGGGTGGATGCCGGTAAATCCGGTGCAAGATCTGAGGAGCACAAGGTGGATGGGAAATGAAAACCAGTGTTGTGTATTGATTAGAGCATGGGAGTCAGAGCCAGGATACTCAAATCTCCATTCAGCTATGAACCTCCATTGATGATTTTAGCCTAACTTACCTCGCAGTTGTGAAGATAAAATGGGAGGGGAGAGCCACGTATGCTACCCTAAACTCCTTGAAGAAATCCCTATTCAGCCATGAAGCTAGTGAGGGACATTGAGCCAGTCACTGGTTTTCACACTAACCTGCCACACCTCCCAGGGTTGGTGTGAGGATAAAATGGAGAAGCGAGTCATCCTTTCTGAGCTCCTTGGATGAAGGGTGTAATAACAATGTAATAAATAACTAATATCTATGGGGACATTCTGGGGATAAAGAGGATGTTCTGAGATGGGGTGAGGAAATGCTTTTTCTCCAGGCTTACCTACTTGTGAGTATGGCTCACGGCACAGTGGCAAATACCATTATCAGGCCAACCAAAATATCACAAAATAGTGTGGGTGCTTTTCAGTTCTCCAGACTGTAATAGATGGCATGGGGAGAGGAAAATAGTTGGCTGATGGTGAAGCCATAGAATCTGCATCTGGTAGCAAACTTAATGGAATAACTGGCGTTAGGAGATATTCAAATAAGAATGCTTAGGTGCTAGTATCAGGTTGCACCAAGGCATACTGGGAACAGAGGCTGATCCCCAATCTCTAGAATCACAAAAACTGTTACCCAGGTCTCTGTTCTTGTGAGGTTCCTTAGTAGGTGGAAAACAGGAGTCAAGAGAAACGAGGGAGTCTTCATGTTAGCAAAAGCAGAAATTTTAGGTGGTGTGCTTAGTGAAAGGCTTACCTTCAATGTGACTCTTGCCTTCACTTGATAATGCAACTTTTTATTTATCCAGAATGTATATGCTCCTTATTGTGTTTGTTTTGTATCATTTTCACTTTATTTATTTTTATTTCTTCCCTTTCTTTCCTATATGTATTTGTCTAAATATTTTCTGTTTTACAAAATGTCAATAAACAATTAAATAAAAAAAAGAAGCCAAATTGGACAGCTTTGTATAGCAGTTGGAGGGAATGTTCCCTCAGCATTTAGTCTCTGAGGGAACATTCTCTGATTTTATTTTGAATGTCTGTTATTTCTTCCCCCATTTGCCCTAATATGGATTTTTTATCTTTTCTAATGGACTTTATTTTCAGTACAATGGGACTTCTTGAACAGGCATAAGATCAGAGCATAAGTCCAAAAATATATTTACAGGAAGAAAATGCTGATATTGAACTGAAAATATACTGAAAATACTGAAAAATATGGCAAGTCTTTGGGGTTGCGTTATGAAGAGGAGATGGCAAATAAATGTAAAAGATGTGACTCTTAGTCTTTGCCCCAGAAAAAAAATTTGACTGCCTTCAAGTCAATCCCGAGGGGGTTTCCCATTGCCTCCCTCTGAGGCTAGTCCTCCCCAGCTGGCTAGGGCCTGCTCAGCTTGCTACAGCTGCACAAGCCAGCTCCTTCCTTGTCCACAACTGCCAGCTGGGGAGCAACTGGGCTCCATAGGACTATGCAGCTTGCCCACGGCTGCACAGGTGGCAGGGCACGTAACCCCTGAGCCACTCACTGTGGGGGTGATCTTTAGCTAGCCCTTGACACCCAGGAGACACGAGCGAGGATTTGAACTCACAGACTCTGGACTCCCAGCCAGGCTCTTCTCCCCAGTTAATAGCCCATAATCCATCAGTGCTGATACCAGGACAGAGGACAACATAAAACAAACAACTAAATGTATGAATGAATAACAGTAAAACAGTAAGCTCATCAAAATACATACCTATATAGTCTTTGTTTTGTCAGGTATGATAACCTATTTTCACTAAGCACATACAGTGTACCTTTTACAGAAAAAAGGTGTTTTATGCCCCACTGCTAGTGAGCCGGATGCATTTGTAAAAGAGGGCCTGTCCTGTTTGAGATTGTCTCACATTTGTCCACAGGCATTGATGCAGTGGAACACTGACATGTATTTGTTATAAAATAGCTTAATCCCTGCAATTATTAAACCATTTCTGCTCCCTTGAGAACATGTTGAGTCGAAAGAGGCCAGTTCCTGCGAAGAAGCAGTCCTGTATCGAAGAAACGCATGCTACTTGATAAAATGCACCAGCCTTAGCAATACAGTTGGTGATTACTTTGCCTGCCCTGACTTTTTTCTCTGTTGCATCTCCTGGCTCCTCTCCAAGAGGGCAGTCTGGGATTAGGTTGACTGCCGTATGGAATTTGGGAGCCACTGTGGTATAGAGGGTAGAGCGATGGACTAGGACTGGGGAGACCCAGGTTCAAATTCCTTTCAGTCATGAAATTCACTAGATAACCTTGGGCTAGTCAGTCTACCTTGCAAGGTTGTCGTGAGGATAGAATGAGAAAGGGAGCCTTGTACACTGCTCTAATCCCATTGACTGTTGAAAACACTTCACATATGTTATCTCAGTAATCCTTACACTAACAATGTAAAGTAAGATAGCCTTGCCTTTTCTCCATTTAACTCAGAGCGGTATCTGTGGAACCCACTCTCATTTTTCCTCCTAGGCTCTGTAAGGTAGGTTAGTCTGAGAAATAGTGACTGGCCTAAGATCACCCAGGGATTTGATACCAGGTCTCCTTAGTCTAAGTCTGGCACTCTTACTATGTTACGCTGGGTATTATTCCCATATTACAGATAAAGACTGAGGTTGAGAATTAGTGGCTCCCTAATCAGGTAAGATCTGAACCCTCAACTTTCTGGCTCGCATTTACTGCCCTTATCTACTGTGCTAAAACTGGTACAATTAGTAGTCAGTAAAGTTAATTCAGGTCCCATTCTCTGCCATGGATTTGCTGAGTGCTTTCTGCAAGCCATTATCTCTCTATATGTAGGAATTAACCTACATATAATGGGGGGAAAAGTCTAACAGATTGTTCAGCTGTCACTACTGTATTTTATATTATTGTGTATGAGGTACGACTGTTCTTTCTTGTGCAGTTCCTAACTCTGCATCCTAACTCTAATATAATAACCTGGTATAATTTTAACAAGATTTAACGGCATAAAAATAGCTGCCCAAGAGAGGTTTACCAACTCAACTCGGAAGCATGACAATGTAACCTTGTTAAGCGCTTGCAAATGCAGGAGAACAACAAGACAAAAAGAAAACCTTCTGCAGGTCTTTAGGAATTATGGCAGCAGCAGTGTGGAAACTGCTTTTCTGTGGGTTCATCAGGGCCAGCCCAAGGTATTTTGCAGCTTGAGGTGGAGCAGCAAATGGTATCACTGTCCCCAAAATAGTACTGAAGGCCAGCCAAATTATTTTCACGTCTGAGGCAGAAAGTCCTCAGAAGCACCTCTCCCCCTCCTGGGCAGTAAAACTACAATTACATTAGATTAAATAAACTACTTTTTTTTGCCTAACGCAGGAGAGTTTTGTGAGGAGTTTTGCCTGCAGTGATCTTAAAACAAGGTATTTTTGTGCTGTTTACAAGAACAAATAATAGCCCTTGACGAAGGCCTGTTTGGACTGAAACACATGAATAAAAAGTGCATGACTCTTCTTCAGCATCTTTGAGACTGGTTCTCTGTTTTTCATCTGCTGCAGGGATGAGCAAACTTTTTTCTGTAAGGGCCACCATTTCCCCTGGGGTCATCTGCCGGGGGCTGATTGTCAGCAATGGGTGTCAGGGCCAGCCCTGCTATTCTGGAGAGTGAGGCAACCTCCACAAGTGGCAATAGTGGCAGCCCCCCAACCTGCCATAGCCTCCTGTTGGAGGACAGAGCTGTACATGCACTCAGGTCCTGCTTGTGGGCTTCCCCCAGGCACCTGGTTGGCCACTGTGAGAACAGGATGCTGGACTAGATGGGCCACTGGTCTGATCCAGCAGGCTGTTCTTATGTTCTTAACAGTCTGTCCTGGGGCCCTAAACTATTCTGCTGCCTCAAGTGACCCATCACAGTGTTTGAATCCGTCTAGTCGGGTCCTGTACGTGGAATGGGAGAAGGTGCCATCTTGTCCGTGTTTGAAGTAGCAAAATATCATGGGCCGGCCCTTGTAGGAGGGGAGAAGCCAGCAAAGGGTGGACCAGAGACTAAAGTTCTTCCTCTCTTTTTCTGCCACTCCTTTCTCTCTCTGTGTGTTTTGGACTACCCCTTCCATTTCTCTCTTCCTGCCTATGGACTGCCAGGGGAAGGAGGAGATCACCCTTGCTGCCAGAATTGATCGCTTGCAAAAGGCTCTGTAGTTTCAAAAACCAGGGCTGCATTGGTCCTAGGGCTGTAGGTTGCCAGCCCTGGCCTAATGAGAGGGCCAGCCCTCAGCCTGACAGCACTGGAAGGCCTCTGTCTGCCATGTGTACAGGGCTGGTCAAGTAAAGCTCGGGCCCTTCTGTTTATCAAATAGCAGCTTCCCAAATTGCCTGGCAGAGCAATTTTTAAAACAGTTAAGTTTTCAGCAGCAGTTTGCGATATGGCCACAGGTGCAAAGTTGTCGCATGCAGAAGGCAGAAGCCATTTTGTTAGTCACTATAACAAATATATTTCAGTTGTATACATACACTTTTTAAAAGCATCAACCAGCGCATCAGTCAACGTTCTGGATCGCGGTGGAAGGATGCAATTAGGCTGCAATCCAATACACATTTAGTTTATAGTTTATTTATATACCACTTTTTGGCCAAAAGGCCTCCAAAGTGGTGAACAACATATTAAATAATAATAATAAATAATAATAATATTTAATTTGTGTGTCGCCTATCTGGCAGATAGCCACTCTAGGCGACGTACATTAAAATGAGATAAAATACAATAATATCAAATGCAGTCACATTAGTCTCAATAAATAAAATACTGGACAGTCATCAATATATTTATAAAATATTTACATTTGCAGCATATAATAGATGACAAAATCATGGAGATTAACCCATCCCAAGGATCTCAAAGGCCTGTTGAAATAGCCACGTCTTCAGGGCCTTGCGGAATACATCCAGGGATGGGGCATGTCGAAGATCAAACGGGAGGGAGTTCCAGAGAGTGGGGGCCACCACAGAAAAAGCCCTCTCCCTAGTACCCACCAACCTAGCTGTTTTTGGTTGGTGGGATTGAGAGAAGGCCTTGAGTGGCTGATCTGGTCGGGCGGCATAATTGGTGGCGGTGGAGGCGCTCTTTCATGTAAACCGGGCCGAAACCGTACAGGGTTTTAAAGGTTAATACCAACACCTTGAATCGGGCCCGGAAAACAACCGGCAGCCAGTGTAGATCAAATAACACCGGCGTAATGTGATCACGGCGACGGCTGTTGGTAAGTAAGCGCGCCGCTGCATTCTGTATAAGTTGCAATTTCCAGGTCGTTTTCAAGGGTAACCCCACGTAGAGCGCATTACAGTAGTCCAATCGAGAGGTGACCAGGGCATGTACCACAAGTGGGAGCTGTTGAACAGGGAGGTAGGGTTGCAGCCTACGTATAAGATGTAATTGATACCAAGCTGCCCGGCTCACAGCCGAAATCTGAGCCTCCATGGACAGCTTGGAATCAAGAATGACCCCAAGGCTGTAGGGGCAACCTCACCCTGCCAAACACCAGTCAACATCTCCCAACCCTCCCTTGTCTCCCACAAGTAGTACCTTGGTCTTATCAGGGTTCAGTTTCAGCCTGTTCCTACCCATCCATCCACTCACAGATTCCAGGCACTTGGATACGGTCTCCACAGCCCTCTCCGGTGAAGATTTAAATGAGAGATAGAGCTGTCATCCGCATATTGGTGGCACTGCAGCCCAAATCTCCTGATGATCGCTCCCAGCGGCTTTACATAGATGTTAAATAGCATGGGAGAGAGGATAGAACCCTGTGGCACACCACAATTGAGAGGCCAAGGGTCTGAAACCTCATCACCCAATGCTACCTGTTGACGCCTATCGGAGAGAAAGGAATGGAACCACCGTAAAACCGTGCCTCCCAATCCCAAACTCTCCAGGCGATCTAAAAGGATACCGTGGTCAACGGTATCAAAAGCCGCTGAGAGATCCAGGAGGACAAGGAAGGTGAATTCTCCCCTATCCAATGCCCTCCTCATATCATCTACCAGAGCGACCAAGGCTGTTTCAGTTCCATGTCCAGTCCTGAAACTCGATTGGTATGGATCTAGATAATCCGTTTCATCCAAGTGTGTCTGTAACTGATTTGCCACCACTCGCTCAATGACCTTGCCCAAGAATGGTAAATTCGAAATTAAAACATATTACAAAAAAAAATACATAAGAAATAACCAGTAAAAAATATACATTAAAATTACAATGCAACAAGAACAATGCAAATACAATGCAAGAACAATGCAACAAGAACATAGTAAAAAAAATTGCAACAAAAACAATAGTGATGCAGATGAGGGTTGTTGCTTGTTTAGGTGCAGCTTTTCAATTATACAACTTTTAAAGGGAACACTTGGGAGTGCAGGACAGCATTTCAGCATTGACTTGACAGCTGTGCAGACTCTGACATCCACCATGCAATTCTGATGACTTACAAAATACTAGATATTGGCTTACTTCTGGTACATTTCAAGTTCTTTGCCTGTTCACAATATGCTCCAAGAAGAATCTGGGTGGTCAACAAAATAAAGGTTATGAAAGTAACATAAGCCACAACATCACAAGCTGGTGGTATGACCCCAGTTCAAATTTACCTGGGAGTAAGTGCCATTGAAGCCAATGGAGCTTTCTTCTGAGTAGACATGTATTGGATTGTACTCTTAGGCTGCAATCCAATACGTGTCTACTCATAAGAAAGCTCCACCGGCTTCAGTGGGACTTACTCCCTGGTGTGTATTGGAGTGCAGCCTTAATCACTTACCGCGCAATCCTAACCACGTCTGTGCATATGTAAATCCTATTGCATTCAGCGGGGCTTACTCTCGTATTAAGTGGAATTAGGATTGCAGCCTCAAAGCATGTATTTACAGACCTTCCTAAACAGAGATATACGACCTTTATTTTACTGATATTTATTTATTCCGTGGTGGTTGTTATTTTAAAAAACAAGTTGTAAACCGCTTTTTAACAAGATAGCCCTCCCCGAAGAGGTACGCCTGGCGCCTACGTTACTATCATTCCGGCGCCAGGTTAAGACCTGGTTATGCTCCCAGGCATTTTAATGTTTTAATGTTTAATGTTCATGCTTTTAAACTTTTATAGTTTGTTTAATACATTATTCTGTTTTGTTGTTTTGTTTATCGTTTGTAATCTGATTTTACTGTGATACTTCTTGTATTTTATCCTTTTGTACACCGCCCAGAGAGCTACTTGCTATGGGCGGTTTATAAATGAAACAAAATAAATAAATAAATAATACAAATATTTTTGTAAATAAAATAAATAAGAGCCTTCGAGCAATATCATTTTCCGTTTGTCCCCCCTCCCCCGCAAATATTATTCATAGAAAGTCAATAAAAACAAATGAATCAAGCCCTACGAGACTGGGATGAGAGGCAAAACTGTGACGTCACTGCCATTCCTTCCCCCCCTTCGCCGCTTTTCCTTATCCCTCCCTCTTAACCTCTTTTCCTCCCCCTCCTTTCCTTTCCGATAGATAAGAAAACAGGCACGCCTCCCTCCTTTCCTCTCTCTGATTGGTGGCACCGCCGAGGAAGCCTGGGCTCTCATTGGGTCTCAGGGGTAGCCAATGAAAACGCGGGGTGGTGCTTGTTGGGGAGGTGAGCGGCGTCCTTCCCCGGCCCCTCCCATTTTCCTCTTGATAGGTGGTCCCGCCGCGAGGCCCCTTCCGCGCGCCAGGGCGGGTCGCGCGCGCAGGTATTAAAGCGTCGCGCGCACAAAAGAGAGAGGGAGACCGTTGGGAGCTGTTGGCGCCCTTCTCCCCGCTCGCCCGTCCCCGCTGAGGCGAAGGAAGCGGTCATGAAGGTGAACCCGGGGGGACCCTGGAAAGGGGGTGGAAAATAAAGGGGGTGCTGGTTGGTAGGAGGACTTTTTTTGGGGGGAGCCTCCATTTTGGAGGGACAACAAAGGAAGGGGTGGCGCTGAGGGGAGGTGGAGCCTTTTAATGAATTAACAATAATAGTTTCCTGTATCGATCTGTGGGTTTAAATGGCACCCCCCCCCGGAAGCAATGATGGCGCTTCCTTTATTGGGTGAATCTTGTGGCGCCTTTGACAGCGCCCTCGTCAATGGATGCTTCCTCAGAAGCCGCTGGCAACGTCATCCTGTGCATGTTTACGCAGAAGTGAGCGGGCTGTATCCAGAGGGTTGGTTTTGGTTTTTTTAAATGTTCTTGGAATCATTCTTCGAAAAGACTGTGACGACCTTCCCTGGTTCTCCCTGTCAGGTTCCCACCTGCTTGTGGCTACTGCCTTTCACTAGGCACCACCAGGGACACCACCAGTCAGGACCGTCCTTTATATGGTTTCTCACTCCACTCTAGCACAGATCTCCCTAGATCCCACTGCTAGGCAGCACCACCAGTCACGTCCTGTAACCAATACTCCCAGAGACTTTGCCTGAGTCTCTCTCTAGCTGGTTACTTTTGTGACTGAGTGCTTATGCTGTTCCCAACCCCCTTGTATCTTTATATAAAAAGCATACAACTCTGGGTTGCTCTGGATACTTGACTTGTTACAATTCCTCCCTTCACCGCTGCCACCATTAGATACTGCTTCTGTTCAGCCTTGGTAATTACCTTGCCCTCCCTTCTGGTCTGTACATTCCCCTGCCAAGGATCAGGCCTTTGGTAAACCAAAGAAGTATTTATTTACTAATAACAGGAAATAACAAGATTACTTTAGAAATGTTTCACAAGCGTATGGTTTCATATATGGTTACTCTTTATGTTTCTGTTCATATATATCCTCTTTAAATATCAGCCAAATCCAATCCAAACTTCCCTCAGAACTCTGCCAACCAATTCAACAACCTCTCTCTAACCGACTCTCTCTCCCACCTTCCAACCGACTCACACTCATCACTCACAAATCTCCATTTATACCGCCAGCCAGCCAGCCACTCATCATCCAGCACACTTCAGCTTCTCACCCATGTACTCCCCCTTTCTCTCTCAGTCAATTACCATACATCACCCAATAGACCCGCACTTATCATATTTACAGATGCTAACTTACAGGAACATCACATTTCCCCCCCCCTTAAATAACAGCAGAGTATTTCTCCTGTACCCAGGATTAATACGTCGCGTTTATCTACAAGTGTCCATCACTTTGGGGTAAAGTGTCCTTTTCCAATTACATCTTGCTCACTTGATTGTAGTATCCGCCATCTGCCTCAAAAGTCCATCTGCCAACACCTTCTTTCCCTTGATGTAAACAAAGTCTATCTGGTACTCCTGCAGTGCCCAGGACCACCTTTGCAGCATGGTGTTGCTACTTTTCATAGTGTCCAGCCACAGCAATGCGCGATGATCCGTGATGACCGTGCACCTCCTTCCCCAGACGTAGGGTCTCAGCTTTCCCAGGCCCCACACGACTGCCAGGCACTCCTTCTGGACCAAAGAGTAGGTTTTTTTCCCTTGACGACAGTTTGTGACTTAAGTAGGCAATGGGGTGCTTGATGCCCTCTCGCTCTTGCATCAGCACAACTCTAAGAGCCAAATCAGATGCATCTGTTGCCACTATAAACGGTTGTTCAAAGTCTGGAGCTATCAATATCAGACCCTGACACAGCGCTTGCTTCAGTTGGTCGAAAGCCTTTTGGCCCCGTTCGTCCCATCTCACACACTCAGCACACTTTTTCTGCGTTAACTCATGCAGTGGGGTTGCTATCTCACCAAACCCCTTTATAAACTTTCTGTTAAAACCAGCCATACCTAAAAATGCTCTCTTGTTTCCTGATTTCCTCAAGCACTCTTCCATTCTGACTCGCTCGTTTGTGTAATGAGAAAGAAATAATTGGGCTTGACTCCTTTAAACTACTGGGATGCTTGGGTAAGGTACATGTTATGTCTGCACCATGAGGCTTTTTAACCCCATGATCTAGAGTCATTAGGATTTTTACTTCTGTAGACAGACTAGTTAAGAAATCCTTCAAGAACCCCAGGGTATCCAGATCAATAGTGAAACAAAGTGGCACTAATGACACTCGTAAACAACACTCTTGTGATCTGCCCGACTCAGGACACACCTGCAATGCTTTGACTGTCAACATTTTAGAATGTGCCTTTCTAAACATTTCTTTACTACAGTGAAGGTATAGAAATTTATTTATCTGAGATGTATTCAAACTATCTCTGTTCTCAAGATCTTGAACCACAACCACTTGACAAGAAACTGGTTGCTTTAACAAGTTGACCTCACATTCTGATTCGCCAGATGGATATACTTCAGGCTTGAATCTCACCCTGCTTAATTGTATTTCCATCAAGAAATCTGGGTTCCTTCCTCTTTCCCCACAGGATGTATTACACCCATGCCTCTTGGATGTATGAGAAGGACAACTCTGAAGACTAATATAGTTTTTAACCAAAGATGTAGGTTGTGCACTTCCAAAGTCCTTCCCCCCATAAAAGTACCAAATGGGTGAGGTTTCTTTCACAACATAACACACGAACGGAATAGGAAATCTTAGTAGAGCTTTTGATTTCCCCCCACTTTTCCCCACATTTTCACAGTGGTTCTCCCATTCATTAGGCAACCTCAGCCTGTACAGCACACCATTCTCCCACACAGTTTGATCCCTCAGAGTTTCTGTAAAGGGAATTCTGCTTTGGAGGGCTTTTCCCTTCATTACATTCAAACTGCTATCACGTTTCAGCTCCTCCCTGAACTCCTGTGTCTCTGTGTCAGACCCCATTTGTAACACTATTTCATTCAGTCTAGGCATACTAACAGTTGTTACGGCAACCTCAGACTCAATCACAGGTTCCACCCTGTTTTCTTTAGCCTTTGACAAAATGGCTTCTGCTGCTTGGCCAAGTTGTTGTCTAGTCACCACATAAATTTTTCCTCCTGCCCCCATAATATCTCTGCCCAGAATCACAGGTTCTTCTTGCTGAGCATTGATACCCCACTTTGTACGTCTCCTCCTTTCCCCTCCATTTTAGTTTTATTAGGGCCATGGGAATGCTTTCTGGTTCGCCTCTTACCCCTTGGATTACCAGCTTTTCCTGAAGTAAAATTTCTTCAGATTTTATTAAATCTGGCCTCAGTAAGGTCTGAGAAGCCCCAGTATCTAGCAAAGCCCAATATTTTGCCCCTTGCACACATACTTCTTCTCTCAAGCTTGAGTCCAAATCTTGGACCTTTGACCAGCTTATTTGACAAAACTGTATCTTTTTCGTTTGGTGCCACATTTTTTCTGCCATTGTTATTTGGTCTCAGTTTAAAATCTCTTAGTGGTTTTGCCATCCACCCAGATCTGTTTGAGGCAAAATGATCTGCTAGCTCCGCTGCTTCT